>NC_090921.1:650531011-651781011 GCF_040938575.1 Ambystoma mexicanum | reverse complement strand
CCGTGCTTCATTCTTTAGGATGGCTTGAGGAGGGGGGTTGCTGGAGTTTCTAACTCTCTGAAGATGGAGAAAATGTCTTTACAGTTGGATGTGGCATGATCTATTCTGGTGCTGAATGAGTTAGCATTGCCGTGGATAATAGCTTTTTTATATTCATTGGGCAGTTTGTTAAACTCAAGTTTGTCTATGGCACGTTGGCTGGTTTGCCAATTTTGTTAGGGCTATGTGCTTTTTGGTCCGTAGAGCTGAGAGTTCAGGAGTTAACCATGTGTTAGCGTGTTAAGTGCGTTTGGCTTTGTGGACCGTTAGGGGGGGGCAATGGCATCAATAGCTTCAGATAAACTGGTGTTGAGGGAGAGAGGCAGTGCCTCAGGATCTTTGGAAAACAGTGCCTTAAGAGCTTGGACATTGAGATAGGGTGCTAACCGTTCCCTGGTGAGGAGGCATGTACTTCTAGTGGCAGCCAAGGGGATAGGTATGGTGATGGCTTTTTGGATCTTCGTTGTGGAGAGTGTGAAGAGGATGAGGTGGTGGTCTGTCCATGCATCTGGAGCGCAGTTGTAGTGGGCAATCCAATAGATAGTGTGGCCCTTATTGTGGGTGGGGTTGGTGACTGAGTGTAAGACGCCTAGTATTTCTAATGTTTCTAATGCTTTTGCCAGGTTTTCGGCTGGCATGTCTTTGGGGTTGTGGAGCACTAGGTTTAGATCGCCAGCTAGGATTACCTTGGAGGATGTTTAAAGGTTGTCTGAGACAAGGTGCGTGATGGAGGAGTGGAAGTCGGCTAGGGGACCGGGCGGGCGGTAAACAATGTGCAACTTGATGGTGCAGTTGTGTGAGGTGGCGATTTTTAAAGATAGGAGATCATGGTTACAGGAGTTTGAGTGGTCAATTTATTTTTGGACGGAAATGGAGCTTTTGGCTATGAGCACAACTCTGCCTCCTTTAGTGAGAGGGCGGTCCTGGTGGAATATGGTATAGCCCATGGGTAGTGCTAATGCCAGAACTGGGCAAGATGCTTCCTGAAGCCAGTGTCAGTTACAGCACATACGTCTAGGTCATGGGCCATGATGAAATCGTGTAGGTCTGCTGCGTGAGCAGGGATATATCGGGCGTTGATGAGGGTGCAATTTATATGTGTTTCCATGGCAGCATGACTGGCAGTTGTGATAGCAGTTTCCTGCCTGTGGGTCATTGGGAGCGTAGGCTTGTTTAAAGTTGAAGGCTCTGGAGGGGCCTATGGTGTGGGGGCCTGTGGCTTGAGTGAGCTGTGATGGTGTGGTTTAAATGTGTGGAGGACTTTTGCTTTGTAGCTCATAGGCCCAGAGCATAGCATAGAGTTGCGGCAAGAGGTGCTCATATGTCGTGTTATGTATTGGTGTGTGAGGGTTCGAGTTTGGGGGCACGTATTGTGGTGAGCAAGGTTGGAGGGGTCTATCATTCCCTCCCTGCTGCTCACATAACCTCGCCCTAAACCCAACACACCACCAAATTGGAAAATACACTGAAACCAATGTTTGTTAAAACGGAATATCTCCACAGCCAACTCCTAAACTCAATAACACACCATACAAACACAAGGTCATGCAGCACAATTGAACACAATTGAATTTGCAGCTGTGTCATTTTAAAATAAGCATACAGTTGTACAGTGCATAGAAATGCACACCATAACATCCCAACACTCCACTTCTGACGAGAGGGAATCCACATATCCACCCCCAGCACCCACCCCATGAAAGTGTCACATCTACCCCATCTCTGCCAGCCCTCTCTCACACCACGCTCAAACACATTTAAATTACTTCAATGCAGCTTTGAAAGGCAGACTTCAAAGATGCATAGCAGATTAAGCAGCACACCAACATATCACATCACAAGCACTTTATCTAATGTGGAATTTTAAAAGACATACATCATTTACACAATACATTGCAGAAGATACCAACAACCACTTCGACTAAGCACGTTTAATTTACCAGCAGGCCCTTTTAAGATATTTATTTCACAGACAAAGAACACATTACCAAACACTGCAAGATATGTCACACACTTTCTGTCACATGCTTTTTTTGAAAAGACATACTTCACAGTGGTACAGTGTATTAGAACATACATGCAAACACCCCACACGCTTAACCTAATGTGATAATTAACAACATACATGTCACAGCTGAGCAGCATATACAAATGCACTAACCCACACTCTTAACTTAGTGATTACAATATTGAATGTGGATGTTCCATGTGTCCGCTGGGCCTGAGCTGTGGGTGTAGGTATAGGTGCTGGGTGTCTCCTGTCTTATGTTTAACTCAAAGAATAACACTTGAAATTACATGAGATCTGAAGAATGAAGCCAAAGTCAACCCTATGTCTGGCCTCCCGAGTCCTCTGTGAAGTTCCTTTTTACCTACAGTTTACCAATGTGCCAAATGGGCACAATGTCAACTGGACATGGTCTGTTAAGCTGGAATGCACTAATTTGATAACTGGGCATAAAGTTGTCAGTTAGCGATATAGAAACAAGGCTTTCTGGAATTTGGTCAGGATGGGTTTATAACTAGACATAGGGCCTCATTACGACCCAGGCGGTAAGTTACCGCCTGGGCCGTGACTTTACCACCATGGCGTAAACTATGTTTACGCCATGGTGGTAGGCGGACTTACCGCCCCATTCCGAGGTCGGCGGGGCGGTAAGTCCCCAATCCCCATTTACCCTTCCCCATTTTTGCCCCATAGGGCATAATGGGAGTGGGGAAGGCGTTAATTACGCCACCGTAAATTACGGTGGCGTAATTAACAACATGGTCCCTTAGCGCCATGGATTTTAACACCTGCTAAAAGCAGGTGTTAAATCCGCCATGGCGCTAAGGGACCTCGTACTCAGGCGGTAAGGGTCGGCACTGTTTACGGCGCCGTAAACCCCTTACCGCCTGAGTTGTAATGAGGGCCATAGTGTAAACGGGTAAAGATGTGTCAGCAAGGTTCAAATTAACGTTTTTCAAAAACGAGAGAGAATAATATTATATTTGTCAAATATTTGTCACCCTATTGTGGTGTTGCCACTTGGATTTTACACTTCGGGGGAGCGACGAAGAGGGCATGCAGGTGTGTGTGTTATCCCAATGTTCAGGGTCTATGTTTATATGATGTTCTGCTGCCATGAGGTAGTCTAAGGCAAGCCCAGCAAGTTAGGGAATCTTTATTAACAATACATTAAGGACCTCATTCTCAGAGCGTTTTCCAATGGGGGTTTGCCACTATTAAATGCTTCTGTGAATTAGCCAATATATATGTTCCTGTAATAGGGCTGTTATAGGCCCTCATTACAACTCAGGCGGTAAGGGGTTTACGACCCTTACCGCCTGAGTACGAGGTCCCTTAGCGCCATGGCGGATTTAACACCTGCTTTTAGCAGGTGTTAAAATCCATGGCGCTAAGGGACCATGTTGTTAATTACGCCACCGTAATTTACGGTGGCGTAATTAACGCCTTCCCCACTCCCATTATGCCCTATGGGGCAAAAATGGGAATGGGGAAGGGTAAATGGGGATTGGGGACTTACCGCCCCGCCGACCTTGGAATGGGGCGGTAAGTCCGCCTACCACCATGGCATAGACGTAGTTTACGCCATGGTGGTAAAGTCACGGCCCAGGCGGTAACTTACCGCCTGGGTCGTAATGAGGCCCATAGTTACAATGTCATAATGACAAACAGACGGAAAAAAACATATTCAACTTCTGGTTGCTATGCAACACAATCATTATGGGCCCCCTGTTTTGCATCGACCATAGCAGCATAGGCTTCAGTCATGCCCCAGGGACAGTAACCCTACTGAGAATGTCCACTTCTATTGGCAAATGGCAGGGTCATGTATGCGTATGCTGTCGACCGGCAGAGAGTGACAGGGGTAGAGTTTTAAAGCCCACTGCTCATGCCCCCACCTTCTCCTTGCAGCCTTTCAGCTGGACAGAGCCAATTTACCATTTTGCTTACTGCTTAAATTGGGACACCATCTGTCTGCCTGCTCCTTCCTCTAGTTCCTATTCCTGGTGTCCTCCCTTCCCTAGCAGCACTCATATTGTTCCTAGGTTTGAGTTCTTGGCTCACACTCAGTCAGCGTAACATTCCATCCCCCATTCCTCATTCCGTGGTACAGTACATCTGCCCTAATATGAACTGGAAAATGTCCGTTTGATTCCGAGCGCATGAGTGGAAATATTTAATTGTTTGACAATGGGGACTGGGTGGCACCATTATGAGGACAGCAGCATTTGCTCAGAGGTTGAATTGTGGATGCTGGCCCATTTAAGGATTTAGCAGTAATAAGGTTCAGCAAGGGAAGGATTGTGGTAAGGGTTTCAGAGAGGATACGTGTGGTTGTTGTAGAAGCAGGATGTGTTGTCTGGATAGGTCTTTGCTGAGATAAAACCAAAGAGTACCTTCATTAGAGAGGAATGTCATTATAATACATGGGCAGCATTCAATATCTGTATACAAGCCTGGAAATAATGTTATTATTACAGGTTAGTTGTGATATCACAACTGACCTTCAATAAGAAAATGACATCACAAATGCTCTGTAATTGATTATTCTCACCCGGGGTACGGCTGTGACGAATCAACTTCCGGGGCACCAGTGGTCCAGGGATGAATATCGGTTTCTAAACCATCAATCAGCCCCACACCTCTAGTACACCAGAAGGGAACCAAACAGATTGGAACACAAGTAAATTATAAACCTCCGTGTCCAATTTAGGTAACATGGATGGAACAGCAGGCTTATCTCCGCTGGTCGTGGATAGTTGGCTGGTTTCAACACAGCAAAAATACAATTATTACCCAATGATAAAATGGACTATCCAGTCCAGGTTGTATACAAATACCTATTTTATTATTATTACAACAGACAGTACTAGCATACTACAAAATACAATCCACCCTTTGAAGGAACACAGAGGACCGACAGTTTCACGAAGGAAAGGGATGCAGTCTAGATACTGACAGGAGGGTAGTCAGTAAAGCAATCAGTCTTAACTGTTCAAGGTTATTTGGTTTCAGCACCAAGGGAGCAAGGAGTTGTAAATGTCACTACAGAAGGACCAGGGGGACGATCCACAATGTAACTGGTGCTTGAGATGATCTTGATGCTCGACAGCGTCTAGTCGGTTCCAGGACACTTTGCAGCTCCTGCGACAGAGTTCAAGACGGGATACAGCTGCGGGGATCAGGTGGTAGACAGTTCGGCAAGCGAGGCTGGACGGACGGCTGCAGGCCGGCCTACATGCTGGCTGGGGTCAAGAATCGTTGTCTCTGTGCTGGTTGGAGGATATGGAATGCTGGTCGAGGCGTCTTGGACAGCTTTAGTGACTGCAGCATGACAACAGTCAGTGGTGCAGCTGGTTGCCGTTCGATGGCTCGACTGCCTCAAAAATGTCCTTAAAAAATGGACACTGGTTTATGATTGTGTGGCACTCCTCCCAGCTTCTTCGCAGGGCTCATGGCATCCTTTCAAGGCAGACAACTCAAAGCTGAGGAGAGTGGTTGCAGGCAACAGCCTTGTCCTTTGTTCCGAGACTCTCTTGCACTTCCCACCTAGGAAGCTTGCTGGCAGAACCTAGCAGGGCACGCTGTGCACTGGTTGGGCACCGGTTCTGGAGCTACTGGACGGGTCCTCTGAGTCCAGTATCTCCCTCTGTTCCCTGGGAGATGTTTAGGGGCTGGATCTTGCTTCCCTGTTGGAAATCATGGCCTGCCTTCAATGGCTGAATATGTAAGGCAGACTGTACCTCAGCCAGGGTCCAAATGAGCCCTTCGTCTTACTCCTTTTAAAGTTGCCAGATGATCTGTTAAGCGAGGAGCTCAGCCCTCTTTTAAAGCCAAATTGGCCCCATTGATTCGTGCAGGCTAAGCCTACCTTCATGAACCAATCCTGGGTCCCTACCAACAATCTTCTGTTATGCGTGTGGTCAGGACCAGAGTGCTTTTCAACAGGAAAGGTAAGAGGTGACAATATGTACTACTAAGTCCCACCCATCTTCCTGTCTGTTGTAGATGAAAGTGTCACTCTGGTTAACTGATCCCTCTGTGACTCTTGATCAAAGTGCAGGTCTCCCTTGAAGTTTGTGGTGAGAACAGACTTCTGTCTCTCTCAAATCACATACTTCATCCCTCTGAAAGGGGTCCACTCTGCAGGGGTTGTCTATGGTAAATAGTGGACCCAGACATGCCATTCACTGTCCTTCACACAGAGGGGTGGGAACTGGCTTCAAGTTGACACATTGCACATCCAGGAGGTGTTAATCCTGCCTTCCTCTTGTCCATTCTGCGATCAAGCCTGACGCAGGCCTGTTCCAATTAACTCCCGTTAGTGTGCGCTGCCAGCAACTTTTTAGACAATAGTAAAGATGATCCATGGAGCCTTTGATATTTTAAGTAGCCTGCCCATGGGTGGAGGAAGGTGTTGCCTTCCCCTTCTTGAGATGCTTTGATATACCCGTGCCTGTCACATTCCAGCTGAATATGACAGGGGTGGATAGAGCCTGTAGGCTGTGTCCTCCCGAAGTACACATGACCATGCATTTGTCATGCAGTGAGCAGGGAAAATGCATGAGGAATGGCCTCACACATTTTCAGAGGTTGATCTTCAATCATTCATGTTCATTTTCAAAATTTCAAAAAAGCCCAAGCGAGCTCACACTCCCCGTGCGAATAGTAAAATTCCTCATAACAGTGCTCAGTCCATCAGGTGGCTGGAAAAGCAGACATGAACAAACTCTGTGCCGCCTGCTTTTTCAAGTCACCCGATGCACTTCTCCTGGTGGTGCTATCTTGATTTTGGTGGAGACAACAGAGCGCCTCTCCCTGTTGCCATGCCACTTCCCCATCGCTCCTCAATGCGGGTGGGGGATTGCTTTATTATGCTACAATTGGGATGTCACAATGCCTCCTGCTTGAACCAGCGAGAGAATTTCAGATGTCACTGAAGCATTTAATTAAAGCTGTGAAATGCTGTTCAAATTCCTTGCTTGCAGAGTAGTTTTCGATGACACATTACAGCTGGTAATTCAGAAGGAACTGTTTATGATAGAATGTTTAATATGTGCACTGCTGCAGTTTAACTCATGTCAGCACGAAGCTGCATTGTATTAGCTATTTAAAAGCACAACATGAAAGTTTTTTCAATCCATTTTATTAAACAGCTTGAACTATTTTTCTGCAAAAGATCACAATCTGAATTTTAACTTTTTTAAACCCAAACAGATTCAATATTGATTATATGGATCAGCAAATGGAACATCTGTTCCATTATTCTAAGCAAGATGTGAGGTATTGAAGGGAATGACAGTGTGTGGCCATTTATTATAAGAATGAAATACCACCTACCATACATAACATAACATACATCTCCAAGCAAGTTTCCTTGGAGATCTGTGACCTTATAAAGCAACTCGGCCTTCGGCCTCGTTCCTCTATTTGGTCATGAAACTCCTTGGTGGCTTGCAATATCCAGTACAGAGTAAATTGTCCCACATATAGCGACTTTTATTTTGTTTTAAGTGACTCATCACATTTGTTCTACAGTTATTGTGAAACCATTTCTTTGCCATAAAACTGTAAGCAACTGCATAGTAGCTCATCCTTCATCCCAAGAAATGTACAGTGTGTGCACCAAATCACCTTGACCATGTTCCTAATTTCTAAGGTGCACAACATTGTATTCAACTTTAAACTTTTATATGCAATGTTTACTTTTGAATTATGTGTCGGTCCTCCTTCTTCCAAACATTACAATGACCCTACCCCTTCATGTCTCAGCCTGGCCCCAACCCCACTCTAATTTTCCCTTGTCACCCTTGTGTGACCTACAAGATTACACCTTTTCCCAGGCTTCCTCCTTCCCGCTCCCCAGATTCACTGAGCACAGTTTACCATAGTGAAATATTGTATTCCTTTTCTGCATGCTTCATATCATCTCACAAGTTTCACCTATACAGCCACATATTAACGAAAAGGTCTCTGCAATATAACTCAACAGGGTTCCTTAGGCAATTACGCCCTTATATTGCTATAGAGAGCATCTTGAAAGTAGGGCAGCCTCCAGCCAAACCTGTTTGCAGAGAAAGTCTGGGTGGAGGTTGCATGCAAGTATTACTCTTTATGGATACTTGTAGAAGAGTGATGGACTGTCAATATCAGGAAACCACATGCACATCGATGAAGTGGTGATCTTTATTCATTAAACAAACTTTAAAAAAACGATGCTATTTGTAAACAGAAAACCAAAGGGGCATGGCATTTGAACTATATTATTTGTCTAATTCTGCCAATGTGTATTTAAACAGAATCGATTGTTACTAAAGCCCTTTGTAATCGAAATGTTGTGATGATGCAGTGAAATCCATGTTGGAGAACTTGATGATACATTCTGTAGCGGTATTCTGGGCCTATTACACTTGCACTGCCTTGTTTCTAGCTAATGTATAGAGCAAAATGTGTTGAACGTGCAAAGGGGTTGTAGCACCAATGCAGTAGAGCTGCTGGTTCAGCGTGACCTCCTTGGGAAGAACTGGGCTTGCTGGAGAAAGCAATGTATAGGAAATAATGATAAACCAATCGGAAACTGAAACACAATGGGTGAAGAAAAAGCATTATCTCTTGCTCGTCAAGGAAAGATGTTACATTATAAATATGGAGCTTATTCTCTAAAACCAGTGATAATATTTTACAGGCAGAAAGTAATGGCCATAGTAACATACGGCTCAGAAACCATGTTGAACGCACCACAGGATATGTGGCCGATGCTGGAAGGAATAATATGGAGGACAATCTTGGCTTTGCCTCCAACCTTTCCAGCTCCTTGCATACGTCATGAACTTGCGCTGCAATCATTGGATACATCGAAAAACTGGAAATCACTCATGCTATTTAGAAAGACTCTATTACCGGACATCATAGAATCGATTGACCTACTCTGCAAACAAGTGCCGGCAACAAAAGCAACAGCTCTCACCATATGGAAAGAGGCTTGCATGAAATTACTAGAACGTGAGGAAATCTGTTTAGAAATACGGATTAATCGACCACAACAAGCCAAAATTATACTGAAAAGAAATGATTGGATATGAACAATCAAACAAAATAAAAAATATAAATTATCATTAAACCAATTAAATCGATGTTCGATCATTGCACCAACTCCTGCAGTATCTTCAACGGTTTCCAAATCGTTCCATGAGAGATCTGTTCCTAAATTTGCATTTGAACATATTGCCGACCAGAGAATGCTTGACAATGATCAAACATCTGCCTGATGTACTCTCCTTTTGTCATTTCTGTCAAGATAAAAAACAGGTAGAGACCATTTATCATTTGATCATGGAATGCTCAGCTCTGGACAATAAAAGACAATTGTTTAGTGCGATGTGGCTATATTGGAGAGCTCCACTCGATCCAGGCCAACGTTGGGCCTCAATATTGATGGGAAATGACGAGAAAATAATTTTCACAATCATTCAATTGTGGGAATCGATAATAAAAACTAATACCACAGAAACATACCTGTACGAATGAAACACCGTAACGGAGGTGCCAAGAACTCAAAATGTATGGATAAAGGAAATAAGTCAAACTTGACCCAAATGGAAGGGATAAGGACCGTAAACCTACAAACACATTGTTAATATTAAAATGAACGTATCGATAATGTTATCTCAGATGGAAATGAAATTGTAAACATGAGTAAAAAAGTTTGGTAACAAGTTAGAACATTCAATAAAATGCAATTCTAAAATAAAAAAAATAGGAATGTCCATTGAACATAAAAACACTTTGTGCAGTTTTAGGTAAAGTGAAAAGCCTCATTTTAGGTCTTGCCAGACCCAACTTTTCTGAAAATCTACCTGCAAATGATATGTGAGCATTTGGAGGCAGTGCAGGAATGTAATAGTTGCCTGCCTTCTACTTCTCACCAAGAATGATGGGGTAATCCTGTCAATTTTGTGCACCCTTCGGTGCATCCCATAGAAATCCTGTTATTTTAGGGCTGCCTCTGTGCATCCTATAAAAAAGCCTGTGCATTTAGCGCCTCGTCAGTGCATCCCATGAGATTTCTGTGTATTAAGTGCCTTCTCAGTGAATTGCATAGCAATTCTGTGCGTTTAGGGCCTCCTCAGTCCACCCCATAGGAATCCTGTCCATTTAGTGCTTCTTCATGCATCCCATAGAAATTCTGTCCATTTAGGGTCTCCTCATTGCAACCCATAAGAATCCTGTGTGTTAAGTGCCTTTAGAGCGTATCACATAGGAATCCCGTGCATTTGGGGCCTCCTCAGTGCATCACATAGGAATCCTGTCCATCCATTTAGTGCTTCCTCAGTGCATTCCTCAGTGCATTCTGTACAAAACATGTCCATCTTCATTGCATCCCATAATAATACTTCTTGTTAGGTGCCTCTCTGTGCATCACATAGGAATCACGTGCATTTAGGGCCTCCTCAGTGCATCCCATAGAAATACGGTGCATTTAGTGCCTTCTCTGTTCATCCCATTGGAATCCTGTGCATTTGGTCCCTTCTTGGTGCATCGTATAGGAATCCTGTCTGCCAATGCCGCCTCAGTGTATCACATACTCCCACTGTCAGGCCTTCTCCTCCCATTGTATTGTGGGATGTATTTACCCATGCATCCGAGCCCTACCTCAAAACTGTGCAGTACTGACATGGAAAACATCATGATGGCCAGAGCTTCCCAGAAAATGCACAGGGAAATGCATGAAGAATAGGCTGCCACTCATTTTTGCCGATGTTATGGGCACAGAAGGACACTGCCTAAAACCACCATTGGACTACCCACACAGTAGTCTGAAACCATTGGGAATGGCAATGCTGATTGCCAAAAGCAAACCCATAACTGTTGGGAATTCATTTTCTTAAATCCCAAAAAGGGGTGCAGTACCAGTACTCACCACTATCCAAAAGCCGGCGTTTTAAAACCACCATATTTTGTAGAAAACTGAATAAATGAACCCAAAGCAAGCCAAAGAAAGACATTTTAAGAGGTGGATCCAATGTAAAGTTATATTCTGAAGTGACTTGAAGGTTTATAACAAGACTTGCTGAGCTGTGGATTTCAGCAGTTTAAGTAAATTTGGACTGAAAGACACTACAAATCTAAATGTTTAAAAGAAATGAGTGACCTACTTTGAGTGTCACATAGGTTGCAATTGTTTAAATGTCATAGTTTTAAACTTAGAATCAGCATCCCAGCTGCATATGTAAAAAAATGTCTTGACTTAAACTGGGGAACAGAAATGACATGTAGCTAAAAACTGGCTTAAAGAGATTCCAATTTTGCCTGGAAACTACCCCCATCAGGAGTGAAACTTGAGTCACAGCTGTGTTCCCAGGCCTATCTGCCTTTTGCTGGCCACACTAAGGATATGCCACCTCTCTGATAATTGAATTAAGGGGAGCCCCCACAGAATACAGGAGCTCTGAACAAAGCCCTGTCCTGACCCAGGCAGATGGTTTATTGCAGATGTCGTAAATGTAGCTTCCTCCTGGAAAGAAAGGGGAGGAGCACTGCCTGTGAGAGCAAGCTGGCTTGGCAGAACTGAAAAAACCAGAAATTCAACCTTGTGCTGAGGAAAACCACACCCCTTTGGGGCCAGAACATAACTCTAAAAAGATGAATAACTCATAGAGCGGACATATGAAAATTTTATAAATGATACCATAATTCTTGTGATTTTTCTGCCCACATTTTAAGAGGTTTTTAGAACCGGTGGCATGTTCAGGGGGGTTTTAGCGGAAAAGAGGATATTACTCAAAATGTGTGCATGTGAAAAATCTGACACTTCATCAACTAATGTCCATACTCCTTGCGCACATGTGTATAAATTTGGGGTAATGTCCGATATTGCGAAACCAGTTAAAAAGTGCAAAATATTGCCATTTCTGAATGCAAGCCCCCAGGAAGAGCAGAGTTGGAACAGGGTATACCTCCTGTAATGCATGATGGGTGCATATGATTTTAAAACAATATGTACCTCTGCAAATATGTATTTGGTTCAAATCTAGATTTGTGTGCAAGTTGACAGGAGGAGTGGACTTTCTGCAGGCTGTAAAATGACATCACTCTGACACAACTTAGCTCCCCCAATCAGGGGAGAAATGAAAGCTTGGCCAATGATAAGTGGAGAGGGGCTGGCTAGTGATGCTGCTCACACACACCCATTTTCAAAACACATAAAAGCCGAGAGACAGGACAGATAGGGACCTTCAAATCCATTTGCAGCTGGAAGCTCTGCCGGGAAAATCCATACTTTACCTCCATCAACCTTCAGAGACCCAGACCAGCAGAGTAGAGCTGACCTGTTAGCAGAACCAGAGAGAGCTGACCCAGATCACTGTGAAGTGCAGAGACCAGAGTCCAGTCTAAAACCTGACCAGATCCGTGGCGAGGCCCATTTCATTCAAGAATATAGTGTGAGTACCTAGCAAAACTGTGCAGAACCAATCTCCTAGTTAAAATAATATAATTCAATCTATTTTAATCTAAGTAGAACTGCCTCCTAACTGTCACCTGTCATTTGTAAAGCTGTCACTTGTCATTTTCTATTTGCAAGCTGCACTTGTCTTTTTGAACTTTAACATTCCAAATCTGAAAAACGACCTTTATTTAATCGCTCATATCTCCGTGATCGTTTGTGCTAGAGACTTGCAGTAACTTTCCTCAGAAAGCTTAGAATCGTGCCTTTCCTACGAACCTAGAACTGCATTCCTAGCCCCTATAGTTTTGCCGTAATCGTGAAAAACGCACTCGCGAATTTTGCCGCGATTTGCAAATTTCTCCACGTGTGAAAACAGAAGCTTCTTGCTTTCATTTGCCAAAAATTCGTTTAACCTACCAATTACTCCTAGATCCTTGCTAAAGTGAGCCTGGACTAATATTAACTTGATTTCACTCACCCTGAACCTCCTAAAGGGAATTAAAAGCATTTTAGCATATTTTTTTTCTACATTGCCAGCACATTTAAAAGCATTTGGGCCTGTGTTTTCAACGTCTGTAGTCTAAGTTGCTGGGTGAACTGAATCACATTTGATTGCATTTCTGAGAACTGTGTGCCTCCCTTCCATTTCCTTGCATAGCATAAAAGGGGGGGGGTGAATTGTCCAAGAAAGTGATTACATTGTCTTTTGCTGAAATCCTATCAAGTGATTTTCTGTACTGCATTTCATTCCACATTGCATCCATTTGAAACCATAAAAGTATTGTTGCTATCTTATCCATTTCATGTCAACTCCTTAGTGATTATAAAGAAGTGTGCTAGTGCCAGATTCTCTGTTGTTAATCTTTATCATATCAGATTAAGTGTGCTATTCAATTATTAATTTATTCTAAAGTGTGATATATATATATCTATTGTTTAAATTATCAATTAAACCTTTTAACTTGCAAAACAGAACTACTTCTTGGCTCAGTGGGGTCAGGAGGATTCCAAGAGAGGGGTGTTATATAGGGGTAGTCATCCAGAACGCATGAACTGGACATAAAGATATATCAATAAGGGTTTTCATTCAGTATTATAGACTAGGCGTTGACTTAGCTGTAGTGTTGAATTGAATCCTCTTACAAATTGGGGGCTCGTGCCGGACGTTTGGGTTAGATCTACCATTTGTGCAGATTAATACAGCGTGCTAGCTGACCAGATACACATATCCGGTCGGATCACCACGCTGTGTTACGCTGCAAAGCACTCCTCATAGGAACGCTCTTAGGAAAAGGTCTGTTTTGCAAAAATAAAATACAAACTTCTGTAAGTCAGGACAGAGACCAATCTCTAGAATGACGACCTTAGTAGACATGAAAATAGCCAGAGAGCACCTCTTACATAAACTATTTGTGAGAGGTGAATGGACTGAACAGGGCCAGGATGCCTGGTTGCAGGCCATCACGCGACAGGTCACTGAAACAGGGTCAGACCTATGGAGAGATCAGGGTCCATTACATGTGGCCCTGAGTGAACTATATATGGCTCCTAAAGCCAAAGATGAACACAATAAGATTGCCAGGATAGCATCATACCTGTACCTATATATGGGAGACATGCAGGATAAATGCACTGAAAGCCAAGATCTGGCAAATAGGCAACAGATGGCATTAGAGAAGGCCCGATCTGATCTAGCCTCTTCTGAGCAGAGGCTGCAGAGGAGCCAGGAGTCAGAAAATGATAGTAGGCAATATATCATTAAAATAAAAGAGGATATGGGCATCCTACAACAGGAAAAGACAGACCAGGATACCAGATTTCTGGCCCTGCAGAAGGAGCACCAAGACAGTTTGGACTCCTTACTGCAGAACCAGAAAAAGTTGGAGCAACAGATCAATTTCAACAGGGCATGCGCGGAGCAGGTAGTCACCCTGCAAAGCCAGCTAGATAGAGAGAAAGAGGAGAGCAATAAACTGATTCTGAAAGACCTGGATACCCAGGCAGAGTTTGATGAGGAGCGCCAAAAAGCTGGTGCCTTTCAACGACAGAGGGACGACCTGGCAGCACAGATGCAGGCTCTCAGTCAGGAAAGAGACACTTTAGGCCAGGAAGTCTGCCACTTAAAAAAGGAAATTGAAGAAAATCACCTGGCCTTCCAGGGGATGGGTGACCTCCAAAAAGAAAACCAGAACTTGGTAGAGCACACCAGAAGGGTGGAAGATGCTCTGGCAAGAAAGGAGCAGGCCAGTAGGGATGGGACTCAGGAGGTAAACCTCCTGCAGCAAAGACTGGCCCAGTTCTCCAGGACCAACCAGGAAGCACAGAGGGAAAATGAGGCCCTCTGTCAACACAATGATAGGCTCCAACAACAGGTAGCGATGCAGGAGAGACTGATAGAGTCTAGTAAGGCCTTGACTGAGGAACTGAAAGCACAAATGCAGGCTCCGGCATTGCAACAGGGAGCAGGGGCGGATAGAGACCAAGTTCGCTGGGAAAGGGAAACTCCTGAGCATAACCTCAGGAGCCCTAGTACCAGAGGCCTTTATCTCTCTCAGTCCCTGGACTCTGCCACCCCCATGTCCCCTGGCGCACATGAGCACAGGGCCACGGGGATGGCAGATTACTATCCAGCCAGAAGCATGGGGCTCATAGGCCAGTACCACCCAGGAATGGAGGGGCGGGCATCCGGGTATGGGCACCCAAGCACAGTGCAATTTAGTGGGGAACCCCAGGAGAGTAGGCCCATTAAGGGCATCCTGAAAACCTCTGCCCAGTTAGGTCAGTGGGGGGGTACCCATCAAATCCTGGCAGCAAGGAGGGATCTGAAGACTCCTCTGAGCGGTACAGGACACAGGAGACCAGGTCCCCACATTCTGCCAGCCATTTCCAGGCTCGCAGAATCCGGGAAAACCTGGAAGAACAGACGGGAACCTCTGGGAGCAGTGCCTCTGAGTCAGAGGATGAATGGACAAGGGTTACCCGAACCAAAAAGGCCAATAAGGCAAAAAGGGCCTTGCTTAAGGACCCCTTAAAGCAGATTAAGGCGATCAGGAGCGTCATCACGCCTTACCATAAGAACGCTAAGTATTCTGTTTGGGAACACTTGGAGCTCTATGAGCAAATGATGGAGACTTTTCATTTGAAGGACAGCCAAAGCTGTATCCAATATGTAAAGTGGACATTCTCCCCAGAGTACTCCAGTTTCTTTGCAGGGCTGGAGGACCAAAATCATTCCAGGTGGTCCACCTATAGGGCGGCCATATTAAAACGTTTTTCTGTTCACAGAAATCCCCAAGAGGCTCGCAAGGCAGCCTACAATTTACAATGTGGGGAGGATCAGGCCCCACAAGAATGTGTGCAGGAGTTAAAGCGTGCTTTTGCACAGACCACAAGAAGGGTGCGCACGGATAGCAGAGAATTTATTAATACGTGTTTCCATGCCTTGCCCAAATACATAATGACCCAGCTCGTGAGGGATTTTCACGAGAAAAGATCTTTAGACTGGGTCATCGAACAGGCGACCCGGATCTATGAGGTGCAGAAGCCAATAGAAAATAAAAATAATGCGCCCAAAAGCCCCAAAGCCAACAACACCCCTGCTGCTGCCAAGGTGGCAGAGGTAAAGGTCACCCCCGTTTTAGAGTTGGAGATGGGAGGGCCTAAAAACCTACCTGCACCTAATAATGCTAGGCCCAGAAGGTCCTCGGGCCAGTCACAGACAGGGAGCCAGGGAGGCAGCCCCACAAATGGGGTCCCTCGCTCTCCTGATTATGTAAGTCCCCGTTACAAGGGAAATCGACCCATCCTGGGTTATGTGTGGACTCCCCCAGCCCAAGGGGGGGGATCCAACCGAGCACCGAACCCAGGGAACTTCCCTCCAAACTTCCCACAGGAGGGCAGAAATTCTCCAAATCCTGGGCAGAACTTTTTCCCCAGGTATCCACCCAATTTCCAACCCCAAAATCATCCATCCTTCTTTCCCCAATTCCCTGAGCCCAGACAACCTAATCCGGGAGAGGGGAGGCCAAGGGTGGAGGGGTACCCAAATCTTCCCAATCCGGGGTATTACCAGAGAAGGGACAGCTACCCTTCCCGGGATCAGCCCAGGGGAGAAAACAGGGCCCCGTATCAGCCTGAGCGGGTTTCCCAGTTAGAGCGCCAGGTTCAAAACATGGCGCGGGATCTGGGTCACATCCTGAGGGCTCAGCAGAACCCTCAAATGGGCGTGCCGGCGCAGAACGCACCCAACTCTGGACCTGGTGCTCCAGAACAATGACGGGGGCAGCACCCCGATAACTCACCGGTTCCCAGGGAGGAGGCACAAAGGGAAGGGGGGTGTAAAGCCTTGGAGGAAGCTTCCTTCCTCACTTGTAAACAGCCCCTGGAAACCCAGGAACCGGAAACAAAATCTCTTGCCCCTGAAAGTCTGCCTCCTAAGGAGCAGAGGGGGAGTAGGAGAAACAAAAGACCCAAACAGACTCAGTTTGAGGAGGAGGTACAGATCTTCCAATTTGAGGGAGAGGGATCCTCAGAGGATCCTGGGAAAAGGATCTTCTCCTTCAGAGAGGGGGGAACTCCTCCCAAAGAAAAATGGGTCCCTAGGGATGCAAATCCAGACTGGGGAGATGTGGAGACTGAGCTACCGCCGCCCACCATCTCATCGCAGAACCAACAGCAAGAAAATCCCCTGGTTCAAACCCATCCTGGTGACTGCCTCCAAAAAGGGGGGGGCGGCCCGGAACTGGAGCCAGGGGAACCCAAAATGGCTCTGATCTCCAGCTGCCAACTTTTTCTTTCAGATTCCCAAGGCTCTCCACAGAATTCTGCCCAAATTTCTTCTCTTGCAATGTCCAAAACCAGAAAATTAGCCCACCAGTTGTCCAAAAATGTACATTATCTGTGCCCCCTTGAGGAGAAGGAGGGAAGATATTATGCCCCGGTACAAGTACAGGGGCAGGGTACAATTTTGGCACTGGTGGACACTGGATCTCAAGCTACCCTTCTGTCCAGAAGGGCCTTTGACGAACTGAATGCAGGAAGGGGAGAGAATTACCAAATTCCTCTGACCTCACTTCCTGGACAACTGCAGAACTTTGACGGGAAGGAAATTCCCGTCGAGGGGACGGCAGACTTGGACATTAAAATTGGGCGACACAAGTTGAAACACCCGGTCATAGTAGTGACTCCAGAGGGCACCCCTTGTTTACTGGGGAATGACCTCCTGAGAAGGTTGTCACCCCTAATAGATTGTGTAAACAAGGTCCTCTGGACCCAGACTAGCCGACCAATAAAATTAAAACAGAGTGTCAACCATGTTAGTTTAAACGGCACCTGCCACATGGTTGAACAAAAATCTGACCAAGTAGAATTTCACTTCCAGAATAGCCAAATTCCTGACGTGACAGTAATAGCAGTAGGACAACAGACTGGTGATGGAGGGTCCTCTCTATTTCTGAAAATCAACCTTCCTTCCAGTTTAAGGTGGTATTCCACACTGGAAGGAAACACCCTGAAATTCTATACTAATCCACAATCTGAAACTCCCACTCCTATAGTCCAGAAAGATGTGAAATCAGCTCAGAGCATGGCTGATATTCAGCAAATTGGAGAGCAGTTGTTCATCCCTGTTCAGTTAAATGATGGGAAGGACTCTGTTCTCGCTCGAGTGTGTGTGAACAACGGTAAGAGCTTCATCAGCGAAGCCATGTTCCGCCAACTCCCAAAAGATCCAGCCATTCCCACATTCAAACTGATAGACAAATGGGAAATGGACCTGGAAGCGCCTAATTCCAAACATCTCCTGCCAAGCAGGTGTATGCTCAAAATCTCCATTGGCAACAAGAGCATAGTCCATAATTGTTGGGTCGTGCGAGACGTCACTGCCGCCTTTTACTTAGGCAGTGACATTCTCAATCGCTTTGCCATTAGTTTGGACCTAATAAACTTCAAAGCTTGGTCCCGATTGGCGGATAATCCCATGGGCTTTGATGATCAAGAAAAAGCATTTAGGTCAGCTCAATTGCTACCTTATGCAGTTGAAATTCAGATCAAAGAGGAAGTCACCATCCCAGAAAGGACCCGACAATTCTCCCTGGAAGTGAAAGTTAAAAGAGGACAATATTTGCAGAACCCTGATGCTTATATACATCTAAATGCTTCTCTCCAACAGCAAGGGTTGGGGGTAAACCCAACTCCATTAGTCAACATAGAACATGACACCATTCCAATAGAGGTGGATAACAGCGACTTGAAGAGTATTACTCTAGCCGCAGGCACCATTATTGGAATGGCGGTTGATGACATTTTTCCATAGACTTAGGTAATGAACTGTTAGGGCCAATCCCCAAGGACTGCTTTGACAGTGACAGTGATGACAATACAACACCAGACAGGATTTTTACCCGGCATGGGGGGAACCTCCTGGTGTACACTTCTTGCCCTTATGGTAAGGAAGATGTGACTTGTGACTTCAGGAGGGATGAGGTGATTTTCCAAGTCCATGAGGGCTGCCTTTCCCACCTGAAGCCTCCAGTCCAAATCAGCACTCTGACCAGGGACTTCTCCACCCAGCTGGAGGAGGCCGCGGAGATAGCCAAACCAGAAGTCTTTCCAGGCTTCAGGCAAACTGTGGAAGAGAGAGTCAACCTAGCTGATGCCTGTGTGACTCTGGAACAAAAGCAAAAGTTGAAACAAGTTTTCTTGGATTTCCAAGATCTCTTTGCGGTAGACTCATATGACTGTGGTCGCACCGACATCCACACAACAACCATCCCCACGGACCCTGGCATGACTCCTGTGTTTGTGAAGCAATATCGCTTGCCTCTCGCATCAATGGAGTCCCTTACTGAAATAATTAAGAACCTTGAGTCAAGGGGAATAATCCGTCCCATCCACAGCACCTTCAATAATCCGGTGCTGGGAATATTAAAGCCAAACGGCCAGTGGAGACTCTGCGCCGACCTCAGGGAGCTCAACAAACAGGTCCACACTTCCCGATGGCCTCTGCCCTACATTGACCAAGGGCTGGCCCAGATCCAGGGGTCACAGGTATTCACTGCAATAGACCTGACCAATGGATACTGGACCGTGCCTGTCAGTAGGGAGGACCAATACAAACTGGCTTTTACCTTTGGGGGCCAGCAGTACACATGGACCCGGACTCCCTTCGGATACCTTAACTCCGGTAATGAGTTCAACATTTTCCTACATAAGGCCATGCCCGACCTGGGTGCGAGGGGTAACCTGGCTTATGTAGATGATGTCCTCATCAAAAGTTCATCTGTGGAGGAACACATAGCGGAGATCCGTTATGTTCTGACCCAGTTGAGGGCCACCAGAGCAAAACTTTCCTTTCAGAAAGCACAGTGGTGTAGAACCCGTGTTAATTTCTTGGGGCATGAGATTACTCCTCAGGGTCTCTGTCCCCAGGAAAAGAAAGTGGAAGCACTTCAGAAACTGAAAGACCCCACAACTCTGCGGGAACTAAGGAGCCTCCTTGGACTGACTAATTACAGCAGAAAGTTCATTGAGGGCTACGTAGAGATCACCAGACCCCTGATTCATCTCCTGAAGGGGGGGGTCAAGTGGGAATGGGGTCCAGAACAAGCCGAGGCAGTAAGACAACTCAAGAGAAGCCTCTCACAAGCGCCTTGCCTAGCTTACCCTGTCAGAAACAAGGAGTTCTTCCTGGAGACGGGGTTCTCTAATACGTGCTTGACGGCAGTATTATACCAAAAGCATGACAAGGTCAATAAAGTAATCTCCTATGCGAGCAAAACTTTATCCTCTGTGGAGGAAAAATTCAACGATTGTGAGAAGGCACTCCTGGCAACGGTGTGGGCATTGAAGAATTACCGCCCGTTTATCCAGGGGGAACACATCATAGTGGAGACTCCACACCAGCCTCTGCAATATCTCCAAAGTGACAGAATCCGGGCCGGAAATGTGAGTAATTCCCGAATTACTTCCTGGATTCTGTCAATGCAAGGCTTTCCTGTGGAGGTCAGATATGGCCAAAACAAGAAGAGTCCCCTCGCGCAAGGTCTGGCTGACTTGCATGATTGTGCCAGAGAAAACTGTCTCGAGGACGAAAGTCTAAAAATAAAGGACAACATGGAGGCATACCTTAATTCCCCACACAAAGTCTTTGAAGAGGACAAGTGTGAGGGAATGCCCACTGTCTATGTGGATGGATGCTCTTACCATGTTGACAACAACGGGGAGAAAGAACTGGTGGCCGGCGTAGGGAATGCATGGGTGAATGAGTCCCCAGAACCCTCCGCTGGATACAAAATTGGTCCCCGAAGTAGTCAGGTGGCAGAATTGATGGCTGTGCATCAGGCCATCCTCACTGCTGTCCAGCATCAACTCCACGAACTGGTCATAATCACAGATTCGGATTATGTACAGAACGGGTTCGTGGAGCACCTGGTTAATTGGAAAACCAGAGGCATGTTATGTGCTAACAACAAACCCTTGAAACATGGGAAGTTGATCCAAAACATTGATGATCTGCTCACCTCGAATGAGATGACCATCTATTGGAAAAAGATCAAGGGTCATTCCAAAGTAGAGGGACCAGACAAAACTGGAAATGACTTAGCTGATCAGCTGGCCAAAACCGGGGCCATCCAAGGGGATCTAATTGAGATTGAGTCCCTGTTGGGGGAAATCCAGGTCACTGCTATCACTAGGTCCCAGACAAATGCTCACAACGACCTTTCAATTGCACAATGGAGTAAGGAGACCCCTGATGCTGATTTGATTACCGCTCAGAAGGGGGATCCAATTATTGGTAAGTTTTACCAGCACCTTGAGGACCCTGAGAACTTTCCCCTGACGGATACCGATTACATTGGGAAAGAGGACCTAAGAGTGTTGATGAAATGTCCAAAAATGTTCCGGATCCAAGACGGTTTGTTGGTAAGGAAATCCAAAGCTGGCCACGATCAGTGGGTGGTTCCTACCTCATTCCGAAGCCTGATGTTAAGTCACGCCCATGATGCGGCCACCGCCGGTCATAGGGGGTTTCACACAACACTGGAAATCTTAAGAGAGGTTGCATACTGGCCACACATGGGGCAGGACCTCGACCAATACTTGAAGGGGTGTCTTGTGTGTGCACAATTTCAGCCATCATCCCTCACGCACCGCGCGCCTCTCCAAAAGCGGGGGATGACACTGCCATGGTCAGATTTACAAATCGACTTTGTAGGCCCTGTGATTCGCTCTGCTAGGGGGAATAAGTACATGTTGACTGTGACATGCTTGTTTACCAAGTGGGTGGAATGTCTCCCAGCCCCAAATTGTAAGGCAGAAACGGCAGCTGCCTTGATGATTAACCACATCTTTTCCGTTTTGGTCTACCTCAAAGGATTGAGTCAGACAGAGGTATCCACTTCACCAGTGAAGTAATATCAAAGATGTGGGAGATACTGGGGGTCAAGAGAAAGCTACACATTGCTTACAGGCCAGCTTCTTCTGGAGCAGTGGAACGCTACAACCGAACCATTGTGAGCATCTTAAAAAAGTTTGTGGCAGATTCTGGGCCAAGTTGGGATATCCGATTACCACTGGTCCTAATAGCCATCATATCTAACCCCTCCATCTGCAACCAAAATGTCATCATTTGGGTTGATGACTGGGCGCAAGATGGTGCTTCCTCAGCATTTGCTCTACAGGACCCAAGAGCAGACACTGATAAATGCCTCCACTACTCATGAGTATGTGGAGAATTTAAGGAAACACCTCCAACATGCTTTTGCTTATGCTCAGCGGAATCTAGAAAGATCAGCTGATAGCATGAAGACCCACTATGACCTGAAGACTTCCAGGAAGGAATATCAGGTGGGGGACCGGGTCTATCTATACAACTTCCAAAGAAACCAGGCAAAACAGCGGAAATTCTTGCCTACATGGAAGGGACCCTTTGAGATCATCGACAAGATCTCCCCTGTGGCCTACAAGATCCGCATCCCCAAAGGCGGTTTGGCAGAGGGGGAAGACAAGTGGGTCCACATAAACCAGTTGAAATGTTGCCATCCCAGGCACACTCTGCAACAACTGGAGGAATCCTCTGGAATCCTAGCGGGTACAGTCTCAGACTAATTCAGTTCCAACCATAAAACATACCACATCTAGTCTCTAAAATATTGTGATTTGCATGAAACTGTCTCTTAGTTATATTGTTTTTTTTTCAAAATAAGAATGTAATGTTTCGTTATGATGAAATGCATATGCTGCCCCACTATCTCAACAGTGGTGGAAAAACGTCTATGAATAGGTATTGCCGCTCTTCCTTTGTCGTCCTAGGAGAAAGAAAACCTGGAGACGGGCCAAGGAGGACGATCCGGAGACCGGGAGCAGAGACGCAAGGGGCCCAGTGTACCGCCCAATATTCCCATCAGGACCGGCGAGGAGAACCGATCGATCCGACCGGATGGAGAAAAAGATGCTGAACTGTGCCATCTATTGGAAGAAGATGAGGAAACATCCCAGGTCTTGCGAGTCCCATCAGTGAAACCGAATGGCCATCGCAAGAGGGGGGCTTGTGGGATGTATTTACCCATGCATCCGAGCCCTACCTCAAAACTGTGCAGTACTGACATGGAAAACATCATGATGGCCAGAGCTTCCCAGAAAATGCACAGGGAAATGCATGAAGAATAGGCTGCCACTCATTTTTGCCGATGTTATGGGCACAGAAGGACACTGCCTAAAACCACCATTGGACTACCCACACAGTAGTCTGAAACCATTGGGAATGGCAATGCTGATTGCCAAAAGCAAACCCATAACTGTTGGGAATTCATTTTCTTAAATCCCAAAAAGGGGTGCAGTACCAGTACTCACCACTATCCAAAAGCCGGCGTTTTAAAACCACCAGATTTTGTAGAAAACTGAATAAATGAACCCAAAGCAAGCCAAAGAAAGACATTTTAAGAGGTGGATCCAATGTAAAGTTATATTCTGAATTGACTTGAAGGTTTATAACAAGACTGGCTGAGCTGTGGATTTCAGCAGTTTAAGTAAATTTGGACTGAAAGACACTACAAATCTAAATGTTTAAAAGAAATGAGTGACCTACTTTGAGTGTCACATAGGTTGCAATTGTTTAAATGTCATAGTTTTAAACTTAGAATCAGCATCCCAGCTGCATATGTAAAAAAATGTCTTGACTTAAACTGGGGAACAGAAATGACATGTAGCTAAAAACTGGCTTAAAGAGATTCCAATTTTGCCTGGCAACTACCCCCATCAGGAGTGAAACTTGAGTCACAGCTGTGTTCCCAGGCCTATCTGCCTTTTGCTGGCCACACTAAGGATATGCCACCTCTCTGATAATTGAATTAAGGGGAGCCCCCACAGAATACAGGAGCTCTGAACAAACCCCTGTCCTGACCCAGGCAGATGGTTTATTGCAGATGTCGTAAATGTAGCTTCCTCCTGGAAAGAAAGGGGAGGAGCACTGCCTGTGAGAGCAAGCTGGCTTGGCAGAACTGGAAAAACCAGAAATTCAACCTTGTGCTGAGGAAAACCAGACCCCTTTGGGTCCAGAACATAACTCTAAAAAGATGAATAACTCATAGAGCGGACATATGAAAATTTTATAAATGATACCATAATTCTTGTGATTTTTCTGCCCACATTTTAAGAGGTTTTTAGAACCGGTGGCATGTTCAGGGGGGTTTTAGCGGAAAAGAGGATATTACTCAAAATGTGTGCATGTGAAAAATCTGACACTTCATCAACTAATGTCCATACTCCTTGCGCACATGTGTATAAATTTGGGGTAATGTCCGATATTGCGAAACCAGTTAAAAAGTGCAAAATATTGCCATTTCTGAATGCAAGCCCCCAGGAAGAGCAGAGTTGGAACAGGGTATACCTCCTGTAATGCATGATGGGTGCATATGATTTTAAAACAATATGTACCTCTGCAAATATGTATTTGGTTTAAATCTAGATTTGTGTGCAAGTTGACAGGAGGAGTGGACTTTCTGCAGGCTGTAAAATGACATCACTCTGACACAACTTAGCTCCCCCAATCAGGGGAGAAATGAAAGCTTGGCCAATGATAAGTGGAGAGGGGCTGGCTAGTGATGCTGCTCACACACACCCATTTTCAAAACACATAAAAGCAGAGAGACAGGACAGATAGGGACCTTCAAATCCTTTTGCAGCTGGAAGCTCTGCCGGGAAAATCCATACTTTACCTCCATCAACCTTCAGAGACCCAGACCAGACCAGCAGAGTAGAGCTGACCTGTTAGCAGAACCAGAGAGAGCTGACCCAGATCACTGTGAAGTGCAGAGACCAGAGTCCAGTCTAAAACCTGACCATATCCGTGGCGAGGCCCATTTCATTCAAGAATATAGTGTGAGTACCTAGCAAAACTGTGCAGAACCAATCTCCTAGTTAAAATAATATAATTCAATCTATTTTAATCTAAGTAGAACTGCCTCCTAACTGTCACCTGTCATTTGTAAAGCTGTCACTTGTCATTTTCTATTTGCAAGCTGCACTTGTCTTTTTGAACTTTAACATTCCAAATCTGAAAAACGACCTTTATTTAATCGCTCATATCTCCGTGACCGTTTGTGCTAGAGACTTGCAGTAACTTTCCTCAGAAAGCCCCCTATAGTTTTGCCGTAATCGTGAAAAACGCACTCGCGAATTTTGCCGCGATTTGCAAATTTCTCCACGTGTGAAAACAGAAGCTTCTTGCTTTCATTTGCCAAAAATTCGTTTAACCTACCAATTACTCCTAGATCCTTGCTAAAGTGAGCCTGGACTAATATTAACTTGATTTCACTCACCCTGAACCTCCTAGAGGGAATTAAAAGCATTTTAGCATATTTTTTTTCTACATTGCCAGCACATTTAAAAGCATTTGGGCCTGTGTTTTCAACGTCTGTAGTCTAAGTTGCTGGGTGAACTGAATCACATTTGATTGCATTTCTGAGAACTGTGTGCCTTTCTTCCATTTCCTTGCATAGCATAAAAGGGGGGGGGGTGAATTGTCCAAGAAAGTGATTACATTGTCTTTTGCTGAAATCCTATCAAGTGATTTTCTGTACTGCATTTCATTCCACATTGCATCCATTTGAAACCATAAAAGTATTGTTGCTATCTTATCCATTTCATGTCAACTCCTTAGTGATTATAAAGAAGTGTGCTAGTGCCAGATTCTCTGTTGTTAATCTTTATCATATCAGATTAAGTGTGCTATTCAATTATTAATTTATTCTAAAGTGTGATATATATATCTATTGTTTAAATTATCAATTAAACCTTTTAACTTGCAAAACAGAACTACTTCTTGGCTCAGTGGGGTCAGGAGGATTCCAAGAGAGGGGTGTTATATAGGGGTAGTCATCCAGAACGCATGAACTGGACATAAAGATATATCAATAAGGGTTTTCATTCAGTATTATAGACTAGGCGTTGACTTAGCTGTAGTGTTGAATTGAATCCTCTTACAGTATAGCATGCAAGATCTACCCGGAACCTTAGTACTTAGGGGCTTTATGATGATAAATTGAGAATATCTCTTGGAGAATATGATCCCAATGTGTCCTCAAAAAAGTTCAAATATGTCCCAGAAACGTTTGTGAACACACTTATGATACATTTCGGTGTTCTGGGTACATGTGCTATTTGAGAGGTGGGAAAGTGAATGAGAATGCATGAAATTGTGCAACATGGATAAAGTAAGAAGGAGTATGTGGTCTAAAATATTATCAGTAAGAGAAATGTTTTTAACCGTTCTTTGCAAAGCGTACATTTATTTCAAAATTAGCATGGTACAAGCTGGCGGCGAGCAAGGCTTCACTGTTTCAAACCAGAAATATTTGGCATATGTGAGCCATTTTTGTGGATCAGGTGTGACTTATTATTTTGTATTGTTTTGGATGGTGTTTCTGGGCAGTCACCTGAGTGAGTTATGACGGGCATAAATTAGGCTTTATCATTTGCCCCCTTGGCATTTCCCCCACTCTTAACCTAGGTTTACTCCTTGGGTTTTTAAATTAATTCTGCTTTTAATGTCCAACTTAGTTAGTTAAATCCTGAATGTTTACTGTATTCTTTGGAAAAAATCTATTTATTCCTGCCTCCTTTAGATTTCATATCCACCGTCCAGAGTAGTTGTCTACACGGGTGCTAGTGGTGTAGATTTAAAATAAAAAAATCAACTTAACCTAGAAGCACGGCTGACTGCTGCCAAAAAGAAGCAAAATGGATCTGTGTAATGGACTTGTGCGATTGTGATCTGAACAGTGACACAGAGATGTACAATTGGCTCTGAAACGTAAATATAGTATTAAGCCTTAGCCTTTGCATATGTCACATTCTCTAATTTACCCCTTTCATTCATAATTCTCATTTGTATCACTAATTTCCTTTCTCTACTTTTCCCTTCTATATCTTGTCTCATCCTTGATTTAAAAATATTAACAATCCAAATAAGCAAAAATTAAATATGCATAGGCGTAAAGACTATTTTCCAAAATAATCAATTTTCAAAATTATCTATTTTTTTCTCAAACCTAGTTAACAATTAATAATACCTAATTTGTTAAAAAAGACTCTAAAAACTGAAGTCCATACCTTTAATATTATAAAGTATCCAAACAGAAAAAATTGATACACTCACTTAGTCTTATACAATTTTGAGCGCATTGCGAGTAAAACGCATCAAAAATGGCAGCAAAAATGTGACGTCATGACGCTGACATGCAGCAACATTTGCGCTATAAAAGCGCACACCTTCATTTTCTCAGTATGCCTCCAACAGGAAGCATCAGGAAACAGAAAGGCGGACCTAAAGCTTTCAACCTTCTTACCATTCTAACTAACCTAACGTAAGCTTAAACTTAAAACTGTCTATATCTTTCTCTGTTCCTTTTCTGGGGTACAAATTGAAATGTGCCAGTTTTTGAAGAACCATTGTTATTAGTGAACTACAAGTAAAGGTTATTTGATTGGCCAGAACAATTTAGAAAGACATAAACAAAAGAACCTAACAAATGGGTGAGTCAGAAGAATTCTGCATGACATCTTAAGCTCATTTTTTACTTTATTAGAATATGTAAAAAAAGGACAAATGTCATATACCTTTTATTTATATTTTTGTAGGACTATTACATAGAAAGACCAAACAAATGGGAAGAATTGGTAAACCTCTCCTGATGAGCCATTTAGGAATCTGAATGGTGAAACACGTGTTCAGGGTTTCATTAGAAAGCCTGAAAATAAACATTTCTGATTTTGAACCAAGACCAGCATTGGTAGATTATTTCAGCATCAATCAACTGGCATTACATTTTTGAAATTTCAGGTTGGCGCTAAATACATTTATATCCCCCCTCAAAAAACACAGTACTTTTGCAGTGCATCAGCCTCATTAGTGGGATATACCAATTTTGTATGACAACTACCTTATAACCTTTAAACGTGGCGTTGCCAAGTGCCAGCTCTTAAAGACTGCAAATTGCTAGAAAAAATAGTCCACTTTTTATGTTGATGACATTGAATGTCATCAACATTAAAAACAGGCTTGAGGCCACCATGGTTGAAGCTGCCATGGAAAGGGAAGAGGGGCTTGTTAGGCGGAAACCTGTGCAGTTCCCTCTGGGACCACTGCAAAAGATTTAGGACTACAGGTGTTTGGCGGTGAACCCACTTGGTAGCAGTCTGTACCACTGTTGGGTGTTCTGACCCACGTTTGGACTATTATGCTACAACATTTGGTGCTGTGGGCTTAGGAAATCCAAGATGGCCGAAAAAGCCCACATGTGCGCCAGAATCTATGAAAACCGCGCAGTTTGTGCGCACACCAAAATGGTCGCCTGACTTGCCACCCCCCGGTGCGGGTGTGCTGGGTCAGAAGAGCCATGAGTGAAATGGGGTGCCAAAGAGAAAAACAGCAGTGCCTGTTCGCTAGAAAGCACTTTAAAAATCACCCTTTGTTTCTCTGAAGGCAAGCTCAGAATGCCCATTTCAAACATTGCAGAATATCCAACAATCTCACTGAACACCAGCAGACATTTGACAGAATAAAGTCTTGTGGGCATACAAAATCTGGAAAGAGGATGAGCTTAAAATAATGTTCATAGCAAAACTGGCTGAGCTGTGGATTTCAGCAGTTTAAGTAAATTTGGACTGAAAGACACTAAAAATCTAAATGTTTAAAAGAAATGAGTGACCTACTTTTGAGTGTCACATAGGTTGCAATTGTTTAAATGTCATAGTTTTAAACTTAGAATCAGCATTCTAGCTGCATGCGTAAAAATTGGAAGTTTGATTTGGACAGGAAAACTGGCAGCCAAAAAGACATTTAGCTGAGGCCTGGCTTAAAAAGAGAGGTAATTTTGCCCACCAGCTACCCCCGACAGGAGTTGAGACTTGCACAACAGCTGTGTTCCCAGGCCTAGCTGCCTTTTGCTGTTCCCACCAAAAGGGATATGACACTTCTCTGATTGAATTACCTGGGCTCTGCAGGAAATTGAACAAAGCCCTGTCCTGACTCAGGCAAATGTTTTATTGGGGGGGGTCGTAAAAGTGGCTTCCTCCTGGAAGGAAAGGGGAGGAGCACTGCCTGTGAGAGCAAGCTGGCTTGGCAGAACTGGAAAAACCAGAAATTCAACCTTGTGCTGGGGGGAAACAACACCCCTTTGGGGCCAGAAAATAAATCTAAAAAGATGGATCATTCATAGAGCGGACTTGTGAACATTTTATAAGTGATATCATTATTCTTGTGATTTTTCTGTGCACATTTCAAGATGTGTTAGGACCCGGTGGTATGTTCAGGGGGGTTCTTAGCGGAAAAGAGGATATTACTCTAAATGTATGTATGTTAAAAACCTGACACTCCACCACCTAATGCCCACATGCTTTGCGAACATTTGTGTAAATGCAGGGACAAATCCAATATTGGTTACCCGACCAAAAAGTGAAATATGTTGCCATTTTTGAACCCAAGCTCCTAGAAACGACAGAATTGGAACAGGGGCTACCATCAGTAAATGCATGATGTGTGTATGCAATGCCAAACAACTGTCTATCGGGAAAGTATGTATTTGGATCAGATATAGATTGTGTGTAAAGTTGACAGGGGAGGGTTCTCTGACTCATAAACAGACCTCATCATGATGACACCTCACTTCATTCCCCCAATCAAGGGGAAGAGGAGGAAGTGGCCAATGACAAGTGGAGAGGGGTAGGGCCTAGAAAGCTAGCCTCTCCACCCACTTTTAAAACACATAAAAGCAGACAGTCAGGACAGATAGACACATTCTATTCCATCTGCTGCGGGACGCTCTGCCGGGAAAATCCATACTTTACCTCCATCAACCTCCAGAGAGCCAACACAGAGACTTCAATCTATCCACCTTCAGAGACCAAGACTTTACTTCAGAATTTGTAGCAGAGAGGTCAACTACAAGCTAAATCCCTCTTTAGCAGGCCTCAAATCATTGCAACTATTCACAGCCAGGTGAGCCATTTGCCAGAAAGCAGTGTTGTATCCAGAGAGAGACCAGCTGAACCGGAGACCGCTGTATCCGGACCCACAGACCTGATGAGAACCAGAGACCCAGACCAGACCAGCAGAGTAGAGCTGACCCAGACGCTGTGTGCAGAGACCGTCCGTGGCGAGTGAAGAAAACCCGCTGACCAGATCGTGACGAGGCCCAGTCCTTCTAAAAATTAGGAGTGAGTATCCGCCAAAACTGTGCAGAACCCAATCTCTTAGTTAAAATAATGTAATGCAAGCTATTTTAACTTGAGTAGAACTGCCTCCTAGATCCTGTCACCTGTCATTTTTAAACTGCGAGCTGTCATATGTAATTCCAAAGTTGCACGCTGTCACTTGTCATTTTGAGTTGTTTTAAATCTGAAAATCTACCTTTACTAAATCGTTCATAACTCCGGAACCGTTTGGGTTAGGAATGGAATTTAACTTTCATCTGGAAGCTGAGATCCTATGCTGTCCTGGGACCCCAAAACGGTAGTGCTACTCCTTGTAGTTCCTCTGTAATCGCGCCCGGCGCACTCGGAAAAATCTGCCGCAATTTGACATTTTGCCGCGAATTGAAAGGGTAGCTCACGTGTAAAGATCTGCAGCTGCTTGCCTTCCGTTGCAAAAATTCGTTTGCAACCTGACAACCATTCATAGAGCATTGCTAAAGTGATCCTGAACTCATTCAAAGTATCTATCACTCACCCTGAACCTCTAGAGGGAATTAAAAGCATTTTAGCATATTTTCACTTCCTTGAAAACCACATTCAAAGCATTTTGGGCCTGTGTTTAAAACTCCGACCTGTTTTCCTCTAAGCTTGCTGGGGGGGAACTGAATTTCGTATTGTATTGATTGCATTCCTGAGAACTGTGTGCTCTTCTTTCCATCTCCTTATATTGCATAACGGGGGGAGTGAATTTTCAAAGAAAAGTGATTACATTGTCTTTTAGTGAAGTCCTATCAAGTCGATTTCTGTGCTGCATTCTTTTTCATCTGTGCAATTCATTGAAACCATAAAGCATTCTCTGATACTTTATTCCCCTGTTCCTAGTCATAAGTCACCAGAACTGTGCTATTGTAGGATTGCTTATTGCTGATTACTGCTCATATGCCTAAGTGTGCTATCAATTATTAATGTATTATCAAAGTGTGATATATCTATAAATTGTTAATTTCTCAAATAAATCTTTTAAATTTGCAAAACAAACCTACTTCTTGACTCAGTGGGGTCAGGGGGATTCTAAGAGAGGGATGTTATGCAGGGGTAGTCATCCAGAACTCATGAACTGGGCATAAAGATATATCAATAAGGGTTTTCATTCAGTATTCTAGACTAGGCGTTGACTTAGCTGTAGTGTTGAATTGAATCCTCTTACACCACACAGATTCACTTGGTAGCTGTGGCTGAGCAGTCAGACTTCCCTCAAGAAGAGTTGAGCAGTATGTGGAGTATACAAAATAGGGCAATTCTTCACAGCAAGACAAGCAAACACGCAACAAGGCTTAGTGTAAAGATATTAAGGTATTTATTTATAAGAAACATCTATCAAAAACACTATGGCACTTTCACGGCAAACAAATCAAACACAGTTACTCTACGAAGACGAAACGATCAATCCCCCTAGTAATATTTCGACAAGTCTAGGTTCTACCGGCACCACTTATTTACAGACAGAGGTGTGTACCTCAACCTAGATGGCACTCTAATATTAGTTAGGACGGGAGAGAAAAAGATAGGCAGGTTACGAAATCAACACAGTTCAATACTTCATGGGCAAAAATGCAAGGCAGGAAGGCAGGAATCACAATAGAGCGTAAAGTTCAGAGGCCAGGCCCACTCGGAGAGAGGCAAGGCGATATGTCCCAAAATGTCTCCAGTGGAGAGGCCTTCAAGTCTTTGTAGCAAATTGTTATCGGCAGATTGAACCAGTTCAGAACAATAAATGAGAAAAGCTTGGAGGCGACCCAACGGAAAGGAGAGGATTAAGACACCTCACTCGAACCGATCGAAAGGGAAGCCAGGCGGACACGGTACCTTGTGTGGAGGGCAGCTCCGGCGGGGGCAGTTGTTCCTGGTGGTGGATGCACGTCGGGTCTTTGCCAAGTGTAGAGATGATCTTGTCGTCGAAGAAAAGTGAAGTCCGGTGCACCACCAGGGAAGAGACCAGCTGCGGAGTGCTCTGTCACAAGGCACCACCTTTTGGTCGCGGTACAGGGGTAGTGGCTATCCGGTTGCAGAGGTGCTCTGCACAGGCAATTCGACCACTGCGTCCTGAGGCGAATAAAAAGCAAAGGGGACTGGTTGTTCCCACCAGTCAGGGGAAGAGACTCTCCGGCAGGGAGATCTCCTCTGTCGTCGGGAAGTGGTGAGTCGGTTCTGCAGGGCTCCACCGGAGGTGTCGTCGTGCAGGTCGGCTCAGCGGTACCCTTGTCGGATTCTTAGGTCCTGTGGCGACTTCTGAAGATCCAGTCCCAAAAGCCCTGCTTTTATGCAGAAAACCCCCATTCATTCAGCCTAGCTGTCAATCAACACATGCTAAGTGGTGAGCGGGAAGGCTCACCACTTGGGCCAATCACTCCAGAGTGCGACCGGAGTTGGCAAGGCAACTCGGTCCAGGGTGCCTAAACCCCCTCCCACACCCCTGTGGTAACCCAGACAGAATGGCACCACTTTGGAGGGTCTCTGTCCAGAGGCCCGCCAAAAGTGGAACAAAGGGCTCAACCTTTGGTTTAGGAGTCACAGAGACGAACACAGACGCCGTTTTAAAAACCGAGTTCTGGCAGAAAATACCATCCGATAAACTTATTTAAGATAAGTAGATCGGTGGTACGTTAGAGATTAACGAGAAAAAGTATTGATCTCCAACAATGGGACGAATCCCATAGGGTTATGTTCGGGGTCGGACATAACAAGTAGTTTCCACTGCCACCAGCCAAAACCCGACGAGGGGGGACGGGACAGTGCCCCCTCGAGTAACAGATCCAGGAGTAATCAAATTACCCCTACTAGTACGTCCACAATAAGATGGTTTGTACTAGTTCTGTTAGTAAATTTAGGTCTAGTAAAGCCAATGGTGACTTTACATGCCCGGGGAGACAGTAGTCAGTCCCCGGGTATGGAGTCTATGGTGGAGGTCCGCTAGGCCGCCCCAATGTTACGGCACGTAGGGTGCGGTGTAACACACATAGAAAAACATATGAGACACTATTGAGTAAAAGACCCCATAGCCCATAGAACACATTGGCATTCAAAGGAATTACACACATACATGTCCAAGAGTGGGAGAAAAAGAGTCTCACTCTTGGCAGGGTGGAAAAAAACAAACTCCAGAAATCCAGCAAAGCTGCTGGGGGACTCACTAGGTTAGGAAATTCAGCCTAAACAGAGAATTCTCCCTAACACTCGCCCCCCCCAGACTAAGGGACAGGAGGATTTAATCCACTCCTGGATCAATCTCATACCTCTAGTCGATGACATACATCCTAGAGAGACCATCAGCATTTTGGTGGTGACACCCTGACCTGTGCTCAATGGTGAAATCAAACCCTTGCAGGCAGATCGACCATCTCAATAGTTTTGGGTTTTCCCCTTTCATTTGCATTAACCATCTCAAGGGTTGGTGGTCAGTCTGAATGACAAAAGTAGAACCATACAAGTACGGCCTAAACTTCTTCAGAGCCCACACGATAGCAAAGCACTCTCTTTCGATTGTTGCCCACCTTGTTTCAGGATCCTTCAGCTTGCGGCTGATGAAGCAAACGGGGTGCTCCCTACCTTTCCCATCCAGTTGACTGAGTACGGCACCTATCCCTACATTTGAAGCATCTGTCTGCACAATGAAGTGTTGGCGGTAATCAAGGGCTCTGAGTACTGGGGCTTGGCAAAGAGCCTTTTTCAGGTTTTCAAAAGCCTGATTGCACTCCTCGTTCCATTTAACCTTTTTAGGAAATTTGGGCAGGAGATGACATTCAGTGGAGAAGCTAGGGTCCCATAGTTCTCTATGAAATTCCTGTAATACCCAGTGAGGCCTAGGAAGGCTCTCACCTGGGTTTGAGTAGTCGGTGTTGTCCAATTTTGCACAACTTCAATTTTACTGAGCAAAGGCCTTATTTCTCCACCTCCAACCTCATGTCCAAGATAGACTACCTTACTCTGTCCAATTTGGCATTTACTCACCTTTATGGTCAGATTGGCTCATCCAGGAGCCTGCAAAACATCTCTCAGGTGGGTTACATGTTCTTCCCAGGAATTGCTGAACACTGCGATGTCATCCAAGTATGCCATGCAGAAGTCCTCCATCCCATTCAGAACCTGGTTTACCATTAGTTGAAACGTAGCAGGTGCATTCTTCAGTCCGAAAGGCATTACTTTAAACTGGTATAAGCCAACGGGGGTAGAAAATGCAGTTTTCTCCTTGGCATGGTCTGTCAGGGCTATTTGCCAATAGCCTGACGTCAAGTCAAATGTGCTGAGGAACTTGGCGGCGCCAAGTTTATCCACCAACTCATCTGTTCTTGGCAAAGGGTGGGCATCAGTCTTGGTGACTGCATTAAGAGCTCTATAATCCACGCAGAATCTAAGTTCTTCAGATCCGGCCTTTGGTACTAACACAACTGGACAAGACCATGGACAAGTAGAGGGCTCTATTACCCCGAGATCAAGCATCTTGCTGACCTCACCTTTGATGTGGGTTTGTACGTTTTCTGACATGCGGTATCCTCTGCTTTTGACTGGCAGACAGTCACCAGTGAGTATGTCGTGCTGGCCCCAAGGGGTCAAGCCTGGTGAAAGCGAGAACAGAGAGGCAAACTGATTCAACATAGATTTGCACTCTTCTTGTTGCTCGGGTGTCAGATTGGAGGAGAGTTTTACTCCTTCAATTTTTTCATCTAGAGGTAAGCCTCTGAGGAGATCCGGAAGAGCTTCACTCTCTTCCTCTTCCTCGGATGATGCTAGAAGCAACGCTCCTACATCAGGTCGGGAGACATATGCTTTAAATCGGTTGGTGTGAAAGACTGTCGGAGCCTCCTTGGGATTGCCCAAGTCCACCAGATAGTTAACCTCTCCGAGTTTACCCACGACTCGGAAGGGTCCCATCCACTTATCTTGCAAGGCCCTCTGCCTTGTTGGGATCATAACGAGAACGAGCTGGTCTTGAGCGAACTCAACCATGTTAGCCTTTTGATCGTGCCAGTGCTTGACCAATGCTTGTCCAGCTTTCAAGTTATCGCTTGCTTCTGCCATCATGTGTGACATTCTCCTCCGGAGACCTATCACGTAGTCAGTCACTCTGACTGGCTTGGGAGAAGGAGCACTCTCCAACCCCTCCTTAATCAGGGCCAATGGACCTCTGACGGGATGATCATAGAGTAGTTTGAAGGGTGAGTAACCTACACCCTCCTGAGGGACTTCTCTATAAGCAAAGAGAAGGCATGGCAGTAGAAGGTCCCATTTACGCTTAAGGGGTTCCTCTAAAGCACCTATCATCCTCTTCATGGTTCGGTTGAACCGTTCTACCAACCCATTGGTTTGTGGGTGGTACGCCGTTGAGAACTTGTAAGTAACTCCACAGGTTTTCCACATGGCTTTCATGTAGTTGGACATAAAGTTTGACCCCCTGTCAGAGATTACTTCCTTAGGAAACCCGACCCTAGTAAAAATACCAAGGAGGGCCTTAGCCACAGCCGGGGCTGTAACAGTCCTCATAGGAATTGCCTCAGGATACCTAGTAGCATGGTCTACTACAACAAGTTTAAAAACTGTTGCCTGAGGAGGTTGGAGGATCAAGGGGACCAACGATGTCAATCCCTACTCTCTCAAATGGGACTCCCAAAACTGGGAGAGGCACTTAAGGTGCCACATTCTTGGAGCCAACCTTACCAGAGGTCTGGCAGGTGTGGCAGCTCCTGCAGTGTTTTTCTACTTCGGCCCCCATCTTTGGCCAATAGAAGTAGAGGGAGAGCCTTTCCTTAGTCTTCTTGAAACTCAAGTGACCATCCAAAGGAATCTCGTGGGCTAACTGCAAGAACTGTGGTCTGTTCTCTTGGGGCACTACAAGTCGTTTGTAGTCTCCAGGTGCAGACTCGGTCGGTTCACTGTAGAAGAGGCCATCTTCCCAGTGCAACCTGTATTTCCCAGGCTCTTGCCCTTCAGCCTGAGCTTCTGCCTGGTGGCGAAGACCTTCCAGAGTTGGACATTCTCTCTGTCCCTTACTGAAGTCTGCCCTGCTGGGTCCACCTTCTGCCAGTAAAGACTGCAGCTCAGGATGGTCAACAGGATCCAGATCTCCAATGAGTTCCTGGCCTTCCATTAGCTCTTCCTCAGAGTCTAATTCTACCACACAGGGTTGTACCTCCCTCTCAGCCTCGGCTGGAGGTGGAGTTACGGGCGTAACTTTGGACAACCGCTGGGAAGTCCGTGTTGGCTGCACTGGAATGCTGGCTGCGGGTTTCGGGATAGAAGTCTTAGGTTTCCCTTTCGCTTCTGATTTCTTGGAGACAGCGGCCGACAATTCCAGTGGAGCAGGAGTGATTTCTTTCTTCATCATTTCCTGGAGAGTACCTTTCATGGTCCTCTCTCTTGCAGGTCTGGTTAGCTCCTGTAACCGTTTACTAGGAGGTCTGGGAGTATGCGATACAACTCCGAGAGTTTTCAAATCGTTACCCAACAGTACGCGTCCTGGTACCTCACTCTGTATGCTGACAGGTATCTTCAAAGTCATGTTGTTACACTGGATGAGAACTGGTAATTGGGGAAGCATCTGCACAGGCCCTCCAGCTAACTTGGTGAGGCGTTTGGGTGCCTTAGCAACATCCTCAGCCTGAAAAAACGATTTATCCACCACAGTTATGCTGGCCCCAGTGTCCCTAATGGCAGGAGTCTCCTGACCATTCACCTGGACACTGTCCTTATAATACTCTTTAGTATTATCGGGGATAGAATTATAGACATCTAAATTCTGTTGTTCCCACAACCCCAGAGATACTAAAGAAACGCTGGCTGAGACTCCAATGGGTTCGTCAGCTAGCAGTAGAAAGTTTCCACTTGCCATTTGGACTTCCTCCTCTGGAGCGAAGGCTAAGGAGACAAGCTGGACCCCTGAAGGTTTACCCTTACATCTGGGATCTCCTTTCACGTGGTCAGTCGAGCCACAAACAAAGCATTTACCGAATGCTTTTTGGAATGGTGGCTTGTTCTGACCTCCTTCCGGTTTGGCACCAGAAGACACACTATTCTGCTGTGGTTTTCCTTGTGGCTTACCCTTCTGGTTTTGTTTGGGGCCCTCTTTGGAATGTGAGTTATTAGAATTCTCCTTTGAGTCTTTTTTAGGCTGTTTTCCCTCATCCTTTTTCTGAGTTGCCCCAGAATCCTTATGAGTAGCCTGGTTGGAAACCCATAAGTCAGCAGCCTTAGCTAGCTCCCGGGAATCCAATTCCTTCGAATCAGCCAAGTGCTGTCTGAGCTCAGGAGAACAGGCCTCATAAATAGACTCCAACATAGAAAGATTCCTCATACCCTCATAAGTGTTCACTTTTTAACCCTTAATCCATCCCTCTAAGTTTTTCAACCCTTCACTCACCCAGGTAGCCCAAGGGGTACCATCATGCTTTTTGAGGGTTCTAAACCTCTTAAGATACTGGGAAGGGGTCTTCCCGAATCTAGCTATTAAAGCTAGTTTCACACTTTCGTAATCCGTCTTATCCGCCTCCCCCAACTCCATTACCAAATCAGTCGCAACAGGAGGGAGCCTAGAGAACAACCAGGGGAGCAAAGCATTCCCGGTGATGTCCTGGAGCCCATGATTGTATTCAAACAGTTTCAACCAATCCAACACATCCAATCTCGGTTCATACATACCCACTAATTCCTTCGGCATCCGGGGTCTTTTGGGACTGGAGCTCCTAGAGGAACCAGAGGAGAGAGAAGCATTTTCCATAGACAACTTTTTCATCTCTAACTCGTGATTAAGTTCTATTTCTCTGAGTCTTAACTCAGCTTGCCTCTGCTCAGCCTGGGCATTCATCCGTCTGAACTCGAGCCCTTGGTTTCGTTCGGATTGAGCCAAGAACCGTTTGTATTCTAATTCGAGCTTCATTTTTTCAAGTTCAAAATAAGCAGGGTTACTTGTGGGACCTGGTATGGGCCCCGTAGGCACAGCTGGTAAGGCAGGTAGAGGAGCAGGGGAGACAGTTTCATTAGCCTCTCCGTCCTCGTCAGCCTCCTCATCGCTATCATCAGAATTACGATTCAGATCAACACCATCACTGTTATCTACATTTGCTGGAGCGATTGGTTCCTCTGAACCAGTACCCAGACTTTGGTTCGCCAGCAATCTCTCGATTAGTTCTAACTTCTTGCCTCTTACAGAAAGATTCTCTTGCCTACAGAGAGCTCGCAAACTCTCAGTATTTTCACCTGACAAGGTCTCTTGACTGTAAGTTTCCATCATAGACATGTTTTTTGAAAGTTGCTTTTTGTGCAAAGTTTTGTGGTTAGTTATCCTACAGTGTCGAAAAGCACTCTAAACTGTATACTCGATACAAATCCCACCGCTGTACACCAGTGTTAGGCGGAAACCTGTGCAGTTCCCTCTGGGACCACTGCAAAAGATTTAGGACTACCGGTGTTTGGAGGTGAACCCACTTGGTAGCAGTCTGTACCACACAGATTCACTTGGTAGCTGTGGCTGAGCAGTCAGACTTCCCTCAAGAAGAGTTGAGCAGTATGTGGAGTATACAAAATAGGGCAATTCTTCACAGCAAGACAAGCAAACACGCAACGAGGCTTAGTGTAAAGATATTAAGGTATTTATTTATAACGAAACATCTATCAAAAACACTATGGCACTTTCACGGCAAACAAATCAAACACAGTTACTCTACGAAGACGAAACGATCAATCCCCCTAGTAATATTTCGACAAGTCTAGGTTCTACCGGCACCACTTATTTACAGACAGAGGTGTGTATCTCAACCTAGATGGCACTCTAATATTAGTTAGGACGGGAGAGAAAAAGATAGGCAGGTTACGTAATCAACACAGTTCAATACTTCACGGGCAAAAATGCAAGGCAGGAAGGCAGGAATCACAATAGAGCGTAAAGTTCAGAGGCCAGGCCCACTCGGAGAGAGGCAAGGCGATATGTCCCAAAAAGGCTCTAGTGGAGAGGCCTTCAAGTCTTTGTAGCAAATTGTTATCAGCAGATTGAACCAGTTCAGAATAATAAATGAGAAAAGCTTGGAGGCGACCCAACGGAAAGGAGAGGATTAAGACACCTCACTCGAACCGATCGAAAGGGAAGCCAGGCGGACATGGTACCTTGTTGTGGAGGGCAACTCCGGCGGGGGCAGTTGTTCCTGGTGGTGGATGCACGTCGGGTCTTTGCCAAGAGTAGAGATGATCTCGTCGTCGAAGAAAAGTGAAGTCCGGTGCACCACCAGGGAAGAGACCAGCCGCGGAGTGCTCCGTCACAAGGCACCACCTTTTGGTCGCGGTACAGGGGTAGTGGCTATCCAGTTGCCGAGGTGCTCTGCACGGGCAATTCGACCACTGCATCCTGAGGCGAATAAAAAGCAAGGGGGACTGGTTGTTCCCACCAGTCAGGGGAAGAGACTCTCCGGCAGGGAGATCTCCTCTGTCGTCGGGAAGTGGTGAGTCGGTTCTGCAGGGCTCCACCGGAGGTGTCGTCGTGCAGGTCGGCTCAGCGGTACCCTCGTCGGATTCTTAGGTCCTGTGGCGACTTCTGAAGATCCAGTCCCAAAAGCCCTGCTTTTATGCAGAAAACCACCATTCATTCAGCCTAGCTGTCAATCAACACATGCTAAGTGGTGAGCAGGAAGGCTCACCACTTGGGCCAATCACTCCAGAGTGCGACCGGAGTTGGCAAGGCAACTCGGTCCAGGGTGCCTAAACCCCATCCCACACCCCTGTGGTAACCCAGACAGAATGGCACCACTTTGGAGGGTCTCTGTCCAGAGGCCCGCCAAAAGTGGAACAAAGGGCTCAACCTTTGGTTTAGGAGTCACAGAGACGAACACAGACGCCATTTTAAAAACCGAGTTCTGGCAGAAAATACCATCCGATAAACTTATTTAAGATAAGTAGACCGGTGGTACGTTAGAGATTAAAGAGAAAAAGTATTAATCTCCAACAATGGGATGAATCCCATAGGGTTATGTTCGGGGTCGGACATAACAAGTAGTTTCCACTGCCACCAGCCAAAACTCGACGAGGGGGGACGGGACAGGAGTAATCGAATTACCCCTACTAGTACGTCCACAATAAGATGGTTTGTACTGTTCTGTTAGTAAATTTAGGTCTAGTAAAGCCAATGGTGACTTTACATGCCTGGGGAGACAGTAGTCAGTCCCCGGGTATGGAGTCTATGGTGGAGGTCCGCTAGGACGCCCCAGTGTTATGGCACGTAGGGTGTGGTGTAACACACATAGAAAAACATATGAGACCCTATGGAGTAAAAGACCCCATAGCCCATAGAACACATTAGCATTCAAAGGAATTACACACATACATGTCCAAGAGTGGGAGAAAAAGAGTCTCACTCTTGGCAGGATGGAAAAAAAAAATTAAAAAAATCCACCAAAGCTGCTGGGGGACTCACTAGGTTATGAAATTCAGCCTAAACAGAGAATTCTCCCTAACAGGGCTCGGACGGGCTAGTGATTGAAGGGTGACCTATGTGTGGCAGTGGAACTGTGAGTAAAGTTAGTGAAGTGAGTTATGATGGCCATTCATTCATCTGTTTGATGGGTGAGTGAAGCAGAGTCCCCATTTAGTGAAGAAGGGTGGCCAGTGAGTGAGGCAGAGTGATGTATGAGTGGAATTTTGTCACTAATGATGGTTTAGAGCCAGATTGTAACTATGAAGTTTGTCAAAAGAGACATTTGGCCTCATTATGAGTTGGAAGGTGCAGGTAAAATTCGGTGGTATTACTGTATACTGCTGTATTACCACACCAACCAGCTATGAGTTTGGCCTAAGATTGATGGATTCAATCTAGCTATGAGTTGGCATTAAATCCACCAGCTTTCAGACAAATTTCGGCAGGATTACTGCAGCGGTATTAAGACTGAGAATGCAAGAGCACCATATGATATGATATGATAAGATAAGTCATGTATAACGCGCCTGCACACAAGTGTTTCTAGGCATGACAAGACAAGGGAGGGAAGACAGAGGAAGGACAAGACAAACAATCAGCCTAGGCCTTGTGTCATTCAGATCATGCAGGTGGGAGAATGAGAAGTGCAAGTGGGGAAGAGAGGAGGACAGTGTAAGGGAGATGGGAGGGTAAAACAGCGCAACAATGCTCTGAGTAAGTGCAGCCAGAGCAGAGTGACTCTGGGTAGTGCAAGGACAAAAAGGGACTGTAGGGTTGCAGTTACAGCCCCTAAGAGCGTGGTAGGCCCGGAGGCAGTGCAAGGATGAGTGATCAAGAAAGAGCCTGATACGCAGTGAGACTCTGAGGGTAGCCAAGCAACCAGTAGGTGCAGCAGACAGGTAGGTCAGGTAGGTAGGTAGGGGAGGGAGAGAGAGAAAGCACAGGAGAAGATGATCATTTTGAGCTGCTTCCGGAACTTCAGGTGGTCCGTGTCATGTTTAGAGAGGGGTAGGGAGGCCATTCCAGACGGAGTCACTTGCTGAGGAAAGAGATCTACCCCACACTCTCTGCCTGGAGAAGAGTATAACCCTTAGAGAGTTGGAGGTAGCTGAACAAAGGAACCGAGATGGAAGGTATTTTGGAAGAGAGTGCTGGATGTAGTGTGGGCCCTTGCCCCAGAAAGCCTTGTGGACAATGCAAAGTGTCTTGACCCTGATCCTTGCAGCCACCGAGAGCAATGAGAATTCGATAAGAAAACAGAATACTTATTATCTACTTGCACAACATGCACATAAACTACCCATACACTACCCACCCTAACTGGTGGCAATTGAAATGATTTTCAACACTCACAATACTTCTGACCACCAGATTAGCACTGGCCCTATCCTGCTTGGATAATAATTCTGATCTACGATTAGGACGTTAAAGGCACTGCTTTCAAAAAATACCAACTCTCCAAGATTATGGCCCTTTGCATATTCTGTACCGTGCATTGGTTGTTTTCGATTTTGTTGGAGATTTTGCTTTGCAGTGTGCTGCCTGTCACAGCTGATGCTTGGCAAGCTCGGATCTAGAGTCTGGAATGACCATAACATGTGCATTGGTAAGACTTTCTCCTGTGCAACCCGCATAGTTCCTACTTTCTGAAACCCACCTTGTAACTATTGACCTGTGTCCTTCATGTGTTAAAAAAAATGTAGACATTAGCATTGTATTTTATTTTTACTTTATTTCATTATTGCCATCTCGCCTGCACATCTCCTATTCCTTCTTTCTTTGTAACTTGCACTTTGACAACTCGTTGGCATTTAAACCTGCGTTAGTTACTGTTGAGATTTAACAGGCAAACTGTTGCATAAAATGCAGCTAGCGACCTTGTGCTGCAAACCCTAAAGGGGCCCAAGCACTTTTGAAAGTGACATTCCATTCCTTTGGGAGTTAAAGCCCTCTTCTCCTTCCCCAACTCGGTTCTGCTTACCTTGCAGCCTGCCAGCCACACTCTAGATAGCACGAAGGCAGGTCTCATGAAATACATTTTCAAATACATGAATTCTCTTTTATAAATTAGATATAGTTTGCCTCCAAATCCCCACCGCTCCTTTTCAGCAATATAGGTTGAGCTTTTGCCTGGTGTTACAGGATATGAATGTTATATCCATGCCAGTTTAACCTTTTGAAATACTTTGCCTGATGCCCAGCAAATGCATTACAGATTGATATGATATGGTAGGTTATTTATTAATATGTCGTCTCGCTTCTAAGGCGTACACGTTGCCCCTGAGCTATCCTAAACACATCATATTTGTATGTAATCTAGTAGGTGATACTGCTTGTAATCTCCAAAACACAGGCCAAGGGCCACACACCATCACTTGGTTAGGGCTTTGTTAGGGCTGGCAGTCTTGTGCATGGCAAACCTTCACCTTTGAAGCTTGTTAAAAGCCTACATCACCAATTGGTCACTCCTTTGAGATTTAACATGCAACGTGCAACGTAAAGTGCCTCTTGTGAGAATGTGATGATATCCGTGTTGTATTGCAACCTCTGAAGGGAACCCAAGTCTCCTTTGAACGCATTTTATCATTCCATTTTTTTGTAGTTTAATCACCCACGCCCCCCCCGCCCCCAGCTCTGATCTGGTTATGTTGCAGACTACCAGTCACATAGCAGATCGCAGGAATGTAGGTGCCATGCAATTTACTTTCAAATACATGAATTCCCTTTTAAATATTCGTTATAATTTGCCTTCGAGTAACTCAACAATTGGCGTGGCGTGGTGTTGCAGCACACATCTCTTACATCTGTGCCAATTCCACTATTTAAAATTCGTTTTAAGCTGAGAAATGTCTATTTTTCACGAAATTGAAGCACTTTGGCTGGATTTAGAAACTGTACTCCTTGCCCTTGTATTATTAGTTCCAAAGAGACATATTGATCTATTGCTTTGTCTGTCAATGTGGGTTTACACATCAGGGTGCTCATTTATAAAATCAATACTAATGCACTTGCACTAGGAGAAATGCTGTCAGGCCTAGTGCGCTAGTTACTTTTTTGGTAGATCATTCAAAAACCTCAAGGTCTATGAATGACTATTGTATTCCCATCTTGAAGCGCTTTGAAGTATTTCACTTTTGTATAAGCGCTGTACAAATAAACAATTACAATTACAATTAACAATTACAATTACCAATGGCAGCAAAATATAATTCTGCAGACAAGAATTGCTTGCATCACTTAACTCCAACTCCACTGCTGTCCTTATCCTTCTTGATCTCCCTTCTGCATTTGACACAGTGAACCATTCCATCCTCATAAAAAGGCTCCATGACACCCTTGGCATCTCGTAGCATGCACTGGACTGGCTTACTTCCTTCCTAACTGACAGCTCCTCCAAAACCATTCTGGGCCCTTTCTCCTCCCCTACTTCCTCCTGCACCAGTGTCATCCCCCAGGGATCCATTATTTCACCCTGGCTCTTTAACATTTACCTTTCTCTGCTGGTACGACTCATTTCCTGCTTCTCTCCAACTTCCAGTGTGACGCAGATGATACACAGCTTTTTTTCAAACTTTCCACTGACACCCTTGCACCCTTCTTCATCCCTGACTGCCTCTGTGCCATCAAGGCCTGATGCACTGCTAATGACCTGTGCCTCAATGCCAGCAACACTGAAATTCTCCCTATTGGATCCCCTGCACCATACTCTTCCCTGCATTCTATCCTTCCTCCATGTCCCCCCACAGGCCCTCGCACCCTCCACTGAAGCCAGGAATCTCAGAGTTATCTTTGACCCCTCCATTTCCTTCCTCCCTCATATTCAGGACATTGTCAAGAAGCCAACTTTCAGCTCTTCATTCTCAAATGGACTCTACCCTTCCTCACCTTCCCCCAGAGACTCAATGTTACCAGTGCTCTGGTTCTCTCCAGGCTAAACTACTGCAATAGCCTACTCCTTAATCTTCCTCCCTCCACCCTGCAACCCTCCAGCTAACCCAGAATAGGACAGCACGACTTATCCTTGGCCTCAAGCCCAGGGACCCCTCTCTACTAGCCTACAAAGCCTTCACTGACTCCCGATCTCAGCTTAATCTCAGATTAAATTCAAATCCCTCTGTATCATCCACAAGGCTATCTTGGGCCGGGGGCCACTCTATCTTTAATACTTCCTGACCAAATACTGCCCTTCTAGACTCCTCCGTTCCTCTGGCACCAACTCCCTGCATGTTAAGCGCTTTGCGAAACAGAGAGCTGGTGGCCAATCAATTTCCTCGGCTGGGTCCCTCCTGTGGAACAGCCTCTCTCTCTCTATGTGTCTTGAGCATGACCTCCTTAAGTTTCCAAAAAGCCTCAAGACCTTTCTCTTCTCCTGCTCTCTTCCTTGCTAATCTTACAGCAGCGTGACTGATGTGCAGGACCCTTATGTGTCCTCGGGGCCTTGATTCCCCACATCTCTCATCCCAGCCGCTGCCTTTCTTTCTGCTGCACTTACTTGGGCTCACCCTATCCATGGGTGGTTGCACTTGCGTTGTTCTCCTCTTAGCACTTACCCTGAACACTTCTCCATGAGCATCAATGCACCTATCCCTCCCCCCTCTGCACTTGCGCATTCTAAACACTCACAATGCATAGTAGGTTTGTCTTCCCTCCTCTATTCGCATTATTTGTTTGTACTATTATTTCAATTATGTATCCTTGCTGTAATTCATTGTCTACCTTCCCCTGTCCCCCGCATCCCTTTTGCCCTGTGGGTGCTTTGAAACAGTTATGCTAATTGTATAAGCGCCAATAAATAAATAAATACGTTTCTGATGGACAGTTAAATATGTATTGGCAAAGGATATATAACATTTTTGTCAGGAGTAAATATACCATCACTGGTAATCACAATATTTCATGCAACTAGCATCATTTTCAACAGCTGAAGAATTACACCCTAGGATTTGCCATAGCCTTTCTTAGATCCATTATTCCACATCTGCTTCAATATGCGTATGTTAGCCTTCCTCTTCCTCTTCCTTCAAACTTCCTACTGCACCTCCTCAGAGATACTCTGCCTTTCCTCTCCTCCCCTCAGAAGCTCATGGTCTCCCAAGCTCTGGTTCTCCTAGGTTGGACTATTGTAACAGCCTCTTTCTAAATCTACCTGCCTCTACTCTCCGTCCTCTGCAACTAATCCAGAACAGGACTGCAAGACGTGTCCTTGGCCTCACGCCCTAGGATCGTATCTCTCCAACTCTGAAATCTCTCCATTGGCTCTAGGTGGAGGCATGGATTAAATTCAAAACCCTCTGCATCGTCTACAAGGCTTTCTCTGACCTGGGTCCAAAATACCTTCAGCTATCCCTCCGTAAATACCTCTCCTCTCAAGCTCTTCACTCCTCTACTGCTAACTCCCTCAGAGTTGGTCGTTTTTCAGAGAAACAAGCTTATATCTCTGTCTTCCGCTGGGCTTCCCTTTGGAACAGCCTCCCTGCCACTTTGAAACTTGAGAACCATCTCTGGTTCCGCAAACACCTTAAGACTTTGTTCTTAGCTTCTGCCTTCACCCCCTATCACCTGCTGATCTGTTTTCTCTCGGCACCGTGCACCGGCCAGAAGCTGGCCTCTGGGACCAGGTACCTGCTCACCCTGCCACCCTCCCGCACTGCCTCTGGGCCACCCCTTGCATTGGGGAATGTATCTGTACCCATACAGTCCCCCCTTTTTTTCTCTTCCTGCACTTACCAGACCTACCCTGTCTGCTGCCCTTAACCCACCACTTGCCACTTGCAGGCTGCACTACCACAGTTTGTTGCCTTTATTGTTTATTTATTTATTTTTATTTATCTGTTTCTCCTTTGCTCTGCACTTTCACTTCTCCTCCTTCCATGCACTTTTCTTCTTTCCCTCTCCCATGCACTTGCACGTTCCCAATGTCACTGGGCCTAGTAAGATGGTTGTTTTGTTCTCTCCTATTCTCCTGCCTTGCCTTTTAGCGCTCTGAAACACTTGTGTACGAGCACGATAGAAACAAAATATCAATTCAATTCCTCCATCCTCACCATTCTATGCTTCCATGTGGTGACCTCAAAAACTACCTTCTGTGTGTAAAGCAGCGCTATATATTGATGGATTCAGTATCTCCTTCCATAGGACACATGGGAGAAAATGTGCTTCTGGGTCCAGAGACTAAAAAATCCTGACTTATGATTGATTACAGCTTCGAACCAAAGGACTTGGAAAACTGCACAATCTCTTTTGTGTTTTTGCATCAAAAGATGCACGCCAGGCGTAAAGAGAGTCAGACATGATGTTGACCTTTAGGTGTGGCGAATCCCAGAGTGACGCCTACATTATTTATCAGGATGTTTCTTTATTGATAGCCCTCATAGCAGTTCTATGTTTGTGAGGGTGAGTCAGCCCGAAGAAATGTTGATGGAGTTTGGCTATAAGATCGTCATCCACTCCCACTTCATCCTGTAACTATACCAAAGTCAAATAGCAAAGTGTTCAAAAGTCAGAAAGATTGAGGGCTGGAGTGAGGACTGTGACGAGGAAGCGTAGGACTCAGCATATTGAAGATTGGCAGTAAGTAATATTGCCTTTACCTTATCTTCCCTTTTCCTTGTACCAATCTTATTTGTTTGAGGAATTATCAAGACAACAGACTATGGCTAAGCCCATATGGGAATGCTGCAGCAAACCATAATAATGCAATTATTTTTCTATTTAAGATTTAGCAGCTTGCAGAACTAAGGAACCTCAATTAACATCATTTGGGACCACATTTAGTTTACAATGACGAATATATGTTGATGCGGCTGCTCAAGGGGCTTCCCTACAAATCTACTTCAGAGAAACCTTTAGAATCTGATCTGCCCAGGAGGTAGCCAGCCCCATAGTAGAGCGACCCCAGATAGATAAATGGAGAGTAGCTTGTTGTTCATATGGCAGTGACTAATGTGCTTAATCAATGTGCTGATGGCAGGAGTGGATGGTTCAGTGACCCCATGTGCATGGCCATCTGGGACAAAAATAGAATCTGATTTTCCAACAGGCTCCAAATGCACCAAGTACATGTTCACAGTCCTCCCCATATCTAGCAGGAGACAGGAGGCCTATGTGAAAGTGGTCAAAATAATCTCTTGTTGGAGATGAAACTGGAGCATTACTTAGGAGGGAAATGAAGGGTTAGATCACAAGGGTAACCCTTTACGAAAAAGCCTGAGAAAAGAGTTCCGAAAAGGGCTCCTAGCTCCTTTAATCTCCTGGCTGAGGTTATGGCCTTCAGAAATAGGGCATTTAAAGACAAGATTGTGTTGGCTTCTCTTTCCTGGCACTTGAAAGGTCCTTGAGAGTTCCTATGGAGGGCTATCATTATTTATGTGTGGGCATGCTAACATAAAACTTCACAATTGGTGGGGAGCATCATTTTCTAAAACGTTAACTGTTTGCGGAAAGTGTGAAAAGCCACTGCTTCAGCCCCAAAGGAGGATATGTCAAGGCTTGTGTGAAATGCTGCCCTTAGAAAATCCATTTACTGTTGGGAATAGACCTGGCCTAGAACTGCAAGTACCAATGCTAGGTCCACTAGATCAAGGTTTCAACAAAATTACTCCTTGAACTCAATTACTCTTTGAACACCTCTGTCTGACTCACCATCTAATGTACTCTTATCCTATGTCTGCCTATCGACCACTGTGTAACCCGGTCATCTGCACTTATTGTCATTATCTTGTATGTATGTTTTCTGCCTGTATGTATTTACTCTTCTGTAACCGCCTCTAAGTCTCCAGCGCCCCTCAGGGTTTGGGGCACGGCAGAAATAAGGAAAATAAACTAAACACTAAGTGGCCGTTAAGTAATTGAGACACCTTTTGGGTCATAGCGATTTTCCAGAAACCTGTGACATTTCTGTTCAAGGTTGACCAGTCCAAAAACACCTCATCTGTTCCATAATCAAGAAGGTGCCTCCATCAATTAATCTAAACACATGAACACATTGATGATCAGCAGGTTTCACCAAAATATTGATGCTAACCTTAATGAAGACATCCCACCCTCTGGGCATGATCCCGCAATGCTTAAAACTGGAACAATCCCTCCTTCTCAAGAAACCAATGCTGGGCCCTTATGATCTTGGCAACTACCACTCCATCACACACAATCATTTACTATGTGTGATCCTTGCTAGAGTCATGGTTGCCCAACTTTAAACATGCATTGACTCCAAAATCCCTCTGCAGACCTATATATTGAGCCCATTGGCAGCAGGTAGACATGCACCATCCAAGTGCTAGAGGATGATTCACCAGCACTACCCATCAGCGCTGCCTACCACAATGATCCACCCTTTCACCCATGATCTTCATCCTCTACATCAACACCCTGGGACTCCTCTTAACCAGTTAGAACCTCCACCTCCACCAAGAAACAGAAATGACACAACTGCACATACAAATATTCAACAAATAAATTCACCATCACAAGCCTGATCCAAACCTGAATATCCAGCACCTCAAACTGAACCCACCAAGACAGGATTCCAATTCCTAACCAATCAACACAGCAGAGCCCCATATTCAGACCTCAATGTCCACCATGAACCTCAAGGGCTTCATGCTACAGCTGACACCCTGTGCCAAGTCTCTGTAAATCCACGTAGATAGCCACCTCTCTTTTGAACACACATAGTCGAGCCCTTCCACAGAGCACAGATCTACTGCACAGGACTGGGTTCTATTTCCACTAGAAGGAGGACATTTGTTGTGCTCGCTGGCCGTCGCACCAACATTGTGCTTTTGAGAAGAGCACTCCACAACCTCATCAAACGTCTCTGCAAACATGAACATATAATGCCCACACTCGTCAAACTTCACTGGCTTCTCCTAGAAACACACGTCACCTTCAGCGTGCCAACTACATCATATACAAAGGTGTCCCAATGCATGATCCATCCTACCTGGTACCCACATTCACCATCTCTTGTTGTCAGTGCATCACCAGAAGTCAGGATCTGGTCAGACTAGAGCAGCAGAAATACAAAAATAAAACAAAGGAAACCAGGAAACAAGTTTCTAAGTCCATGCCTTCGAACTGAGAAACCTCATATCCATCAGCCTCAGACCCACCCACCTTCATCCATGTCAGAAAGGAAAACAAGTATCATTCCAGGTTCTCCTACCATAAGGGGAGACCACCAACACTGAACACCACACAATAGTCTTATATTTGATTTAATTGATTTATGAATGTAGTAAAAACTAATCCTTAGCAACATGTATTACGTATGTAACCCCTTATATAATAACAGTAGCTTGTGATGATTTTAATAAAAGGAATGTGAACATATATTCTTAATGTGTTTTGGTCATAAAACCATCTTCAGAAGCATTACCAGGCAAAGAAAATGAAGAAAAAGAAGGGAGAAATGAACACATGTACTCCTAAGTAGGATCCATTTTAATGTTCTCAAAACTCGCCCTTACAGGCGAACATAAGTCATTTAATGCAAAATACCTGTTTGTTTTGAATGTTTCTTAAAAAGAAAACAATAGTGTTCAACCTCCATGAAAAGAGAAGACAAAGGGAATAACTGGTATTTTATAAAAGTTCGTTCATCAGTAATGCTTATTTGTGTTAGTGTCTCTTTCAAACGTACAAAAAGGAATAGGAAAATTGTCACTTGATAGTTCAAAGTTCCAAGGATTAAGTATGGGTCATAATCCTCTGACCTATGAATGAAAATATGAAAAACAACACTGTTTTGTCCATGACATATGTACAAACAACATCATCAAAAATAATCTATCAAATGGAATTAAAAAGGGTTACAAAATCAGGAAATATAGTAAAATATCTTGGTATCAACTCTTGCAAGTTCCCCTTCTTTAGGAAGCACAGAAAATGCTGCCGCTATTCCCTAGGATTGCAATGGATAGTATTTTAAATTCAAAATAGGGATATATAGATGGTAAATGGTGGTGTGTGCTTACATGACCACACACAAGGTGATGACATCACCATTGAGAATGTGATGACAAGCAGTATGCGTACCGCAACAATGTCCCCACGGATCCTACGGCACAGCCACGGTGCACATAAACCGCATAATACACATCTAAATACATCATGACATTGGTGAGCCTAGTGTGACACAACAGGCTTTTATTTCACCTGTACAAGATGATTTTAAAGGATAGTACATTTGTTGAAATAATGGTCTGTGATAGGTAACTTTCATCTTTGTGAGAACAATAACAATAATGTGTCACTTATAATATAAGCATTGCTCTAAAATATATCTGTCAAACCTAAAGACCATTTACCAGCAAACTCCTTTTGTGAAGAAATTTTGTAATTCTTTCAAACCCCTTGGGACTAGAGTGTACAAAAATCAATCCAAAATACTTAATGCTTGGACAGTAGTTTCTTATAGTCACCTCCTCTCTTTCGTTTGGCTACTACATCTAGAACACATATTTGCATGTGTGAAACATTGTGAAACATTGTGATTATTTTCAAAATAATGGGCTTCATTACAAACCTTGCGCTGACGGAATGAAGGGGGCCGGTACGGGACCGGCTCCTTTCATTCCGTCAGGGCTGATTACGAGGTTCCCTTTGCGGGACCCGGATCAGATGTCTGGTAAAACCAAACGTCTTTTCCGCATCCCGCAGGGGAAGAGGGAGGTAACAACGGCACACTTGTAATGTGCTCGTTGTTACCTCCCTCCCCATTCCCAGTGAGCCCTACGGGGGCTCAAATAGGAATAGGGAATGGTTCCTGCAAGGAGGATTTACCGGGTCCTCCTATGTTGGAATGTGTCGGTAAGTCCCCATTGCAGGAACCCGATAATGGAGCCCGGTTTAGAGGCAGTAATGGAGCTAATATTTTGGGTTGAATAGGCAGTTACATATATCAAGTCTGTTGATGTTTTACGACTTGTGTAATAGAGCAGATTGTCTATCTTTACAAATAGCTTTATCATTATCTTCAGAGATTCGTGCTATGTCATATCCTTTCTCCACATGTCTAGTTGTCTCACTTACTCATCCTCACCCCAAGCGATGGGTCTGAGTCTGTGAAACTGACTATAGAGTAGGTGGTGTTTGATCCTTTCAGTATGAAATCTGTCGGCTCTCAATATGCAGTCCATGTGAGTTAGGTTATAGTAGATATTTGTGCTAAAGCGTTCTGCCACATAAGAATGAGTAACATCCACATCCAGGAAACGTATGTGAGGATCTTCTTAATTCAATGTAAATCGTACTCTAGGATAAATAATATTGAGATAAGTAAAGCATTCTTGAAGCATATCTTCAGAACCTTGCCATATGCCGAACATAGCAATGTGTCAATACTACTTAACTATGTGTGAATTCCAACTGTCATTTTGTAACACATATTGGGTTTCAAAGCAGTTTACTTATATGTGATCATATGCTGGGGCTGCTGCTTACCCCATTGAGGTACCAGAAAGGTGCAGATAATATGTATATCTGAATCTGAAAATGTTATCATACAGGATGATCTTTAGTAACTCAAATACAAAGGATTGTTCAGCCCTATCAAGTCATGTTTTAAGAGTAACCATTCAATGGCTTCCAAACCTTCTTCAAGGGGAATGGATGTAGGAAGGCTGACTACATCAATGGTAACCAATATGCAATCCTCTTCTAGCTTGCTTGTAGAATCCAATAAACAGAGAAAGTTACTAGTATACTTTAAAACGTTGTCTGTGGTTTGTACCAGCAGAATATAAGACTGCTTCTACAAGGACCACGTTGTCACTCCTTGTAAGATAAACATCCCTAAATGCATTGTGCACATTGGCCCTACTAATGGCCAACCTTGACAGTCCATCCCCCTCGTGCACTACTTGATTCTAGTCCATCAACACTACATGTTCCCCACTAACTATAAATGCTAACTATTTCCTACTATCCTAAAAAACCTTTATGGTAATAAATGCCCCAAAGTATGGACTGTTACCCCTGTAGCTAACAAATGTATGGCTCTAACCCTAACATTGCACAGAGCTGTGTTTTCCCTGAAGCTACGTTTGTATTCAAGAAACACTCACAATTAAATAAATACAATAAAACATGAATGCAAGAGTAATAAATAAAGTAAGAAGGTTCAGTTCTCATCTGCTATTCATAACACACACTTGGTTGAATTTATTCTGAAATTTGGTTTGGCTGCAATGCTCTCTTTTCTCTAATCCTTCTCCACAACTTGCACTTCCCCATCAAAATCAAACTCTGGATACGGAACCCATAAAGGAGTTGGATAACCAGACGGGGAAATGGAGGGCAAGATTTATTTATTTATATGCCATTTATATGGCTCGTATACAGAGGTATTTCCAGCTGCAACAAGACAAGAAGGGGTTGGGGGGACATGGGAAATCAAAGAAAACAACAAGAACAAAGAAATGATTATATTGGCCTTGTGACAATCCTACCGTGCAAATGCATGACAAGGTGATAAGTGCTAGGGGGGTGGGTGGAAGAGGGAGAAGTGCAATAGTGGGGGAGCCCCGCGAGTGGGGGCAGGTAAGTGCTATTCAGGCCAGGGCAGCAAGTGCCTGGGTAAAGAGGGGGGAGGAGAGGAAAAGTGCAGTGGAGAGGAGGACTGGGTTGGGAAGTCTGGGAATGGATACACGAGGGCAAGTGCTGGCATTGGAGACTGGCAGGGGCTGGTAGGGGTTGGTCTGGTCCCTGTATGACTCTGAAAGGACCAGGCCCCAGTAACAGCAGCAGGTGGAGAGCTTAGCACGGGAAGGGGAGAGGGAAGGAAGAAAAGAAAAGGAAGGTGCTGAGAAGTTTCTGAAACCTAAGAAGATCTGGCACAAGTCTGTGGGGGGGCTGTTTCAGAGGGAGGTGCCAGCCAAAGAGAGGGATATACATCCGAGAGTTGGAGTTGGAGCCAGAGGATAGAAGGATTCTGGCTGGGCTGTATTTCATGAGAGAAAGCTGGATGAAGAGAGGTCCCAAGCCCCAGATAGCCTTGTGGATGATGCAAAGGGTTTCGAATTTGCTCCTTCTAGTCACCGGGAGTCAGTTGAGAGATTTTAAGGCTGGAGAGATGCAGTCCTTCGGCTTGAGGTCAAGGATACGTTCTATTCTGGATTTGTTTGAGGGGGTGAAGGGAGGAAAGAGGAAGGCTGAGGAAGAGGATGTTGCAGTAGTCAATCCTTGAGACAACCAGGGATCTGGAGACATTGAGCTTCTAGGTGAAGGTGATGAAAGGTAGAATGTCCCTGAGGAGATGAAGTTGAAAATTGGACTTCTTGGCAAGGTCGGTGATGTTTCGAGAGAAGGAGAGAGAGGAGTCAAAGATGATTCCAAGGTTTTTTGCCTCACAATTGGGTGAGAAAGGGGACCCAAGGAGTTTAGCCAGAGATGGAGGGGTAAACTAGGAGCAGGCATCCCAATAGGTAGGATCTCTGTCTTGCTGGCACTGAGGCAGAAATCATTGTCAGAGCACCAAGCCTAAATAGTAATAATGCAGTCAGGTATGAAGTGGGAAGAGGAGGAGGGGGTAGTGGGAGGCAGCCGGAAAGAGAGCTGTGTGTCATCTGCGTTACAGTGGAAGTGAGGAGAGTATGTGGAGATCAGGAGGGCCAGAGGGGCCAGGTAGATGTTGGAGGATCATGGCGATAGGATAGAACCCTGAGGGATGCCATAGGTAGAGAGTGAGGTGGGGGAGAAAAAAGGACCCATTCGAACTTGGGAGGGTCTGTTAGAGAGGAAAGAGGTAAGCCACACCAGTGCTCTGTCTGTGATGCCTAGGGTATCATGGAGACAGGTTATGAGGATGGAGTGGTTGACAGTGTCAAAAGCAGAGGAGAGATTGATGATGATCAGAACAGAAGGAGAGTCAGAGTCCTGATTAGGGAGTAGGTCTTCTCAGGTATTCAGGAGAGCAGTTTCAGTGCCAGTGGCTGCCCTGGCACGAGACTGGTGGTCGTGGAGGCAGCTAGCCTGTGGGGTGAAAATACAGCTCCAGAGTGATAGAGATTGAGAGGCTATGATAGGCTCCTATTGTTAGAGAGAAGCTGGCTGATGTTGGGACCCATTGGAAAATACAAGCCAATTCCAAACTTTGACTTCTGACATAAGGCTGACAGAAGGAACAAAAACAGGCCTCCCTCAACTTTGTTAAAATAGAAAGGCCTACATGTTGGAGAAGTAAACAATGATGTCTATGTAACTGTGGCCTACGTGTGAAGAATACCAAAAGTGAACTTGTATCTGTTTAAATATTGTATTGTAATTATAAACAGCAGGTCCATATGCAAATACAAAAATGCCATGTTGAGCACATCATTCAATTTAAAATGCTATCCTGTCAGAATTATGCATGTAACTGACTGCTGCTGCTTCCCCCACTGAACTGCTGTGCATCTGGAACTGTGACCTCCAGAACTTTGGCCTGATGCCCTCTAAGAGGAAAAAGGCTGGGTGTTCAGTTAAATGCTAAGAATTACAGAGAATTAGATCAGAATTGTTGAGGGGTTGATAAGCCGGCCAGCAGAAATGACCTTTAAGGTCAGGCCTCCCGAATAACTATGCATCAGTGGTCAAAAGAAATTACCTTTTTAGGGCTGACTCGACCTCAAGAAATGACCTGCAGAGCCGCTAATGGATAGTTTAAAAACCGTTAAAAAGAAAAACAGGGCCTGCTGATAAACAGATGTTCATGTCATGTGACAGAAATGTAATGAAACTTCAGAAAAGGTTGGGGCTATGTTGAAAAGGATGGGCACATGTGAAGCATTGGCTGATTAACATATGATTACATTTTCCATAATAAAAAGAGCATTGTGGGTCCCAGTGAGCTCATCCCAGACTCATATTAAAGGGGATAAGTAGCCCATCGGTACAATATAAATATGAATTCTGTGTGATATAGACAATGTGAGTTATGATGAGAATCATGATTTTGGCCTTATCATAATTCTGAGGATATGGAAAGATGGCTAGAGTGGGAAATTAATATTTGAATCTTAAGTGTCAGATTTGTGACTATTTTCGCTGAGGAGCAAACAAAAAAAACCAGTAGCTCCTCCCAAGAAGGGCTTGCCAAAATAAGATTTGTATTTACATGCCATAAAATATATATGTGTGCCTGAAGTTATCTGAAAAATGAGGGTAGCTGCCATGTTGTGAGAATTTTAGGAACACTAAAAGTTAAACCCACCTGTTATTTTGGAATGATGAATCTTTCTCCTCCCTCAGCCTCCACCATCCAACTCCTTGTCCTATCAGCAGGCGGTGGACATATTGGGGGGGGGAGCTAGCCAACCCGTATTGTGGGAATTATGATAATAATGGAGTGCCACCATCTGTATAAGAGATAAGTTTTCAATCTGAGAGGGACGTTTGGCTTGACTTTTACTTTCATGGCCACAGATCAAGGACCACAAGCTCCATCACATAAAGGGTCCAGTTGCACACTTTTATTCTGGTGCACATGTTATTTCCTCCCCTGCAGCACCCTCACGTGCATCAAGGTCGGGCATGGCCATAGGAATACATTGGGCTACACGTGCAGCATCTTCTGGGAGTGGCAGGGTGGGGCTAGAAGGCAGAGCAAAGGGGCGTGGCTGGGACCAGGCTATTTAAGCCTGCCCCACCCGCATGCAAGCACTTTGCGTTAGTCTGCTCATAGCAGCATAACGCTCACCGCCGCTTGAAGCGCTTCTTACCTGATTCCAGTGATACCATCGCCTGAAGTGCATCTTACCTGATTCCAGCAATACCATTTCCTAAAGCGCATCTTACCTAATTCCAGCAATAACATCGCCTGAAGTGCATCTTAACTGATTGCAGCAATGCCATCGACTGAAGCACGTCTTATCTGATTCCAGCAATACCATTGCCTGAAGCGCATCTTACCTGATTCCAGCAATACCATTGCATGAAGCGCCTCTTACCTGATTCCAGCAATAATCGTCACCTGCAGCACATCTTACCTGATCCTAGCAGTCACCGTGGACAGAGCGCATCCTTACTTGTTCCGGGCTTCCAAGACTTACTCAGGAGCTCATCTCGGCCAGCATTATCGCAGATTCAGCCATCCATCACCCGCCGGCAGGTCTTCAGATAGCTGCTCCCCGTCTGACTTCGCCAGGCCATCCCTGCAGGAGAAAAGGACAAATAAGGTTAGAAACAACATAAAGACATTACGCTAAGGTTGCGCTCAACACAATCCTCGCGCTGAACCTTAGAACCAAACTTACAATCTATTTGGGACCTCGTAAACTCCTCAGGCCTCCATTGGGGCTTGCTTCCAGCACCGCGACTCCGTTGGGCCTCTCATCACCTATTGGGGAGAAGGAAAGACATTACAAGACATACGGACAATAATCACGGAAAAAAGGACATTGCAAAAGAATACGGACAATAATCATTGTTGAAGAACACTTACCTTTGAAGTGGTTCAGCCACAGCCAGTCTGGGCTGCCACGCACATGGACCAGTAAAGAAACTAGGTCTATCTAAGGTGCCCCTGCACTTGAGAAGCAGGACGGAGAGCTCACCTTCATAAATAAACAGGTGAGATTATATGGGTAAGCGCATGCTCACCACATTCTTGGAAGAAGGGTTTGAGGGAAACCAAAGCCATATCACAGCATTCTCAAGGCCTTTCGTATTCTTGCAGGGGCAGTATCAACAACTAGCGCAGTTCACAACACAGGAGCAGGGGAAGAAGCCTGACCCAGGGGAGCCAGTTCCAGGGAGGACTGCAACCGTGCCCCAACATCCCTGCAGAGACCAGGTGAGCGTACCATAAACACTCTATTCCTGGAGGTAGTCTACTTCTAGATTATTGAGAGGAACAACTAGCATAGAGGCAAGGAAAGCTACCCAGGAAATCATGGTAAACTTTACCAGGAGAAGAACTGGTTACCTGGAAAGGCCTTAAACCTTGCATGGGAGACAGAGAATGGGAAACCTAAAATCTAGCTTGGCCTGCCATTTGAGGATCCAGAGGAGGATGGAGTTGCTTGGGACTATCCTAGAATGAAGCCTTTGACCAGATCTGTGCTGTCCTCAGAGGAGCTGTGCTGTTTCCCTGGATACCCCATAACCCCATGCCATGTAAGTAGAGTAATCCAAATGCCAACAAAAGTGTGGGGGGGAATCTGCCAGCCTTAATATCCATCTCACAAAGAGGGTAGATGGTGGAACTGGGGAGACCGTTGGCACATTTTATTAAATACAACTCAAATTAATTCCCCATAGAAAACAACCCTATCCATTGACATTGAATTGCGTGGGGAACTGCCTGCCTTAATCCTTTCCATTAAATTGTAGGGGAGGGTGTGAAACTGTAGACCTTCAGCACATTGAATTAAAGTTAAATCAATTAATTCCCATTAAGAAAAAATCACAGGATGAGTGTTGTTAGAGTCTGAAACTTACAAAGTTGATGCCCAGTGTGTTAGAGCCAGTATAGACAATAAAGTAATTGGGTGACTCTGCCTTTCTGAAACCCCTGTCTTCCTTATCAAAGGGGGGTGTCCATATTCCCAAAATAAATAACCTTAAAACTCTGCCACTCAAGTGAATGTAGATTGTGCAAAACAAAATTTCACATTTATTCACTTGCATCCCAAATCAGAATCCCAAGGCCCTGCATTTTATGCAAATAAAAAGCCCAAAACAATTGTCCCATTGAGTTCCTTTCCTAAACTTTGCCTTTCAAATAAAAGCGCAAAATGATTTTCCTATTGTGTTTATTTCCCCAAACCTGCCTTCATAATAAAAAGCAAAGCGATTTTCCTATTGTATTCCTACTCCCTTTACCTTGCCTTCAGATTAAAGGGTCATCTATAACTGATACATGAGGGCACAGGGGGGTTTCTGGGAGTAAAGAGCTTGATAACAGACTAAGCAATCACTTTGTGAGTTATATGGTTTTGTGGGTTCAATTGCAAGAACTCTGATGTAAAGTGAGGACTGCCCATCTCTAAATTGCACCTGTGTGTTGTAGTATCTGAAGGTGCATTAGAAATATACATCAGTCAATTGGTGCAAGTAATTAGAAATTGTGATATTATGTAGTGCCACAGCACTGGTGGCTGATGTCTTGGTGGTGGTCCTACTATTCTCTGTTAAACCTTAAATAAATATATATTCTTACCATACACAAGCCTGGTTCCTAGCTCAATGGTGGTAAAGAGGGCATGTTGAATCTGCAAAGCGCTTTGTTGCGTGCCACCTTGCTGGGCGGGGGGGGGGGGGACTCTCTGAGCTGAGAGTGACCATCCAATAAATTGTGACAAGCTATTTCGGTGTGAAGGGTCATTTGAGGGTTGACCAGCTTCTCCCTGAGTTTGCCCAAGAAAGGGGTGATTGAGATAGGTTGATAGATTAGCAGGCATGAGGGGACAACAGACAGCTTTTATTTAGGAGAGGGGGCACAAGGAAATGCTTGAGGGGTCTCGAGAGAAAGAGCCTGTGGCAAAAGTGTGGTTGGAGAGGTCAGCCAAGGCAGAGGCGAGAATGTCGATGTTGTCCTTGATGGTTCTGCAGGAGCACGGTAGCACCTGTTTAGAGGAGACTTTCATAGAGCAGACAACTCTAGAGATCTCCTCTGGTGGAGAGAGGGAGGTGAGTATGGGCGGGGGACTGCAGACCTCTTGCAAAACGCCTTCCTATATATCCATGGCAAAAGGGCACTTGAAACACTACATTGCAGTCAGAAGCATAGTACTTAAGGTACTTCAAGAATACACAATCCTAAAACTAATTCCTGTATGCACTAAGAGGTAAAAACCACAGAGCAAAACACAAAGTAGGCAGAAAGGATATGTTACAAGCACATATTTGTGGCTGAATATAAAAGCCTTCATTATAGGTCAGCAAGTAGAAGCATGATGGAAAGAATATAGGGTTTCAAGCATATCTATACACAAAAGAAACCAAATTTAAAATAAACTATACACATTACACCCTTGATATTAGTCCTTAATATTAGCTTCCTAAGCCTCCAGAATGGATCTTATTAGTAATTCCTTTCACTGGTTGTCAACAAACAAATTGTGTCTTCTAAACACAGCGCAACTATAATAGGTATGCCAATAATTAAAATACTTTCCTTAATAGGTAGGCTTCTAGTTGGATGCAAACTGTAAGATATTTCTTTCCACAATCCAACTACACTTTTTCAATACCAAAACATGTGGGTTTCAATTCTCTCTGGGTTTCCACAAGCCCAAAGCTGGTAATCTGCTAAAGCTCAAACTTGCCCCAACTAGAGAGAGCGTGAGCCATACATGTTGAGTGGATCATTCCAAGAATCTTAAGAACATCTTGCCCCGGGAAGCCTCACATATCTGTATCCCTAGTTCAATGTAGTGCGACTCAAGAATTGCCCACAATCTGCTTTCGAATCCTCTAAACATCCCTGGCTGACGCGGACACATAATCAACTAACACTAGTCACAGGCCATTCGAGTAGAAGAGAAGCATCACAACATTCCTACACAGCTTATAGTCCATACGTTGGTGAAGAGACAGAATTCCAGCTTTTAACCAGGGTTTTGTATTTTACTTTCTTAAGGCGAGGGTCTGGAATAAGAGAGTTGTCCCATAAGGCAGACTTGAATCAAGACTTTTCACTCCACATCAAAAATTCCAATGTCCCACTTGCCAGCCGCTTCCCTGTTCCTGTATCGAGCACCTCGTCAGAATTCAGATAAGTGATGACAGAGGAGAGAAGAGCTGACTAGGTACATAGTGGCTGCTACACGATTATCACTCGTGAATCTAACCTCCGTCTAGTAGTTTCCCAGTTTTTGTGCCCTGACCCCGGGATTCCCATTGGAGGCAGCAGGAAAGGAAATCATTTTGGGCTCTACAAGACTGTGTCATATAACTGTGGAGAATATGAACTGAGGGGTTCTGCTGATCGTGAGTGCCTTTCATCAGGCAAGTGGTCAGGAGAGCCTCCACGGTGTGAAAACACAGTTCCGCCCGCATAGCTGTATGTGCCCTAAACTCAGCTTAAACTTGGAGAACGAGGAGCCTGCGGAACTACGAGGAGCGAGCAGTGACTTTTTCAACTTTTGCTAAAACTACGAGGAGTCTATCCACACTTTCGCCGATGGCACCGTAGAACACTCCTCCTCCCTACGCCCGCCTGCTCTCATAAACTGAATGATAAACTGAAAGCAAAGCGGAGCGTAGCGGAGTGTGTCTGAGTGTCCGGAGCGTAGCGGAGTGTGGAGTGCAAGTCACTGCGACGCTAGATGAGAACCCGGACTCAAGAAGGTAAGAACAAACTGGAAATGAAACGCAAATCAGATCCTCAAATGTCGTATCAAAGGAATGGACTTGACCTGGATACAGGGGAGGAGGGAATAGAGGTAATTGAAGGAAGTCCAGATATAACTTGTTCCACACCCTCATGGGCAGCGGAAGCAGAATCACAGATGACTGCTCCGGAAACACATGCCAACAAAAAAACGTGCCCCTTTAACATCCAGGTAAAAATAGGAGCGAGCATGTCACAATACATAGACAACTTACCAGAGGATCAGAACAATGGAACACCAATAATAACAGCAGAAACGCTAACGGACGAGATAGCAACGCCAACAAGCAGTTCACAGTTAGATGATCAAGAAGCACTAACACAGGCACTGCAACTGCCTGCACAACAGACAACTGTGGAATCAAAATGTAACCTGGCCAGTTTTCCGGATCCTATACCGAATAATTTTCAAACAAATGCACATCCGAAAAGGACTGAAGAACAAAGGTTGGACAGCAATGACAGCCTAGCCACGGAAACAAACACCGGAAACAAATTGAAATCAATAATAAACAAGGAGACTCAGAAACCGATCTTTATGAAAAGGAAAAACCACAATTACACAGAAGAGGAAGAAGGGTTATAGTGGGGAGTGTCAAAAACACAAGCACAGGAAAAGGAAAACTCTGGGCCACTTATAAGCCCCCCGGTCAGATATACAGTTAAAAGGACTAAATACATGAACAACGAAATAGAAGATGCCGGGAGAAAGGTTACATGGAAACCCTTTATGACAGGGTCAACGATGGAAAATTTGGACATTGTGCTGCCCCCAACTTTAAAAACTGCACATAGTGGAAACCTCTGGCATGCATCAAAAGCACAGTTAACACCCAGCTTTACATTTTGCAACGGAAGACCAGTCAACTCAAACGGAATAAGAAGAACAACCAGAGTTGAAATACCTGATGCAGTATTCTTAGAGACCTCAATAGATATAGAGAACGCGATCAGAGAGAAGTCCACAACAACCCCACAACTCGACAAACGGAGTGGGTTGACTTGTAACGGCATTAAAAAAGATCAGACAATGCAAACAACAGAGAACAGGAGTGGAACCTTCAAAACCGCAACCCGGCCCGCAGATTCAGTGGAAAAAGAGTACACATCGAAACCAGGTCGCTCAGAGGAAGACAACTTCCTATTGGTAACGAGACTGTCAGGAATCCTAGCCCCCTTCATGAAGTTGTATGAGGATATTGCGGTTACCCTAAGTGATCACTCCACAATACTGGCAATGGTTCATTCCAAAACAATATTCGTGGAAGGATTTGTTTCAGCAATCCAAAACAATCTGGATAACAGTACAGCAAACGTCACTCAACTCTTGCATGACATAATAGAACTGATTTTAAAAGAGAGAAAACTAGGAAGAACGAATCCAAGAGGAAAGGAGCCCACAAGTAAAGAACATAGTGTCTCAAACACACTAGCAGTGGCAATTGAAGGAGAAAACCCAAATGAGGTAACAGCAAAAGAGATAGAAGGAAATGGTGGAGGGACTCCAGTAGTGCTGGGAAAAACGCAAGAAAGCAATGAAATACAGAACCAAACCTCAATAAGCAACTTGGCACCCCCAAGCAAAAACATGGATGGGGGGAAAACAGCGGGACGATGGAACCGCGACCATAATAAAAGTAACCAGCAAGGGAGCAGAGGAAGAAGAAAAACAAAAATGTTGAAAAAACGGGAGTCCGAGTACGAAGAATGCCAAGCAACTTGAAAATCTGAAAAGACCTACAAATAACGCTGCCTGCAACTGTCAGATGAATCTGTCACAAACACAGGTGGTGTTGATCAATACAGAAATGACACGGACAGATGAACCCAAAAATTTGGAGAAGGCCCCAGAGAAAGAAAAGCAAAATGAGAGTGTCTGTGAAATTTTCAAAAAAAGAGATACAAATAAGGGAGAAAAAAAAACAGGATAACCACAAAATTTTAAATCAAACAGCGAAAAATAGGAGGAGGTCAGAGGAGAGGAGCCACAACAAAAAATAAAAAAATCAAGTGCTTTCGAAGACTTCCACCAGCAGTAAAACCCGGGCGTTCATTAAAAACCTGACAATACCTAAAGAACAACCGAGCATAATGGAACAGTTGATAAACAACAAGAAAAAGGTGAGAGTAGAATTGAACACCATAGAATGTGCAACACCTGAATTTGGAGATGATGAATGCTCTGAGGTTGATCTGCTAGACCTCTCGACATACACGGTATCAGATGTAGAACAGAAACAGGAAGCAATAGAACATGAAAACATTAAACAAGTGGAAGACGAATTGACGAGAGAGGTGTGTTCTGATGATACTGAGAGCGATACTTCAATAGTAACGGAAGCATCTGTGGAACAAAAAAACAGGGGGAAAAGGGAAGAAGACGAAATATCCAAACGCAACAAGAACAATCAGAAATGACAGAAAAAAAACAAGGTGGGCACAGAAGAACGATCAAACATTAGGAAAGAACAGTGACAAACCAGAGCTTTCACAAATCGGAACAAGGTGGGATAGAGAACTGAGACATAATAACAACCAAATGGCGATAGAGGATAAAAAAGAACGGACAGACACTTATGAGGCGGAAAAAGAACAACAATTGCGCCAAGCACATAAAGTCTATACGGTAGACTCTAAAAAGCAATCAGGTCTGGTCCTGGAAAGAATCCTCCATTATGATGACAGGCTAATCCTAAATAGAACCAACGTAACAAGGCTTTTACACCATATTACAGAACTAAGTCTAATCCATACGGACGACTTAGCAATTGTGGAGTTTGTCCATGAGGCCCGCACCAATAAGGTGATCCTGCATACAAGATCAAACCTGGTGAGACAATTGCTCCTGGAAGAAACACCCCAACTAAGAACAATGGGTTTTGATTTGCAGGAAAGCGAGGAAACTTTAAAAACGCAGGAAAAAGTAGAGAAATACCCACAAAGAAAGACCAATAAAATGGACAAAAATGCCGGGAACTCTCAGACAAATAGAGAGACAGTAGGAAAAGGCACTAGACAAAACATTCGAAGCCCAGATAATAGAAACAAAAGACAAGAAGAAGAAAATGAAGTGGCAAGATGGAAATGGTTGAAAAACTTCATTGATGACAAAATGAACACTCAATAACATGAAACAGTAAAAGGTGCAGGTTTGTGGAGCCTAGGAAGCTGGAACACAAGAGGCTCAAACCACCTTTTTACGAACGGAGAGCTACACAAGGAGAATCTGAAAGTTTTGTGCTGGAAGGATATGTGGTACTAATAAATCTGGCTGTAAAAGGTCCTAGAGGTAGACCGATGTCAGGTCTACTTGTAGCCATTAAGAACAATTTGAACTGGAAAGTGCTGGAGGCAGTGAATCCAACCCCATTTATCCAGATGATAGTGATACAGCTTGATAAAGATGTTGCGCGAGTATTGATATTGATCAATATTTACTGGAACCCAGCTAATATCGCATGCGAAAGGTTACCAGAGGAAATATCTGAACTGATAGAGGAACAGAGAGAGAAGTGGACTGACCCGCTATATATACTGGTGGGGGATCTAAATTGTACCTGCGTGAACAAAGATAGCCAAATAGAGGAGGTGATAACAACCGTCACAGCGAAGGAAAAAAGAGGAATAAGATGGAACAACATGTTGCAATCAAGAGATTGTGTTATTCTTAATGGACAGGTGAAAGGCGATGTACCTGCTAAACCCACATGGAAAGGGGCTCAATCAGCAGAAATCCTGGATTACATCTGCATCTCGAGCAACCTGTCAGAGAATATTCAGACCTTGGAAGTCATAACAACGACAGAAAGTGACCACAATCTGATGAAATTGACATGCAACAACATCAGTAACAACAAGATTTTTGTCTACAACCAGGATATTGTCACAGTCCAAGAAGGAAAGAAAATAAGATCAGACCAGACAAAATCAAACAGTTAAACAACAAACTAAAAGGCATGATCCAACTGCTCGAAACGGAACAAGAAACACTAAGGATTGATTACACACCACTCTTCAGAGCCTTTGTGACAAAAGGGAAAACTGGAAGTAATTATCCTACCAAGAACCACCAACATCTATATGACAGCCAGATAAGGAAAAGGAAAAAAGAATTAAGAAGAAACATCAGGAGACTAAAGATGAAAAAAACAATAAACAGTCAATCGAGTAAGGAGATAAACAAGTTAAAACAGAGGTACCACAACTGGCTGTACTTACATAAGAAAACTATGCTGAACCGGGACGCAGAAAGCATGTTAGAAAAAATAAGAACTAAAAATACTGCAGAAATATCGGCTACCATTAATGGAGCAGACCATCCGCAGGAGACAAGCCTATCAAATCCAATAGGTGCCACCTCATGGTGTGAATATTACACACAGCAACAAGAAGAGCCTTACACAACATCTAAGCGAAAATCAGTGTCAAGGAAGGAAAACGCGATAATAGACATCAGTATTGACGCAATTGAAAATATCTTAAAGAAATTAAAAGATTCAAGAGCTCCGGGACCGGACGGACTTAAGAATGCAATATTAAAGAGCAATACCAGTGAATGGGCAAAGTTCCTACACATCCTGTTTGAATACATCCTAAATACCAAGAAAATTCCGGACTCCTGGAGGACAGCGGTAGTGGTGCCGATTTTCAAAAAGGGTCTTCGAACTTCGGCAGACAACTACAGACCGATCGCACTGCTGGATGTCGGGGGGAAGGTCTTTGCATCAACATTGCTGAAAGCACTGACCATCTGGGCACAGTATAGCGGACGACAAGACCCCTGGGAGTCTGGTTTTGTGAAGGGGAGAGGTACTGGACTCAACATTTTTTTGATCAATCTGATGAAAGCAAGAACTACAAGGAACAAAAATCAAGAAATTTATGTAGCTTTTATCGATTTGTCAAAAGCGTTTGACACAATAAAAAGAGCCAAATTGTGGGAGAAACTGGCGAATTGGGAATGCCCGCAGACACTGGTAGAGAACATCAAAGACCTATACACAGATACAAGCATAAGAGTCAGGTTGGATAAAGCAGGAACACTGACAGATCAAATTCCGATAAGAACGGGTTTAAAACAAGGGTGTCCCCTTGCGCCAGAACTTTATAACCTGTATACATCGTATATCGAGGACTCCTTCGAACTTATACGCTGTTTTCCACCAAAGATCGCAGGGACCTCAATAGGGAGACTACTATATGCGGATGATATCGTCCTCATTGACCAGACCCAAATAGGCCTACAAACACAGCTGACGGCGTTGCAACATTACGTGGACACAAACAGCATGGTAATTAATCCAGGAAAATCGAGGATCGTGAAGCTGCGCCCAGGAGGGAGAAAAAACAAAATGAGTAAGTCAGGCTGGCTGCTGAACGGTAAAGAAATTCAGGAAGTGGAGGCACTGACATACCTGGGAGTTTGCATAAACAATACCAAAAGTGAAAAACCAAGAATCAAACGTTTAAAATGAAAAGCAAACAACTTAGCGTCTCAAGGGAAAATCCTGATGAAAAGATACTGCAGATTTAACCTAACACCATTGGTAACTTTTTATAGGATGACAGTCGTGCCCACCCTGACATATGGAGTTGAATCACCAAGACCCATATCGACACAAACATGGTCAACTCTAGAAGGCCAATTCTGGTGAAAAGTGCTACAACTTCCCAAATCTGTGCCAATAGAGTTGATAAGGAGAGAGTTGGCATTAAATTTGCTTAAAACCATAGTGATATGGAAAACGCTAACCTTCTATCGAAAATGCTTGGAAGAAAATGCAACCGGAGGTTTCAAAGTGCTGAACAAAGCAATAAAAGAAAAAACAGATGCAACACTAACAGAATGGCAAGAAGCATGCCGAGAGATTTTGGTGAACCTAAATGAATCAGAAGATGATCTGTGGATAAACCCAAACAAAACCAAGAAAAAACTGTACATGGCAGACTGGATAGAAACCCAGGAAACCATCGGCAAATACAAAGGCTATGAAGATTTCCGGGCACAACCGAGAAAACTGAACCAGATTCCGAGCTATTTGACCTTATTCCCGAATTGGTACTTTCGAACTCTCTTCCTAAGATTTAGACTGAACATCTTGCCAACGGGAGAAATATTACAAAGGAGGAAAGTCATGAGCAGAGACGCAATATGTAGAGTGTGTGAGCTCAAAGGAGAAAAAGAAACCCTGAAACATCTCACACTCCATTGCATAGGACTACGAGAAGCTTGTGAGCAATGTTTGGGCAATTTACTTAGAAACTATGTCACAAGGAGCGCGGAAGACTGGTGGAAGATCCTTATAGAAGGAGAAACAATGAAGATCAACTTAGCGCTTGTAAAAATGGTGATCTTAATACTTAAAAAATTGGAAGGACTTCGGAGTGACACAGACAACGGAACGAATAACAAAGTTGGATGAACTACAGGAAGGTGGTAGACAAAAAAATTGAAACTTTGTCTACAACAGATTAAAGGTTTGAAAATAAGGAAAACCATGTAAATCTGTGAAAAGACGAAAAAAAAAAAAATGTCCCTCTCCAGACATCACAAATATTACTTCAACATTTTGAAATCGTACACTGCTTCACGACCTAGGAGTACAAAGAGTGGCAATAGCGTCTACTGGCTTGTTTTCAGAACTCCAAAATTAATATTCATTCAGGTAACATTGACAGGGGCATAGTATAATGACTGTCAGCGCTTTGACAAAATGTGGGGAGGCTGAATATGATGGTGGTGTGAAAGGGGGTAGTGTACTGTTTCTGTTTAATGAAAAGGCAAAATGCAGATTTTTCAAATCTGTACATGAAATTATGACCGGTGCCTTGCACTGAATTGAAATCTTTTATACATCACTGTAATGACATTGAGCCTCATTCAGACCTTGCCTGTCTGGAAACAATGGTGCTGGTAAGCTCACCGGCACTGTTGTTTCCGGACCGGCATATTAAAGGTCTGCTTTCCGAAGGCGCTGTGCCCAACAGGTCTGATCCTGCCAGCCACATCGGCCACAGTAGGCAGGCCGTTCATGGAAGCACCGCCACCGTTAGCAATGGTGCCAGTGCTTCTGTGGTCCTCACTCCCATAGAATCCTACGAATACCTATTAAAAAAAAAAGTCTCCAAAAGCACATGAGTAAATTGTTGGCTCTGGGACTCTATGGGAAGGCTGACTTACAATTTGCTGGCACCTGACTTTCCGGACCGCCAGGGTTGTAATCCCCCGGTGACACTAGGAAGTCACGCGCAGGTAAATATTTATGGAGCCGGCGGCAACGCGCCTCCGGTAGCACCGGACCAGTTGCCGACAGACCCGTAATGAGCCCCATTGATTTTTATCACAGATGGTTAGTTCTAAATAATTAGGACGCTGATGAAGACACTCATTTGTTTTGCTAAGGTAGATGGCAACACCATTACCCTTTTAAATGAAAGATGGAAGACAAACTGTATCTAGCAACTTGGTACACGGAAATAATGGCTTAAATAAATAGGTGTGACTTTATTTACAGGTTTCTGTGTGCTTATTAAACTGATGTGTTGTTATGTTGTGTGTGTATAGAGTTATGTGAAACCGAGGCTGATTTACACAATCGTTTTGCAATGGCACAATCCCATTGAAACTTGCTTTGTAAATCAGGCCCACTGTGTGCAAATCAGTGACTGGCCCTTGTTTGCTGGGAATCTCAACAAAGGACATCACTGACAGTGTAATCTTTTTTTTATTTTTTTTATACCCTAACAAGCAGGCATCACAAACCAAGGGAACACTGGTGTAAAGCACGCTAAGCCAGCAGCGCTCCCCTGCAGCCCTGTGATAGTTACGCCAGTGAGCAAGCACTTCTCAGCGTGGCTGTGATTATTAGGGCCGTGCAAGCACTTCAAGACATCTCTGACACGTACGGTAGCGCAAGCACTTGTCCGTAAAACTGCTGTGTTTTCAAGTGACGTAGCTGATAGCATCAGATTTTCTAAACAGGGCTGCTATACTTTTATTGGCTGTAACTAAAAGTATCCACCACTTATCTATTTATGATAGCAACCAACAGGATAAATCAGGCTTTTAGTACTTGCAGCAACATATGATACGTCAAGGTGAGTATATCACACTTTGGAAAATGTACGATTTTAAAATAATTGTTTGTACACAAGAACAGAAAACACTATTTATGCAAAAGCTCATATCCAACGCCTTGTATACTTCTCTTCTCTGCCTATTGATAATCTAAAAAAAAAGGTACTTAATTCCAATGATTCGAATTATAAGTACCTCGTTATTTTCCTTAAGGTAGACTTATAGGTGTCCATTGATATGGTTGCATGAGAAAAAATCCTGTGGCCGAAAAAAACGTTTTTTGGTGCACTTTTGAACGCAATTATATGGGTTGGCACATCAAACACATTCTTTCAAGTCATGTAGCATGTGCCTTAACCTATGTTATGCCTGACTAACATGTTTCGGTTCCTGAAGGCACTCTCAGAACTTCCACAGATGCGTGCATTAAAGTGGAACAATGGACATATTGACCTAAAATTTAAAAAAGGAAAAGGAAACTTGTATTAGTGTGGTATTCCATTAGGTCATGTGAAATATGACAAAATGGCGTCGTGGCATGACTTACCTGCCTAAGTAAACTCTTTAAGACTTCTGCTGAGAGTGCTCTTATTGCAAGCATGTTATCAGAACATCTTTATTCAAGCACATATTGACTATTACACCCCACGACTCTATGCAAATGGGTTTGGCCCAAAGGACGAACAAAAAAAAGAATGAATGCACAATTAGTGTTCATTCGGCCTGGTTAAAAAGACTGAATCCCAAAATACCAAAAAACTGGGAGCAGGGGTTGCGGGGGTGTGGGGTTTGCAATTTTGTAATACGATCTTTTGGGGCTTGATCTTTCAACATACATCCATGCAGATCTGTAAAACATGAATCTCAAATGACTTTAGGGAAGGAGTCTGCGATCTATGGGATCAAGCACATATTTAGAAGCCACTTATGGCCTTTGAGATGCAGACACCAGTGCAAAAGGTTCATGATTCGCACTTGGAGGTTCTGCAGCATGTCCAAGAAGAGGCGTCACGGAATGTGCTACATCCGGACTTCTGCTTTATGCTGTGCACAGTGAGAACACACCTTTGCTGCAGTGCGCTCTGTGCTGTACAGTACTACACACCACTGCTGCATTATGCTATGTGCTGAACAGTACTACACACCACTGCTGCATCATGCTATGTGCTGTACAGTACTACACACCTCTGCTGCAGTGCGCTCTGTGCTGTACAGTACTACACACCACTGCTGCATTATGCTATGAGCTGTACAGTACTACACACCTCTGCTGCAGTGCGCTCTGTGCTGTGCAGTACTACACACCACTGCTGCATTATGCTATGTGATGTACAGTACTACAAACCACTGCTGCATTATGCTATGTGCCAGGGACCTCTCGATCGCTGCACTCTGTGGTGAGCTACAGACTTCTGCTGTGCTTTGTTGTGTACCAGGAATCTCTGTGGCTCACTATATGCTATACTGGTGATCTGTACCCAAACAATAATCCAAAACTAATGGCGGCAGCCTACACGCCAAGCCCTGAAGAAGGTCATTTCTCATTGAAATGGAGTAAATCCTTATTTTTATATTGCAATGCAGCAAACAAAATGAATATGTCAGAGAAGAAAAGTTATACTTTTCTATGGCAAAATGTGAGCACAATTAGTGTCAACGCCCTGAGCCGAATGTCAGTTGAGGTTATTGATGAGGCCTCCAGAAGAGAACCCAAAACCTAAAATGGGCTCTCTCAATTTATTTCTCAACTCTGCACAGTGTAAATGCTCAAGCAATGGGCTTTGCAATAAGGTTATTATTCCAGAAGTGGCACTAGACATGGATAAAGTTCACAGTTGTAGCCTCAAGAACTAGATTTTATACCATAGGTGTCTGGTCTTCTATACTGGATGCAGCACATCGAATGTAACCTCCAGAACCGCTATATCGATCAGGCCCTCAGAACTGGGCAGTTTTCCATGTGTCCTGCATAGATAACTCAACAGTCCATGATATGTTGTATGTGTTAAGTTGATTTTGACTGCTGCCATTTTTATGGTCTACAGGCGCTGACATGGCTCTTGTTAGGAAAGATTTCATGATTGTATGTAATTTTCCCTTCATGTGTCAACCCCCAAACTTTTTGCTGCTGTTTTACACCCTGATCTAGACTTTGCCAGAGAAGCGCAGCCTTCCACCGCACTCCTCTGGGCTTTCGCTGAATTCTTATGGGGAAACTGACATGCCCTTAAGACAGTCAGTACTGGGAGACTTTGTTTCCATTAGTCCTTTCCTCATGTTGCAGCTTTTGTGCAACATGGAACAAGAGTGCACTGTAACTTACTTTACCGCGATCTTGGGTCTCTAGTCATTCCAAAGGCCCTAGAAACTCTCGCTGGACTTATTATGAACTGTGCAAGTGTGTCACAGACAGGACTGGTGGGAGCTATCGTTTCTCTTGTGTTTTGAACCCTTTTTTCACCATGTTATCCGCGCTTACAGCGTTTGGCACAAATGAGTGGCCTGGCTCCAAAATGGCCATGCCACGAGGTTCTTTGTCCTATCCTTTGGCCATCTTGCCCTTCACCTTCCCAAAGCTTTTGCGGGCTTCTATATGCCTTGTGTGTATGCCTCCAGGATGTGGGCTGGGGTGTCTGTTCCCAATACACATCCTGGGTGTCAGAGAGTCTGGAGTGTCCTGAATGCCTGGGACCACCGTGGTCCATGATAGGTCCACGTATGGTGTGAGTGTTTGTGAGCAGATCTCCCATTGGGTCATCTCCGTTTTGGCGCGAAGGGAACTTTGGATAAGAGGAGGCTGAAAACACCACTACCATGTCGATCTCCTGAGTTCACACCGAACAAGGGATAAGGAGCCAAGTATCTTGCAAAAAGAAGCTGAGTCGAGGGACCGCTGGTGACCCGCTGAAGGTTTGGCATCCTGAGCCACTGTCGTCCTGCGAGACCCCTCTGCATCTGATCGTCCTAGAAGGTCTGCGAAGGCGCTTTGACCCATTGGAATGGTGGGATCAACTATTCCCGGCACCTTCATCAAATCCTGCAAGTAAGCCTCTTCGGAAGTGTCCCTGGGCTAACCGGTGGGCTGACCAGTTTACGCAGGACGTTTTGCTCTGTCACCACCGCCATTTTGGGGAAGCCCTCGAAACTTGGTCTACTGCTTGCTCTGTGTCCATGGCACCCTCACACCGAATTTCGTACACTTGGCATTCCCAGGTCTGAAGTGAGACGAGTGCGCCCGGACCAGAGTAAACGCGGTTACTGTGTTGCCCTGCTGTGGTAACAACCTGTGCACGTTCGCTGCATTTGGGACACCCTCGACCCTGCATCCTGCTACACGGAATCTACACGTGTCGAGACATCCTGATTATTGCATCTGAACATGCCAGCAACGTGAACTGAATTGGAGGAGTTGGGACCGGTGAGTAGACCATAGCCCAACCGGTGGCCCCTCGTGCAGGAGCCCGTTCCTTTTCTACCGCTGTTGCGAAATAGCGACTCTATCCCGCACTCTCACCCTGCCTCTGCACACAAGGGGAGGCCTTGCTTGAGTAGTGGCAACTTGTTCTTCATCGCTCCAGTCACCTTCCTGAACTGCCTGAGACCCTTGAAGAGACCCTATTTCGTCCATTGGCACAAGCGCGTGCAGGTACTTTTGAGCATAAGGCTCCTCTCTTCGTAGGGCTAGGACTTCCTCCTAGTTAGGTGAAATTCTGATGTTGAACTGGGACTAATGATTATTTGCACTGCCTGTTTTCCTCCCCATCTAGGTGGTCTACATATTACGTCCTCATAACTCCTTAGACCCCTCGGTCTTGTATATATATTGTATTGATTGTGATGTGTTGGTTTACTTTAGTATTATTGTGATTCTATTCTATGGTCGATGTTACAAAGGCCTTGTAATAAATGTGTCTATATTTTTAATATAACACCTGTCTGGAGTATTTTGTAAATGTCCTTGCTTTGTGTGCTCATTGAGGTCTTTCAGTCACCCTCACTCCTCTTGAGACTTAGTCTTGACCGCTGCCATCGCTACCCTGATTGGTCTGGCTTGTCCAGAGGTTACCCTGTTCCAAGAAACTAGGCTGGCCTTCTGAACTTCTGCCCCTCCAGTTCCGAGTTCAGAAATCCATCTTAACAGCTCTGTAAGGAAAGGTGGGTAGGGTTTGTTAGTGAGGGGGAGAGGGATAGGCTAGATGTTGTGCTTATCCGTTGATGCATGCACAATGAGGATCAACTGGCGTCTGTTGTTTAGTGCACTGGGCGTGTTGTGTCTGGAAGGGCGGCATCCAGTGTTTGGCTTCTTTGTTGTCTGAGATCATTGGGTGTGTTGCTTGGTTAGAGGGATGTGGGGTTTACATATTTTGGTGGGTTCATTCAGTAGCCCTCTAGGTGATTTGTAGTTGAGGAGTGTGGTTTGTGTGGGAGAGAAGAAGTGGTTAGTGGGTTCTGGGTGATCTCTGGTTATTTGTTGTTATCTTATTTTTTTCCATTCTGAGTTCATCCCTTGCTTCCCTTGTTTCCGGTTTATGGTTTGTAGAAGATGGGATTGTATGGGTTGGACGGTCTGTTAATGGGGCGGTTGTTACATGGTTGTCAGTGTTTATTTCAGTGAGTTGAAAAGCCAGGTTTTTAGACATTTCCTCAAAGTGAGGTAGTCTTCCGTCCGTTTTATTTCCTTGAGGATAAAGCCGCATAGTGTGGCTATCAGAAAGGAAAGGGCAGTTCCTCTGAATGTTTCTTTCTCGTAGCGTCTTGCTTCTATTTGGAGGTCGGAGCTGGATCTTAGGTCTCTTCTGAGCTGGTATTGGATGATTTTTGTTCGGATGAATTTGGCACCTTGTTCATGTAGTGATTTATGGGCGATGCAGAGGTCTTTGAAATGAATGTCTTTCGTCACTAGTAGCCTGTGTAGTATTCTTAGGGCCGGTGTGATGCGGTCTCTTCTATTAAGTCTCTTGTCTGACTCTTAATTTTGAGCTTTACCGGGAACCTCTGTTCCCCTAAACATAGCTCTTATAAGGCTAATATCTGCTGCCCTTCAACTCTGTAGAGCACCAGCTTCAGACCCAGCGCTGCAGTGACATATCTGCTTGCCTGGTACTTTTTGGGAGCATGCCGGTGTAGCTTCTATTGGTGTCTTTGGTGCCTTAACCTGCTGCCTCCCTATGATAGCTTTTTTTGGTAGCTCCTAAGCATGTGATGGGTGGAGAAGGGGAAGCTCCCAGTCATCACAGGGGCTCTGCCAAGTTTGTTTTGCCAGGATCTGTCCTGGGCAGTTGGGCTCGAACATGTTTTGTCCAAGACTCCCAATGCCAACAGGAAAACACAGGGTTCAAAATTGAGGGGAGCTGTGAGCTATTTAGCTCCTGCTTGTAGCCTAGAAGAGCCTGGTTAATTTAGCACCAACAGCTACCAGGAGCTACTTTTGGCTCCCCAGGCCAACTGATGCCAAACAAACACACCTATGTGAATTTAACTCTGTGCATTTGGGACAATCTATATGCATAAGGAAACATCTATATGATATTTAAAGCATTTGGGTTCATAAAAAAAAAGCAAAACATTAAGTTGGCATATTATGTTGAAGTTAGATTTGCGGAACACTATGTACTGGCTCCACGTTCCCCAGTGGTAGCTCCTGCTCACTGGTTAATTCCAGATACCAAGGAGCTGCTTTTAGCTCCTGCTCATCTAATCTTAACCCCTGATTTCATGACCCTACAGCCATGCTAAGGACCTAGACAGCATGACTTACAGTGCACTGCATTTTCTTAAAATGTGCATAGATATAAGCTTAGTGTAGAGACTGACCACAGACAGGCCGCCTGGCAGAGGCAAATTAATTAGGGGCAATTGCTAAATGAATCTGTGCCAGAGGGACCCTTTGTTATTAGGGAGGGTGTCCTGGTGGCAAATGAACCTTTTGAATAATGGTTAGTCCGGCCCTGCCATGATGCAGAGACACCACCAGACTTTCTTCTCTGGCAGCCAATGGCAGCCCATGACTGGTAAACAACCTGAAGGAAGCGCTTTCATTATGCAGATTGCCTATGCCATGCTTCCGCCATGTAGATTTCCCACACCACCATGCAACACATCGACATGTAATCCACCAGCTCACGGGTGGCATCAGCCTCACTCCAGCAATGGATTCCCTCAGAGAAAAGGCCACCCCTTCGGTTTTCCTGGGAGCAGGGGGTTTGGGGGGAGGAAGGTGGGATAATGTACCTATTGGCTGGTGATGGCGGTTGCAATTCTACTGCCACATGCAAGCACATCCGAAAGGTCAGTATATTGAGAAGTGCCTTCCCTGTTCGGTGTACTGGTTCCATTGTTCTACTGGCAGGGTTGGTGGAAGTAAGTCGGCAGGGTTCTATTTCCGTCAACCCCTAAATCGATGTCTGAGTTCCCGCTTTATGATGTACACTGTATGCAAAGTTCAGAGGTTAGTATATCCTAATGTCATTGGCTGATTGAGTTGTCATGGTCCATGCTTTTGCAGTAACTACGTTCAGGCTATGGCTTGACTGGCTGAACATTGCAGTTTGTTCTTACATTCTGTGAGCTGTTTTGAAGGTTTCGTGATACCTCAGAGTTATGCAATTTCTATGTGCTTTGCAATTAAGTCTCTACACCCACCCAACCGGCACATTTTTGGAGTCCAAATAAGAGTCAACATGGAGCTGGAAGTACATTAGTTGTTCATCAAGTTTTACTGTTGACACAGCAATGAAAGAGGAGGGAATGAGAGGAGCTCTCAAACTTCCCTTTGCCATGAGTGAGCAGGCTGCCCAGTCCTGTTTTCTCTCTTGGAAATTCTGGTATTTGTAGTTTTTCAAAATTAGAAATGGCATGGCAAGGAGAAACTTGGGGGCTCTGGAGGAGGGATCTAATGGACAAAGTGCTTTAAAATAGTTCCCCTGGGCTGGGATCCCCAGTAAGTAACAATGAGTGCAGGGAACTAAGGCTTGAGTGAGGTTAAAGTGGGACTGCGCATTCCTTTCCTGTATCAGCCCTGCCACCCAGATCTGGGATTACTGTGGCGTCACGCCCTTTTAGTCTATACTTTGTAGAAAGCAAATAGTAAACACAACTGTAATCCTCCGCACCGCTCTTCCTTTTTAGGTAATCATTTGACGCCACCAGATAACCATTAGCGGCTTGCGTTTCCGCCAGGAGCTGCTGTGGGGAACGTGTCAGCACTCATTAGTCCCCTGAGGTCTCCATCTGTTGGAAACATCTGACAGGCGGCCTGTTCAGTGAGGCCCTTGAAGGCATACATGAGGTAGCAGTTAAGATAACTCCCCCCACAATCATTACTTTCAATGGGCTGGAGAGACCCTCAGAATGGCAGGTGCCGCCTGTGAGTCAAAACACGAGTTACTTTAAATAGCCTGACATGCTGCCGATGTTTCGGGTGAAAGGCGAGTCCTTGTTGGCTCCTTAAAGTTCGGAAGATCTAGGAATACATATGGAGTTCAGAGTACCAATTATACATTGAAACGTCAATAATTATGTACTTACAAACAGGAACGGTTTGTATTTAGTTAATAGACTTTTTTATGTACACTTGCTATGCATGTCACTGTGTAGTTGACAGTGGTTCTGAGAGTCACATATTTGTGGTTTTGCCTTATTTGTACACGTTGTGTTATGCTGTTTAGCACATATCTGCCATTGCGTTGGACTGGTTGTGCTGCTCGTTTGCATGGGATTCTGTAAACCCACAGCTCTCTGTCCACACACGCGACTCGGCCAAAAGGATGCATGCGAATGAGCTGCATTGTGAAGTTGCACATGCGCTGTGCACTGCACACTGTAGTTAGAGCAGCGACGAGCATCACGTACGTATTCACTGATTGCAGAAAAAGTAAAGGGAATACCGAGCATCACTCACTGACAGGTGGCACTTGCCCACCTGGGCAGCCATCTTTGTCAGGGTCATTGTTCTCACCCAGAATGGATCCTGGAGAGAAATAGTAACACGGGTGTTGCTGGATCATGTTGAAAGCGAGTAATCAATCAGACTAAATGCCAAAGAGTTAATTTTTTAATATCATTTTTATTTGATTAGAGGTTGGTTCTAAGCGCATAAACCACTGACGTACTGGCTCAGGATAGAAGAGGGGAGGAAAGTGGAAACAAGCGGTAGCAAATGGGTTCTGGGAGGAACAGTGTGACCAGAACTCTCTGCAAAGAGGACCCAGGGTGGTCTCCTCCACGTTAGGAGTCCAACAATTATTGGTTGTCGTGGGGATTATTACATAGATGAATGGAAAGAGATTACCCATCTGGTTACTGAATGAGAGAGCAGCCTGGGGAAAGGATTCCCAGAGGTCTAAAGATTGAAATTAAAAAGAACCTACATCACAATATTTGTACTTGGCTTAGTTGAGACCATGTGGCTTTGGGATGTCAACATTAGGAGACTGGCCGACCTGTGGCGTGGTAATGCTTTGGTGTAATAAGCTGATACCGGGCTCTGCAAAGTCTTGAGGGCAAGGTAGAGGTCCTTAAAGTCAACCTGTTGCAATAGCATCAGCCAATGTAGAGGCTTCTTATCTGGGCAGATAAGGTTGGGGAGTTTCTGAGTGAAGATGAAATGGGCTGCCTGGGACTGTGCTCACTGTACTGTAGCTTGTTCATGGTTTTTGCCAGTAGGAAGGCAGAGATCCCGTTGCAATAGTAAGGTCGGGTGATGGCAGCGGTCATCACATGTGCCAACTTGTGGTTAGCCTGTGGGAGCTAGAAGACACCCTGCAGGAGCTAGAAGCAATCAACACATATTTAATGCTGGCATTTGAGATGAACAGATTTGTTCCTGTTATTACAACACGCAGCAATTACAGTTACTGCATGTTGTATTTACTGTTATTGCATACAGTAATTCTGGGAATGCACCCCATTATATTTGGGGTAACAGAGGTATATTTAAAGATTTACTGCAGTATTTCAGTAAATCTCCTGGCATTTTGTGTATCATTGGAATTTACCAAGCTCTTTTTATAAAGTACCATAATGAAAATGATAAAAAGCAGCACTAAACCAGAAAGTGGAAAGTATGGAATTATGTGACAGATAAGCAGTTAAACAGAGGAGAGGCAGGAAAGAGGGGGAGCACGAAAGTGTGGACAGAAGGAGAAGAGCAAATGTCAGGTGAAAAGAAAGTAACACAGACATATAGGACTGAGGGGGTAGCAAGAAAATAAGTTGAATTCCAAAATCAAAGACTAAGCAAAGATGAGTGAGATGAGAGGAGGGAAGGCCAACTAAGAGAAGAGAGCAATAGTCAAGATGTGAAAAGATCAAAGACATGATAAGGAGTTTGGCTGTATGATATGATATGATATGATGTTGCATTTATAATGCTCGTACACACAAGTGTTTCAAGGCGCAACGAGGCAAGGGAGGGGAACAGAGGGAGGACAAAAACAATTATCTTACCAGGCCTAGTGACATTGTGATCGCGCAAGTGCATGGGAGGGAGGGGAGAGGTGCCAGGTGGGGGGAGGATGGGCAAGCGCCAGACATGGGATCACAGACAAGAAGTGCAGCCAACAATTTGTAAGTGCAAGTGTTAAACGTGCAGACAATAGGTGTCAATAAGTGCAGCTAAGGGGACTGTAGAGTAGCAGATAGAGACCACAAGTGCAGGGGATGCCAGGAGGCAGTGCGGGTGTGCAACTGGGAGGGCAGAGACCTGGGCCTCAGTTCAGAGGATAACCAGGTGACCAGTGCAGTATCAGACAAGATATCAGCAGGGGAGAGGAAGAGAGAAGGCAGAAGCAAAGAGGACGGTTTTAAGGTGCTTCCAGTACTGGAGATGGTTCAGCTCAAGTTACAGAGAGGCAGGGAGTCTGTACCAGAGGGAGATCTTCCCCCAACTCGTTGCTTGGAGAAGCGACTGATCCTCAGGGAGTTTAAGGTGGAGGAATGAAGAGCTCGAGTTGGAAGATATTTTCAAAGAGAGAGTTGGAGGCATTGCGGTCCCAGGCCCGGAAGGCCTTGTGGACAATGCATAGGGTCTTGAACTTGATCCTTACTGCAAATGGGACTCAATGCAGAGATTTCAGGACTGGAGAGATACGATCCCTGGGCTTGAGGCCAAGGACAAGTCTCACAGTCTTGTTCTGGATAAGTTGTAGAGGACAGAGAGTAGAGGCAGGCAGATTTAAAAAGAGGCTGTTGCAATAGTCCAGCCTGGAGAGAACTAGCGCTCCAGAGACAGTGAGCTTCTGGGGGAAGGTGAGGAAAGGAAAAATACCTCTGAGGAGGTGCAGGTTGTAGTTTGAGATCTTAGAGACATTAAAGATGTGAGGAGGGAAGGAGAGTGTGGAGTCAAATATGACCCAGAGGTTCTTAGCCTCACATGTGGGAGCACAAAGATTGGCCACAGTGGACGGCCAGAGAGTGACAGGAAAGGAAGGTGAAGGTGTGCCGATGAGGAGGATCTCCTTTTTACTGGCATTAAGGCAGAGATCATTAGCGGCACACCACTCCTGGATTGCAGACAGGTAATCCGGGAGGAGAGAGGGAGAAGAGGCGGGTCTGCATGAAAAGATAGAAAGACGCAAATGCAACAGATGTTGTAAAGGTGGTAGTGACACATACGAGCAGTGTTAGAAATATGAAGAGAAAAGGATAGTGATCATTCAAATGTGATGCCAAGATTACGTACAGAGAGAAGGAAAGAAGATAGAGGGAAGGAGATTCCGGAGAGGAAAGAGAAGATGTTGGAAAGAAATGAACCTTGGTTTTTGAGGGAATAAGATGTCAGCAGTGAGAAGACATCCAGGATTGAACAGAAGAAAGACATGCTGAGACAGTGGAGTGAAGAGAGTCTAAGAGGAAAAAAGAAAAGAAAATCTGAGAGTCGTCAGTGTAAACGTGTCAAAAAAAGTTACAATATTCAATAAGGGATGTTAGAAGAATAGTATACATGGAGAAAAGTAAAGCCCCAACAACTGACCCTTAAGGGACTCCATAAAGGGTCAGGGAGAGGCTGTGTGACCAGCCCAGGAAACTAAGCATGTGCGGTAAGAGAGGTAAGACTGAAATCAGTGAGATACAGAACCAGAGAAACTAAGAGATGAGAGGAGAGACAATGTCATTTTCCGAATGGAAATGCTGTGTGTATATTAGTGGACAATACTGCTTTGTGCATTTTGTCTAATGCTCTTAAGTTTTAATTATGACACTTTTGTTTTTTATCTTGGTAAGGGGGTGAGATGGTGGCCACTTGTGCTTCCCACCTTCTCAAACCTCCACAGTGACTTCTATACTGAATAGACTCAGATTTTGTAAATGGACTCCAAGTCGTGGATCAGCTTTGTGGCCCCTTTCTTTGTGTATCCTGGTTCTTGGCACTCAGAATTGTACACAGGAAAGAACTCTTAATCTTCATGCAATACTCACTCAACAGTGCTTTCCGTTGGCAGCAATATGAGTCAATTTTAAGCAATATGAGTCAATTTTAAGCTGATTCACAAAGGACTGTGATCGCTGGAAAGGTGGGTGCAGACAAAGTATATTCATAGTGATTTATGAATGAATAAAGAGATCTTTTATCTACATTTATCTTTGAAATTGATTCATCTTTTGATGGTGGTATAACCTGCCCCCCTTCCCTGAAAATGTACCAGAAGATGACTTTGGTGGGTAAGTTTGTCAATGGCATCGGGCGAGGGTGTGAACACCCTAGCTTTTGGGATTTTTATTAATAAAAATTATGCAGATAATTATGTTTCTAAATTCTAGGGCAGCTAAGCTGACCCCACCTTCAAAATAATACTTTGCCAAAATTATAATGCACACAGGTGCCTTGCTGTAGCCAGTCCACTGGCATGACAGGACTAGCTCTGCTGTGGCACAGAGCAGATTCAAAGGTAAACCAGTTACATATGAAAGGTTTGTTGGGTTTCCTGTCTCCTTTGTTAACCTCTGCAGCCAGGCCCCATGTTGGCTTGTCTGGAGTACCATCTATTGGTATGTTACTCACTGTCACCAGATGCAGGGCACAACAAAAGAGCAGGGCAGATCCATGGAGCCTTTGTTAGTTAATCAGACTGGTCATGGCAAGGGGAAGCTTGGGCCTTCCCACTTCTTAGAGATGACAAAGTGCATTCCTGGCTGTCACATTCCAACTAAATATGACAGGGTGGTCTGTGCATGTAAGCTGTGTCCACCTAGAGAACACGGGTCTATGCGTTTGTCATGGTTGGAGCATAGTAATATGTGTCTGGGTTAGCCCAACTGATTTCCCTGAGGTTGGTCTAACATCATTCCATTTAATAAAACATTTTTAAAAAGTCCAGGTGAGTGCCCGACCACCATGCCGATGGTCGAATTCCTCACAACAGCCATTTAGGACGAGGTAGGGGTCATTAATGTGTCACTATCCTAAGCGATAATGACCCCTACTGAGGATGGTAGTAGCAATATATGTTTGGAGGTTTTGTGGAGTAGTACAAAATGTAACTTTACCAGGGACTTATGTAAATAGAAAAACAGAGTTAATAAATTAAATGAAGTTTTTATTTTGTAGTATTTAAATAATTTGGTTGTCTACATAAGCATTTTAATTGCAAACTTGGATGAACTGAAACTGTTTTACCATGAGCGCATGCATTAGGTGCCATTTAAAAGCAAATGGTTTCTCTATAAGAAAGTGAAAGCATTGCCCCATGCTTGTCTTACACTTTCGTGTGTTACATAGTATGTTGCAGCAAAAAAAAAGGTCTTCTCTGGGAGGAAGTTTCTTGTTAAAAGAAATCTTTCCTGGAAATTCCATTGCTGTTTCCGTGTCTGCTTTTCAAGACAGAATGTTCAAAATGCATTCAATACCAGTAGTTATTGACTGCACTCTACACATATTGAGTGTATGAGAGGAGGTCAATAACAATCTGCATGTGCTAATATTGTTTATGCGGTTTGGGATATTTTCAAGTCTATCGCAACGCGTACCATACATTACAAATGGCCGTACAACTGCTCATGAATGAACGTTTATATTTCATGAAAGTACTGCCCAGACAACTGTACATGGTATAGGTATTCATTTAGCGCTTCCTGTTGATAGGACGAGGTTTATTTGGCCTACACTGTACTAATAATTTGCTAGAGGTGGTTTCTTCTGAGGGGGACTAGGTAAACCAAGAAGCAGAGAACTTTGTGGGTGGCAGGGGGTCCGCTGCTAAATTTCTATCAATTTGGGGATTAGAGATCCTCAGTGTCCGCAATGAACACCTCCTATTTCCTATTCTAGCAAAACCTTACATTTTCACTCACCATACTTTTCATGTGAAGTCCCTAAAGTGGCAATTCTACTGGTGTGATTGCAATTTAAATAATGGTGTGTTTGGGGTTCGGGTCAATTCTCGCTTTGCAAGTAGATCTGATTCATGAAACTCTTTTCAGGATTCACAAAAGGCTGATAGGAATCTGCCATCTGTCTACAATTGTGCCTTTGTGTGCCAAGGGTGGCCTGTTACAATGTCCAGGACTGTGGGACCATCGGGACCCTGCATCTCAAATGCATAATGTTGGAAAGGGGGCCTTGGTTTGGAGATTCTGGTTCACAACTCCCTGATCAGAGCTAGGCATAGTAGTGGCAGTACTACAAGGTGGTTAGGTGGAACTACCTGCCTTCCCATTGATTAGTGTCATGTTTTTTAAGCTATCGAGCAACCTTGTGGCCAGCAGCTTCAAGTATCACACAGGCCATGCACATTTGCTGTGTGGCTTCCAAGTTCGGGTTTCAACATACAGCTTTTCATTTCACTTTGCCTGGGTTCTTCAGGGGTTGTTCTCTGCCATTTACAACCTTTTTTGTCTTCTTTGCCAATTACCTGCACCTTGTATTTGCTATTTCTCACTGTCCCACCACTGCCCTTCTCTTTCAGTTTGTGTAGATCCCTGTAACGAGTATTTGGCTCACATTACATTTCATTTAATATTTTAATCCATTTGTGTCTGGGCTTTCATAGTTTTGGTTTAGCTTCCTTGAACTGGATTACAGTCATCCGTCTTCTCTTGTTTCTTCTGGCCAGTTCAAGTAGTTGTCAAGTAGTTGTCAAGCAGCTGACTACTAAGCACATAAGCTCAATCTAAAACTGAATATGGCTTGTGACCGGCTGAAAGAGACTCTGAAATTCCTCTATGAAAGGGGGAAGTGTGTGTCAAGGCGTAACTGGGATAGGGATAAGGGACAGGATAAGCTCATTTGATTGAGAGTAGGATGAATAGGTGCTGGGAAGCTGTTAAGGAGATTTCTCCAAAACGGCTAATTTCCCTTACCTACTGAGTCCCTCAGCAGCTTTGCTGGATTTCTAGGATTTATTTTTTTCACCTGTTAAGAGTGTGGGCCTTTTGTCCACTCTTACATTTATTTTGCTGTGTGTGTTTAAGATTTTCTTGTGTTCAGAGACAGTGGGGCCTCACCTACTCCATAGGCATCATCTTTTTACTGTGTGTTACACAGCACCTTCAGTGCAGTGAAACAGGGTTGTCTTTTAGACTTCCCAACTCAGACTCCATTTTCTGGGACTGACTACTGTCTCCCAAAACATGTAAAGTTGCCATTGACTTTATTAGTCTCTTTAAATCCACAGACCCATTACAAACTATCTTACATAGAGTACTGGGAAGGGTTAATACTTATCCCTTTTTGTCTATTTCTCTTGGAACATTGTTTCACTCCCTTTTCATTAAGACTTGGCTGGTGGCAGTGGTAACTACCCTATTTTTCCTACCGCAGTTCTCTTAAATAACCTTGGTATTGTTTTAGGCTATCTTGGTAGCCTCAAATTTAAACCCGCTAGACCATGTTTGTTTTAATTTGGTTCCGGCTGGGTTTATTCGCCATTTCTTTTTGTAAAAGTCTTTCTCATGGTTTCTGTGCACGCCAAACCAGGTTTGGTTCCTTTGTTTGCCGTCCTTTCGCGGGCTTCTGCACAGAAGCCCTCCTTAGGCGCCTGAAAGTCTGGGTAGGCAGGATGTGAGGGAGGGGTTTTGGGACCCCTGCCAAGGGTTCCCTTCGTAACCCAAGTCACACTCCTGTTTGATTGGCTAGGCGACTGTCCCGCCAGGACAGCCACCCTGCGGTGTGATTGACAGCCAGGCTGGGTGAATGGGGAAATACTGCATAAAAAGCAAATCTCTGGGGCTGGAAAGGCAGAGTCGCCACTGGAACGAAAGAACCATAGAGGAGCTGACAGAAGAGGAACCCTACCACGACTGACCCACCCAGTGAAGCCCTGCTGCAGGTCTGAATCTTCCGGCTCCAACGACAGAGAGTATCTTCCAAGAGTCTTCTTCCCTTGAGCTGGTGGGACCAACCAGTTCATCCAAACTGCAAGCCAGTACTCCCTCCTCTGGTCAAATTTGCTGTACAGCGCTACAGTGAAATAGATAGACAGGAAGGTCGGACCCTGCTTGGGTTTTAAGGAGCGCACCTTTTATTTGTTGCTTTGCTCTGCAGCTGGTTTCTTCCCTGGGCAGTGCAGGACCCTCCAGTCTATCTACTTCGTGTTAGTACGACAGTCGCTTCGGGAACCGTGAGCTTGCAGGACCTGCCAGGAACGTCCGCCTCAGCTACAGCTGCTTCTCCATTTTATTAAGGTACTGTTAAAATACGGTTGTTCATTTCTTTCAGCCGCGGCGAAGGTGCGTGAAACCTTTTGCCAATCCAAGGGCTTGTCCTTCTCTTCAAACTAACTTTTCTGCTGACCAACTTCATTCTGAACTCTTGGCAAAGACTTAACCGCGAACTACCCTGAACTGTGTGATCTCTGAGCAAAAGACTTTTGTCCTATTGACTTTGGTCCTAAGCCCTTCTGATTTGATTCTCTCGCTGTAGGTCCTTTTTCTAGATTGCCCTGATTACTTACCTGTTGTTGGTGCTCCATTTTTATCTAACTTTGTTTTTCCCTCCCTTTTTAAATTATTGGAGTGTCATTTTGCTCTTACTTCATTTTGAGCTTAACTTGTCAAAAGTCTATTGGGAGTGTTGTGGTGTATTAAGAGTGTGATTTTTCAACTGCTTTACTTAAGTGAAACTTGTACAACTGATGTGTAAATAAATGTATATTCTTTTACAAAGAAACCTTGAGTCAGTGTTTGTTTGAATCATAGTAATTGCTGTCCTTTGTGTAACTATTGATACTGCTCACTTGCTCTTGAGATAAGTCTGGCTGCTCAGCCATCGCTACCACTTTACTTTGTAGTACAGGCTTGTACCAAAGGTGAATTTGTACTGTCACTTGTAGTCTTAATTGTGTGTGGTGTTCCCAAAGGGTACTGCATATAATTCTGCCTAACAGAAGCAAATCAGAGATGGCAGGGAAAGCGATTCTGAGAAGAGAGTGTGGGGTGAAGAAAGGATACACTGATGGAGATCGGGATGGGATGCGGGGCAGGCCACAGTAACAAGGGAGCGGGGAAGGGCGTTGGGTCATTTGACAGTGATGAGGAGGGCTCCATCAGTGACAGAAAGTCCAATGCCGCCATTCCTGGAAGAGCATGCACGTGTCAAGTGCACATCGTTGTAATAGCCTGCATCTTACTGTGTATTTGAGATCTATTCTAAACCCGATGGGGTAAATAGAGTTAAGGAGGAAAGGTTTAAATACAATAACAATCTATGTGATGAACACTACAGCACTGAAATTGCGCTTATTAGGTTTGCTGTGCGGAAGGGCCAATGTAAGAACGTTTGACGCCCTGGACAAAGTTTCATTCTGCCTCTGCTGTTCCTGCAATGAGGACACATTTGATGATTGTACAGGCAACCAGTGCACTCTTGGTAGATGGCAGCATAGTTGCCCATCTTGTATTGCCTTCCTTGGTCCAGCTACCCAGCAGAGTGAAACGCTCTAAATCCCCCATTTAGAGATGAGCAGATTTGTTTCTGTTATTACAACATTTAGTAATTACAGTTACTGCATGTTGTATTTACTGCTATTGCATACAGATATTCTAGGAATGCACCCCATTATGAGCAATCTGCCAGTTTGGGGTAACAGAGGTATATTTAAAGATTTACTCAGGAATTTCAGTAAATCTTCAGGCATTTTGTATATCATTGGAATTTATAAAGCTTTTTTTACAAAGCGCCATAATGAAAATGATAAAAAAGCAGCACATAACCAGAAACTGGCAAAGTATGGAATTGTGTGACAGATAAGCAGTTAAACAGAGGAGAGGCAGGAAAGAGTGGGCAGCACTGAAAGTGTGGACAGAAGGAGAGGAGAAAATGTCAGGTGGAAGAGAGTTCCAAAGTTTGGGGGCAAGAAGTGAAAAAGATCAGAAATTTGAAGTAGCACAGGGGTGCTTAGGAACGGACAGGAGATAGAAATGTTGTGAGTGTAAAGAGAGAGTAAGGGGAGATCAAAGCAGAGAGCCACAGAGGGGCAAAGCAATGATAACATTTGAATACAATACAAAGTAAGGAGACCGGTGCCGGTAATCCCCTACTGCCGAATTCCGAGGTCCCTTAGCGGGAACCGTAAGGGACGTGTGGTCGGACCACATGTCCTTTATGGGTCCCGCTACCAGGGCGCAAATAACAGGCTTGCCATTCGCGAGTCCGTTATTTGCGCCCTCCCCATTCCCATTGAGCCCTATCGGGGCTCAATGGGAATGGGGATTGGTTTGTTCAATGGGGACTTTCCGGTCTCTCCAGGGTCGGAATGGACCGATAAGTCCCCAATGAACAACACCAGTGCCGGACCCGGTATTGGAGGCAGCCATGGAGCTAATAGCTCTATGGCTACCTCCAATCTCGTAATGACCTCTCTAGACATATGCTACCGAGGGGGTAGCAATAAAAAAATGTGAATGCCAAAATCAAAGACTGAGCAAAGAGGAGTGAGATGAGAGGAGGGAAGGCCAACTAAGAGAACAGAGCAATAGTCAAGACGTGAAAAGATCAAAGACATGATGAGGAGTTTGGCTGCATGATATTATATAATATGATATGGCATTTATAACGTGCCTATGCACAAGTGTTTCAAGGCGTGACGATGCAAGGGAAGGGAAACAAAGGGAGGACAAAAACAACGATCTTACTAGGCCTAGTGACATTGAGATCGTGCAAGTACAGGGGAGAGGGGTGGGGAAAAGTGCTGAGAGGGGTGGTATGGGCAATGCCGGACATGGTATCACAGAGAAGTAGTGTAGCCAAAAGGTGGCAAGTGCACATTTTAAAAGTGCAGACAGCAGGTGTCAATAAGTGCAGGTAAGGAGACTGTAGGGTTGCAGATACAGACCACAAGTGCCGGGGATGCCAGGAGGCATTGTGGGAGTGCAACTGGGAGGGCAGGGACCTGGGCCTGAGTCCAGAAGGTAACCAGGTAACCAGTGTAGTATCAGACAAGAGGTCAGCAGGGGAGAGGAGAGAAGGCAGAAGCAAAAAGGAAGGTCTTGAGGTGCTTCTGGAACTGGAGATGGTTCTTCTCAAGTTTCAGAGAGGCAGGGAGGCTATTCCAGAGGGAGGCACCAGCCGAAGAAAGAGATCTACCCCCAACGTGTTGCATGGAGAAGCGTGTGACTCTCAGGGAGTTGGAGGTGGAGGAGCGAAGAGCTCGAGTTGGAAGATATTTCCAAAGAGAGAGTTGGACTTATTGCAGTCCCAGGCCGCAGAAGGCCTTGTGGACAATGCAGATGGTCTTGAACTTGACCCTTACTGCCATTGTGAGCCAATGGAGAGATTTCAGGGTTGGAGAGATACGATCCCTAGGCTTGAGGTCAAGCACAAGTCATGCAGTCTTGTTCTGTATGAGTTGTAGAGGACAGAGTGTAGAGGCAGGCATATTTAGAATGAGGCTGTTGTAGTAGACCAGTCTATAGAGAACAAGAGGTCTGGAGACAGTGAGCTTCTGGGGGAAGGTGAGGAAAGGAAGAATATCTCTGAGGAGGTGCAGATGGTAGTTTGACCTCTAAGAGATGTCAGAGCTGTGAGGAGAGAAGAAGAGTGTGGATTTGAAGATGACCCAGAGGTTCTTAACTTCACAGGTGGGAGCAGGAAGAGGGCCCAGAGTGGACGGCCAGAGAGTGACAGGAAAGGAAGGTGCAGGTGTGCGGCAGAGAAGGATCTCTGTCTTACTGGCATTAAAAGAGAGATCATTAGCAGCACGCCACACCTGGATTGCAGGCAAGCAATCCGGGGTGAGAGAGGCAGAAGAGGCGGACTGGCATGAAAAGATAGAAAGGGACGAATGCAACAGATGTTGTAAAGATTGTAGTGAGAGATACTAGCAGTGTTGGAGATATGAAGAGAAAAGGATATTGATCATTCAAATGTGATGCCAAGATTACGTACAGAGGGAGAGAAAGAAAGAGAAGATGGAGGGAAGGAGAGTCGAAGAGGAAGGATAAGATGTTGGAAAGAAATGAACCTTAGTTTTTGAGGGAATAAGATGTCAGCGGTGAGAAGACATCCAGGATTGAACAAAAGAAAGACATGCTGAGACAGTGGAGTGAAGAGAGTCGGAGAAAGAGGAAAAAGAAAAGAAAATCTGTGTGTATACTAGTGGACAATACTGCTTTTGTGCATTTTGTCTAAAGCGCTAAAGTTTTAATTATGACCCTTTTGTGTTCTCAGTTGTTAAGGGGATGAGATGGTGGCCATTTGCGGTTCCCACCTTCTCACACCTCCCCAAGGACTTTTAAACTGAATAGACTCAGACTTTGTAAATGGACTCCAAGTCTTGGATCAGCGTTGTTGCCCCTATCTTTGTGATCCCTGGTTCTTGGCACTCAGAATTGTACGAAGGAAAGAACTCTTAGGCCCTCATTACAACCCTGGGGTTAAGGGGTTAACGGCGCCGTAAAAGGTGGCGGTGCCGTTAACCCCTTAACGCCTGCTTACGAGGTCCCTTTGCGAGTTGGAGATTTTAACACCTGCTTTTTGCAGCCGTTAAAAACCAACCCGTTAAGGGACCATGGTGCTAAGTACTGTGCCGCAATTTGCGGCACCGTACTTAGCGCCTTCCCCATTCCCATTGAGCCCTATGGGGCAAAAATGGGAATGGGGAAGGGCCATGGCGGCATGGGGAATTACCGCCCTGCCAACCTCGGAATGGGGCGGTAATTCCCCATTCCGCCATGGCGGAGTCGGTAAGTTACCGGCATGGACCATGGTGCTATTAGCACCATATTCCAACGCCAGGGTCGTAATGAGGGCCTTAATCTTCATGCATTGCTCATTCAACAGGGCTTTCCATTGGCACCAATATGAGTCATTTTTAAGCTGAATCACAAAGGATTTCGATCGGCTGGAGAGGTGGGTGCAGACAAAGAAAAACAAGATAAAAGTATACTCATATTGATTTATGAATGAATAAAGATAAATTTATCTACATTTATCTACATTTATCTTTGAAATGTACTCATCTTTTGATGATTGTACACCCTGCCACCCCTCCCTGAAATTGCACCAGAACATGACTTTGGTGGGTATGTGTCTCAGAATGGCATCGGGCTAGGGTGTGTGGACACCCTAGATTTTGGGATTTTTATTAATAAAAATGGTTTGGATAATTATGTTTCTAAATGCTAGGGCAGCTCATCAGACCCCTCCTTCAAAATTATCCATTGCCAACATGATGATGCACACAGGTGCCGTGCTGTAGCCAGTCCACTGGCATGACAGCACTAGATCTGCTGTCGCACAGAGCAAGTTCAAAGGTCACCTATGCAGCCCTGTCCGATGTTGGGAGACAACGTCACTGCAGGCAGAGGTAGCTATTTAACTTCTGCTCATCTGATCTACATTATAATATTTGTCTGCCTTAATCATTTTTGTTGCAGGTATATCTTTAAAAATAAGCCATGTCCAGTTGTGGCATGGTAACCAATACAGAACATCACATACATATTCTATCAAACCAGTTCCATGGTAACAACGACATGACTGATGTTTTATTGACTTCTACGCCATATATCCTCACAGTGAACTCGTGGAACAATAGCCGGGATTCTGCCTCGTTTGATTTCCCAGTAGGGAGGGCTACACCTTCCCCAGGGCATGGAGACTGCCTCTGGTGGTTTCCTGGGAACAGCTCTTTGGTGCCAGAACTGACACAGCAAAGCCAGCCTTACAACAGGGTGCTGATCACTGAAATGCCTTTGAAGCCAGCAGGCATGGGGAAGTGGGCTAGGTTAGAGTAGCTAGTGAAGTTGATAGGCCCAGATAAGTGTCCCACCATGTTGCTTTCTTTTAGGGTTCTCTTCTTTTTCCATCCCCTCCATTTCTTGCAAGCAAGGCACTCTGGATGTGAGGCCATACGGCAAAGGGCACCTGTTACAGCAACAAGGATTAGATCATGTATAGCAGGCACACTTTGGACCAATCCCCTGTGGAATTGTGCCAATAAAAGGAGACAGGCACCCCTCATGCTTAGATTAATCTTTGGACCCTAAAAAGAAGAAGAAGAATATATTTGTGTACATCTGTTGGGAGTTCAGTCTATTCCAAAGTCCTCTGCCATAAATGTCAAGACAGAGGCTGGCCCTGGCAAAGGCAGAGGAGAGCTGTCATTGCCCTAACAATCGTCAGGGAACAGTTGGGTCGACTGCTAAAAGCCTCGCTCTGCTGTCTGCACTGGAGGCAGGCTCTTGTGCACTGGAGGTGGAAAATCACTTGTGGATGCATGCCACGGTCCCTGGCGTGGGAGTGCGGAACAGATGAACTCACTTTGTCCGTGGTAACCCTGCATTGGGCCTCCCAGCTACCCAGAAGTCAAGGAACAGTTCTGGGCCCCACATTCTGCTTTGACGCAGTTGGGAGGTACACCGACCTGGACATCTGTTGCCTGACCCACATGTCTTCATGCCTTTGCTGTTTGGACTGCACTACGTGCTGGACCCAGTCGACCAACTCACAAACCTGTGGATGAACCACAGCCTCAGGAAGCTCTGAGAAGCCTGATTCAATGCGCTTGAGCCCCCATACGCAAAAATAAGTTACTATAAGGAGGCCCTGTCCCTCTAGTACAGCTTTAGGACCATGGTGACTTTTATGCTACAATTATCTGCCTTTTTCATCTCAACACATTCTTGAAAATTGGCCATCGTGCCAATGAAGTGCCTGAACACCCTATCTTATCTACATGGAGAGGCATTCGACTACAGTTTGCAATTTCTGTGTTTTCTGTAGAAGGGTGGGTTTTTGCCAGTGTTTAAATTGGCTGATTCCATTTCATAGTTTAATTTAAAGTCTTAACATTTATGGAACCTTGATTGGACATTCTTTTATTTGGAACCATCGTACATAGGTTGTTTGGGTTGTTACTATGATCAGCTCACACCACTCCTGAAGATATAGCCACCCCTCGGCCTGCGCTACCACAGAAGGTGAAGGAGAGAATTCTTTGGGGCCTTGCCTGTTTGCCCTTTATCATTGGGGTCACTGCTGATGTTTTAGTATGGTGGGGCTGAGCAGACAGTTTAGCCACTTCTCAACCCTGCCCACCTGCAGAGCAGTAGTCATTTCATCACAGTCTGGGTGTTCGGCTTGTCTCTGTCATTGTCCTCTCATAACTGGGTCTAAAATCCTACTGTAATATGCTAAAGGTTTATAGCCCAAAGTTGTCCTTTGTCTAAGTACTGCTGTCATTACTGACCCATTCATGTGTGAAAACAAATAAAATTCCTCGCCATGATTGGGAATCCCTAAAACTGGAGCTGTTCAAATTGCTCTTTTCAACTCCTCAAATCCTTCCTCCATTTCTTTGGTCCATTCTAGTTTTGTTTGACCAGCTTGTGCTTTCTTTAATGCTTGCAGAAGTGGCTTGTGTATGTGCTGTAATCAAACACCTATGCTCTAATATAATTGCACAAACTCAAAAACTGCTGCATTTGTCTCACTTTGTGCAGTTTTCGTGTTTTCATAATTGCCTCAGCCCTTTCATGTGTCACTGTCTTTCCTTCATGTGAAATTAACTGACCTATGTACAACACTTCCTCCTGACAATACTGTAATTTCTCCTTGTCCACCTTATATACTTTGCTAAAATTGTCAATTGGACAGAATCTTGTCTACACTCATCCTCTGTTTTTGTTTTACTGCAAATCAAGTTCATCTATGTACTGTATCACCATACTCTTAAGATTGATATTGCTTAGGTACATCGGTAGGACTCTTTTAAAGATCGATGGAGACTCACAGTACCCTGGGGTAAACAAGTGTGATTTAGTCTGTTTTTTTCTAAACATAAAGGAAGTAAAGTCTTGTGAGTCCTTGTACAACAGATCGAGAAAAACGCATTCTTCAAATCGATCACCGTGAAGTATTGAGCTTCTCTTTGAATGCTGCACAATATTGTCACAGGATTAGGAACTAAAGGAAACTCAGCATCCACAATCTGTTTAAGAGGTCTGAAATCCTGAATGAATCTCCATGACCCCATTTAGATTTGCTTTATCTGATACACTGCGGTATTGCATGATGACTCTGATGGCACCAGAATCCCCTGATTTATCAGTGCTGAAATAGTCTGAAATATACCTTCATCAGCTTCTCGTGACATGGGGTACTGTTTTGCTCATGGTAAAATTGATCCTGGTTTAAGCTTTATTTTAACCTCCCCCATCCCTTTCAATAAACCTACATCATAAGGGCCTGTGGTCCATAGGGCTCTCACACCTTTTCAAGATCCCCTTGAAAAAAAATGCTGGCTGTGGTCGCATTATCGCCATTCTTTGTAGGACTTCCCTTTAATCTATCCTTATCCAGTATGTAATACTCATAAAGAACACCACTTCATCATCGCTTCGATCTTCCCTGAATATGTCATCATCGGTTATGTCAGTCAGTCTGTACCCCTCCTCAAGAGCTATTACTGTTCTCCATGGTCTACCCTCATTGTCTATCCCTTTGAGCATTGCCATCTCTCTTTGCACAATAGCTGCTTCTAGCTCTATAGGAACAGGCTGTACACCTTCCTCATCCATAGATCTCTGTGGTCTAAATAGAAACTCATCAGGTATCCTTACAATCTTTCCCATTAGACCAGGTAGCCATGTCAGCAAAATGCTTACTCCATATTGAAAATTGTCTGGATCTATTGGAATGCCTCCCAGAGCCACTTGCCCTGTGAATGCCAGTATGAACTCTCCCCCAATTAAATAGTGTTTCTGGAAGTGGAGCACACAGTAAATGAAATCTGTATATATGTTTCGTCATTAGATCTCTTCTTAAAATGTTAACTGATGTCTGTCGTGATTATAACAAAGGGACCGGCATTACACATTCTCCTATGGAGACCGGTAATTTATCAGTAAAAGGAACTAGACTTGTAGCTCCAGAGAACCCTTGAGCATTCATGACAATACCTGGCATTGGATACTTCCCCTCCCGTATACACGAACAAGTTGCCCCAGTGTCTTCAAGGAAAGAAAAGGATTTGCCTGCTATCGTCACATCGACCCTTGGTTCCTATTGGAGTGTCACAGATAGTACTGAACACATTAAGTCACCCTGTGAGCTGTCCTAGAGAGGCTAGCTTAGAACTCTTAGATAGTTAACAGCAATACAGAGCTAGATCAAGATGAACACCCTGGCAACCAATAGGGCGAGACATATATAATTGAATTTAAGATGTACATATTATGAGAAAGCAAATAAGACTGAAAAATTATTGGCCCAAGCCTTGAAAGTGAGAAGCGCAAAGGCATGAATCAGAGCTATAAGGAATCCAGAGGGATTGCATGACAATGAAGACATAGCTGAATCCTTCTGAACAGTTCATGGAAAACTATATAATAAGGGAGTATTGCACTAGTAGTGCTAGAAGGCATTACGCAGACACTATCCCAGCAAACCCACTGTTCACATTCTACTAACCCCAGCATTAAGCATAAGGCGCTTTGCCATGAACATGCCACTCCCCTCTCTAGCTGATGCTCAAATTTCTTTCTGGACTGTATATCTCACCATCTTTGCCTCCATTAGAAGTAGTGACCCACTGCCTCCTATCATGGATTTTAACTCCACACCCAGATCACTGAGCATTCTCCTATCCATGTCATTGAGCCTACCTCCCTCAAAACTCATACCACCTTCAGGCTTTCTACCACCCAGCCATCAAGCAGCTGTAATCACACCAACCACACTGTGGAGCTTGCCTGTACTTGATCACAAACCTCCATCAGACTTTCTGCAGCCCTGCCTACAAGCAACACCTGTACCATTGCCTACCGCACTACCACTGACAAACAATACTATTCGCATAACATCATCCCAAGGGTATAATCTACCCATCACAACACCTAGAATCTACCTACCATTCCATACAAAAGACAGAAATCACAGACTAGGCTCCAGATTCCAGCAAGTGTACACCCAACCCTATCTTAAACAGGCCACCAAATAGATTAACTCTTCAAATAACTTAGTCAACAAGGTGCCCACCCCCATACAAACCTCTACGCAACTCTATGGCAAGCCAAACAACACCTCCTTCATCAAAGGCGCTCTCATTAATGCCAGATCGTTGCCAGCCCATGCTCTAGACATTTCAGACTACATAACATCACATGACCTCGACTTTTTAGCAATCACAGAGACCTGGCTGCATGCCGCATCAGGACCCTCACTCTCCCTCGCTATCCCGGACAAATATTACAACATCCGCCATGACAGAGAATCCAACCAATCTAAAGGCGGGGTATCGCCTTCATCTCAAAAACAGCACTAGGCCTACAATCATGGCCATCCAAACTAAGCCTTCCGCAGAACTGTTATCCATTAAGCTACCAACATCAGTGTCCCGCAAAATCACCATCCATCTTATTTACAGATCCCCTGGTCCCACATCCACCTTATGAGAAGATATCTCTCTCCTACTATTGACCAACATCAAGCCAGGCTCTCAAGTTATCCTCATGGGGGATCTGAACCTAGGCTTTCAGGACCCCAAAGATCCTAAGGCACTCTCCCTCGATAACACAATCACAGAACTAGGATTCTCACACCGCATAACAGAACCAACCCACAACAAAGGTAGAACCCTAGACTCTTTTACTGACCTCAACTGTGACATAAACATTGTGTCCAACACACCGTGTGCATGGTCAGACAATCACATTATTTTGTTCACCATAAAGGAAGGCAAGCACCTTAACCAACAGAACGTTGCCCCACCCATGAATACCAGGAACAAATGCAATATGACTGTTGAGTATCTACCGCCCCTCCTACAGCCAAATATGAACTATTCGACTTCATTCACCGACCCTACTGCGTTAGTTGACCTTTACAACCGCACACTCCTCAATGCCATTAACACAATAGCACCACTAAAACTGTGTAAATCCGAACCTCGTGCACAGTTAAATTTGTGGTTCACTCCGGACCTCAGATCCCTACAGAAACTCAAAATAAACGCATAAGCTCTTTAAAAAAGTCTCCCTTCAGTAGTCAACAAAGACAATTTCCTACTTGCCTCCCTGAATTATAAAGAAGCGATTGTCCAGGCCAAAAAAGACAACTACAGCAACCATATTTCCAAAGCTACATCTAGCACCAAAGAACTCTTCAACATTCTCAAAGAGCTTGAAACCCCTGCCCCACCCCCACATACCTGCACCAAAAATATCACTTGGTGCACTAATATTCAGAGGGCATTACAAGATAAAATCTCAATGTTACAAAGTAAAATAGAATCTAAAAAACTCAAAATTACTAATGCAGCCTCTGCACCTCCCCCACCCCCACCAGACCGGAATACCCACAACCAACTATTAAAGAGGTTGAGGGTATCATCACTAAAGTGAAATCCTCCAAATGCCAGGGCACCATTTGCCCGGCTACTGTCATTAAAGAGGCAACTAAGGAACTTGCGCCTTTCTTTACATACCTCATCAACGCATCTTTCAAATCCAGCATTGTACCCAACAACCTAAAGGATGCCTGGGTATTCCTGTTGCTAAAAAAGCCAAAGCTAGATCCAAATAATCTCTCCAATAACAGACCATTCACCACAGTACTTTTTCTATTGAAAATATTAGACCGAGCAGCATACCTACAAATTCAAAAGCATCTTGAAACAAATAACCTTCTTGGTCTCAGACAATCAGGCTTTAGACCCAGACATGGGACAGAAACTGCCCTGATTGACCACAAGCCCCAAATTCAAGCTCTCAAAGACAAAGGCTAACTTGCCCTTATCCTCGTATTAGATCCATCCGCTGCGTTCGACCTAGTAAACCACAAAGTCCTGGCATCCATCTAACGGCAGCTGCACACTTCTCTGATAAAGCAAACACCTGGATCCAGTCATTCCTAAATAACAGATCAATGAGGGTCTTTGCACCATCAGCTTCTGCAGAACCAACAGTTGTTACCTGTGGAGTCCCTCCAGGCTCTTGTGTGTCATCAACAGTATACAATGTGTTTACAAAACTTCTGTTCGATGACCATGACTATTTGGGGGTCACCTATACCAACTAGGCGGATGACACCCAAATCCTCGTCCCCATTACGGGAGATCATGCTACAGATCGCAAAACAAAATCTACTGCATAATACAAGCCTGGATGGCTAAGCATGGACTCTGTCTTAACGATGATAAGACAGAGTTACTCCTTTTAGGATTACCAGCTAAATTTAAGAAACTAGATGGACTGTTTACCTCCTCCAATATTGATGGGAACTTAAAATCTCCAACGATGCAAACACCCTTGGTATCTACATTGACTCCACTCTCACACTGACAAGACAAACCAATGTGATTGCTTCATCCACGTCCTACACTTGCAAATTGATCATTGCATACAGACCATTCATCACCACTGCAAACTGTATCTCAATAGCCAGAGCACTAGTCCTCTCAAATCTCAACTATTGCAATGCGCTATATCTTGGAACCAAACAGAATTTAAACAAGATGCAAGTCATACAAAATAATGACATTAGGTCAGCAATGAATATCCCGAGATCACAACACATCTCTGAAACTAGGTGCAATCTGAACTGGTTCCTATCAAGCAAAGAAATACACTCAAGATTCTTTCACTCACACATAAGTGCCTCGCCAACATGGCGCCTAAGTACCTGACCAATAGTCTCTCACGCAACATACCAAGTCGCCCCACCAGAACAGCACAGACACATTGGGCCTCATTACACGGACGGCGGTAAGGGTTAACGGTCACCGTTAATGGCAACGGTGACCGTTAACCCTTACCGCCGTACTACGAGGTCCCTTTGCGGGTTGGAGGAATTAACGCCTGCTTCTTGCAGGCGTTAAGTACCAACCCGCTAAGGGACCTCGGAGCTAATTACGGCACCGCAAAATTGCGGTGCCGTAATTAGCGCCTTCCCCATTCCCATAGAGCCCTATGGGGCAGAAATGGGAATGGGGAAGGGCAATGGCGGAAAGGGGATTTACCGCCCCTCCAACCTTGGAATGGGGCGGTAAATCCCCTTTCCGCCAAGGCGGTGCCGGTAATTTACCGGCATGGTCCAGGGTGCTAATAGCACCCTGGATTACCGCCTTCCGTGTAATGAGGCCCATTGCCTGAAAATACCCAGGTTCGACTTACAAAGAGCAGGAAGTATTAGCTTCCCTGTATTGGCAGACAAAAGTTGGAACACTCTTCCCATTTTGCTAAGATCTGAACCCTTTTAACACTTGTTCAGAAAAAATGTAAAGCTGTGGCTCCAAGAGCAATAAACCAGCATGCATCTGACACCATCATCGTAACCACTGTATTATATTGATCTGCATGCAACTACACTGTATGTAAAAATGTAAATTATGCTAATCAGACCTCAATGACACCTCTGTACTGTACCTATCTCTGTATGTAACTAAACTGTATGCAATTATGTAACAGGTAAGACGAGCGCCCAGATTCCTCAGGGCTTGGTGCGCGCTACAAATAAATAAACTAAACTAAACTAAACTACGATTCTGATGAGGAAAGATGCTGGAAGTATATTTGGGAGGGAAGACTTGGTGAAAATCACAGATGTACAAAGAGAGCAACTTGAGAGGCACATCATGATTAAAGAAGGAATCTTGGCTGTGAAGCCTTTAAAAACTAACAAGGACCTACTTTCTTCAGGGAGCTGTTCAAACCAATAAAGGTACTTTTGAACTCCTACCTGAAGTCAGGGAAAATCCTGGAGACTATTAATCATGCAGTTATAAGCATGCTACATAAACCAGGGAAAGACCCAGAACAGTGTGACTAAAATAACACCCCACAGCTTTATTAAAATTGGTTGAAAAATATTTGCAAAAATACTAGCTCTTAGGCTAGAAGCAACACTCATGAAACTACTTCACCCTGACCAGACAGGGTTTGTTCTTGGTCGACAAACATTTGACAATGTCAGAAAATTGAATCACCTAAAATTGATAAGACAATGAGATTTAGGGGTGGGAGGCAACTTTGCATCTATCAGTAGATGCTGAAAAGTCCTTTGACAGAGTTAACTGGATCTTCCTGAGGGAGGTACTGAATGGATTAGGATTTGGGTCCAATCTTATCCAGTGGATTTTAGCCATCTATGTAGAACTCACAGTCAGAGTTAAAACTAATGCAGTGATATCAGCCCCGTTAAAACTAAGAAGGAGAACTAGGCAGGAATACCCTCTCTCCCCCTTACTCTTCGCATTACTAATGGAACCTTTTGCCAGAAAGGTTAGGGCCAATCCAAGGATACAGGATTTTAAATGTGGACAAGTAGAATATAAAATAGCATTATTTGTGGACAATATCATAGACTTCATTAAGTTTGTGGAAGTGACTGCGGGCCTTAGAGCCTCTGAGCTTTCTGCGGACCAGAAATTGATAACTGCTGCCAATTAAGTTAGTGTGGGTCACTGATGGTAATTAAGGAGGAATTGAGCAGCTATGGATTGGGCTTCCAAGCTAATTTAGATACGTCTGAGATTTTAAGCTTAACTACGCCTGGGGAAGATATAGCGGTCATGCAAACAGCCTATCCCTTCAAATGGGCAAAATGAAATATGAGATATCTGGGAGTGCGGGTATCAGCAGAAATTATCAAACTATATGGCATGAACTACCCAGAAGTACTGGTGCAGAAAAGGACATGGCTAGATAGGAGAAGCTCACTATCTTGTGGTTCAGTAGGATAAATGCAATCAAAAAGAATGTGCTTCCACACTGCTTGTCTCCTCCAGGCGCTCCTGGGTAGTGTCCCGAGACACAAAATAAAACAAAAACTACAGAGAGAGGTCACGACATTGTAAAAAAAGACATTTTTTATTGTGTTTATGTTCAAAATTAGAACTTTTACACATCAAAAGAAATACTTACATGATTCATTAGACAACAAACAGAATTTAACAATTCTGTACAATAGATAATTGAAACATGCATTCCTACCTTCAGCATTCATTCACAATATCCCATAATATACAAATATAATACTAAAAATAAACCAAACTCCATTCTAGTTATTGGACAAAGGCCCTGTACATAGAAAATTAAACTGTTGTTATCCAGTACAATATACAATTCATTACAGCATATAAAGATGCTTTTTTAATACTTTCTCGTAAATCCTAATTCATCCAACATTCTAATACCTCTGTAGAAAAACTTAATTTCCTGCACTTAACCTGTCCCATACTATTTGTGCCAGATCTTCATTACTTATTGAAAAGAATCTACTCAAGAATCTTGTTCTAATGTCTCTTACCAGTGGACATCCCACCATCAAATGACATAGGGTCCCTTTGGTCATTTTACAGTAGCGACACATATTATTATATCTCTACTCCCCTACTTCTATTGGCCAACATTTCTCCCGTGGGCAAAAGGTTCCGATGGAAGTGCAGACACTGGTTCAGTGTTCTTGGGCATGGGAATTGCTTCAGGTAGGTTTACAGCATTCCCAGTGGCTTTTCAGTCCTGGCAAAAATAGAATAGGTTTTGTCATTTTTTACTGAGGAGATCGTTTTAATCCAATCCATATCCTTCAGTCTTTTTTTTTACTGCATATGGATTTTCAAACTTCTCTTTCTGATCTTTACTGCATTCCACCAAAATGGCTGTCACTCTATTAACCATTGCCATAAGAAAGGATTATTTTTGACTCCAATTCTAAGTTTACAAACAGTGTATGTACAGTGGGATAGAGAATGTGTGTTACTAAGATCAGCAGCTTCCATTGGACCCAGTATTCCAATGACAGCAAACAAAACCCATATCAAATTGACGGCATTGGTGTCCCACTTTGTAAATTTAGTACCTTTTTCCATATGAAGCCCTTTATTTTTACCCATGGTATGGTTAGAATTGTTGGGTTCACTTTCGCTCCATATAGTATTTTGGGAACTACTTTCCCCACATAGTATATGAGCAGAGGTTTTATTGTGAACTTGCAGTATTTAGAGAGGATTTTCTTCATTGTTAAATCATCTGACCATCGATTCACACTATCCTCACACAATATTTTATCAGTAACCTGAAAACCTAGGTAGATTACTTCTCTTTCAGGTGGTATCTTGATGCTATCTACTTGCCAGGTGTATTTTGCTCGTAAGGGCTTGGGGTGGGATAACTGTATCACCTGGAACCTTTTCGGATTAATTACAAGACCATTACTTTTAGTGTATTCTGTAGTTTTTATAAGCAAACGCTGCAACCCTACCCTAAGGTCCATAAGTGCCAGGTCGTCTGCATAAGCCAACCAATTTATAGCTTCTCCTTCTAATTTGGGTGAAACCAAACCCACTCCCTCCATTGCCCTTTTGACATCTGCCATGAAAAAATTAACTAAACATTGCGCAAATATGCAGCCCAGACATAGGCCTTTATGGGTCCTGATTCCCGAAGTTAATGCACCTTCTATGTCTAATCTTATTCTAATCCAGGTCTCTTGATGGCTATGTTCTAATATTGACAATAAAGACAATGGGATACCCCATGCCTTGAGTTTCTTCCATAAATGTTGCCTATCAACAAGATCAAAAGCTTTGGAGAAGTCTATTAGAGCAACAAAGATTCTTGTCTAACTAAATCTTTGATGATTAACAATTTGATATTTTAGAAATGATAGAATCAGTCCATTTAGGGTGGTTCCCATTCCTTTACGAAATCCTGTTTAAGCTTTGGTTAAAGGAGAGATGCATCCTACCAAGTCATTGAGCTTTTCAAGTACTAAGGCTGCAAACATTTTGCTTTCAGAATCTAACAAAGAAATTGGGCGATAGTTTAAGGGATCAGAATGATCCCTCTTCTTGTGAATGGGTACAATTATGAACTCGCTCCATGTTTGTGGGATCTTTCTTTTCCTCAAGATATCCTTAAATAGAAGATTTAACAGACATGCCCATAATTCTGCATGGTTCTTAAAGACGGCATTAGAAAGACTATTAGGGCCACATGTTGCGGACATAGAAGCATTTATGATTAATCTATCAATGTCAGGGGGATCAAAATTCAAGGTCCAGGGAATAGTAGTATCAGCCACTTGGGAGGACCGTTCATGTACTTCTGCATTAGTTACGTTCAATGCTCAATCCAAGTGGCCTCAGGTACACTAGTTGATTGCATTAGACATTGCAAATAATCAATGTTGTTCAACAATGACCAAAAACTGCTTAGTATCTTTTTTGAGAAGTACTTTTAACGTCGCCTCTCCAGATTTGTTAATCAGTAGATATTTATGGTTCTTTAGCCAACGTTTGTAGGCTGATTGAACAGCCTTTTTTTTTAAATTGGTAATGTTGTTCCCCATGCTCGTTCATTGTAAGCTGCCTCAGATAATAATTCAGTATTTTCTTGTTTAGCCAGACGTCTTTGTCAAAGGCATGTTATTGCCAAATTGTTGGATTACGTATTATATTTGGTATTTCATGTGACAAAAGGAAGTTGCTAACATTTTCCACTGAGCAGTCATTAATTAAAGCCCCCTCTGTTAATCCTTCTACAGAGTTTTGCAATTTCAGATTCAATGATACCCCCTTGCATCTGTATTTCCGAATCCGGTTTCCAGCTGGATTAACCATCAAATCCACTGGTGCAAGGGTTGTAGAGCAATTTACCTTCATTGCTAAGGTAGTCATCAGCATGTCATAATCACTTAGAGTGGTCTTTTTCGCAAAGAATTGTTCACACAGATTTAATAAAGATCTTGACAACATCTTGTGGGGTGAGATATTCCCTGGTTCCATGTGGGTGGCATTTTTTTGTTAACAGCCATTGTTTCATTCACAATATGCAGATCCCAAGAAGCGCACAAAATCTCCCATTTTTGTCAATTTTCTCGATCCATCTTTTTTGAACGAGTGTTATGAATGACACAATCTGTATTGAGATCCCCAGCAAGCATAATCAGCGAGTCACCCTCCATTTGCCACTCACCAATCATTTGAAATATATGATATATGGAACTGTCTAATGTTTCCCTCTGGTTATTCCAGTACAGGTTTATCACCAGTAGCTTCCTTCTTTTACCCTCACAGATAATCTCCATTTCGACAGCGTAGATCCCCTCTATATCATTAGAGACTATGTGTGATGACGTTATTTTGGAATTCCTTGATGCCACTAACAATCCACCCATTGGCCTACCTTTATCTGGTTTCTTAGCTACTTGATGTATTATACTGAAACCATCACAGCATAATGTGGTAGTTAGCCAAGTTTCCTGGAACGTTATAATATTGTATTCTGTGAAAATATGATTGGTGTCCTCAAACCCCAAGAAGCTATTAAAACCCCTTGTGTTCCAATCTAGACATTTCAGATTCCCTTGTGTCAGAAATTCGCTTGGAGCCCCCTTGTTCCCATTAATCAATTTTTTAACAGTTAAAGGACTGTTTGCACTAGTCCGTGTTGTTCAGTTAGGGTCAATTGGGTCCCACTTGTACCTCTGATCTCCATCATATTCCCTACATCTCTAACCTCCATCATATTCATTACATCAACTTTCTTCTTCCCATTATCACCCTGCCTCATGACCTCATTCAAATCACACAAAATATTTCTCACTTCCTGACGTTCTTCATAGGCCACACAACCAAACTTCATTATTTCCTCTCTTTCTTCTAATACCATGCTTTTGACAAAGGGTACCTCCAGCCCACTTCTGCGAGGTCACACCTGTCCTCAAAGGGGAAACAAACATACAGTATATCTTGTGAGGACATTTTTGCCAGACTACTGGCCTGCCTCAGTAGCGACAGGATAGTAGATCTATTAAGCACAATATTGAGATTAACGTAAGGACACATCTCCAGATACATAATGTTCTGATCTCGTATACCATGAGTCTTGTCATCAAGGTTTTCTTTTACTATGGTTGTCTGCATCAGTCCCGAATTAAAGTTACTGGTTGGTTGGATATCTTCTTTGGTCACCCCTTTTGCATGACCGACCAGCTCTCGCAATTGGTCCAATGGGCCCACCATGCTTTGCTGCCATCTCTGCATTATATGGCCTTCCTCTGGCCTGGGCATAGTATCTATAGCTGTACCCTGAATGGAGCCTTGTTCATTTAAGGGCATTACAGGGCCAGGATTTTGTTCTTGTGTGGATACAGCACCTGTCTGTATTTGGACAGACGGACCTTGAGCAGCCGTATGAGTCGAGAATAATACTGCCCATTTTTCCTTGGTTGTTGTTATATCAGTCTTCTCCTCCACTTGTTCACCAGGCTTATTAGGTGATATCCCAGTTTTATTATCTATCTCCTTGACCACCTACCTCGGCATATCGCTCTAATTCTTTACATGTTCACCGGACTTATTAGATGTCGTCCCAGCCTTATTCTCCCTCTCCCTATCCAGCAATGATGCCATTGCGATCTTTACTCCAACCTCTTTCATCTTTGTTGAGAACTGATCCTCAGACAAAAGTCTTCCCTTTTCTCCATTTTTCGAATTGCATTTTGTATTCGAGCTATCACTATTTGGTATCAAGCATTCACCTACTTCAATCAGACGTTTAGAGCTTTTCGATGAGTCCATATCCGAGGTTGAGTCATTTTCTATTCTGACCACCCGTATCTTTCCTTCATTAGCTTTACTCGGGCCTTCCCCATTTCACTCCATTCCTGAACCCTTTTTCCTGCATCTTTAACTTCCGACTGCCATAGCACGCACGTCTCTTAGATACTTTCTTGAATCTTTCGTTAGTTGGTTTCTTCTACCATTCTTTTTTTTGTGTGTTTTTTTGATTAACTTTGGGGATGATGTTTTTGTCGTCATATGTTCTTTCGTCGGAATAGCATCCATTAACTCTGCCTCATCACTGGTTCCCACAGCTTTTTCCAACGAGGGTTTCCCAGTTCTTTTTCATGTCAAAGTTACTTGTGCTCATTATATCAATTTTTACATTTAGCTCCGACAATATCAAAGTGTGAGGTCTTACTTCATCTGTGATATTATCGTACAGAGCTACTTGTGAGCTCAGTATGGAATTTAATGCTGATATGGAGGGAGATGAGAGTTTTATGCATTCATCTGCATCACGTAACGTATGGTGGAGTGTATTAGTTCTACTCACATCTGATCCTTGTGCTAAATTACTTGAAGACATTATCTCCACCAATTCAGAAGGCGATCCTGCCATACTATTGCTGTACCACTGTCCGTGGGTACTAGCAGGAGTTGACGCTGGGTATCCCATGTTGGAGGATGGTACAAGTTGCATATTCATATCCTCACGTATCACCTCTTCAACACAGCCTAAATCTCCAGCACCTTCCAGGAAACTTATATCACTCATATTATTTTCAAGAACATTCATTGGTTCATTCTTTACAGAGTGCGGACGTGCGTTCTTTAGAACAGTACTAGCACCTACTGGTTTGAAAAAGATGTGAAGCCTATGTGAGGTGCCTGGTGTGGCTGTCTTTATTGATCATTTACTGATCATCTGATTGAGGGACTTGAGGTTTTACAGGAGCTTCGAGTGACGTTTTAGAAACCTTTTCACTGCTTGTAGCTGCTGCTGGTTGTTTAGCGTCTGCTATACCCAAACCAGCGCAAATTGCATTAAGAAGCTCTTGTTGTTTTTGTTGGGGTATTTAATTCAATGTGTCCGCCAAACTAATCTGATCTCCTGAGGTCCCCTCCAATATTGTAGGAGGTAATTGTGTAGTTTGCAACAAAGAAACCTTATTTCTTTCTTTCTGTTTGTGGGTTTGTTTTTGTAGTACTGCTACAGTCAATGCTGATTGTATCGGGTGTTTTTTCCTTGCTTGAACTGGCGGCAACCTTAGATTTTGCGTCTTCGTCCTTGTTGAAGATTGCTAAGATTGTAACCAATATAATTTGACTAATAACTTGCACCAATTGAAATATCACACTATAGGATGGCGTAAAGTCACTAGTCTGTCCTCCTATATGCTACAGTAGTACCGTGATGGTGTTTACAATCCAGTGCGTTCACATGATCAAAAATGTGCAGATTAGAGAATTCAATTAAGTTTCACAGCAACTTTTACAAGAGGTGTATTAAGCCCTACAACACCATTGCATTGCCGTCTTCAATTTCACAAGTTATTTCACAAGATATTCAGCGAGCAACAGGCAGCTAGTGCTAGTCCATGGGAAGCTCAAAGGTTCTTGGGCCCACAATTACTTCCCGACTAACTTAATTGGCAGCAGTTATCAATTTCTGGTCCGCAGAAAGCTCAAAGGCTCTAAGGCCCGCAGTCACTTCCACAAACTTAATTGGCCGCAGTTAACAATTTCTGGCCTGCGGGAAGCTAGAAAGCTCAAAGGCCCACAATCACTTCCACGCGAGCTTGACTGTCACACAATTGTCACACAAGTTTGGGCTTTAGGCTCAGATTTAGAATAATATAGTCACAAATGGCTGAATTATTATGCATGCTATTATTAGAGATCCTCCCACTGATAGAAGTTACAGTAGTCTTCCGAAGATATTTATACCGAACATCGTGCAGTCAGAGCAAATAATGCAATCAATTATCTGCACACGCTTTTTACCTCCGTGAGCTTCGGGGAGCTTCTGTGTTGCTGGAAGATGGAACCCCGGTGCCTTCCAGAGCTTCAGCACCTCACCGCCTCACACCGCCAACACCATCAACACTTTTGTCGGGGGGAAATTCTGCCGGGGTCGGCCGGGCCGTCCGCAGACCTCCAGGCAGGGAGGCCCCAACTCCTCCCGTGTATATCCCAGATGAGATAGAGTATGAGACACACACAAGGAGCAAGGTGACTCTGCTGTTTATTAGACAAAACGGCAGGGATGGGTCAAGGAGCGTACGCGTCCGTCCTGACACACACACAATCGTGGGGCTCGCAGGCCCTTTTTACTGTATTATGACGCGCTACTTGCGTCACTTCAGAAAGTTAACAAAAAACCTATCGCCACTCTTAATTGGTTGCTCGAGTGGTAGGGTTAGTATAGCACACATATAGAGAACAATGTTAGTGGACAAAGGGTAGTCAGGTGATATATCTGGGTTGTCCCTACAATTAGATACATGAGAATTGTTACATGAAGACTCCTGAGGATTGGTTAATATTACTGTCGTCAGTGATAAGAGCCCCATGTTCTGATTGGTGCGCCCGTGAGCCTCCCAGCCTGGGACCACCGCCGTTCCCAGCTCTCGGTGTACCTGCAATTTGCAACAATGTTTCATTATGGGTACGTGCAGACAATGTGAGGGTTTATTCATAGCTGGAAGGCTGACCGCTCCCACTGTCGCAGATGTCCATTGCCTTTCAAGTGTATCTGCCTGTGTCTCGTTAGCGAGGGATCCAGATGCCTCTTTTCTCCTGGGTTTGGCACCTCGTCAGGTTCGGCTTGGTCACGTGGGGAGGGACCGTGTTTGAGGCAGAATTCTGCATAATTAATATTGCTTTTCCACTGTGTGTCTGGTTTAAGTTGCAGGTGTGACCTTAACGTTGGTGCGCGGAGTGCGAGGTTGCAACATCGTGCCTTTGATGCTTTGCTCTTGGAATGTGGGTTTGCAACATTGCGACCTTGCTGGTTGTTCCACCCGGCTCTTTCTGCAGGATCAGCAACTTGACTTTTGCTTTGTTAATGTCCACGGGAGCTCTTGTTTGAGGCCTACTTGGGCCTGGTGCATAAGTGGTCCGTTTGGTGCGTAGGTGCTTTAGGTTATGGTCTCATATTGTCTTATGGCCAGTATCGTGTCTTTGTTATAATTCTTGTTACGGCACCTAAGTGTAGGAGAAGCGTAAGCAAGCTCTTTAGATGAGTTCATGATGCGTCTTGCGTTTCTGCATTTCTGAAAGCCTATATGGAAAACAATAAAGATGCACGTCCGTGAGTATGTCTATCGCCTACGTCATAGCACTGAGTATATTCTTCATGTAGATTGGTGCGGGAGTGTCCAGTGTGTATGTTGGCACAGGTGTGCTATCCGTTGGCTATGTCGTCATGGCATCTCTAACGACGTATAGTTTTAGTCCAGTTGATCCATGCCGCAGGCATCGACATGGGCGGGGCGGGCTGCTGTGCAGGCAGATGGACACATCCGTATTTTCCTGTACCAGGGTATCTGGTCATCTGGTAGATGGGCAAACTCTTCTCGTGGCGGGTGCTTGGGCCGTGAACCTTTAGGCCAAGCTCGAGAGGTGAAGGACGGGAGCCTGGTCTTCCATTCTCCCACTTCAGTCCCCCCTCTGGTCGACTTGTCGACCACAAACATATCCTTCTCGTTATCTCCTCTTACTCGCCATATCTTAGTTATTCCTCCTAGATGTCCATAATGGTTCACATGATCTTCAAATGACCAATACATATATTCACATGTTCCTCCAGGAGTACAGTATACCCATTTCCCTATGTAGCTCCTGGGGTTCCTTGGGTTCTCGATCTTCACTGATGGTGGGTCTAGATGGTTGGTGATGATTTGGGTGCGCAGCTTCTCCCTCTCCTGTATTATCACACCTGTATGTTGGCCGTCATCTGCTGGCATCAAGGGGTGCATTCCCACCATTTCGAGCAACTCGTCAGTGGTACGTGCCTTCCGGGCCTTCCAAAATCTAATTATGATCAGCGTAGCTCCAGCCAAAATAGTACACCCCACTATTATTTTTAGTCCATCTGACAGCCAAGATGGCATCCATGACCATAATAGTGAGAACCAGCTCTTATCCTGGTTTACACCGTTACTTTCATCCATCATTTTGGAGTGCATCTGGGCCAATTGTGAAACTGCTTCAGTCAGTGTACCATTGTCAGCATCGTTGGCAGGTATGAACGTGCAGCATGATTGTCCTATCTTTGCACAAACTCCTCCTTCCATTGCCGTGTGAAGGTCCAATACATATCTGTTCTGTAGTGATACCATCCTTATAGCTCGCAGCTCCTCTTTTATTGCGTTGAACCCATTTACTGTAGAATTGATGGTCATCATTAGTTCCCATCTAGTTATTTGGAGCCATTTTGCGTTTGCGTAAGCCTGCAGTCCCGGATGTATTATTGAGGAGAGGAACATTGCTGCTCTGCTGAATAGTCTGTGTTCTGGCGGTATTGAGGTTAGTGCCGTTTCCGACCTTCCCCACAGGTAATTTCCTGTTAGTGGCTCTCCTTGTCTTTTTCTTCTATTTAGGACAGTATCATTGCTGTTGGTCCTGTTCCCTTGCTCCTCCTGAAGTGGTGCAGACCTCTTTTTTCTTTTGTCCCCTTCATCCATTTTGGGAAAGTTCGCCACATTGACATGCTTCTTAGGTACCACTAGTGATGGTACATTGACGTGCACCATTGTGCACACACCATTCCACAGGGGAGGCAGTGTATGGTATGCCTTTTCTCCACAAGCCCAATAATGGTCCATTATTACTGCTGTTCCTGCTCCCCCCTCAGGTAACTCCATCACACTTGCACAGTTGGTGTTATATCCTACGTCCACCTCACCTTTATGCTGGTAGCATACCTTGGGCGCAGTCAACGGTAGTATTGTTATTGGGTCTTCATCTGTTTCTACCCACGTGAGCATTGGTACATACTTGATCCACGTCGTCCAACATCGGTGATTGTGTGCCTCGATAGTTGAGATAGTTTCTTTTGTTACCATATTGCTGCCAATCACTCCTATCTCCCAGCTGTTGTCCAGATACACCTTTCCTGTTATTGTCACCAGCGGCCTCTCCCAGCATCCTTGTTTACCCGGAACTTCAGTGGCGTACCAATCACATGGTAGATACTGCAGTGTTACTTTCTTTGTTTCTCCTTTTGCGGGGCCACTCGTTATGTATCTGAATGCCTCAGCATGTAAACTGCTCTTGTGGTAACTCAAATAGGTCTTGAGGAAGTTGTTTTCATATGGGTATGAGTCTCGTGTTTTCCATGTCATGTGCACTACCGTCCCTTGAAATCTTCCTTTCGTTTGGAACAGTGCCAAGTATATTATGCACCGTGCTGTCTTTTCATCTATTTCTGTGGCAACAAATGTTCGTGAAGCACTCATGGCGTATGGTATTAATGAGCAAACGTAGCAGCTGTCCTCAGTTGTATGCTTACCAATGCGGGTCACGTGTTGGTACCATATGTTGTTTGTGACATGTGCTGAATCTTGTATATAATTATCAATACCTTTATTGTCTGAGTATGTGTTGCGTTTAACTCTATCTTGCTTGGGTGCAATGTTACTACTATCACCTGACGTAACACCTGTTGCAGCAGGGGACGGGGGTATATTAGGTTTGGGTGCAGCAATAAAATCAATAGCATAGCTGTACTGCCATACAGAGGCAGCCAAGAACCCGGTGATCATCAAAATCCCTATTACTTTTATTACATATGCTAATCTCACCGGCATTTTGCTCTTACCTTGCTGCAGTCCTGGCAGCGTATTCTTGCGACGTTAAAGTTGCCCGCCTAAAAATTCTCAAAAATGCTTGTTATTTAATGTTAGTTTTTTGTTTCTTTTAAGCTCTCCCTATCAAATAGTCATTCAGTGCCCAGGCGAAGAGCTGTTCCCACGCTACTCTAAGCGATCTGTCTCTTAGGGCCGGCAAGTATTGGCGGAGGTGGGGCATGGAATATTCTATGGCCAAGAGGAATGCTGTGTAGTAGACACGTACCCTTGTCTTTTTTAGGTATGTTGGCCTTTTTATTTCGTATACAAATTGGTGTGACAATTCTTCTGGGTAGTCCTCGTCTGGGAGTACCATCTACGCCTGGGCAGTGAACTTGTTAGTCAGATATTTTCTTAACAATACAATAATACGCAGTTCCTGTATGTGCGAGAGAAAAAAAAGAGAACATTCACGTGTTTACATGTGTATTTGTGCAGGCAATGTCTTTCAGTTCAGTTATAACTATTCTTGGGGGTCAATGGGCGGGGGGTTTGGGCTCAGATGGCAGAAGTATTTTTACTCTTTGAGCGTGTGACCATGGGGTGGGCAGTATGGGGATCACCCCTTTCTTCGTTAGTTGTTGTCTCCGGGGAAGCTGGATAGTGACATGGTAAGGGAACAATTGGGTCGTTGTCTGTGGTAGAACTTCCTTCCGCTGTCAGGGATGTTGTTGCTGTTCTTCCAACGGACCTGTCGTTGGCGCTGGGGCGGGTCTGCAGTTTGTAGATCTTTACATCATGTAGGTGATTCCAGGCATGCTTGTCCTTCAGTTTTACTGCTCTTGTTGATACGTCCTCTACCAGATGGGGGCCAGTGAACCTCCTATCGTTCCATTTCCTATTGAAATTGCGGAGTAGCACGTGGTAACCTTTGGCAAGTTTGCACAAGTTCTCCTTTTCCAATTCTCTACTGGCGCCTTCTTCTTGGTTGCTGGTAGACCCGACCCGTGTGCGCTCGAGCTGTTGAGACACAAACACAACACTAGTAATCAAAGAAGACACATATTGATACATTTCATCACCTAACACACTTGCTGAACTTTCGTGGTCAGTGAATGCCCTTGACGTTGGCGTTAGGGGAAGGCGCATTTGACGTCCAGTAACCACCTCGTGAGGGGTGAGGTGGTGGTCGGACCCTGGCCTATTCCTTAGTTCAAATAGGGCTAATGGAAGGCAATACAACCAGCTTTTCTTTGTTGTTTGTTGTATTTTTGCAATTGCCTCCTTCAATAGGCCATTCAGGCGTTCACATACACCATTAGCCTGTGGGTGGTATGCACATGCAAATTTGTGTTTTATGCTCAGTAGGGATGTGATATGCTGGAACATTTCGTTTGCGAAATGCGGGCCATTGTCTGATCTTAAAACCTCGCACACTCCCCACCTGGGGAAGACCTCCCTTACTAGGAATTTGGCTGCTCTAAATGCATCTGGGTGTGAACAGGGCCCTGCTTCAATCCACCTAGAAAATGGGCATACTACTACAATCATATACCTATTACCTTGACATATGTTGATCATATCAACATAGTCAATATGGAGATGCCGAAAAGGTCCCTCTGGCCGGGGTATGGTACCTCTTATCACCTTTAGGGTATGACCGGCCGTAAATTGTTGACATGTGAGACAATTGCTGATAAAATTCGACACATGAGAATTTAACTCGGGACAGAACCAATCTTCTCTAATTCGTGCTGCAATTATTTCCTTGCCTGTATGGGCTGGGTGATGTAATTGGCTCAGGGCGGTGTTTAAAAGTGCCAATGGTATTACAACTTTTCCAGTGCCACCCTGGCGCCATAGTGCGTCGGTTGGTGACATTGTACATCCTCTTTTTACCCATATTTCTTTTTCGGCCATTGGTGCAGCCGCTTGTAGCTCCATAATCTGTGTGGATGGGAGATGGGTGTACCCTTCTCTTATCAACATCTCCCTAGCCATTCCCCTCCCTCTCCCTCTCTGTGAGTCTGTGGGGTTCCATATCTCACCAAAGTATGCAGCATATTTCGCATGTGCATCTGCTGCTGCATTCCCTTTTGAGACGTGGTCTTCACCATTGGTGTGTGCGGTACATTTGACTAGGGCTAGTTCTTGGGGGTCGTTTATTACTTCAATTAGTTCAGCCAATAAGAGGGCATGTTGTACTGGAGTGCCATCAGCTCTCCTAAACCCTCTTCTTCTCCATTTTGATAGCCCTGAGTGGACAGTGGATGTAACATATGCACTGTCGGAATATATGGTACTCGTTTGTCAAAACTTTCCTTTAATGCCAATAGTAGTGCAACCAGTTCCGCGGCTTGAGCAGAGTAATGCTGTGGTAATTGTACACATTTCATAGCCACACACACTGGCGCCTCTATCATTTTTACCACTGCTGCCCCAGTCCTCCGTATCCCATCTCCTTGATCAATAGTTGATGACCCATCAATAAACAAAAGCTCACCTCCCTCTAGTGCGTTTTCTTCAACTTTTCTAGTACATGAGTACATCTCAGTTATTTGGGTGCAGTCATGGGCGTAATCTCCCTCCTCAACTACTTCTGCTAGGAACCTTGCAGGGTTAACCGTGCTACATCTAACAATTGCTAGTTCAGCTCTAGACAAGATGATCTCATAACCTGATGCCCTCTGTGTTGTTAGTGTGGACTTGGGTTTATTCAGTATTGCAAATAGTGCATGCTCCACAAACAGTGTAGTTGGACACCCCATGGTTATTGCTGATGCTTTTTCCACTGCAAAAGCAGCTGCAGCGAGGCCTTGTTCGCAAGAGAAGTGACCCAACATCACAGGGTCTAAGTGGCCGCTGTAAAATGCTACTGGTTTATAGCCCATGCTAGTTTTTTGGGCCAATACTGCTTTCATCACTGCTGAGTCGCAATGTGAAAATATGAAAAATCGTCGCTCATAGTCTGGGGATGCCAGTACTGGAGCAGTTGATATCGCGTCTTTCAATTCGTCAAAGGCCTCCCTCATTTCCATAGTCCACCCCAACTTTTTCTCCCCTTTATTTGCTTCCTTCAAACCCTCAAGCAGGGGCCCTATGTATGAACTGTAATCAAACACCCATGCTCTACAGTAGTTGCACAGCCCCAGAAATTGCTGCAGTTCTCTCACAGTCTGTGGCATTGGAGTGTTTGAAATGGACTGTGCTCTTTGTGGTGCAATCCTTCTTCCATGTTGGGATATCAGTTGGCCAATGTAAAGTACCTGTTCCTGACAGTATTGTATCTTTTCCATGTCTACCTTGTACCCTTTTTCAGCCAATATCGTCAGCATTTTTAACGAGTCCTCTCTGCATTTACTTTCGTTTGTACTGCAAATTATTATGTCATCCACATACTGTAACACTGTGCTTTCCACTTCAACGTTACCCAAATCCATCTGTATTACTCTATTGAAAATTGAGGATGATTCACAATACCCCTGTGGTAGTCTGGTATGTTTCCACTTTGTATTTCGGTAAGTGAAGCTTGTCAAATCTTGTGAATCTGGGTGTAATGGTATTGAGAAAAAAGCATTTTTAAGGTCAATCACTGTAAATCGTGATGCTTCTGCTGGAATGCCACATAATATCGTGGCCGGGTTTGCTGTTACTGGATACTCTGCTTCCACTATGTTGTTCAAGGGCCTGAGGTCCTGTATGAAGCGCCAAGACCCCCCTTTAGTCTTGCGCACTGGGTACACAGCCGTGTTACATGGTGACTCTGAGGGGACCAATATGCCATTGTTTATAAGGGCCGTTATGGTTTCATATATGCCCTCATCTGCCTCTTTTGACAGTGGGTACTGTTTCACTCTTGGTAGTATGGCACCTTTTTTTAATTTTATCCTTACACCCCCTATGCTTTTTATGCATCCCACGTCATAAGGGCCAATAGTCCATAATGATTTGGGCACCTTTGACATATCCTCCTTAAAGAATGGGACTGGGGTGCATGCTGGTGCCTCAAGTGCCATTGCAATTTTCTGTGCTACTTGTTTGTGAGCCACTCTTAACCATATTTCTACACTCATCATGAACACCATTTCACCTTCCTCCTTTTCTTCTGAAAACAGCTCCTCATCTGACACCTGGGTCAGCCTACATCCTTCTGCTAGTGCTATCACTGCCCTCCATGCTCTCCCTTCTTTATCTTGGGCGTGCACAGCAATATAATCAGCTGTTGCAATAATGCTCTCAATGTCCATTACAAACACCTTTCCTTCTGGTTCATTAACAGGTGTTTCTGGTCGGAACAGATATGCTGCTGGCCTTCTCCATATCTTCCCTTCTATCCCTGGCATCCATGCAAATGCCATGTCTGTTCCATACTGGAATAGCTCGCCATCTACTGGCTCCGCCCTAATCGCTGTCTGTCCACAGTATGCTTGCATAATTTGTCGTGCTGCGAGCATGTTAATCCCTGGAGTAGAGCAAATTATGCATCCTCTGTAAAGGAGATCGTCATATTCAACCTGTTCATTATGTCCCTCCCCAGTATATTTACTGGTGAGGCACTATAATATAAAAGTGGAACCGACAGATCATAATCTCCAATAGATAAGGGAACGTTATCAGTAAAGGGAACCAACCCTTTAGCCCCAGAAAATCCTTGGGTGTTCATGGCTTCGCCTGACATCTTAAATTTACCTTCCCTTATGCAAGACCGGGTTGCCCCGGTGTCAACAAGGAATGATAATTTTTTGTCACCTATTGTTACCTCTATGCGTGGCTCCTCCGCACTATTAGGTGTTACTGACAGGATGGGACACACCAAGGCCGTCTGTGGGCTGTCCTATTGGGGGTACAATGATTGGCCATTCCCTGTGTAAGGGTTGTGTCCCAACACCGTCACCCTACCCAATTGCGTTTGTTGTGTTTGGGGTTGTTGTGTTAGCGCTACTTGTTGTTGTGGCTGTTGTTGTGTTAATTGTTGTTGTTGGTCACTTCCTAGTTGTGACGTCTGATGTTGTTGTATGCCCTGCTGTTCTTGTGAGGACCTAGGTTGTGCCTGTTCATTCCATGCTGGTGTACCTGGCCTGATCCTACACGTACGTGACATGTGTCCTAATAATCCGCAACTCCAACACACGGGAGGTTCCCTGCTTTGCCATGGGAAGCTCCCTGTGTTATCCTGGTATACTGGTTGCCCGGTGGGGTAGGAATTTCTAAGTCCTCCCACCTGCTGTTGGGTATTATATCCGTATCCTCTCCCTCTCATTAATCCTCCTCTCCCTCTGTTATAACTATAATACCCAGCTCCTTGCATTGGGTACCCTCCTCCCATGTTTGGTGCGTGTAATTGCAGTGGCGGGACCTGTTGTGTTATAGTCTGTGGAGGTGCTATTTGAGCGGGATCTTGTGCAGCCACTACTTGTATGGGGCTTTGGGCCATTGGTGTGGGCGTAGTTATTAGTGCCCCTTCCATTGTATATTTAGTAAGTTTCTTTTGTACTAGTTTAACCTCTTCTGTCTTCCTGTCTTCTTCCTTTTGTTTCATTTTTCCTTGCCATGTCCTGCAATGATGTACTATAGTCAGTTGTATTTCTGGCCATGGTTTTGCTTCCATTCCCACTACTTTCTTTAGTTGTTTCTGAACCCCTTCTGGGAGCCCTTGTACTAGTATATGATAAAATATGGCTGGTGTTTTGTCCCACTGTTCTCTAGTTTCCATGCGCCACTTCTCTTGGATATCCTGGATATAATCAACAGGATCCTCATTCTCACGCATCTTACGGGAAGTAATTGCTCCTATGTCTGATGTGTCTGGGTACTGTACTCTCAGTGCCTGCCATAGCGCATGTCTGCAGTTTGCAAATGGTGCCCCATCATGCGATGTGTTTGTTATTGTTACCCCATGGAATCCCGCTCTCTTCCAAATGTCATCCGCTCTATCCCCTAATATTGATATTAACAGGCCCTTCACGTCCCCTACTGCTAGTTTCTGTCCCGCGGTGTGTTTTTCCATTTCATATATCCACTTACCCGCACCTCCACTTAGTGATGGGAGCCTACATTTTATATTTTCTTTATCCGTATGCTTCCAAGGGACGTACTGTGGTCTAACCCCCCCTCTCTCCAACAATGGCATTAAGTTGTGTCTTGTGTCACCCTTTATGTTCCATAATATCGAGTCCACACACCCCTCCTCTTCTTCCTGTTCCTTTACCTCTTCAATCTCGTCCTTATTACCCCTGCTCCTAACTCCTTCTCCATCCTTTCCCCTCTTTTCGTCATTTCCTGAGTTTAATGCGGGCGTGTTTATTTGTCTGTCTCGCCTGCGACTAGGGAGGTCTCTAAGCCGACATGCATAGGGTGTCAGTTCGTCCATGAATGGCGCGAGCTTTATTTTGTGCAGCGAGCGTGCAGTGGTTGAGCATGTAGGGCGTGATGGAGATGGTGATGGTGTGGTTTCATGGGTTTGTCTTTCCACTAGTCCTTTCACTCCCTCCTCACTTCTCTCCAGTTCCTCCATTCTCCTACTGATCCATGGTGAGTCTATGTTTGTTCGAGTGAGGTATAGCTTATCTAAGCTTTCCCTTTCACTCTTCCTTCCTTCCCTCTCTTCTCCCTCTTCCTCCTCACTACAAAAATCATTCATAAATGGTATCCCCCACTCTGCCTTTTTCCCTTTTATTGTTACGGTTTCTAAATCTATTAGGTCTATTTCTCCTTTTCCTTTGTTACCGACTGCTCCCCCTAGTGCTGATGTTGTTGCTACTTCTCTACTTCTATATACATCCCCCCAATTTCCACTCTCCCTACTCCTCCCTTCTCTTTCCCCTTCGCTTCTCTCCTCCATCTCCCTACTATTTTCCTCCCTTTTCCTTTTCAATTCCTCCATTACTTCGTTGCTCATCTGTTCCAGTATCCTTTCATCCTCCTTCTTCCTTTCCCATTTCACCCTTTCTCTTTCTACTATACTTTCTATTACTTTCCCCTCTTCATATTTCTTAGCTGTCTCTGATAGTACCCTCCTCTTCCATATTTCCATTTCCTTTTCCTTTTCTTCTTCTTCCTTCTTCTTCTCTCTCAGCACTACTCTTCATACCCTGTCTGCTGCTGCTTTTACCCTTTCAGCTTCTCTCCTTTGCTCCGCATTTCGTTCCCTTAATTTTTCCAATTCGTTCTTACCTTCTTTCCTTTTCCTCACTCTCTCTCTCTCCTCCCTCTCAAGCTGTTTGATCAATTCATTCTGCTCATCCCTTAGCTTTGCTAATCTTTCCTCCAAAATCTCTTCCCCTTGCCGTAAAAGCTCCTCCCCCCTCATTTCACTCTCTCTTGCACTATCCTCGTCTGTTCTCTTTACTACCTCCCTCTCTTCTCCAGTTAGTGAACCTCGTAATTTTAATAATATTTGTGCGGCTACCCACTCATCATTTCCTATCTCTACAGTCTGTTCTTCTCCAATCCTCCCCTCCCCCACTGGTATCTTCCTATGAGCCACATATGGTGGAGGGCTGTATGACGGGTTCGAGTATCCTTCAGCCGCCCTTAACTGTCCTTCTATTTCTCCTAATTCTCTTAAAGGGTACAACCCTCCTCCCTCTGTTTTCACTCCCGGTGTTATGGGTATCTCGTTGCTTGGTTCCTTTTTTATGTCCTCTGATTTATCACTCTTTTCTCCTCCCTCTCCTCCGTTCCCTGTATTCTTTGTGCCCTCACGCCCCTCTTTCCCATCCTCTCCTTCTTTCTTAATCTCCTTTTCTTCCGGTGTTTCTCCCATAGTGAACATTCCATTTGGTCCTGGTCGGGACCCCTGGAACATCCTCCATAAGTTAAACACCTCCACATGGTTTGCCAACTTCTTCCCCTTGTATGTATTGTGCAGATGGTTTAGCAGTGAATGTTGGGCATATGGATCGAAACTACCATTAGGCGGCCATGGTGTTAACATTTTGTTATCCGTCCCCTGGGTCCACTCTATGCTGTACTTAATTAATTTCTCCCTATGGGGTGGCAGTGTGGTGCATATGTGTTGTAGTGGGGTAGTGAGGGTGTTCCCCCACCCTCCCGACCCTGTCCAGTGTGACATAGTGGCGCTCCACTTGTTACCCTTCCCTTCACTAGCAGTTTATAATATACAACCTTATATTGTTTACCTGGCCCCGCAAGTGTGGGGACTTACGACAATCCTTTGACAGATTATGCAATACAAATTATTAAAAAAAAAAAAATATGTATATATGTGTATGATTTTATTTTGTATATTCCTTCCCTTACGGCCCCCTGCGGCCGAAGCGCACGCAGCCCCCTTCGGCTGCGTACCCTTTACGACGCTCTTATACAGTCGTCCTGTTTCCCCATCTCCTCCCCCTTTTACACTTGCCGTGGCCGGCGTTCTCCGTGCGCAGCCACGCCTCTCTCCCCTTCTCCTTTTCCCGATCCACTCGTTTATCGTTTATCTCCGTGTCCGCTCCCTTGTCATATTTCTCTTCCCCACTACTCCCAAAACCAGAGTTCCTCGTGCTCGCGATATCCTATTAAAGCCCTACTGGTGACGTCACCGATTTCTTCGAGCTACTGGTACATTCTTCATATGTTCCTTAAGTTCAAAATACACTTACGACCTACCCCCTCTAACCCTACAGCTGTCTTCCTGTCACTCCTGGAACAAGGTAATCAAATCAATAATATAATCGGACTGCGCACGCTGCGTCGCCTCGCGTGTGATACGCCCCTCAACAGGAGGGCTTAACCAGCCAATTATCTTCCGTATTGGGCAACTAGGCAACTAGCCACCGCCTACAGGGAAACGTCATCTACCTATCGAGTTTCTTGCTCGAACAATAGGGATCCTCGTCTACTCATTGATCAATAAATGCCAAATCGTAGGAAACCACACACACCCACCCTTACACGTAGTCGCGATTTAGGCCAATCAGTGTCTTAGGAGCGGCCGCACGTGATGTTTTCGTGCTCCGCCCCCCTCTTCCGCGTAACGTAGCCGACTGCTCTCGCACTCGTTTCGCTACCATTCATTCCATTGGCAACACTAAGTTGTTAGACCTTCGCCGTGCATCTGTACAACACCTCCCTCCTCCCTTATTTACTTCCTCCCCCTCCCTCACAATTTCACATTGCTTGTTGTGCGTGTCATGCTCACCAAGTTCTCTCGATGCAGGGCCGCTCGACTGCGTGCACCCCTCCAAGCGGCTCGCCACCTCCCCTCGTCTGGACCACGTCTGGACACTCGCCAACCGCGGGCGGGATACTTCTCAACCGGCTCCCGAGGGCCAATATCCGGATTGCGCTGTCCGGTCTTCTCGCAGCTCCGCGATGGTCCTGTAGTCCTCAAAGGGGGTAACGGCAGAGGGGGCCGCGCCGCCGGGCCTCCTCGCAACGGGAGTGCCTGGAAAAAGTAAAAAATAAAAAGTCGATCTTAAACAGATCTCAGCAGTGCCTCCAACTTGTCGGGGGGAAATTCTGCCGGGGTCGGCCGGGCCGTCCGCAGACCTCCAGGCAGGGAGGCCCCAACTCCTCCCGTGTATATCCCAGATGAGATAGAGTATGAGACACACACAAGGAGCAAGGTGACTCTGCTGTTTATTAGACAAAACGGCAGGGATGGGTCAAGGAGCGTACGCGTCCGTCCTGACACACACACAATCGTGGGGCTCGCAGGCCCTTTTTACTGTAATATGATGCGCTACTTGCGTCACTTCAGAAAGTTAACAAAAAACCTATCGCCACTCTTAATTGGTTGCTCGAGTGGTAGGGTTAGTATAGCACACATATAGAGAACAATGTTAGTGGACAAAGGGTAGTCAGGTGATATATCTGGGTTGTCCCTACAATTAGATACATGAGAATTGTTACATGAAGACTCCTGAGGATTGGTTAATATTACTGTCGTCAGTGATAAGAGCCCCATGTTCTGATTGGTGCGCCCGTGAGCCTCCCAGCCTGGGACCACCGCCGTTCCCAGCTCTCGGTGTACCTGCAATTTGCAACAATGTTTCATTATGGGTACGTGCAGACAATGTGAGGGTTTATTCATAGCTGGAAGGCTGACCGCTCCCACTGTCGCAGATGTCCATTGCCTTTCAAGTGTATCTGCCTGTGTCTCGTTAGCGAGGGATCCAGACGCCTCTTTTCTCCTGGGTTTGGCACCTCGTCAGGTTCGGCTTGGTCACGTGGGGAGGGACCGTGTTTGAGGCAGAATTCTGCATAATTAATATTGCTTTTCCACTGTGTGTCTGGTTTAAGTTGCAGGTGTGACCTTAACGTTGGTGCGCGGAGTGCGAGGTTGCAACATCGTGCCTTTGATGCTTTGCTCTTGGAATGTGGGTTTGCAACATTGCGACCTTGGCTGGTTGTTCCACCCGGCTCTTTCTGCAGGATCAGCAACTTGACTCTTGCTTTGTTAATGTCCACGGGAGCTCTTGTTTGAGGCCTACTTGGGCCTGGTGCATAAGTGGTCCGTTTGGTGCGTAGGTGCTTTAGGTTATGGTCTCATATTGTCTTATGGCCAGTATCGTGTCTTTGTTATAATTCTTGTTACGGCACCTAAGTGTAGGAGAAGCGTAAGCAAGCTCTTTAGATGAGTTCATGATGCGTCTTGCGTTTCTGCATTTCTGAAAGCCTATATGGAAAAATATAAAGATGCACGTCCGTGAGTATGTCTGTCGCCTACGTCATAGCACTGAGTATATTCTTCATGTAGATTGGTGCGGGAGTGTCCAGTGTGTATGTTGGCACAGGTGTGCTATCCGTTGGCTATGTCGTCATGGCATCTCTAACGACGTATAGTTTTAGTCCAGTTGATCCATGCCGCAGGCATCGACATGGGCGGGGCGGGCTGCTGTGCAGGCAGATGGACACATCCGTATGTTCCTGTACCAGGGTATCTGGTCGTCTGGTAGATGGGCAAACTCTTCTCGTGGCGGGTGCTTGGGCCGTGAACCTTTAGGCCAAGCTCGAGAGGTGAAGGACGGGAGCCTGGTCTTCCATTCTCCCACTTCACTTTGATCACTCTGCTCTCTCCGCTATCGGCGATGGCAAGGCAGGCGAGCTTCACAGCGCTCGAAACCGGGAAGCAGCTGACACCTTTGTTTCTAATTCCAAACGAGGGGAAAGTGAAGATCTGATCCCGTCAATCAGCCGCCGTGACATGTTTAATCATAGCTGCACCACAGCCATCACAGCTGAATAGTCACAACAGTTATATGGACAGGGAGGAAAGTTAGGATCTTTAGGTCAACTTTGGTGGCTGGATCGATCAAGGGGGACCTGCAGGCCCCAGATAGTCAAACGTACTATGATGCAGTGTAACTGAAAATGGTGAGAGAATGGTGCCAGGTGGCATCATTAAGCAGTAGTGGGCCATCTACACAGCGATAGGCGGGGTACCTCTATGGAGACTCCACTGGTTCCTCAAGCAAATGAGATCAGACTCGCTGTACACTAATATTGTGGCTAGGACAACACTACTGACATGTGACAAAGTGGCATTGAGCAGATCGTACTGCCTTTCCAAAGATGAGGACAATATCCGTTGACATACTCCTTCTCTCAACCAATTTGCATTGCCAGACCAGTGTTGGGGATTGGAGGGGAATTCCTTTTTGTTTTTTTAGTTTTGTTGGGGATTGTTTTTTGATGGGGGAAAAGAAACAATGTTTGTGGAAACTGTAAAGGTGAAATGTTATAGAGGTTGAAACTCAATAGACTACTTTTGACAACAAAATATTTTTGGACATGGGTAACTGTAGCCAGGAGACAGTTTCTGTTTAAGGACATAGTGGTAGACATGCAGCACTTTTAACTGAAGTTGACTGCATTTTAGAAAGTTAAATGTTTTGCTTGTTTCTGGCTATGTGGGTGTTTTGCAGTATAGAAAATAAAATATTTTCTGACTTAGAATGTTGAGGGATTTGAAAGCTGGTGCATGATTAATATGCAGGCTGTGTTTTGGGAGCTATTATTTATGCTGTCTAAAGGGAAGCGATGATACGATAATAAGCATTAAAGTCAGTGCTTTAATTATACATTAGGGTTCGAATGCGCCTGCAGAACTAGATAATATGCAATGTTCTTGGCATGCTCTGCTCGGATTGTAAATACAATAAAAAAAAATAAAAAAGCGTGAACACATAGCCCTGCACCCCACACACTCGAGCAATGCGGCTGCCTCCAAGTGAACACATGCATCCAACAAAAATGACTCACTTGAGTCCACATGAGACAAAAGAACGGATAAAAATCAGATAGCAACTGAATGCTGCCATCAGATGACATGGGTTAAATATTAAGATTTGTGTTCTAAATTCCCGTTTGATGCATATATTTTTGGTACTCTTTGTCACTAACCGTTGACAATGCCTCTCATTTTCAAGAACCACTGTAGGGTGTTGGTATTTTAATCGTTCCTATGTAGTAGTCCTTTTCTATCCACCACAGTCATCTTGCTTCACTATGCTACTTCTGGGGGGCTCATTACAAGTTTGCAGGTAATAAGAAAATTGGTGGTGACGGAATTACAGACACTTTTAGTCCACTGCCAAATTTCAGGTAGTAGAAAATCAGTGGTAGTTCCTCCCGCACTAATTCTGCCAAGGAATTAGCACCTGGGGAATTACTGCCAAAACACAGTGGTAATTCCTCCAATGATAATTCCACTGGCAGAGTAAGCACCACAAAAGAAAATGGCAATTCCACTGTATTAGAAGGTGGGCTACAACCCAAATAATGCCAAAAGGGTGGTAATTCTGCCAAAAAATCAATGCAGTTATCTCCACCTCAGAGATGAAGACAGACGCATACAGGTGATAGAAAATGAAGCCACAGATTAATCCAGCTGCATTCAAAAGTGTATTTAAGGCCAACACCTTTCACCAAACACATTTTCAAGCAACATGCAGGACTTAGCAGACATGGAATATGGGATCCACAATTTGGTGCTGTACATCGAGCGGGAGAGACATTCAGTGTAATATCGACCAAGGAAAGCAGCTCAGAAAAGCTAGAGGAGTCATGTTAGACCCTCTCCCTAGGCAATAACCGACGAGCAAATACTCACATTCTATCGGCTGAACAGGAACACCATAGAAGAGCTGCTCACCCTCAAACAGGTAGACCTCCAGAGTGGGGCCAGCATCAGGACTGCCACCCCACCCCTGCTGAGGCTGGTGGTTATCCTGCACTTGCTAGCAATGTACACCTTTCAGCACACTTTGGAATGTTACATGACATGTCCCAGCCAACCTTTCTGAAAGTGCTGGTACAGGTGCTTGATACACTAATGAAAAATGCACCAAACCATGTTACCATGCCCACCACCCTGAGCCATGGGTGCACCAGCCCAATTCCCTAAGGTGATTGCGGCACAGGACTGCACGAATGTGGCTTTGGTACCACCCCAGGCACAGAAGTACTGCAACAGGAAGAAATACCATTCAATGAGAATACAAATGACGTGTGATTCGCATCTGACAAGGAGCCCCTGCTGTACCCATTTCCTGGCTTTCATCCATTAAGCTATGGTCCTTCGGAACAGTACTCTGCAGGGATACATGGACTACCACAGCAAACGTAGTACATGAATATCCGGTAAGTAGCAAGACTGCAATGCAATGCACATGTGGAGCAACAAACAAGAAGGGGATGAATGGGGGTACAGGAGAAGTCACATGCACGTTATGCATGGCCAAACCCCTGTGTTAGTGCATTATCTGTGTGAGTTAAAGAATGCATGTCTACATTGGGCAGACATCTCTAAACTCCAGACTGAATAATCCATCGCCAATATTATCCCCTCCCCCAGGCCCAGTGTGACATGAGTGGGCATAATAATAGGATGCACAGGCATGCACCGAAGCATGTAGCACTATTCCTGACAAGAAGTACCTCAGTGTAACAACCAGAAAGGCTTACAATTGACAATACCACCAAACAATGAACACCACAAGTGCCATTCAATAGCAGCAACAGGCCAGGAATATGCACTAGAGTAAGGGCGATATTGCAGCTGGGAAAGTCAGGTGAGAATGGTGGCCAACTCATTCATCATGCAACAGGATTAACAGTACTCCTTGCCTATTACCCATTTTAAGACCCACACATCCCTAATGTCATGCAGTGAGAGCCTCCATGGATACCTGATGATGTACCTGATGAAAAAGAAAGTGCTGCAGCACAGTCGTATAATGTCTACATACACCACAAACACTTCTGTCATGAAATGCTTCTCTTAACTATCACAGGTGACTACGGCTATCTGCTGCTGACATGGCTGATGACACCCATGAGAAAACCTGCAGGGCCACAGGCGGTGGCGTACAACGAGGCACACATACAGACAAGGGTGTGCATAAAGCACGCATTTGAACTACTCAAAGGTAGAGTCCAGTGCCAAAACCGGACTGATGAGACACTCATGTACAGCCTTGAGAAGGGGAAGATTGACATGGTCTGTGCAATGTTGTACAACATGCGCATTAGGAGGAATGTCTCCATGCATCCAGAGGATGGTATGTTTATGTTACATTTATGTTAAAGGAATTTCTATAGCGCACTGTCACCCGAAGGTGTCTAGGCGCTAAATTGAGAGAACCTTCAACAAAGGGAAAGAGAAGTCAAAGAAGATCATTTGGGGAATATGAATGTTTTGAGCAGATTCTTAAATTGAGAAAAATCCACAGTTAACCTAGAATAATTGGAAGTGAGTTCCACAGATGAGGGGCAGCTACAGAGAAGGCCCGGTGGCCTTCGTAAGTCTGGGTACCACCAGAAGACCAGGTTTCGCTGAGCGAAGAGCCCTGCTAGGGGTATAGGCAGACATTTTCTCCTGGAGAAAAAATGCACCTTGATTGTGGAGCACATGGTGAGTCAGAGACAAAGAGCCTTAAACTTAATTCTGCTCTGGACAGGCGACCAGTGGAGCTGAGCAAAAATGGGAGAGGAATGGGAGAATTTAGGCAAACTCATACAAAAACATGCAGCTGAATTCTGTAGGAACTGGAGCATTATGGTATGGTATTTAGGAAGGACGAGAAAGACGACATTGCTATAGTCGAGGACTCCAGAGATTGCTGTAGCAATCAAGAGACCCCGCAAATTCACCAGTCGGCAGGGAGTCGCCTTTTTAACTTTTTTAAGGTTTAAAAAGCCAGGTTTAGAGATGGCACCTATCTGTGGCTCTGGCAACAGAGTACGGACGATTTTCACGCTGAGATTTTTCAGAAAGTCTACAGGCACAGGCATGTTCCCTAAGCTAGTAGGCCAGATGTTGAAAGTCCATGCCTAACTCAGAGCCAGAGGGACAATGATCATTACTTCGTATTTCTCGTTAAGCATGAGCCAGTTTGCGGTCATCCAAATACCTATTGATGTAAGGCAAAATCTCAAACACCTAGCAGAATATAAAGGATCTAATCCACTCTCAAAATAAGTTAGATGTCGTTTGCATAGGAGACAAAACAACAATCGTGGGAGTAGATCAGTTTTGCCAGGGGTCTTACATAAATATTAAATAAGAGAGCTGAGACTGCGGAGCCCTGGGGGACCCCACAAGTCACAGTGGATGGCTCAGACCTAAAAGGGGGGACGAAGAGAGAATGTGAGTGATGAGAGAGAAAATAAGTAAACCACTGGAGGACAGTTCCTGTGATGCCGACATCTTCGAGGCATTGACACACAGTGAGATAGTCAATCACGTCGAGCGCAGCCAATAAATCGAGCATAATCAGGAGAGCCATTCCACCCTGGTCTCTGATAAAGGTGTTGTCATCTAGAATTGAGGCAAGTGCTGACTCAGTTCCCATCAGAGGGAGAAATACCAATTGATAGTTATCGAGAATTGAGTTTCCCTCTAAAAAGTCTCTCAATTGAGGAGTAACCATGGCCTCAAGAATCATCATAAGAAACCTTAAGAGAGAGATAAGCCAACAATTGGCCAGAACAGAAGGATCCAGATTAGGTTATTTCAGAAGAGGGGAGACTAGAGCCAGTTTAAGGGCTATCTGAACCTCTCCACCTTGAAGAAAATAGTTGACTGCAGAAATGATAATAGAAGCAAGCTCAGTCTTCATCTCCTTAAGCACATGAAGTGGAATGGGGTTAAGTGGGGAGCAGGAATTAAGGCCAGAAATGACTTCCAAGATGTGCTCCTCCGAAGGATACAGACTGAGAAGGAGACACAGGGAGAAGACTAGGCTGTTGCTCCTCGATGATGGAGGTTGTGATGTTTGGTTCAATAACAGAGATTTTCTGAGTGAAATAATGCAACAGAGAATCAAACTAATCCTGGGAAGCGAGATCCTGAGGAGTAACAGAAGCAGAGCAGGAGAGTTCCTTGACTACAGAAAAAAGGGCTTTAGGTTTGTTTGCTGCCATGGAAATGCACTTAGTGTAATGGACAGTTTTAGTAGTCTTAATTGTTCGATGGTAGTCCACGCCAAAAGTGTTGAGCAAAAGTCTGTCCGCCGGCAGGTAAGCGAGCACCAGACATGCTCCATCTGCTTATATGTGCTTATATGCGAGATTAGACACCCAAAGATCTGAGGTGTACCACAGGGTAGAACATCTAGAAGGTTTCACCTGTATTGTTAATGGTACAACCTCGTCAACTACCGTGTCAAGAACAGCCCGAATAGCTGTTAAAGAATCAATGAAAGAATCTGTAAACAACATCAAAGAAAGGCTGCCAAGAATCTGTGAAAGTAGTCTTGTTAGGTCTACCTGTCTCCAGTTAAGATAGGTGCGTGATGTAGAAGGGGGGAGGGTCACTGAGAGAGGCAGGACCAGCTACAGTAAACAGTGCCAGAAAGTGGATGGACTACAACAGGGGTAGGACAGTATGAACTTCAATCATACCACCTGGCACAAAAATAAGGTCAAGAGTGTGGACCAAGGACCGTGTGGGACCGTGAGCATGTTTAACTAGTGAGAGATCATCCAAGAGCAAAACAAGTTTAGCTGCTTGAGTGTCCGGAGGCAACACCAGTTCAGATGTTGAAGTGCCTGAGGATATATTTCAGCTGTAAATCAGCAACAAGGTCCACAAACCTTCAGGAAAAGATGTGTCACAGCCAGGGGCAATAGACCATAAGAAAATAGCGATAACCAAAAGAAGTTCTGATTTAAGACAGTTAGACAGTACAGTTGTAGAGCACTTCAAGGTTTTTCTATATATAAAAGCCAGTCAGCCACCACAGTGGCATGCACCATGGTCCGCATGTAAGATGGCATATTATGGAGAAAGTGCTTGAATCATGTCTGGGACAGAGAAATCTGTAATCCACGTTTCTGATACGCTGATAAAATCAGACTGATGTGTAGACAACATGTCAAACACGTTGAACGTGTGTTTCATGAGCAATGCTCATTGCAGAGCAAGCCAAACAGAGCGTTATCATGATGTGGATCAGAAGATGGGAGGGTAACCCAGAGAGAGGGCACAGAGTGTCACTCTGCTCATTGAATTCCATAGTGCAGGATTACCTGAACCCACAGTGTGCAATGTCCAGAGTTGCCAGGAGCCCACAGACCAATCCGGACCCTGACATGCACAGACAGGCTTGACTTTGGCGAGACTTTGAGGAGCGCCTTCTGTGCACGACCGCTGCGCGCTCACCTAGATTTGTCATTAATCCTGCCCATAATATTGCAGGAGTCCAATCCAGAGATGGGCTGAGGTGGATCTGGAAAACAAAACAGCCGAGCAGCCGTGCATGTGGGAGGAAGACATGACAAAGGGACCACAAAGCAAGTGCCACTGACCCAGACTCAGATAATGATGATGATGATGCAGGTTATCACAGGCTACCTCGAAATGGTTGTGATGATGCACTGGAAGGACGCATCATTCGAAATGTGCTCAGTGAAAAATATTTTTAACGCATATTAATCCACATATAACTGTAATATAACGTCACTAGATGGCCACTGGATTAATTTGCTGCAAAGCTAGCTTTTTTATTCAACAGTGAAACACCCATGGCCATCAACCTCCCACATCCCCAACACCCATACCCACCCACCTCCAAAATACCCCACAACCATTCTCACCCACCTCCCACTTACACACATCCATGCGCACCCTCTTCCCATATCCCAAACACAATTGCCACCCACTTCCCACATCCCCTTAACAGTGTCTGTTGCTGTTGCCTGGCATCCCCTACTTCCATTGAGTGTTGCCATGTTGATACCTTGCAGGTGGTAAGGGGCGGGGGGGCGTCTCCAGTGAGAGCGCCTCAATGGGGTCATTGAGAGAGAGCCATGTGTGGGTGTGACTGAGATGGAGCTGGCTGTGTGATCCCATGAACATGCTGTATAGCGAGGGTAATAATTGTCAGCATGGCCTCATTGCTTGAGAAAATTGACTTGGCTAACTCCCACACCCTTTGGTCCACTACCATGACAGCAGCAGTGGCATCTTCAACTCTCCTGCTCTGCCTCTCCACAGCAGATACCACCCTCCTTGATGCCCCCTGAATGGCTGTGAGATTTTCGACCATCCGCACGGTGGAGGTGCGCTCACCTGGGCTTTTTTGAAATGTTAAATATAATTGAATAATGGTAGATCAACCTCTGGAAAATGTTTGGGGCTAATCTGCACATATTTTCCTATGCTCACCACACGACATACACGTAGACCTGTGTATTCTGGGTGGACAAAGCCTCCAGGTGCAGTCCTCCCTGTCATATTCTGTTGGGATCTGACAGGTGAAGTACATGATGTATCTCAAAAAGGGGATGGACAAAACCTTCCTCCTGCCTGCCTCATTAAATATTAAAGGCTCCATGGACCCACCCTGTCCGTTTGTTTACCCTCTGCAGTGGTGGCAGCAATTAACATAATTAACATACTAATAGAGTATACTTCAAACAGGCCCACATGGGGCCTGGCTGCTAGAGAGTAACAAAGGAAACATGAAACCCCAACAACCTTTGATATGCACTGTGTCAACCTGAAACCAGAGCCCACCTCTCAGTATCAAGGGCAATGACCGGTCATGTATCTATGTGTTTACAGTGGGCATCGCTGCAGGGGGACACCATTCTGAAGGCACAAGTCTGTGGATTGGTTGAGACATGAAGTCTGTTCTTGCCGCAGCTACAAGGGAGACCTGCCGCTTTAATCAGGAACCAAAGTGAGCTCAATTAACCAGAGAGACCCTTTGATGCACAACAGACAGAAAGATGGGTGGGACTTAGTATCAAATGTTTTCACCCTTTACCTTTTCTGTTGCAACACACTCTGGTTATAACCTCAGGCATACAGGAGATTGTTCGTGGGGACCCAGGATTGGCTTATTAAGGTAGTCTTAGCTACACCAATCACTGTCGCCCATTTGGCTGTAAAAGAGGGCTGAGCCTCACCTTTGGGCAGATCATCCGAAGACTTTGCAAGGAGTAACTCAACATTGAACCCTGGCTGAAGGTACAGTCTGCCTTACAGCTTCAGCCAGTGAAGTACACCCATGGTTTCGAAGAGGGAAGCAATATCCCTCCCCTAAACATCTCCCAGAGAATAGTGGGAGATACTGAATCCAGATGACCCTCCAGCAGCTCCACAAATGGTACCCATCCAGCACACAGATTGCATCCCCTTTCCTTCTTGAAACTGTCTGTTGTCTGCATTCCTTTACAGGATGGGTTGTATTTTGTAGTGGGCTAGAACTGTCTGTTGTGATAATGATAAAGTAGATATGTGTATACAACCTTGACTGGACAGTCCCTTTTATCATTGGGTAATAATTGTATTTTGCGGTTTTCTAACTAACAACCAACGATCCACGACCTTGCACAGATGGAGCCCTTATGCTGGTGTGTGTCTTCAGCTAACGCCCCAAAAAAGCTGGTCAGCATTAGATACAACCTCATCTGCAAAATGGGGAGCTCTGCCTCTGTGAATTCACGGTGTGCTGCCTCCATTCTGTCACATTTACTTTTGCTTTGTTCCTGACATGGTTACACTGTTCTTCTGCCATGGATGGCTTCTGGAAATGGTTGATATCTAATAGATTGAATCTTTAAAGATGGCTGCTGTGCAGCTTTCTGCTTTAATAGTATACCTATTTCCCCCTGATGGTAATTCTGCCAATTTTCAGTGGAATTACTGTTCAGTAATTCCTCCAATTACTGGTTGCGTTAACAGTAATTCCACCAAATCTTGATGGAATTACCACTCGGTAGCAGATTTTGGTGGTAACTCCTCCAAGCAGAATTACTGTTACCATCAGGTGGACTGGTACATGGCCATGGGCTCATAATATTGTGGTAATCCCGCTGGACACAGTAGCAGTAACGATCATTTCTTATGGAGAAATAAGCTCCACATTTATCACCAAACACGTAACGTGCTCCATAGCTTCTAAACACAACACACACAGAGGCACATAGCATAGCTGGGCTGATAGCATCTGGTCTTTCCATCGAATACCTTTCCATCGAATACCTTTCCATCGAAAATGATTCATTGAATTGCCTTTCCATCGGAAAAAGCATATTCATTGAATAGTTTCCGATGGTTTATTTTGATGGATAGGGTTAGGGCTAGGGTTAGGGGTTAGGGGTGGGGCTAGGGTTAGATTTAGAGTTAGATTGAGGATTTGATTAAGGGTTAGATTAAGGGTTAGTTTAGGATTAGGGGTTAGGGTTAGGGGGTTAGGGTTGAGGCTAGGGGTAGATTAAGTGTTAGATTAGGGTTAGGGTTGGGGTTAGGGTTAGGGGTTAGTGTAGGGGTTGGGGCTAGGGTTAGATTTAGGGTTAGATTAAGGGTTAGATTAAGTGTTATATTAGGGTTGGGTTAGGGTTAAGGGGGGGTGTGTGTGGGCATTAGAGGGGCTGGGGGGAAACCCCCAATATACAAAACAACATTAAAACGTTACAAGGAGCTGGCCAGTGCCAACATTTCAGCACTTGACAGCTCCATGTAACGTTTTAACCTAGAAAATAAAAGCATCGAAATGCTATCTTTTACATTTAAAAGTACATATCCCTTCGATGGAAAAGTTTTGATGGATATGTACTTTTAATGTAAAACATAGTATTTCCGATTGATAAGACAGCGATGCCTGTAAAACAACAAAGGAAAGCACTGAGTATTTATTAATTGAAGTTTTAGATATTTCACTGAGGGAAATTATTTCCACTCCAAAATTCCTTTCTGGAGCTCTGTAAAAAGGAACAAAAGATCCAGATAAAAGAACGTCAGTCCAAATTATATTTTTGCTAAACCATAATGTCCATTAATAAAAAGGTTTGGGAGGGAGAAGCCAAAGAAAGGATCCGAGATGTGAAAAGAGAACAACATGCATTGAGGGAAGAGCTGGCACGCAGAGCACTGGAAGGGAGTTTTACACTTAAGGGGCTAATGGACAGAAGATGCAGAAAATGGGGTGTGCTCACAATGGGAAAGGCTCAGAAGGAATATATTGTGGGGAGAATCAGTGTGGTGTCATCACCGTATTACTGAAGAGAGGAACAGTCCTCTCTCTCTGTTATCACTTGCCGAGTGGGCTGCGTCCCACGTGTCAGGAAGGGGAGGAGTTACCGCGCAGAGCGGCAGTTAGTGTCAAGATTTAATAAAGACAAGAGGTGTTGCACCCCAGCTCCTGTGTCGGCCCATTCATTGTGTGAGAGTACGATGGGGAGTGTGAGGAGGTCCACCTAAGGGACACTACATCTGGCGACGATGATGGGATGATCTGTAGGTCTGGATATCTAGAGTATTCGTCTACAGCTACCAAGATGTATTCACCCCCTTCCATGGGCCCAAAATGGTCGATGGCTATCTCTTCTCATGTTCCTTCTGGTAGTGCAGTCATTCTTAGTGGTTCAGGGACCGTGTGCGGCTTCACAATGGCACAGGTGGGACAGTTCTGCAATAGCTCTTCCACAGATGCGTCTAGTTGGGGAAACCAAAGTTTTTGCCTTAACATCCTCTTGGTGGATACAATTCCCCTGTGTCCTTGATGAGCTAGCTCTAGCACCTTCTGGCGTAGGCTTTGCGGTATTACTAATTTTGTCCCTTTTAGTAGTAGTCCTTCCTCTGACTTCGCAAGTTCTTCCTTTACGGCTAAAAGGCACGTGATGTCTTGTTTGGTATCCTCGTTCATTGTTTCACGGATCTGCTTTGCGTGTTTCCATCGCCCTGTTTCTAGGCACCTCAGGATGGTTTGTATTCCTTGGTCTGCGTTGGACTCTCTCGTTATCTGTTCCATGTCAAGTCCTTGTGGTGTGCTGCTGTGAATAACATATCTGATGTATTGATCAGCGATGGATTGTTCTGGTCCGCTCTTTTCCCTTGGGTGCCGGGAGAGGAAATCCACAGGATTTTGTTCCTTCCCTGGCCGGTGTATGATGGTGAATCGATAGTCCTGCAGCCTAAGTGCCCATCTGGCTATTCTTGGTGGCATTTTAGCTTGTGGGTTTCCGTAGATGAAAGTGAGTGCCTGCTGATCCGTCACAACTATAAAAGGTTTTGCATACAAGAAGAGATGAAAGTGCTCGCAGGCCCAGACAACCGCCAGTCCTTCCTTTTCTGCTTGAGAATAGGCCCCCTTCTTTGTCGTCTAGTTGCGTGAGAATGGCGCCTAACCCAACGGGACTGGCGTCTACGATGAGTTCTGTTGTCTTCTTGGGGTCAAAGTACGCCAGGTCTCGGGCGTCTGAAATCCGGTCTTTGATGATCTGGAATGCTTCTTGGCATTTGGGTGACCACACAAATTCGGTGTTGAGTTTGGTGAGAGCTCTCAGGGGTTCACTGATAGATGCAAAGTCTTGTATGTACCTCGTGCAGTAGCTTGCGAGCCCCAGGAAAGGTCTGATGTTGTTGCGGGTGGTTCAGCTTCACGGAGCGCGCTAACCTTTTCGGGGTCAGGCGCTATGCCCTTCTCTGAAAATATGTGTCCGAAGAATCTGAGTGTCTTCTTGCGAAATTCACACTTTTCTTTGTTGAGTGTTAGCTGGGCTTCTTCCAAGGCCATGCAGACTCTCATTAGAGTGTCATCATGTTGTTCCTGAGTCTGGCCGAACACCAGAATGTCGTCGCTGTAATTCAAGCAGTTGGGCACATGCTTGATGACATTGTGAATTTCTGCTTGAAAGATTTCGGCCGCTGAGGATACTCCAAAACTAAGTCGCTTGTAGCGGAATAACCCTAGATGGGTGGCAAACGTTGTTATGTATCGAGAGTTCTTGCTGAGCTCCAGCTGATGGTAGCCTTTGTTTAGGTCTAGCTTCGAGAATATTGTCGCTCCATTTAAGAGGTGCACCATGTCCGTTATTCGAGGGGCTTGATGTCGTTCTCTTAGGACAGCTTCATTTGGTCTTCTCATGTCTACACATATTCTGACGTCCGGAGAGTCTCTCTTGGGTACCGGCACTATAGGGGAGACCCATGGAGTGGGGCCTTCCGCGGGCTCAATGATGTCTGCCTCTAGTAGCTTAGTTAGCTCGTTTTCAACTTGCTGTTGAATGTTGATGGGGATGCCCCTGTAGTGCTGGGCTACTGGAGTGATGTGGGGATCGATGTGAAGTTCAATTTGTTTTCCCTTCAGTTTTCCGAGGCCTTTGAACAGTGCCGGGAATATTTGATCCATGCTTGCCGTTGGATCTAGGTACTTGTGCACCATGAGGCGGTACAATATGTGAGTGAGTCCCATCTCTATAGCTGACCGATAGCTTAATGCATCCGCTCTCAGTGGCGGCTTCTAACACATGCATGGGGATGCTTTTCTTGTGTTCCTTGTATTGGCATGATGCCATGAAGAACCCTTTGCATGCTAGGGGTGTTTTTGAGCCATAGGGATAGATGAGGGCTCGTGCTGGCTGTAGACGAGGAGCGTTTGGTATGCTTTGGTATACTTCTTCACTTATTACGTTTACAGTTGCTCCAGTATCTATTAGGAATTCTGCAGCTGTTTGATTTATTCGCATTCTTAGCATTGGGCTGTGTTCCTTGGCCGTGTTGTTTCCAAGGGCGTATAGATATCCCTTTCTCCGCGGTGCTTCTTGTTGCTTTCCCGGTCTGCAGGATCTCTCTTCTGAGGATGCGCTTGACACGCTGTCTGACTGTGACTGTTCTATGAGGCATCTCACATATCTTCTGGGTCGCCTTCTTGCTTTTGACTGGGTGGTTTTGTTCTCCCTCCATTCTCTCCTCTCTTGTCTTCTTTCCGGTTGTTCGTCGTGGTGACGGTGCCGTCCTTGTTCCTGGAAATGGTGTGCTGCCCTGTTGTGGTGGGAGGGTTGGTTCTGTTCTAGTTCCATCGTGGGTTTCCCACTTCCACTGGCTCCCTTCATTTTGCTGCGAAATATCAGGCATACGGACTTGTAGTGGTTGTCGCCACCACATGCGGAGCATGTCTGTCCCATGGCAGGGCACGTTCCTTCATGGGGGTATTCATGGCCACACCTATAGCAGAAAGGATCAGTGTTGGTTCTCGTTGTACCCTCCAGCTTGTTGATGCTTTCCTGCTTGCCGTGTGTGATCTTTATGTCGTCCAGGCCTTCCACTTGCGCTGCGAGGGCAGCGTCGGATCTCGCTAGACGCAGGATTTCCTCTAGACTTCTCGGCTGTTGTAGTAGTCACTTCCAGAAGTCTGCGCTTTCGCACCCCACTATGATTTGCGATCTGAGGGCCTCCTCGTTCGAGTAATTGTTGAAGTCACAGTGCTTCATTTTTGATCTCAGTCTCATGACGAAAGCGTCTATGGATTCTCCTTTGTTTTGCTTGGTAGTGTGGAATATGTGCCGTTCGTAGTCCACGTTTGTGTGAGGTGTGAAGTATTCTGTGAGCGATGTCTTTAGCTTGATGTAAGTGTCTATGTTGTCTTCCGGCATTTCCTAAAGGATGTCTCGCACGTTGGAACCTACCGCATGGTTTAGAAGGTTTAGTTTTTGTTCATCCTCTAGTGGTCCAGCTGCATTTAGGCATACTTCAAAGTCTCTCAGCCATCTTCTCCACCTTGACCCCAGGGTGCTTGTCTCTGTGAGGTCAAAATTTGCTGGTAACTGGGCTAGAAGGCTGTCCGCCATTTTTCTGTGCTCTTGTCTGCCCGGGGACACTGGGGCGGAGGGTGCCTCTTCTTGTGCTGGTGTCACTGGGACTGAAAGTGACACCCTTCGGGCTGGAGTCGCTGTAGCTGTGAATGACTCCTCTCCTGAGCCACTCATGAGCTTGACCTTGGCTTGCTTACTGCTCACGAGTGCGGTGGCGTCTGGCCGCCACTAGGGAAGTTCGCGCTCCCTATGCTGAGACGGGGGATGGCAGCGTGGGGATTTATGAGGTTTTTCGAGATGTGTGTATCTTGACTCGCTGCTTGCGTTGAGGTACGTGTGCTTACCCTTTTCATGCAGGCGCGGAGTGGACAAATCGCCTCTTTGTAGCCGTTGCCGTCGCCGGGACGCCAGTGCTCCTCGACCGCCCGGAGTTCTGCTGGAGTTATTTACTCCAGCCGTTGCCGTTGGCGGGAGGCCAGTGCTCCTCGACCGCCCGGTGGTGTGATGCGGGGAGCCACTGCTCCACCCGCGGTGTTTGAGGTCACGCCTGCCGGCGTTGTTGCCGTTGGCGGGAGAAGAGGTCTTCTCTTTCTCCCACCCGGAGAGTTGTTGCATGGGGAGCTGCTGCTCCTGCTCCACCCGTGGAGTGAGCGCTTCGGCGCCTCTTCGCGCTCGCGTGGATCTTCCAATAGCGGGGAGCCTTCACCCTCCGACCGGCTGTCCTCGGGACTTTTGAGGGATGGAAGACTCACGGCTCCAGTGGATCCTGACTGCGTCACGAGCGCTGTGACCTGAGGTGCCGGGCACGGAGGGGCGCGTGTCCGCCTCGTCGCCAGATGTAGTGTCCCTTAGGTGTACCTCCTCACACTCCCAGCCGTACTCTCACACAATGAATGGGCCGACACAGGAGCTGGGGTGCAACACCTCTTGTCTTTATTAAACCTTGACACTAACTGCCGCTCTGCGCGGAAACTCCTCCCCTTCCTGACACGTGGGACGAACAACACGAACAAGACAATAGAGGCAGATAAGAAACACAAGCACTGAAGAGCAAGACTGAAGTGGGAGAATGGAAGACCAGGCTCCCGTCCTTCACCTCTCGCGCTTGGCCTAGAGGGTCACGGCCCAGACACCCGCCGCGAGAAGAATTTGTCCATCTACCAGACGACCAGGTACCCTGGTACAGGAACATACGGATGTGTCCACCTGCCTGCCCAGCAGCCCGCACTGGCCATGCCGACACCTGCGGCTCGGATCAGCTAGACTAAAAACCACACGTCGTTAGAGATGCCATGACGACCTAGACAACGGGAAGCACATCTGTATAAATATACCCACTTAACATTTCCACACCAATCTACACGAAGAACATACTCAGTGCTCTGACGTAGGCGACAGGCATATTCACGGACGTGCATCTTTATTATTTTTACATAGGCTTTCAGAGTGCAGAAACGCAAGACGCATCATGAACTCATCTATAACGCTTGCTCACGCTTCCCTTGAAATCCGTTACCACCATGAGAGGTATAATGGAAACACGATATTGGTCATGGAAATATATGCCACTATAATCTAAAGCACCCATGCACGAAATGGATCACTTACGCACCAGGCCCAAGTAGGCCTCAAGCAAGAGTTCCGTGGACATTAACAAAGCAAAAGTCAGGTTGCTGATCCTGCAGAATGAGCCTGGTGGAGCAACCAGCCAAGGTCGCAATGTTGCAAACCCACATCCAAGAACAAATCATCAAAGGCACGATGTTGCAACCTCGCACTCCGCGTACCAACGTTAAAATCATATCTACAAATTAAACCAGACACACAGTGGAAAAACAATATTAATTGTGCAGAATTCTGCCTCAAACACGGTCCCGCCTCACGTGACCAAGCCGAACCTGACGAGATGCCAAAACCCAGGAGAGAAAGGGCGTCTGGGTCCCTCACTACGAGACACAGGCCGGGACCCTTGAAGGCTCAATGGACACCTGCTACAGTGGGAACGGTCAGCTCCCACCTATGAATAAATCCTCACATTGTCTGCATGTACCCATATTGAAACATTGTTGCAAACACAGGTACACCGAGAGCTGGGAACAACGGTGGTCCCAGGCTGGGGAGCTCACGGATGCACCAATCAGAACATGGGGCTCTTATCTCAGACGTCAGTAACATTAGCCAATCCTCAGGGGTCTTCATGTAACAATTCTTATGTATCTAATTGAAGGGACAACCCAGATATACCACCTGACTACACCTTGACCACTAATATCATTCTCTATATGTGTACTATACTAACCCTACCACTCGAGCAACCAATTAAGAGTGGCGATAGGTTTTTTGTTAAACTTTCTGAAGTGACGCAAGTAGCGCGTCATAATGTAGTAAAAAGGGCCTGGGAGCCCCACGATTATGTGTGTGTCAGGACGAACGCGTACGCTCCTTGACCCATCCCTGCCGTTTTGCATAAATAAACAGCAGAGTCGCCTTGCTCCTTGTGTGCGTCTCATACTCTATCTCACACCTGGGATATACGGGAGGTGTTGGGGCCTCCCTGCCCGGAGGTCTGCGGACGGCCCGGCCGACCCCGGCAGAATTTCCCCCCGACAAGTTGGAGGCACTGCTGAGATCTGTTTAAGATCAACTTTTATTTTTAGTTTTCCAGGCACTCCCGTTGCGAGGAGGCCCGGCGGCGCGGCCCCCTCTGCCGTTGCCCCCTTCTGAGGACTACAGGACCATCGCGGAGCCGCGAGAAGACCGGACAGCGCAATCCGGATATTGGCCCTCGGGAGCCGGTTGAGAAGTATCCCGCCCGCGGTCGGCGAGTGTCCAGACGTGGTCCAGACGAGGGGAGGTGGCGAGCCGCTTGGAGGGTGCACGCAGTCGAGCGGCCCTGCATCGAGAGAACTTGGTGAGCATGACACGCACAACAAGCAATGCGAAATTGTGAGGGAGGGGGAGGAAGTAAATAAGGGAGGGGGGAGGTATTGTAGAGATGTGCGGCGAAGGTTTAACTGAGTGTTGCAAATGGAATGAATGGTAGCGAAACGAGTGCGAGAACAGTGGGCTAACGTTACGCGAAAGAGGGGGGCGGGGCACGAAAACATCACGTGCAGCCGCTCGTAACAAGTGAGCTAACGTTACGCGAAAGAGGGGGGCGGGGCACGAAAACATCACGTGCAGCCGCTCGTAAGACACTGATGGTCTAAATTGCGATTAAGTGTGAGGATGGGTGTGTGTGGTTTCCTACGACTTGACATTTATTGATCAATGAGTAGATGAGGTTCCCTATTGTTCGAGCAAGAAACTCGATAGGTAGATGACGTTTCCCTGTGGCCGGTAGCTAGTCACATAGTTGCCCAAAACGGAAGATAATTGGCTGGTTAAGCCCTCCTGTTGAGGGGCGTATCACACGCGAGGCGACGCAGCGTGCGCAGTCCGGTTATAATATTGATGAGATTACCTTGTTCCAGGAGAGACAGGAAGACAGCTGTAGGGTTAGCGGGGTAGATTGTAAGTGTATTTTGAACTTAAAAAACCATAACAAGAATATACCAGTAGCTCGAAGAAATCGGTGACGTCACCAGTAGGGATTTAATAGGATATAGCGAGCACAAGGAATTTTGGGTTTTAGAGTGGTGGGAAAGAGAAGCATGATAAAGGAGCTGGTACGGAGATAAACTATAAACCAGTGGATCGAAAGAAGAAGGGGAAAGGGGCGTGGCTGCGCACGGAGAACGCCGGCCACGGCAAGTGTAAAAGGGGGAGGAGAACGGAGAAACAGGACGACTGTATAAGATCATCGTAAGGGGTACGCAGCCGCAGGGGGCTGCGTGCGCTTCGGCCGCAGGGGGCCGTAGGGGAAGGAATATAATATAACATCATATCTATTATTATTGCATAATTTGTCAGAGGATTATCGTAAGTCCCCACACTTGCGGGGCGAGGTAAGCAATACAAGGTTGTATATTGTAAACTGCTAAGTAAGGGGAAGGGTAACACGGGGAGTGAAATTATGTCATACGGGAGAGGGTCGGGAGGGTGGGGGAACACCCTCACTACCCCACTACAGCACATATGCACCACACTGCCACCACATAGGGAGAAGTTAATTAAGTACAGCATAGAGTGGACCCAGGGGACAGACAATAAAATGTTAACACCATGGCCGCCTAATGGCAGTTTCGATCCATATGCCCAACATTCACTACTAAACCATCTGCACAATACATACAAGGGGAAGAAGTTAGCAAACCATGTGGAGGTGTTTAACTTATGGAGGATGTTCCAGGGGTCTCGACCAGGACCAAATGGAATGTTCACTATGGGGGAAACACCGGAAGAAGAGGAGATTAAGAAAGAAGGAACGGGTGGGGAAAAGGAGTGCGAAAGCACAAAGAATACGGGGATCGAAAGACAGGGAGGAGAAAAGATTAATAAATCAGACGACATAAAAAAGGAACCGAGCAATGAGATAGCCATAACACCGGGTGTGAAAACAGAGGGAGGAGGGTTGTACCCTTTAAGAGAATTAGGAGAAATAGGACAGTTAAGGGCGGCTGAAGGATACTCAAACCCGGCATACAGCCCTCCACCATATGTGGCTCATGGGAAGATACCAATGGGGGACAAGAGGATTAGAGAAGAGCAGAATGTAGAGATAGGAAACGATGAGTGGGTAGCTGCACAGATATTGTTGAAATTACGAGGCTCACTAACTGGAGAAGAAAGGGAGGCGGTAAAGAGAACAAACGAGGATAGTGCCAGAGAGAGTGAAATGAGGGGAGAGGAGCTACTACGGCAGAAGGAAGAGATTTTGGAGGGAAGATTAGCAGAACTAAGGGATGAGCAGAATGAACTGGTTAAACAACTTGAGCGGGAGGAAAGAGAGAGAGTGAGGAAAAGGAAAGAAGGTAAGGACGAATTGGAAAAATTAAGGGAACGAAGTGAGGAGCAAAAGAGAGAAGCTGAAAGGGTAAAAGGAGCAGCAGATAGGATATCAAGAGTAGTGCTGAGAGAGAAGAAGAAGGAAGAAGAAGAAAAGGAGAAAGAAATGGAAATATGGAGGAGGAGGATAATATCAGAGGCAACTAAGAAATATGAAGAGGGGAAGGTAATAGAGAGTATAGTAGAAAGAGAAAGGGTGAAATGGGAAAGGAAGAAAGAGGATGAAAGGATATTGGAACAGATGAGCAACGAAGTAATGGAGGAATTGAAAAGGAAAAGGGAGGAAAATAGTAGGGAAATGGAGGAGAGGAGTGAAGGAGGAATTGAAGAGAGGGGTTGGGAGAGTGAAAGATGGGGAGATGTATATAAGAATAGAGAGGTAGCAACAACATCAGCACTAAGGGGAACAGTTGGTAACAACGGAAAGGGAGAAAGAGACCTAATAGACTTAAAAACAGTAACAATAAAAGGAAAAAAGGCAGAGTGGGGGGTGCCATTTATGAATGATTTTTGCAGTGAGGAGGAAGGAGAAGTGGAGAAGGATGGAAGGAAGAGTGAAAGGGAAAGCTTAGATAAACTATACCTCACTAGAACAAACATAGATTCGCCCTGGATGAGTAGAAGATGGGAGGAGCTGGAGAGAAGTAAGGAGGAAGTGAAAAGAATAGGGGAAACACAAACCAATGAAACCACGCCACCCACATCACCACCGCGCCCTCCCACGTCACGCCCTACATGTTCAACCACCGCGCGCTCTCTGCACAGAATAAAGCTCGCGCCCTTCATGAATGAACTTACACCTTATGCATGTCGGCTTAGGGACCTCCCTAGTCGCAGGCAAGACAGACAAATAAACATACCTATATTGAACACAGGAAATGATGGAAAAAGGGGAAAGGAAGAAGAGGGAGGTAGGAGCAGAGGTAGTAAGGAAGAATTTGAAGTAGTAAAAGAAATGGGGGAAGAGGAGGGGTGTGAAGACTCAACATTATGGAGCGTAAAGGGTGACGCAAGACAGAATTTAATGCCACTGCTAGAGAGAGGAGGGGCTAGACCACAGTATGTACCTTGGAAACATACGGATAAGGAAAATATAAAATGTAGGCTCCCATCACTAAGTGGAGGTGCGGGTAAGTGGATATATGAAATGGAAAAACACACCGCAGGACAGAAACTAGCAGTAGGAGACGTGAAGGTCCTGTTAATATCAATATTAGGGGATAGAGCGGATGACATTTGGAAAAGAGCGGGATTCCATGGGGTAACAATAACGAACACATCGCATGATGGGGCACCATTTGCAAACTGCAGACATGCGCTATGGCAGGCACTGAGAGTACAGTACCCAGACACATCAGACACAGGAGCCATTACTTCCCGTAAGATGGGCGAAAATGAGGATCCTGTTGATTATATCCAGGATATTCAAGAGAAGTGGCGCATGGAAACTAGAGAACAATGGGACAAAACACCAGCCATATTTTATCATATACTAGTACAAGGGCTCCCAGAAGGAGTTCAAAAACAACTAAAGAAAGTAGTGGGGATGGAAGCAAAACCATGGCCAGAAATACAACTGACTATAGTACATCACTGCAGAACATGGCAAGGAAAAATGAAACAAAAGGAAGAGGATAGGAAAACAGAAGAGGCCAAATTAGTACAGAAAAAACTTACTAAATACACAATGGAAGGGGCACTAATAACTACGCCCACACCAATGGCCCAAAGCCCAACGCAAGTAGTGGCTGCACAAGATCCCGCTCAAATAGCGCCTCCACAAGGGGTAATAGAGCAAGTGCCGCCTCTGCAATTACACACACCAAACATGGGAGGAGGGTACCCAATGCAAGGAACTGGGTACTATAGTTATAACAGAGGGAGAGGAGGGTTTATGAGAGGGAGAGGATATGGATATAATACCCAACAACAGGCTGGGGGACTCAGAAATAACTACCCCACAGGGCAACCCGTATACCAAGACAACACAGGGAGCTTCCCATGGCAAAACAGGGAACCACCCGTGTGTTGGAGCTGCGGACTATTAGGGCACATGTCACGTACATGTAGGGTCAGGCCAGGAACACCAGCATGGAATGAACAAGCACAACCTAGGACATCACAAGAACAGCAGGGCATACAACAGCAGCAGATGTCACAACAAGGGAGTGGCCAACCACAACAACCACAACAGCCACAAACCTATTCACTGCCACAACAACAAATAACACAGTATCTGCCACCGCCACAACAACAAGTAGCGTTAATACAACCACCACCACAAAATGAACGAACACAATTGGGTGGGGTGACGGTGTTGGGACACAACCCTTACACAGGGAATGGCCAATCATTGTACCCCCAATAGGCCAGCCCACAGACGGCCTTGGTGTGTCCCATCCTGTCAGTAACACCTAATAGTGCGGAGGAACCACGCATAGAGGTAACGATAGGTGACAAAAAATTATCATTTCTTGTTGACACCGGGGCAACCCGGTCTTGCATAAGGGAAGGTAAATTTAAGATGTCAGGCGAAGCCATGAACACCCAAGGATTTTCTGGGGCCAAAGGGTTGGTTCCATTCACTGATAACGTTCCGTTATCTATTGGAGATTATGATCTGTCAGTTCCACTTTTGTATTATAGTGCCTCACCAGTAAATATACTGGGGAGGGACATAATGAACAGGTTGAACATGACGATCTCCTTTACAGAGGATGGCATAATTTGCTCTACTCCAGGGATTAACATGCTCGCAGCACGACAGATTTTGCAAGCATACTGTGGACAGACAGCGATTAGGGCGGAGCCAGTAGATGGCGAGATATTCCAATATGGCACAGACATGGCATTTGCATGGATGCCAGGGATAGAAGGGAAAATATGGAGGAGACCAGCAGCCTATCTATTCCGACCAGAAACACCAGCTAATGAACTAGAAGGGAAGGTGTTTGTAGTGGACATTGAGAGCATTATTGCAACGGCTGATTATGTTGCTGTGCACGCCCAAGATAAAGAAGGGAGAGCATGGAGGGCGGTGATAGCACTAGCAGAAGGATGTAGGCTGACCCAGGTGTCAGATGAAGAGCTGTTCTCAGAAGAAAAGGAAGAAAATGAAATGGTGTTCATGATGAGTGTAGAAATATGGCTAAGAGTGGCTCACAGACAAGTAGCACAGAAAATTGCAATGGCACTTGAGGCACCCGCAGGCACCCCAGTCCCATTTTTTAAGGAGGATATGTCAAAGGTGCCCAAATCATTATGGACTATTAGCCCTTATGACGTAGGATGCATAAAAAGCATAGGGGGTGTAAGGATAAAATTGAAAAAGGGTGCCATACTACCAAGAGTGAAACAGTACCCATTGTCAAAAGAGGCAGATGAGGGCATATATGAAACCATAACGGCCATTATAAACAATGGCATATTGGTCCCCTCAGAATCACCATGTAACACAGCTGTGTACCCGGTGCGCAAGGCTAAAGGGGGGTCTTGGCGCTTCATACAGGACCTCAGACCCTTGAACAACATAGTAGAAGCAGAGTATCCAGTAACAGCAAACCCGGCCACAATATTGTGTGGCATTCCGGCAGAAGCATCACGATTTACAGTGATTGACCTTAAAAATGCTTTTTTCTCAATACCATTACACCCAGACTCACAAGATTTGACAAGCTTTACTTACCGAAATACAAAGTGGAAACATACCAGATTACCACAGGGGTATTGTGAATCACCCTCAATTTTCAATAGAGTAATACAGATGGATTTGGGTAACGTTGAGGTGGAAAGCACAGTGTTACAGTATGTGGATGACATAATAATTTGTAGTACAAACGAAAGTAAATGTAGAGAGGACTCCTTAAAAATGTTGACGATACTGGCAGAAAAGGGGTACAAGGTAGACATGGAAAATATACAATACTGTCAGGAACAGGTACTTTACATTGGCCAACTGATATCCCAACATGGAAGAAGGATTGCACCACAAAGAGCACAGGCCATCTCAAGCACTCCCGTGCCACAGACTGTGAGAGAACTGCAGCAATTTCTGGGGCTGTGCAACTACTGTAGAGCATTGGTATTTGATTACAGCTCATACATAGGACCCCTGCTTGAGGGTTTGAAGGAAGCAAATAAAGGGGAGAAAAAGTTGGGATGGACTATGGAAATGAGGGAGGCATTTGACGAATTAAAAGACGCAATATCAACTGCTCCAGTACTGGCATCCCCAGACTATGAGCGGCGCTTCTTTATATTTTCACATTGCGACTCAGCAGTGATGAAAGCAGTGTTGGCCCAAAAAACTAGCATGGGCTATAAACCAGTAGCATTTTACAGCGGTCGCTTAGACCCTATAATGTTAGGCCACTTCTCTTGTGAACAAGGTCTCGCTGCAGCTGCTTTTGCAGTAGAAAAAGCATCAGCAATAACTATGGGGTGTCCAACTACACTATTTGTGGAACATGCACTATTTGCGATATTGAATACACCTAAGTCCACATTAACGACACAGAGGGCATCAGGTTATGAGATTATTTTGTCTAAAGCTGAACTAGCAATTGTTAGATGTAGCACGGTTAACCCTGCAAGGTTCCTAGCAGAAGTAATTGAAGAGGGAGATTACGCCCACGACTGCACCCAAGTAACTGAACTATACTCATGTACTAGGAAAGTTGACGAAAACGCACTAGAGGGAGGTGAGCTTTTGTTTATTGATGGGTCATCAACTATTGATCAAGGAGATGGGATACGAAGGACTGGGGCAGCAGTAGTAAAAATGATGGAGGCGCCTGTGTGTGTGGCTATGAAGTGTGTACAATTACCACAGCATTACTCTGCTCAAGCGGCGGAACTCGTTGCACTCATATTGGCATTAAAGGAAAGTTTTAATAAAAGAGTAACTATATATTCCGACAGTGCATATGTTACATCCACTGTCCACTCAGGGCTATCAAAATGGAGAAGAAGAGGGTTTAGGAGAGCTGATGGCACTCCAGTACAACATGCCCTCTTGTTGGCTGAACTAATTGAAGTAATAAACGATCCCCAAGAACTAGCCCTAGTAAAATGCACCGCACACACCAATGGAGAAGACTACGTCTCAAAAGGAAATGCAGCAGCAGACGCACATGCGAAATATGCTGCATATTTTGGTGAGATATGGAACCCCACCGACTCACAGAGAGGGAGAGGGAGGGGAATAGCGAGGGAGATGTTAATAAGAGAAGGGTACACCCATCTCCCAGCCACACAGATTATGGAGCTACAAGCGGCTGCACCAATGGCCGAAAAAGAAGTATGGGTGAAAAGAGGATGCACAATGTCACCAACCGACGCACTATGGCGCCAGGGTGGCACTGGGAAAGTTGTAATACCAGTGGCACTGTTAAATACCGCCTTGAGCCAATTACATCACCCTGCCCATACAGGCAAGGAAATAATTGCAGCACGAATTAGAGAAGATTGGTTTTGTCCCGAGTTAACCTCTCATGTGTCAAATTTTATCAGCAATTGCCTAACATGTCAACAGTTTACGGCCGGTCATACTCTAAAAGTGATAAGAGGTACCATACCCCGGCCAGAAGGACCTTTTCGGCACCTTCACATTGACTATGTTGATATGATCAACATCTGTCAAGGCAATAGGTATATGATTGTAGTAGTATGCCCATTTTCTAGGTGGATTGAAGCAGGGCCCTGTTCACACCCTGATGCGTTTAGAGCAGCCAAATTCATAGTAAGGGAGGTCTTCCCCAGGTGGGGAGTGTGCGAGGTGTTAAGATCAGACAATGGCCCCCATTTCGCAAATGAAATGTTCCAGCATATCACATCCCTGCTGAACATTAAACACAAATTTGCATGTGCATACCACCCACAGGCTAATGGTGTATGTGAACGCCTGAATGGCCTATTGAAGGAGGCAATTGCTAAAATACAACAAACAACAAAGAAAAGTTGGTTGTATTGCCTTCCGTTAGCATTGTTTGAACTCAGAAACAGGCCAGGGTCCGACCACCACCTCACCCCTCACGAAGTGGTTACTGGACGTCAAATGCGCCTTCCCCTAACACCAACGTCAAGGGCATTCACCGACAACGAAAGTTCAGCGAATGTGTTAGGTGATGAAATGTATCAATATGTGTCTTCTTTGATTACTAGTGTCGTGTTTGTGTCTCAACAGCTCGTGCGCACACGGGGCGGGTCTACCAGCAATCAAGAAAAAGACGAAAGTACGGAATTGGGAAAGGAGAACTCGTGCAAACTTGCCAAAGGTGACCACGTACTACTTCGCAATTTCAATAGAAAGTGGAACCAGAAGAGGTTCACTGGCCCCCATCTGGTAGAGGACGTATCAACAAGAGCAGTAAAACTAAAGGATAAGCGTGCATGGAACCACCTACATGACGTAAAGATCTACAAACTGCAGACCCGCCCCAGCGCCAACGACAGATCCATTGGAAGAACAGCAACAACATCGCCGACAGCAGAAGAAAGTTCCACCACAGACGACGACCCAATTGTTCCCTCGGAGACAATAACTGACGAAGAAGGGGGTGATCCCCATACTGCCCACCCCATGGTCACACGCTCAAAGAGTAAAAATACTTCCGCCATCTGAGCGCAAACCCCCCCCCATTAACTGCTAAGTACAGTGGTAACTAAAACTGAAGGACATTGCTTGCACCAATACACATGTAAACACGTGAATGTTCTCTTTTTTCTCTCGCACATACAGGAACTGCGTAATATTGTATTGTTAAGAAAAGCTAATTAACAAATTCAGTGTGCAGGTGTAGATGGTGCTTCCAGACGATAACTACCCAGAAGAATTGTCACACCAATTTGTATACGAAATAAAGAGGCCAACATACTTAAAAAGGAGAAGGGTACGTGTATACTACACAGCCTTCCTCCTGGCCATAGAATATCACATGCCCCACCTCCACCCATACTTGCCAGTCCTAAGAGACCCATCACTTAGAGTAGCGTGGGAGCAGCTCTTCGCCTGGGCACTGAATGACTACTTGATAGGGAGAGCTTAAAGGTAACAAAACTAACATCTAATAACCAGCACTTTTGAGAATTTTCAGGCGGGCAACTATAACGTCGCAAGAATAAGCTGCCAGGACCGCAGCAAGGTAAGAGCAAAATGCCGGTGAAATTAGCATATGTAATAAAAATAATAGGGATTTTTATGATCACCGGGTTCTTGGCTGCTTCTGTCTGGCAGTACAGCTATGCTATTGATTTTATTGCTGCACCCAAACTTAATATACCCCCGTCCCCTGCTGCAACAGGAGTTACGTCAGGTGGTAATAGTAATTTTGCACCCAAGCAAAATAGAGTTAAACGCAGCACATACTCAGACAATAAAGGTATTGATAATTATGTACAAGATTCGGCACACGTCACAAACAACATATGGTACCAGCACATGACCCGCATTGGTAAGCAGACAACTGAGGACAGCTGTTACGTTTGCTCATTAATACCATACGCCATGAGCGCTTCACGAACATTTGTTGCCACAGAAATAGATGAAAAAACAGCACAGTGCATAATATATTTGGCCCTGTTCCAAACGAAAGGAAGATTTCAAGGAACAGTAGTGCACATGACATGGAAAACACAAGACTCATACCCATATGAAAACAACTTCCTCAAGACCTATCTGAGTTATCACAAGACCAGTTTACATGCTGAAGCATTCAGGTACATAACAAGTGGCCCTGCAAAAGGAGAAACAAAGAAGGTAACACTGCAGTATCTACCATGTGATTGGTACGCCACTGAAGTTCCGGGTAAACAAGGATGCTGGGAGAGGCCGCTACTGACGATAACAGGAAAGGTGTTCCTGGGCAACAGCTGGGAGATAGGAGTGATTGGCAGCAACATGGTAACAAAAGAAACTATCTCAACTATCGAGACACACAATCATCGATGTTGGACGACGTGGATCAAGTATGTACCAATGCTCACATGGGTAGAAGAAGATGAAGACCCGATAACTATACTACCATTGACTGCGCCCAAAGTATGCTACCAGCATAAAGGAGAGGTGGACGTAGGATATAACACCAATTGTGCAAGCGTGATGGAGTTACCTGAGGGGGGAGCGGGAACAGCAGTAATAATGGACCATTATTGGGCCTGTGGAGAAAAGGCATATCATACACTGCCTCCCCTGTGGAATGGTGTGTGCACAATGGTACACGTCAATGTACCATCACTAGTGGTACCTAAGAAGCATGTCGATGTGGCGAAATTTCCTAAAATGGATGAAGGGGATAAGAGAAGAAAGAGATCTGCACCACTCCAGAAGGAGCAAGGAAACAGGACCAACAGCAATGATACTGTCCTAAATAGGAGAAAAAGACAAGGAGAGCCATTGACAGGAAATTACCTGTGGGGAAGGTCGGAAACGGAACTAACATCAATACCGCCAGAACACAGACTATTCAGCAGAGCAGCAATGTTCTTCTCCTCAATAATACATCCGGGACTGCAGGCATACGCAAACGCAAAATGGCTCCAAATAACCAGGTGGGAACTAATGATGACCATCAATTCAACAGTAAATGGGTTCAACGCAATTAAAGAGGAGCTGCGAGCTGTAAGGATGGTAGCACTCCAGAACAGATATGTATTGGACCTCCTCACAGCAATGGAAGGAGGAGTTTGTGCAAAGATAGGACAATCTTGCTGCACGTTCATACCTGCCAACGATGCTGACAATGGTACACTGACAGAAGCAGTTTCACAATTGGCCCAGATGCACTCCAAAATGATGGACGAAAGTAACGGTGTAAACAAGGATAAGAGCTGGTTTTCACTATTATGGTCATGGATGCCATCTTGGCTGTCAGATGGACTGAAAATAATAGTGGGATGTGCTATTTTGGCTGGAGCTGCCCTGATCATAATTAGATTTTGGAAGGCCCGGAAGGCGCGCACGACTGACGAGTTGCTGGAAATGGTGGGAATGCACCCCTTGATGCCAGCAGATAACGGCCAGCATACAGGTGTGATAATACAAGAAAGGGAGAAGTTGCACACCCAAATCATCACCAATCATCTAGACCCACCATCAGTGAAGATCGAGAACCCAAGGAACCCCAGGAGCTACATAGGAAGATGGGTATACTGTACTCCTGGAGGAACCTGTGAATACATGTATTGGTCATTTGAAGATCATGTAAATCATTATGGACATCTCGGCGGGATAACTAAGATATGGAGGGTAAGAGGAGATAACGAGAAGGATATGTTTGTGGTCGACAAGTCGACCAGAGGGGGGACTGAAGTGGGAGAATGGAAGACCAGGCTCCCGTCCTTCACCTCTCGCGCTTGGCCTAGAGGGTCACGGCCCAGACACCCGCCGCGAGAAGAATTTGTCCATCTACCAGACGACCAGGTACCCTGGTACAGGAACATACGGATGTGTCCACCTGCCTGCCCAGCAGCCCGCACTGGCCATGCCGACACCTGCGGCTCGGATCAGCTAGACTAAAAACCACACGTCGTTAGAGATGCCATGACGACCTAGACAACGGGAAGCACATCTGTATAAATATACCCACTTAACATTTCCACACCAATCTACACGAAGAACATACTCAGTGCTCTGACGTAGGCGACAGGCATATTCACGGACGTGCATCTTTATTATTTTTACATAGGCTTTCAGAGTGCAGAAACGCAAGACGCATCATGAACTCATCTATAACGCTTGCTCACGCTTCCCTTGAAATCCGTTACCACCATGAGAGGTATAATGGAAACACGATATTGGTCATGGAAATATATGCCACTATAATCTAAAGCACCCATGCACGAAATGGATCACTTACGCACCAGCCCCAAGTAGGCCTCAAGCAAGAGTTCCGTGGACATTAACAAAGCAAAAGTCAGGTTGCTGATCCTGCAGAATGAGCCTGGTGGAGCAACCAGCCAAGGTCGCAATGTTGCAAACCCACATCCAAGAACAAATCATCAAAGGCACGATGTTGCAACCTCGCACTCCGCGTACCAACGTTAAAATCATATCTACAAATTAAACCAGACACACAGTGGAAAAACAATATTAATTGTGCAGAATTCTGCCTCAAACACGGTCCCGCCTCACGTGACCAAGCCGAACCTGACGAGATGCCAAAACCCAGGAGAGAAAGGGCGTCTGGGTCCCTCACTACGAGACACAGGCCGGGACACTTGAAAGGCTCAATGGACACCTGCTACAGTGGGAACGGTCAGCTCCCACCTATGAATAAATCCTCACATTGTCTGCATGTACCCATATTGAAACATTGTTGCAAACACAGGTACACCGAGAGCTGGGAACAACGGTGGTCCCAGGCTGGGGAGCTCACGGATGCACCAATCAGAACATGGGGCTCTTATCTCAGACGTCAGTAACATTAGCCAATCCTCAGGGGTCTTCATGTAACAATTCTTATGTATCTAATTGAAGGGACAACCCAGATATACCACCTGACTACACCTTGACCACTAATATCATTCTCTATATGTGTACTATACTAACCCTACCACTCGAGCAACCAATTAAGAGTGGCGATAGGTTTTTTGTTAAACTTTCTGAAGTGACGCAAGTAGCGCGTCATAATGTAGTAAAAAGGGCCTGCGAGCCCCACGATTATGTGTGTGTCAGGACGAACGCGTACGCTCCTTGACCCATCCCTGCCATTTTGCATAAATAAACAGCAGAGTCGCCTTGCTCCTTGTGTGCGTCTCATACTCTATCTCACACCTGGGATATACGGGAGGTGTTGGGGCCTCCCTGCCCGGAGGTCTGCGGACGGCCCGGCCGACCCCGGCAGAATTTCCCCCCGACAAGACCGTGGACATGCTTGAAAACACGATACAAAGAAAACGATACTGAGGACAAGCGGAGAAGGGTAGCCAGAGAAGCAAGGCAAGAACAAAGAGATAGGACACTGTGGAAGTTATTAAAGAAGAAAATGAGCCCCTGGATTAATGATAGATTAAAGAGGGAGATGAACACAGACTCGAAGACGACAGAGACTGGAAGATCAATAGTCAAGATAAGAAAGAACACGAATGAGAATGATGGTTGTGGTAGATGGAATGGGATGGAAAGGACAAATCTTATGAATTGTTAAAAAGAAGGAATAGGCATATGCGAGCCAGAGAAGAGAAAGAGATAGTGTTATAACTATTATAAAGTTCATATTTGAACTGCTTACATACATGAGCTTAAATGCCAAGTTACTTTAAGTTTGCAGTATGTCTGCAATTAGCTGTTAATATGTGACTTTAGGGTGTGAAACGTTACATAATTCGTTTCACGGATTGGAATGTGTTATTTTTGTATTCCTCTGCAGTACTATTGGCACATTACTGAAAGTGCTTTTGCTTGTTCCAAAAAGAAGCTACAGGTCTTGTATTAAAAAAAAAATAGCTTTCACTGAATATTTGGAATGTGATTTACAAAACCCTGCTTTAAGCATACCAGAACATGTGCTACATGGATGTAACTAAATGTTAGCAACAGCAATGTATTTTCACACAACGGTCAGCTGCTGTTATCACACTGCAGTGTGAGGCTTTTTAAAAACATATGATGTGCTATTAAATAGAAAGTAATTCAGCATGTGACAGACTGTGGCCTCCAGTTACGACAAATGTTGACCTTAAAACAAGATTACATCGTTCAGAAGAGTGCATGTCCCTCAGTAGTGGAAAAACATGACGCATTGGCCTGGATAATTATCCATTAAAAGTAGTGTGGTGTAACTTGGTTTTACAGTCATTTTGTAAAGTCAATTGCATATGAATTAGAGGAATGGTGACAACTGCTTAAATGTGTGCATGCTAAGCCATTACCGGATAGAGAGATCGCTTAGTGCATTATATTCAGGCAGACATGAGAAAAATGCACATGTGCGTATGACTCTGACTGCATGATTAAATATATATATATGTGTGTGCAAGTAACACAGATGTATACAAGTCAGAGAATAAATATGTATAACTGTATAGGATCTACTTAGTTTCATATTGTTTCATATTATAATTGTTACATATTATACTTTTTTGGTTTCTGTTTTTCATATAACATGCGTGCTATATTCAAGCTGTGTCAGTGTGCTAATAGCAGGGGTCTAAAACACGGAGGTTGCTGATTTATTTGGGCTACCTCACGCATGATCCTACACCATTACCTATGCTGGCTTGGGCTGATGGGAGTTGTAGTCCAAGTCATCTGAAAAGATAAAGTTCAAGACACCTCTCATGTGAGAGGCATATAGAAGTGGCGGTTATGAAGAAAAGATTATATGGTCTCCAGGCCAGATTAGGTCAGTCCCTCAGAGTGTCGGTAGGTGTTAGGTAGTATGGAACAGATATGTTTTCAGTCCTTTTTGGAATATCGTAAAATCACCTATAGTTTGGAGTTGGCTGGGAAGGTAATTCCAGATGGTTTTTGCTTTATATATATCAGTACTACTAGGCTCTCAGTACCAGCACTTGTAATATTTGGTATTATTGAGTTTCAGCTTTTTCCGAAGCTGAAGGAGAGTACTGGTAAACATGTTTGTAACAAGGATAAATATATTAAAGTTGCATTAAACTTAACTATGATGCAGCACAAAGCACAGTGGCCTTTGTTGTGGGTAGCTAAACATGGCCCTTTCTCCCCTATGTCTTCAATGCAGTGTCTTGCGTGACCCTTTCCCTTCCTCTCTGTAGACAGGAACATGGAAGGAGAGGACAGGGTATGCCTGTGCTCACCTGGACCAACCGCTATGGAGCAGCAGCGCCATTAGATATTGATCCTTTGGAAGTCTCTGATCTTTGCTGTAAATTCTCTCCAGTAGCGACCCCTGGTGACTTCATGCTTGCTGCAGTGGATTAACACGTGACTTTCATCTTTGGCACGGTGCATCTCGCGTCACTTTCAGTTTTCCAGGTTTGTTTATATCTGCATGCTTCAATATCTAGTCTATGTTCTCTCATCTTGTGTGCGGTCATTGCTTGCCTATGTTTAATATGTTTACTTGTCAGTAGACAGTTTGTGAGCTACATCCTCTTTGTCAGAGTTTATAACATGTGATCTTGCTCTATGTTTCTGTTTCAAAATCCCAAAGTACCATGTATTGTTTATTTATGTACTGGTGATTTACAAGTCACTGGGCTTCATTACGACCCTGTCGGTAGGGGGTTAATGGGGCCAGTAGAGCTGCCGACCCCGTTAACCCCCTACCACCTCATTACAAGGTTTGCTCACAGGACCCGGTAAGGACGCCTGGTAGAACCAGGTGTCCTTAGCGGATCCCGCGAGCAGACCAGGATGCAAACAACAGGCCCGTTATTAACGGGCCCGTTGTTTGCGTCCTACCCATTCCCATTGAGCCCTATGGGGGCTCGAATGGGAATGGGGATGTACCGGCTCCGGGTTCCTGGGAAGGGGAATTACTGGGCCCTCCAAGGTCAGAATGGCCCGGTAATTCCCCATTCCGGGAACTCAGACCCGGTACCCGGTATGGGTGTAGCCATGCCGCTAATACCGGCATGGCTACTTCCATACTCGGAATGAGGCCCACTGACTTCGATATTGTCAGTTTGCAGCTCCCCCAAAGCTAAAGGGAGGTAGAGTGGGAATCTGACCATTCACAGTTAAGGGGGAGATTTTTAATTCATGTAAATTTAAAGTAAGACCAAACCAGTTCAATATAGGTAAATGCTGCATCCAAAATATTAGTACAAAGTGAGTATAATGTACAAATATCAACAAAGGTGTGTAAGGTAAGAAACATGACCAAGACAACATTGCATTGTCTAGCAAACGCAGCTCAATAACTGAGTAATAACAGTAGAAAAGGAGAGGCAAGGAGAGTCAGGGAGAGATGGATGGGGAGACCACAATAAGAGACAAACAGGTGTGTTTTGAAGAGATCGGTTTCGGGATTTTGTTTCTGGAGCGTGATGGTTCTCCTCCATCATAGATCTTCAGCTCTTTTTACTTTGAGAAGTAGGGGTCTCTCTGCATTGTTTTCGTCAAGTCTGGTTTTGTCTATGCTGCTTTTGATGTGGTGTTATGTCCTGGAATAACTTTCCTGAGGTGGTTTAAGGATTTCGTGAGTCTTCATTTTATTTCTTGTAGTAGTGGTGGTCTTTGTAGTACTGCTATTTATGCACTATGTTGTACATTTCTGCTGACGTTGAGTATCTGTTTACAGGATAGTAAATGCATTATTTTAGTGGATGATGTGTCCTACTGGATGGGGTCTTGGTTTTGGGCTGTTGCCCATACCCCACTTCCATGCAGTTGGATTGGTTTAGTGAAAATGTTGAATAGTGATAGCCAGAGTTTAACAAATGAGTTCATATCAGACCATTTTTATTTCTTAGTGTAATATGCCCCAATCCCCTCTTTCCTGGAAGATTTTCATTACTAGTGTAAAAGGGGAAAGCTGTGGTATGTTTTAGTGTTTCTAAGTTGTTCTCTTTACGATATGTTATACTGCTTACAACTGTTTTTGGCTGTCTTTTGGACGATCACACCTTCGGTTTTTGCTTTGTTTATGCTATGTGACTTGCACAGTTATGGTAAAAGTCATAGAAGAAAGTCATCAAAGTCTGAATCTGTAATATAATATTTATTAGAGCCCAGACTGACTTAGAGCACAGATTGATGAGTATAGCAGTTTTCATTTATTTCAACGAGATGTAGGCTCTCTTTACACGCTTTCATCAGCAATTGAAGGTCCTTTCTCTATTGCTGGAGCATTTTGAATGGCTAAAACATTTCTGGCAATTTTCTTTTCTTCACATGGAGGGATTAATGAAGATGAATTCTGATGGAAATACTACCTCTGTGCCTTCCTTTGTTTCAACCTATCCTTTATTTTATTTATGTTGTATTCCTTGCCCTCACAAACATAAACATGTATTTATTTGGTGGGATTCTATAATCCATCAGAATGCCTGCAAGCTACTTTATACCGTTTTCTTCTCCTTTACTCCATTCTGTTAAGTCGCCACACTGTTTTTCATCTCTTTTTGATATATATCTTTTTTTCAAAAACAAAAAAGGTCTTTACCTCTATGTCACATATGAATGCATCAAGTTGTATTAACAAAAAAACATCTATCTTTCATATAAAGATATTTAATGGATGAATAGTGTACCCATGTATCCAAGGTATATACAACACCAACAATTGATTATAACAATTACATTATGAAAAGACTAGCACAATCACAGAGACACATTAAAACAAATTTAATTAAATAACATATTTCATTAAAAAAAAAAGCTCATCATCTGTCCAGCTGTCCATTTTGGAATAATGACAATGCTATTCAGTCGCATCTTTTGTGCAACGTCCCTAGGGAGGATTTGGCGCATTTTTTGATGTTTTGTCCTGCTTTTTCTGAGTTAAGAGGGCATACGGTAAAACCACTTTTGCAGGAATTGGGGTTCTCTCGGCATAAACCTGTTTTGTTTTATTTGTTATCGGCTGACTCTCCTCATGTGGGATGGGTACTCATATCTTTTCTGAGGAATGCTTTGAATGTTAGGAAATATTTGTTGAAATCTCTAGGAAATTGATTAATTTATTTGTATGTATTTTAACACTTTTATTTGGTTGGATAATTAATGTTCATGTTTTATATGTAATTGTCTATCACCCTGTGTTATGATGTTCCTATGGAAATATTTATGTAATTGTTCCGAACTAAACCTCTTGATGATGATGATGATGGTAACACATATGTGAAGAAAAGGATTGCACTACAACATCTTGTAAACAATGTTTAAGAATACATTTCACGTTGAAGTCATGAAAGATTCATGCCCCTGCTTGTTTCAATTTCATGTTGTGTGTGGAGTTTTCATCAGGGGAAAAGGAGCTCTAGGTGGAAGGTCCAGGAAATAAGCAATCTATGGAAAATGGAATGGAAAATGAAACCAAGCCACCATATTGAAAGGGAATCAGTTATACTTATCTCAGAAGTACTCATTAATATGTTTTTGTTCTGCCATTGAATCAAAAACCTGAAATGTATTGAAAATAGTAATCAATTATAAAAATGACAGATAGTAAAGGTTCATGTGTGCTAGTGTTTGCATCATCAAATACGCTGAATAAGCAAATATAAAAGATCTTGACAGTATGTGTGCAATATTTAATAATGAAAAAAACATAACTGCATTCACAATGGTTCAGATATAAAAATGCAATCAAAGGTTTTCTATACTGGTGTCAAATCTTCATTTAGTCCAAAAATATAGCTCTTTATTTTAAAAATCAAATGTTGTTGGAGGGCTAACAGACATTTCTCAATATCTGGATCAGCTTTAATTGATGTGAGGATAAATCCATCTAATGTCATTCTCTGTGTTCAACATCCCCAAGAATGCTGAACCTTTGGTCCACATATGTGTCTAATAGATATATATTGTTCTGTGAAGCAGACCCTCGCGCTTCTCATGTTAACCCCAATGTAGAATTGTTCACATTGGACACATGAAAAGAGAGTGGTTGCAGAGTGTTTCCTGTGTTGGGGGAAACAACCCTGGTGGCAACAAGTCTATCCTTTCTTTCTATTGCTGAGGAGGCTGTCCTACCTTCAAAACACCATCTCTGGATGTGCAGCAATGCAGAGTGGTTGCAGAGTGATTCCTGTGTTGAGGGAAATGACCCTGGTGGCAACGAGTCTATCCTTTCTACTGGTGTGGAGGCTGTCCTACCTTCAAAACACCATCTCTGGAAGTGGAGCAATGCAAATTGGTTGCAGAGTGATTCCTGTGTTGAGGAAAATGACCCTGGTGACAACGACCTTGGTGATTGCTGTGGACGCTGCCCTACCTTCAGATCACCCATCAGGAGGAGTTGAGAGGAGGAGGAGAGTAGGGAGGAGGCCAGGTCAGTCCATTATGAGAGGAAGGGAGTGGACTGACCTGGTGACCGATAGAAGGTGGCCACAGTGAGAGAATATTTACGGGAGAGTGAGAGTCTGCAAGCTAGGCACTCGAAGGAGGAGTAGGCCTGAGTTTGGATGATGGACACAGGTATCCATTCTGGGAAGATAAGCGCCACTCCCCCACATGGCCTCTTAGGCCTAGGTATAGAGAGGATTTTGTAGCCTTCAGGGAGGAGTGTGTCAAAGCTTGTGATGGAGCTATCCTTGAACCATGTCTCAGTGATGGCGAGCAGATCAAGATCAATGAGTTTGAGGAGGTTGCAGATGTCAGACGAGTGTTTGACGGCAGAACGAGTGTTGAGAGTGGCAATGTGGAGCTGCTTGCCATGTTTGAGGGTCTTCTTTGGGGGGTATACGGGATAGTGGTCCCCACCACGGGTGGCATGAGGGCCAGAGGGATAGAGGAGGATGACGAAGGAGCAAAGGCTGACAAGGGAGCCGGGACAGTATGGCAAGGCAGGGGGACCTGTGCAGAGGAGGAGGAAGGCACAGAAGGCAAGGTTGACTGGCCGGTGGGAGAGGTGAGGTTAGAGAGGCGAGGGAGGAGCCTGTCAAAGAGAAGAAGGTTGAGTTGAGGACCCTGAACCATGATGGTTCATTGAGATAAACATTAATGATGACTCTGAAAATGACAAAGAGGTCAAAGAGAACCTCCAGCGAGTGCCACCATTAATGGGAGAAGATGCGATAGGAGAAAGAAAGCTGACCATGTAGCGAGTCCATATGTCAGGTGCGTTAACAAAGAAGAGGATGTCAGTGATAGTTTCTCCAGTGGAAGCCTTGACTTAGGTGTCTTCAATCGGACGTCCTGGGTTGGAGCCCAGTTTGTCCTTCTTAAGTTTCTTCCAGCCAGACTTAGTGATAGGAGAAGGATAGGATATAGTGAAGCAGTTGGAGAGGATAGGAGAGAAAGATAGAAACATGGTTGACTACAGTGGAGGGGGAGGAGAGAACACTTACCAGTGTGAGGCACTTATGCACTCGGAGGAATGGGGTGGGGTGGGGGTCACAAGGGTGGGGGAGACAGAGGGTAGCATACCAGCTAATGAAGACGCCAAGCAGGCATAAGGCAAAGCTAGATTCAATTACAACATTAATTACAAATTCGTCTGGAGCCCCAAGACCAGATGGGCTTACCAATAACATAATTAAGGCTGCTCCTGATGCTTGGATTTCTTTTATTTGTAAAGTATTTGAATAGGTGATGCAGTGGGGGCTATTGAAAATTTTTGGAGAAGTGTGATTGTTGTTCCTATATTCAAGAGAGGTAATAGGGCAGATACTAACAAGTATCGCCCTATTGCTCTCTTAGATGTTTTCGGAAAACTGTTTGCAAGGATTTTAGTGAAACATCTTCGAACCTGGACAATCAAGGCCAGAAGATGTGATCCTCGACAAACAGGATTTGTAAAAGGTGTAGGAACTGACTTGAATTTGTTTTTGTTAAATGTATTGAAAGCAAGTGCTTTAAAAACGAATACAAAAAATATACCTGAGCTTCGTGGACCTCAAAAAACCTTTTGACAGCATAGATAGGAAAATCCTTTGGTCTAAATTGGAGGTTTGGTATTGCCCCCAGGACCTGCTATGGGCAGTTAAGGCACTATATACATCGACTAGTGTTCACATTACGCTAAATGTCCAGGGACTCCTGTCTAGGGAGATTTATACATCTGTGGGATTAAAACAGGACCGCCCTCTGGCATCATTCCTATTTAGGGGCTGATTCATGGAATTTGTGCACCGAAAAACAGGAATTTATGCACCATTCTGCCCGCAAATCCCCATTTGTTAAACAGGGATTTGCGAGCAGAATGGCGCACAACTCCCCATTAAGATTTACAAGAATCATTGAACTGTGCTCCTGCGTTTCGGCCTAAAATCAATGGCCAAACGGTGGCACAAATTCTTTACAATGATGATCCGGTGCTAATTGACCAGACCCCAAAAGGCTTTCAACGCTCCCTTTCTAACCTACAAGAATATTTGGTAAAGAATGGCCTACAATTAAATGCTGGAAAAACAAATATTCTGATTCTGTGTTCTATGGTAGGAAAACATAACCTTGCCTTTAGGTGGCGCTTAGCTGAAAGAGAACTGACCCAAGTGAAGGAAACAACCTACTTAGGGACACGTATAAACTCAAGCATTAATGATAGGCCCTGCTGCTTTCACTTAAGAACACAAATTAAGAATCTCACCTCTGAGGGTAGGGTGATACATTAGCAGTATGGGAAATGTTCTATTTGCCTGGTGCTAAACCTTTTTAAAAACAAGGAAAATCTAATCATGACGTATGGAGCAGAGGCTTTTCTATTTACTTCATCAAAAATGTGGGATATGATTGAGGGTACTTTTTGGAGAGGAGTACTTTGCCTACCGGTGGGAGTTCCCACATGTGTGATAAGGTATGAACTGACCTTGATTTCAGCTTATGCAATAACATTGTGGAAAACTCTTTCATTATATAGGAAGTGTACAATAAAGGATACACCTCCCACTTACAAGATACTGCTGGAGAATGGTAGGGGAGGACCGTGTTCATTACTTATTCAATGGAAACCGAGATATTTGACTATTCTTGATTGGCTGGGAACTACACCATACATGTTACAGATAAATCCAGATTTGGTGAAAGAAAGGTTATAGCAACAGAATTGGACCATGACAGAGCAGTTAAAAAATAAACATAAACAATATATGAACCATTGCCATGAATCTAGGGCATATAACTCCCAGCCAAGATATTTAACTAAATTTCCATTCCCGATATACAGACAGCAATTCTTAAGATTCTGCTTGAATAATTTCCCCATAAAGCAAACTTTACAGGCTAATAATCAAAGCGTAGAGAACCTCAATTGTAGCTTCTGTGGAAGTGAACGAGTAGAAGAGTTACTAAACATATTTTGCTATCATGCACTGGATTGAACTCACTGAGAAACAGATATTTGGGTAACTCAATTGAGGAAAAGAGGACTTACACAACAGAAGACTGGTGAGCTTTTGGACTGATTACATTTAAAAATTAGGTTTTCTATGAGAAAGGTATGAACTAGGTATGCTTTTTATGGAAGTAAGTTGTGTTTTAAAGTGGAAATGTAATGTGGAAATATGTTTTACAGGTCGTGGTCATTCAGATGATATTGATGGTGTATATAAATTGTGTGTATTATGGAAGGTTTTAGGTAAAGATTTGTAATAAACCATCTGTCTAATAAATAAAAAAACAAAACAAAAATAGGGACATTCCTATACGTCTTACAGTTCGTAAACGTTTTTTGTACCCATGTTTTTCTAATCCTAAGTCTAAAGTCATTCTACTTGTGGTGTATTTGCACCAAGTGCAGCCTCCACAGAAGTAGTGTCCATTTATTGGCCGAAATCCCCAGCGAGATAATAGGGCTTTTGTGGGTTTCAGAGTGACTGCAGTGTTAGAATTAAGCAACCCATTTCTCAGATTTTGTCCTTTCATAAAAGTAAATAAAGGAATAGCTAATGCTAGTGGACCATTTTGCAATAAATGTCAATGTTTCAGAAGAATGTGCTGTAGCTGATTAAAAACATTTTTAAAAGTATTGACACCAACTATTGATCTGGCTTTTTGTGTTATTTTTGTGTTTTATTGGTATGGTTGACATTACAACCTTTCAATATATCTTAATACAAATATACAAGATAAATTCCCGAAAACTTCCCTTTACAAATTAAGAAAGAAAACAGCTACAATTGCCAATAAGAGGCATCATGACAAAATCATGTCTTTAAAATGTGTTGTACGACAGAATTTAAAAAATGTCTGATACACATTACTACATGTATTCAACAGTATGCACTTCATATATCTGCCTCTAACCCAAGCGCCTCTAGAAACTTAATTGCTGCAAAAATAACAGATGTGCGCTCACCACTGAAGATTTTATACCATAACAAAACAAAAGTAAAACATTTATAATCCCGAAATAAATACTGTAAAAAATGCTCCCTCTTGAACCTGTGAAGCGTTAGACCTCTTTCCCAGATCATCCCTTGTCAGCCGGCCACAGATTAAGCCGAAAGCGGAGAAACATATTTCTACATATAGGCCCAGGAATTTTATCAAATACAATTCAGGTTCGTTGAGGCCTTTGAATCTAAAATGTCCATCCTTGAAATGCTGGTATTGCTTGCATTGTAGTTGAGTCATCATCCAATCATAGAGCGACAACTTCCTTTTGGCACGGTCAGGATAGTTGTCAAAAGTTCAAAAGAAATATCAGCTGCCAACATTCTATCAGCAATGTTCTGCTTACAAGCTACCATGGGGGAGGTCACAGTATAATTTAGATAGATAGCTAAGGTTGACAGCAGAGAGCCTGTTTATGAAGCCAACATGCATTTATTATACAAACTGAACATTTTCCATGTGCAGATAATGCTAAGTGATAGCAAGCCAAATTCATGTCATATAATGCTCATAGATTAGCTAGCTGGAAGAGACAACACGTTCTTCCAGAATCGGTCTTCAAGCCTAGTCCAGAATGCCATGTCCCTGCAAGCTGTAAGAAGATTCAATTCAACACTACAGCTAAGTCAATGCCTAGTCTGGGATACTGAATGGAAACCCTTATTGATATATCTTTATGTCCAGTTCATGAGTTCTGGATGACTACCCCTATATAACACCCCTCTCTTAGAATCCCCCTGACCCCACTGAGCCAAGAAGTAGTTCTGTTTTGCAAGTTTAAAAGGTTTATTTGAGAATTTAAACAATATATATATATCACACTTTATAATAAATTAATATCTGATAGTACACTTAGACATATGATGTTGATCAACAATGGGTAATCTGGCACTAGCACACTTCTTTACAATCAATGAGGAGTTAGTATAGGATGGATAAAGTAGCAAAACTACTTTTATGATTTCAAGGGAAAAGCAATGAGGAATAAAATGCAGTACAGAAATACTTGATATGATTTTAGCAAAAGATAAAATAATCACTTTTTCTCTGGCAATTCACCCCCCCCCCTATGCAATGTAAGAAATGGAAGGAGATGGAAGTAACACACACAGTTCTTAGGAATGCAATCAAATATAATTCAGTTCACCCCAGCAAGCTTAGACCACAGATAGAAGTTTGAAACACAGGCCCAAAATGCTTTTAAAAGGTGATGGCAATGAAGTGAGAAATATGCTGAAAATGGTTTTAATTCCCTTTAGGAGGTTCAGGGGGAGTGGTAGCTACTTGGGATAAGTTCAGGCTCACTTTAGCAATGATTCAGAAATGGTGATTAAGAGGCAAACGAATTTTTAGCAAGGAAAGAAATGACTGCTGATGGTTACACGTGGCTGGATTTTTAACCAAATCGCAAATCGCGGTAAAATTCGCGAGTGCGTGAATCATGATTGCGGAAAAAGTATAAGGAGGAGGAAGTCCGTTCTAGGCTTTCTGGAAAGCTTAGATTCTAAGCTTTCAGAGGAAAGTTAAACCAAGTTCTTAGCCCAAACGGTTCCAGAGATACGGACGATTAAATAAAGGTAGTTTTTCGGATTTAAAGTAAACTCAAAATGACAAGTGACAGCTATGCAGCTGCAGAATTGACAAGTGACAGTGGTGCAGCTTTACAAAATGACAAGTGACAACTTCTAGGAGGCAGTCCTGGTTAGATTAAAATAGTTTGGATTAGATTATTTTAAACTAAGAGCTTATTTCTGTCACAATCTGACCTAAGTACTCACAATATATTTTGGAAGGACTGGACCTCGTCACGGATCTGATCAATCAGGCTAGCGGCACTTCACAGCGATCTGGTCTCTGGGTCTGAGGTTCTGCACGGTCTGGTCTCGTCTGGCACTGGTCTGGTCTGTCCGGATACAGCGGTCTCTGCACGGCTCCTGGATCTCTGCACTGGTCCTGGCAAAAGTTCTTGGCAAGGGATCCAAGCAGCTCGCCCGGCTGTGAGTAGCTTGCAATGATTTGAGGCCTGCTGCAGAGAACTCAGCTTGTGGTTTTAGGCCTCTGATTTAGGTTCTAAAGTATAAGTTCTAGGTTCTGGAGTATGTAGCTGGAGTCAGTCTGGAACTGGTATCTTCTGGATGTTGTGTGGTCCGGAAAAACGCTCCGCAGCAGCTGGATTTGAATGTCTCTACCTGTCCCAGCAGTCTCTTTTTATGTGTTTTGGAAATGGGTGTGTGCCTGGGCCTATCTAAGCCTGCCCCTCTCTACTTGTCATTGGCCCAATTCTCCCCTCTCCCATGATTGGGGGAAGGAAATGTGAGTAAGAGTGATGCTGTAGGTTTTATGGGTCAGAGGATCCTCCCCTGGTCAGTTTGCCCACAAATCTATATTTGATTCAAATACATATTGCACAGATACACAGTTGTTTAAAATTACATGGACCCATCACATATCACCTGAGGTATACTCTGTTAAAACTCTGCTCTTCCTGGGGGCTTGCATTCAGAAATGGCAACATTTTGCACTTTTTAACTGGTTTTGCAATATCGGACATTTACCCATATTTACACACATGTGCGCAAGGGGTATGGACATTAATTGATGAAGTGTCAGATTTTTAACATGCAGACATTTGGAGTGACAACCTCTTTTCCGCTCGTAACCCCCCAGATCATACCACCGGGTCCTAAAACCTCTTAAAATGTGGGCAGAAAAATCACAAGAATTATGGTATCATTTAGATAATTTTGACAAGTCCGCACCATGAGTTATACATCTTTCTTAAAATCATATTCTGGCCAACAGGGGTGTGTCTTCCCAGGTCACATGGTGGAGAAACCAGTCTATCCACTTTCTTTAAGCTCAGCCTGTCCTCAGAGGGGGCTGCCCCTCCCCGTTTCTGCCAAGAGGAAGCCACTTTTACGACGCCCCCAATATAACATTTGCCTGAGTCCAGGACAGGCCTTTGTTCAACTCCCTGTAGCTGCTCCACCCCTAATCTAATCAGAGAGGTGACAACTCCTTTTGGAAAGGGGAAGAGTGGCTGAGCAGGTTTTAACTCCTGTGGGGGTAGATGTCAGGCAGAATTGGAATCTCTTTAAGCCAGTTTTTAGCTACATGTCCATTTTCTGTTCCCAGTTTAAATCACTTATGATTTTTACATACACATTAAATAATTACTTCCTTCAAGTCATTTCAGGATATAGTTTTACATTGTATCCACCTCTTAGCAAGTCTTTCCTTGGTCTGGTTTTGTTTCATTTGTTCAGTTTTACACAAAAGTCTGGTGGTTTTAAAATGCCGGCTTTCTGATAGTGGTGAGTACTGGTAATGCAACCATTTTTGGGATTTAATAAAATGAATTCCCCACAGTTCTAGGTTGCTTTTGGCAATCAGCATTGCCATTCCCAATGGTTTCAGGCTACTGTGTGGGTAGCCCAATGGTGGTTTTAGGCAGTGCCCCCCTGTGCTCACCACATAGGCAAAAATGGGTGGCAGCCTATTCTTCATGCATTTCCCTGTGCATTTTCTGGCCATCATGATGTTTTCCATGCCAGTACTGCACAGTTTTCCTATTCTGGCGTACATGTGGGCTTTTTGGCCATCTTGGATTTTCTAAGCCCACAGCACCAAATGTTGCAGCATGATAGCTCAAACGTGGGTCAGGACACCCAACAAAGCCCTGGTTTCGATGACATAAGCAATAATTGACACATTTTGCTTGTAAAACTTCATAAGAGGTTTGTTCCAAAATTTACCATATTTCTTATGTATTACCTGGCCTGTGCAGCTGCTGTTTGTACCTTTCTCCTCAAATCCAAATGGTACGGGAGATCAGAAGAGTGATTATTAATATTTAAACCAAGGTAGCAGTATTCATTGATTACTTCAAGACAGGTTTTATAAAGATTGTAGTTATAAAACCAGCTCTTGATCTGCTGTTTAGATGCACAAATCATAACCTTGGTTATGTCCAAATTTATCATCAACTGATTTTTGTTTACATAAGACTCAAGTGCTGACAGCAAATTCTGTAGACCCTTTGGAGTTTTGGAGATGAGTACAAGGTCATCAGCGTACAGGAGCCACGGCAAAGGGCGCGATCCGGGTTCAGGGAATCAGACACTACATTTGTTAAATGCAAACCAATATCTGCAATGAAGAAGTTGAGCAGGGCTGATGCCATTATGCACCCCTGTTTGATACCTCTATAAGTGGGAATAGAATCTGATAATCGTCCATCAAGAAATAAATGAATCTGAATCAACATATTTGAATGGAACTGTGTGACCAGGGCTTGTATGTGAGATGGACATGCCGCCTCTGCCAACTTGCCTTGTAATAGTACTCTCGACACTGAGTCAAAGGCTGTATTAAAATCTATAAACGCCATGTAAATAGGTTGTTTTGTTTGATATCCATGAATTTTAATCACAGCAATTGCAAGTAAATTGACCGCTGTACCTAATCCTGGTACAAAACCTGTTTGAAAATTATCGAACAAGTGCGCCACTTTCACCCAGCGATTAATATCTCTTAAAAAGAAGTTGTGTAAAAAACTTGCCTGGTATGTCCAAGAGTGCAATTAGGCAATAATTTTCCAGTCACTCGTGATCACCTTTTTAAAAAATTGGGGTTATAATCGACTTTCCCAAGTCCGAAGAAACTGCTTTTGAATTAGTACATTAGAAAACATGATGAAGAGGACCGCTGCCCAAGCTTCAGGACGGGCTTTCAATATGAGGTTTTAAGGCTGTCTGAGCCTGGAGCTCTGGAACTGCTTAATTTGGAGATTTGATAAAGGATGTCATCCCTATCAATGAACATGACATCACCAGTTTTCCATTTCTGTATCACTTCACCTTGATTAACTATTTGTTGTGCATATAAGTATCGAAAGTGTTGGACCCATGCCTCTTCTGGTACCAAATTAATCTGGAAAGGGGTTTGCGTGCAATGATTTGCATGATTCAAAATTCCCCAAATGTGGGCACTGTTTTAGAAGATAAACAATGTATGTTTAAATCACCTGCCAGTACAACAAGGCTGGCAGTCGAGTCATTTATAAACAGATCTAGCATTTGCTCTACACCTCGCAAGAATGTTTTTGCTGAAATACCAGCATGATTCCAATACAAGTTCAGAATGGCCAACACAGCAGTGGGAGATTTTATTCTTACCAGTTACGTAAACATATTTGGTGTGGGCTACGGCTCTAAAATGAGCCCTAGACCTACTTTTATGGCTACCATAAGGTCAGCCGATGGTATACCCCCAGCAAGTCCCTTTGCTGGCAACAAGTATAAAGCATAACCATCCCACACTGGAGGCTCAACAAACCAAGTTTCTTGCAGTAAGACGATGTGGAAATCAACCAATGGGTCATCGTCAGTAATTAATACATGTTTAAACCCCCTAGTGTTCCAAATAGCCAGCTTGCAACTTCTCTGCTAGATAGGCATGAGTTGTTATTTATTAACTGACCCTAGATGCAGATTCGCACAAGCTGGCTTTTGTATGCATTAGACCTGTCGAACCGCATCAAAGGCACCCGGGTGCAAGTAATTCTTAAAAGTGAGTTAGTATTGGACCCATCACAAAGATTGCCATTAAGCCCAAGTTTGCGATTTGTATTGGCTTTTTGACGCAAATGGTTTTGCTTCAAAATAAAGCCCATCTGATCTAGCTCAGATGTAGCCCTCCATCAGTTATTCAAGACTATCCCAGACTGAATCCATAATCTTACGATGGTGAGGTCTTTCCCATGGAGGAATTCAACTTGAGCTAAATCAGAAGAGCACAATTCCTCCAAGGCCTGAACATCACCAAAGATATTAAATGTACTGGTTCTGCTCAAGGCATATACCGGATGGGCTGCACCTCTACACGGCCTTATTAAGTGATGGCAATTTGTTGCAGTGTGTGATGTCTTACCATAGCTATCAGTTGGTCTATCTGATTTAATATCTAATATCTGCTTGCTGCCTAGGCCATCATGTTCTGTGCAAGTCCAAGTTTACTCAGATGAACCATCATTTATAGTTTGTTATTTATAATGTGCTTACCCAGAGATTTCTAAGCGCAGACCCAGGGACTGAATCTGTGTTGCTATGCAACATCTTGCTTCCAAGCCAAGTGTGTTGCTCCTGAGCTACCCTCCCGGGGGCTCTTTCATGAAGGGACTTTATAATGTTATTCCAAGACTTGGGCGAAGCAGTAAAGAGAGTGATGGTTTTGGCTACTTCGTTTCTCCTCTGTTCTAATGTGAGGAACTGAGTGGCCTCTATCAGGGCTGTCAAAAGAGGGATGCCATGAACAAGGTTGGGACCCTGCTTGTTCAGAGGTGTTGGTCAATCCTCAGAAGAAATGTCCTCATTTGTGCTTTCTACATGATCTAAAAGCTCTACTTCATGAATTAAGTCATTAATAGGTTCATGATCCATTATGCTAGGAATTACTGAGGCAGATTGTGCTATTAGGGTGGGTTTCTTGTTATCTTTCTTTGCCTGGGCCATATTTGCATATTATTTTGTTATTGTATTTTTTGGCCGCAATCCTTCCTTTACGGGCATAGATCATGACTGTACACATTTCTGCAAGCCTGACTGCAATGACCTAGATTGCTACGTCTGATTCTTGTTTTTTTTAAATCATATTAGCAGAATGAAATACTGTTTTAGAATGAGAATAATTTGTTGAGACAGGTTTAGTAAGAGGCTGTATAGGTAGGGAAATATCTTGCACAGTTCCTGAATGACTTCAATCACAGATTTGTGTAGCATATCAGGATTGGTAGAGTCTTGTGAATCAATATATGAGACCCTGTCTTGCAACACTTGGGTTCGTAAAGATGTGAAAGAGTCTGGAGTATAACCTTTCACATGATATGCACCCTTTGCAGCCTTCCCACTGCAGACATGTGTGGGAACAATCCCTTTGCTACTATCCCGTTTGGTAAGTAGCACAGTTAGTAAGTCATTCTGTCTGTTAATCTTAGCATCAAATGCTACGAAAGTTTGACGAGGGATATTAAAGCCGTATTCTTAGAGTCTAACGTTATTTCCACAAGAGGCAAAGACTCATGCTTTGGGATAGCTGTTCTCCTCGGTTTAGGATAAGCATATGATATTGATGAAGGCGTTGAGGTGTTTGTGGATTTAGAGAACATAATTGTTGCTTATGATAAACTTATAGGCGGATGGAGGGAAGGAAGGGCGCCCAGGTAACGACTGCGCTCAATGATTGATTCTGAAAGATATCCGAATCAGCCACCGCCGTGTTGATCCCAGGTGAGAGACCCCGCCTGGGAACAGCGTGTACATCACTTCTTTTAGAGATTACAATATGTGTTTGATTGTTTAAAGGTTGTGCACCTGTATGGATGTGTAGTGATGTAGTGTGAGTTCTGCTGAATTGAAGGTGGCTCTGTGACTTTGCCTCTCAGTGCGTCCAGCATAGCCTGGAATGTCCGTTCCTTGCCTTTAGTGTATTTTAAAATCGGTCGTTGTACAAGGAGCAGCAGTTCCGCCACAACGACCGAATCAGATATTTCAGCAAAATCTATTAACAGCTCGTCCTCTCTAGGGCCTTTATCGGCACTGTAGGATGACGTTTTATGTCTAGGACCAGCGGCTTGACTTATTACAGGTGCTTTTGGAGGGTGCTTCACATTATAAAAGCCCCTGATGTTAGACGTAAGTGACTGAGCACGCTTCCAAGATTGTACACCAGCTTGTCAGTGCGCAGAGTCGGAAGGTTGAAGTCCTGCAGAATTGAACTTCGCTCCATTCTCCAATTTAGCGACTTAATTTAGGGGAGGCAGACTTCAGCTTATAAACGTGGTTCATTTGCACTATGACACACTACATAAATGAATGAAAAGTGGAAGGTCCACTATGGACGTACGTACTATACAATAATGTACAGGTCGAAAATATCAGCAAGTAAAATAGTGAAACCAGCAGGATATATAAAAGCCTAAACAAATAACTCACATGTATCCAGCCCTCCACCCTAACTGCTTAGCTGCACTTGACAAGCACTCTGCAAAGCGTGCACGCAAATGAGTGTGCCCTGTTGTTTTTATGGGCAGTTGGAGTAAAAGTGGGCGAAGAAAGCCGATTTGCAGAAAAGGTCAGCAATTATCATCCAGAAAGCATATAAATGAGCACTAACATAGAAACAAATATAAAAAAGTGTTAGATCAATGTCCCAAATGGATAATGAGTCTTTGAGAGTTTATGTGGTCCATGAAGCATACAATCCAGTGGCAAGGGTCCTGCTGCTTAACTGCACTCAACAAGCAGTCTGCAATGCGCATGCCCCGTTGTTTTTATGGGAAGTTGGATTAAAAGAGAGCGGAGTAAACTACTTTGCAGAAAAGGTCACTAATTATCATCCAAAAAGCATACAAATTAGCAAATTAGCACATCCAGTGGCAAGGGTACTGCTGCTTAACTGCACTCGACAAGCACTCTGCAATGTTTATTGTTTTCTTCCAATAAACTGCTACAATTTTTGTAAAAGCACATCAAACTGCATATTTAATAACTTTTTTGCGGTAACTTTTATGCAAGAGCTTTGCTGATAGTAGTTTTGCCTACTTTTCAGAAGGCATAATAACTGCCCATATGGTAAGTGGTTCTGTTTATAATATAAAAAGACAGAGGTATGGTTGTCCGATGCTGCCATGCACTGTAGAGGCTGTCTGGATGCACAGAATGCTGTTGCCTTAGGATATACAATGGTCCAATTCGCATAGCTCCACCTGTTGTCGTCGCTAGAGGGAGCTGTAGGCTTAGGATATATAATGGTCGTACTGTGTTACGGAAAACCTGCACTTTACCCCATGTACATGGACCTGTACACTAGTATCTCAATAATGAGCTAATTGCTGATGGTTTGGTCTATGGGCATACTTTAAGGATTCCTTACTCACAAAAAACTGTTATAAGTCTAATTCAGCAAGATGGATGTAGCTTGTGAACTTGTAGACCATTAAGCCTGCACACAAACATGAGGTCTAGTTCTATTAATACAATAGCAAGCCTGTTGTCACCAACAGGAGTCCAACTGCACTCCCTAACCCCAGCAACCATTACAATTGTACACTACAAATAAATGAATGAAATTCTAGATCAGTAAACGTGTTAAAAAATTGAGACAATCTGATTAAATTCAAAAAATTGAAAAGGAAAATGGTTTACTTCAATGAATGAAGCACTTGCCTTCAAAAAGAGTGAAAGCAGCAATATAAACAGGGTGTTCTTTAAATTTCACACTCAGTTAACATACTTCAAAAAAGAAAAATACACATTGCAGATAGAAACCAGCCTTTTCAATCAAGTTTCTATTGTACATACATATGAAAGCAAAAGAAAAGCTTTCAACAAGTGGTAGTTGCATAATACATCAATCACATAGTCATGTACCAATGCAAATAAATGCATTCAAAACATCATGCAGTTTAAACAAGAAGTGCCCAATCTGTGAATCGTTGACACTTCGCAATTGCCTGCGCGTTTTGGATCAAATCCTTTATCAAGGCTGTTATACTGCTTTTTCTCTAAATTCATAGAAAATCTGTTCCCTAAAAATATATTTATATAGTAACTCATTACTCATTCCTAAATCATTAAAAATGACCAACAAAAAGCACATTGACAAACCAGTCAATAATCTCGCTGATAGAATTCCCATAATGCTGATAAAAATCTAGAATTAGATATATAAAGAAGGATAATCAATCTCCTGAACTAGTGACAGAATGCCACAACATATAACCATCTCTCAACACCACCGTGGGGTTACAATCACCCACATCTAGATGTCATCTAGCTGGTGTGATGCACACGAATAGACGCTTCAAGGGCTTGCTCTGTAGAATCTGAAAGAGCAATATAGGTGTGAATGTGCTACCCCTCCCACAATACATACAAAGAGTACTGCCCATGTGTAACCAGCTTACCCTTAGGGTGGCACAAGGGATCAAACACTTAGACGGACCGTGGGGCAACAGACCGTCAAAACCGGTCGGGTCCCCCGCGTCTGTAATAAGTAGTATGTTACATTGTCTACACTCGTCTCAGAGTGGAGGGGGCAGCGGTTGTGCTCAGCAGCCATGGACTTTGTAGAAACCGTCATGAAGCTGTGGTTTCTGTTTGTAAAGGCATCGAAAATCCCTTATCAAGGAATTCAGAATATCACAAATGTGACCCATTGAATTACACATAAAACCAGAGCTAAACAAGGCACTGCAGTATTCCAATGTCATAGTCACCAAAACAACCTCTGGGAAATTCAAAATTCCCCCAGGGTGTATCATAGTTCATATAAATCAAAATAATAAGTAAAGCAGGTGAATAGCAGTTCATCATGCATCCACAAGAGACATCTTTGTTAGAAGCAGCACTGTATCGGCGTGCAATCTGGTCAACGGTTGCTCCGCAAAAAATGCGGGAAAGTGCTGATCCTCTAACTGATAGCCCTAACTCCATAGCACCTTCAAGGAGCAAGCTATGGTCACAGGGTAAACGCAGAGTTCTTCATTGTGCCTCTTGTTTCACGTACACAGATAGTCGACTGAAAAGTATAACTTTGCATAGATAATCCCCTCTTAGGCATGTTCACAATCTTCAAGTCAAACTCTTAGCAAACATAGCAAAGAGATCTCAGATGGAAAGCATCTAGAATGAGAAGGCGGAAAACCTTCTCATGTGAAATGCATATAGAAGGCCACAGATGTGTAGGTATTCCACTGACACCAACCAAGCCCAGTCAAAGTCAAATGGTAGGTGAGCAGATCCCGCACAGTCTAACTTGCTAACGATCTAGAGAGCAATACATAATCATTACCATACAGGTTGTCTTAAATGGAAAGGCAAAAGAACCAAACAATTTTGCGTGCAGGAGAATATCAGAATTCCATCAACTACAACTTTGCAGGCAGCACACTACAAATAGCATGTCAAATCCCAGTCACAGTTCAAGCCCGTAGGTGTCATGAGTCCAGATGTTCAATCCATGCTATCTCTTTTTGTAGTAGTCTTTTAGTGAGGTCGCCCCCTCTTTCAGTTGGAATAACCTTTTCCAAAATGGTGCATTTAATTTGGGCTATGTTATGTCTAGCCTCTATAAAGTGCCTAGCTACTGGGGACTTCAGGTTCTTTGTTCTAATGCTTGATTTATGTTCAGATGGGAAGTTGTAGTGTAAAAGGATGCTCCTTGAGATCTCTAATCCTGTGATGCCTGTCTTCTACCTGCTACCAAAAATCCATGAGAGTCTGGTTAAGCCACTGGGACATCCTATCATTGCCGCCATGGGCAGTCTGCTGGAACCATTGGTACAGTATGTGGATAAAGTGATACAATAAATGTATATATATATATATATATATATATTACATGGCCACGGTAGTGGCCATGTAGTTATGGTTAAGTTGCTGTTTCCATAGGAAGAGCACTTTTTGGGCGGCTTATAACTTCGCTCTCCCTGGACGAATCCTCACCAAACTTTGCAAAAAAAGTATTTGGGTCACTCTGAATTTTCTTGCAAACTTTGGTGAGGATTCGTCCAGGGGGGGCAAAGTTATAGGGGGGGTCCCAAAACTTTTTTTTTTCCCATAGACTGAATGGGAAAAAACTTTGCGCACGGCTACAGCCCGAACCGCTGGACGGATTTACACCAAATTTGCGGCAGGAGCGGCGGCCTGGTCCCAAAAGCGTGCTTTTGTAAATTTGGTGTAAAACTGTCCAGTAGTTTTTTAAAAATGACCAAAATGTAAGGCAAAAAAATGAGTGATATCTGTGTTTGCTTCGCGGACGGACTTCCCTGTTCGCTCCGCGGACAGCACCCCGATTGGCCCATGGCCTTGCGTCATGTCCGCGGACATGCAACATGTTCGCTGATTGGACGGCGAGGGGCCTGGAGCGCGTCAGATTTTCTGTGGCACCCGCCATCTTGTATTCGCAGTCGACCGCGTACAGCGCAGTGAAACGTGTATACAAAATTGTATTTAGTGCCATGTGTTGGTGTGTAAGAGTGTTTGGGGAGGGTGGGGGAGTATGAGATAGGTTCAATGTTTTGTTTTTTTATGTGCTACATGTTTTTGTTGCGTTTGATTTGTCCGCGGAGAACACGGCTGTTCTGACATTTTGTAAATAAACTAAATGGTGGGGTATTTAGAGGACGGAGTATGTGTCATTTTTGTTCACAAGGAAGGTAAAAATGAGCTATGAACACTCGCGGTGTACTTAATTGTTCGTAAATACACAAACTGGGGGTGTCCTCAGGACGCTGTCTGTATTGTAATCTGTCTAGTTGAATGTGTTCTAAGAACACTCGCAGTGTCCCGAAATGTTTGCAATTACACAAAATGGGGGTGTTCTGAGAACGTTGTTTGTACTGTTCGTTGTCAGGGTGAAAGTGTTTTAAAAGCACTCCTTTTGTCCGCTAATAGTACAATTTCCTAGGGGCGTCAACCGACTTTTTGTCCACTAAAGAAACGATAAATCCGGCTGGTGTGCGCCGACATTATGTGATAATCCTATGACTGGAGGGTATTGACCTGGCTGACTTGCTTTTGCGACACTAAATCATATCTCCCGCCCCTAAGCCTGATATTATCAAAGCATTCATATTCCCCGCCTCTCTCCGTGACGTTACAGGGTGCGTAATCAAACGCGCCCTGTTGTCTCCAGTACTACGCGACTTTACACAGAACCCAGAAGACAACACACATTATGTCACAACACAGCGCGCCACAATTTGGAATATGAAACTGTGATTTAAAAGCAAACAGCAAGATTGTAAATGTTGTAAAGTACATTTATTTGACATCAAATGTTTAGAAAATATTCAGCAATTTGCATTTGTCTTTGTTGTCGATCCGCAAAAGTTCATGTTGAGACACGCAATGTTCCTTTGCGGTACAGAGAGTGTTAGATCAGCTTACAACTCAGTGCGCCACAATTCGGAATATGAAACTGTGGTTTAAAAGTAAACAGCAGGATTGTACATTTGGTAAAGTACATTTATTTCACATGAAATGTTTAGTGAATATTCAGCGATTTGCTATTGTCTCTGCTGTCGATCAGCAAAAGTTTATTTGGAGCCACGTGTTGTTCCTTTGCGGTAGATAGGCTGTTGGTTTATGATAAAAGCAGTAAATGGTCGCTCTGATAATCGGAAGGTTGCTCCAACAACGAGCCATTAGACCACCCTATTGGTCGGTATGTTGTTTGTAGCCGCTAGTACTGCGTAAGGGCATATTGGTCCTTGGCGATTGTCCCATAAAATGGTGAGGGTCATGAAGTTGCATATTTGAACCTGCACCTGGCAGTTGAAGACCCCATCCGCTGGAGTCTGTAAATCGTGTCATAGGCAAAATGGAGCCACATACCTGCTTTAAAAAACATAAATTAGTCTCACCAGCCGATCTTCATTAAAAATCATCATTTTATTTATTAGGGCGTGAAAATATTTGCTATCGAAGATAGTGCAACAGAGTATGTTAATAATAAAATAATAATATTTTCCCATTCATATAGCGCTAAGAACCGTGAGGTATCTAAGCGGTGCTTATTATTAACCACGGTGTGTGGTGCTCATTTATCGACCACGGAAGAATGAAAGGCTGAGTTTGGCCTTGCCGGGATTCAAACTTGCGTTAGCAAGCTGTGCACGGATGTCAAAGCGAGCGCTGTACTCGCTGTGCCACTTGACAGGCTACAGTGAAGTGGCACAGCGAGTAGAGCGCTTGACCGCCTATAGACCGGTTAAATTATTTCTATTAACCCACCCTGTGTCGTCTGCCTTTTTTAGAGCCCTCTAAACGACAGGGGATCAATTCGGCGGTGATAGTGCGCAGTAGAAAACATTATGCCACTTTCAACGAACAAGTTCAACTTGAGCGGTCTTTAATGCTACGCTATTGTAATTATATTTGGCATAAAGTAATCTAAAGGGTTACTTACAGTACAATTGCAATTTCCATTGTCTACGAGTGGTGCAGTCCCAAAATACGACTCCGCGTGTGCCAACGATCTTTCGCATAGTGCTATAATATATAAAAGTGGTTTCGTTTCAGAAATTTCATCTTTATCTTCTCTTACGTTTTAGCAACACTCCTTCAAGAGAAGTCTTTCATCACAATCTCTGTCTGTCAAGGTCAAAACACAATACAACCTTATAGTCCGCTTCGTGAGCCTCTCCGGGGCCTGAGAAAAAAATGGAAGCAGCTGACCTTCACTGTGAACGAGCATAAATTCTTACTTTGCAACATTCTGTGTAAAGCCATCTGTAGAAGTTGTGGAAGCAGCTGACCTTCACTGTGAACGAGCATAAATTCTTACTTTGCAACATTCTGTGTAAAGCCATCTGTAGAAGTTGGTTTTTGCACACCATGTTTGTATATTGTTTGCGTGATATTAAAAAAAGTTTGTTTAAAGGACGTTATGGTTCTAAGTACAGCCGAAAGACCCCTGAAAATCGCAAGTTATGGTAAGCTTTGAAAAATAACTGGCGCCACCACCGTGCACTGCTAAGACTAACACCCAGGACATCAAAGATGACATCGCAAATGTCATTGATGAAATCACTGATGACATCACGTGTGTATGTACTTTTCATGGAATTTGTGTACTAGGGATTTTTATTATAATGTTGCGAAAAAAGTGTCAAGGATATTGCAATAAATATCATACCGTTATTAGTGCTTTGAACGATGCATTGATATAAATAGCATTGTATTATGGGATTCTATCTAGTATACTGAGCTACTAATGGAGAAACATAGCATTGTGTGCAGAGTACAAGATGAAAGTATAATATGTGTAATGTTAATATGTTAAATAATGAAATAATAATTGTCCTGAAATGTTCGAAAAATCACAAAATGGGGTTGTTCTGAGGACGTTATTCGTATTGTGTGATTGCTTAGCTGTATGCAATGAGGGAATGGCACAGAGAGTAAAGTGGACGCCGTCCGCGGGCAACGCGGCTGTTCGTGGACAGGGCGTGCTACATCCGGGTTTTTCCAGGAAATCCAACATGGAAAGAAGACTGTACGGATCAGCCAATCAGATGTCGAGGTTGTGGATTTGTGTTGAAAGAGACTGTGTGTGGTGAAGATGGCAGAAGTGGAGAAAGTCAGGATGTTGGTGCTCGGAGATATGTTTGTGCATGGTTTACAGCAGTACGCTGAATGCAGGCACGTTGCAAAGAACTTTGATGTGAAAGGAGTGGAGGTGGTGTGGAGCAGTGTGCCTGATTGCAATGTACTGGAAATTGTACAAGTTTGTGAGGATATGGCCACAATGAACAGTCCGCATGTGGTAGTTTTGCACTATTGTGCTTTCCATTTGGGCAACGTCAGTGCCCCCACTTTGTTGGCTGATTTGGAACGCTTGGTTCAAGCAGTAATGAAGATCCTTCCAAATGCAAAAGTAATTTTTTCTGGATTACTACCTAGGGCAATATGGGACAATTGTTCAGTTTTTTGTCCTCAGCAAAATATTGCTAGGTGTGTCAACCGAGGCATGTGTGCCTTCATGCTTAGAGCTGGTATGTTCTTCTGTAACAATGAGAATATTGATGCCAGTAATGCTGTTAATTTTAAAGAAGATGGCATTTCTTTATCTTTTACGGGAAATGCCTTTCTATTTTGGAATGTAAGGGTTGCTTTGGAGAAGGTTATGTGAAGATTTCAGGAGTAAAGTAAGAAAAAAAAACAAGAAAAAAATACAAAATAACAGGTGTCTGTCAAGCATCTGTAAAAAAAACAAAAAAAAACGGCTCTTTTCAGAGCCAACTTCAAAGGGGAAATGGGGCACACTATTTAAATTTACATTCACCACACTCAGATTTTCGATGTGTCCGCGGACATGGCGGTAGTCCGCGGACATGAAAATCACTACGAGGGGTTTAGTATGTTCTATGTTACATGTATATGAAGTCAGGGATATTATGGTTAAGTTGTGCACTAAAAACCTATGAAATTCAGTGAAAAAACTTTGTTAAAGGGACGTTATGGTTAAGTTGCGCTACTAAAAACCTATGAAATTCAGTGAAAAAACTTTGTTAAAGGGACGTTATAGCTCAAAGTAAACCGAAAAACCCCTGAAATTCGGCAGTTATGGTAGCATAAGCAACCATAACCCGCGCCACCGTGCACTGCTAACACTAACACCCAGGACATCAAAGATGACATCACAAATGTCATTGATGACATCACTGATGACATCACATGGCTGGCTCTCCCTTTTTTATCCTTTACTGACATATTGAAGCCACATAGTTTTCTTCAGTAACAGCCAGGAAGTAAAAATTGAAAAGGTACTATATTTGTAGACTTAGGGTCCAGTCACATCATATGAAACATATACATAGCGGAAGATACAGGCTTGAAAGAGAGCAATCCTTTCTGTGCATGAAGATAATCATTATGATTATCAGCACTTTCTCATAGTTTTATTTTTATTACTCTACCTTCCTTCTATATGCTCATATTTGTATACATTATACTCACTCTCCATAGAGTGAATGGGAATTTTTTTTTGCTCGCGCCTACAGCCCAAACCGCTGGACGGATTTCCACCAAATTTGGACCAGGAGCAGTGGCTTGGTCCCGAAAGCGTGCTTTTGCAAATTTGGTGAAAATCCGTCCAGTAGTTTTTTTTAAAATGACCAAAAAGTAGGTAAAAAATAATTAGTGATATCTGTGTTCGGTTTGCGGACACACTTCCCTGTTCGCTCCGCGGAAAGTGTCCTGATTGGCCAATAGTCTTGCATGATGTTCGCGGACATGCAAAGTGTTCGCTGTTTGGACGGCGTGGAGCGTGAAGCGCGTCAGATTTTTCGGTAGCGCCTGCCATCTTGGATTGGCGGACGTCCCGGGACAGCGCGGTGAAACTTTGTTCAAAATGTGTATTTTGTAGAGTGTGTTGGTGTGTAGGAGTGTTTGGGGAGTGTGGGAGTGTATGAGATAGGATGAAAGTTGTGTTTTTTATGTGTTAGACATTCTTTTTGTGTTCGATTTGTTTGCAGCCATCACGGGTGTTCTGAAATGTTCTAAATAAACTGACTAGGGGGTGTTCTAAGGAGTCAATATGTGTCCGTTTTGTTCGCAAGCAAAGTGAAACTGTTCTAAGAACACTCGCGGTGTCCGGGGAGTGTTCGTAGGGGGTGTCCTGAGGATGCTGTCCGCATTGTTCTCTGTCAAGGTGAATGTGTTCTAAGAACACGCGCGGTGTCCTGAAATGTTCGCAAATAAACAAAATGGGGGTGTTCTGAAGACGTTTTTGAGAACACTCCCGGTGTCCTGGAATGTTTGTAGGGGTTGTTCTGAGGACGCTGTCCGTATTGTTCTCTGTCAAGTTGAATGTGTTCTAAGAACACTCGCGGTGTCCTGAAATGTTCGCAAATAAACAAGATGGTGGTGTTCTGAAGACGCTTCTAAGAACACTCCCGGTGTCCTGGAATGTTCGTAGGGGGTGTCCTGAGGACGCTGTCCGTATTGTTCTCTGTCAAGTTGAATGTGTCCTAAGAACACTTGCGGTGTCCTGAAATGTTCGCAAATAAACAAAATGGGGGTGTTCTGAAGACGTTTCTAAGAACACTTGCGGTGTCTGGGGAGTGTTCGTAGGGGGTGTCCTGAGGAGACGCTGTCCGTATTGTTCTCTGTCAAGTTGAATGTGTCCTTAGAACACTCGCGGTGTACTGAAATGTTCGCAAATAAACAAGATGGTGGTGTTCTGAAGATGCTTCTAAGAACACTCGCGGTGTCCGGGGAGTGTTCGTAGAGGGTGTCCTGAGGACGCTGTCCGTATTGTTCTCTGTCAAGTTGAATGTGTCCTAAGAACACTTGCGGTGTCCTGAAATGTTCGCAAATAAACAAAATGGGGGTGTTCTGAAGACGCTTCTAAGAACACTTGCGGTGTCCTGGAATGTTCGTAGGGGGTGTCCTTAGGACCCTGTCCGTATTGTTCGTTGTTAAGTTGAAAGTGTGCTAAGAACTATCGCGTTGTTCTGAAATGTTCGTAGGGGGTGTCCTGAAAACGGTGTCCGTATTGTTCGCTGGCAAGTTCAAAGTGTTCTAAGAACACTCACATTGTTCGCGGACATTAAAAGTTTCCCATAGATCATAGTTGAAATGTTTGACTCTATGGATGTGATATGCTGCGGTGGTTGTTGCCAGGGCATAGAGTCTTGGGTGCATGGCCATTTGGCCATGCACCCAAGACTCTATGCCCTGGCATTGGCCATGCACCCAAGACTCTATGCCCTGGCAACAACCACCGCAGCATATCACATTCATATTTGCTTATAACTTTGGGTGAAAAACAAATGTATAAGGAACAAAGGTATTAGATACTATGGATGTGATATGCTGCTATGCTTGTCCTTATTATTGTATACTTACTGTTTGGTCTAGTAATGGGAGTCCATGTTTTTCTTCTTCATTTCTGTGTAAAAGAAAATAGCATGTTAGTATTAGTCTTTTGTAATGACTTATTACATTGTATAAGCAATATACTTTTATTTTTTTTCGACCCTCATATTTAGTAGAGTACAAATCAGAGTACTGTGCAATTTGCTCAGTTTCTGTATTTGTTGCTAAAATCATTGGGTCTGTGGGAGAAAAAAAAATCCATGTTGGATTAAAAAAAAACCCTTTTTCTGTTATGCTACAGTTTATTTGTTTGTTTGTTTTCAGTGTTCACTTGTTGTTTCTGGCTAATGCTTTATACTTTGCTTTATTGTATTTTTTTTTGGAGCAGTAACAGATTCTTCATTTGTTTAGATATTATAAAATTTTGGAGCAGTTAGATACCAATTGGCGTATTCTAACTGTCTATTTTTTTAATATATTTTAGTGGTTTTGATTTATCTATTTGGATATTGTTAAATTTTGGGACAGTTAGATACCAATTGGTGTATTCTAACTGTGTATTTTTTGCCCTAATTTAGTGGTATTCATTTATCTGATTAGTTGTTGTAGAATCTTTGAGCTGTTAGATAGATTTTGGAGTATTCTAACAGTTTATATTATTTTAACACAAATTTATAATTTTGGGACAGTTAGATACCAATTGGCGTATTCTAACTGTGTATTTTTTGGTCTAATTTAGTGGTATTCATTTATCTGATTAGTTGTTGTAGAATCTTTGAGCAGCTTTTTATATATGCAGTGTAGTGCCCTGAATTGGTTGTGGCTCCTGCGTAGTAGATTATACCTATTGTTGTGAAGGTTTTCTTACCAAGTGATATTTGACCATGTGTGAATCCAGTCAGCTTGCAGTTGTTTTTGGTACCATCTGCATTGTAACGTAGAAGCATTAGTATTACGTATTTACTATGTGTTTGTATTACTAACGTGGAGCGATTATCTGAATTGCAGGTGGAGCATAATCTACCATGGTTTGCATTTTGTACAAGTTGCTGAAATGGAATGGATTCACAATTTGGTATTGATATATATATGAAGCGTTCATTGGGGATTTCTTCTTGTGTCACATTGTTGCAGAGAGTGCATGTATGTTTCCACATGTATGAAATCTGAAAGATTTCATTTATAGGTATGTTTTTGTTTTCCAGTACTTGTAGTAAGTGCATTAGAAATTCTTGTGGATCTTCCTGTGAGTTTATAGTGAATTTCACCATTCCAGCACAGTAGTCCAATTGTCGTCTTATTCCAAAAACACTATATGTGTTGTCAGGATTGTTTGCTGCATTTCTGTGAAGTACTAACATTTGCAAACACAATGGGTCTGTACTGTGTAAGTAAATGTTGTCAACAATTGGTGGTAATTGAAATAGAATATTCATTGCGACATTTGCATATCAACTTACACCAACTATATTTGAGAATTTAAATGGTCCAGGTAGTTCTGTATCTAACTGCTTTTTTTGGAGTTTGCCTTCCTTCTTTAAAGAAGTACCTGGTTTACTTTCTCTAATTGATTCTTTTTTGTTTTTGGTACTTGATGAAGTATTAGTTTCTTTTACTCTCTTTGGAGGATTTGCAGTGACGTCCTGTTGCATTTCTGTTTGATTTAGTTTTCTTTTACAACGTTTTAGTTTTTGTGGAACAGAATATGTGTTTAGATGGGGAGTGTATAGTGAGCGAAGTCTATTATATTCTAAAATGCAAGGAATATCAGCGTTTACTTTACTTGCATCAAAGTTGATTAGAAATAGACCGTCAAGTGTACGTAAGCGTGATAGTGCTACGTAGCTCATGCCTTCTTTAAAGACTGTGTTACCAATATCTATCATTGCTTTGTCTAGGGTAAGACCTTGTGATTTATGAATCGTGACTGCGTATGCAAGAGTTAGAGAAAATTGTTCTCTGCGTACATACATATCTTTGAAGAGAAGGAATCTAGCTGTTGAGCGTCCTATCCGTTTTACTTCTGAAAGTTTGTCAAAGAGTATATTGACAAACTGAATTTTGTTGTCACATGGGTATGTTTGAAAGCCAACAACTGTACCCAGTGCTCCATTAACTAGTCCATGGTCCACGTCAAGGTTACGTTTAAGCATTACTCTGCAATTTAAGGATAATTTTAACATCTTTTCTAAGCCTGCTGTGTTTGAGATTGATTTTTCTAAATTATTTAGTCTTCTTGTGGCTTGGTCACACATGGGTAGTGTCATACCATGTACATCTAGTTTGTCTGTGGCGCTAATTTCCATTATTGTTTGCATTTCTTTACTTAACATTATTTCATTGAATTTGAGACAGCTTGCAAGAGTTGGCATTAAGGCCATACAATTGACATTTTTGTGGGCTAATTGTTCCATAACATCTGTAGCACATGCATTATCGCCATAAAGTGCATTAATGTGCCGGGTTTTGAATGTTGCTTCTGCTTCTTTAGAAAGTATACCAACCCTCAAACTTTTTAAAATGTTGGCATTAGTTAGATCTGCAGATTGGCGCATGTTTTCTGTTAATTCTCTGTATTGGAAATGTTGCCAAAGGTTGACATTTCCAATGCTGCCAACAGTTTTACGGCAGAGTTTGTGCCCTAATGTTTTAAAAATAGGTTCACCTTTTACTGGTGTTAATTGAAGCAGATCTCCAAAAACAATAATGTATTTTCCTGCAAAGAGCTCTTCATAGTCTATTTTGAGTACTTCTTGTAATCTGAGGTGAATCAAAGCTAACATCAGGTTGGAGACCATGCTCACTTCATCTATTAGTAGCATTTTCATTTGTTTCAATACTCTGCGTAATTCCATTGCAGCTTCTGCAGAAAGTTTGTAATAGTCTAATTTGTTCTGGTGTTCTACTGGTAATAGTAGTAATCGGTGTAATGTAACACCATCTATGTTGTAGGCAGCTAAACCTGTGGGGGCAGTGACAACAGCTGACAGTTTGTCGTTTGTCAATTGTTGAAGGAACTTACTAATGATTTTGATTAGGAATGTTTTGCCAGAACCAGCTTCACCACTGACGTACAGTAGTATAGGTTTATAATTATGGCAGGAACATTCTTTATTTTCATGTTTTACACCATGTGAAATTTGTTTTGTTACTTCTTGAAAAATGCTACTTTGCTCATTGTTTAGTTTTGATTGTAGTATAGTTAAGTCTTCCTTATCTTCATACTGACACGTGGTTTTTTTCTACTTCTATCATAGCTAATTCTACCTCATTTGTTATTAGTGGTTCTCCCAGTGGTTCTTGGCTTCCTGTTACAGAAGGTTGACTACTGTGAGGAGTATCCTTATCTAGTTAGGCTTGGAGTTCTTCTTCATGTTGCTGTTCATTGTGCAACATTGTTTTGTACTGGGTAAAGTTTACATCAGTTATAGTGCTTTCATTTGCTTTGAAAGCATCCTCATATGAGTCATAGTTATCTAGTAACTGTTCTTCTTTTCTCCATGGTTTGAAGAGTTGTAGCAGGGACATGTAATATACTTCTTTATGTTGAGGAGTCTTCAATGACAATTTGATATGATTAATTAAATTTGGTTTAGAGAGTTTAACTAAGCTGCCTTCACAGTCTGTCACTCTATATTTACCTTTTTTTTCATCAGGTTTCATATTATTTTTGTATGTGTAGTTTTGGGCTATTTGGTATAGACACATGTTTTCCAAAGTATTACTTCTGTTTGGGTAGTATGTGTCCAATAAATTGTTTTTTTAAAATATCTTGGCTGTTGGGATCATGTTTGGCTATTGTTTCTATATCTTCATATGATTTTAGAACTCTTTTTCTAGATTTAGCTGGACCAAGACTTAGCCATACTATATTTTCAGATTTACCATACAATGAAGTACCAGTTAAACGATCAGCTGCTTCATAAGATCCACATTCTCTATGGGTGAGCATTTTTATGCCCAAGCTGTATAATTTCTGGGATAATGTTTTATCTGATGACAGGTCATTCCAGAGTTCTTGGAGCTCTGTCTTTTCTGCTTTAGTTAAGTATGCTGTGACATATCGTGCAACTGCAGTAGAATTGTCTGCAATGTACTGCACATCTATGTTTGCATTCCATAAGTGGGCAATGATTGCATTATAATCATTGATATATTTTTCTTCTTCTTTTCTTTTTATGTAATATGTATTTTTAGGTGACTTACCTTTAACACTATGTCTAACTGAAGACATGAGGTTGTTTACTTGACCTGTATTTGTAACTGGTCTAGGGAAACCAAATCGGCATTTGGTGTAGTATTTGCCTTTGTTTTTGTATTTGCGACGACAATATTTTCCACATTTGTGTCTTTGAAATTGTAAATTTTGTGCACGAAGATCACTATTTGTGGCTTCTGATGGAATTTCACAACTGACATATTTTTCAATAAACTGTAAAACAGTGGCATCACTGTCTTGACCAAATTTAGGAGCATCTTTAATCCATAAAAGCATGTGGATATGTGGTGCTCCTCTGGCTTGGCATTCTTTTCTCCAAAAGAAGTGTTGCACTTCTCCAAGGGGAGGAACAGTTTTATTACAAATAAAATGTAGCATAGCAATAAAGCGATGGTGAAAATATCTTGAAACATTAACAGGATCCAAAGAACAAAATTCTCCAGGTGTTAGAATATCTATGTTTGTTTTGTTTTTATTTGATATGCATAGGAAATCATGTAAATCTTCCCATGCATATTCTGCACAACTTAATGTAACAAACCAAGTGGGTGGGCCAAGGTTTCTGATCATACAACGTACATCTCCATGACGTCGAAACCAGTACTCTTTAGTACCACGCATATTTGCTAATAGATTTGTAATATTTGATTGTAAAACCTCATCCTTTTGTTGCACTTTCTCTAATAATTGTGTAGCTGTCATATTTTGAAAGTGTGATCCTGATTTTAATATGTGTGCAACTCCGTAACATAAAGTTGCTAGTTCACTTTCAAAGAGTAGGTGGAATATGTATTCCACATTTTGTCTAAATCTGGGATCTTCAGAATACATCCGTAATGAGCGGTATTCTGAAGCTGATATTTGAATAGGTCTATCATCATACCTTCCTCCTTTGCCAGTAGGAAAGAGTAGAGGAAAAGCACGTGTTTCTATACTTTTTTCCCATATACTGATTGGCGATCCTTTTGTTTGACGCATTTGGTAAGTTTCCAGTACATCTTGTACGGTGTCATTACAGTGCAAAGGATGAATTGTATAATGGTCTAAAGTATTTGATATTGTAGCAGGATCTAGTAGCTCAAATTGACCAGCTTCTTGTGTTTCTTGAATTATTTCAGTTGTATCTTTCAAGTTTTCTTCAATATTAATTTCTTTGTAATATTCATTATTCTCTTTAAGATATTGGAAGGCTTGTCTAACTTTATATAAATCTACCAGCTGTTGCCATATTTTCTTGTCCTTTGTAGGTACTCCATTTACTAATATAATTAAAGATTGCTGCATTTGACGTTGCACTCCTAGAGTATGCACATTCTCTTTTAGATTTAATGGTAAATAAACTACTTTTCCACAAATGCCTTTTACCAATTCAGAGGGAGGTAATTTCGCTGTTTTTGGTTGAAGGCGTATTATTGCTTGAAATGGGTGTACTGTTTGAATTATGATGGTCTCATATAAATTAAGTTGTTGTAGAGGCTTTGGTACTTGGTATAATTCCAAATTATTTGTGATAGAACGTGAAGGAGTTTGGTTGTTGTCAAGTTTTGTAGTGCAATAACTGCAAAGTATTAAGGGCTCAGTTATTTCATATTTGTTTTCTGCTACAAGGTAGAGAGCTAATTCAAACCATTTAGAATCTTCATTGTCTTCTATTTTGTATGATAGGTCCACAGTTTTTGTGTTACTTTTATAAAAAATTCTACGGCAACATACACATACATGGTTTGGTACTTCAGCTGATGTACTTTTAAATTTTAGTATTTCTTTTTTGTATGTGTTTAGCAAAAGGTTGCCATGTGTAGAATTCTTGCTTAATTGGTTTAAAGCTATTTCATTCTGTAAATGGCTTTCACTTCCAAAATATTTTTCTGGATCTAGTGAATTTCTTCAAGTAGGTCTTTTGCTGTACCATGTAGAAGGATGTTATTTAACTTTGCTAGTGCTAAAGCAGGACTTTTAGCATAATACAGTTTATAGACTAGATTTCCTATAGTTGAATGATGTGTTGATATCCTTTTGATATCATGGAAAGTGGTTTTACAAGTAGGTCCTGTAATGCAGGCCAATGAATGTCCTTGTAGTCCTGTGTACTTGCGCACTGGACAGGTATCTATATTTTGCAGTAATTTAATTTTGATTTTGTCTTTGCTTTTTACATATGTATTGAGGAATTGGTGTAAAGATTTGAAACATTGTTAGGGAATGTTACACATTGATGTGCATGGCCATTTGTACACTAGACGTTCTGATTCAGTTGAATGGAGGGGTAATTCTAAGTTTTCAGGGCATATTTTTGTAAGGAGTACTTCTTGTTCCATTATGGTATTATTCACTTTTTCATAACCTCAACCACTGCTATTTATGGCAATTGTATTTGTTTGCTTTTGTTTGTACGCTTCTTTATTAAAATATGGTTCTGTGCTCGTAGTGTGATTCCATTCACCTCCGCAGATACTTAAGAAGTTCTTTCTGTTGACATTTCGCTTATTGAGAAGTCTTTTTTGTAATTTAGTTATTAGTTTTGTTAGTGGTTTCATTTTGTTTAACAGTAACATAAATACATTTCTTTTGAGAAGAATTGCACTGTCCATCAATGCTTCTAAGATTAATTTCCTACGATAGGTTTTAAGCTTTGAACCTGATTTCTCTCCTGTTTTTATAAGATTTTGAAGGACTTTGTGACGGTATATTTTCGCTAAAATACTTTTCTTGGTATGCTTACTTTGCACTATATTAAAATTTGAAGAAGTAGTTTTATCTGTACTGATAGCTGATTTTCTGTTAATTGTTTTTTGGTTTGTTTTACATTTAGATAGAGGAAGCGAAGTTGTTGTACTTGAAACTTGTTGTGTTTCACTAAATGATTGTATTAGTTGTTTTGTTTCAACTTTTTTTACAAATTCTGCTAGAGATGGATGCTTATGTTGGACACCTTTATTTTCATTTGCTCTACTTTTGCGTTGCTTTCTACGGACTTGACTTTTGGTAGGCATTCTTTAGGGTCTGTTGAACAAAATAAAGAAGATATGGGTTGGGGTGTTCTGGAATGTATGTGTGCTGTGTGCATGAGTGTTTGAGTAAGATGATAAAGATTTATGTAATGGTGTGTGATTGTGCATTGGGAACTAAAACTAGTAGGGATAGGTATTCTTGAATTTATGTGTTACTAAACTGGGGTTCAGATGACAAAAAAAAAGTAAGCTAGTGGTGTGGAAAAGTACAAATAGTAAATCTAATGTATACAATTAAAACAGTTGTTTATTCTATAATATGAAAATTGTAGTGGTTCAGTTGGCTAATTTGTGTGTCCAAAAATAGAAATTTGTGGGCCATTCTGGCTGTAAATCGCTGTTTAAGACATGGACATTTTTTGACAAAATGGTACAAAATCTCTATTTTTAGAAACCAAAATAGCTCGTATTAATGTTATAGTATATTTCATTAATAATACAAATATTATGGTGAAATTTTACTTACTTTTTTTAAAAATGAACAGGTAACTTCTTAGTTTTTCTTTCTTCTTCGAATTTGGCTGCTTCTTTTCAGGAAACTGGTCTTCACTGCAATTGTAAAAGCTTCAAATTAGTAACTTTGTTTGTATATAGCAGTGTTTTTAATTTAGATATTGATTTTTTTAATTGAAATCCTCAGTGCCTTCTGTAAAACCATTAAACTAATTTATTTACATAAGATACATTGCATCAGTTCAGTACATATGATATGTTCTTAATGAACAAATTGTATTGAATGACTAAATGTAGCAAAAAAAAAATATCCTTACTATGTCTTGTGAAATTTATAATATATTAGTGAATACCACTATTTCTGTAAGTAAACTGTTCTAGGTAATAGCGCCTCAATGTCATGTCTAATTTAAAGTAATTAAGTAAATAAATAAATTAAAACAAAAATATGAAATTGTATAAGTATTTTTATAAAGGTTTAATCATAGATTGTGTTTGCATGCAATTTTGTTTGAATATATGTAGTCTATATATTTCATTTAAAGAATGTTAGTTTAACATGATTTGAGTGTGTGTGTATAAAGAAAGTAAAAAGTATAAAGGTTTATAAGTGATAGATGATTTTAGGAAATTGAAAAAAGTACAGTAAATTCATTTTACAGATTTTACAAGGTAAAAGTCTGTTTGAAAATGTGTTCATCTACCATACAGAAAATATGCATACCTGAAGTTTGTGTTCATGCATATGGATATGCATGGAGCTGCAAGTAGAAATCTTGAAGACTTGTACAGTATTTCTGGTAGATGCTGCTTGCCAATGATATGACACTTGTACTCAGAGAGATTCAGAGTACATTTGCAGTGCTGATCTATGATGATGCAGTTAGATGTAGAGGTCTTGAATGTGATTGGTGCATGGTCATGTGATTTTTGAGGTACATCCAATGAGGGAATGGCAGAGAGAGTGTAGTGGAAATGGTAGAAGGGCTGTTCATGTTACGATATGTCCGCGGACATGGTGGTAGTTCGCGGACATCGGGAGTTACATCGGGGGTTTTTGGGTTCAGAAGTCATGCAAATGAGAATAAGCACTGAAAGGGATTGGTCAGGAAAGTTTGGTGGGTGTGTTGTGCCAGGAGATATTTTCTCAGATACTCTTTTTGCTGAGAGAAGAAAAGATAGCTATGGCTGTGTGTTTCAGAAAACAGATTGTTTGGATTTTAGGAGATTCGTGGATACATTGGTTGAAGGTGCATGCAGAAAGCTGTGGAGTAGCTGTAGATCTTGGATTCCCACATGTGGAAGTACACTGGCATGGAGTACGTGGAATGAAGTGGTTGGAGTTGCTACCTCTCTGTGCTACTTTGGAGACAGAGCAACATCCAGACATAATTGTAATTCATTGTGGAGGGAACAGTTTAGGACATGTGACTGGAATATTTTTGCAATTTGCTATGAAAGAAGGACTTAGGAAGGTTATGGACATGTTTCCTAATTCTCAAGTGATATTTTCACGGATTGCGCAGAGACAAATGTGGCTTTGTTCTTCTTCATTTGGTCCACAAATGGAAAAAGCAAGGCGCAATGTTAATAAGGCTGTTTGTGGCTTTCTAAGAGATTTTGGCATGTCTTCTTTTCACAATGAAAATATAATGTTTTGTAGTACATACATTTTCCGCAGAGATGGAGTCCATCTTACTTATGCTGGCAATCAGATTTTTCTGAAAATCAAAATGCATTGCGACCTTTTTTGGAATTAAAACAACAATTTTGAAGTCGATGTTAAGCATTTACAATTTTTGACTTACAAACACCACCCAAAGGCTCTTTTCAGAGCCACCACTTCTTTCCAGAGAAAATTACAATGTTTGTGATGGAGTAGCAACCCAATTTTTTTAATGTTCGAGAACTGTCCGCGGACTTCTAAAAAATACAAAGAGCCCTGCTTCATTTATTTTCACTTCTATTTTTTAACTGGGAAAGGCGGCTCTGAAAAGAGCCTTATTTTTTTTTGATTTTTGTAATTTTGTATTTATTTTGGTTTTTCAGACACGACACACTAGGAGAGGAGGGTAAAAGAGGGTAAAGGGGGGACACCAACCACAGGGATAAGAAAGGGCGAGCTGAGAGAGGAAGATGTAGAGTGGGTTTTATTTGGGTAGTGAGCAGGTCTTCTCGTGCTCTGAGACGATAGTCTCAAAAGCACTTCGAAGTCGCTCCCCCCTGCAGAGTACTGTGTCACAGTACATACATACAACTGTGCCTCTCGAAAGGTAAGGGCATCAGTATTCTGTATGGCCTGTGAGGCAGCTTGAGAAAGACGCTGTCCCACAGAGGTGGTCCTTGTGGTGACAGAATCAGAAACAGAGGATGAAGTAGAGGAAATCAACCTGCTATGTTCTTTGCAAGGTACAACCCTGCGAATAGCCCCAGAGTGAAATGACCTCAGGTGTCGCTTCATAGTAGTGGTCCCAAAGCTGTAGTTACCGTGCTTCCCGCGACTGAGTATCATTTTGCACTCATTGCAGGTAACATGGTTCGCACGAGCCTTAGGACCATTCCCATGAATGGTAAATAACCGCCACACCCAAGACTCACGCCTAGTGCGGGTAGTAGGGATTTCCTCTACCTTATTCTCATCATCCTTTTCTTCCTCCTCCGCATCCTCAGTCCTGTTCCCCTCTTCAGGCCCTTGGGGAGGTGGTGGTGGTGGAGGGGGTGGTGGTGGTGCTGAAGCAGGTGCAGCACCAAGTGGCAGTTCAGCAGCCAAGGATGCCATCTCGATGATGGTGTAGTCTGCAGGTGGCAGCAAAAATCACTGTGTTCTGAAGAATAGCCAGAAACACAATGGGAATAAGCTCTTGGGCGTGGTCTTTTATAAGGGTGCTTGTGCGCGGTCCGCGGACATGCGCACTGTGCACGGACAGATCGAACACAAAAAAAGGATCGGAAAGTTTCAAAAGGTATATAGAAACTCAAGATTGCTATGTGGGACTTGTGGCATGGTGAGATTTTATTGAAAAATATTATGGATTAACTGAAAATGTACTTTTAAATTGTTCGGGGACACAAACAGTGTCCGCATTTCAGGACACACGATGAGCGTGGGCGCGGTCATATGATCTGTTTGCGAACTAGTCTGCGAAGGAAGCGCCTGTCCGCAGAACACCAAGTGCACGGAGATTGGTTAGCGCATGCGCATTGATGTCCTACGGACACTGTTCGGGTTCTGAAGTAATTAAAAGTGCGTCACACGTGAAACGAACATTTCAGGACACCGCGTGTGTTCTTAGAACAGTTTAAACTTTGTAGCGAACAGTAAGGACAGATATAGTGTTCTTCAGGACACATGTAATTTAGTTTATGTACGAACATTTCAGGACACCAATTGTGTTCTTAGAACAGTTTCAATTGGGTAGCGAACACTACGAACAGTTGTACTGTTGTTCAGGACACATCATTTTTGTTTATTTACAAACATTTCAGGACACCAATTGTGTTCTTAGGACAGTTTTAAGTTGATAGCGAACATTACGGACAGATATAGTGTTCTTTAGAACACTTTAATTTTTGTTTCTTTATGAACATTTCAGGACACCACGTGTGTTCTTAGAACAGTTTCAACTTGCTAGCGAACAGTACGAACAGGTGTGGTGTTCTTCAGGACACCTCCATTTTCGTTTATGTACGAACATTTCAGAACACTTGCACTGTCCGCAGACACTTTTATTGTTTTATAAAAAAAAAAAACGGAAACTATTCACAATACAATATAAACATTAAACTTTATTTAACATATATTAATAATTTATGACAGAGAAGGTGAGGCAGAAACAGAAACAAAAACAGGAGAATTTGGGGTTTCAACATGATTGGTATTAGGTGAAGAAGGGATGGAAATCTCATCAAAACGTTTTGGATTATGGAGAGGGTTTGGGGATAATTGACTGGGATATGGTGTGGAGGGACAAGTACATGTGGGGCAATGGTATGACGTTTTTGTTTTAAAATGATCTTCAACAAAAGTTTTCAAATTATTAAAATTGGTCAACAGTAAATCAATTTTTTCTTTTATGTTGTCAAGCGTGTTTTCCATAACAGCTTCTTCAGAGGTAGTTTCTATTTTGTTATGCTCTGTACAAAAAATATATATATATGTTAGATGTATACAAAATAATAATATTTAAATGGTTTATATTATAAAGTGTTTACCATTAGTTTCACTATCTTGTGACATTTCTTCATGTGGGAAATTGTCCTCTAGCCATTCCAGAGTACTAGACATTTCTGTGAGAAAAAAAAGGAAAGATAATATATTTTTTAATGTAATACAGAACGTTTATAAATATATGAGTAAAATGAAGTACTCTTACTATTTCTGGTAAGATAAGTCCTATGTATTCAGTGGGTCTGGTCTTGTTCTCAGTTCTGTTGTGTCTGTGAGGTAATTATGTTGGAAGCCAATTTATGTTCTTGTGGTATATTCCATTTCAGAACATATTGTATTTAAATGAATGGTTAGTGTGTTACATATATGGGTTACATTTCTTATGTATTACTATATATAATGTGTTTGTGTGCTGCTTTTTGAATTTGTTAAATGTTCAAATATTATGATATAACAATCAAACATACCCCACCACCTCCCCCACAGTTTTTAGGTAGTGGTACTGTTCTCCGAACATGTCCGTGAACATTAAATAAGTTCGCGGACATCACGTTCATAAGAAGAGATCTAGTCAGTTCCATATGACATGTATATAAAGTCAAAGTCATTATTGTTAAGTTTTGCTACTAAAAAACTATGAAATTCAGTGAAAAAACGTTGTTAAAAGGACGTTATGGTTAAGTTGCGCTACTAAAAACCTATGAAATTCAGTGAAAAAACTTTGTTAAAGGGACGTTATGGTTCCAAGCAAAACCGAAAAACCCTTGAAATTCGCCAGTTATGGTAAGCTAAGCAACCATAACTCGCGCCACCATCGTGCACTGCTAAGACTAACACCCAGGACATCAAAGATGACATCACAAATGTATATATCTCAACATAGTACATGAAGCAGGGCTAGATGCTATGGAATGGTTGCTTCTATCATCAGAGACCTGCATGGCAGACACGTTCATTCTCCTGTCGATCCTGAAACTGGTACTGCAAAATAATGGGCCTTATTACGAGTCCGGTGGTAGCTATGCTGGTAAAACCGGCAGGCTGCCGCCAGACTCATGATGATTAACCACCACCTCACTTGCCGGAATAATCAGGGCATTACAGCCGTGGCAGGCTGGTAAATCAGGCGGTGGCATTCGTAACACCACATTCCCATTGAGTACGATAGGACTCAATGGGAATGGGGAGGACGGAAGCACTGACACTGTGCACAACAGTACCGGTGCTTCCGTCAAAGTCTGCGGGCGGGTGCCGTCCCACCCGTCAGGTCTGACCTGGTGGGTTGGACGGCAACTGCCCGCAGAACTCGTAGTTTGCCGGTCCAGAAACAACAGTGCCGGTAAGCTTATCGACACCGTTGTTTCCGGACCGGCAGACTTGTAATGAGACACAATGGGCCTCAGTATGAGGAAGGCGGTAGAGGGTTAACGGCGCCGGTAGAGCTGCCGGCGCCGTTAACCCTCTACCGCCTCATTATGAGCTCTGTTCGCGGGTCCCGCTAAGGACGTCTGGTAAAACCAGGCATCCTTAGCGGGACCCGCTAGCAGACCAGGATGCTAACAACGGGCCCGTCATTAATGGGCCCATTGTTACCATCCTCCCCATTCCCATTGAGCCCTATGGGGGATCAAATGGGAATGTGGATGTACCGGGTCCGGGTCCCAGGAAAGGGAATTACCGGGCCCTCCAAGGTTGGAATGGCCCGGTAATTCCTCATTCCTGGAACCCGGACCCAGTACCCGGTATGGGTGTAGCCATTCTGCTAAAAGCGGTATGGCTTCCTCCATATTCATAATGAGGCCCAATGTCTTCAAATTTGTGGACACCTTCTACTTACAACAGTCAGGTACTAGTATGGGTGCAGCGATGGCACGCAGCTACGCTAATACCTTTATGCTGTACTGTGCTGTAGCACCTTGAAGCGTCTTTTGGAGCGAAGTTCAATGTGCTTGTGCTAGAGGGAATTACAATAATGGTCACAAACCAAATACCCAGACAGACTCAAGAAATATGGCAAAGTATAAAGCAGGGTCAACTTGCAGATATCGGACTGATGCTTGCATACTCACACCCAAGTTTGATTGCATGGCGGTCTTATACCTCAATATATGTAATCTATGATGCCATTCTACATGGAAAAATACACAACGTATCAAGGGTAGGGATTGGTGAAGGAACCATATCTACCTATAGAACATATAAGTATTAGTGCTTCATTGGTTAGCCCTTGTCTGTAGGGCATGTCTTGAACTACATATAAACACATATACTACTGATTATAATGGACAAAACAACAGTTGATTGGTTCCTGCAACATTGTATGTTACGTGGACCCCCAACCCTACTGATTTGTTGGCATTCTATCCCAACCTTGGTGTTTTGGTTCCTTAGCAGCACGTATGTGAAACAAAACATAGGTGTTTGAATCCCATCAGACTATTCCCCATTTTCCCAATTAGTCTATCATCTGTCATCGGTAGGCCATCAGCCAAATTCTTCCGTTTGTAGTTTACCTTGTTGATGGTCAGTATCCTGGAGCATTCAAGGGAGTGTGAGTAGACCACTCTCTTAACTTGAGGCTCTAATGAATAGCCTTTGTTTTTGACTTCTGAGTCACATGTGAAAGACCACGAATGTGTTCATTTCAGCCTTCCATTTACTTCTATTCGATTTAATTATGCAAAGTGATGTTCCTCCTCTAGGCCTCTGGTAACTTGCTCACTCTATCTCATATGAACTTTATACACTTTTAATTGACTAGCAGTTTGGCTCTCACAGACGTTTTCATCTTCCTTCGTTTATAAAGAATGTACCACATTCATAGCTTATCCATGTACTCCTTTTGTGCTTCGCGATTATCCCTCAAAATAGCATCCTCGCCCTGGGCCAACCTTGATTCATTGTCAGGTCTGCTCACAGGGCTGTTTTTCCGAGTCTCCTGATTCTTCCAGCCTTGACCTGTCTCTGAGGTAGCTTCGTTAAATTCAACGTAATCCGTCGTCTATTTTCCTAATGTGGCCGTCCTCGCATGTTATAGATTCCTCCATAGAAACTTACATACGTATTCTTTCTACCTTGCATTACTGCGTATATACTGTTATTGGTTGGTAAGTTACTTCATCTTCTTAGATCCATGATTACTTTAGCTTTATGTTCATGTTACTCTCAGTGCTTCAGTTACATTGTTACTTAATATTTTGATATCGTTTTAACATAGGTTCATATATCTTCTTCATGACACCACTTTGTCCACGTCAGATTTTAAGTTAACATCCGTCCATGATATTCATTGATGCATTCTGACATCTTGACATGTGACTTCCTTCCATTCAGCTTTCTTCCACACAACATCCTTCCACACTTTCAGTGCGAGGGTACATTCTATATGGCTGTCTGAGTGCATAACGCCTCTCATACACTCAATGCGGTATAGGAATGATGCATGGGGTCCCTCTCTGGCTTTTCTCCTACTATTCCAATATGACAGTGGTGAGGGGGTGGGAACTGGCAAGAAAACGTTTACCTGCTCCTATACAGTACTTAGAAACAGAGAACATGCTCAATTCGGCAAGATGGAGCAGTATCTTGCGATGTATGTCCGATACATAGACAACATCTTTGGGATCTGGGCAGGATCAGAAGACGAACTGCTGAGTTTTTTCAAGATGATGAATAATATGCACACATGCATCAAGTTTTCAACCGAACATTGCAGATCCAGTATTCAGTTTTTAGATGTTGAAATATATGAGAGTAACAACAGACTAAACACCAGGATCCTCACGGAAGAAACAGATCGGAACAGCCTACTTTTAGCAATAGGTTTTCAACCAAGTCACACACTGAATGTGCCTTTGAGTCAATTTCTAAGGTACCGTCGGAATATCTCCAACATGGAGGAATACCAAAGACAAGCTTTGGAGTTACAATCGAAATTTGTAAAAGGACAATGGCTTCATTACAAGTCCGGCTGTAACCCTGCCGGGGCTACCGGCTGGTTGCCGCCAGACTTGTACATTTTACTGGTGCCTCACTTCCCGGGGCCACCGGGAGATTACAACTCTGGCGGCTCGGGAAGTCAGGCGCTGTCAAAATGTAAGTCCCCATTCCTAGAGTCCCATAGGTGCCGGAGCTTCTTTGAAGTGTTTGCCTACTGTGGCTGATGTGCCCGACAGGGTCAGACCTGTCGGGCACAGCTGCCACGGCAAGCAAACACAGAGTTTGCTGGTCTGGAATCAAGGGTGCAGGTGAGTTTACCGGCACCCTTGTTTCCGGACCGGCAACCTTGTAATGAGGCCCAATATGGCAGGGAGCTTATTGATGACATAGCTAAGCGTGCCACACAGACCACAAGAGAAACCTTGTTGACACCAAAACCAACTAAAACTAACCCGGCAATGGTTATGTGAATACTTATTCGATACAAAGCATAAATATCAAGAAAATAATCATAAAACATTGGTCCATGTTGCACATGGATACTATACTAGACAGACACACTGTTCCCAAATCTGCCTACCTTTGCGTATATAAACAGTAGAGGATTCAAGAACTCATTGATGAGAGCTGAATTTGCAGTACAAAAGAAAACAAAAACCAATTTGACAGGCACACAACCCTAATTTCAACTGTCAGCACTGTGATGATATCATCAAGGGTGATACGATCACAAACCCACATTCAGGGACGAAAATCCAGCTGAAACATTCATACACATGTGACTTGGCTAATGTCATCATACATGCTGTAAAATGCTCATGTGGTTTCTTTTATGTGGGTATGACCACTAGAAAGATCAAGGCCTGCTGGACTGAACATAAACCAAGCATTAGAACAAAGAGCCTGAGGTCCCCAGTAGCTATGCATTTTTTAGAGGCTAGACATAGCATACCCCAAATGAAATGCACCCTTTTGGAACAGTTCACCCCTACTAAAAGACTATTACAAAAAGAGATAGCATGGATCGAACAAACGTTTGGACTCCATGACACCCAGGGGCATGAACTGTGACTGGGATTTGACATGCTATTTGTAGTGTTCTGGCCGCAATGTTGTAGTTGTCGGAATGCTGATATACTCCTGCACCAAACCTGTTTGGTTCTTTTGCCTTTCCATTTAAGACAACCTATGTGGTCATTATTATGTATTGCTGTCTAGATTGTAAGCAAGTTACCCTGTAGGGGATCCCCTTGCTTACAATTTGCCTTTGACTGGGCTTGGTTGGGGGTCAGTGGAATACCTACACATCTGTGGCCTGTTATATGCATGCACTTTAGAAGGCTTTCTGCCTTCTGATTCTAGAGGTTTTCCATCTGCAATCTCTTTGGTATATTTGCTAAGCGTATGACTTGAAGATTGGGAGCATGCCTGAGAGGGGATTATCTATGCAAAGTTATACTTTTCAGTCGACTATCTGGCATTTGGCTGTTTGTGAACGTATATGTGAAACTCGAGGCACACGTAAGAACTTTGTGTTTACACTGTGACGATAGCTTGCTCCTTGAAGGTACTAGGGAGTTAGAGGTTCAGCACTTTTTTGTGCTTGTTGCGGAGTAACCGTTCAGCTGATTGTATCGAGTGTGATTTTGATAGAACGCGCCAATACAGTGTTGCTTCTCACAAAGATGTCTCTTGTGGATACGGGATGAACTGGTTTTGGTTCAGCCTGGTATTTGCCTGCTTTACTTATTATTTTGATTTATATGAACTATGGGGCACCGTGGGGGAGTTTAGAATTTCCCTGAGGTTGTTTTGGTGACTATGACATTGTATTACTGCAGTGCCTTGTTTAGGTCTGGTTTTATGAGTAATTCATTTCGATAGATTTGTCATATTCTCAATTCATTGATTAAGAATTTCCAATGTCTTTACAAACAGAAACTGCTGCTTTATGACGGTTTCTGCAATGTTCTTGGCCATTCCAATATGGCCAAAGAGCGCGACCGCTGCTCCCTCCACTCTGATACGAGTGTAGAGAATGAAACTAACTATTTATTACAGACACGGGACACACAAACGGTTTTGCCGGTCTGTTGTCCTGTGGTCCATCTAAGTGTTTTATCTTTTGTGCCACCCTAAGGGTAAGCTGGTTACACATGGGCAGTACTCTTTGTATGTACTGTGGGAGGCATAGCACATTCACACATATATCGCTCTTTCAGATTCTACAGAGCAAGTCCTTGAAGCGTCTATTCGTGTGCATCACTCCATACTAGACAACATCCTGATGTGGGTGATTGTATCCCCACGGTGGTGTTGAGAGATGGTTATATGTTGTGGCATTCTGTCACTAGTTCAGGAGATTGATTAGCATTATTTATATATCTCATTCTAGGTTTTTATCACTGCTAGGTTTTAATCACCATTATGGGAATTCTATGAGTGAGGTTAGTGACTTGTTTGTCAATATGCTTTTTGTTGGTCATTTTTTATGATTAAGAAACGAGTAATGAATACTATATAAATATATGTTTTAGGTTACAGATGTTCTATGAATTTAGAGAAAAAGCAGTATAACAGCCTTGATAAAGGATTTGATCAAAAACGCGTTGGTAATTGCAAAGTGTCAACTATTTAAAGTTTTCAGGTTGAATGTATTTATTTGCATTGGTACATGACTATCCATTTGATGTATTATGCAACTAAGACTTGTTGAAAGCTTTTCTTTTTCTTTCATCTGTATGTACGATAGAAACTAGATTGAAAATGCTGTTTTCTATCCGCAATGTGTATTTTTCTTTTTTAAAGTATGCTAACTGAGTGTGATATTTAAAGATCACCCTGTTTATATTGCTGCTTTCCGTTTTTGACGTCAAGTGCTTCATTCATTGAAGTAAACCATTTTCTTAGTCAATATGTGGAATTGAGTCAGATTGTCTAATTTTTTTACAAGTGTTTACTGATTTTGAATTTCATATATATATTTGTGGTGTACAATTTGAATGTTAGCTGGAATTAGTCCTATAGGAGTGCATTTGGGACACATGTTGGTGACAACAGGCTTTCTATTCTATCTGTCCCATATGGTCAGTGGACCTTACCCATTTGCAACTGAAAATTGTTGAATCATTAAATTATGTTAGGTCACTAATATTTTGACATTATAGTTTCTACAGATCCCAGTAGTGCACCACTTCTCCCCCGATCTAGTTCTTTTGAACCATCCCAAATGACAATTATGTATTGCATTGTAGTCATAATTTTATAGCGCCTTTTCCCATCGCTATGATCTGAACGTGCTTGTGGTGGGAATGCCCTTGGGGAATGCAGTCCAGTGTATGGTATAGTTCTCATAAAGGCTTAGCATGCGCGTGTGCTTTTTGTCCAGGATAAGGAATTGGGTGGGCTGGCGGTGCTCTGTTAAGCAACCCAGGAGATCAGGCATGTGGTTGGATGCTGAGGGAGGTCAGGAGAGGCTGTGAGTGCAATAGACTCTTCATGTGTCCAGCTGGACCGAATATTGTCGTAGGTCGTCACTGTATTCTGGTGTATGCTGTGGGTAGTCATGCCTGCGGCCGATGTCCACCTAAGTGGTGTGTATATACGTACCTTGAGGCTCAGATGGAGCTTTGTTGTTGGTGCCATTGTTTGGTCAGGTTGTCCATGTGAAGGAGTTCTTTCGGTCCACTAGTCAGATCGCCCATAAATTAAACATCGCCAAACATCACCAAAGAATCAGGTTTTGTGAAAAATGATTGCCCCGTTAATAAATGTATGCCTCCTCAAAATTCTCAAAATATATTGAGTGCCATTGTTGCACCCATTGCTTTACCAATGATTGGATGGTAGAATCTGTCATTAAACTGGAAAACATTTCAGTCACATTTGTGTACACCACCATATAAAATACTGCATGTCTTCAGTGTCACTACTGTAATAATGTTAGGGAGAATTCTCGAAAATGTTCTAATTCCTCTCTACCGTAGAGACCCCAGGCTCTTTTGCTGAACTTTGGGGCTTTGTACTTTTAATTCTATTTGTTTTCTGTGTTTGTTTCTTTTTGGTTATGGAGTCTAACCAACTCAATAGGCATCATCTTTTACAATTGTGTCACAAAGTACCGTCAGTGCATTGCCACAGGGAAGTCTTCCAGATTTCCCAAGGTTTAAATACTGTCTCTGCGATCAACTACTGTTTCCCAGAGTAGTAAAGTGAAATTGACTTTACTTAGCATTGTATTTGCTAGACCCAACACACCCTATCTTACAATAGAGTGATGGAGGGGTTGCTTAGTATCCCCTGTGTCTAAATGCTCATGTAAACATTTTTATGTTACCCTTTCCTCAATTGACTGGCAGTTGGCAGTGGTTTTGTTTTGAACTACCTTGGTTTGCATTTACCACGACTGTTCGCGGCTCCGGTAAAGTAACTGCGGGAGCCATCTATTTCAAAATTGCATCCAGCCATATTTGCTAAAATGGTGCCCGGTCTTCTTTTTTCGCCAGGTCTTTATAGAAAGGTCCTTCTAGAGAGTTTTCTCTGCACGCCAAACCAGATTTGGTCTCTTTGTTCATTTTGCCTTTGGCAGGGTTTCTGAGAGGAACCCGTCTCTGGCTCCAGAGTGTCTGGGGTAGGCAGGAAGTGAGGGAGGTGCCCAAAACTCCCTGTGCTTAGTCTCCTAGGAGACCAAAATGCACTCTGTGTTGATTGGCTAGCTGACTGTCCGGCAACGACAGCCACTCTGCTGGGTGAGTGACAGCTAGGCTGGAATGATTGGGAGAGAAATGAATAAAAGGCGAGTCTTTTGGAAGGCAGAGTCAACCACTGGATGAAGGAACCGAAGAACAGCTTGTAGAGGACCCCTGCTGCAACTCCTGGACCGTTGGTTTGCCCGGTGAAGCCCTGCTGCAGTAACTACTTGCCAAGTTTGCATCGACAGAGAAGCCCCTGCAAGGACGACTTCTCCCTTTGAGTTGGTGGGACCAATCAACTGCAAAGTAAGTCACCTGGACACCCATCTCGGATCTGGTTGAATATCCTCAGAGTGCTGCAGGAAACCGTATAGCCAGGGAGAGGGACACCAGATTGTCTGCGTTACTTTTAAGCTGGCCTAAAGCTTTTGGAAGAGCCTCTGGACTCCCACAAAGCAGGACTGACAAAGCCTGATTCCCCCAAGCAGAGTGCAGGACCCCAGAAGTGAGGACAGTCCACCTTGTCAGCCAGGAACCACACTTATTGCTATTTGCTGTACCGCAAGGAGCTGAAACCTGAAACAGCCACTGAAAGTAAAGTTTGATGGTTGCCAGTTTTGACAGTTCCAGTACCGTGCAGCAGTCCTCCGATGTCCTCCCTCTTGTCCCCACGACTGAGGCCCAGGAACAGCGAGATCTGCAGAGCTGCACAGGAACAGAAGTGATCAGCTGTATCTTCTTTTCATGAAAGACTCCTAAGAACTTGTGCAAAGACTTTTCCATTACTTACCAGAAGTGCTTTATCCCATCCAAGACTTTTGCCCATTGACTTTGGTTTTTAACTTTTAAAGAGTATTCTGAATGCCAACAGTAAGGTATTAAGGTCCCCAGCACCCTTGTTACTGAAGTCACCTGTGGGTGTAGGTTGTGTCTGTGGGCCACCACAAAAGGGCCTCGTCTGATTCAGAAACATAAAGTGTACAGTATTGAAGTATATTTGTGTGTCACTAATCTATTGCTCCCTTCTGTAGAAGGCTTTATAACTGACTGATAAATACATTATTAATTGTCTATGCAAGAAACCTTGAGTATAAGAGTTTATTTGAATACCTGTAATTGTGAATGTTTGTGTAACACCACTACAGCTCACATTTCCCCTCTTGAGATAAGCCTGGTTTGCTCAACACGCTACCAAAACTGTGTAGTACAAGCTTGTACCAAATGTTGGGTTGCCCATACCTGTAGTCATAGTTGTTTGTAGTGTTCCCAGAGGGTACTGAATTCAGACTTTGCCTAACAAATGGCGTGCCAAATAATCATGTACTAATTCAGGAGCTAATCAGATGTGCAGAGAGTCAATATCCAAAGTTCTAAGAAATGTTTGGTCTGGATCATAGGGCACATACTGGATAGGGTTGATGACATGTGTTTTTTAATGAAACTTATAATTTTTGTTATATATTGTCTAAGATAAAAGTCAGAGAAATTAGAAAGGATTTCTCTAAACAAATTTATTCTAGAACATAGAAGACCCTTTGCTGTTTATTAGAAGAATATAGAAGACAGGCACACTTAGTTATTGATGTAAAAGTAGCTCTGCCTCCTGTTCTCATATTAAGTTATTTTCCAGTGCTGTTTGAACTTGCATTGAAATATGCTGATGTAAATGTTTTCATGGGTCTTCATAGATTTGTTAGTTGCTAGTCTGATCACTTACCTGACGTAAACATTCTGCGTCATATTTCTGTTTGTCCATCTATATTATTTATCCTCCCTTGTCTGTTGGTTTGCTAATCAATCAGGAATCGCTAGACAATGATTATAAGGTTGCAGGTTCTTGCTTGGTAATATTGTTGAGCCTTGGAAGAGTAGTATGTTGAAGTCATTAAACATCTTGATGTGGGGGTAAATATTGAATATAGCATGATGATATACATACCCCCCGGTTACCCTACCCTTGTGTGACAATATATCCTGGTGGTCATTTACACCATGTTTAAACCACTGTCTCTGGTCTGCATAAAGGTAGACGGTATTCTGCACTGCGCATGTCACCCTTAGAACAGCACTTTGCAAACCACTTAAGAAGGCTCGCATTCACTGTTCATGCTTCTGACACAGATTGGTTTTGGCACAGCTAATTGTGTTCCCTACTCTCACCTTTTAGTGAAATGCTGTTTTAGCGGCCAGATGTCGTTATATTACTGGAACACTCGCCTGCCTCGAGGTGAGAATGAAGGTTTAGGGAGCATACTCGCCTTGAAGAAATGTCTTGCACTTTGCTGTTTTTACAGAGTAAAGCTGGCATCAAATGACTGTACAGTAAGGATTTGTCTTGGTCAGCAATTAAAGTTGCAAGGTCTGACCATGTCATGCTGCAGCCACCCCCCTTCCATTGAAAATCATGTATTTCTAGGAGTATAAGAGATCTGGACCAAGGAGGGAGGGGGGGTTCACTTGTGACAAAGGGCCTCATCACGAGTTGGGCGATAACCTGATGCTAATAGCGCTGGCGCTATCTGCCCTACCGCCAAACCCACCAGCGCTATTAGCTCGGGTTTGGCGGATTTGGAATTCCCCATTCCCTATTGAACCCATTCGGGAATGCCCCATTCCCCATTGGGCTCAATGGGGAAATTTCGCGCTCATACCGCCGGTGGATTTCCTGCCGGCGGTATGAGTGCGAATTTTCGGTGGATTTCTCCCCAGCTCACAGCTGGGGAGAAATCCGCCGAAGCCCTGATTTGGCGGACCCTTAAATCCTGCGGTAACAGCGCTACCACCAGATTTAAGGGTTACAGCCAAACTCGTGATGAGGCCCAAAGTGTTGTGTTGCCGTTGGTTATTTGTCTAAAAACTGTTAATCAATCCACTGTTAGTGGTCGATTTTTTCCACTACACTGATAATCAAATACTTTGGACTCTGCAGAATGACTGCTAGATGGAGGTTTGAATTTTGATGTGCATGTTTACCCTGCTATTTTATTGAAGTCATAGGATAAGGTGCACATGACCAAACAGGCCTTTAGACATGACTCATTTTGTTTTTTCTGAAAATGTAAATATTTTCACTGCAAAATGCTTCATTATGAAAATTTTAGCAGCAGCGTGAAGAGCAAAAATACCAGTGGAAATTGGAACAATTTCCTCGATGTTCAATGCCCTGGCTGCCCTATATCAGGAGATGTCTGGACCATGATATGTCAGCATGTTTTTCATGCACCCTATGTGCCAGCACAGAGAAATCGAGTTCAGGGCTCCATCTGATGGACCTGTGGGAGATATTCGCACCACCCAGATCAGGCAGATCATGATCACAGCATATGCAACAGTGATAGTTCCTGACAGAGTACAACTCAAGAAGGGCAGCACCAAGATGTATGGTGATGGAGTCACCAGTATGTAGGGAGCTCCCAGTGGGTGTACTGGTACAGAGGGCACTGGTGACAATGGATGGGAAGGACCTGAAGACCATCAAGATACTGGCCATAAATGTGGTCAAAAGGGTGATCTGCTTATCAGGATGGACCATCATTGCACAGTTCCTCTTGACCACTTCTGGAACCCCAGTTAGTGTTGCCACCAGCCCATTCAATACATTGCTGGACCCAAAGAGCTTGGACTTTAGAGACTCACTGATCTCAGAAAGGGACAAGGACCACCTGAGGGAACAGCTTGGCCTGCCCACCAAGACTTTCTCCACCAGCCCTTGGGACATTGGCAAGGCTCACCGAGTGCAACACCGGATCAGTGTGAGATAAGTAAAGACCTTCAGGGAGTGACCATAATGCCTGGCCCCAAGAGACATGACATATGTTCGCCTCCACCTGGATGGTTTTCTGCGGACAGGGATCGTCCAGGTGTACAGGAGCCCTTACACTTCTCCCTTTGTCGTTGCCCGGAATAAGAAGTGGAATGTCCAGATGTGCATTGACTACTGTTGACTTAACACACACACTGTTCTGGACAAATACACCACATTCTGGGTGGACATGCCATTGGACTGCCTGACAGGAAGTATGAGATTTTCAGTCCTGGACGACTTGTGAAGTGTCTACTACCAGACCCCGATCCATCTGGCAGATCATGAGGAGACAGCGTTCATCTGCCCACTTATATTCTACAAATTCGTCAGGATGCCATAAGGGATCTCTTGTGTACCAGTGAATTTCCTGTGCCTCATGAAAATGATTGCCGAGAACATGTACCTCCTAGATTTACTGCTTTACCTGGATGACATTATTGTGCTCGACGAGACATTAGAGGAACACAACTAGAGGGTCATGAAAGTGCAGGATCGCCTTTGCAAGGGATAAAGGGCAGTGTGGACAAGTGCAAATATTTCGGACACATCATCTCTGTGGACAGCATATTCCATGGATCCAGCAAAGATGGACGCCATCCTTACCTGGCCAAGACCTCAGACCATGAAAGAGTTAAAGAATTTCCTGGGTCATCTAACTACTACCAGAGGTTTGTCATGGGATATGGTAAAATCATCCAATCACATGTGAACCTCACCAAAGTATGTCCCACCTACACAGATGAGCCGGAGGACTACTCTTAAGGTGGTATTCTAGAATCTGGCCTGGTGGACACATTTTAGGATGCTATTCTGGGTATAGTGAACAGGGAACTCTGAGGACTTAGCCAAAACTCAATCAAGGTGGCAATGGAGAGCAGTCAAGGCGTATTCTCATGGGAGAGTGAGTGGGGTGAGGGGCCCTCAATGAGTCCACATAGTATGGCACACAATAATTCAATTTATACAGCCAATTTTAAAAATACATTTTTTTTTAATTAAAGGCCCTATGAACACACTGGAAAATGAATCTAATAGGTAGTAATATCACACAACACTCTATGATACAAATATATTCAATCACCATAATTTCAAATATATATCAGATAAGGTAAGTACTTGCAGTAAATGATAGGAATCAAATAACAAGACAATATACTAGCTTTAGAAGTCCAAACCATAAAATGAATTGGGCCTTGTGCCCCGAAAGTCACAGGAGTCACACAGTGTTTCTCACCAAAAGCGTTCTCTGTAGGAACATTTCAATGGGCTTGTGGTTGTGGTAGTTTCAAACTCTTTTAAAGTTTTGCAACAATTTTAGCAAGGGTAAGTAAGAGTTCACCTTTCTTCCAGACCCAAGGCTAACCCAGGGGCAGGATACCTAACGCAGGTTCAACAACCAAAAGTGAGTGGAATGGAGTAAGAAGACAAAGGGACTTGTTCCCAATATTATCATATGGAGGACAGGGGGACTGGCACACTGATTCTTACTTACCTCCCTGACTCTGATTTTCCCAGATGTTGATGGGGATCATCTGGGGGAGACTGGGGGCTCAATTGTCCTCCCTTTGTTCCAGTGAGAGGTGAAGGATTCTGCCGGTCGGGTGCAGCTGCAAGATGCAACCTCTGCTGGCAAAGTTATGCCAAAACCACCAATGCAGACCTTTTCAGGACACTTCACAGAATAGAGGAAGGCAACTTCCAGCGAAGATCACCATTGGCAGGCAACAACAGGCGTCCTTCCAGTCGTGGTGACTGACAGAAGATGCTCCAGGACAGCCTCCCTAGATCCTGAGAAGCTGAAATTCGGGGAGAAAGTGACTTGTGGCACATGCTGGCAGCCTCCAAAGTTCCAGATGTGAACGTGGAATGGTGAGCATTCTAGTAAGGGAGTCCATGACACAGTTCAGTCAACTGGGCTGTCCATGGACACTTTGGAGGGCTCTGGATGGCTGGATCCTTGAGAATGTCTCAAGACTAGTTTGTCCCACTAGTCCAGGGGTTGAAGCACCGCTTAGTGTCTTTGGAGATCAGTCAGGGGAACAGCGCTTCGCGGGGCTGGACACTGGAGAGGATGCTGGACCACTTCAAGAGTCATCTTTTCATCTTCAAAAGGCTGCTCTTCTTTGAGGGATCCTTGGATCCAATGTAGATCTGAAGAATGGATGCAGGAGTCCTCCTTTTATCCAAGATGTGAGCTGGAAGCAAGTACAAGCCCACCAATGGAAATGATATGCATCATTTTACACAGCCAGTAGTTGTACAATCAGGGACAAGTACTGGTTTCACATTTGCCCCACAGCTAGACTTTTTGGAACCAAGTATGTGGGCTGGAAATAGGCAGTCCCAGCCCCCTTCCTGGGCCATACACACACTCAAAGCTTATCTAGCCTGTGAAAGCTGCAGCTTTGTCGGGCAGGTGCATGACCCTATGAGAGATTTTCTGACCTGGCAAGGCAGGTCGAAGAACAAACAACAATATGGCCAAAGAACACACAACTATCTCATAAGCACTAGCCACATTTTGTAGCCATACACGGTAAAGACCAATGTGCACACCAAAAATAATTCAAAAATGGCTAAAAGATAAGTGCTGCCACCAGCCTATCTTTAGGCATATATACAAGTAACCAAAAATCCCATGTGAAAAAAGCTAGGGTGATGCACAAGTGTCTCCATTGGACTGCATTGTAAGATGTTTTGTGTAATGTTGAAAAGTACAAGAATTCAAAAGGGAAACAAAGTTTCTCAGTACTGATAGTCTGAAGGACTTATCAGTTTCCCCATGACAACGAGTACAAGGCAAGGGAAGTGAAGCTGAAGACTTTACTTCCCTTCAGAAAATCAGGGCAGGATAGGATCAAAAACAGAACAAAAAGAATGGGGGTCCATAGAAAACTATGAATGGAAGGGTGCAAAAAGAAAATCTATCACAATAACTACAGTAAACTCTGCAGACCATTCATACCATCCAAGGGAGAGTTATTTGGTGAGAGGTGGAGTGACTATTAGGACTGGTTTTCAATACTCTCGCCTGGTGGCAGATGTCTAAAAGGCAAACCTAGGTTAGTGACAGGGACACATCTTGGAGCTTTAGCCAAACCAGTTTAAGGTAGCAGGGCAAGTGGTCAAGGCTAAGTTTCAAGAGGTGGTGAGCCTGTAAGGGGTCCTCCATGAGTACGCACAGTAAAAAGTCAAGGAACACTTAGACAAACAGTTATAAAAATAAGTATTTATTTATGGCCATATAAGACTATGACAAATGACTACTATCATGTAATATTACCACACCACACTGAATAAATGATACATATATACAATCACTGGAGTAGGGTAATATACATAACAAACCCCTGCAAAGGATGGTAAGTATTAGAATGCAGCACTACAGGTCCACAGAGATACAACACTAACTTTAAAATTCCATCCCTAAGGTGTATGGGGCCTTGTGCCCACATTTTCTCCAAGGTTCCACACAGTTTTGTGAGATGGGAAGCAATACTGTAGGGATTCTGGGGTCTAATAAAGAGTTCCAAGGGATAGAGGACAAGTTGTTCTAGTGAATAAAAGTGTCCACCACTTTCAGAAAGCTTGCGCAAACAAGCATTGATAAAGCCAAACTTTTAGAAAACTTTCCAAAATCTACCAAACTTTAAAAAGGGATTTAGGGGTTCAGGTAAGTACTGTTACAACTCACCCCCCAAACTCGTATTCTTCTTAGGACTTGGCAGGTCTAAGGTCACTTTCCCCCCTTCAGCTATGGTCCTTGATGCCCAGGGGCTGCAGGTTCGAGCGCTTCTCCGGTCAGTGTCAAATGCTGGTGCCATGTGGTCAGGATGGAGAATGCAGAAGAATGCAGTGCAGGGCTCCTCTCAGCATAGGACTGGACGCATGAAAGCTGTTTTGGACAATGGCCACTGATGCATAGCGACACATTGGTACACACGTGCCAAAGTATTTTGGGTCCCGTTGATTCTGGAACCATGACATTTGGCAGAGATGAGTCCTGTAGCACAAGCTGTGGATCTCCAAAGTTACAGGCCTCAACGCAGAATGTTGACGTCTGTAGCGCAGTAGCCCAAACTCTGAGCTGGCCAGCTATTGGGTGATCCAGGGGCCCCTCCGAGAGCTCTTCCTCACAGGACTCCGAGCTGACATCAAGAATAGATGTTCCCTCCACTCGAAGGGTTGCAGCTCCTTCGCATGACTGCTCAAGATCACCTACAAGAAAAGGCTCCTCCAAGACAGCAGCAGAAGATGGCCGCCAAATCTTCTTCCAATGACTCTGCGGCCTCCTTAGATGTCTGGCAGCTCGACAGGATACTTGGCTCCTTCAGGTTTCTTCCGGGATCTCTGAAGAATAGTGTAGGGGACCTTCCTCTTCTTATTCAAAATACAGGTAAGAGATGAATCTCCCACAAGCCAATCAAAAATGTGGCCCCCACACACACACACACACCGCAGCTGTAGTCAAAAAAGGAGTACTTGTGGCACAGCTCATGCATACCATTCCGAAACACTAAAACCAGTTTGTGGATTGGGACCAGACAGGCCCAACTCATTTCCAATCAGCCAACACACATGACCCTGCAGTAACCTGGGAAAAGCCTCAGCTTTTCTGGGCACTGGATGTCCATATAAATATGTTCTGGTCCTCACATGTCAGGAATAAGGGTTAGTGAAAAGATGGCCATGGGATAAATGAAAATCCTTGCGGCATGGCCATGTTTGGACAATAGCCACAGTAGGTAGCCAAACATGGTAAACATGGTAAGGCTAAAGTAAAACACACCAATAAATAGTAAAAAGTAACTGCTGCCACCAGCTTGTCCGTTAGACACACCTAAAGTAACTGCAAAACCTCTGTGTGTTAGTCTTGGTCAACACAAGTGTACCCCCTTGTAAAGCATTGTAAGATGCATTGTACTGTGATAAAAAGTTACAAAGAATGAGAACAAGTGCTAAAGGTGGCAGCAATGTAACAAGACTAAGGGAAACAATGTTTCTCAGTACTTACTGCCTGAAAGACATGTCAGTTTCCCCATTATGGATGAGAAAAACCTAGTGTAGTGAAGCTGAAGGCTTCACTGCACTGCAAAAAGAGCAGGTCAGGCTCAAAAATAAAAGCAAAAAGTTTAGGGGTCCAAATAAATGTGAGAAGGGTGCTGTAAAGAGAAATATTTCCTAACACTCACCCCTTACCCCCAGACTAGGGACAGAGGGAACTAATCCACCCATTGGTGGGTTCTCTATTCCAGTTGGTTATCCTGGCTGGACAGCCGATCAGCATTGCTAACTTTAGAATCGGGCCTAGGCCCAATAGTGAAGTTCAAGTCCTGTAGGCTCATGAACCACCTAAGCCTCTTTGGATTGTCTTCCTTAATATCCACCAACCGCTTCAAAGTCTTAGGGTGTGCATATACAGTGAAGTGAGTCTCATTCAGGTAGGACCTCAGCTTTCAAAGGCACCATATAACGGAAAAACATTTCTTCTCCATCTGGGGCCACATGAGTCCTCCACACCTGAACTGTTAGCTGATGTGACATGAGGGCTGATCCTCACCTTTGTCATTAAGTTGTGATATGTTTCCTACTACCCCAGTGCCATAGGCATCTGCCTGCACTATGAAAGATATCTGGCAATCAGGTGCCCTGTGATCAGGTTCCTGACCCAGGCATTCTTTCAGGACAAGAATGGCCTTCTCCCAGTCCAAGGTCCATAAGAATTCTTTAGGTCCCTTGAACGTAGTGAGGGCCATCACAAGGGCAGCTATATGGCTATAGTCTACCACCTTACTCCTCTGTTTCCCAGTGAGGCTCAGGAAAGTCCTATCTTGGATTTTGGTAGTAGGGTAGTAGGGATTACCCAGTTATGTACATTATGCACTTCACTGACAAGCGGTTGCATCTTGCCTTCACTTATACCAATGTTATGCTCACAGAAGGCCAATGGCTCCTGTTCAGTCTGATACTTTAGATTTTTTCTGAACACCTGGCCTGATGAAGGTCCTGACACTCAATGTTCTGAGTCATTCCAAGTTCCTTCCAAGTGGAATCACCCAAAAATGTTCTGGTCAGCCACATACTGACGCAGCTCTGGTGAACAGGCTTCAGACCAATGCTCAAAAAACAAAAGGTAGGACAATTCAACCAAAGTTTTCACCTTGTATCCATCAATCCACACCATCATGTTCATGTGCGCAGCAGTCACCCAGTCAAGCCAAGACACATTATCTCTTTTCTTAAATTCTGTGCCCTCCACTCTTTAAATTGTATTTTAGACTACTGTTATTATCAGACTGCCTGTATAACTCTCGCCTGTTTGTGATACTCTCCTCATGTTGCCATCATATAATTGTATTTCTGTTTGCTTTTGATCTGTACCCATGCCATATGTAACTTAAGCTTTGAGTCTGCTTGTAACTTCTGCACCCTGATACCTTTGGGTCTGGTGCGCAATACAAATAAATAAACAAAATAAAACAAAACAAAAAAAGAAAGGGAAAAGAAATAAAGGATCCTATGGCGGGTGATGCCGCACAGGGGACCCTACATGTAAAAAAAAGAAAAGAATAACCGATCACCCCGTGCATTATGCCGCGCTGCGATCCTTTACATGAAAGAACAATACATTGATTGCAGTACGAGAGGAGGGCTGTTGGAACAGTTAAGCCAGACCCTCATGAAGGAGGGTCAAGCTGGTCCTCTGCTCAGAGCCATGAACTAATTCACTGCAGCAACCCACACTTGATGTGAGGTGTTCCCCTGACAGGGAAGAGAGCTCCAGAACTCACTGCTGCCTTTTGACGCTACTGGTACCACCGCAGCCAAGCTTAAGGGCATTACCTGAGTGGGCTGCCTCTGTAAAATGTGCCACTACGTGTTATATTATGTTATGCTACTTGTGAGAGAGAATGGAGCACTACCTGAATTGAAAGAGGGCTCTCCCTCTGTGGAAGCGGCCACAAGTACTCTCGGGGCCGATGCTGGCAGATGCAGTCTGGGTTGAGGAAGCAGTCCATCATTTTCAGTCACCAGAGAGAAACCTGGACCAATGTGTGTGGATGTTACTGCACAAATGCCAGTCTATGAATCTCAAGGAGCAAACCGAGATCCATCTAACAGGGGTGAGACGCTCTGTGGTGCAGGTGGAAGGATTTATGCTGCTCCAGCCAAAGTTACATTTTGGCAGCCCCCACCCCCTAGCGTATAATAATCCCAGTTTTCATGCCTGTAGGGCCTAAAAGGCTCCCACTGGTGCTCCTCTTATCTATGCGTCTTCGTGAGGATCATGTAGAGTTCATGGACAGAGAAACTTTTTGTTTTCTAGATAATTCATGGCCTATTTCTAGATAATTCATGGCCTAGTTATTTCGGACAGCCATATGTTGGTTGGTGAATTTTACTTAAGGTCGTCTAGCGCCTTGAGACAAGAGGCCTGCGCTGAATACTTTTTTTCACCTAACTCTGCTGGAGGTATGGTCAGCTTCTCTTGTTTTTTAGAAGGTCCAATTAAAGGATTTAAGTACTGCTGAGCTTGGAACTTAAGTTACCAAAGCACACGCATTTTCTAGACTTGTGAAAATCTTCAAAACTACAGTGCTGGCGAAAAATGATGAAGGACAAGGATGAAATAACTCACGGTAAAAGAGAAGTTTCCCAAATATTCACGATGCCAGATAATACAAATAAATTAAAAATGGTTTTACATAGTGCTTTGTTCATGATTCCCCCCTCTTCTAAGCTCTTTAAAAAAATAGCTGCTACTCAATCCAATCTGGACAACACATGTTAGCTCAACTAACAAAGAAAACCTTTTTGTCCATTGGCCAATGCACTGTTAAAATGGTGTTATGCTTTTGGGAAGTGAAGAGGAAGTCTGTTTTTCCTCAGGTATTTCATGGCTCAAAATGCTAGCAGAGCTTGCAATAAATTGAAGGACGGGCGTGTGGTGGAAAGCGTTTACTCGCGCACCACCGGACTGAGAGCCAGAACTCCTGGGCGGCGCTCGTGCCTCACCTCTCCTAATTGTTTGTGTCATGCGCACGTCAGGAGCATGCCCCACTGTGTTATGGGAACTGCATTATGGCTGCGTACCACCGTGAACGAGCCCTTAGCCCACTTCATCAAGCAGCAGGAACAGTCTGGCCGAATGGATTTAATTATCATGGAATCGTGTTTCACTTCCTCTGAAACATGTTTTGAATTACAGAGTTGCCAAGAAAAGCAAAATGTTCGGTTGTGTGCCAACGTGCTTGTCAGGCCTGCTCTTTCAGGTATAAATAATGGCGGTCGCTGTGGGATACTGTGAGAGGAGAGCCCCTCCTGGGCGAGCTGCAAGCCATGTAAATCGGGTGAGAGGCAGGGAATGCCCGGGGCCCATAGTGGGAAGCAACGTTGTCTCAGGTGAAGGACTCAAATGCCCACAAATTGCTGCTGTCCTCATCAGTAGGCCTCCAGCACCAAGAGGCGCTACCTGAAAGAATGGGTCTCATGGCTGCCTTGTGCATAGGCTCAAACATATTCTCAGTAAAAATATTGAACCTTCGCTGCGGCTGTTCTTGTCTTAAGTTCATATCAACAGATTATCTCATATGATTCGTGATTCTCAACTCCAATGAATGCTGGAGTCTAGTCATTGACCCATTCTTCCAAAATGTTAATTTTGTATTATGAATGGCAGTGGTACTGTACTCTGTGGTGTATGTAGCGTTATTTACATGTACCACCAAAAGTGGCAGACTTGGGTGTAGGAATATGTTTCGATGGTCTCATTTCATCCCTTCATTTTATTCATAAGAGCAAAGCCATCGACTGCCATCTTTCTTACCACTGGCGTCTCACTGTTTTCTGTTCACTGTCATTGCCACCGAATGACTGGTGGATGAATCGACAGAATGTTCTTGCCATGACAATGCATCTACCCAAATGCCTTATCACAGTTAATGGTACTGGCTGTTCGGATGACTTGGAGCATGTATGACATATTGAAAGACATTAGAATGAAACACTGGTGTTTGTAGCAATTCCGCATCAGGATGGTGAAAAGACAACCTGCAATGTTCTGGCCCTCAATCTCCTCATTTTATCAGAAATGTTCTGGTATGCCGCTTTGTTCGTTAGCAGGCACCTCCTTTGACCTAAACATTGGTTTAAGCACGTCCCCACTCCCTATCAATTGTCGGCCTTTTAGGAAATGCATTTGCCACTAACTTTGACTGCTCCCATAGACTTGCTACCATGCATCATCAACAGCACCCTGACTCATTCAAACCTTCAACTGACCAGTGGCACATTAGATAACAAGAGAATAGGTAGCACCAACCCAACTCCACACCCAAAGAAAAGGTTCAGACACACCTATCACTCCATGCAATATTCACTATGATACAGCTAGATCCACGCAGAACCACCACAACGAGACGGGCCATAAGGAACCAGCATCAACCCAAGCCACAGGTATATAGCTCAAACGGAACCAAAAGTACCTGAATCAGGATACAGACCCTACTAATCCCAACCCTCAATTTCTGCATACCCAACCCACGCAAAACTCACACAACCATTTCTCTCCCAGCAATCCGCATGCACTTTACCACACTGCATCAACAACACACAAACAGCACCTACAGCACATGAGGTCTCTCCCGATCCGATACTTGCACCAAAGCCCAGCACTCGGAGTATACCGAGATGAAGCTGACAACAGCACACCACCTCTCCCACTCTCCTACTCCCCTCCTCCCGACTAACCCTACCCGCCCTCCTTCCTATTTACAGATCTGCCACAGCGCCTGGAGACCAATTCCGTTGATGACGGTGCGCTATACAAGTACCTTTAATATAACATAACATAATGAATTTGCCAAATGATTCATTCATGTGCTGACCCCGACTATATCAGCTCAATTGCCTCCCGAAACCATTGAATCTGATTGCTCTTTCCTTGTCCTTTCTACACTACTTCCCATTACTAGGCTATGCATGAAGGTTATTCTAGCTGTTCCCACAATATCCTGTCAAATTCTATGCATTCCGGGGGCAATTGAAAGAGAACGGGGCCCTTCTTCATCACTACTGGCATGTGACCTACATTGAATACTGCTTCTGATCCTTCATTCATAGCGACAGTCCCCTTCTGTGGACAAAGACCATTATTATCGTGTGTCGCAAAGGCTGCCTTAGCCCTTATGTCTTTGTGGACATATTCTTTCTATGGTCCTGATAACCCTTGAAATGCATGATCATTTCCCTAGGCCATACTCATCAAGTGATCATCAGTTTGTATCAGTCTCTATAATCTGACTCCCTTTCCTTGTCCGATAACTGCCTCTTGCCTAAAATACACCATTTGTGCTCTTATTCGTGGACAATAGACCTCATCTATCACGTTGTGCCACATATTCACTACAAAATGTATGTTACACTGCGGCCTTACCGGCATGATACCTTCTTAAAAGGGATATCCTTTCCCTTACAAATTCCTTTCTCCAGAATAAATGACTTTCATCTCCTCCATGGTGGTTATAGCGCACAGCCAAGTGATGTGAGAAGGTCAAACCAACCACCTATGAAAATAAGTGTGCTCCCAATCCTTCCATCTTTGTCAAATTCAGTTACTACATGCCTTTTGTCCACGTCCCTTCATAATCATCATTATCACATATGTACACTGCAAGTGCTACACCATTCCTTGCCTCTCTCTCTTGCCGATCCCACTGAAATCTTTCCCCAACCACAAATGCCTTTTGCCTCAAGGGCCGCCAGACAGCCCTCAGGCCCTCAAGTCTCAAGATGCCCATTGTTTATCCTTCCGAATGGAAGCCTTTTGCTTAGCACATCCCCATTTTTGTTAATGCGATGTTTCTCATAATACCCATAGCCTTCATTCTTCCTCCACTGTATCATCAATCCCCATTTATACATATCTTTTTCATTCAGCATTTTGCCACAACATGGATATTCGACCAGAAAAAAAACACAATTACCACCCCAATGGATACTTTCCATTCTCTCCACCATCTCTGCATTCATTGAGCGGGAATGTGGTCCATCCATAGCAGTCACTGATGCCACAGATTGGGACCCAAATATCCTGGTTCCATGCTCTGCTCAACCACTGCCTTCGTCATATTGTCAAAAGGATCATTAAATAGTTCATACTGAAACATAAACAGTCAAATATGACTACTCTGTTTCATCAGTAACCTGCCTCTTGCCATTATGCATAAAATGTTCTCTCTCCCTCAGTCGGCCTCATAGTTGAACCTTTCACTGCCTCCTTCACCCTTTAAACTGCCCAATATGCTCTAGCGAAATCCCTTGCCCATCCCAATTATCTGTGGCATCCTCAGCTGGATTTACTCTGTTTAAAATCATAAATGGGACCGACAATTTACTCTTTGTAGTCTGCTTTGTGTCTGTGTTTAGTTTTTTCCTCGCAATCATGTACTATCACTTTATTGTATGCATTCTGATGTTTGCCGCATCTCCTGTCTGTTACCATGCAGCCCTTTCACTCATTCCTGCATATAATCTCCATTACATGCTTCAAACGCTTTTGGATCTCATGCGGTCAAAGGAAACTATGCCTTTTCAGTTCTGTGCAGGTACCTCCAAACAATGTTTGCTAAAGGTAATATTTCATGGGGAGATGCTTGTGTCCTCTGAAAGCAAGCAAAATGGTGCTTATGGTGGATTGTAAGCTCCATAACCTCTCCTCCACCTTTCTAGTGGAATGTAGGGTGACCAGACTTCCTGGTTTTCCCAGGACAGTCTGGGGAAATAACCCTCCGTCCCGGGGTCCTGGGAGTTTTTAATTTTCCAAACCCTGTCCGGGGATTGGAAGGCTGGCTGGCTATGGTCCCGTTTTTTTCCGGGACCGTATTTCAACATCCCTAAATCGGATCCTGGCACAACTTTTCCTGCGTGTAAAAGAGGGCGTGATTGCTTTTCACACCCCTATTTGCTCCCCCTTCCCCTCCCTGGCATTCTCCTCGAATGAGAGCAGTGAGTCTGTGAGCACATCCCCTCCCCGCCCTGCAACAGACCAGCGACATAGAAGTAGGACTACCGTTTGTATTGTAGTCCTACTTCTATGTCCATGACCTGTCCTTTTCTTAATTTTAATCTGGTCACCCTACTGGAACACCAATGCCTGCTTTCGTGGCCAGTCTCTTACCGCTCTTTATATTTCACCCACTCAGACACAAGGGAACTCTCTAGAACATGTGCATACACCCTCTTCAATTTCCTCATCCAGTCTCACAATTGATCCCTTCCACTCTGATCACTCTCTCCTCCACTTATGTATTGACTCCCTCACCCTCTTATCTGCTACATCTTTAAAAGGAAAATTAAACTTGACTCTTTGGCTCCTTACCAAGCTGGTTAAATCCTTTCTTCTCTCTCTTGCTCCTCCTCACACACCCCTCCGTCGAAAAAAAAAAAACACTCTCTGTCTTTAACCTGTTACTTTGCTCCTTATTCCAATACCACTGCTCTATCTGTATGCTCATGCCATTTACCACCCACCCTCAGCCATAGATAATCCCCCAGGTCTGTCTCCTCGAGACGGAAATGATACACTACCTAAGAAGATGGCATAAGGACCATACCCGCCTCTTCTTCTCATCTAGAAAGATGCTCTGCTCGCTTTCAGCTTGGCCCTGTACTCTGCCAAATCCTCCTACTTTGCACATACTCTCCCCACTCTTATCCCCGAAAACTTTTCCCCACTCTACAAACTATGCTGTCTCCTCTCTATCTGCTAATGCCATTGCACACTACTTCTTAACTAGGATCACAAGGCTCCACAACATCCTCACCACACTCTCTCTTTGACAGCGCTTGCTTATTTCTCCCACCCACACACATCCTTAAGCACATTCCTCCTAGTTTCTCCCACTGAACTGGCTCCCACCTGTCAATCATCCAATCCTCCTGTGCCACTTTCAAATCGTTTGCCCCTCAGATGGTCAAAGACATTGGACCTCTCACCTGCTCCTATATCCCCTTACCCTTCAACCTCTCTCTCCCTCTCTTTCTTCAGGAATATGTTCTGCCTGCTTTAAGGTAGTTACTGTCCTACCTTAAGAAGCCCTTGCCTGACCCCAACAATCCTGCCAACTATCAGCCATTTTCTCTCCTCCCTAGTCATCAATCTACTGAAGCAGCCCTCATCCATAGAGCTAATTTCCTGACCCCTGCTCACATTGTAAAATGTATTCTATTCTAATTCTGCTTGAATTCGCACCTGCCTTTGGCACTGTGGACCACACCACTCTCTTCCTAATTCTTTCCAACTTAGACATATAGAGCACTGTTCCGGTCTGGATTACTCCCTACCTTTCTGATCTTCCCTTCTACATTTCCTAGAACATGGACATCTGTGACCCAACCTCCACCCCCATTGGTGACCCAACCTCCATCCCCATTGATGACCCAACCTCCACCCCCATTGGGGCGCCAACAGGCCCTGTCCTTGTCCCCTGCAATCTATACCTCCTTCCTTGGCCAACTCATATCCTATAGGCGTTCCACCTCCTTCCTTGGCCAACTCATATCCTATAGGGGTTCCAATCACCTCTTTCTGGATGCCACACACATCTTCTTTTCTTTTTCTACTCTGACTCTGGACTTCTCTGAAAGCATCACTGTTTGCGTCTCTGCTACCTGCCACTGAAAGGTCTGATGCTTAACTCTTCCAATACTAAAGTAATTTAGACCCCTGTTTCCGTTGCCACTCTCCATATCCTCTCACCCATCACATTTCGTGCAGTCATTCGGTTCCCCTCCCCTAAGGCTTACAACCGTAGGGACCTTTTGGAGACAAAGATCTCCACCTGTTTCACTTCATTGCTCCCATCTCTCAGGGCCGTCACGAGGGTGTGCAGGGGGGGCAAACTGCTCCGGGCCTCGCACTTGCGGGGGGCCTCGCGGCCCCCTCTCCTAAGGAGAAGGCAGCACAGTCTCCTGTGTCCTTTATTCACACAGGGGACTATGCTGTCTCCTCTCTGCTCCTGCAATGATTTTTCCTGTTAAATGCGAAGCCGTTTGGCTCTGCAACAAACAACAAAATAATGGGAGACAGCAGGGCTCAGAAGTGGGCTCTGCTGCCTCCCGTCATTCAGCTGAAAATGTGGACATGCTGAATGACAAGAGAGGACTCCTCTCCTTTCAGTCAGTGTGTTCACGTTGCTCAGCATGATCACGCTGGCTGACAGGAGAGGAGTTCTCTCTTGTCAGTCAGTGTGTTCAAGTTGTCAGCGTGATCCCGCTGACTGATGGGAGAGGAGTTCTCTCTTGTCAGTCAGTGTGTCATGTTGTCAGCGTGATCACGCTGACTGATGGGAGAGGAGTTCTCTCTTGTCAGTCAGTGTGTTCACGTTGCTCAGCTTGACCATGCTGACTGACAGGAGAGTTCTCTCTTGTCAATCAGTGTGTTCATGTTGCTCAGCATGACCATGCTGACTGATGGGAGAGGAGTTCTCTCTTGTCAGTCAGTTTGTTCACGTTGCTCAGCGTGACCACACTGACTGATGGGAGAGGAGTTCTCTTTTGTCAGTCAGTGTGTTCACGTTGCTCAGCATGACCACGCTGACTGACAGGAGAGGAGTTCTCTCTTGTCAGTCAGTCTGTTCATGTTGTCAGCATGATCACGCTGACTGATGGGAGAGGAGTTCTCTTGTGTCAGTCAGTGTATTCACGTTGCTCAGCGTGACCACGCGGACTGATGGGAGAGGACTCCTCTCCTGTCAGTCAGTGTGTTCATGTTGTCAGCATGGTCACACTGATTGATTGGGGAGGAGTTCTCTCTTGTCAGTCAGTGTGTTCAGGTTGCTCAGCATGACCACGCTGACTGACAGGAGAGCAATTCTCTCCTGTCAGTCAGTGTGTTCATGTTGTCAGCGTGACCACGCTGACTGACAGGAGAAGAGTTCTCTCTTGTCAGTCAGTGTGTTCATGTTGTCAGTGTGATCACGCTGACTGATGGGAGAGGAGTTCTCTCTTGTCAGTCAGTGTGTTCACGTTGCTCGGCGTGGCCACTCTGACTGATGGGAAAGGAGTTCTCTCTTGTCAGTCAGTGTGTCGACGTTGCTCAGCATGACCAAGCTAACAGGAGAGGGCTCCTCTCCTGTCAGTCAGTGTGTTCATGTTGTCAGCGTGATCACGCTGACTGATGGGAGAGTTCTCTCTTGTCAGTCAGTGTGTTCACGTTGCTCAGCGTGACCACGCTGACTGATGGGAGAGGAGTTCTCTCTTGTCAGTCAGTGTGTTCACGTTGCTCAGCGTGACCACGCTGACTGGTGGGAGAGGAGTTCTCTCTCATAAGTCAGTGTGTTCACGTTGCTCAGCGTGACCACGCTGACTGATGGGAGAGGAGTTCTCGCTTGTCAGTCAGTGTGTTCACGTTGCTCAGCGTGACCACACTGACTGACAGGAGAGGAGTTCTCTCTTGTCAGTCAGTGTGTTCATGTTGTCAGCGTGATCACACTGACAGATTGGAGAGGAGTTCTCTCTTGTCATGCAGCATGTTTACGTGTCGGCTGCGTGGATGCTTTTTAAGGGTGCATGGAGGTAAGGTAAGTGTTTTTTATTTTAAATTAAAAGCGTATATGTATATTTAAATTAAATTACTATGTATATGTGTATGTATGAATCCATGCATGCATGTTGGTGTTTGTGTCAATGCTGTGTTTGGTTTTATGTATACATGCATGTATGGAGTTGTGTAACTGGTGGATGATTGCATGGGTGAAAGTGTTTTTTGTGAGTGTGTGTTCAGTACCACCCCTAAATGTAGCCGCCCTGGGGGCCACTTCATTAAGGGGTGGGTTCATGGCATCAGAGGTGCACCTAAGCTAAAATGTCAGGGGGGAAAGGGGACTAACACTTCAAATGTTGGGAGAGGTGCTAAAGTCAGAGGCTGTAAGGAAGGGGCTAACTTCCTTGTGTGGGGGCACATAACATCTTTCTACATTTCGAATCAGACTTTTCTGGTCAAGCTTCAATGTTACAAGCAGCTACCTCTTGCCTTCATTTCTGAAAAGTCACACTTAAGGACTGCTGTGAGAATGAGATGTCTCACGTCACCACTTCCCTTCTAATCACTCCCCTAGCATGCAAGTGCTAACCCCACATCACGATTTCAATTACCTAAAAATGTATGGATATGAATGCAGGTGCTAACAGTGAAATTAATTCTCATGGCCATGCTAATCCCTATGGCAATTCTCACCCAGCTCCTGCCCTCCCCACCCAAAACACCTCCTCACTGGAACTCTTTGAGCTAGCTTTAAACATGCCTTGCCATCAAACTTTGCCCTCAATGTGCCTTCAAGTGTTTCCTCAAAGGAGTCTTCTGAGAGTTCATGACTTCATTGGAGTTGTAAACACGTAACTGGTGTAATAAAAATATCTTAATCAGGTCTGCCTTTGGCTCCTCAAATTAATAACACCCTGCATGTGTTTCGCTGAAGTTCTTTTAAAAATAAGCATTGGCAAAGCCGACAGTTTTGGCTTGTGTATAAGTATTAGGCATTTACCAGGCACTGCTATTAGCTGCTCGGGTACTCAAACCATTTTGCACTGGCACTATCAATGGCCAGCTAATACCAATACAGAAATGCCTTTCCCATGCCTACACGAATGCCCAAACTGTTAGCATTGCCAGTGCTCTTTTTGATTTACCCTTGATGCACAGGACTATGCATCAAGGTTAAAGCAACCATACTACTTGGCTAAATTGGCCCACATTGAATATAGGCCAATCTAGCCAGTAATAACACTTATGGGTACACAGTCAGCCTGGATATACTTTCTGTGGCATGGCATTTTTACTGGCTGGGAGTCCGTACATGGTAATAATGGCATATATTGATGCAGCCTGCATTGATATATTTAGAACAACAAGCATGAATATATTTTTATACTAGCATATCTCGCGTGGAAAGGCGGCATGAAATGTATTGGAAAATGTCCCTATGCACAATTTGTGATGTGCAACTATTTGGAATTTCCATGTGCTTCCATACAAAACCAATTGCAAACTGTATGGATTTCTACCCAATTTTGCAAAGAAAGTGCTGTAAAATGCATACTTTTAACCCAATAACCCAATGTTTCAAACATTATCTTGGGAATGAGAACCCCCCTCAACCAACTTTGGGCTCCCTCACTGTGCTCTGTTCATTCTGCCTAATTGGCACAAACATTTAAGCCTCTTAAATTCAGAAATGTACCAGCCTCCACTGTACATCATCTGTCACTGTGTATGATGTGTGTTTTAATGCGCACACAGGGGCAGGGTGCTCCTTAATGATATGATATGGCATTTATAACGTGCCTGTACACAAGTGTTTCTAGGCGCGACAAGGCAAGGAGGGAGAAACAAAAGAGTAGGACAAAACATAGATCTTACTAGGCCTTGTGTCATTCAGATCGCGCAAGAGCAGGGAAGGGGGAGGGGAGAAGTGCTGAGGGTGGGGTACGATGCAGAAGTGCAGGAACAAAGGAGAAACAAGAGTGCAGCCAATGGGTGGCAAGTGTGGGTACTCATAAGTGCAGCCAACGGATGGAGAATAAGAGCAAGAGCGGGGACTGTAGGTTTACAGATACAGACCACAAGTGCAGGGGAGCCAAGAGGCAGTGCAATATTGCAACAGGACAGGCAGGGACCTGGGCCCGAATTCAGAGATTGACCAGGTGACCAGTGCATGGATCAGGCAGGTGATCAGCAAGGGAGAGGCAGAAGCAAAGAGACAGGTCTTGAGGTGCTTCCGGAACCAGAGATAATTCTCCTCAAGTTTCAGTGAGGCAGGGAGGCTGTTTCCAGAGAGAGGCCCCAGCCGAAGAAGGAGATCTGCCCTGAACGCTTTGCTTGGAAAAGTGACTGACCCTCAGCGAGTTGGAGGTGGCGCAGTGGAGAGCTCATGCCATCCTATAAATATTTATTCATATGATAAAAAAGTTAGTCTAGCATGAACATTTCTTCAGTAGAGAAATCTAACTTTGCTGTAGTTGAATTGGAGTTGTAGTAATAAACCATATTTGGGATCCTGCACACAAACTCCATGGTAGATTTGTCGAGTCCCCTGTTTGCGGATGTGCTGCTGCTGGCCGAGTGCAAAAAACTGTAAGTGGGCCTCCCCAAATGTTTTGGCCTGGGCCTCACCACATCTTCTGACCGCCCGGCCATCTCTACTGCTGATAGGATTAACCTGCTGAACATTAGAATCCTCCTGCTGCCGCTCCTTCTCCCTCCTCACCCTGCACCGTTCCAATACCCTAGGCCCATGCTAAAAACTAAACGTATATCCACTACTTTAAATCCTCATTCGTTACCTCGTAAGCAGCGAATGGAAGCCCTTAATTTACAGCCACATTTCTTCACCTACTTCTCATTTCCTCCTGTAAAAAGAACCCGAGCACATTCTGTCCCTCCCACTGCTCTCTGATGTATGGCACATGTTGTCCCTAATCTATGTATTGTTAGTGTACACCATCCCACCAAATGGTCTCTTTTCAAACACATCTTCCTAATGTGCTTCACCTGTTTCAGGATTAATTGGAAAGGGGGTTTGGGGGAACCCAGTCGTTGCTGGTGCTGGATTGGTTGTGGTAAGTTCGTTAGGCTGGTGCGTGGAGCGTATTCAAATGATGAGTCATGCCACCGATATCTGAGGTGAAGTGGTTTTTTATTATTATTTCAACTATGGATAAGTATAGTTTCTCCATGAACAAAGCCGTTTCTCTTTTTGCTCCAGCCACACTTTATTTATGTTTCAGGATTACTCCAATTATTGAATCCTTGGTCTGTAAGTGTTTCCGGTTGGGGGACATCATTCTCTCAGTATATAAAGACACATACAAACAGAAAACTAAAGGTGAATGCTTGCCCCATTAATCCTCCTTCCTCAAACAGTGTCTTTTTCATCGCCTTCTTTCACTTCTGGTTCAATCTTTTTTTTTACTGCTTGTGGGGGGTACTTTTTGTTCAATGTATATCATGTGACATAAAGGTCCTCATTACAAGTAAACATGGTGGTAAAGTGTTAGTAATTCTGTTACTGCCACGTTACCACTAAATCAGTGCACTGTCAAATTACTAGATTCAGAGGTAAAGTGGAACACGTAGTGCCAGCATTGTGCTGGAGGAAATCTCCCCACCTTACACCCTAAACTTGGCAGATTTACTGCGTGATATTAATGCGCAGAGTTCAAAATCCCCATCCTCCTGACTCCAAAACAGGGATTTACACCACCAACCACCACTGATAATCCTGTAGTAATGCCACAGGACTGAGTGGCGGTAATTCCACAGATTTTCAGAAGACTACCAACAAACTCATGTGGAGGCCCAATGTCTGTTTCACCTTAGCGGTAACATGTGTCTCATTGTCCAATGTAATTGTGTCTAAAATGCTGAGCATATCAATTATATAATTCACTAAATGTTAAACAACTCTCAATGCTGAACAATTTCTAGTGAAACAAAGGCATGTAAATGCGAATCTGTGAAGTGTCTGTGGTAATGGAGCAATACAATCCATGTGAAGATTCGTCGAAGTTTCAATCAGTCTCGCTTCCTTCATTTATATGCCTTTTTATAAGGGCAGGGGTGAGGGTCATTGAATTGCAAACCAAACTGAGTGGACCCGTGAAAACAGAAATGGCGACGGTCTGCAGGTCCCAAGGTGTCAGCAGAGGCAGTTGTTGGGGAGAAGTCTGGGGAATCAGATTGTGCTGGTTACTGGCACTAAGAGCAACTGTTGTAGAATACTCCTGGGGAACCTCATGGAAGTCTTAAGCGCTGAATTAGGAATGAGGACATTTGGGAATGTGAACTGTTTGGAGCATCTCGCATTTTGGGTCGGTTTAGGTGCTCCATGAGTTTGGAAGGATCTACCAACTCTCAGAGCTGCTGTGTGTAATATTAATGCATGGCAAAATTGGTGTGAGAGAGAACTGTACCAATCCAACCACACGTGAATGTGTGATCTTATTGAAGGTGACATTTTGGAAGTCAACAAAGGCATAATCTGTGAGGGCAATGAAATAAAATAAATAAAAATATCAAATCAATCAATAGCATTAAGACTGACCACCCGGCCTCTCCCGCATGGAAGTGTAGCCCGGTGTGGAGGGATGTGTAATGGTCGGGATGCCTGGGGTATGTCAGGAGTTGCTTTATCCTTCAGGATGGCAGGTCTCACACACAAAAACAGCCAGAGACATGATACCAAACACGTGGTCACAGAAGGCCATGCAATACAACACAACAGGGGCAGGAAAAACATTCAAACTCACATTTGCACCAACACTCCCACTGAAATACAGGGGCAAACACACAAAGGAGGAACCCACAGAGGGACGACCCTCGTTAGTGAAGGTAATGGAAATCTGTGCATTGACCCTCATCAACAAAATGGCGGCAGTTCCAACAAAGTGACAAAGCAACCCTTCTACACAAAGGAGCCTCATAGAGACGAGTGAAGTGACGCGTGTTTCCTTCCGCTCGAGATGAAGGATGTGGAAGGATGTAAGAAAACAAGGTATACTTAAGGCAGTAGAGGGACCACACTCTAGAATGCTGTGAAACAAGGATGTGCAACGATGGATGCACCCAGCTTGATTGAATCAATACAGGGTGTGGCACAGCATGCATGTTTCCGGGTTGAACTGTGCAGGCAGCACTGCATTCTCAACCCCCTTGCACCTAGATCTGAAGATGTGTAGTATCTGGCTTTCCCCCTTCCCTGACCTGTGTGTGGAGAGGGTAGGTTCTTTGACTGCTGCGTTGTATGCAGGGCTTTACAAGAATTTCCCCCAAGTTGCTGAATTTACTAGAGGAAATTCAATTGGAGGGAGAATTACATATTTGGGGTTGCTCGTGAGAAATGTTGCTGCTATTCTCGAGTGTGTACGATTATATAGTAAAGTATTTGGAGTTATGTTTAATCTTAGTGTAGTATCGGAGGATCTAGCTTCCCAGTTAAGGCAGCTCAATTATGTAACTCCCTACCTCATGCACTTAGATCTGACCAAACGTTTAACAAATTCAGACAGAACACAATAAAATGGCTCACTGAGAATGATATGTAACCTGCACTCTCCCTTGGCTCATTGAGCATGCTTTGTATCTGCACTCTCCCATGTACCTACCACCTGTCCTGTACCCGATGGTGACTGACCTGCTACTATGTAACGCAAGCTCTATGATGACGATTGTTTTGCTATGCATTGACTGTACTTGTTTTTGTCTCACCCTGTGGTGCCATGCTCTGTAAAGTTGTAACTTCTGAAAACTAAGCTGTAAACCTACTTTTTCTCATGCGCCCTTCTACCCCAGGGTCCGGCGCGCACAATAAATAAACAAACAAACAAACATAGCTATGACATAAAAAAGGGCTGTGTTAGTACCTGGTGTTGGTCGGAATGCCATTCCAAGTTTCCATTCTAGCTAGGGTTAGTGGGTTGGGAATGGACTCGTAATTGTCCCATTTACAGATAGTTTGAGTAGACCAAATGAGATCAAGGGAAGGTTACATGTTGGAATTGCTATGCCTTCATTCCGCAGATGGACTTGTGGGCTAGGGCTGTAATGTCCTTAATTGTAAACGTGTCATACTTCTCTCTCAACAAATTTTCGGGGAAAGTTGGCTCGCCAGTTCTTAGTCTTTAAAGCATATTGTTCTGTCAAGGAGATATAGGCATGAATGTCTGTGGGAGTTCAGGTGTGCTGCCAGGGCGTGTTGCACATGTTGGCAATTAGGCATCAATAGTATTCCAGCCTCTAGGATTGTTTGCATTCACATGGTCATTTGTGTATGTATGTGGACAGGTTTGTACATGTATCGGGGTTGGTACTGTATGTCAGGATAGTTTCCCCTGCCTTATGGATGTTTGGGGCATTTGAGTTCTCCTACTTGCTGCTGGATATCCGTTTTGTCACTTTGCCTGCATCGCTCCCATTCACCCTTTTTGTTTCCCGGAGGGTACCACAAGTAGAGTCACTCTGATTTATGTCCAACTAACAGAGCTCAAGTCCTAAAACAAATAAGTCAGGGGAGGTGGGGGGGCTTTCCTGTATGCCGTGGGGATTGACGTCTCAGGCAGTGAACATAAATTGAAACACATTTGCATTTTTAATTTTAAGATGTCTTTCCCAATTTAAGAAAGTTCACAGGACAAATTAGCATTTCCCAAGAGAACATGAATCATTGCTAAATAGAAAAGGTGCACACCTTGCGTATCTCAAAATATGTAAGACAACGTGTCCTGTACAGCAGAAAGTCAACAGGAGAATTTCACAAAACCGTTCAGAGATTAGCGTTGTCTCATACGTTTTTTGTTCACAACCACGCAACCTGAGTTTGAATCTTGGACACGGTGCTGTGTTATCAGGTGGAAATAGTCAGTTTTTATGAAAAAACAATGAATTCATTTTAAAGACACAGGGGGATGAGGTTCGTCCCCTTAAAAAAGTGAGCCGACACTGTCCACCCGCGTGTTCCCTTGACCTGAGACCTGCCTGCTAATTAAAGTACTTACCTGGTAAGGAACTCATGGTGGCAACAGTAAAGAAACAAATGATCACAGTTCAAGGGTGTTTATTAAACTGTAAATTCAGGGTGGAAATAATGCCTAATCTAAATGTAAATCTAAGATGGGAGCAAGTGTTGAGCATCAAATGAAAAATAAGGCAGTCCTTGTGGCGTTGTCAAAATAAAAGGGCCTATACTAAGAAAAACCTATTGCCAATCCCTTACACCTAATTATACAAAGAATGTAGGATAAGGGTTCAATAAAGAAAGAAGTGTTCACAAATAATAAGTCCGGATGTGATTGCTAGGGGTCTCCCTTCCCCATGTTTTCAGCACGGGATAAGGTGGGACCTTGGAGCACAGCACAGGTGCAAGCTTTCTCAGCACAAGGTAACAGTTCCATTCCAGACATCAGGCTCTTCGAAGGATAAGCCTATTTTCAATGAAAAGTTTCTTGCCTTCAAGGGCCTGATGTAGTCAACAACAAACAAACAAACAAACAAACAAACAAAAAGTTACTTTCTCAATGGACTTTGAGTGAGGACTTTTCACCCTCAATCTCCCTCGACCGGGTTCGGACTCACTTGACAAGGGGGACCATTCACTTCCCCTGGTCTTCCAGTGCTTCTTACTTTCACGGATCTTAATGTCTTTTTAAACATTTCTTCAGGCCTCGCCTCTGATTGTCGGCTTACCTCTGCCGGGTTCACTCTCGCCAAATTCTACAGACAGTTCACTATGGGACATCAGACTTTGCCCCTTCTCGTTAGCATCCATTTACTCTTGCCAACTTTTAATAAACATTGCATGAATTCGTTTTTACCATAAAGGATTCATTTCCCTTTCTTTCACAATCATCGGTCGGTTAAAGACTTTCGATGGTACAGAGGATTTTAAAAGACCGCTGCATGACCACTTTGACCTCTCTTTGCCTCTTCTCAAGGCATTCTGGTTGCGGTAGTCTTTTATCATCAGGTAATTGCCCAGAGTTTCCTGCGTGAGCACCCATGTGGTGCCGGTCGTCTCTGTTATGGGGTCCTCCCCTTTTCTCAATAGTTCCTTTCAAAGTTCAAATCAGCTCTTGCTACTTTTTTCATGCAACACAGTTCAGTTTCTTATCGACTCTCCCCTGACTCACCGGCTGTGATGAACTGCTTGGCTTTCTTCTTCTTCAAGTCAAGGTTGGTACCACTGAGACAAGCATCTCTCCCAGGCTTGGTTATCAGCGGAGGAGGGTCTGGTGTACCATAGACCTCTGCTGCAACACACGCAGGCCTTTGTTCGTGGTCTTATGTTTCCAATTAAAGAGGTTTCGCGGGCCTGGATCGGAAAGAGAAAGGTCACGTCTCTCCTTGTCACGTTCTCGGCATTCGCCGTCTTTCTTGCCTCTTCTTGAACTGCCATGCTCAGTTAGCCCTCACATTGTGAGGTCTGCCTTGCTCCTCTTATGCTCTTGTGCTCCAACCTTTGGGAATTATAGTGTTTGGTCAATGCCGTTTGAGAGTTCTTGAATGAATAATCATGGGGACAGTAAGGTGTTGATTCACTATCCAAATGATTGGAAACTGCACATGGTGAACATCAATGATTGTAAACATGGTGGATCACTGAAGGTGTAACTTATGTGGTTGCGTGGACACTCGGCTCTGTGTATGTCACATATCTTAGCCGGGAAAGAAGGGGTGGTCAGTTTATGCACCTGTGGAAAACAGTTAAGTTCTTCCCTTAGAGGTGGCCCGATGTGAAAAAATTTAAAGCCGGGTCCATATCTTAAAGTCAGCGCAGATGTTTAGTTATTTGCTTACCTTAGTGTGTGACGGTAAGACATATCAGTTGACTATCCGTAATGTTAATCATTGAAACTACAAATAAAGTCACACAAGAAATATTGGGAGACCTCTCAAAGAAGGAAGAAGCCATAAAAAAATACCCTTATATATCTTCAAGAAAAGGTTAGATTAGATGGCTCTTGATTCATTCAAAATTACTCTGCAATCACCAGAAAACAAGCTGACGAAGGTGGAGCTATTGTGTTGCTAAGAACATCGAACATCGATCTATGTTTCAGAATGTTTATGACAATTATCAGATGCCCACCATTATGTGTGATTCAGAGAAGATCAGAGAAGATCCCACTAAGGGGCTCAAGAAAGAAATGGCCATGAATGTGAATAATGTCAGCAAAGGAGGTATAATTTCTAGACAAGAGGCCGATTTCCTCACTCTGGACCACATCATAGTTCCTGTTTTTTACACTCTCCAAAGATACACAAAAGACTCACCACACCTCCAGAGAGACCTATTGTGTCAGGTGATGGCTCCATTTTGGAACCCCTCTCACAAAATGCAGATTTTTTGTAAAAAATGAATAATAAATTATGAAATCCTACACTAAGGACACTACACACATCGTTGCCATTGTGTCATGACAAACTTTTGATCCTAATCAAGAGGTCTTAATAAGTATGGATATTGAATCCTTATATGCAAACATCCCACAACCGAAGATCCTCCCACGTTAGTGACAAATAATTTCACTTTCCAAATGTTTTATAACACCAGATTGAGGGAACGGACAACATACAAAAAAATCATTCTATAAAATAATTTGTTCTAAAATAAAATGTGTTTTCTTTTAACCATGTTTATTTTTAGTTCGAAGGCATATAAGCAATTACAACATAGCATTTGACAATATTAAACTCTTATGCTCTACATTTTACTCATGTTCATGTCTTACAGATCATTAGAATTCACATTATCTCCAGAGTTTTCCCAGTTCATGTGGTTTTAAAAGAATAAATGTATTTCTAGAAAAGTTTGATATTCGGGATGCCAGTCGCCTGACTCTAGAAATGGTTGATCAACCAAGAGAGGATTTTTGTTTGATTGTGTGTTAGATATTGCACCGAGTTTAATTCCACATCTGGGTTCCTCCCGTTACATTTATAAATGCAACTATTTTTAAACATTTATGTGGCTTATAATCTTTACAAGGCAGTTGTTTACTTTTACTGTGTTCTGTTTTAGGTCTGGTTTTGTCATGGTTTATTACACTCAACTCAGGGAGTTCCTTTCCCCTCAATGAAAATGATGCACAATAAAGCACTATGATTTTGATTTGGTTCAATTTGGTAAGGCCTCCGACCTGTCTCGCACCCAACCCCAACAAGTACCCGGTGCCACAATGCACTAAGATCCAGGCTGGTGTCTAGTCAGAATATATATATTTATTAATTTATTGAAACCAAATTTGACAAATAGACTGACATCAGCCACCAATACTGTGGCAACACAAGAACACAAAATGACTTCCGTAATGGCACCAACACAGAGATAATACTGAGATATGAAGTCACAATTATTTCTTTTTAAATCACCCACCAATACAGAAAAAGAACAATTCAAGACACACAGTGATTGTTGATTTGGTTAGGATACTTTTCTCCCAGTGACCCCACCCTCCAAACATCAATTAGATTTGACCCCTCTGAATGGAAGGCCAATGGCATAGAGTAGAAACTCAATGGGACCACCATTTTTGTTATTCTAAACACAGATGCAATGTGAGGGAAAGAAAAGCAATGGGAATTTTTGGGGATTCATTCTGATAAAATGCACTCTTTGGAAAAAGGATTCAAGGGGAAAAATTGTTTGTTCTACTTGTGATCACAGAAGCAATGAGGGACCGACAAGCAATGGGAAATTTGTTTAACCACACCTGAAAAGAACAGACAGGACTTTGTGGTTTTGGTCAGGGCACAATGGGGACAATTTCCTGTTGCACCCTGTGCATGCAAAGGCACTACCAGGCTTCACACTTCTGATTTAAAATGAAGGGGATCAATGGAGAATTCTGTTTTGACACCCTGCGCACTCATGTGGAAACAAGGTTTTCGGATCACTTCTTTTGGCAAATCTTTATGTCTATACAGACACAAAACACACTGGGAAGAGCTTGTTGGTTTAAAATGCCAATAAACACCACCTGTGATTTCTGTAGGGGAATTAATTGGTTTTGTTTAATTAAATATGTAGGGATCTACACCAACAAACAGTATATATTGCTATGGGGAAATAACTACAACAATGCTTGAAAAATGCATAGCCTTAACAATCTATGGCTTTGGAGATAGTCTTACTTACAGGAGAGGCCTAGAAATGAGCATCAGGCAACAGCAGGACACAACTGGGGCAGCAAGAGAGTCAGTCAAGGATCTCTTCTGAATCCTCCAAGGGGTCCCAGTCAGCTTCTATGTCTCCTGGTTCCTGTCACCATTGCAAGATTTGGGACTCTCTGTTAGGATGTTTCTCGCCAGATTTCAGCAGCAGGTTGCCTCCCGGAATAAATGGAAAAGTCCAGTTCTAATGCAAAATGGTTTACTTATAGGGCGAATGACATCACAAACTTGTCTTGATTCTCGTGAAAGGGATTGGCTGGTTTTCTCTACCCCCCTCCCACCTGTGTGCTAATAGGAGAAGGAGATGAGGGGAGTAAGTCATGACAGCTGTGGGAGGAGAACACTTCATCATCCCATTTTGACAGGTGGGCTTGGCATGTTTTAAAACTCAAAAATCTCTCAGCATGGCAAGTACTCTAAATTTTCAAATCTTTACCTGTGTGAATATATTTTTCAGAACTGCTTATTAAGGCAAATCAGATGAGGATGGTCTGGAGTCGGCATGCCCTTCCTATGCAGAGATACCGTTTTTCTTCATTTACCCAGGAGCCATATCAGTGAAAAATATACCACTTTATAGTCCTCATGTTATTTCCATCACGCTCATTCCAACTTTCAAATCTCTCGGAATCAAGGGAAGACCAAAATCAAATTTTCATGAATAACTTAAGTTATGTTTATCACACAAAAATCATTTTAGCATGGTTACAAGGGGGTTACTACAGCCCTTACTATGCAATAATATGTGTTTTTCCATTCACTTAAACTTTTGTCATTATTCGTTTTCAGTTGCATTTTCCCTTAAGCATGTGACTAGCCAGAGCCAGGCTCATGTTTATGTTCGCTTCCTCCTTCCAGGCTTGTGAGGCCCTGATAGCAACTCTTAATGGACATTTTTATGGGAATTGTGACCTCAAGGTCACTTCTGCTGAAAGACCAGACATGGGCTTATCAGTCCTTGCCGTGGTTACATCTAAACTGTATTTTTAAGTAATGGCCCTGATTGATGATGACACCCAGGGACCTCTCTTCAGGGCAGCAGAGGAAAGGTCTTGGAGGTTAAGTTTCATCTCTGGAGAAAAGACGGGCTCATGTACCCTGCCAGCACATGGTCTTTTAAACTCACACATAATGCATTTTCCATGACATTTTATAAGGTTTTCACAGTTTCAAAATACATGAGTATCACTTCTGGATTGTCCACATGTATCAGGAAGTTATATGAGAAAACCACGCTCAAACTTTAAAAGTCTAGTAAGCATTTTCTATGCATACTGTCATTTGGATGAGGGAAAAACAAACAGAAAGTCTTTTATTTCTGGTAAATGCAACAAGCTTGATTTCAATTTCAATGACTGGTGCACCATCTGGTATTACATTGAAGGCAATGTACGCACTGCTCTCTCCTTAAGTAAAAGTGCAGTTCCCCATGGATTGTCAGCCACATGTCTTTCTTTTCCTTGCTGAAATGCATTGCGCATATCTTCGCACTTTTGGTTTAGGCCCACTTTCTTGCCTTTTGATTTTAGGCCTGTGTTTGGTTCCATAGCCCTTATGTCTGACATCACCATTTCTGTGCTGGCCTTAGATACAATGGGCATTTGCAAATCACTCTGGCCTCTTGATTTCTATCATTCAGGGGCTATATTTCACCCCACAGGTATAAGAGAGTTTTGATTCCCTATCAGAGCTCTTACAGCTATATAAGAGGAGGCCCTGTTGTCAGTCAGTTGTTGCATGATACAGAAAGAGAGCGACATGGTGAAAGGGCAGCTATACTGCAAGCTATATTTTAGAGTGAGTAAGTTGTCGAAACAGTTGCTGAATGCGTCCTCTATGAGCTTCTCTTGCCTCCATGCTGCTTGATGCATTCATGTCCTTTTCATTTTGGTGCTACGTTATATTTACTTATAAATGTTATTTACGCTGCTCTGTACATTCATGATTTGTTTCACTTTTGCGCAGCGTTACTTTTTTTGTAATTATTTCTGCCTTTAATTTTTCAATGTCCGTCAATGTCAGTGTGGTGCAGAGAGATCCTTTCATTGGCCCATTGCATTTTAGCAATATTTTCATGGGCACAATCTTTGTATGGTAAAACATACTTGACAATGTTACAGTTTATTGTGTGTGTGTGTCAATGACATGACATTGTTTTAGTGAGCCTGCATCTTCCATCATGTAATTTGAAAATACCTTATAGTGAATATATCTGCACTATTTTGTATGAGAACATGTTTGCCTACAGATTCATATTTTTGAAAGATAGTCATCGTTCACATGACGTTTTACAAAGCTTCTGGGGTAGGGAAGCCTTTGTATGCATTGTTTTTCTTTTACCAGCTTGTGATATTCAAGGTTAGCGTATTGTACTGAACAGACCTACCAAGCAGCAAACACAGGGTCACCATGTCTATCCTCACACCCCTTCCCATCACTTCAACTCTCCTTTAAACTCTTTGTAATCAACTCTCATGAAAATAGAACATACAATACAGGTAGAAAGCAGCCTTGCCTAATGCAAACATTAGGGCTTCATTGTTATGCAAATTAGATCCCAGTGATTTCTGGAACACACATGGTAGGTATTGGTCGGAAACATACAAAAACACAACTTCAGAGGAGACAGAAAGCATGGCAACCAGACAATTGTTATGATGTCGAATCATTGTGAATTTTCTTCAGTGGTAAAGCAACAGTAACAAGCATTGGCACAGCCAATAGCCCTGACTTTGCAAATGAAGAAGGGGATATTGTTTGTCTTATGATGGCTTATACAAAATACGAAAGTCTACACTTACAACTGCAGACCTATTGGCTTTGCAAATGCGTTTTAAATGTTATAGTAGTAATCTCTAATGGATGGGGTTTATATAGCACACACCTAGTGGGATACAACAAAGTGCTTCACAATTGCATTAAAAAAGGTTAGTTTTGCCTTTTCATTTTTACTTACATGTTACCTTGGATTATGATTTCTGGGTTATGATTACATACAACCAAAACAAACAGCCAGTGCCAGGCATGACAGGAGCACACAAATTGGTTTCAGTGGAATGAGTTGGCTTTGTTGGTGTTTCGGCTTTGTAAATTGGTTATTGTTATGGACCAGGTAAAATAGATCCAACTATGCCTTGAGCCATTGTAGGCAGATAATGTGCCATGCGAGGTAAATGGGCCAGGATGAGATGCTGTTTCTGCAACCACAGACATGTGGCTTTTTTCACAACCCAAAGGCGGTGTATGCAGTGCTGTGGTGCCATCGAAAGCTGGTGTTCCAATAAGGTAATATACCAAGTAGCTGACCGAGGTGCACCCGCAAAGGGGCAGCTGTGCAGCCATTTCCCTAAATCAATAGATTTGGCATCATTGAATGGGAGGGGGAGCACACATCCTTGCCCTGCAATACTGGTAGAATGCATGTTTCATGAATAGTATGAAACATTTGCCTTCCAGATGCACCTTGTGCAAGGACAATTCGGAGCGTGTTTTCCAGTTATATTTAGTTTTTCTATCAGATGCTGTGCTTCCTTTGACTCATATTCCTTGGCACATTTTCTGTAACCAAGGCTTTGACTCAGAGCAGCTGTGAGTGCCTGCCCAGAGACACCTACGGAGATAATTATAGGAGGGGACCAGAGGAGGTTGACGCTTGTGAAAGCTGTTTGCTGTGATTCATGCGACTGTGAAGCCGAAGAAAACATTTGCTTTCAGCATTTCCAACAGCAGTATTAATGTATGTATGCCTTGTGTGTATAACATTTGCAAAGCGCCGCATGAGGCTCAAAAACTGCCTGGAAAGAGAATAAACAACAGCCATTCTGCAACCTCGTCTAAACTGGTCTACGTTCAATGGGGACCAGTGGACCACTAACAATGATTTGGATTGTGTAGGTTCAATATAAAACCCGGTATCAGAAATCAAAAACTTCGATAACAGGACGAAATTCTAATTAGAAAAAAACCTCACATGGTAAAAGTTTGAACCCCGGGTATCCTTAAATCAGTAACAGGTCATGCATGGATGTGATGCAGAATAACTCTTACACCAATAATAAGACCGACTCAGGACGTTGGCAAAAAGGTCTCTCCCGACTGTTTTATTATCAATTGTCTAAAGCAGGGAATTACAACCGACATCAACGGACGTTCGCTCGAGCTCTCAATCATTTTGCATAAAAAACATATTTATTTACTAAAAATGTGTGATACGTGACGTCATACTACATGGCAAACAAGAAAAACCTACGACGGGTTGTGATTGGTTCAAAGAGAACATCTAAGTATACTTTCTATATAGGGACGGGTTGTGATTGGGTCTCTACAGTCAGAAGGACAACTTATGCCCACCCCTAGTGCAAGTCATCTTCGACAGTTTTTAAGTACAAAGTATATCATTGGCTCTCAAACTATAAGGCCCTTCGTTATATGGCCCTCTACAATTGGTTGGCACGCTCATGCCCTTCTGGAACATTCGGCACACTAGTAGCACATAGGTGGTACCCCAGGTGTCAGTGGGTGGACTTGACCGTGTCGCCCCACCCAATTAGCAGAGAAGTCATTTAAGTGTTGCCAGGGGTCGCAACAGTGACCCGTGAGGTCTCCCTTGCTACCCCTAAAAAATGAATATATATGTATATATATTTTTAAATTGAGGCTCCTGGGCTGTGGCCAGCAGCATGTGGCTCTTTGTTTCTGGAGTGCCTGGTTTTCTGATAGCTATAGGCATCAAGATAGCTCAATGGGTTGAGCGCTCGCTGCTGCAATGTGCGTGTTATGTACAGGTTGCAGGTTCAGCTCCAGGCAAGGTCAACTCAGCCTTTCATCCTGCTGAGGTGTATAAATGAGTACCAACGCAGGTTGGGTGATATTGTATGTATATTTGTTCTATATGAAGTGCTTAAGCGTAAGTTCTATATAATAACACATCATTATCGTTTGGCCTTGTACTTCTGCTTGCATTCACAGTAATTTGGTAAAAGGGCCTATACGCGATGATATTAACGATAGATACAGTGATCCATTTTTGTATGAAATGTATATCCCTTTACAGTGATATTGTAACCATATTTTTCGTAGTGTACTTAGAAACAATGCTATATGAAGCCACTTCCTGTTTTGTCAAGGTTGTGTTCCATCACTTCCTGTGATGTCATCTGAGGTTAAGGGTCGTGTAATGTCACTTCCGCTACCTCTGGCATTTTGGTGAAATGACGTCCCTGCCAATTAGCCCAACATCTCTCATCGCTCATGCCTTCTGCCATTCAGATTGTCCTTGAACTCGGCCTTGCAAAGTTTCCTTGCTCCTCGGAATATAAGGGAGTATAGGCACACCATTATCACAGTTCTGGTCTGCAAGCCCAACTCCTATTTGCCTCCTAGGCTCACGTGACAGTAGACCATATTTCAGCCTGTTTTGCAGCATTTAATTGTCTTAAATGAATAAACTTGGCACTCGCGGTGTTCTTTCCTTGCACCTTAACACGAGACAATTCTGATACTCGCGTTCACTTTATAGATAGCTAACCAGTTCTTGGCTACTTTATCCTTTGACAACAGGCCAGACAGCTTTTCCATGCTCTTAGTTTCATGTTTCTGTGACACAGCTTTCTGATCCTTCTTTCTCCGTGGGTCTGAGCTTAATAAATATGTGACACTGATATACAGAATTCTATATAATGGCGGCACTGCCTGCAGTCTATTCACTATGTATAGCTAGCCTTTAAGATCACTTAGTCTACTTGTGTTGCTGCATCTGTACAGTAATAAAACAGCTTGCATTTTGTGCAGTGCTCTTCACACATGTAATCTTCATTCTGCAAATGAAAGTTTACTTGATTCTTTATTTCGTCATCAGATTCCATATGGTCTATACATCCTGTTCTTCAGCCACTCTTCTCAGTGCATCAAGCTTGCTTCTTGTGACATCACCAATTCTCTTTCATTTGTTTTCATATTCCTTCTGGGATCGCCTCCAAGAGATTGTCATCCCTACGGGGATACATCAGTTAGGGTTTTCTCAATGGATACCTTTTCTCGAAGGCTCTCTGTGGAATAGGCACCATAACCGACGTTGTGCATGTCACGATTTCTGGCTTCCAGCATATAGGAAGGATGGAGGTGGGACTTCCTGCAGAGACATTCAGCTGCTCCTCTACAAGTTTCTACTTTGAAATCACTGAATACTTTGGGATTCTTTCTGTAGAATAACACAGGAGTTGGACGAAGCCTTCTGCCTACAAGCTGATCTGTGTGGACTCAGCAGAGAATGGATGGAAATAGAATAACCAGAACTCTCTACATGCGGGCCAATCAGAGTGGCACAAGCACTGCAACACCTCCTACTGGTAAAATATCAGGGCATCCATGACTCGTCAAAGTGAATGTTTTTTCATGCAACTAGGCTGACGAGACTAAGCAAGAACCCAGGTTGGGCTACTTCCGTTCGGTTTACCACAGCAAGTACAGTTTTCCGAGACAGTGTTCCTTCAAAATGTAATCCTTCAAAATGTAATCCTGTTTTGTGATCCGCATAGCACTATTGTGCCATTCTGTACAACCTTATTAACAGTGATGTAATCAGGGGTTTAGCCAGTCTCAGAATTTTGGCGGGGCTGGATGGCAGTTTTGAAATCTGTTAGTGAGATTGGACATTACACCTATTGCGCTACTGATTCACTCTCTGCTACCCCCCGTCATACCACCTTCGCCCCAAACCCAGGAGGCTGAGTAGATATTACGCTTTCCTTTGGCCCATTAGATCCATCGTTCACTCCAACTCACCAGAGGCATAGCCATGATTCTGTAAAAAGTGGGGCCTGGAGCTAATCTAGTAGGGCCCACACTAAGAAGAGCATGAAGAACGAAGGGCACTTGCTCTGCCCCCAACAAAATGCACAGGAGTGACAGAGAGTCGCGAGGGGGGGCAAACCAATCACGGGGGAGGGGTCTTCCCCTTGAGAAAATATTTTAAATAATAGGTTGAAATAGTGCATTTTTCAGTACACTTTCTGTGATAAATTAGGTGAAAAGCCACACAGTTACCAATCGGTTTTGCAGAGTAAGACATAAAAAGTATGTTAGATGCCAAGCCACCAACAATGCACAGGAGCATTTTGAAACACATTTTCATAATGACTTTGCCCACTATATGCCAGTACTTTGAAAGTGTAAAAAAGCATTTTCATATTGATTGTGCTCACAAATGTCCATTCTGGTGCACCTATATATGCCACTATACTCACATAGGAAAATACTAATGTTTGCTTTGTCCATAATGCCAGTAAAGATACAATAACAAAGCATGTTTATGTTATCTCTGCCAATACATGCCAGTATCCCCCTGTAAGAACATACTCCTTTTGGCTTTGCCTTAATGCCAGGGAAATAAAGCTATGCCACAGTAGGAAAACATATCCTTGCTGGCTACACAAATCCACCACTCCCCATATAAGAACTATCATCATGTTGTATTTGCTCCCTAATGGCAGTAAAGAATGTCATGCCAGAGTAAAAAAACATTGCCTTGCAGGCTGCACGAATGCCCCCACCCCAGTGTAAGAATACCTATGTTGCCTTTGGCCTTAACAACAGTGGTAAACTGCAATGCCAGAGTAATAAAACATGCTCTTGCTGGCTAGCCGGTAAGGTAGCTCATGGGGGTGAGCGCATGCTGTTGTAATCTGAGTGTGATTCACAGGTTCAAATCCCAGCAAGGCCAACTCAGCCTTTCATACTTCGAAGTGACCTCCATGATCTCTACCCTCCTCTAGAGACCTTTTACTATTATATTGCTTTTGCACTGTGTTACCTCTCTCTTACTCTGTACTGTACTGTGTTTTCACTGCTCACCAAGTTGTACCAGCACTGTGATACTTACGGGTTTGGGCGCTGTTAATAAATCCAATAAATAAATAAATAAAGCTCATCAAATGAGTGACAACTTCGATTGGGTGATACATTTGATGTAAATATGGCCCATGGCCCACAGAACTAGGCACAGCACCCACACCATCAAAAATAGTCAAAAGCCTTGGAGTCCTAATGGACAAAGCGCTAACATTAGAACCACAAGTAAGCACAATCATCAAGCAATGCTACTTCCTCCTGCCCTCGATAAAAGAATCCTACTGTTCCTGTCCTTCACTCAAAAAACACTGACATCATCGCCCTCATAATTTCAAGAATTAACTACGCGTACAGCCTCTACCTCAGAATGCCGGAACACCCGCTGAAGAAACTGTAATGGCCAGACTCCTCCTTAAACTATCACGAAGGGACCACATCACTGCAGCACTAGAAAAGCTACACTGGCTGCCAATCAAACAATGAATCACGTTCAAAATGATGTGCATAATGCACAAAGCAATCCACCGCCAAGAAACAGAATTCCTACAAAAGAAAATAACCATCTACCAACCACCAAGAACACTCAGATCAAGCAATGACACCTGCCTGGAACCAAAACCATACACAAGAAAAGATCTTGGGGGATCCTCATTCTCCCACTTGGCAGCAAAGACTTGGAACACCCTTCCGAAAGAAATATGCAATATAACGGACCACCTAAAATTCAGGAAACTACTCAAAACCTGGCTCTTTACCTCAGAAACAGATGGAATCAACTAACAGACACCAATGGAACGTGCCACAAACAAACGCACATGGCAAGAAGTAGCTGGGGATGGAGGAGGCCCAGGATTCACTCTGTCCCTAGCCAAACCACTACGCTAGGCAAAGCCCAAGAGACAGGGACTGGAGCTGGAGATGAAGGAGCATTAATCATTAAGTAGCCCCCAAAAGGACAGGGCGCGCTTAGGACTCGGAGGGAGAGGATTGCGCCCCAGGAGCTCAGGAAGGCGATAGCGGACAGGCCCCACTGACAACCAAAAAGCAACCCACAACCGTAGTGATCTCAACCTGGGGAGGGGGAGGCCCTCACCACCTTCCGACCACAGATCACTAGACAGTCACAGAGACATACCACCGCCTGGCGCAGAACCAGACGAATGAACCACCAAGGAACGCTCCAGCAGACAGCAAGGGCAGAGACATCTAACGCAGATGTCCGAAACAACGTGGTAACCCCACCAACCCACCTTCTAAAAACCTCACTCTTCCACCGCTTCCAGCACTTTGCACCCTAAACAAATACAAACACTTTCTTGTCCAGCAACCTGCATGCACTTCACTACACTGCAACAACAAAACAAATCACACATAGTTGCGCACAACAGCACATGGGAGTCTACTGATCCGTTAACCACACCCATGCTCAGCGGTGTTAATGGAACTGAAGCTGCCAACAGGACTTCACAAATCTTGCTCCACTTTTATCCCACGACCCCCTTCTAACCCTCCCCTACCCTCTTACTTTTTCAGATCCGCCAAACTAGTTTGAATGCGGAAAACACCCTCAACATACTTCTCATATTAATATAGTTGCAGATTCTGTGAAAAACCTATCTGCCTTCCTACTCTCTTCTCTCAAAGCAAATACAACATTTTTGCTCGTGGGAGACTTTTACTTGTTGTTTGACCACAAGGATGACAAGGCTGCACTTGATAAACACTCTGTTTGAATTGGGCTTCAAACAACTTATTCATGAGCCCACACACAATATGGGACATACCCTACATTAGGTAGCGAGTCATGCAATTAATATTAATAACATACTAGTATCACCATGTCCATGGTCGGACCACTTCTTTGTGAATTTTGACATCTTGGTAGACCTCCCTATCGAACTTAAATGCCAAAATAAAACCAAAACATTGTATCGGAACTTAAAAAATATCACTATAAACAAAGTACAGCCAATACTTGACTCTATACCCACGCATCCAAAACTTGACACTCCGGAAGATCTGGCAAAATTAATCTCCACCAATTTATAAACTGTAACTAACATCCTGGCCACCATCAAAAAGAAGCCAGCAAAACCTGATATTAAACATAACCTATGGTTCACACCAGAACTTCAGTCATTGAAGTCACTGACCCTCAGATCTTACCACATATGGAAATCTCGTAACATACCTCTGCTCCTCAGTAAATATAAAGCCATAGCCTCCACTCATCATAAAGGCCAAATACAACTTTTTCAATAACGGGATCCAAAATGCTCAACATGACACAAAAGAGTTTTTTCACATATTGAAAGAACAAGAAAGAACCAATTACACTATCCCAGAGAGATCCATCACTGACGATGTTTCCTGGTGTAATGTAATGCAACAAGCTATGCATAAGAAACTAGATACTATCAAGGGAGACATCTTGGAAAAAAGCATTAACATGAATGTGCTGAGTCCAAGCTGGCAGACTGGTCCTTTCAAAGACCATCGCTCATCCCCAATTTCAACCTATGCCCTGTCACGGAAAAAGCCCACAAAATGTAAGAACGATAACTACATCACTATGCTGATCAAAACCTGTGCCCCCTCTCTAATCACCTGTATCTGCACATTTATTAATGCTTCCATAACCTCTGGTATGGTCCCACAGGATCTTAAGAAGGCTTGGGTAATGCCCATTCTGAAAAAACCTGGTCTCTCAGTCGATGATCCAAATAACTATCGGCCTATCACTAACACAGCGTTCCTTCTAAAAATCCTTGATTGCGTGGCCTATATACAAATTGCAAAGCACCTAAAGAAATATCCAGTTTTAAATGACCCTCAGTCTGGGTTCCGGGTTGGCTTTAGAACTAAGACCGCGCTTTTGGAACTTAAATCCAAGCTAATGTCCTGCATGGATCATAACGAAACCTCACTACTTATGCTTCTTGATCTCTCTGTGCCATTCGACCTGGTGGACCATGATATCATGGCCACCAGGTTGTACAAAGTCGCAAATATTTCTCCCCTTGCATGTAAATGGGTCTCATCATTCCTCAACAATCGTGATAGTAGGGTCAACTGCGGCACGGCAGAATCTGAATCATTACGATCTCCTGCGGCGTACCTCAGGGTGCCTGTACCTCTCCCTGTTTCTACAACATCTCACAGCCCCTATATTTGCAATGCTTGACCATGAGAACATAATATTTACCAACTACGTGGATGTGTCATCCCGCTCTCTGGCTCACATAGCGTAGATGAATCTGCCATCAATAGAGTCTTTGCCTTAATTGAAACTTGGATGGTCCATAACAAGCTGGCCCCGAACAAATCAAAAACTGAGCTGCTTGTTATAGGATCTTCTCACACTCTAAACAAACTTGGACCACAGTATGATAGTTTTCAGTTGGGAGATGAAACTATCATGCCACTAAAAAAGGTGAAAACATTAGGGGTGACCTTTGACCAACGTCTGACGATGAAACAACACGTCAGCAGTTTGGTATCATCATGTGCCTATTACATTAAACTTCTTGTGCATCTAAGGCCCCTTATGTCCCAAGACAATGCAGAGACCATCGCAAGAGCGATAATAGGATCAAAAATAGATTACTGCTCAAGTCTCCTTATGGGATTCAATAAGACTGATTGCAACAGATTGCAAGTATGCCAAAATGGGGCAATCAGAGCTGTGATGAAACTTAAATATAGAGACCATGTCACGACCGCAAGCCGCAATCTCCATTGGCTGCCTGTAGAGTCTAGAATTTTGTTCAGGACTCTGATCCTAGTGCAAAAATGTAGACTTGTCAACATGCTTGAATACCTACAACAGCTCCTCATCACGAGAACCAACACCAGAACACTAAGATCTAATAATCAGCACCTACTATTTGTACCGAAATGTCGAACTATTAAAGTGGCCAACTCAGCCTTCTCTTCTACTGGACCGAAGGTTTGGAATGATCTCTCCCTGGACATGAGATGCATCGAGTCACTTGAGATCTTTAAGAAGAGGCTGAAGACTCACCTTTTCAATTAACTCACATATTGTTTTCATCTAATGAGCATATCTCTTTTAGCTTTTACACCTGTATTTAATATGATCTTTGTTATTTGTTTGTTTCTGTCTTGTAGCGCCCTCACGCCTTAGGGTCTATGGCCGCACTATATAAATGTAATAAAGTAAAGTAAAGTAAAGAGCGCCAGAGGACCACTCCAGTGGTGATACTGTGCGGTATAAATGTCCTTTAACATTAACATTAACGTGTATGAATATTTATGTTGCCTTTGACCTTAACACCAGTAAAATAAAAAGCCAAGTCAAAATAAGGAAACATGCCCTCCCCGTGTAAGAACACTCATGTTGGCTTTGCCCTTAATGCAAGTACAACATTCCATGCCACAGTAAGACCCACCCAGGCCAGCCCCACTGTAGTATTCCCCCCACCCCGACTCTGTAAGTGATTTCAATCCGGCAATTCACCTAAGTCAATGTCTAGCGTGGGATGCACAACTGAAACCCTTAATTATTTATTTGTGTCTATAGGGTCTTTTCTTCTGAACGATGTACCACTTATATCACGCCCCTCTATTTTAACCCCCCGGTCACACTGAACACGGAATCAGGCTGGTTTGCAAAGTTAAAAATATTTATTTATGTATTGCACAATATATATAGATCACACTATTTTAATTGGGTACCCAATGATCACCAATGGGGTGATGTCACACTAAACAATCTCTTTAATCAGAAGGAGTAATGATGGGAAAAATAATGCAGCATAGAAATAATACTTTTGTGTATGTTCAATCAAATGGCAATGTAGTTACTATTTCCCCCTGCACACTCTTCAATCCCCGCAATATGCAATATAAAGAGATAGAAAGAGAGAAAACAGGTTTCAGGAATGCAGAACTCAAGCAAATATATTAATCCCAACTTCCACCCAGCAAACACCAGAGAAAAACAGAATTGATTGGCTTAAATGAAATGGTAAAACACTGAATATGGTTTTAATTCACTGAAATTGTTGAGATACTAATGAGAACCGCTTTGTATGGTTTCAGACAAACACTAGCAATGATTAGAGAACAATAAGCAAGTAGAAAACTTAATTTTGAGGTCGGGTGCAATGAAAAGCTATTACACATGTTATAGATTTGAGCCAAACGAAAAATTTGCGCAAACTTTTCCGCGTGCGGTAAGCGCGATTGCGGAATAACTGTAAGGAGTTGAGATGCAATTCTGGATTCATTGGAAAGCTTAGGATATTAGCTACAAGTAGACACTTACATTTATAGCATAAAGTATGAGGAAACTATGAACGTTTTCGTGGAGGTCGTTTTTTTCAGATAGAGGCAAAATGTAAAACAAGGATGCGCTTTTAAAAGTACAAACAAGTTTTCTTTACACTAGGGGTAGACTATGAAGATACAAACTACACGAATGCTCAGCCACTTGATCAGGGCAACTGCCAGCCGAGACGCTTGTCTTTCTTCAAATGCAATATATCAGCGCAAAGATGATTTTAACAATATTATTACAGAAGGACTATAGGACAAGAGAGAGAGTTCAGGCAAGACAAAAAGAATTTCTAGCAATACAGTTCTGGATATGAGGTAGATTTGATTTGGATAGGGATGACTATGGAATGTACATAGGCTAGTGACAATCCTAAACTATGGATACTCACTACCAATGTTTTGAATGGAACCGTCAGGGATTCTGGTCAAAGATTTCTGGGACAGACTGCTGGGACAGATTGCTGGGCACATCGGTCTGGATGGGTCAGCGATCAGCAAGGCCCTCTGTATACCGCACGGCAGGACTGGACTGGATCTACAATGGCTCTCTGATCTGCACAGCTGGACACGGTTTAATCTGCCCTTCTGGTTATGAAAATGATTATTTGGCAGGCAAGCAGTTACAGCACAGCCTGGCTGCTTCTTTGGTTTCCCCTTTAAGTTGAGGGATGGGTTCTAGAAGTTAGGCCCAGCTGAAAGTGGTTCAGCTATGATCTGAGCCTTTCTGCTTGCAAAGTTTCTGGAGTCTGGAACAAGGAGTATGGATGGATCGCCTTCAAAGTGCTTCGCTGGAATCGAGATGGTGGTTGGATCAGTGTGTTTTTCTAGGCCCTAAACTGTCGCTATTTATGTGTTTGATAAAGGGGTGGTTTTACAAAGGTAGCGGGCGCCCCTCTCTCGCAAGAACAGACATGATAACCTGTTCAGTGGTTATTAACCACTTGAGAGTTCGCAGCCACTGCTTTTACTCACTGTGCCTTTCACAGATGGGAAATATCCATTTGCATATCAGTCTTTGTCCTGCCCAGGGGCAGTTCAGCACCGAAATACAATGGCAATTCCAATCTGAACGAGAGTACCACCAGCAACCCCATACACGTGTTTCACCCTTGTTGGGGATCATCAGTGAGGTGAAGCTGATGCCTCTCTAAGCACAGTGAGAGGGAGACCACGTCTGGTTGCCCCCAGGAGACCTAGGGTTACCAATCCTAGGTTCCTTAACAAATAGTTTTACAAAGGTAGCGGGCGCCCCTCTCTCGCAAGAACAGACATGATAACCTGTTCAGTGGTTATTAACCACTTGAGAGTTCGCAGCCACTGCTTTTACTCACTGTGCCTTTCACAGATGGGAAATATCCATTTGCATATCAGTCTTTGTCCTGCCCAGGGGCAGTTCAGCACCGAAATACAATGGCAATTCCAATCTGAACGAGAGTACCACCAGCAACCCCATACACGTGTTTCACCCTTGTTGGGGATCATCAGTGAGGTGAAGCTGATGCCTCTCTAAGCACAGTGAGAGGGAGACCACGTCTGGTTGCCCCCAGGAGACCTAGGGTTACCAATCCTAGGTTCCTTAACAAATAGTTTTACAAAGGTAGCGGGCGCCCCTCTCTCGCAAGAACAGACATGATAACCTGTTCAGTGGTTATTAACCACTTGAGAGTTCGCAGCCACTGCTTTTACTCACTGTGCCTTTCACAGATGGGAAATATCCATTTGCATATCAGTCTTTGTCCTGCCCAGGGGCAGTTCAGCACCGAAATACAATGGCAATTCCAATCTGAACGAGAGTACCACCAGCAACCCCATACACGTGTTTCACCCTTGTTGGGGATCATCAGTGAGGTGAAGCTGATGCCTCTCTAAGCACAGTGAGAGGGAGACCACGTCTGGTTGCCCCCAGGAGACCTAGGGTTACCAATCCTAGGTTCCTTAACAAATAGTTTTACAAAGGTAGCGGGCGCCCCTCTCTCGCAAGAACAGACATGATAACCTGTTCAGTGGTTATTAACCACTTGAGAGTTCGCAGCCACTGCTTTTACTCACTGTGCCTTTCACAGATGGGAAATATCCATTTGCATATCAGTCTTTGTCCTGCCCAGGGGCAGTTCAGCACCGAAATACAATGGCAATTCCAATCTGAACGAGAGTACCACCAGCAACCCCATACACGTGTTTCACCCTTGTTGGGGATCATCAGTGAGGTGAAGCTGATGCCTCTCTAAGCACAGTGAGAGGGAGACCACGTCTGGTTGCCCCCAGGAGACCTAGGGTTACCAATCCTAGGTTCCTTAACAAATAGTTTTACAAAGGTAGCGGGCGCCCCTCTCTCGCAAGAACAGACATGATAACCTGTTCAGTGGTTATTAACCACTTGAGAGTTCGCAGCCACTGCTTTTACTCACTGTGCCTTTCACAGATGGGAAATATCCATTTGCATATCAGTCTTTGTCCTGCCCAGGGGCAGTTCAGCACCGAAATACAATGGCAATTCCAATCTGAACGAGAGTACCACCAGCAACCCCATACACGTGTTTCACCCTTGTTGGGGATCATCAGTGAGGTGAAGCTGATGCCTCTCTAAGCACAGTGAGAGGGAGACCACGTCTGGTTGCCCCCAGGAGACCTAGGGTTACCAATCCTAGGTTCCTTAACAAATAGTTTTACAAAGGTAGCGGGCGCCCCTCTCTCGCAAGAACAGACATGATAACCTGTTCAGTGGTTATTAACCACTTGAGAGTTCGCAGCCACTGCTTTTACTCACTGTGCCTTTCACAGATGGGAAATATCCATTTGCATATCAGTCTTTGTCCTGCCCAGGGGCAGTTCAGCACCGAAATACAATGGCAATTCCAATCTGAACGAGAGTACCACCAGCAACCCCATACACGTGTTTCACCCTTGTTGGGGATCATCAGTGAGGTGAAGCTGATGCCTCTCTAAGCACAGTGAGAGGGAGACCACGTCTGGTTGCCCCCAGGAGACCTAGGGTTACCAATCCTAGGTTCCTTAACAAATAGTTTTACAAAGGTAGCGGGCGCCCCTCTCTCGCAAGAACAGACATGATAACCTGTTCAGTGGTTATTAACCACTTGAGAGTTCGCAGCCACTGCTTTTACTCACTGTGCCTTTCACAGATGGGAAATATCCATTTGCATATCAGTCTTTGTCCTGCCCAGGGGCAGTTCAGCACCGAAATACAATGGCAATTCCAATCTGAACGAGAGTACCACCAGCAACCCCATACACGTGTTTCACCCTTGTTGGGGATCATCAGTGAGGTGAAGCTGATGCCTCTCTAAGCACAGTGAGAGGGAGACCACGTCTGGTTGCCCCCAGGAGACCTAGGGTTACCAATCCTAGGTTCCTTAACAAATAGTTTTACAAAGGTAGCGGGCGCCCCTCTCTCGCAAGAACAGACATGATAACCTGTTCAGTGGTTATTAACCACTTGAGAGTTCGCAGCCACTGCTTTTACTCACTGTGCCTTTCACAGATGGGAAATATCCATTTGCATATCAGTCTTTGTCCTGCCCAGGGGCAGTTCAGCACCGAAATACAATGGCAATTCCAATCTGAACGAGAGTACCACCAGCAACCCCATACACGTGTTTCACCCTTGTTGGGGATCATCAGTGTGGTGAAGCTGATGCCTCTCTAAGCACAGTGAGAGGGAGACCACGTCTGGTTGCCCCCAGGAGACCTAGGGTTACCAATCCTAGGTTCCTTAACAAATAGTTTTACAAAGGTAGCGGGCGCCCCTCTCTCGCAAGAACAGACATGATAACCTGTTCAGTGGTTATTAACCACTTGAGAGTTCGCAGCCACTGCTTTTACTCACTGTGCCTTTCACAGATGGGAAATATCCATTTGCATATCAGTCTTTGTCCTGCCCAGGGGCAGTTCAGCACCGAAATACAATGGCAATTCCAATCTGAACGAGAGTACCACCAGCAACCCCATACACGTGTTTCACCCTTGTTGGGGATCATCAGTGAGGTGAAGCTGATGCCTCTCTAAGCACAGTGAGAGGGAGACCACGTCTGGTTGCCCCCAGGAGACCTAGGGTTACCAATCCTAGGTTCCTTAACAAATAGTTTTACAAAGGTAGCGGGCGCCCCTCTCTCGCAAGAACAGACATGATAACCTGTTCAGTGGTTATTAACCACTTGAGAGTTCGCAGCCACTGCTTTTACTCACTGTGCCTTTCACAGATGGGAAATATCCATTTGCATATCAGTCTTTGTCCTGCCCAGGGGCAGTTCAGCACCGAAATACAATGGCAATTCCAATCTGAACGAGAGTACCACCAGCAACCCCATACACGTGTTTCACCCTTGTTGGGGATCATCAGTGAGGTGAAGCTGATGCCTCTCTAAGCACAGTGAGAGGGAGACCACGTCTGGTTGCCCCCAGGAGACCTAGGGTTACCAATCCTAGGTTCCTTAACAAATAGTTTTACAAAGGTAGCGGGCGCCCCTCTCTCGCAAGAACAGACATGATAACCTGTTCAGTGGTTATTAACCACTTGAGAGTTCGCAGCCACTGCTTTTACTCACTGTGCCTTTCACAGATGGGAAATATCCATTTGCATATCAGTCTTTGTCCTGCCCAGGGGCAGTTCAGCACCGAAATACAATGGCAATTCCAATCTGAACGAGAGTACCACCAGCAACCCCATACACGTGTTTCACCCTTGTTGGGGATCATCAGTGAGGTGAAGCTGATGCCTCTCTAAGCACAGTGAGAGGGAGACCACGTCTGGTTGCCCCCAGGAGACCTAGGGTTACCAATCCTAGGTTCCTTAACAAATAGTTTTACAAAGGTAGCGGGCGCCCCTCTCTCGCAAGAACAGACATGATAACCTGTTCAGTGGTTATTAACCACTTGAGAGTTCGCAGCCACTGCTTTTACTCACTGTGCCTTTCACAGATGGGAAATTTCCATTTGCATATCAGTCTTTGTCCTGCCCAGGGGTGGGTAAACTGAATTATCCTAGGCGCACCCCCTAGGTAGTCCATTGGCTAAAGGCTGCTCTCTCCCTTGATTGGAGGGGAAAACAGAGTGTCATCATGATGATGCGGCTTATCAGGCAGGGAATACCTCCCCTTTGCCTTTTGCACATAAAATCTATTTTTGATATAATACATCTTTTCATGTGTACAATCTTTATACCAGTGATATACATAGATCACATATTTGTTGGAGCACATATTCTTCCAAACCCCATAGCTGTGAGGTCTTGGGTCTGGATTTGACAATTTTTCACACTTTTTATCCGGGACACAAGATCTGATTTGTCCACAATTTTATACATAGGTGCGCATTCTATATGGGCATAATCATATGAAGTTTCTGACATGAATACAATTGCTAGAAAACCAGAATTTTTACTGTGCCGTCTCAGAACATCTCACGGAGTTCTGGGTCCTTTTAAAATGTGCCCAAAAATATCACATAAACAATACTGTAATTTTATAATTTTTACAGATTCGCACAGTCCTTTGTCAGTCCTTTTTAGAAATATGCTTTCTGTCCATTGAGAATCAACAAAAATTGCTATCACCGCCTCCAAAGGTTTCTTGTAGCTCAAGAGCGATCCCTTCCTTCTTCCTCTGGCAGAGGCCACTGTTGACACTTCAATCAGTGTCAACACTAGACGCAACTTGCACTGGCTACCCATCACTCACCGCACATCCCTCAAAGCACTTGTTCTAACACACAAGGCCCAGAATAACGCAGCTCTGACTTACCTATACACACGCTTCATACAACACACAGCAACGAGACCTCTAAGATCTTCTCAGGCTCATACTCTGAATATTCCTAGTTTCAAGCTACAGACAGCCGGAGGCTCGAGCTTCCCAGTCCTTGTGGCTAAGCTCTGAAACACCCTACCCAATGCTCTCAGAAACGTTCCTCACTTCCATTCCTTCAAAGCTAAAACCAAATTATGGTTACTGGAACGGGATGCCCTAGACTCCTCTCTATAATCCTTACATCTGTTAATCCCATTACTGATTGCTCATTGTACATAGACTCTTTTATACTGTATACTTAGATTTGTTCCTTTCCTCTCTATTCGATGCTCTGGCCTTTATGTAAATATGTAAATATGTGTAAAATGTATATTGTATCTATTTGCTGTAACCAGTAACTGCCTTTTAAACATGCGCCCAGATGCCCCGGGGCAAGGTGCGCACTACAAATAAAACAAATACTAATTCAAATACAAATACAAAATCGGCATATTCTTTCAACCAAGGAAGGTTCATTGTCTCCTCCAGGAGCAGCAGCCTAGTGGGTTAAAAAATTCCACAACGCCCCCCCCCCCCCCGTGAGTTGACTTTTGACCACCCGTCAAGGGGAAGTTGCGAGATTGGGATGTTCAGTTTTTTCTTTCTGGTCCAAATGGCAAAATTCATCTGCTTCTCCCATCAGTGCTGGATCGACAGGTTCTCCTCGCCGGTTCCTGATGAGAGTATGGAGCGATACCCCGGGCCCCTTGGGCCCCTTGGGTGTTTCCTTCGGGTCCCTGAGTGGTCCTCCTTGATGCTTAGGATCTATGGTTCCAAATTCTAGGATGACAAAACAGAGCATATTTGTAGACATTTCCCCACCACTATTCATGTAGTGGGGCAGACATACACATTCGACATATAAAACAATCTTTTCTATTTGCAATTTATTACTCATTTACAACAGGTGGAATCGTTTTATGGTTGGAATTCTAGGGGTCTAGAAGGACCCCCTGGGTTTCCAGATGAATCCTCTAGTTGTTGCAGAGTGTGCCTAGGATGGCAACACTTCAGCTGGTTGATATGGATCCACTTATCTTCCCCCTCTGCCAAACTGTCTTTGGGGATATGGATTTTGTAGGCGACTGGTGATATTTTGTCTACAATTTCAAAAGGACCCCTCCAGCTAGGCAGAAATGTGCGTTGTTTGGCCTGGTTCCTTTGGAAATTGTATAAGTAGACCCGTTCTCCTATTTTTCTAGTAGTCTTAAGGTCATAGTGGGTCTTCATACTGTCTGCAGATCTTTCTAGATTTTGCTGAGCATAGGCAGAAGCATGTTCAAGGTGTTTTCTCAGATTTTCAACATACTCATGAGTTGTGGAGGCATTGATCAATGTCTGCTCTTGGGTTCTGTAGAGCAGATGCTGGGGAAGCACCATTCTTCGTCCAGTCATCAGCTCAAACGGTGACATTTTAGATGCAGATGAAGGGTAGATCTGATGGCCATCACGACAAGAGGTAGTCCGATGTCCCAACTTGGACCAGAATCTGCCACAAACTTTTTTAATATTCTCACAATTGTCTTGTTGTATCTCTCCACTGCACCACTAGAGGCTGGCTGGTGGGCAATGAGTAGTTTCCTTTTGACCCGAAGTATCTCCCACATCTTTGTCATCACTTCGCTAGTGAAGTGGCTTCCTCGGTCTGACTCAATCATTTGGGGTAGTCCAAAACGCGAGAAGATGTGGTTGATCATCAGGGCAGCTGCTGTTTCTGCCTTGCAGTTTGGCACCCATTTAGTGAACAAGCATTTCACGGTCAACATGTACTTGTTCCTCCTAGAGGAGCAAATCACGGGCCCGATAAAATCAACTTGTAAATCTGACCAAGGCAGTGTCATCCCCCTCTTTTGGAGAGGCACACGGTGTGTGAGGGATGTTGGCTGAAATTGTGCTCACACAAGACACCCCTTCAAGTATTGGTCAAGGTCCTGCCCCATGTGTGGCCAGTATGCAACCTCTCTTAAGATTTCAAGTGTTGTATGAAACCCCCTATGACCGGCTGTGGCCGCATCATGGGCGTGACTTAGCATCAGGCTTCGGAATGAGGTAGGGACTACCCACTGATCATGACCAGCTAGGGATCTCCTCACCAACAAACCGTCTTAGATTCGGAACATTTTTGGACATTTCATCAACACTCTGAGGTCCTCTTTCCCTATGTAATCGGTATCCGTACGGGGAAAGTTCTCAAGGTCCTCAATGTGTTGATAAAACTTACCAATTATTGGATCCCCTTTTTGAGCCATAATCAAATCAGCATCTGGGGTCTCCTTACTCCATTGTGCAGTTGAGAGTTCATTGTGAGCATTTGTCTGGGACCTAGTGATAGCAGTGAACTGGATTTCCCCCAACAGGGACTCGATCTCAAGTAGATCCCCGTGGATGGCTCTGGTTTTGGCAAGCTGATCAGCTAGGTCATTTCCAGTTTTGTCCGGTCCCTCTACTTTAGAATGACCCTTGATATTTTTCTAGTAGATGGTCATCCCATTCGAGATGACCAGATCATCAATATTTTGGATTAATTGTCCATGTTTCAATGGTTTGTTATTAGCACATAGCATGCCTCTGGTTTTCCAGTTAACCAGGAGTTGGTGTTGGACAGCAATGAGGATGGCTTGATGCACAGCCATCAACTCTGCCAGTTGACTACTCTGGGGACCGATTTTGTACCCAGCGGAGGGTTCTGGGGCATCATTCACCCATGCATTCCCTACGCCGGCCACAAGTTCTTTTTCCCCGTTGTTGTCAACATGGTAAGAGCATCCATCCACATAGACAGTGGGCATTCCCTCACACTGGTCTTCTTCAAAGACTTTATGTGGGGAATTAAGGTATGCTTCCATGTTGTCCTTGATTTTAAGACTTTCGTCCTCGAGTTTTCTCTGGCACAATCATGCAGGTCAGCCAGACCTTGCACGAGGGGACTCTTCTTGTTTTGGCCACATCTGACTTCCACAGGAAAGCCTTGCATTGACAGTATCCAGGAAATAATTCGGGAATTACTCACATTTCCGGCCCGGATTCTGTTACTTTGGAGATATTACAGAGACTGGTGTGGAGTCTCCACTATGATGTGTTCCCCCTGGATAAACGGGCAGTAATTCTTCAATGCCCACACCGTTGCCAGGAGTGCCTTCTCACAATCGTTGAATTTTTCCTCGACAGAGGATAAAGTTTTACTCGCATAGGAGATTAGTTTATTGACCTTGTCATGCTTTTGATATAATACTGCAGTCAAACACCTATTTGAGAACCCTGTCTCCAAGAAGAACTCCTTGTATTTGACAGGGTAAGCTAGTCAAGGTGCTTGCGAGAGGCTTCTTTTGAGTTGTCTTACTGCCTCGGCTTGTTCTGGTCCCCACTCCCACTTGACCCCCCCTTGAAAAGATGGATCAGGGGTCTTGTGATCTCTGCGTAGTCCTCAATGAACTTTCTGCTGTAATTAGTCAGTCCAAGGAGGCTCCTTAGTTCCTGCAGAGTTGTGGGGTCTTTTAACTTCCACTTTCTTTTCCTGGGGACAGGGACCCTGAGGAGTAATCTCATGCCCCAAGAAATTGACATGGGTTCTGCACCAATTTGCCTTTAGAAAGGAGAGTTTTGCTCCGGCAGCCCTCAACTGTGTCAGACCATAACAGATCTCCGCTATGTGTTCCTCCACAGTTGAGCTTTTGATTAAAACATCATCTACATAGGCCAGGTTTCCCCTTTCACCCAGGTCGGGCATGGTCCTGTGTAGAAAAATGTTAAATTCATTGCCCGAGTTGATGTATCCGAAGGGAGTCTGGGTCCATGTGTACTGCTGCCCGCCGAAGGTGAAAGCCAGCTTGTATTGGTCCTCCCTACTGACAGGTACAGTCCAGTACCTGCTGGTCAGGTCAATGGCAGTGAATACCTGTGACCCCTGGATCTGGGCTAGCCTTGGTCAATGTAGGGAAGAGGCCATCGGGAAGAGTGGAACCGTTTGTTGAGCTCCCTTAGGTCAGCGCAGAGTATCCACTGGCCGTTTGGCTTCAAAATCCCCAGCACCAGATTATTGAAGATGCTTTGGACTGGACGAATGGTCCCACGGGACTCAAGGTTCTTAATCATTTCAGTAAGGGACTCCATTGATGCGAGAGGCAAGCGATATTGCTTCACAAACACTGGAGTCATGCCAAGGTCCGTGGGAATTGTTGTTGTGTGGATGTCGGTGCAACCAAAGTCATATGAGTCCACCGCAAAGAGATCTTGAAAATCTAAGAAAACTTGTTTCAATTTTTGCTTTTGCTCAAGAGTCAACACAGGCATCAGCTAGGTTGACTCTTCAACCATCTGCCTGAAGCCTGGAAAGACTTCCAGTTTTGCTATCACAGTGGCCTCCTCCAGCTGGGTGGAGAAGTCCCTGGTCAAAGTGCTGATTTGGACTGGTGGCTTCAGGCGGGGCAGGTAGTCCTCGTGGACTTGGAAGATCACCTCATCCCTCCTGAAGTCACTGGTCACATCTATCTTACCATAAGGGCAGGAAGTGTACAGCAGGAAATTCCCCCCATGCCGGGTGAAGATCCTGTGTGGTGTTGCGTCATCGTCGCTATCACTGTCAAAACAGTCCTTGGGGATTGGTCTTAACATTTCATTACCTAAATCTATGGAAATATGTCGGTCATCAACCGCCATTCCAATAATGGTGCCTGCGGCTAGAGTGATACTCTTTAAGTCACTGTTATCCACCTCTATTAGAAAGGTGTCATGTTCTATGTTGACTAGTGGTGTTGGGTTCCCCCCCAACCCTTGCTGTTGGAAGTGAGCATTCAGATGAATATAGGCGTCAGGGTTTTTCATTTTCTGTCCTCTTTTAACTTTCACTTCCAGGGAGAATTGTTGGGTCCTTTCTGGGATGGTGACTTCCTCTCCAATCTGAATTTCAACTGCATAAGCAGTAGTTGAGCTGACCTAAATGCCTTCTCTGGGTCATCAAAGCCCATGGGATTACCCGCTAGTCAGGACCAAGCTTTGAAGTTTATCAGGTCCAAATTAATGGCAAAGCGATTGAGAATGTCACTGCCTAAGTAAAATGCTGCACGGACATCTCGCACGACCCAACAATTATGGACTATGCTCTTGTTGCCTATGGAGATTCTGAGCATACACCTGCTAGGCAGGAGATGTTTGGAATTGGGTGTATCCAGGTCCATTTCCCACTTGTCTATCAGTTTAAATGTGGGAATGGCTGGATCTTTTGGGAGTTTGCGGAACATGGCTTCGCTGATGGAGCTCTTACCGTTATTCACACATACTCGGGTGAGAACAGAGTCCTTCCCTTCATTTAACTGAATAGGGATGAACAACTGCTCTCCAATTTTATGAATATCAGCCAGGCTTTGAGCTGATTTTCCATCTTTCTGGACTATAGGAGTGGGATTTTCTGATTGTGAATTTGTAAAGAATTTCAGAGTGTTTCCTTCCAGTGTGGAATGCCACCTTAGACTGGAAGGAAGGTTGATTTTCAGAAATAGAGAGGACCCCCCATCACCAGTTTGTTTTTCCAACTGCTATTGCTGTCACGTCTGGGATTTGATTATTCTGGAAGTGAAATTCTATTTAATCAGATTTTTGCTCAACCATGTGGCATGTGCCGTTAAAACTAACATGGTTGACACTCTGTTTCAATTTTATTGGTCGGCTAGTCTGGGTCCAGAGGACCTTGTTTAAACAATCTATTAGGGGTGACAACCTCTGCAGGATGTCATTCCCTAGTAAACAAGGTGCGCCCTCTGGAGTCACAACTATGACCGGGTGCTTCACCTTGTGTCACCCAATTTTGATGTCCAAATCCGCAGTCCCCTCGACGGGAATTTCCTTCCCGTCAATGTTCTGAAATTGTCCCGGAAGAGGGTTGAGAGGAATCTGGTATTTCTCCCCCCTTCCCGAATTCAGTTGGTCAAAGGCCCTTTTTGACAGAAGGGTAGCTTGGGATCCAGTGTCCACCATTGCCAAAATTGTACACTGCCCCTGTATTTGGACCGGAGCATAGAATCTTCCCTCCTTTTCCTCAAGGGGGCAGAAATAATGTACATTTCTGGACAACTGGTGTGTTAGTTTCTTGGTTTTGGACACTGACAAGAAGGTGATTTGGGCAGGATTCTGTTGGGAGTCTTGGGAATCTGGAAGAAAAAGGTGAAAGCTAGATATGGGGGAAGTTTTGGGTTCCCCTAGTTCTGGTTCTGGGCCGCCCCCCCCTTTTTGGAGGCAGTTACCAGGATGGGTTTGAACCAGGTGATTTTCACGCTGGTGATTCTGGGGTTGGATGATGGCCGGTGCTAACTCAGTCCCCACATCTACCCAGTCTGGATTTGGATCCTTTGGGACCCATTTTTCTTTGGGAGGAGTTCCCCCATCTCTGAAGGAGAAGATCCTTTTCCCAGGATCATCTGAGGATCCCTCTCCTTCAAACTGGAAGATTTGTACCTCCTCCTCAAAATGGGCCTTTTTGGGCTTTTTGGTTCTCCTACACCCCCTCTGCTCCTTGGGTGGCAGACTTTCAGGGGCAGGGGATTTTGGTTCCAGTTCCTGGGTTTCCAGGGTCTTTCTACAAGTGGGGAAGGAAGCTTCTTCCAAGGCTTTACACCCACCTTCCCCTTGTGCCTCCTCCCTGGGAACCGGTGGGTTGTCAGGGTTCTTCCCCGTCATTGCTCTGGAGCACCAGGTCCTGGGATTGAGGCTTTCTGTGCTGCCATGCTCATCTGAGGGTTCTGTTGAGCCCTCAGCATGTGACCCAGACCCTGCGCCATGTTTTGGACCTGGCGCTCTAGTTGGGACACCCGCTCTGGTTGGTACGGGGTCCTCATGTCTCCCCTGTGCTGATCCCGGGAAGGGTAGCTATCCCTTCTCCCAAAATACCCCGGGTTAGAAAAATGTGGCTACCCCTCCACCCTTGGCCTCCCCTCTCCCGGATGGGGCTGTCTGGGCTCAGGAAATTGGGGAAAGAAGGATGGATTGTTTTGGGGGTTGAGGTTTTGCAGGTACCTTGGGAAGAAATTCTGTCAAGTATTTGGGGAATTACTGCCCTCCTGGGGAAAGTGAGGAGGGAAGTTCCCTGGGTTAGCTGCTGTTTGGTTGGATACCCCCTTGGGCTGGAGGAGTCCTCACATAACCCAGGATGGGTCTATTGCCCTTGTATCGCGGGCTGATGTAGTCAGGGGAGTTATTTGTGGGGTTACCTCCCTGGCTCCCTGTTTGTGACTGGCCCGAGGGCCTTCTGGGTTTGGGGTTGTTTCGATTCTGTGCAGGCAGGTTTTTAGGCCCCCCCATCTCTAAATCTAAAATGGGGGCAACCTTCACCTCTGCCACTTTAGCAGCAGCAGGGGTGTTGGTTGTTTTGGGGCTTTTGGGATTATTTTTATTTTCCACTGGCTTTTGCACATCATAAATGCATGTGGCTTGTTTGATGTCCCACTCTAGTGATCTTTTCTCATGAAAGTCCCTCACTAGCTGGATCATGATGTACTTGGCGAGAGCATGGAAGAAAGTATTTGCAAACTCTTTGCTGTCAGTGCGCACCTTTCTAGTGGTCTGGTCAAAGGCACGCTTTAATTCTTGAACAAATTCTTGTGGGGCCTGATCTTCCCGACATTGCAAGTTATAGGCCACCTTGCGAGCCTCCTGAGGATTCCTATGCACAGAAAAATGGTTCAAGATGGCCACCCTATAGGTGGACCCACTAAATTGTACCATCTGGTCTCTGGGTAAATTATACTTCTGAGGATCCATTTCTCTGACCCTCCCCTCATTGGAGTCTCCCTGATCAGAGAATATAGCCCTAATACTTGGGAACCCATACCCAGATGCCCGCCCATCCATTCCTGGGAGGGTGCTGATATATGAGCCCCATATTCCTCATTGGATTGAAGTCTGCCATCCCCGTGGCCCTTGGCTCATGTGCTCCAGTGGACATGGGGGTGGCAGAGTCCATGGGGTTGAAGAGATGAAAGCCTCTGGTACTAGGGTTCCTGAGGTTATGCTCAGGTGTTTCCCTTTCCCAGTGGACCTCATCTCTCTCAGCCCCTGCTCCCTGTTGCCATGCAAGAACTTGGCCTTTCTGTTCCTCTATCAAGGCCTGTCTGTGGAGCCTGACGTTTTTCTCGCAGAGAGCTTAATTGTCTCTCTGTGCTTCCTGTGTCATTTTAGAGTACTGGGACACTTTTTGCTGCAGGAGGTTTACCTCCTGAGTCCTGTCCTTACTGGCCTGGTCACTCTTTGCCAGAGCATCTTCCATCCTCCTGGAGTGCTCTAACAGTTTTGTGTAATCTTTTTGGAGCTCACCCAGTCCCTGGAGGGCCAGGTGATTTTCTTCTATCTTATCTTTTAAATAACTGACCTCCTGGCCTAAGGTGTCCCTTTTCTGAATGAGAGTATGCCTCTGTGCAGCCAGGTCATCCCTCTGACTTTGGAGCGGACCAGCTTTCTGGCGCTCTCCATCAAATTCTGTCTGGGTGTCAAGGTCTTTCAGGATTAATTTCTTATTCTCTTCTTTTTTTTGGTCTAGGCAGTTTTGCAGGGTGACTACCTGCTCTGCGCATGCTCTATTAAAATGTATTTCATTTTCCAGCTTTTTCTGGCTCTGTAGTAGAGAGTCCAAACTTTCTTGGCACTCCTTCTGCAGGGCCAGTACTTTGGTATCATGCTCTACCTTCCCCTGCTGCAGGATATCCATATCTTCTTTTATTTTTATCAGGTACTGCCTGGTTTCAATTTCTGTTTCATGGCTCTTTTGTAGCCTTTGCTCTGCAGAGTCCAGATCAGTTTGTGCCTTTTCTAGTGATTGTAGTTGCTTGTTTGCCAGATCTAGGTTTTCGGCATATTGGTCCTGTATTGCTCCAATGTGGAAATACAGATATGCCCCTATTTTGGCAATCTTACTTTGCTCTTCCTTTACCTTAGGGGCCATATACAGTTCACTCACTGCCATATGTAATGGACCCTGATCCTGCCATTTATTTAATCCTGTTGCAGTGGCCTGTTCCTTAATTTCCTGCAACCACACATTCTGATCCTGCTCTGTCCATTCACCCCAGACAAATAATTTGTGCTGTAGGTGTTCTTTGCCATATTGATTTCTACCAAGGTCGCCATTCCGGAAATCCGGAAATATTAATTTCCTTTCTGACTTACAGGAGTTTATTTTATTTTTGCAAAACAGACCAATTCCTTACAGTATTCCTACTGAAGGGTGCTTTTCACAGTGTAACACAGTGTGGTAGCCCAACAGGGTTTATGTACCCCGTTAGTTAGCACGCTGTATTAAGCTGTCACAAGTGCTATGTCTAATTCAGAAATCCCGGCATCGAGCCCCCAATCTTGTAAGTGATTTCAATCCGGCACTTCACCTAAGTCAATGCCTAGTGTGGGATGCACAACTGAAACCCTTAATTATTTGTGTCTGTAGGTTATTTTATTCTGAATGATGTACCACTTATATCACGCCCCTCTCTTTTAACCCCCCCGCCCGGTCACACTGAACCCGGAATCAGGCTGATTTGCAAAGTTACAAATATTTATTTATGTTTTGCACAATATATATAGATCACACTATTTTAATTGGGTACACAATGATCGCCAATGGGGTGATGTCACACTAAACAATCTCTTTAATCAGAAGGAGTAATGATGAGAAAAATAATGCAGAATAGAAATAATACTTGTGTGTGTGTTCAATCAAATGGCAATGTAGTTACTATTTCCCCCTGCGCACTCTTCAATCCCCCCAATATGCAATATAAAGAGATAGAAAGAGAAAAAACAGGTTTCAGGAATGCAGAACTCAATCAAATATATCAATCTCAACTTCCCCCCTGCAAACACCAGAGAAAAACAGAATTGATTGGCAAATTTGTCAAAAATGGTTTTAAAGTTGGCTTGAATGAAATGGTAAAACACTGAAAATTGTTTTAATTCACTGAAATTGTTGCGATACTAATGGGAACCACTTTGTATGGTTTCATACAAACACTAGCAATGATTAGAGAACAATAAGCAAATAGAAAACCTAATTTCAAGGTTGGGTGCAATGAAAAGCTATTTCACACGTTATAGATTTGAGCCAAACAAAAAATTTGCTCAAACTTTTCCGCATGCGGTAAGCGCGGTTGCGGAATAACTATAAGGAGTTGAGATGCGATTCTGGGTTCATTGGAAAGCTTTGGATGTTAGCTTCAAGTAGATACTTACATTTCTAGCATAACGTATGAAGAAGTTATGAGCATTTTCGTGGAGGTCGTTTTTTTCAGATAGAGGCAAAATGTAAAAGAAAGATGCGCTTTTAAAAGTACAAACAAGGGGTAGACTATGAAGATACAAACTACACAAATGCTCAGCCATTTGATCAGGGCAACTGCCAGCCGAGACGCTTGTCTTTCTTCAGATGCAATACATTAGCGCAAAGATGATTTTAACAATATTATTACAGAAGGACTATAGGACATGAGAGAGAGTTCAGGCAAGACAAAAAGAATTTCTAGCAATACAGTTCTGGATAGGAGGTAGATTTGATTTGGATAGGGATGACTATGGGAAGTACATAGGCTAGTGACAATCCTAAACTATGGATACTCACTACCAATGTTTTGAATGGAACTGTCAGGGATTCTGGTCAAAGATTTCTGGGACAGAATGCTGGGACAGACTGCTGGGCACACCGGACTGGATTGGTCAGCGATCAGCAAGGCCCTCTAGACACCACACGGTAGGACTGGACTCGATCTGCAATGGTTCTCAGATCTGCACAGCACAGCACGGCTGGACTGGGTTTAATCTGCCCTTCCGGTTACGAAAATGATTCTTTGGCAGGCAAGCAGTTACAGCACAGCCTGGCTGCTTCTTTGTTTTTCCCCTTAAGTTGAGGGATGGATTCTAGAAGTTAGGCCCAGCTGAAAGTGGTTCAGCTATGCTCTGAGCCTTTTTGCTTGCAAAGTTTTTGGAGTCTGGAAAATGTAGTATGGATGGATCTCCTTCAAAGTGCTTCGCTGAAATTGGGATGGTGGGTGGATCAGTGTGTTTTTCTAGTCCCTAAACTGTCCCTATTTATGTGTTTGATAAAGGGGTGGGTAAGCTGAATTATCCTAGGCGCACCCCCTAAGTAGTCCATTAGCTAAAGTCTGCTCTCTCCCTTGATTGGAGGGGAAAACAGAGTGTCATCATGATGAGGTGGTTTATGAGGCAGGGGCACAACATCTGATTTGTCCACAATTTTATACATATGTGCGCATTGTATATGGGCATAATCATCTGAAGTTTTGTGTTTCTGACATGAAGATTTTTGCTACAAAACCAGAATGTTCACTGTGCTGTCTCAGAACATCACACAGAGTTCTGGGTCCTTTTAAAATGTGCCCAAAAATATCACATTAACAATACTGTAATTTTACAATTTTTACAGATTCGCACAGCACTTTGTCAGTCCTTTTTAGAAATATGCTTTCTGTCCATTGAGAATCAACAAAAATGTCTATCCCCGCCTCCAAAGGTTTCTTGTAGCCATAGAGCAAACCCCGCCTTCTTCCTCTGGCAGAGGCCACTGTTGACACTTCAATCTGCATATTCTTTCAGCCAAGGAAGGTTCATTGTCTCCTCCAGGAGCAGCAGCCCAAATCTCCTACCCTCTTAATTAACACCTGAATGTGAGTTCCTGGTCTTTGGTGAGAAGCAGGGGAGATGCCTTTTGTTGGGGAAAGCTGGGGGGAACTGGTTTGATGACTCTGAGTGTCAGCTAAATCCACTGTCAAATTATAATATTTTCTTAATTTAAAATAAAACTTGCAATTTTTGATCAAGCAGCTAGAACTCTGATTCTAGTCTCTAAATCATGGAGATTAAATAGTTACAACCTATGTTCCTCTTAATGACAGGTCACTTAGAATTAAGACATTAGATCTTAATGGTGCAACTTTGCAGTTTAAATGCAGGCTTTTGAAACAGTCACAGGCGGCCGATGGTACTGCGCCCATATTTTGACAGATTTCCACAGGCAAGGACACTTTTTACTGTGGCTATTTGATGATAGATTTCTCTTTTCCTGACATTGTGGGTTCATATTGATTCCTTAAATGAAGTGGCGGGTAACACCCAGCAAAGATATTGGGTGTTTTGTGGTGTTTTGATCCGGTATTCTGTATTTTCAGCAACCAAGAAAAAGGGATTTAAGAGCAATTTCTGGGTTTCTTGCAATAAAGCACTGCCTTTCATGCAGTTTCCATTTTTACTAGTTGGGCAGCCCAGTGACAGGTTTCAGCAGTGTGGTCTCCTTCCACCACTGACAACAGGTAAAGTAGATTTGGCAGCCATCGTTTCCAGTTCAAAGCACGATTTTTCATAGGTTTTGGCGCGCCCAGAACTTTTGCGGCCGTTTTGCTGATTCTGGTGCCATCAGAATAGGCAGGGCCTAGTGGGTTAAAACATCCCACAACTCCAACCCCACTAGCACATAAAAACACTAAAGTTGGCTTTCCTTTTCCCAAAAACATCAGTAAACATACCATGCTCATGTAAAAAAAATGGTCATGCTCCAATGCCCCTACCCAGTACCCACCGGGCATACACACAGAGATATAGACACATTCACCCACCAGTCACACCCCACACATCTGATCTGTCATTCACAGGTGCACCCATAACATTAAGACTGTCCGCTCATTAACACACGCAGTCACACCCATGTAAACCATTCACACTGCATTCATTCATTGGTGTGCACTTGCAGACACCTCCTAGCATACAAACATACACCCACTCACACACTCCCTTGCATGCATGCACGCATACATTCATTCACGCATACATTCATACGTGCATGTATACATACAATCCCTGCGTTCACACAAATACACTTTTTTTAGTAAATGGTAATTATTGAAAACACGGACCATGTAAAAGCTGAGCCAGCAGTTAAGCCTTTAGCTGCAACATGGGGGCAGAGGTCTACTGATGGCAGGCTTTTGTCCGCTGCCTCTACCTTCACTTCAATGCCTGTATTTTCCCCTCAGAGAGCGGTGTATTTGCTTAAGTAAATACACCGCTCTCTGAGGTGAGAAATGTGACAAGTTGTAGCTGTCTGAGCCCAGGCAGGGCGTATTGATAGCCAGGTCTGTATGGCTGGAAGTTTGGTGTTGGTGAGAAGCAAGAATTCGTTCTTGGAGGGGTTGAGCTTCAAGTATGCACTAGACATCCGTTGCTGAAATACTGGGGGAGACTCTGGCCTGAAACTAAAGGGGCTATGCATCGTTTGATTTTATTTGATTTGGATTATTTATAATGCGCACAAGGATGAACCAAATCGTATCGAGGCGCAGATGGTCTAAAGTTAACAGAATAAGTGTTAAATACATATCATTGGTCAAAGACGATCACTTTTCAAGGGGAGCCTACAGTCAGTATTGGAGAACAAGGCATCTTAAATTCCTATTGTTTAAAAAAGTAAGTTTCCAGGGCTCTGTGAAACTAGTGGAATGATTCCAGAGACCTGATTTGTCAGGGGATGCTATTCCAAAGCTTGGGACTATAGACAGCAAATCTTCTGTCACCCCTGAAGACACAGCAGGATCGAAGGATATTCAGCAGCAATTGGTCCCCTGAGCGTAGCAGCATGGTCGTTTGATACTGACTGAGCTTGTCCATTAGGTAAGCTGGAGCAAGCCCCTTCAAGCTCTTATATATCAAAAAGCGATATTGAATTTTATCCTATCATCCACTGCCAGCCACTGTAGAGTGTGGCGTGTAGTCGAGACATGATCATATCATATCATGGAGTGAAGATCTTGCTGGGCTTTGCAAAGAGGGTTCTTCGTGGTTCTTCCGTGGTTAGTGGTGTGTAGAGTGTGCTACAGGTGTCAGGTTGCAGTGTGCCAAAGGAATTTGTATACCGTAAGGTGGTAAAATATTGAAAAGGTGAGTTAGTTGGAGAGGTCCTGCACTGTTGGTATTGGCCAGGAGGGTGAGGTTCCCTTTAGGGTTGATTTTGATTTGTGATTGTTTTTGGTTGTTGTAAATTCTGCAGGCTCTTGAATAAGAGTATTGCGCTGCTTAAAATGCAGCAGCAGGGACCTTACCCAAACTCAGGAGATTCAGAAATGTATCTCCAACACTGTGTTCCCTGCACTGGTTGCCAGGGCAGGCTTGCATGCACTTTAAGACTGTGCATAACAGATTGGGCCTTATTATGAGTTTGGCTGTTTGGGCAGAAATTATGCTAATGCAGTGGTAACAAAGTTACCACTGCATTACTGCCGCATTACCGCATGCCCAAGTACAGGTTTGGAGTTAAGGCAAAGGAAACACCTCCAGCAGAAAGGTGGAGATAATTCCTCCAACTTAACACCAGAAAATAGCCAGTTTGCAGCCCCAAAGTAATGCTATGGATTTCCGTTCAATCTATACAAATCCCTGCTCATCCACAGTCAATGCATGACTGGCATACGCCACAGGCAATTCGCAGTCCATTTACCTGAACTAACACTGCTCCTATGTCAGATGTACCAGAATCCACGATTGTCTATGTTGGTTTTGAAGTGGGAGAATGGAACAAAAGGCTCCCACCAATCCCCTCACACCCCTGGCCTAGAGGATCACGGCCCAGGCACCCGCCACGAGAGGAGTTTGCCCATCTACCAGACGACCAAATACCCTGGTACAGGAACATACGGATGTGCCCACCCGCCTGCCCAACAGCCTGCCCTGCCCATGCCGACGCCTGCGGCATGGATGAACTCGACTGAACCATCCAACACTAAATCAACACATCGTTAGAGATGCCATGACGACCTAGCCAACGGTCAGCACACCCGTGCAAACATGCACACTGGACACTCCCACACCAATCCACACGAAGAACATATTCAGTGCTATGACGTAGATGACGGACACACCCACTGACGCGTATCTTTATTATTTTTCACATAGGCTTTTCAAAACGCAGAAACGCAAGACGCACAATGAACTCATCTAAAATGCTTGCTCACGTTTCTCCTAAACCCATGCATTACAATGAGAAATATAACGAAGACATGATACTGGGGATAAAGCAATATAATACCATAACCTAAAGCGCTGTGTATCAAACGGTTCCACCTATGCACCAGGCCCAAGTAGGCCGCAAGCAAGAGCTTCCATGAACATTGAATGAGCAAGAGTACAGTTGCTGACCCTGCAGAATGAGCCCGGCGAGAGCAGACAGTCAAGGGCACAATGTTGCAAACTCGCATGCCGCAAGCCGACGCCAAGGTCACACCTGCAAATTAAGCCAGGCACACAGTGGAAAATGCAATATTAATTGTGCAGAATTCTGCCTCAACCACGGTCTCACCTCACGTGACCAAGCCGAACCTGACAGGGTGCCAGGCCCAGGAGGAGGGAGGCGCCTGTATACCACGTTTCAAGACACAGGCAGATACAATTAAGCGACTCAATGGACATCTGCGGCGGTGGGCGTAGTCTGCCTTCCAGCATATGAATAAATCCTCACATTGTCTGCACATACCCATAGTGATACATTGTTGCAAATGACAGGTGCACCGCGAGCTGGGAACAGCGATGGTCCCAGACTGGGGGGCTCGCGAGTGGACCAATCAGAACATGGGGCTCTTATCGCTGACGCCATTAACATTAGCCAATCCTCAGGGGTCTTCATGTAACAATTTTCATGTATCAAATTGAAGGGACAACCCAGGTATACCACCTGACTAACCCTCGACCACTAGGACTACAGGACCATCGCGGAACTGCGAGAAGACCGGACAGCGCAATCCGGATATTGGCCTTCGGGAGCCGGTTGAGAAGTATCCCGCCCGCGGTTGGCGAGTGTCCAGACGTGGTCCAGACGAGGGGAGGTGGCGAGCCGCTTGGAGGGGTGCACGCAGTCGAGCGGCCCCGCATCAAGAGAACTTGGTGAGTATGCCACGCACAACAAGCAATGTGAAATTGTGAGGGAGGGGCGAGGAATTGAATACGGGATGCGGGAGGTGTTACACAGGTGCGCGGCGAAGGTTTGATAAATTAGTGTTGACGGTAAAGTGAATGGTAGCTGGACAAGTGCGAGAGCAGTCCGCTACGTTACCGAAGAGGAGGGGGGCGGAGCACGAAAACATCACGTGCGGCCGCTCGTAGACACTGATTGGCCTAGGTCGCGACCACGTGTAAGAGTGTGTGTGTGTGTGCGGTTTCCTACGATTTGGTAATTATTGATCAATGAGTAGATGAGGATCCCTATTGATCGAGCAGGAAACTCGATAGATAGATGACGTTTCCCTGTAGGCGGTAGCTAGCTGGTTGCCCAATACGGAAGATAATTGGCTGGTTAAGCCCTCCTGTCGAGGGGCGTATCACACCCGAGGCGACGCAGCGTGCGCAGTCTGATTATATTGTTGATTACCTTGTTCCAGGCGTGACAGGAAGACAGCTGTGGGGTTAACGGGGATAGATTGCAAGCGTATTTTGAACTTTTAAAAACATATGAAGAACTTACCAGTAGTTTGAAGAGATCGGTGACGTCACCAATAGGGCTTTCATAGGATAATCTCGAACACAAGGCATCTTTCTTTCTGAGAGTGGTGGGGAAGAGAATTATGGTAAGGGAGTGGAAACGGAGGTAAACGGTAACGAGTTGATTGGGGGGAAGGTGAAAAGGGGGACGTGGCTGCGCACGGAGAACGCCGGCCACGGCAAGTGTAGAAAGGGGAGGAGGAGTAAGTGAAAGTGGGACGGCTGTATAAGAACGTCACAAGGGGCACGCAGCCGCAGGGGGCTACGTGCGCCTCGGCCGCAGGGGGCCATAAAGGTGTTCGGTAAAGGAAAAAAAGAAAGAAAAGAATATACAAATGCAAATGCTATATTTTACTAATTTTCCTTAGCAGACTATCGCAAGTCCCCAAACTTACGGGGCCAGGTAAAGATCTAAGGCTGTATAGTGTACACTGTTAGTAAGATAACCGCTACCAAATAAGGGAAGGATAACAAGTGAAGCGCTACTATGTCATTCGGGGCAGGATCGGGAGGGTGGGGGAACACCCTCACTACCCCGCTACAGCACATATGTAAGACACTGTCACCCCATAGGGGGAAACTGATCAAGTATAGCATAGAATGGACACAGGGGACAGACAACAAAATGACAACACCATGGCCGCCTAATGGCAGTTTCGATCCATATACCCAACACTCACTATTAACCCATCTGCATAACACATACAAAGGGAAGAAGTTGATGCACCACGTGGAGGTGTTTAATTTATGGAGGATGTTCCAAGGGTCCCGACCAAGACCAAACGGAATGTTCATTATGGGGGAAACAACGGAAGAGGAGAAGATTAAGGAGGAAGGAGAGAATGGGGAAAAAGAGAGTGAAGGCACACGGGGAACGGAGAAGAGGGAGGAGAGAAGAGTAACAACATAAACGAAAAGGAAAAAAAAAAGGAACAGAGCGACGATATACCCCTAGCGAAGGTAGTGAAAAAGGAGGAAGGGGGGTTATATCCTTTAACAGAACTACGAGACATGGTTCAATTAAGGGCGGCTGAGGGGTACTCGAACCCGGCATACAGCCCACCACCATATACAGCCACAGGTAGCCACACAGGAAGGGAGCAGAGTAGCACGACGGGATCAGCTCGCACGAAAATGCCCGCAGGGGAAGGGGGGATTGGCGAAGAGCAGATCGCAGGAATCGGACAGGATGAGTGGGTAGCTGCGCAGGTATTATTAAAATTACGAGGTTCATTAACAGAAGAAGAGGAGGAGGTAGTAAGGAAAATGGACGAGGACAACACCAGGAAGAGTGAAAGGAAAGGGGAAGAGGGGAAAAGAAAGGGGGAAGAGCTGTTAAGACAGAAGGAAGAGATTTTGGAAGAACGATTAGCAGAATTAAGGGATGAGCAGAATACACTGATCAAGCAGCTCGAGAGAGAGGAAAGAGAGAGAGCACGGGAACGGAAAGAAAGCAAGAATGAGTTGGACAAAATGAGGGAACGAACTGAGGAGAAAAAGAGAGAAGCAGAAAGGGTGAAGGCAGTAGCAGAAAGGGTATCCAGAGCAGCACTGCGTGACAAGAAAAGGGAGAAAGAAGAGAAAGAAAAGGAAATGGAAATATGGAGAAGGAGATTACTATCAGAAACGACGAGGAAATACGAAGAAGGGAGGATGATAGAGGGTATATTAGAGCAGGAAAGAGCGAGATGGGAAAGGAAGAAAGAAGAAGAAAGGATAATGGAAAAGATGAGTATTGAAGTAATGGAGGAATTGAAAAAGAAAAGAGAGGAAATTGGTAGAGAAATAGCAGAGAAAAATGAAGGGGAAAGAGAAGATAGGAGAGGGGGGAGTGAAGTAAGGAGGTATGTATACAGAGACGCAGAAGTAGCAACAACATAAGCACAAAGGGGAGCAATTGGCAAAGAAGACAAGGGAGGAACGGATCTAATAGACTTAAAAACAGTAACGATTAGGGGGAAAAAGACAGATTGGGGGTTGCCATTACTGGAGGACTTTTGCAGTGAGGAAGGAGAAGGGATGGAGAAGGAAGGGAGAGACAGTGAAAGGGAAAGCTTAGATAAATTATACATCACCCGGACAAATGGAGAATCACCATGGATCTGCAGGAGAAATGAAGAACTGGAGGGAAGTGAGGAGGAAGAGCAAGGAATAGCGGAAAGACAGACACGTGCAGCCACACCCTCACCATCCCGTCCCACATGCTCCACCACCTCACGCTCATTACGTGCAACATGCCCATCTAAACTCGCGCCCTTCCCACACGAACTGACACCCTATGCAGGCAGGCTTAGAGACCTCCCTGGACGTAGGCAGAGAGAATGAATACACACACCCACATTAAATAAAGGAAACGATAAAAGAAAGGGAAGAGATGAAGGAGAAACAGTTACGATCAGGGGAAATATGGACCCCATTGACGATGTAGAAGACAGGGAAGAAGAGGAGGGGTGTACGGATTCCATTGTGTGGGACCCAAAGGGCCAACCAGGACACAACCTAATGCCACTTCTGGAGAGGGGAGGGGTTAGACCACAATACGTCCCCTGGAAGCATGCAGACAAGGAAAATATAAAGTGCAGGGTCCCATCATTAAGTGGAGGTGCGGGAAAATGGATATATGAAATGGAAAAACACACCGCAATTGGCAGTGGGGGATGTAAAGGGCCTTCGAATATCAATATTAGGGGATGCAGCAGATGACATCTGGAAGAGAGCAGGCTTACCCGGGGTAACAATAACAAACACATCACACGACGGGGCACCATTTGCAAACTGCAGACATGCATTATGGCAGGCGCTGAGGGTACAGTACCCAGACACATCAGACATAGGAGCAATTACCTCACGCAAGATGCGTAAGAACGAAGATCCTGTTGATTATATCCAGGAAATTCAAGAGAAGTGGCGTATGGAAACTAGAGAACAATGGGACAAGACACCAGCAATATTCTATCATATACTAGTACAAGGGCTCCCAGAAGCAGTTCAGAAACAACTGAAGAAAGTAGTGGGGATGGAAGCAAAAGCATGGCCAGAAATACAACTGACGATAGTGCATCATTGTAGGACATGTCAAGAAAAAATGAAACAAAAGGAAGAGGATAGAAAAATGGAAGAGGCTAAATTAGTACAGAAAAAACTTACTAAATACACGATGGAAGGTGCACTAATAACTACACCTGCAACAATGACTCAAAGCCCCACACAAGTAGTGGCTGCACAAGATCCCTCCCAAATACAATCATCACAGGCTGTAACACAACAGCTGCCGCCACTCCAACCATACACGACTAACATGGGAGGAGGATACTCAACGCCAGGAGCTGGGTATTATAATTACAACAGGGGAAGGGGAGGAATGATGAGGGGGAGAGGAAACGGATATAATACACAACAGCAGGGGGGAGGATTTAGAAATTTCTACTCCACCGGGCAACCAGTATACCAGGACAACCCAGGAAGCTTTCCATGGCAGAACAGGGAACCACCGGTGTGTTGGATTTGTGGATTAGTAGGGCACATGGCACGCACGTGTAGAGTGAGACCAGGCACACCATCATGGAGTGAACAGGGACAACAAGGGCCCACACAGGAACAGCAGGGCATCCAGCAACAGCAGACATTGCAACAGAGAAATGGGCAGCAACAACTAGTAACACAACAACAGCCACAGACATATTCACTGCCACAACAACAGGTAGCGATAACACAACAACCCCAAGTACAGCAAGTACAGCAACCTGCCCAAATCCAAGACCATAACATAACCTCTACCAATACACAACTACAGCAAACACAACTGGGAAGGGTGACGGTCCTGGGACACAACCCTTACACAGGAAGTGGTCAATCATTATACCCTCAATAGGACAGCCCACAGACGGCCTTGGTGTGTCCCATCCTGTCGGTAACACCTAATAGTGCGGAGGAACCACGCATAGAGGTAACGATAGGTGACAAAAAATTATCATTCCTTGTTGACACCGGGGCGACCCGGTCTTGCATAAGGGAAGGTAAATTTAAGATGTCAGGTGAAGCCATGAACACCCAAGGATTTTCTGGGGCTAGGGGGTTGGTTCCCTTTACTGATAACATTCCCTTATCAATAGGGGATTATGACATGTCAGTCCCGCTTTTATATTCTAGGGCCTCACCAGTAAATATACTGGGGAGAGACATAATGAGCAGGTTGAATATGACGATCTCCTTTACGGAGGACGGCATAATTTGCTCCACTCCAGGAATTAACATGCTCACTGCACGACAAATTATGCAAGCATACTGTGGACAGACAGTGATTAGGGCTGAGCCAGTAGATGGTGAACTGTTCCAGTACGGAACAGACATGGCATTTGCATGGATGCCAGGAATAGAAGGAAAGATCTGGAGGAGGCCAGCAGCCTACTTGTTTAGACCAGAAACACCAGCCAATGAACAAGAAGGAAAGGTTATTTCAGTGAACATAGAGAGCATTATAGCAACTGCTGATTACATCGCAGTACATGCCCAAGACAGAGAAGGAAGAGCATCGAGGGCAGTGATAGCACTAGCAGAGGGATGTAGACTCACCCAGGTGTCAGATGAGGAGCTCTTCTCAGAAGAAAAGGAAGAAGGTGAAATGATGTTTATGATGAGTGTAGAAATATGGCTAAGAGTGACGTACAAACAAGTGGCACAGAAAATTGCAATGGCACTTGAAGCACCCACATCCACCCCAGTTCCCTTCTTTGAGAAGGATATGGCAAAGGTACCAACATCATTATGGACTACTAGTTCCTATGACGTGGGGTGCATGCATAAAAAGTATAGGGGGAGTAAGAATAAAATTGAAAAAAGGTGCAATACTCCCCAGAGTGAAGCAGTACCCACTATAAAAAGAGGCAGATGAGGGCATATATGAAACAATAACGGCCCTTATAAATAATGGCATATTGGTACCATCAGAATCACCATGTAACACAGCTGTATACCCAGTGCGCAAAGCTAAAGGGGGGTCTTGGCGCTTCATACAGGACCTCAGGCCCTTGAACAACATAGTGGAAGCAGAATACCCCATTGCAGCAAACCCGGCCTCAATATTGTGCGGCATTCCAGCAGAGGCATCACGATTTACAGTGATAGACCTCAAAAATGCCTTTTTCTCAATACCCCTGCACCCAGACTCACAAGATCTGACAAGCTTCACGTACAGAAACAAAAAGTGGAAACACACCAGATTGCCACAAGGGTACTGCGAGTCACCCTCAATCTTCAACAGAGTAATACAGATGGACTTGGGTAACATTGAAGTGGAAAGCACAGTGGTGCAGTATGTTGATGACATAATAATTTGCAGCACAAATGAAAGAAGATGCAGACAGGACTCTTTGAAGATGCTGACAATATTGGCTGAAAAGGGTTACAAGGTAGACAAGGAAAAGTTACAGTACTGTCAGGAACAGGTACTTTACATTGGTCAGCTCATATCCCAATACGGAAGAAAGATTGCACCACAAAGAGGACAGGCCATTTCAAAAATGCCGCTGCCCCAAACAGTGAGGGAACTGCAGCAGTTCCTGGGACTGTGCAACTACTGTAGAGCCTGGGTATTTGATTACAGCTCATACATAAGACCCCTACTTGAGACGTTAAAAGAAGCTAACAAAGGGGAGAAAAAGTTGGGGTGGACAATGGAAATGAAAGATGCTTTTGATGAAATGAAAGATTCAATATCAACTGCTCCGGTACTGGCCACCCCAGATTATGAACGACAATTCTTTATATTTTCACATTGCGACTCAGCAGTAATGAAAGCAGTGTTGGCTCAAAAAACAAGCATGGGCTACAAACCAGTAGCGTTTTACAGTGGTCACTTGGATCCTGTGATGTTAGGACATTTCCCTTGCGAACAAGGTCTCGCCACAGCTGCCTTTGCGGTAGAGAAAGCATCAGCAATCACAATGGGGTGCCCAACCACACTATTTGTGGAACATGCACTATTTGCAATATTGAACAAGCCTAAGTCCACACTAACCACGCAGAGGGCGTCAGGTTATGAGATCATCTTATCTAGACCGGAACTATCAATTGTTAGATGCAGCACGGTTAACCCTGAAAGGTTTATAGCAGAAGTAATTGAGGAAGGAGACTATGCACACGATTGTACGCAGACTACCGAAATGTACTCATGTACTAGAAAAGTTGAAGAGAACGCACTAGATGGAGGTGAGCTCTTGTTCATTGATGGGTCATCAACAATAGACCAAAGTGATGGGATAAGGAGAACTGAGGCAGCAGTGGTAAAAATGAGAGAGGAACCGGTGTGTGTGGCGATGAAATGCGTACAATTACCACAGCATTACTCTGCTCAAGCAGCTGAATTGGTTGCACTGATCTTGGCATTGAAGGAAAGCTTTGACAAACAAGTGACTATATATTCTGACAGCGCATATGTCACGTCTACTGTCCACTCAGGATTGTCCAAATTGAGGAGAAGAGGGTTTAGGAGAGCTGACGGCACCCCAGTACAACATGCTCTCTTGTTAGCTGAACTAATTGAAGTAATAGATGACCCCCAAGAATTAGCTTTGGTCAAATGTACTGCACACACTAATGGAGAAGATCATATCTCAAAAGGGAATGCAGCAGCAGACGCACATGCGAAGTATGCTGCATATTTTGGTGAGATATGGAACCCCCAGAGTTAGAGAGAGGGAGAGGGAGGGGGATAGCCAAGGAGATGTTGATAAGAGAAGGGTACATCCATCTCCCAGCCACACAGATAATGGAGCTACAAGCGGCTGCACCATTGGCAGAAAAAGAAATATGGGTAAAAAGAGGATGTACAATGTCACACAACTGACGCACTATGGCGCCAGGGTAACACTGGAAAGATGGTAAATCCATTGGCACTATTGAACACCGCCCTGAGCCAACTCCGCCACCCAGCCCACACAGGCAAGGAAGTTATTGCAGCACGAATTAGGGAAGATTGGTTCTGTCCCGAGTTAAATTCCCATGTGACAAATTTTATCAGCAATCGTCTCACATGTCAACAGTTCACGGCCGGTCACACGCTGAAGGTGATAAAAGGTACTATACCCCGGCCAGAGGGACCCTTCCTGCACATCCATATTGACTATGTTGATATGATCAACGTATGTCAAGGAAATAGGTACATGATTGTAGTAGTATGCCCATTCTCCAGGTGGATTGAGGCAGGACCCTGCTCACACCCAGATGCATTCAGAGCAGCTAAATTTCTAGTGCGGGAGGTTTTCCCCAGGTGGGGAATGAGCGAGGTACTGCGGTCAGATAATGGCCCGCATTTCGCTAATGAAATGTTCCAGCACATCACATCCTTACTGAACATCAAGCATAAATTTGCATGTGCATATCACCCGCAGGCCAACGGTTAATGTGAATGCCTGAATGGTCTACTGAAGGAGGCAATTGCAAAGATACAGCAAACAACAAAGAAGAGTTGGTTGTATTGCCTTCCGCTAGCCCTATTTGAGCTAAGGAATAGACCAGGCTCCGATCACCACCTCACCCCTCACGAGGTGGTGACCGGACGTCAAATGCGCCTTCCTCTAACGCCAACATCAAGAGCATTCACAGATTATGAAAACACTGCAACCGTTCTTGGTGATGAAATGTACCAATATGTGTCTTCTTTGATTACTAGTGTAGTGTTTGTGTCTCAACAGCTCGAGCGCACGCGGGGCGGGTCTAAGAGTGATCAACAAGAAGACGCGGATAAAGAATTGGAAAAGGGAAAACTGTGCAAAATTGCTAAAGGTGACCACGTACTACTCCGCAATTTCAACAGAAAGTGAAACAGCCCACGCTTCACTGGCCCCCACCTGGTAGAGGAAGTATCCACGAGAGCAGTAAAGTTACAGGACAAACGTGCCTGGAATCACCTACACGACGTAAAGATCTGCAAACTCCAGACCCGCCCTAGCGTCACCGACAGGGCCATTGGAAGAACAACATCAGCGTCACCAACGGAGGAAGAGACTTCTACCACAGCCGACGACCTGAGTGTCTCCCTACCCTACCACCCCCCAGATTCCCCAGAGACAACTACTGAAATAGAGAAGGGCAATTCCCATACCGCCCACCCCATGGTCACACGATCAAAGAGTAAAGAGACTTCCGCCAGTTGAACTCTAAACCCTCTGCCTATCGACGTCCTACCCACTGCAGTAATCACTCGACTGAAGGACATTATCTTGCACATATACACATGTAAACACTTGAATGTTCTCTTTTTTCTTTCTCGCACATGCAGGTACCGCGTATTATTGTACTGCTAAGAAAACAGATAACTAACAATGTTCACTGCCCAGGAGTAGATGCTACCCTCAGACGATAACTACCCTGAAGAGCTATCACACCAATTTGTCTATCACATAAAAAGGCCAAAGTACCTGAAAAGAAGGAGGGTACGTTTCTACTACACAGCATTTCTCTTGGCCATAGAACAATCAATGCCCCATCTTCATCAATACCTGCCTGTCCTAAGAGATAGATCGCTTAGATTGGCGTGGGAACAGCTCTTTGCCTGGCCACTGAACGACTACTTGATAGGGAGAGCTTGAAAACAACAACTAACACTAATAACAAGCATATTGAGAATTTTCAGGCGGGCAACTTTAACGTCGCAAGAATTAGCTGCCGGACTGCAGCAAGGTAAGAGCAAAATGCCGGTGAGACTAGCCTCTGTAATAAAGATGATAGGGATTTTGATGATCACCAGGTGCTTGGCTGCCTCTGTATGGCAGAACAGTTATGCTATCAATATTTTGGCTGTACCCAAACCTAATATACCCCCACCCACGGCTGCAACAGGTGTTACGTCAGGTGGTACTAGCAAAATCCCACACAAGGGAAATAGAGTTAAACGCAGCACATACTCAGATAATAAAGGTATTGACAACTACATACAAGATTCAGCACACGTCTCAAAAAACATGTGGTACCAACACATGACCCAAATAGGTAAGCAGACAACAGAAGACAGCTGCTACGTCTGCTCATTGATCCCATACGCCATGAGCGCTTCTCGAACTTTCGTTGCCACGGAAATAGATGAAAAGACAGCACAATGTATAATATACTTGGCACTGTTCCAAACGAAAGGGAGATTTCAAGGGAACACGGTGCACCTGGTATGGAAAACGCGAGACACATATCCATACGAAAACAACTTCCTCAAGATTTATTTGAGATACCACAAGACCAGCTTGCATGCTGAAGCATTCAGATACATGACAAGTGGCCCTGAAAAAGGAGAAACAAAGAAAGTAACACTACAATACCTACCATGTGATTGGTACGCCACTGAAGTTCCTGGTAAACAAGGATGTTGGGAAAGACCACTGATAATAATAACAGGGAAGGTGTACCTGGACAACAAATGGGACATAGGAGTGGTTGGCAGCAACATGGTAACGAGAGAGGACACTACAACTATTGCTGAACACAACAACAGATGTTGGACGACTTGGGTCAATTACGTACCCATGCTAACATGGATAGAGAAGGATGAAGACCCAATAACAATACTGCCGCTGTCTGCACCTAAGGTATGCTACCAACATAAAGGAGAAGTGGACGTGGGATACAACACCAACTGTGCAAGCGTGACGGAGTTACCTGAGGGGGGAGCAGGAACAGCAGTATTAATGGACCATTACTGGGTCTGCGGAGACAAGGCATACCACACACTGCCCCCTCTGTGGAATGGTATATGCACAATGGTACACGTTAATGTACCATCACTAGTGGTGCCCCAGAAACATGTGAACGTGGCGAACTTCCCTAAAATGGATGAAGGAAACAAGAGGAAGAAGAGATCTGTACAACATCAGAAGGGGCCAGAGAACCAAAACAACGGCAACAACACTGTCCTGAATAGAAAGAAAAGACAAGGAGAACCTCTGACAGGAAATTACCTATGGGGAAGGTCGGAAACAGCACTCACTTCAATCCCACCAGAACACAGACTATTCAGCAGAGCAGCAATGTTCTTCTCTTCAATAATACATCCGGGACTACAGGCTTACGCAAACGCAAAATGGCTCCAGATAACTCGATGGGAACTAATGATGACAATTAATTCTACAGTAAATGGATTCAATGCAATAAAAGAAGAACTGCGAGCAGTGAGGATGGTAGCACTACAGAACAGATATGTACTGGACCTCCTCACAGCAGTGGAAGGAGGAGTTTGCGCAAAGATAGGACAATCATGCTGCACATTCATTCCTGCTAACGATGCTGACAATGGTACACTGACAGAAGCAGTATCACAATTGGCCCAGATGCACTCCAAAATGATGGATGAAAGTAAAGGTGTGAAAAAGGATGACAGCTGGTTTTCGCTATTATGGTCATGGATGCCATCTTGGCTGAAGTGGGAGAATGGAAGACCAGGCTCCCGTCCTTCACCTCTCGCGCTTGGCCTAGAGGGTCACGGCCCAGACACCCGCCGCGAGAAGAGTTTGTCCGTTTACCAGACGACCAGGTACCCTGGTACAGGAACATACGGATGTGTCCATCTGCCTGCCCAGCAGCCCGCACTGGCCATGCCGACACCTGCGGCTCGGATCAGTTAGACTAAAATCCACACGTCGTTAGAGATGCCATAACGACCTAGACAACGGAAAGCACATCTGTACCAATATACCCACTGAACATTTCCACACCAATCTACACGAAGAACATACTCAGTGCTCTGACGTAGGCGACAGGCATATTCACGGACGTGCATCTTTATTATTTTTACATAGGCTTTCAGAATGCAGAAACGCAAGACGCATCATGAACCCATCTATAACGCTTGCTCACGCTTCTCTCGAAACCCGTTACCACCATGAGAGGTATAATGGAAACACGATACTGGTCATGGAAATATATGCCATTATAATCTAAAAGCACCTATGCACCAAACGGACTACTCAAGCACCAGGCCCGAGTAGGCCTCAAACAAGAGCTCCCGTGGACATTAACAAAGCGAGAGTCAGGTTGCTGATCCTGCAGAAAGAACCCGGTGGAGCAACCAGCCAAGGTCGCAATGTTGCAAACCCACATTCAAGAACAAATCATCAAAGGCACGATGTTGCAACCTCGCACTCCGCGCCCCAACGATAGAGTCACGCCGGCAAATTAAACCAGACGTGCAGTAGAAAAAACAATATTAATTGTGCAGAATCCTGCCTCTTTCACGGTCCCTCCCCACGTGACCAAGCCGAACCTGACGGGATGCCAAAACCCAGGAGAGAAAAGGCGTCTGGGTCCCTCGCTACGAGACACAGGCCGATACACTTGAAAGGATCAATGAACATCTGCTACAGTGGGAGCGGTCAGCCTTCCACCCATGGATAAATCCTCACATTGTCTGCACGTACCCATATTGAAACATTGTTGCAATCACAGGTACACCGAGAGCTGGGAACGACGGTGGTCCCAGGCTGGGAAGCTCACGCGTGCACCAATCAGAACATGGGGCTCTTATCTCAGACGTCAGTAATATTAGCCAATCCTCAGGAGTCTTCATGTAACAATTCTTATGTATCTAATTGTAGGGACAACCCAGATATACCACCTGACTACACCTTGTCCACTAATATCATTCTCTATATGTGTACTATACTAACCCTACCACTCGAGCAACCAATTAAGAGTGGCGATAGGTTTTTTGTTAACTTTCTGAAGTGACGCAAGTAGCGCGTCATAATGCAGTAAAAAGGGCCTGCGAGCCCCTCGATTGTGTGTGTGTCAGGACGGACGCGTACGCTCCTTGACCCATCCCTGCCGTTTTGTCTGAATAAACAGCAGAGTCACCTTGCTCCTTGTGTGTGTCTCATACTCTATCTCATCTGGGATATACGGGAGGAGTTGGGGCCTCCCTGCCTGGAGGTCTGCGGACGGCCCGGCCGACCCCGGCAGAATTTCCCCCCGACAAGTTGGAGGCACTGCTGAGATCTGTTTAAGATCGACTTTTATTTTTAGTTTTTCCAGGCACTCCCGTTGCGAGGAGGCCCGGCGGCGTGGCCCCCTCTGCCGTCGCCCCCTTCTGAGGACTACAGGACCATCGCGGAGCTGCGAGAAGACCGGACAGCGCAATCCGGATATTGGCCCTCGGGAGCCGGTTGAGAAGTATCCCGCCCGCGGTCGGCGAGTGTCCAGACGTGGTCCAGACGAGGGGAGGTGGCGAGCCGCTTGGAGGGGTGCACGCAGTCGAGCGGCCCTGCATCGAGAGAACTTGGTGAGCATGACACGCACAACAAGCAATGCGAAATTGTGAGGGAGGGGGAGGAAGTAAATAAGGGAGGAGGGAGGTATTGTACAGATGTGCGGCGAAGGTCTAACTGAGGGTTGTCAATGGAATGAATGGTAGCGTGCGAGAGTAGTCGGCTAAGTTACGCGAAAGAGGGGGGCGGGGCACGAAAACATCACGTGCAGCAGCTCGTAAGACATTGATGGCCTAGATTGCGACTACGTGTGAGGGTGGGTGTGTGTGGTTTCCTACGATTTGACATTTATTGATCAATGAGTGGATGAGGTTCCCTATTGTTCGAGCAAGAAACTCGATAGGTAGATGACGTTTCCCTGTGGGCGGTAGCTAGTTACATAGTTGCCCAAAACGGAAGATAATTGGCTGGTTTAGCCCTCCTGTTGAGGGGCGTATCACACGCGAGGCGACGCAGCGTGCGCAGTCCGGTTATATTATTGATGAGATTACCTTGTTCCAGGAGAGACAGGAAGACAGCTGTAGGGTTAGCGGGGTAGATTGCAAGTGTATTTTGAACTTAAAGAACATAACAAGAATATACCAGTAGCTCGAAGAAATCGGTGACGTCACCAGTAGGGATTTAATAGGATATCGCTAGCACAAGGAATTTTGGGTTTGAGAGTGGTAGGAAAGAGAAACATGATAAAGGAGCGGATACGGAGATAAAGGATAAACGAGTGGACCGAAAGAAGAGAAGGGGAAAGGGGCGTGGCTGCGCACGGAGAACGCCGGCCACGGCAAGTGTAAAAGGGGGAAGAGAACGGAGAAACAGGACGACTGTATAAGATCGTCGTAAGGGGTACGCAGCCGCAGGGGGCTGCGTGCGCTTCGGCCGCAGGGGGCCGTAGGGGAAGGAATATAATATAGCATTGTATTTATTATTATTGTATAAGTTGTCAAAGGATTGTCGTAAGTCCCCACACTTGCGGGGCAAGGTAAGCAATACAAGGTTGTATATTGTAAACTGGTAGTAAAGGGAAGGGTAACAAGGGGAGTGCAACAATGTCATACGGGAGAGGGTCGGGAGGGTGGGGGAACACCCTCACTACCCCATTACAACACATATGCACCACACTGCCACCACATAGGGAGAAATTAATTAAGTACAGCATAGAGTGGACCCAGGGGACGGACAACAAAATGTTAACACCATGGCCGCCTAATGGTAGTTTCGATCCATACGCCCAACACTCACTACTAAACCATCTGCACAATACATACAAGGGGAAGAAGTTGGCAAACCATGTGGAGGTGTTTAACTTATGGAGGATGTTCCAGGGGTCCCGACCAGGACCAAATGGAATGTTCACTATGGGGGAAACACCGGAAGAAAAGGAGATTAAGAAAGGAGGAACGGATGGGGAAAAGGGGTGCGAAAGCACAAGGAATACGGGGAACGGAGGACAGGGAGGAGAAAAGATTGATAAATCAAACGACATAAAAAAGGAACCGAACAATGAGACACCCATACCACCGGGAGTGAAAACAGAGGGAGGAGGGTTGTACCCTTTAAGGGAATTAGGAGAAATAGAAGGACAGTTCAGGGCGGCTGAAGGATACTCGAACCCGGCATACAGCCCTCCACCTTATGTAGCTCATAGGAAGGTACAAAGGATTGGAGAAGAGCAGACTGTAGAGATAGGAAACGATGAGTGGGTAGCTGCACAGATATTATTGAAATTACGAGGCTCACTAACTGGAGAAGAAAGGGAGGCAGTAAAGAGAACAAACGAGGATAGTGAAAGAGAGAGTGAGATGAGGGGAGAGGAGCTACTACGACAGAAGGAAGAGATCTTGGAGGAAAGATTAGCAAAACTAAGGGATGAGCAGAATGAATTGATCAAACAACTTGAGAGGGAGGAAAGAGAGAGAGTGAGGAAAAGGAAAGAAGGTAGGAACGAATTGGAAAAATTAAGGGAACGAAATGAGGAGCAAAAGAGAGAAGCTGAAAGGGTAAAAGCAGCAGCAGATAGGGTATCAAGAGTAGTGCTGAGGGAGAAGAAGAAGGAAGAAGAAGAAAAGGAAAAGGAAATGGAAATATGGAGGAGGAGGGTACTATCAGAGACAGCTAAGAAATATGAAGAGGGGAAGGTAATAGAGAGTATAGTAGAAAGAGAAAGGGTGAAATGGGAAAGGAAGAAAGAGGATGAAAGAATATTGGAACAGATGAGCAATGAAGTAATGGAGGAATTGAAAAGGAAAAGGGAGGAAAATAGTAGGGAAATGGAGGAGAGAAGTGAAGGGGGAAAAGAAGGGAGGAGTAGGGAGAGTGAAAGATGGGGAGATGTATATAAAAGTAGAGAGGTAGCAACAACATCAGCACTAGGGGGAACAGTTGGTAACAACGAAAGGGGAGAAAGAGACCTAATAGACTTAAAAACAGTAACAATAAAAGGGAAAAAGGCAGAGTGGGGGGTGCCATTTATGAATGACTTTTGCAGTGAGGAGGAAGAAGGAGTGGAGAAGGATGGAAGAAAGAGTGAAAGGGAAAGCTTAGACAAGCTATACCTCACTAGAACAAACATAGATTCGCCCTGGATGAGTAGAAGATGGGAGGAGCTGGAGAGAAGTAAGGAGGGAGTGAAAAGAATAGGGGAAACACAAACCCCTGAAACCACGCCACCCACATACCCATCGCGCCCTCCCACGCCACACCCTACATGTTCAACCACCGAACGCTCACTGCACAGAATAAAGCTCGCGCCCTTCATGAACGAACTTACACCTTATGCATGTCGGCTTAGGGACCTCCCTAGTCGCAGGCAAGACAGACAAATAAACGTACCTATATTGAACACAGGAAATGACGAAAAAAGGGGAAAGGAAGAAGAGGGAGGTAGGAGCAGAGGTAGTAAGGAGGAATTTGAAGTAGTAAAGGAAACGGGGGAAGAGGAGGGGTGTGAAGACTCAATATTATGGAGCGTAAAGGGTGACACAAGACAGAATTTAATGCCACTGTTGGAGAGAGGAGGGGTTAGACCACAGTATGTACCTTGGAAACATACGAATAAAGAAAATATAAAATGTAGGCTCCCATCACTAAGTGGAGGTGCGGGTAAGTGGATATATGAAATGGAAAAACACACCGCAGGACAGAAACTAGCAGTAGGAGATGTGAAGGGCCTGTTAATATCAATATTAGGGGATAGAGTGGATGACATTTGGAAAAGAGCGGGATTCCATGGGGTAACAATAACGAACACATCGCATGATGGGGCACCATTTGCAAACTGCAGACATGCGCTATGGCAGGCACTGAGAGTGCAGTACCCGGACACATCAGACATAGGAGCCATTACTTCCCGTAAGATGGGTGAAAATGAGGATCCTGTTGATTATATCCAGGATATTCAAGAGAAGTGGCGCATGGAAACTAGAGAACAATGGGACAAAACACCAGCCATATTTTATCATATACTAGTACAAGGGCTCCCAGAAGGAGTTCAGAAACAACTAAAGAAAGTAGTGGGGATGGAAGCAAAACCATGGCCAGAAATACAACTGACTATAGTACATCACTGCAGGACATGGCAAGGAAAAATGAAACAAAAGGAAGAGGACAGGAAAACAGAAGAGGCCAAACTAGTACAGAAAAAACTTACTAAATACACGATGGAAGGGGCACTAATAACTACGCCCACACCAGTGGCCCAAAGCCCAACGCAAGTAGTGGCTGCACAAGATCACGCTCAAATAGCGCCTCCGCAAGGTGTAATACAGCGAGTGCCGCCTCTGCATTTACACGCACCAAACATGGGAGGAGGGTACCCAATGCAAGGAACTGGGTATTATAGTTATAACAGAGGGAGAGGAGGATTTACGAGGGGGAGAGGATACGGATATAATACCCAACAACAGGCTGGGGGACTTAGAAATTACTACCCCACAGGGCAACCCGTATACCAGGACAACACAGGGAGCTTCCCATGGCAAAGCAGGGAACCACCCGTGTGTTGGAGCTGCGGACTATTAGGACACATGTCACGTACATGTAGGGTCAGGCCAGGAACACCAGCATGGAATGAACAAGCACAACCTAGGACCCCACAAGAACAGCAGGGCATACAACAACAGCAGATGTCACAAAAAGGGAGTGACCAACAACAACAAACAACACAACAGCCACAAACCTATTCAATACCACAACAACAAATAACACAGCAACTGCCACCACCACAACAACAAGTAGCGTTAATACAACCACCACCCCCAACTGAACAAACGCAATTGGGTAGGGTGACGGTGTTGGGACACAACCCTTACACAGGGAATGGACAATCATTGTACCCCCAATAGGTCAGCCCACAGACGGCCTTGGTGTGTCCCATCCTGTCAGTAACACCTAATAGTGCGGAGGAACCACGCATAGAGGTAACGATAGGTGACAAAAAATTATCATTCCTTGTCGACACCGGGGCAACCCGGTCTTGCATAAGGGAAGGAAAATTTAAGATGTCAGGCGAAGCCATGAACACCCAAGGATTTTCTGGGGCTAAGGGGTTGGTTCCATTTACTGATAACGTTCCCTTATCTATTGGAGATTATGATCTGTCAGTCCCACTTTTGTATTATAGTGCCTCACCAGTAAATATACTGGGGAGAGACATAATGAACAGGTTGAATATGACGATCTCCTTTACAGAGGATGGTATAATTTGCTCTACTCCAGGGATTAACATGCTCGCAGCACGACAGATTTTGCAAGCATACTGTGGACAAACAGCGATTAGGGCGGAGCCAGTAGATGGCGAGCTATTCCAGTATGGCACAGACATGGCATTTGCATGGATGCCAGGGATAGAAGGGAAAATATGGAGGAGGCCAGCAGCCTATCTGTTCCGACCAGAAACACCAGTTAATGAACTGGAAGGGAAGGTGTTTGTAGTAGACATTGAAAGCATTATTGCAACAGCTGATTATGTTACTGTGCACGCCCAAGATAAAGAAGGGAGAGCATGGAGGGCGGTGATAGCACTAGCAGAAGGATGTAGGCTGACCCAGGTGTCAGATGAAGAACTGTTCTCAGAAGAAAAGGAGGAAGATGAAATGGTGTTCATGATGAGTGTAGAAATATGGCTAAGAGTGGCTCACAAACAAGTAGCACAGAAAATTGCAATGGCACTTGAGGCACCCGCAGGCACCCCAGTCCCATTTTTTAAGGAGGATATGTCAAAGGTGCCCAAATCATTATGGACTGTCAGCCCTTATGACGTGGGATGCATAAAAAGCATAGGGGGTGTAAGGATAAAATTGAAAAAAGGTGCCATACTACCAAGAGTGAAACAGTACCCATTGTCAAAAGAAGCAGATGAAGGCATATATGAAACCATAACGGCCCTTATAAACAATGGCATATTGGTCCCCTCAGAATCACCATGTAACACAGCTGTGTACCCGGTGCGCAAGGCTAAAGGGGGGTCTTGGCGCTTCATACAGGACCTCAGACCCTTGAACAACATAGTAGAAGCAGAGTATCCAGTAACAGCAAACCCGGCCACAATATTGTGTGGCATTCCAGCAGAAGCATCACAATTTACAGTGATTGACCTTAAAAATGCTTTTTTCTCAATACCATTACACCCAGACTCACAAGATTTGACAAGCTTCACTTACCGAAATACAAAGTGGAAACATACCAGATTACCACAGGGGTATTGTGAATCACCCTCAATTTTCAATAGAGTTATACAGATGGATTTGGGTAACGTTGAGGTGGAAAGTACAGTGTTACAGTACGTGGATGACATAATAATTTGCAGTACAAACGAAAGTAAATGTAGAGAGGACTCCTTAAAAATGTTGACAATATTGGCTGAAAAGGGGTACAAGGTAGACATGGAAAAGATACAATACTGTCAGGAACAGGTACTTTACATTGGCCAACTGATATCCCAACATGGAAGAAGGATTGCACCACAAAGAGCACAGGCCATCTCAAGCACTCCCGTGCCACAGACTGTGAGAGAACTGCAGCAATTTCTGGGGCTGTGCAACTACTGTAGAGCATGGGTATTTGATTACAGCTCATACATAGGACCCCTGCTTGAGGGTTTGAAGGAAGCAAATAAAGGGGAGAAAAAGTTGGGGTGGACTATGGAAATGAGGGAGGCATTTGACGAATTGAAGGACGCGATATCAACTGCTCCAGTACTGGCATCCCCAGACTATGAGCGACGCTTTTTTATATTTTCACATTGCGACTCAGCAGTGATGAAAGCAGTATTGGCCCAAAAAACGAGCATGGGCTATAAACCAGTAGCATTTTACAGCGGTCACTTAGACCCTGTGATGTTAGGCCACTTCCCTTGTGAACAAGGTCTTGCTGCAGCTGCTTTTGCAGTAGAAAAAGCATCAGCAATAACTATGGGGTGTCCAACTACACTGTTTGTGGAACATGCTCTATTTGCGATATTGAATAAACCTAAGTCCACACTAACGACACAGAGGGCATCAGGTTATGAGATTATTTTGTCTAAAGCTGAACTAGCAATTGTTAGATGTAGCACGGTTAACCCTGCAAGGTTCCTAGCAGAAGTAATTGAAGAGGGAGATTATGCCCACGACTGCACCCAAACAACTAAAATGTACTCATGTACTAGGAAAGTTGAAGAAAACGCACTAGAGGGAGGTGAGCTTCTGTTTATTGATGGGTCATCAACTATTGATCAAGGAGATGGGATACGAAGGACTGGGGCAGCAGTAGTGAAAATGATGGAGGCGCCGGTGTGTGTGGCTATGAAGTGTGTACAACTACCACACCATTACTCTGCTCAAGCCGCGGAACTGGTTGCACTAATATTGGCATTAAAGGAAAGTTTTAATAAAAGAGTAACTATATATTCCGACAGTGCATATGTTACATCCACTGTCCACTCAGGGCTATCAAAATGGAGAAGAAGAGGGTTTAGGAGAGCTGATGGCACTCCAGTACAACATGCCCTCTTGTTGGCTGAACTAATTGAAGTAATAAACGACCCCCAAGAACTAGCCCTAGTCAAATGCACCGCACACACCAATGGAGAAGACTACGTTTCAAAAGGGAATGCAGCAGCAGACGCACATGCGAAATATGCTGCATACTTTGGTGAGATATGGAACCCCACAGACTCACAGAGAGGGAGAGGGAGGGGAATAGCTAGGGAGATGTTAATAAGAGAAGGGTACACCCATCTCCCAGCCACACAGATTATGGAACTACAAGCGGCTGCACCAATGGCCGAAAAAGAAGTATGGGTAAAAAGAGGATGTACAATGTCACCAACTGACGCACTATGGCGCCAGGGTGGCACTGGGAAAGTTGTAATACCGTTGGCACTGTTAAATACTGCCCTGAGCCAATTACATCACCCTGCCCATACAGGCAAGGAAATAATCGCAGCACGAATTAGAGAAGATTGGTTTTGTCCTGAGTTAAACTCTCATGTGTCAAATTTTATCAGCAATTGCCTCACATGTCAACAGTTTACGGCCGGTCATACTTTAAAAGTGATAAGAGGTACCATACCCCGGCCAGAAGGACCTTTTCGGCACCTTCACATTGACTATGTTGATATGATCAACATATGTCAAGGTAATAGGTATATGATTGTAGTAGTATGCCCATTTTCTAGGTGGATTGAAGCAGGGCCCTGTTCACACCCTGATGCGTTTAGAGCAGCCAAATTCATAGTAAGGGAGGTCTTCCCCAGGTGGGGAGTGTGTGAGGTGTTAAGATCAGATAACGGCCCACATTTCGCAAACGAAATGTTCCAGCATATCACATCCCTGCTGAACATTAAACACAAATTTGCATGTGCATACCACCCACAGGCTAATGGTGTATGTGAACGCCTGAATGGCTTATTGAAGGAGGCAATTGCAAAAATACAACAAACAACAAAGAAAAGTTGGTTGTATTGCCTTCCGTTAGCTTTATTTGAACTTAGAAACAGGCCAGGGTCCGACCACCACCTCACCCCTCACGAGGTGGTTACTGGACGTCAAATGCGCCTTCCCCTAACCCCAACGTCAAGGGCATTTACCGACCACGAAAGTTCAGCGAGTGTGTTAGGTGATGAAATGTATCAATATGTGTCTTCTTTGATTACTAGTGTCGTGTTTGTGTCTCAACAGCTCGAGCGCACACGGGGCGGGTCTACCAGCGATCAAGAAAAAGACGCAAGTACAGAATTGGGAAAGGAGAACTTGTGCAAACTTGCCAAAGGTGACCACGTGCTACTTCTCAATTTCAATAGAAAGTGGAACGAGAAGAGGTTCACTGGCCCCCATCTGGTAGAGGACGTATCAACAAGAGCAGTAAAACTAAAGGATAAGCGTGCCTGGAACCACCTACATGACGTAAAAATCTACAAACTGCAGACCCGCCCCAGCGCCAACGACAGGTCCATTGGAAAAACAGCAACAACATCCCCGACAGCGGAAGAAAGCTCCACCACAGACAACGACCCAATTGTTCCCTCGGAGACGATAACTGACGAAAAAAGGGGTAACCCCCATACTGCCCACCCCATGGTCACACGCTCAAAGAGTAAAAATACTTCCGCCATCTGAGCGCAAACCCCCCCCCCATTGACTGCTAAGTACAGTTGTAACTAACACTGAAGGACATTGCTTGCACCAATACACATGTAAACACGTGAATGTTCTCTTTTTTCTCTCGCACATACAGGAACTGCGTAATATTGTATTGTTAAGAAAAACTAATTAACAAGTTCAGTGTACGGGCGTAGATGGTGCTGCCAGACGATAACTACCCAGAAGAATTGTCACACCAATTTGTATACGAAATAAAAAGGCCAACATACTTAAAAAGGAGAAGGGTACGTGTCTACTACACAGCCTTCCTCCTGGCCATAGAATATTACATGCCCCACCTCCGTCTATACTTGCCGGTCCTAAGAGACCGATCACTTAGAGTAGCGTGGGAGCAGCTCTTCGCCTGGGCACTGAATGACTACTTGATAGGGAGAGCTTAAAGGAAACAAAACTAACATTTAATAACGAGCAATTTTGAGAATTTTTAGGCGGGCAACTTTAACGTCGCAAGAATACGCTGCCAGGACTGCAGCAAGGTAAGAGCAAAATGCCGGTGAGATTAGCATATGTAATAAAAATAATAGGGATTTTTATGATCACCGGGTTCTTGGCTGCCTCTGTCTGGCAGTACAGCTATGCTATCGATTTTATTGCCGCACCCAAACCTAATATACCCCCGTTCCCTGCTGCAACAGGTGTTACGTCAGGTGGTAATAGTAATATTGCACCCAAGCAAAATAGAGTTAAACGCAGCACATACTCAGATAATAAAGGTATTGATAATTATGTACAAGATTCAGCACACGTCGCAAACAACATATGGTACCAACACATGACCCGCATTGGTAAGCAGACAACTGAGGATAGCTGTTACGTTTGCTCATTAATACCATACGCCATGAGCGCTTCACGAACATTTGTTGCCACAGAAATAGATGAAAAAACAGCACAGTGCATAATATATTTGGCCCTGTTCCAAACGAAAGGAAGATTCCAAGGAACAGTAGTGCACATGACATGGAAAACACGAGACTCATACCCATATGAAAACAACTTCCTCAAGACCTATCTGAGTTATCACAAGACCAGTTTACATGCTGAAGCATTCAGATACATAACAAGTGGCCCTGCAAAAGGAGAAACAAAGAAGGTAACACTGCAGTATCTACCATGTGATTGGTACGCCACTGAAGTTCCGGGTAAACAAGGATGCTGGGAGAGGCCGCTACTGACGATAACAGGAAAGGTGTATCTGGGCAACAGCTGGGAGATAGGAGTAGTTGGCAGCAACATGGTAACAAAAGAAACTATCTCAACCATCGAGGCACACAATCATCGATGTTGGACGACGTGGATCAAGTATGTACCAATGCTCACGTGGGTAGAAGAAGATGAAGACCCAATAACAATACTACCATTGACTGCGCCCAAAGTATGCTACCAGCATAAAGGAGAGGTGGACGTAGGATATAACACCAATTGTGCAAGCGTGATGGAGTTACCTGAGGGGGGAGCGGGAACAGCAGTAATAATGGACCATTATTGGGCCTGTGGAGAAAAGGCATATCATACACTGCCTCCCCTGTGGAATGGTGTGTGCACAATGGTACACGTCAATGTACCATCACTAGTGGTACCTAAGAAGAATATCGATGTGGCAAAATTTCCTAAAATGGATGAAGGGGATAAGAGAAGAAAGAGATCTGCACCACTTCAGAAGGAGCAAGAGAACAGGACCAACAGCAATGATACTGTCCTAAATAGGAGGAAAAGACAAGGAGAGCCACTGACAGGAAATTACCTGTGGGGAAGATCGGAAACGGAACTAACATCAATACCGCCAGAACACAGACTATTCAGCAGAGCAGCAATGTTCTTCTCCTCAATAATACATCCGGGACTGCAGGCCTACGCAAACGCAAAATGGCTCCAAATAACCAGATGGGAACTAATGATGACCATCAATTCAACAGTAAATGGGTTCAACGCAATTAAAGAGGAGCTGCGAGCTGTAAGAATGGTAGCACTCCAGAACAGATATGTATTGGACCTTCTCACAGCAATGGAAGGAGGAGTTTGTGCAAAGATAGGACAATCTTGCTGCACGTTCATACCTGCCAACGATGCTGACAATGGTACACTGACAGAAGCAGTTTCACAATTGGCCCAGATGCACTCCAAAATGATGGATGAAAGTAACGGTGTAGACAAGGATAAGAGCTGGTTTTCACTATTATGGTCATGGATGCCATCTTGGCTGTCAGATGGGCTGAAAATAATAGTGGGGTGTACTATTTTGGCTGGAGCTACTCTGATCATAATTAGATTTTGGAAGGCCCGGAAGGCACGCACGACTGATGAGTTGCTGGAAATGGTGGGAATGCACCCTTTAATGCCAGCAGATGACGGCCAACATACAGGTGTGATAATACAAGAGAGGGAGAAGTTGCGCACCCAAATCATCACCAACCATTTAGACCCACCATCAGTGAAGATCGAGAACCCGAGGAACCCCAGGAGCTACATAGGAAGATGGGTATACTGTACTCCTGGAGGAACATGTGAATATATGTATTGGTCATTTGAAGATCATGTCAACCATTATGGACATCTCGGAGGGATAACTAAGATATGGAGGGTAAGAGGAGATAACGAGAAGGATATGTTTGTGGTCGACAAGTCGACCAGAGGGGGGACTGAAGTGGGAGAATGGAAGACCAGGCTCCCGTCCTTCACCTCTCGCGCTTGGCCTAGAGGGTCACGGCCCAGACACCCGCCGCGAGAAGAGTTTGTCCGTTTACCAGACGACCAGGTACCCTGGTACAGGAACATACGGATGTGTCCATCTGCCTGCCCAGCAGCCCGCACTGGCCATGCCGACACCTGCGGCTCGGATCAGTTAGACTAAAATCCACACGTCGTTAGAGATGCCATGACGACCTAGACAACGGAAAGCACATCTGTACCAATATACCCACTGAACATTTCCACACCAATCTACACGAAGAACATACTCAGTGCTCTGACGTAGGCGACAGGCATATTCACGGACGTGCATCTTTATTATTTTTACATAGGCTTTCAGAATGCAGAAACGCAAGACGCATCATGAACCCATCTATAACGCTTGCTCACGCTTCTCTCGAAACCCGTTACCACCATGAGAGGTATAATGGAAACACGATACTGGTCATGGAAATATATGCCATTATAATCTAAAAGCACCTATGCACCAAATGGACTACTCAAGCACCAGGCCCGAGTAGGCCTCAAACAAGAGCTCCCGTGGACATTAACAAAGCGAGAGTCAGGTTGCTGATCCTGCAGAAAGAACCCGGTGGAGCAACCAGCCAAGGTCGCAATGTTGCAAACCCACATTCAAGAACAAATCATCAAAGGCACGATGTTGCAACCTCGCACTCCGCGCCCCAACGATAGAGTCACGCCGGCAAATTAAACCAGACGTGCAGTAGAAAAAACAATATTAATTGTGCAGAATCCTGCCTCTTTCACGGTCCCTCCCCACGTGACCAAGCCGAACCTGACGGGATGCCAAAACCCAGGAGAGAAAAGGCGTCTGGGTCCCTCGCTACGAGACACAGGCCGATACACTTGAAAGGATCAATGAACATCTGCTACAGTGGGAGCGGTCAGCCTTCCACCCATGGATAAATCCTCACATTGTCTGCACGTACCCATATTGAAACATTGTTGCAATCACAGGTACACCGAGAGCTGGGAACGACGGTGGTCCCAGGCTGGGAAGCTCACGCGTGCACCAATCAGAACATGGGGCTCTTATCTCAGACGTCAGTAATATTAGCCAATCCTCAGGAGTCTTCATGTAACAATTCTTATGTATCTAATTGTAGGGACAACCCAGATATACCACCTGACTACACCTTGTCCACTAATATCATTCTCTATATGTGTACTATACTAACCCTACCACTCGAGCAACCAATTAAGAGTGGCGATAGGTTTTTTGTTAACTTTCTGAAGTGACGCAAGTAGCGCGTCATAATGCAGTAAAAAGGGCCTGCGAGCCCCTCGATTGTGTGTGTGTCAGGACGGACGCGTACGCTCCTTGACCCATCCCTGCCGTTTTGTCTGAATAAACAGCAGAGTCACCTTGCTCCTTGTGTGTGTCTCATACTCTATCTCATCTGGGATATACGGGAGGAGTTGGGGCCTCCCTGCCTGGAGGTCTGCGGACGGCCCGGCCGACCCCGGCAGAATTTCCCCCCGACATGGCTGTCGGACAGACTGAAGATTATAGTTGGATGCATTATTTTGGCTGGAGCTGCACTGATCATAATAAGATTTTGGAAGGCCCGGAAGGCACGCACCACAGACGAAATGATCGAAATGGTTGGTATGCACCCCTTGATGCCGGCAGATGATGGCCAACACACAGGCACAATAATAAAGGAGAGAGAGAAACTGCGCAACCAGATCATCACCAACCACCTGGACCCACCATCTGTGAAGCTCGAAAACCCAAGAAACCCAAGGAGCTACATAGGGAAATGGGTATACCGCACACCTGAGGAACCTGTGTATATATGTATGGGTCATTTGAAGACCATGTCAACCACTATGGACATTTGGGAAGAGTAACTAAAATATGGAGAGTGAGAGGAGATAAGGAAAAGGATATGTTTGTGGTCGACAAGTCGACCAGAGGGGGGACTGAAGTGGGAGAATGGAACAAAAGGCTCCCACCAATCCCCTCACACCCCTGGCCTAGAGGATCACGGCCCAGGCACCCGCCACGAGAGGAGTTTGCCCATCTACCAGACGACCAAATAACCTGGTACAGGAACATACGGATGTGCCCACCCGCCTGCCCACCAGCTTGCCCTGCCCATGCCGACACCTGCGGCATGGATGAACTCGACTGAACCATCCAACACTGAATCAACACATCGTTAGAGTTGCCATGACGACCTAGCCAACGGTCAGCACACCCGTGCAAACATGCACACTGGACACTCCCACACCAATCCACACGAAGAACATATTCAGTGCTATGACGTAGATGACGGACACACCCACTGACGCGCTTCTTTATTATTTTTCACATAGGCTTTTCAAAACGCAGAAACGCAAGACGCACAATGAACTCATCTAAAATGCTTGCTCACGCTTCTCCTAAACCCATGCATTACAATGAGAAATATAACGAAGACATGATACTGGGGATAAAGCAATATGATACCATAACCTAAAGCGCTGTGTATCAAACGGTTCCACCTATGCACCAGGCCCAAGTAGGCCGCAAGCAAGAGCTTCCATGAACATTGAATGAGCAAGAGTACAGTTGCTGACCCTGCAGAATGAGCCCGGCGAGAGCAGACAGTCAAGGGCACAATGTTGCAAACTCGCATGCCGCAAGCCGACGCCAAGGTCACACCTCCAAATTAAGCCAGGCACACAGTGGAAAATGCAATATTAATTGTGCAGAATTCTGCCTCAACCACGGTCTCACCTCACGTGACCAAGCCGAACCTGACAGGGTGCCAGGCCCAGGAGGAGGGAGGCGCCTGGATCCCACGTTTCAAGACACAGGCAGATACAATTAAGCGACTCAATGGACATCTGCGGCGGTGGGAGTAGTCTGCCTTCCAGCATATGAATAAATCCTCACATTGTCTGCACATACCCATAGTGATACATTGTTGCAAATGACAGGTGCACCGCGAGCTGGGAACAGCGATGGTCCCAGACTGGGGGGCTCGCGAGTGGACCAATCAGAACATGGGGCTCTTATCACTGACGCCATTAACATTAGCCAATCCTCAGGGGTCTTCATGTAACAATTTTCATGTATCAAATTGAAGGGACAACCCAAGTATACCACCTGACTGACCCTCGACCACTAATAACGCTCTCTATACGTATGCTATACTAACCCTACCACTCGAGGAGCCAATCCAGAGTGGCGATAGGTTTTTTGCTAACTTTCCCAGGTGACGTAAGTAGCGCGTCATACTAAGGTAAAAAGGGCCTGCGAGCCCCACAATTAGAGAGAGAGTGTGAGGACGGACGCGTACGATCCTTGACCCATCCCTGCCGTTTTGTTTAATAAACAGCAGAATCACCTTGCTTCTTGCTGTAACGTTCACCTGATTCCCGTAGAGGCGCCAGTCTTGACTGGGCGTATACCGTATCTTCAAAGGTGATGTGTAACACACGGCTGGCTCTTTGGGCTGGACCTCTGTGCACTGTATGTCTGACTCGAAGGGTAAGATGTCTGCAGATAGAAAATATGGGATTAAGGAACTGGGTTATTGAATGTCTCTCTCTTCTTCCCTTTCTCTTCTCCTGTAGAACCCCAAAGGTTAACGCTCTCACCTTAGGTAAGTGAACGCCGTGCTCTCCATCTGCCTCGGGGCAGGGTGCTGTAACCAGTTTCTTCACTGGATAAGGGGAGCAGGCCTCTTGACTTCAGAGGACTGCTGTCCGTCGTTTACTGCACGAACGGTAAGTTTCGAGTAATTCTAATGTCTTTAAAGTCTTTAGTAATGATGTTTCTTGTTTTGCAGGGTTCCGGCGATGGCGGATGACGGGCTGAAGTGAGTTGAAGATGGAGCCCGTGTGATGAATAGAAGCGCCTGGAAGCACGTAAGTAAGCGCTTGTTGCCTGCTTCACGATGCGCTCTAACTGTCTTTTTATTTTGCAGGTACAAGTTCGGAGCGGCTGCAGGGTGCCGGAATACCCACTGGGTTAGATGTGGAAAGGAGTAATGGCACGTGAGTATTAAAGTTCCCCAATGTCTTTAAACGCACCTTGTTTTGTCTTTCAGATGCGGGATGCAGCGCCGAAGGCCTCCGGAGCGTGCGAAGAGTTGGTAAGCTTTTGTCTTTCAGATGCCGGAATGCAGTGTGAAGACCTCCGGAGCGCACGAAGAGTAGGTAAGCCTTTGTCTTTCAGATGCCGGAATGCAGCGCGAGGCGTTGGTGACAGCCGATGGACCAGGTAAGTGAAGAACTGTCACTGAAGACCGTAATGCTAACCTGTTCTTTCTTGTCTTTATAGGTGTTGCTGAAGACTGGATTCAGGATGGTAAGCCTTTTTACTTAGGCCCAGGATCAGATGCAGAAGACACGATGAGCGTTCTGCTGCAGAGGATGCAGAATAACGCAAAGCAAGATTCATCCATCGGGTGTGGTTTAAATAGCCTCCTGTAGTGCTTAGGTGTCTCCTTCCACAGCCACGCCTAGGTAAGAAAAGAGTTCCTGCTTTCCAGAAGAGTTCCAGTGTTCTGAATCTAGGGAGTGACTCCTGCCCCACCCAACAGGAAAAGTAGTTCCAACCAGAAGAGGATCAGAGGCTCAACTGGCAGGCAAGTAAGCAGCATGGTCTGCTGCAGGTAAGTCCACCCAAGCATTATGAGCCTGGCGCTTCCAGCGCTGGGACTGGGCATATTTATGAGCCTGGTGCCACTGGCGCCAGGACTGGGTCCAAAAGGTCCCAATTGGGACTGGTTGGCACTCGGAACCTGGGTTATGGATCTGCTTCCAAGGGAGTTGGGAAAACCCTGACCTTTTGGAAGCAGAGATCATGACACTTGCGTGTGTCTCATACTCATTTTTTGGGATATACGGGAGGAGTTGGGGCCTCCCTGCCTGTAGGTCCGTGGACGGCCCAGCCGACCCCGGGAGAATTTCCCCCCGACAGTTTGGCTGGATCAAATAAAAAAATAATTTCCTCTGACTAGATTGCATGGTGAAAACTCTCAAATGCAGCCTGTCCAACTCCGTCCATCCACATTAACATTGTGTCTTCATGATCGATTCAGTCAGCCCCGTCCGTAGGAAACTCCTCATCTGCAACTAGATGCCTGTGGGCTCCAGAGCGATACGAACTGATAAATAAATACATAAATAAATAAAATAATGTAAGTGGTAGCGACCATTGCCTGAATGCCTACTACGTTTCTGAGTTCCACCGACAGGGCAGCATCCTGACAAATGTAGCCAAATAACTCAATCTTTGAATATAGGAGGGAACTTTTGCCTTATGAAGTGTTAAGCCATTTTCCCTCAGACATTTTAATCGAGTCGCTCGTTTTTTCAGTGTGTTCTGGAACTGAAGTTGCAAAGTTTAGCATTCTGCCACTCACACTAAAGACACTTGAACGTCCAGCAAACCCTTCCCTGACAGTGTGCTGAAATAATTTGGCATTTGAGGGCGCCCAAAGTTGAGTCCCTTGTACCTGAATTGCCCCTCATGAGAAGAAAATGTATGGATGTAAGATGAGTCTTCATTGTGTGGAACCTGGCAACAGCCATCCTTCCGGTCCACTTTTGAGAACAGCATGGCACCTTTCAGGTCTGCTGCAACATCAACAATGGTTGGTGTGGGGTGTCTCTCACTTTATGGCCTTGTTCGGAAGGTACGTTTTCACCAGATTCCCACCACATCTGATTGCTTAGGCTTGGCTGCCACAACTGTTTTGGAGACCCATGGTATAGGCCTTGTAACCCTTTCAATAAAACCTTTGTTCTCCCGCGTTTTAAGCTCGGGCTACACCTTTTGCCTGAAATGGAAAGGTATCCGCCTGTGCAGGAAAGCCACAGGCTGTATTGCTGCATTAATATGGAGTCTCACCTGTTGACTTCGGAGACAGCCTATGCCCTTGAATAAGTCCTTATATTGCTCCAGCAGAGAGTTCATGTCATGGGCATACCCTAAAGGGAAAATTAACTGGAACCAGGGAGTCCTGCATGGTACAGCTGAATAGTGCATCCTTTGCTTCACCTTGACATACATGTTTACCTCAACTTGTGCCTGATTATAAACCACCTACTGGCTCAATGCACATTTAAGAGGCAACAGCTTGGATCCACCATATGATAAGATTTTCATTTTTGGGGCTTTCAGCGAAGGAATTCGACCATCCGCACAGGGAGTATGTGCTCGCCTGGGCTTTTTTTTTTTAAATTAAAATGAATGTTGGGAGATCAACCTCAGAAAAATGTATGAGGGCATTCTGCACACATTTTCCCTGCTCGCCACATGGTAAAGACATAGGGCCTCATCACACGGTAAGCGGTAAGGGTTTACCGGTACTGTTATTTTACCGGTACCGGTAAACCCTTACCGCCTTACTACGAGGTCCCTTTGCGGGTTGGTACATTAACGCCTGCTTTTAGCAGGCGTTAAAAAACGAACCCGCAAAGGGGCCGGGTGCTAATTACGGTACCGCAATTTGCGGTACCGTAATTAGCGTCTTCCCCATTCCCATTATGCCCTATGGGGCAAAAATGGGAATGGGGAAGGGCAATGGAGGAAGGAGGAATTACCGCCTTCCCAACCTTGGAATAGGGCGGTAATTCCCCTTTCCTCCAAGGCGGTACTGGTAAATTACGGGTGCCATGGTTTACCGCCTACCGTGTAATGAGGCCCATCACATATACTCCGGGAGGACACAGCCTCTGGTGCCGTCCTCCCCTGTCATTTTCAGCTGGAATGGGACAGCCACGGGTACATGAAAAGCATCTTAGAGGGGGAACGCGACACCTTCCTCCACCAATGGTCAGCCCAATTAAAATCTCAAAGGCTCCATGGACCTGTCTCTCTGTTATCTAGTTCGGCTGGTGGCAGCGCATACTGATGAGAGTTAATCAAGGCAAGTCTGCAGAAGGAACTTGTTCACAGAACTGACAGCAGGGAGGCAGGACTCACACTTTTGGATATGCAATATGTCAACTTGAAGCTGGCTCTCACCCCTCTGTATGAAAAGCAGTGAATGGCATGTATGGGTCCACTATTTACTGTAGGCAACCCCTGCAGAAAGGACCCATTTCAGAGGGAAGAATTATGTGATTTAAGGGAGACAGGAAGTTTGCTCTCATCACAAATTTCAAGGGAGCAAGATATCTCCCCTAAACCTCTCCCAGGGAACAGAGGGAGATCCCGTACTCAGAAGACCCATCCAGCAGCTCCAGAACTGGTATGCAGCCAGCACACAGCATGCCCTGCTAGGTTCTGCCAGCAAGCTTCCTTGGTGGGAAGTGCCAGAGTGTCTCTGAACAAAGGACAAGGCCGTTGCCTGCAAACACTCTCCTTAGCTTTGGGCTGTCCACCATAAAGGATAAAACGAGCCCTGTGAAGACCCTAGTAGACGTGCCACAACAAGCATCAACCAGCATCCATCTTTTAAGGAAATTTTCGAGGCAGTCGAGCCCTCGAACCATGACTGGCTGCACCACTGACTGTTGTCACGCTGCAGTCACAAAAGCCATCCGAGATGCCTAGACCAGCATTCCAGTTCCGCCAACCAGAACATAGACAACGATTCTTGGCCTGAGTCGCCATTTAGGCAAGCCTGTGGCTGTCTGTCAAGTCTCACTTGCCGGACTACCTGCCACCTGATACCCACAGTTGTCTCAATCTCAAACTCTGTCCCAGGTGCTGCAAAGTGTCCTGGAATCGACTACACCCTGTCGAGCATCAATATCATCTCAAGCACCAGGTACATTGTGGTTCTGCCCCCGTTGGTCCTTCTCCGAAGGCCCTTAGTGACATTTACAACCCCTTACTCCTGAAACCATATAACCTTGAACAGTTAAGACTGATTGCTTCACCGACCACCCTCCTTTACAGGGTGGGCTGTATTTTGTAGTGTGCTAGAACTGTCTGTTGTAATAACAATAAAGCAGATATTTCTATACAACCTTGACTGGACAGTCCCTTTTATCATTGGGTAATAATTGTATTTTCGCTGTGTTGCAACTAACCAATGAGCCACAACCTTGCAGAGATAAGCATGCCATTCTGTCCACATTACCAAAAATTGGACAAGGAGTTTTATAATTTACTTGTGTTCTAATCTGTTTGGATCCCTTCTGGTGTACTACAGGTGTGGGGCTGATTGATGGTTCAGAAACCAATATTCAGCCCTGGACCACTAGTGCTGCAGAAGTTGATTCGTCACAGACGAGGAGTCAATGAGTTCAGTTAGGCAGCAGTCATATTTATCAAGGCCACATTGTCAATCTTGACTGACATTGATGTAGATAGACTCGCCACAACACAGTGGGACTGCCTGATGCAGCCTGATCAGTTCCTGCAGATGGAAGACATGAAAAAGACCTCCTTGACATCTTCTTTTTCCTCTTCACTGAAGATGCCTTTTGGTGGTATTTCTGACCCCATGAGAGCCTCCACTTTACTTGTACATTTGGAAATGGACATCACCAGGGCTGACCTTCTGAAATTATTGTCATTCAGGCATTGACTGAACGTCAGCCTGGTGGCCAGACAACATCCAAATTGAGGAAACTGGCACCCAAAGTCCTCAAACAAGGAGTGTTGCAGCCCAGGTTTCATCCACAGCGACACCCAGGCAGTACCACGATTACACTGATGACCGTGTAAAGGTGGGTTTATCCCTCACAGTTCCAACCTCTACAACAAACAGAGGTTTAAGGGCATCTTCCATGTGATCTGCTTACACTGATGCAAACACATGCATTTCCAAAATGCATTGAAGGGTGGTCATGGGTTCCCTGAGAATCTGCCCTTGTAATTGAATTAAAAAATTCTCTTGAATCAGCTGGGCTTGAGTAATGTGCATCTCGTAGCTCACACGGTATGTCTAAGTGTCAAAGACATTGTGCATGGTGTGCATCCAATGATTCTTGAGCAAGCTGTCTCACTTGCCCCATCAGTACGCACTCATAGTTAATGTTGACCAAGGGTTTGAAATAGTCAGTTAGAATGCATTTGGTGCCATCATAGGAGTCATCCTCTGCTCACAGAGTCTTAAAGTGTTTATGTGTTAAAACGCATCAGCTTTTTTTTACTTTGCCATCAGATTCCTTGGTGCCTGCCAAGTGCATATCAAGTCGCTTAACGCAAGGTACCCATTGAGGCACTAAGGAGGACGGAGACCCCTGGTTGACACACCAAGTGTGGCAGATTGCCACCTGTAAGCAGGTGAAAGTCTTTGTTTTTTATCAAATTTGTATTGACATAAAATGTGGGTAATTCTGTTTCTGAAAAGAAACTCTACTAATCAGAACCCTTTCATAAATGGTCCAAGCCAAAATAATAGTGCATACATGCACCTTTGCTGAGACAGCCTACAGACACCCTCAGCATCAGGTCTGAAATGGCACAAAGCAGGCTGAAAGGTCACATGTCCATTTCTGACTGCTGCTATAACGCACAGTTCCTTCAGGTAGAGGTGGCTTTTTGAATCTTCTGCACTTCTGTTTCCAAATCTAATAATTGCCTGTCTTTGTCAGTCTGGTGGCACATACATCTTCAAATATAAGTCATGCCTGGTTGTGACCATGCCTACTAAGATAGCACAATTATACAGTCACAGAATTTTTAAATCACACTTGTGTCAACTCTCTGAGCAGAGCCTAGTGATGACAGGGCTGATTTCCTATGGTGGCTGGACTGTCTCCATAGCTTTACTGTGTGCTACTGACCAGAATGCTGCTTCTTTAATCCCCATGTAGGAAGGGTGACACCTTCCTCCAGGGCACAGCAATATGGGCCAGGAGGCCTCCTAGAAAATAGGTACTTCAAAGGCAGCACTGTCTTGACAAAGCCACATTAACACTTTTGTGCTGACCACTGGATTCCCTTTGAAGTCAGCAGGCATGGGAAAGGGGAGATTTGGAGCATCCAGAAGGGAGAGGTGGGATGGTTGAAGGTTTCCACTTTCTTGGTTTCTGTTGGGGTTCTCCACTACCTCCTATTCCCCCATATCCTGTGGACAAAGCAGCCTGTATTAAACACTTGCGGCAGGCTTGTTTGGAACAATCCCCTGTGACATTATGCCTTTAGAAGTAGAAGAAATCCTCTCCTTCCTTGACTCATCTTCACCTCTTGCAAGGACAAGCAGGATTCACAAAACCTCGTTCCGGAGTACAGCTTGCTCCAAAGTGCTTTGTCATAAAAGTGAAGACAGAATATATCCAAGGCAGAGGAGTGCCCTGTCCACTGACCATCCCCAGGGTGCAGTAGAAGAGACACTGCTTTTGGACCAAGAACTCTCTGCTGGCTGTACACTGGAAAATGATCCTGATCCCTGGATTTAAAGGGCCCCCTGTAGTGCCAGACAACTTTTTGGGGTGGCAGTGCAGAACTAAGGAGCCACCCTGTCCTTGGAGACTCTGGATTGGGCCTCCCAGCACCCCAGAAGTCGAGGAGTAGCACTGAGCGCTGATTCCCACATGGAAACAGTTGTGAGCTGTACTGACCCGGACAGTGCATGTTTGTCTCAAGCCTCTTCTTGCAACATGCCATTGCTTCTTGGACTGCGCCAGGGGTTGGACCCAGTCGACCAACTCACTAATCCAACGCCAAATCATCCCCTTGAGTTAGTGCTTTAGGGAATTTGGTGTATAAGTTGTTTTTTTATTAAAGTTCCTATATTTTGATAGGACTTTGATTGGACGTTCTTTTATTTTGGGATCATTGTACTATAGCTGTTGGGGTGAATACTGTTAAAGAAAAACTCATGTCCGAAAATGCCTCGGATCCACATGAAATAAAAGCCTGTATATTTCACACACTGGAATCTTTCGTCTTTGGATGGAATAGAAAGCCAAATGTGTATTGAATAATTAAAAGAAACTCATAGGAGGAATTGAACACGCGTGTTTTATGACAGAGCCAGTGGAGGTTCAGCCAGTCTCTGACAAGTAGCTAACCAGAATCCTGTTTCAGATAAAGCACAATCCCTAGTGCAATCTGACGCATAAAAGTAGAGCAAAGCAAACGCTGTTTTGTCAAACCTCTGACATATGGGACTCTCTATTCAATTGACAACAGAGGCAACCAATTGCAACGCAAGGCAGATGCACATAAAGGTTTCCATTCAGCGAATTGCAATGCCAATAAGCATACAAAAGGAGCAAATAATGACAATGTATTATTGCGGGTCTGTTTTCATGCACATTTGTCATCTACCGATTTCCATAGAAATAGTTTTGTCCCAGTAGCTGTTGCTAACGCATCAGCTATGTATAAAATAAAATGTTCGAATACCAGACACCCCGTGTTTCCCTTTGATCGACTGAAACCCTGGTATTGGAGAGCCGTGCCCAGGCCCTCGTTACATATCGAAAGGATAAGGCTTTCCTGTGTTCCTTCGTCATGGCAGGCCGGATCATTATTTGCATTCCCCAAAGCCAACGTTTATATCACCTCAGCACCTCAGCACATCTGCAAGAAGCCCCTCCCAGCCCCCTAGCCCTCTGCATTCCCTCGTGCGAGGGAGCGTATGCATGCCCCATCGCCGCACTCATTTAAAAGGCCACACATCAGATTCCCGCCTTTGATGTTCTTGTCGGGCAGGGCTGGGTGAGGAGATGAGCTCTGACCTATAAGAGACTGATACGAGATCTGTCCTCGTCCTCAACTCAAGATATGGCTCTCCCTGAGCCGCCCTTGGCATGCGCAGAACGGTGAAGTTCATGTGGTCCTTGGCGCAGGCCTGCGTTTCTAATGAAAGGAAAACAAGATCCGAACGACTTTGAATTACATTGTTGGGGGGGCTGCCTCCGGTCTCCGGGGCAGCCCTCTAATGCCGTCGGGATCACCCGGCGGCAGTGTGCACGTCGGCGGACAGCCGGCGTGTCTTAGACAGGGCGACACCCTGCAGCGCCCGGATTCACCGGGCGCAGGATCCGATGCGTGGGGGTGTCACCCCCTGATTCCCAGCGGTCACGGCTCAGAGTGCACTCGGGCCGCGCTGCGCACACAAGGCCACGACCACGTGGCAGGCCCAACCACACAATGACCACAGACACGAGTTGCCACTTCCTGGGGCTCTGCTGCTCTGCCCTCGCAGCGCCAACAGAGCCCCTTTTATTAACTGGGCACGTGAGCGTCATGACACAGTCACGGCGCTCACTTTGCCCACAACAACTAGACCCCCACGCAACATACATCTTCATGCAAATGCCATGTGCTGCAATCCAACATCAAGGTTATATGTTAACATGAGAAGAACGTGTACACCTCCCGCCACAACTCTGGAGAAAAATACAATATTACCGGATGCAGCTGTCTACTCTGAACTCACTAAAACACAGTTTTTGCGCATTTAGGGCCTGATTCACAGAGCGGTTTCCTATGGTATTGGGCATATTAGAAAACACTTCTGTGAATCAGGCCCTTAATATCCTGGACGAAGGGTTTATTTTACAAGGCGGTGTTCATACATTATGGAATTGTGCTAATCCTCTGTCCCAGACTTCTAATCCAGGTCACCCCAGAAACAATAATTAGAAGTGGTTGAGGGTGGTTTCCTGGCTAATTAAAACCTGATTGAGATTCGGTGGCTTTCAGCGCTGCCCTGATTGGAGGATGACTGCTTCTGCAGGTTGATTTGTTCCAGTTCATTGACGCCTCCGCTAGGGGATCAGTTGCTGTGGCAGCCTATGAACAGGAGCTGCATTTCATTTAATGGCTCTCCTACAGTCCTCGTCCCCTGGAGTTCCCACTCTGCCCCTCTGAGTATGGGCACTAAATGCAAGTAATGTCATTGACCTGCCCTGAGTGAGTCTTTGTTGGGCTCAGCCTTGAGAGATACGAAATATGATGATTCCTGTTATTGATGATGCCTTCTCTGTACGGGTATTAAGTGGGGTTTTCAGAACCTACACTGATGAGGGTTTCTGAGAAGTCAACTTAGTGATCCAACAGGGTGTACACCTAAGTCTAACCAAATTCTCAATCATAGTATGCAGAGCAGCAACGCTTAGAGTCAGGGGCAGGTAGGCTTGGTATGAAGTACAGCTAACAACAGCAAACAGTGAAAAGTAAGATTGGTCCACACAGACAAGAACAAAAATAATAGTGCATTTAGTAAACAATCGATTGAATCCAGTTATACACACTTCTAAGGTAAGTAAAGAATTATGAACCCATATGCACTCACAGTTTGGTAACCCCAAGGTAACCCTGACCATCGGGAAACGGGCCACGGTTCAAGACGCGGCGTACTCCTCCCCGGCTAGGACTGCCCAGAACTCCGCCTGTGACAACAATGGAACAATTAGTACAAAATAAAGCCAGGAATGTCACACAATACCCTTCACACCCACTTACACCTCGATCTCCGCTGAAAACCTAAACATTTATACAAATTGAAGCATGCAAGCATTTTAAACCTTTTCCCCGATGCACCCCCTGGTCCATGCTAAAAATAGGAACAACTACACACCATGAAGCAAGAAATTTAAAACACTCCCATTGCCAAAGAAAAGCCCTTCACCCCATCACGTAAGAACACAACAGCGAAATGGTTCACCCCACTACTCAGCGCCATGAAAAGAAAAAAACGAAAACTAGAATCTGAATGAAGGACCAACAACACCACTGCAAACAAATTGAAATTCCTGCAACAGATCCGCTCACACAAAAAAGAAATACAAAAAGCGAAGAGCATACACTACGACAACCGAATCTTCAAAGCACCAAACACCCAAAAAGAACTCTTCAAAATCATAAACTAAATAAAAAACCCACCAGGTTGCAACAACACGCCAACTCCATTGATGAATCTATGCGATGACCTAGGAGACCACTTCAAAAACAAAATAACTTCTATCCAACACACCATACAAAACAGATCAAGCGATCACACCTCAAACACCGCTGACAGCCATGAGGAACATCCAAACAAACTACAAAGCTTCCCATAAATATCAGTGGAGACTTTCGTCAAACTGGTAAACCAAAGCAACAAATCAGGCTCTCCTGATTACCCCTGCCCCACGGACATATACAAAACAATTCGCAAACAAGGAACCCCCATGGAATACCACAAGAATCTCCTCAACCTCTCATTCTCAACTGGTAAAGTACGCCAGGCCTTCAAATCGGCTTACATCAAGCCGCTACTCAAAGAAACAACAGGAAACGTAGAGGAGTTATCCAACTACAGACCCATTTCCAACATACCTTACATAGCCAAACTGCTAGAAACATATGTCTACAAAATAACCCAAAAATCCATAGAAGAGCACTGCCTACTAGACCAGGCACAAGTTGGATTCAGACCAATGAGAGGAACAGAATCAGCTCTCCTCTCAATATGGGACAACCTAAAAATGAATGCAGACTCGGACAACAGTACCGCCCTGATTCTCCTTGATCTATCCGTAGCTTTCGACACAGTCAACCACGACATCCTCATAAAGAGATTAGAAGGACTAGAAATAACAGACACCGCCCTACTATGGATCAAATCCTTCCGAACAAACAGAATCAAAACCATATGGGCGAAACCTTTTAAGTCCAAACCTAGAGATTCCACGTGCGGAGTACCACAAGTTTCATCTTTCTCCCACTTCTATTGAACATCTACATGTACCTATTAATCAAACTCATCAAAAGACACAGCCTCACATGCTACAACTACGCCGACGATACTCAAATAATCTTCAACATACAAGACACATGAGAAGAAAACACCACACTATAGAATTGCCTTCGTGATATATTCAACTGGATGCACCTCAACCACCTCAAAATCAACCCAGGCAAAACAGAGATAATGATTGTTACAAAAAAAGGAGGAGACATCAGCTACATCCCCTGGCCAAGAGAGCTCGGCACCACACCATCACCATCATCAATTGTAAAAAACCTAGGGGTCCTGATGGATAACAACCTCACTCTAGAGCCACAAGTAAACACTCTACTCAAGAAATGTTTCTTCCTCCTGCGAGCAGCAAAAAGCATCCTACAGTTCCTGTCGTTCGCCAACAAAACACTTACCATCCTTGCTCTGATCATCCAGAGTAGATTACGCCAATAGCCTATACCTGGGAATGCCCGTAACGACTTCTAAAAAAACTACAATGCATACAAAATCTGGCAGCCAGACTCCTCCTCAAACTACCCAGACGAGAACACATCACACCCGTGCTATAAATACTACATTGGCTACCTTTAAAACAGCTAATAAAGTTCAAATCTATGTGATTCACGCACAGAGCAATACACAAACAAGGCGCAGAATTCCTAAGTGATAAACTACGCCTACATCAACCGACAAGAGCACTGAGATCAAGCACCGACATCCGCCTGGAACCGAAACCCTATAACAGAAGAAAACTTGGAGGATCCTCTTTCTCTCACCAGGCACCGAAAACCTGGAATGACCTACCTAAGAATATACGGAACACAACAAGCCACCTAGCATTCAGGAAACTCCTCAAATCATGGCTCTTCACAGCGTAACTACAACAGCGATGCACAAGAATGCCCACCCCGCTAAACAACGATGAATAAAGATACCAACCTCGGTCACTCCCAAAATGGACATACACAGAACCCAAAGAATGGACCCCACGACAGACCATAAGACATTATGAGTAATAGCCACAAGAAGAGGACACTATAGACTGATTACATGCTCAGACCTAGACGAAAGCCCTTAAATGACTCATCCACTGCCTCCCGGCCATACCATATCCAAACTCCCAGCAGACACATTTAGATGGAAAGTTTGTAAGAGGAGACCACAACACCTGCTCCAACACCCAAAGAGGAGAATAGACACCCAACCCACATTCATTAATCCATCAGAATTAGAACACTTACAGAGCTCGCTAGAATAGAACGGCGAACGTGTCGCACAACCTAAAACCCAACCCACAACACTTACTCCATTAGAATTAGAACACTTACAGAGCGCGTTAGAATAGCACAAGGAGCGCGTCACACAAAACCAAAACTCTGCCAGGCGTAACCCCTTCGCCCATCCTGACGAGATTGGGAGGATTAGTGAGTGCCACACTCGGACAGAGCTCTGAATGTTAGAATGTTAAACTTCATATAACCCACTATCAAAAAAACTAAGCTTTTCTGCAGACTTATCTCACTCAAAAATCTCACACAACCATCTTTCGCACAACAACCCGCATGCACTTCACAACACTGCAACAACACATAAGCCGCATCAACAGCACACAAGGACTGACATCGATCCGATACTCGCACCAAAGCTCAGCACCCAGCACCCAGTGTATACCGAGTTGAAGCTGCCAACAGAACACCACTCCTCTCACTATCCTAATCCCGCTTCACCTACTAACCCATCCCACCTTCTCGTTTGCAGGTCCACCAGAGCGCCTGGGGACCAACTCCGTTGGTGACGGTGCGCGGTACAAATAACTTTAACAGTTAACATTTAACAACTATAGTTTAATACAGTTGGCAAGGTATATACACTATACAGAGCCTAGAGTGGGGGAGGAAAATCAGATCTTACACTTTAGAAATACAAGCCCTAGGAATTATAAGACCTCAATACACTGAAATAACCCTTATGAAATCTAGCCCTGCTCTTCCCAAAGTCCAGGTTTCCGACAGGTGGGTGCTCCTAGTCCATAAGAAACAATAGGCTCAACAAGACAGCGTGTAATGTTTCGAGGGGCATCAGCGAATTAGGACCTCTGCACAAGATTTTGAGTGTTTTGTTGTTGTCAATGTTTGTTTTAAACAGGACTGCAGTGCAAGAAACAGAGCTAGCTCAAAGACATCCCAGGAGGACATTTAGGGGTCTGGAGAGGCAGGTACTGGGTGGGAATGGCTATGATGATTAGCATTCCAATGGGTGGGTAAATCACCAAACAACAACTACAAGCTGTGTGTCCCTCCTTACATGTTTTCTTCCTCCTAGATGTACTCCAAAGCAATAGTTTCGTGTGTGTAGAAGTGCTGGAGGCATTGAAGGTGCTGCTTTCCCTATAAGCAGCTCATATATCCATTTCCTGGAGGCGCAGAGTGCCGGCGCAGAGCTTGTCGACGGGTTCAGTCACTCGTTCATAACTTTCATTAGTGACTGGGCCTCTGTGTGTGTAGCTGTGCTGGAGGCATTGGAGGTGCTGCTTTCCCTTTAAGCAGCTCATATTTCCATTTCCTGGCGGCACGTAGTACCAGTGTGGAGTTCGGTGACGAGTTCGGCGATGAGTTCAGTCATTTGTTAATAACTTTCATCAGTGAATGGGGCTATGTGTGTGTAGCTGTGCCAGAGGCATTGGAGGTGCTGCTTTCCCTTTAAGCCCTTAAGTGCCAGGCTATTATGCAAGTCTATGCAAAAAGGATGAGCATACTTGTCTTTGGCACTTTTAAGCAGCTCATATATCCATTTCCTGGAGGCGCAGAGCGCCGGCACAGAGTTCGGCAATTAGTTCAGTCTCTCATCATTCAACCGGCAGGAGACCAGCAGGAGGTTGTCGGAGGAGTGGTGCCATGGAGGAAGGCCATGGCCTCAGAAGCAACCGAATGAGGCGCGTAATGGGTGTCGGCTCGGAACTGCATCTGTCGCTGGTGCCTATCAGTAAAGCGATAGGAGTTAAGACTACCCAAACTTTGCCTGCACCGTTTGTCCAGACCCGACCCCTCCTCATGACTTACCCGAGAGGGTGGACCACGTAAAATGTGAAAGACTTGGTAAGGAGAATGGACGGGGGTCAAAAGACTGTCAGTACGTTTCAACAGACCAAGTACGGGTGGTAGCGTCGGAGCCTGAGCAAGACGATGAGGGTCAGCGGATGGGAAAAGGCTCAAATGCATGGGGAGAGGACCGGTCCTTCAAATCAATCAAAACTCCATTAATGATCACAGAGTTTCTGAACCTGGAAGACTGTGTTCTGGAGGCACAGCTGGCACCCACATCTGACAGGATATGAGGGGTGCCCTGGAGTTTGAACTGGACCGGGAAAACCAAGCGGGTGCCGGGGGGCTGTGGTTGTAGCAGGTGCAGGGGGCCTGAGACTCCATGTAGCATCACCTGAAAAGATAACCCAGTCAGCTGTGGAGAGTGGTGAGGTGCTGGCTGCCCCAAAGAACTTAAAGGGCTGTCAACAACCACCTACCATTGCTACGGCCTCAAGAGACTGAATACCTTTAGCCATATGTAGACAACTGGAAAGAGTGGCCTGGATGTCACCCACAAAGGTATTCTGCAACCTTTAACTAGTGCGAAGAAGCCTGTCTCAAGTACAGTTGCAGCAGCAACATGTGGATGGGGTAAAATAACATGTTTATGAGGAAAAATGCTGATCCAAACCAATGGGTTTGTGGACTTGGAGAAGTGGCCGACGCTGAAATCTTGGAGGGGGTGGAAGAGGAGGAGGGGGACACAGACACAGACCGCCCCTTGACCTTGGCAAGTAATAAGCCATTCGAACTGGCAAAATCTCAGGCAATTTTTCAATCATCTGCCCACACCAAGCCCATATTTGCATATCAGCGTGCAATAGAGGGTGGAAGAGAAGTACAAGACCCCCAAAGACATCAGGAAGGGCCCACGCCCCTGAGATGGATATTTGAGGGCCTCAAAGCTGTGCACACTAGCACCCCGGGTCACCTGGATTTACTATCGGTGATGGAGAAGGGGCAAGCTGTTGGAACATCTCTAAGGATGGATATAGCTAGAATCGAAAAAATGATTCAGCTGGTAGACTCAGGATGCTTAAACCCTTCAGCTAATCAGACAGACTTGTCCAGAATGGCCATGAAAGCAAAAAGCAAGGGCAGAGGGGCGCAAACTCCTGACTCTCATGGGGCATTTGAAAACACGTTGTGGAATCTTGGGAAGGACATCCCGATCCCAAACCATACTTAAAGGAACGGTGAGGGAGCAAGTGAATTGCCCTCTTTGAACCCTTCAGCTTCCTCAACATCATCAGATTCCTCATTTTCAATAGAGGAACGCACAAGATGAAGACAGTTTAGAGAAGTTAGGTGTTCAGTCGAAGCCCCACCTATGCCGGACTTGTTTAGTACTATGTCACCCTGACCATTGCCTGGCCCCTTTTTTGAAACTTTATGAAACCATGAATGACAACATGAAGGATCAAGCCACTTTAATGGCAATGTTACGCTCTAAAATACTATTCATCAACGGTTATATTATAGTTTCAAAGGAGGACGCAGCCTGGAGACCAAACAAAGGGGGGTCATCCCTGAGAGAGCTAACGAAAAAAGGCATTTGAAGAGAATGCTCTCGCATCAACCTAGTAAACCATGACATGGGTTCAGGGAGACTGACACTCCTGGCATTGGCAAAACCAACGACGGTTTGTATTGACATTGCACTTTAATGGGAAACGGTAACATGGACCCAGGCCGTGAGAGAACCTCTATTTGCATAATCCCCAGAAATTACAATATTGGCACTAACATCTGCAGCTATAAGGAATCATGGGGGCTCGGAGGGCCCTGCCCCTAAGATCCTGGCAGGGAGAGTCATGACTGCGAGTGAAATTGAAAACTGCCTGGATCAGGAGCCGGCTAAATCATGAAGGTCTGATCTAATTTTTCCGTCAAAAACAAAGAAAAAAGCACTTGCAGAACTCAGCATGCACCAAAGTCTAAAAACAGGAACCCCACCATGAATTTAGATCCAACGACTCGCAAGGATTTTTGCCACATCTGTCAGAACCAATTAAAACACCAAACAAAATAACCAGATGAAGAAAACCAAGGAACTCAGGAGACAAAACCCTCCTCCCCTTGCAGAGGAAGAAAGAACAGAGATGAACCAGGAGAGATCCTATTAAAATCCTCTAATGGGATTGTCAGTCTATTCAATCGAAGAGGAAGAAATCCAGTGTGATCCCATCCATAATAACACAAACTCCCCACATGCCTATTGAGAAGACTTGGGCATTGGTGCCGGAGACAGCACTGAGCAGCAAGTAGTAAGGATTTAAGCACTGTCTGAAAAAAGGCAAGCAGCAGACGCAAAATGTATTCAAACCAGAAAATCGTCTGCCCAAGTCTAGACCCCAATTAGAAACTCCAAATTTTGGGGACGCCAAAGAATTTACTTTCCAGGTGATATCTTCTCCTGTAACCCATGGCAACATGCTGACTGACAGACTAGAGGCAGGTTTGATTTTCAGCCCTCAAATTTACTTGACACTGTCTCAACAAAGGCTGGCGGTTGGCAATTTATACATCCAGGAGCAGAATTCAGCCCCATGGACAAAAAAACCTGAAAAGGACACCTTAAAGCCCTGGGTATCGGAGGAGAAACATCATAAGAGATAGATAAAGAGGCCTAATATTAGAAAGGTTGGTGGACAAAGAGTATAACCTCATCTTTAACAGAAAACATGTTCTGGAACGTGTACACTGTTTCCCCAACCTCAGACAAATCTGCTCAGATGACCTATCCTTAACTAAATGTGTGGAATAAGCCGGCCTAGGCCTGCTGTACCTAGATATACACTCCTCGATTGTAAAGCATGTGCTGCTTGAAGCACCCTTGAGTCTCCAGTTGTTGGACTTTGACCTGACATCAACCCTAGAAGATGGCCCTGAGAAACACTTTGAAAAAAGCAGAAAAGGGAGCTCTCCACACTCATCAGTTTGGATAGGCCAGTTAAGTGAAAAGCTAAAGTTCGAGGTGGTCGGAATTGAAATCATTCACTGCTTCACCCAGCCCTTGAATAAAACAAACACGAATGAGCGTACAGAGTTAAAAACATGCGAGCAACACAACAAGCACGCCCTTATCATGACAGTGTCTTGTCAAAGAGGCCTTGGACAGGAAAGAACGGTAATATTGCCAAAGATAAAGCCTCAAACATATCAATGAAGGACTCTTTGTCCTGGCTGCCAGGTGCTTTGATGGGAGATAAACCGCAGTAACTGGAACCAGCAAAGAGCCTGGCACACCAGAGCCTTCACCCACTTGTTAGAAAGAGACGACGTAAAATCGGAAGACTATGACCTAATATGACTCCAAGCGATGTGGTTACACCATAAATCAAGTTTGGACAGATTCTCTGTCCTTCTTAACCTGGCAAATTGTGGCCTAAAGGGGAGACTGGTATCGGGACTCCTCAGGAACATTAAAAACGGAATTGGTTTAGAAGTGACTAGTGTTGAAAACACAAATCCATACATACAGCGAGTAATGATGCATTGGGTCTCTCCTTATGGTATTTCCAGAAAAGCCCAAAGGAAGGGTTTAACAATCATTAATGTCTACTGGAACCTGACAGCGGTGCTGGATACAGACTTCATTGACAAGGTGGCAGACTTAATTGATGAAGCATATAACATGGAAGAAACCATATTCATCATATTATGCAGTGATCTGAATATAACATTTCTAAACAAGATGGGAGAAATAAACCGGGATGAAACTCACCATCTAAGGCCATCAGAAAGAAGAGGTTTGGCATGGATAATTCTCATGGAGTCAAGAGATCCACACATCTTAAATGGCCACACAGAGAGAGACAAACCGGGACATCCAACGTGGCTCCGGGGTGAACAAACTGCAATAACTGACTATATTTTTATTTCACGTAATGTATTAAAGGTTCTAAAGACTTACACCTGGAGAATACTACGCACAGCGATCATAATCTCTTGACAATGTGTTGGCTTGGGGGGAAGAAAGGATGGGCGTTGTGATTAATGCTATTGTGGAGGTAGTAAATGGGGGTAACCACCATAAAATATCAATAAAGAATGTTGAGAGTTTGGTAGATGGGTGCTTTCATGGAATGGGGCTGAAATGGTAAAGATCCGAGAGTGCACCCCTATTCTGCAGAACTTCATGGTCCTGAGAAAGGGTCAAGGAGGAGGTTTGTTTTGACATTGTCATGTTAACGATAGAGCATTAGTAGAAAACAAGGAGTGAAATTAGGAGAGAACCTATGATGTCCCTGACTTGTATTATAGTTGCTAACAAGATTATAAAACTTTACCAGAACTGGTTACATTGATATCAGGCCACGATGCATCAGCAAAACGCAGAGAACATGCCGAGGGCCATCTGTAAAAAAAATCTGGGTGTGGTCTGGGACTTAATAAAGAGTAACAACACGCCCGAGATGAAACTACAGCAAATAGTGTCTCTGAGAAGACCTGCGTGGATCACTTCAAAGCCTTGTATTCAGATATGAGTAAGTCACAAAACAAAATTATGGAAGTGAAATCTGCAAAATAGCAAATCCCACAAAGTGTGGAAGACATTTTGGCACTAATTAAGAATTCAAGCGTTTCTCGAGCTCTTAGAAACTTTTTTGGATCACTGTTATTGACTAGGCTGAATGAGTGGTCCTCAAGCAAAGGTCTCAGTTACATTTTTTCAAAAAGGGTTTGTATGTTGTCTAAGAACAAACCCAAACATCAATCTGATAAATATACTGGAAGGCAGAGTTTTGGAAGGCAAGTCAAAGACCTACTTAGCCTGTGTAGACCTAGTACATGCCTTTGACAGTGTCAACAGATCCCGGCTGTCGGGTAGACTTTCCAAATTGAATGGCCCAGCAGGCCTTTTGGAGTCACTGAAGGCATTACATACAGGCACAAGCCTGATGGTAAGACTGAACTCCACTGGTCTTCTATCAGACGAGACAAGCACATTCCAAGGGCTTAAACAGGGCTGCCCTCTAGCACCAGCACTTTTCAACCTTTTTCTGTCAGACTTGGGTGACAGGATTTGGAGGAAGGCCAATCAGCTGGCTACTGTATGCAGATGACCTGGTCCTGATGGACTAAACTGTGATTGGTCTACAGTGGCATCTAGGAAAACTAGATTAGTGTACCCTAAAAAACAAGCTCGTAATAAATACACAAAACACAAAGATTCTAATCTTGGAACAAGCTAAATAGGTGTAAGATCTCTGTTTGTCTGGCACCTGTGGACAGCGCAGATAGAGCTGGTGGAGTCTTTCAGATATCTAGACGTTTGTATTAATACGAGCAAGGTAGATGCAAACAGAGAACATTTTTTAAGAAACAAGCCAAAAATGCTGGCAAATCAGGCAAAGATCCTAGATACGAAATGTTGCCGATTTTCCATATTGCCAATGCTGGAGTTTTGTAAGTTAACAGTTACTGCAGCACTGACAAATGGCTCTTAATTTTTGTTATATAAACCCCAGAGATTGAGGTCGGTCATTATATGCATATTTGGAAGAGGGTCCTGCAGGTGCCGAGGTCAATTACGTAACGATACAGGTCCTACGGCAGGAACTGGAGTTGGTCTCTCTAAAAGCAATGGTGCAATGGAAATCACTAGCCTTGTTTAGATCATGTGCTCTGGAAGCACCTCCTCCAATCTTTGATATTTAAAGAAAAGAAATGGCAAAAGGCCAAGACAGAACACTGAAGGCCTGGAAAATGTACTGCAGAGATTTGTTAAATAAGGTGTGTGCCTTATTTAACAAATGTGAGGAGGATCTAAGCAGAAATCCAGACATGGTGAAACTGAAACTTTGGAAATTAGATTGGATTTTAACAACAGAAGAGGCAAACAAGTTTAAACTGTTTAGGACTTGAAACATGAAACTATGGCATTTGGTTCTTAAAGACCTGAGCAGGTTTCTTTTATAGAAATCAGTGTATGAGGCTCTGGCTGAATGTATTCCCAACTAAAGAAATAATATCCACCAGACCACGATCCATGCCAAGAGACGTGCAATGCAGTTACTCTAACAAAGAGGGAACGGCCGAAACTCTGTACCATATATTACTATTTTGCACAGCTTTAACAGACTTAAGAACTAAGCACTTTAAGATGTACTTGGAGAGATTAAGCACGTTAACACCTGTTGAACGTTGTTCTCTCTTAATAAGTGGCAAAATTACATCTGTGGTTTTAGCAATTGTACACTATTTAGAAATTGTTTTATATAAAACATTTTAGAAATGGTTTTATGGCTTGAGGTGATTATATGGAATGGAATGTTTTCTTTTCTTCTAAGCTGGAATGTGTGTGATGAAATAAATGCAAAAAGGTTTGTAATAAATCAAAATGCAAAAAAAGAAAAAAGAAAAACAAAGAGTTTCACCTGAAGATGGTATTTAAGCATCAAAATACCCAAAAATAAAAAAGGCAACAAATGTGAGAAGCTCTCCCTACAATGTGAGCTTAAAGGACTACCCTGTGTACAGCAAACAAAATGTCCTGAGAAGGTAAGTGTGGCTAGAAAGGCCTTACTCACACCAAAGGTCAGCCAGAGCTCTAATCAAAGATCAGATATGATGGGGCCTTATTGAAGTCAATTGGAGAAGATGGACAAAGATAAATATTTCCTAACATTGATTTAAAAAATAGCATTAGGTTTCTGCATTACAGGGATGACTTCCTGTAAACTTAATTATTGTTAAAACAATGGAGCGCATGCATGTCTTTACTTCGCCTGCATTCACTTTGCCATGGATGCATATTGTCAGTTTTACTTCTCCATACCTTTGCACGTGTTCATTTCTATCTAATGTTCATTTCACAAAATGTGTTTTTTTCTCCTGTACACCGCTTCCTTTGCATTTACTTTCTGAAAGGCTTTTTATAGATCTGGTCAGTTTCTGGACACAGAGATATGTTTGAAAATGGTTTCTTGGTAATTGACATGAGGCAAGAGAGGGCATCTTTTCTTTGTAGTACTTTGTGTGTGTTGGTTTATTTCAAAAAGTAAATCTAAGCCATGCAGACTTGAAGCAGTATTCTTTTGCTTTTCATGGACTTTACTGATGAAACAATGCCGTTCTGAGAAGGATGACCTTATTTGATGGTCTTCAAAATGAAATACACAGACAGGGCTGTGTTTTAACAGAACAAAACTGTCTGATGTTTGAAAATGAAAGTAGCACCCGTGCAATGCCATTTTAAATGTAGGTCATTTTGCTGTGCAGCCTTGAATGTTTAAATGACAGAACAGAAATGCACAGCCATTCTGAATTTTAGTTGTTTTCTCTGGATTCACGTGAATGAAACAAAATGCAGCTATTCTTGGGGTGGCTTTGTTCAGCTCTCGCCCCATATGTGCTCAGCAGACAAAAGCACAACCTTTCTTGAGTGACTGCTGAAATGCAGTTATTTTGTAGGGGGTTCTGCCTTAGGCCTTAAATGTACCCCACACACCCCAATCACCCCACATCACCCAACCAACCAATCTCAACCTACCACCTAACTTCACCTTATACCACTTACCAAACCATTCCAGCCACCCTACCACGCCGACAGTGTAGGAACAAAAACCATACCTTAAGAAAAAACTTGGAGGCTCCTCCTTCTCCCACTTAGCCGCAAAAACCTTGAACAACATCCCGAAAGAAATAAGAAACACCAAAGATCACCTACAATTCTGAAAATTACTAAAAACCTGGCTTCAACACCACAGATTCAAACTGAAAAAAACAAAACACCCGAAAGGGGAAACGCAAAGAAAAGGATGACTAAATTTAAGAGGACATTGACAACACCCAGAATCGACCAGAGAAACTCTTACCACAATAAGAGAGATGACACTAAGTCATATTGAACACAAGCGACACCCATAAGGACAGAAATCAGCATCCCTAGCCAACTCCAGCCAACAACCACACCCACCCCATAATTGCTACCAGGTATCATTCTTGTTTAGAGTTGTGTGAATGTTAGCAATTACCACACTTGAACTAAGTTGTGAACATTGGCATGGACACTGACTGTATGAGTTGTGAATGAAGGCACGTACCGCCCCTGGACGTAATGCAAGCACTGGCATATGCCACGTTGAGAAAGGGCTGGGAACGCTAGCCTGCAAAAACAACTGAATAAGATGATGAATGCCACCACACACCACATGTGGATGGAGTAGACTTGACTAGTCAATGCCGCGCACCGACTAAATTGGGAATGCTCTCTGGCCCAGATTTGAAGGGACGCACATATGCCTGCTTGCCCCACATACAAACAGGTGTCACGTAGGTGGCAGAAGCCGAACTTGGGTAAGGTTATGAATGGGAGTTTAGGCCATGTGTGAAAGGGACTTTGAGTATCGGATGGCCCAGATCAGGACAGAGACACAGAAATGCTCCCACACCCCATCTGGAGAGAATACGGAAATTCAGCGCCTCACTTCGGGACAGCAATGCCAATTAACCAATCCACTAACAATTTGACCCCTCTGCATACACCTCTCAAACTCTAATCAAACAAAAACACAAGCCTACAGCACAACAATCCGCACAAACTTCACTACACTGCAACAACAAAACAAAACACACATAGACTCGCACAACAGTGCACAACGACTACCGACCGTAAAACACCCCAGGCCCAGCCAACGGACCCACCCGGCTGAAGCCGCCAACAGCACATTACTGCCCTGTTGCACTTTTCCAGCTTATTCCCACTAGCTCACCCTCCCCCCCCCCCATTTTCCTTTTTCAGAGCGCCAAGGGACACTCCAGTGGTGATAGTGCGTGGTACAAATATATTTTAAAATTGACATTAACATTAACACCCAGCCTTATCCGAGAGTAGTAAAGCAACACACCTCTTCCCTCCACATCACCTCACCTAACCCTCCCTCCTACTTTCACCCCACCATCTCACCCCAACCAACCTCACTCCACCACCTCACCATTCCAATATCCACACAACCTCACCTCACAATTTCATCGACGGATCCTTACCCCACCCACCCCAGCTCACCACTTCAGCCCATCCACCCCACTACTGAAACTCACCCTGCACCACTTGACTAATCTCCCCTACTCTCTTTGCCTCACTCCCACTCACTTCACCAGTCTCACCCACACGCCCAGGCTCACTCAAAGTGTTACCCCACCAATGACCTCAGCCCCTAACCCCACCACTCTGACCCCAACAATGCATCCCACCCACTCCCCCACACTCCCCCAACCTCATCCAACCACTTAAACCAACCTCACACCACCCACCGACCACAGCACCATCCCACTCACTCCAGCATACTGCACCTCATCACCACACCAATCCAGTCTAGACCTCCCCCTAGTTTAAACACACGGCAACCTCACCCCAAGTACCTCCACACACCTCAAACTTACCCCTGCACCCCATCCACCATAGCCCGCCCCAGCACCCAGCTCACCCCAGCAACCACCATCCACCTCTTAGCCAACACCCTTACCTCATCCCACTGTCCACTCACACTACTCACCCAAGCACTGAACAAGATCACTCACTCCTGGCACCCCCACCCCACCCCAACTCACCCACTCCACCCCAGGTCCACCCATCTCATTACCACCACAACATCTTCCAACCCAAACTGCCCATGTTCCAACCTGCACCCACTGCAGTACGTACCCCAAGTGCCTCCTACAAACCCCCCAAACCACCCTGCCACCCCACTCAAAAGTGTTGCGCCTACCCGGTGCTTCCCACCCATTCCACTACATTCCAGTTCCCATCAGACCATCCACCACACCAGCACACTTCATCCCACCCCTCTGTACCCAGCGCACTCTCCAAAACCTGCTCACACCAGTACCCACCCACACAAGCTCACCCCAGTTCACCCAACCATCTCACCCCAGCATCATACGAGACACCTTCACCCACCCACCACAGATCATCACATCAACCATCTTCTGCATATCCCTCAACTCCCACAGCAATGGCAAACACAACCACCATGAACCGAGATCCCCCAGCAACCCCCAAACACCCACTCCAGCTAATCCCAGCAGCCTGCCTGCAGCACCCGCTGTTTTACACCAGCAGCCCCACCCCCTCCACAGCAGATTACCTCAGAAACCCCTCGATCCATCCAATAAACCCTTATCCCCAACTGCCCAACTCGAACCCGCCAAACGACCCAGGAGAAAAAGAGAAGAAAACGGTTGCTTTGCTAATTTGTTTTTGCAAAATGCTACATCACTTGATAGCTAAGTATGCCCTTTGTCTTTCGCTGCATTTTTGGCCCTCTCTCTGTACGATGGTCTGCGTGTGGCCATTTTTAAACTCGAGACAAAGTTGAAGAGTTGTTATTGTCTCTCATGAGACTATTATGTACTGGCTCAAGCTATTAAGCGTGCTCGAGATATCCTTATTTGCTACTATGTAGGTGGATGGTGCTTTGCAAAGGGGCCTTCTGATCCCTCCTAAGCCCCCTTACAAGTCAAATGGATGCTTAGCTCGTTGCCCACCACAGCTCCACCATGATGTGCTATAATGAAGCATTAAAAAAGATGAGAAGTACAGGGCGTTCAGATGTTCAGATACGGAATACTTTGAAAAACCTCTGCACGTTTTGTTTCGTTTGTAGGCACTCCCCTACTGGAAAAAGCTGTAAATGTGCGCAGGGATTGGCAGTCGACGCAGTACAACATTCTTTCCTGTTCCACTTATTTTTTTAACATTTTCCCATAGATTGCAATCAGCGCAGCCAAGAATTTGCTGCTAGCTCTCTGGGCTCAAAACATGCTTTTATCTCAGTTGATGTTTTCTGAGCATTTTGCGAGAAATCCAATAGGTATGTCAGAAAAGGGAAGTGCGTTAAACTGTTCATTTTTCTTGGCTTAGTTTACAATTGTAGACTTATCAAGAAGTTAAAGAAAGCAGAACTGTGTGAGGGTTGACATTGGCTGTTCTCCAGGTAACGTCTGCCGGTACACAGCTATTGCCCGAGGTTACAAAATTATACTTTTTGAGGCACTGTTGCCCCCCCCCCCTTCGTGATTAGATACACCAAAGAAAAACATGCGAACGCTGAGACATGAACTCTGTTAAACAGCACTTATCAGAAAGCATCACCATCAGGGTGTACGTTTCATTCTGTTACTGATACAGAAGGCGCATGACTTCCCATTTCCCTGACTGGTACTGATTTTTCCATGATGAACCCAAACCGAAGGACTCTGTAGTGAAGCAAACACTATTGGCCCGATAAATGGAATAATCGGCGAGTAGAAAACGAGACTTGCATGCAAAATCGCATGCAAGTCTCCGTTCGGCGATTCATGGAACACAATGCGCAGGATTTATCCGGGACTTGCGAAGAATCAGTGCTGCACCACCACATCACTGCGACCCGACGAATGCCTTGCGTGAGACTCCAAGAGAAGGGCCGGCAGGGCCTGCACAGCCACCTAAAAAGGGGGCGTGACACGTGGAATGAGAAAGAGCAAGCAAAAATGTGGGCATTACGAGGGACGTTCTACTGTCAAACAATCGCATCGCCCAATAGTGTGCAAAACAAACGTATTCATGGCATTGAACAGGGAACGCCTGTGTGCGAAAAACCATGCGCAAATCCGGAAACTCCTACGCCACACGATAGCAGCCGTAAACATCAACGCGCACATTAACAAATGCATAAAAAACATATGTGATCAACAAACACACGTATACAGCCACAATGAATGCACCATTTTTTGCAGCAGTCATCCTGGGACACCGCAGGAGGAGGAGGATGGCTAGGGCCTGGATCTTCCACCCAAGGACCAGCCTTTTTGGGATTCCGTGACGACCAGGTCTATGGCAGGTATAGGTCCATCCCCATATCATCCGAGACCTGGTCACAGTGTGGGAAGATGACCTCACATGAACCACCATGTGCTCCCAAGCACTGAGGCCCTTGCAAAAGGTGCTCACTGTTCTGCATTTTTTGGCCACTGGCTCATTCCAGTGGACCAGCACCATAGTTGGTGGCATCTCCCAGGCCACGCACTCACACTGCCTGCACCAGGTGTTGGCAATCATAACTAAACGTCCTTCTGTCTGCCGTCATATCTATATGCCCAGAACACCCACCTTCAGAAAGGCAAGCAGTGGTCCAGGATTTTTATGGGGTGGCACACTTCCCAAATGTGCTAGGTGCCATTGGTTGCACAAATGCTGCTCTACGTCCATCTCGAGCAACAGAGCACATCTACCGCAAACTGGAAACACTGACATTCCATCAATGTTCAGGTTGTGTGTGATGCCAAGGGCATCATTACTGAAGCGTATGCAAACTATCCTGGCAGCACGCATGATAGTTACATCTTCTGGATGTCCCTGCTACACCGGTTCCTGAATGGCCATGCAGTTGCATGCATGTTGCACACAGACCAATATGAAAACCAAAAAGTGGGAATCCCCTATTTCGTGGGCATCTGGGGATAGACCTATTAGCAAAAACCAGATCGGATGGTGTTTGTGGAGGGCTCTACCAACTAGCATATTCCTCCTTATATCATTAACAAACATCCCTCAACTATAGTTTCAACGGTGTGCTGTCCCATTGATGGGTACTGATGCCCGTCTTCATCAGGACTTGTTCAGAGGTAGAAAATGTTCTTCACATGAAGTAGCTTGAAACATTTTACTAAAAAGACAATAGAAAACATATGCTATTAAAAACAGCCCAACACTGATGCCACGCTCAAAGCCTTTCCAATGAGTCATTTGGTTTCTGTTTATATGTTTAAGTGAGGAACAGTTACTTAATTTATGTTCAACTAAGCATCTGGACGGATCCATATTTCTTTAGTCTGATGCCCCTAAGTCAGAAGCAATTAAAGTATAGACTTCTGCAAGACAAAACCAAAAGGTAAAGTTCATTCGTTCCTTTTGTTTAAAAACATATAGTGTATACACTATGACCCGCAGTCACAACAAGCGGTTAACTAACCCCTCAGCCTATCAGCATACAACATCCGAGATATCCTTGGGAATAAACTTTTTCTGGTCATTTAAATGTTGGGCAGCTAATGTTCTAACATTATGCTGCATTGGAGTACTCTATCCATCAATGTATGTAAATTATATCAATGGCCCACTAATTTCGTGTTTGATTTAGCACTTCTCTGCATTATTATTACTGAGATAAATCAGGACTACACACTTACCTTAACACTTAGTGCATTATTCATATGCTGTTCTGATGCTGTTCAAATGCTGTTCATATGCTGTTCAAAAAGTATAACATCCACCCATGTCCCCCTACTAGTGGGCCATTGATATAATTTACATACATTGATGGATAGAGGGGGACATGGGTGGACGTTAAATAAAAATAAAAAATCCCCTCCATGGGCTCACGGACTGCAGGGCTATGGTGGACTGGAAGGCATGTCTCTGCTGGCACCACCATCCTGGGTTCAATCGGAAGGTGGAAGTGGTGCTGGAGGCTCACCACACTGTGCCCTGGCCTGGTCCTCAGTGGCAGCCGCCATGCCTGACACTGATAAATGCACCAGCAAACTGAGGGCTTGGAGGTCACCATGCACAACCTCAAGGGTTGCACAGAGTTCCTCTGCGACAGTCTGCCTCAATGAAAGCCTCACCTGGTGGAACGGTCTTCTGATGGCTGCCTCTTCCTCAAGGATTGCATTTCTGTGGGCCAACAACTCTCACCTCAGGACTTCCCTGTGTGCCCGACCCTTTGCAAGCAGGGATGCCTGTAGAGACCGCAGATCTGCCCATTCGCCCCTGATGTTGGCCTCCATGCACAGCCTTTGGGAGTGGCGTGTGGACCGCTTGACCTGCAGCTGTTGCTCCACCTGTGTTACTGGGGGGATCATGGAACTGGCCACCCTATCCATGCCCTCAGCCAAACTTTCATAGGCAGCACCCTCTCGGTGTGCGGCACGCAGCATCTGCTGCTCCCACACTGTCTGCCCAGCCTGCACACACCCCCTACATGTGCAGGGCCCACACCTGACTGCTCCAAGGGAGCATGGCCCTTTCTGTGATGCCTCTGCCTCTGGCTACAGGTCTGATACCCTCCCTTGGACATCTGCCCCAGAACCAGAAACCAATATATGAGAGTGTTGGCTTGCAGCCGTAACCACCATAGATGCGTGTGACACCACTGACTGGCCTTGTGAAGGCACCTGATCTCCTGCAGACTCACAGGCCTCAACTGCTATACTTATTGGTGCACTCACCTCCGTCAGCATTGAGGACTGCACAACCGGTTAAGCATCAGAGCTACTGGAGTCCTGTAAGGATATTTGGCGTGTTACAGTACAGAGTACAGCACTACTGCACAGGTAGCAAACAGCACAGAGTACAGCACTACTACACAGGTAGCAAACAGCACAGTGTACAGCACTACTGCACAGGTAGCAATTTTTTTCGCAGCACCACCACAAGGGTGCGGTGCATTGCTATATGGGTTACCTGATTAACAAGGAAAGACAGACTATTCAGTCAAAAACGATTTTAACATATAAGATGCAAATCTATTTTTACAGTTAAAAGCACACGTGCTCATTTAAAAATGCATACTATTTTCACCTGAAATGCCTATGGTGCGAGAGACACATTTGAAAATTAACAGCTAACCTATTAACCATTAACCTGACTAATAAAACCTTATTTAACATAACCCACTAATAAAATGTGTTCTCCACTGCAGAATTAGGCATACTCTGAAAGCCATTTAAATGTGTGTGCAGATTTTTTTTTCTTCTCTTCTTTGTCTGCTTCTCCGTGTTTTTGTGCACAGTAACTGCAGGAAGAAGGAAGTCAGATTTGCAACAATTGCAAATGTATAAGCGAAGCTATTGTTGAGAGTAGGAGGATGAGAGATGATGGATTTCATTGGGACACGTCATACAGAGGGCTGAGATGAAAGTTTTAGTGGGCAGTATCGGGGAAAAAGACAGGGAGACATTTTTCTGCACTACTGGGGAGAAGACCTGGCTGTGGGACTCCTGACTGAATGCAGATCCCTGCGTCCTGCTACAGTCAAGATTTGTCAGTCGAGATTGGGGAGAGCTGAAAGAAGGACCTTTCCACTGGCTGAGGCGTTCCTATCTGCAAAAGCTGAGAATTCCAGGCAATGACCCCGGTTTGAGAAGGCAAGCGTTCCTTTTTGCTGGAGTTAATCCAAGGGAGCCACATTCACAAAGAGAACAGCCAAAGAGAACAACTAAAAAGATAAGGTAATGAGAAGTGTGGGAGCTGAGTGTGTACGGTAATATGCAGTCAGTGTAGGATTCCTGTGCATGCCTTAATCAAATGCTAATGTTGCAATTTGAGTTCTGTTCTCCGCCACTCTCTTTGCAGTGTGTCATAGACAATGCTTTTACTGTACCATTTTATTTATTTCTGTAAAGAATGAGATCGTGTTTAAATGCAACTTTTATAATACAGAAAAATATTTGAAAACAGACGGGTGGTGTATTGACTATTTACCATTACAATGCCGATGATGTGGGGAGATTTTTAAACAGTGCAATGGTCATTTTAAGACAGATGTGTGCATGTCAGAATCAGTATGAATAATTGTGAGTGACTGTAGCATAGCTTGTTGGAGGTACATGAGCCAACGGGAAGAGAGACTCTCTGAACATAGCTCCCTACCGTATATAAGGTAGTGGAAATTACCACAAGACTACCATATATAGCTCTCTGTCGTAAATAAGTCAGTGAGTTCGCCCATGGTGGCACACCAACACTATCACTGAAAATGTGGTATTCCTAAAATGTAGGTCTGAGGTCTCTCTAGTGATCACACGAAAAATCTAAGCAAAGATAAGGGATTCTGGACATTGGGGCCACAAATAAAGCAAGGGAATTATGCTCACCAAAATACCACCAACCACGTATACCAAATATGCAGGTCTGGGTGCTGAAATAATGCATGTCCATTGTATTATTGTTGCACATGGCCAAATCTGAATACAAAGAGTGATTATTGCTAAGTTATTTTTCGGCGGTAATAAAATACCGTCAGGCCCCAAATCTCCACAAAATACCCTACATATTTATGGTGCGTTGCAGGCCGGGAAAGTGATCATAGAGTACCTACTGGGCGTGGCAAGCGTGTCTCACACAACCATTTGCACATTAAAGGGAACCCATTTTATAATAGCAGTGTGCCACTAAAAACGAATTTCAGAATGTCACAAAGGGAAACCACATTCTCAGATCTAGTGCAATATTTAGAGGCAAAGTTATTTGCACATGGGAATTGGTCTTCGAATAGCATGTTAGAATGGAGTAACCGCATTCAGGGTGAGATGCAGAAAGAAAAACTAGACAATATTTTTGCAGAAGGCAGCATAATTCAGGTCTGCCTTACAAGATTATTGAATGCAGCCGATAAAAGTGCAGCGAAAGACTGTTTAATACGGCTATGCGGCAAAATATGGTTTATTTTAAACAAGTCCCTGCGAATGCAAGAGAATGATACTCAGCTAATTAACAGGTTAAAGACTGAATTAGAGGGGGCAAGTAAAAATCAGGAAATGTTGAGAGCAGAATTGGATGTATGCCAAAAAGACATGCAATTAAAATGCAGAGACTTTGATACTCAGTTATCCGAAAGCAAGAAACAATTTGAAGATAGTGAGCAAGAATTGGCACACTTAAAAGCCTTAGTGGATCACATTAGGCAGGATAAAGATGAGGTTGTTTCAGAAATGCAGATTTTACAAAAAGAACATTGCGAAAAAGAAGGTGATCTCCAGAGTGCAGAACAAGAAATGATTAAAATGATCCAAGAAAGAGACAAGAGAAATAAAGAGTTCAATGAATGCCAAATGCAAATGTGCGAAATGCAGGAGGTGATTAATAAAATGAGTGATGAAAATAATTATTTGCATGATGAAGCCAACAGACTCCTTAAAAAGTGTAAGGACTTAGAACAGCAAATGTGCATTCCCAGGTCCCAGGAGAGGCGGCAGGGTACCACATTCAATGGAGTGGAGGTGAATTCTAGCTCTGCCCAAAGAGCTAGTGCTCCAGTGACTGGGCCGGTGACTGAACTTGGTTGCAGCGCCCTTGGGGGATTTGATACTCCCATTGGGGGCAGCCACCAATCTCATACACCTGAAAACAGGATTGAATCACAAAATAGTGCAATTCCATGCATTGCAACAAGTAGCCCCATAAAAATAATGAAATCCATTAAAGCCCTGATCAAACCATTTAAAAAGGGAGGTGAATGCTGCATTGAGGATCACTTAGAAGCGGTACATGACATTTTTAAAGCACTCCAGATACCTAGGGAACAGTACAGACAATATTTTCATTTAACTTTAGATGCCCCGACGGCCAGCATCATAAGGGGATTAAATGAACAGCAGAATATGACATGGCTGGAGTTTGAAAAAGAAATTAGGCGTCATTTTTCTCCTTTTCAGTCATTGCAGGAGGCAAAGAAAGTCGCGTACACAATTACTGCTGGACCTAATACATCCCCTCGCCAATTTTTACAAGACTTAAAAAGAGCATTCTCTCGCTTTGATGTATCTTTTGACTCAAATTCCAATGAGTTTAAAACTGCATACTTCTATGGGCTACAGAAAGACATCATATCCCAATTGGTCCGTGAATTTGACCGTGACAAGTCCCTTGAATAGATTGTACATCAAAGCACAAAGCTATATGAGGTACTCTATTGTCAGGGTAGAGAAAGTGATAAAATGAAAGATACAAGGCCTAAATCTAAAGAACCCTCAGCCACAGTAATGGAAATCAGGTCAGCCAAAATGTCCCTTGAGTCTGCTCAAAGCCAAGGTAAAAATAATGTGACACCTGAACAAAGGGGTAATCAACAAAGATCGCCATTTCCTGTACCAATGTTCCAAACACATGATCCTAGTAATAGAGAGAGCTACATCAGCCCTAGATATTTAGGGGATAGACCCCGGGTAGGATAACGGCCTGATATGGCAGGTATGAACAATAACCAGAGACAAAATCAAGATCAAAGAAATGATGGTCCCTACCAGTCATTGGGGACACAGAGTAGGTTTGATCCCAACACCATGATATATGGTAATCAGGATAGGCCCCGATATGTGGATCGATTTACTGATAATGGAAATCAGCATAGGGGCCAGTACCCACAATCTGAGAGACAGGACATGAGGCAAAACGTGAACTACAGTCCATGCCAGTACAATGATTCCCCACCAGGGGACTATAATCAAAGGATGGGTGCAACCCGCTCCCCTCCACAAATGAATCAAGAGTTCAGAAACCATCCCAACCGACATCAATCACCTGAGAGGTATCAGAATAGATCCAATCAGGGGGAAAACAACCAATATCGACCTAGGCCACAGAAAGAGGATCCTAGAGAGATGGAAAGGTTCCAGTGCCTTGAGGCCCAAGTGAAAATGTTAGCTGAGCAAATAGGAAAGCTCTATACAGCGCAAAAACAACCTTCCAAAGAGGGGGCTGATGGCCATAGCAATGACCGGGGGGCTTCCGAAAAGTGACTAAGTACTCATGATAACTGCAGTGCCAAAATGATAGATTGCTCTGATATAATTTTGCATAACGACTCTGAGATGCCTAATGGATTAAAAATGAAAGTACCAGTAAATGAAATTGTGATAGAAATTGCAAATACTTCTAAAAAAGAGGTACGGTTTAACTTAGAGCTAAATAAAACAGTAAAGATTTGCACAAATGAAAAAGAAACATTAGGAATTCCAAAAGAACAAAGGAACAGATTTAAGAAAAATGACTCATGCATGGGGAATACCAGTGAACAGGGAGTAAGTGGGGATGCCATAGCTCCTTCCCTGGGCAAGCAAAACAATGACCAAACACAGACAGAAAAGGGAAATACTCACAAGGAGGGTACAAGTCAATCACCTGAAGAATTCTTTGAGCCACATATTTTTGAAGAGGCTGAAAGGGCTGGTATTACACTAAATGATCACAAATGCACAGAATTAAAAAATGACAAATTGCTGAATGATGTTGTTACACATGTTCAGTTGGAAGGTTGTAATGTGGTCTCTGATGTTACCCAGATGGATGGGCGAACAGTGGCCACACTCCAAAAAACCTCTGAACATGGAGAAATGAATAAAATATCTCGCACAGAAATGGGTAAAAAGGAGGGAAAAATGTCTTTTCATTTACCAATGTGCTTAGCCAAAAGTGAAAAAGACCTGAGAAAGGTGAGCCCTGAAATCAGTAAGAATTCACATTTCTTATGTGTATTAGAGGAAGTTGAGGACAGATATTATGCACCCATCACTGTAGAAGAAAAATGCCACACCTTCGCTATGATTGACACTGGCGCACAGGCCACAATTATGTCCAAGGAGCTGGTAAAGAGTATCAATGAAGGGAGGCCTCCACAGAGTCAGATCACAGTGAAGGCAAATCAAGGCCCAGTGCATAACTTTAATGGGGAGGAGGTGCCCATCATAGGTGTAACTGAGGTTGACATAAAAATAGGAAAGCACAGAATGAAACAAGAGGTATTGATCACATCTATTTGTGAAATTCCATTTCTGATGGGGACAGATTGCCTGAAAAGATTGTCTCCTCTCATAGATGGGGTGAATGGAGTGCTGTGGTCCTTAACCAAAAAACCATTGAGGCCTGAGAAACTAAAATCACAAAACAGCAATATAAATGAATGTCACACCGTTGCCAAAACAAATGATGCTGTGGAGGTATATCTCCAGAATAGCTGCATACCTAGTGTCACTGTTATATTAATGTGTCAAGACAAAATGCAGAGCGACAATGAAAAACTACCTGTACAAATATACTTGGACCCAAGGAAAGATTGGCAGACTGCCATAGATGAGCACACATTACGTTTCTATTTAAAAGAGAAAACATGCAAACAGAATATTGCTCCTAAAACAGATTCAGAAAAACACATTACCACTCTGGCAGAAATACACATGGAAGATGAGCAACCATGGGTTCATGTTGGTATAAATGATTATCTTAAAACAATAAAAGCCACTTTAGCACTTGAACATGAAAGGAGTTTCATTAATGAGAAATTGTTGCAAAAAATTATGGAGAGGGAAGAAATCCCGAAATTTAGGATTAAAAACCAATATGTTTCTGGGTTGGACAGTCCAGACTTTGAAAACCGAATTGCAGGCAGATGCATGCTTAAAATTAGCATTGGGCAGAAAACAATTTACCATAATGTATGGATAGTGAGTGGAGCACAAAATGAATTTTACATGGGCAATGACATCATGCACAGAATGTGTATGGTGTTAGATTTACTTAATCAAAAAATATGGTCACGCCTAGGTGGTCCGGCACCTGAATTTGAAGACAAAAGAAGGGCTTATCATTGTGCACAACTGGTTCCTTATGCAGTCGAATTACAAATGAGGAAAAATACTATTATTCCTGCATTTACAAAACAGTTTGCAATAACACTGAAATGCAAAAATGGGCAGCAGATGAAAGGCTCTGATGCATTTGTATGCCTGAATGAATACATAAAACAGCAAGGCCTGGATTATGAATACATTCCATTGGTAGACATTGGTGAGGGATCTGTAAAAATCATGGTAAATAATAAAGGTTGTCAGGATATTCATTTAGAGGAAAACTCCCCATTAGGAATGGCCATACAAAAATCACATTATACGGCAGATTTAAATAACATGGTGATTGGGAATATTCCTGAAAAATATGTAGATGCCAAGGGCGAGTTGCCAGAACACCTGGACTCTCAGCCCAAAGGAATATTTAAAATTCATTCTGTGTATCCTTATGATTCAAATGAGACAGTGTGCTGCCATCAAGAGGATTGCATAATATTTAATTTAAATGAAAATGAAACAGGAAATCAGCCCATTGAAGTGGAAGCTGATATGCCAAAATATTTAGAAGTGGCAGCTCTACAAAAAGACACAGCCACACAGTTAGAGGAAAGCGCTGAGATTCCTTTACCAGAAGAGTTTCCAGAATTTTCCAGAATGGTAGAAGAGCAGATCTCATTAGCGGATGCTTGTGACAGCGATAAGGATAGAGACGACCTGAGGGAAATATTTATGGAGTTTAAGGATGTATTTGCAAAAGATGCTTATGATTGTGGTTTAACTGATTTACATGTGGCCACACTACCAGAAGGTTGTAGCAGGAATCCAGTGTTTGTACGCCAGTATAGACTACCGCTGGCATGTTTAGAATCATTGGCAGAGATTATTAAAAATTTGGAATCACGGGGAATAATCAGGCCCATTCGTAGCACATCCAATACGCCTATTTTAGGTGTGTTAAAGCCAAATGGTCAATGGCGGCTGTGTGCAGACTTAAGAGAGTTAAATAAAAGAGTACCAGTATCTAGATGGCCACTACCATTCATTGATCAGGGCCTAGCTCAGATACATGGTTCAAATGTATTTACCACGTTAGATCTCACATCTGGATATTGGTGTGTGCCATTGGCAGAGGAGATACAACACTTATTTTCCTTTACATTTGACAGGACTCAATATGCCTGGCTTAGAGCTCCGTTCGGGTACATCAATAGTGGGAGTGAATTTGGCATATTTTTGAGAAAGGCCATGCCGAATGCAGCGGAAAGAGGAACAATAGTTTATGTGGATGATGTCCTGATAAAAAATGAAAGCCTGAAAAGCCATTTTGATGAAATAAGACATGTACTTGGCCAATTGCAGAAAGCAGGCGCCAAAGTATCTTTGCAAAAAGCACAATGGTGCAAGAAAAAAGTGAACTTTCTAGGGCATGAAGTGACTGAACGTGGGCTAAATCCACAAAGGAAGAAAATAGAGGCCATACAAAGATTAAAAGATCCTAAAAATGTGAAAGGAGTAAAAAGTTTATTAGGGATGACAGGCTATAACAGAAAGTTCATTGAGAATTATGCAGAAATCACTCAACCATTGACTAAACTGCTTAAACTAAATACTCCCTGGAGATGGGAAAGAGAGCAGTCTGATGCAGTGGCTAGATTGAAGGAATGTCTTGTAAAGGCACCATGTTTAGCATACCCCATAAAGGACAGGGATTTCTTTATAGAAATAGGTTTTTCTGAACATTGTATGTCAGCAGTATTATCACAAAAACACGATTTGAATCACAAAACCATTGCATATGCAAGTAAGGCATTTTCCCAAGTTGAAATGAAATTTAATGAATGTGAAAAGGCCCTATTAACCACTGTGTCGGCGCTACAACATTTCCGCCCCATTGTTCAGGGAGAAAAGGTGATTATTGAAACAAATCATCAACCTTTGCAATTTTTAGAGAGTAAAAGAATTAGATCAGGCAATCTAGCGCAATCCAGAATCACTTCATGGACACTGGCATTACAAGGTTTTCCCGTAGAAGTGAGATATGGACAAAATAAAAAGAGCCCAATTGCTCAAGGGTTAGCTGACTTACATGACTGTGCAGCTGAACAAATACCAAATGAAATGGAAGTGGAAACTAGTTTGCAGGAATTTGAACAATCATCACACAAAGCTTTTGATGAAAAAACATGCAAGGATTTGCCAACTGTATATGTGGATGGTTGTGCTTTTCACATTGAAAATGACAGTAATAAACAGTTGGTGGCAGGAATAGGAAATGTCTGGTTGAAATGTGAAGGTGTCCCCAGTATAGGGATGAGGATTGGAGATAGGAGCAGTCAGGTGGTGGAATTGGCAGCCATTTATAAAGCAATTGCTACTGCAGTTGATAAAAAGTTCAGTGAAATTGTCCTGGTGACTGATTCTGACTATGCACGGAATAGCTTTGTGGAGTATTTGCCTGGTTGGAAAGCAAGAGGCATGGTTACATACAACAAAAAGCCACTTAAACATGGAAAAATGATACAAGTCATAGACAAATTGGTGTCAGAAAATAATTTAACAATATACTGGAGAAAAATTCGTGGGCATTTAAAAACACCAGGAGAGGATAAGGAGGGAAATGATAAAGCAGACCATCTGGCTAAGATTGGGGCTGTGATGGGAGAATTGCTACCTATTGATTATTTAATGGGTGAAATACAAATTGATGCAGTCACACGTTCTAAAGCACCAAGGGAGGTGGATCAACCGGTGGTGCAGTGGAGTCATGACACGCCAGACCAAGATTTGATTGAGGCACAAAAGAATGATCAAATTTTGGGAATCTATTATAATCATTTGATAGATCCTGAACAAAATCCTTTAACGGAAAATGATTGTATGGGAAAAGAAGAGTTGAGGGTGTTATTAAAGAACAAAACACGAATCAGATTACAGGATGGACTCATGATTAGAGAATCCATAACAGGGCAAATACAGTGGGTAGTACCCCTTTCATTCAGAGGACTGATGCTACACCATGCACATGATGCCATAACTGCAGGCCATAGAGGTTCACAAAAAACATTAGAAATACTAAAAGATTATGCTTACTGGCCACATATGTCCCAAGATGTGGAATTATATACTAGAGGATGTCTAGTATGCGCCCAATTTAAACCTGCTTCACCAATGCATAGAGCACCATTGATGAAAAGAGGCCTAACTCTTCCATGGTCAGATTTGCAAATAGACTATGTAGGTCCTTTAAAAGGTCGAGCAGGGGACACCGTTATATTTTGAGTGTGGTATGTTTGATGTCAAAGTGGATTGAGTGCATTCCTGCACCAGATTGTAGTGCGCAAACAGCAGCCACATTGCTGGTGAACCATGTGTTCTCAAGGTTTGGGTTGCCACAAAGAATTGAGTCAGACAGAGGAAGTCATTTCACAAGTACTCTAATGAGTAAAGTATGGCAAATACTAGGTGTGAAAAGGAAACTACATATCGCATATCGGGCGGCGTCTTCAGGTACAGTTGAAAGAAGCAATAGGTCTGTTGTGGATATTTTAAAGAAATTTGTGGCAGAAGCAGGTTCCAGCTGGGATTTACGTTTACCATTGGTTTTGATGGCAATCAGATCGACTCCTGCCAAAGCAACAGGTGTTAGCCCTCATGAGGTCTTGACAGGTAGGAAAATGGTGTTACCACAACACCTACTATACAGAACACATGAGCAAACTCTAGTGAGTGCATCCACAGTTCATGAATATATTGATGAACTGAGGAGGCATTTGCAACATGCATTTGCTTTTGTGCAGAGAAATCTAGAAAGAGCTGCTGACAGTGCAAAGTCATATTATGATAAAAAGACATCAGCAAAGGAATACAGTGTAGGGGATCAGGTGTACAAGTTTCATTTTGGAAAAAGTAAACAGAAAAATTCTAAATTTCTAGCAGCCTGGCAGGGGCCATTTCGGATTATAGATAAGGTCTCTCCTGTAGTGTATAAAATTTTGAAAAATGAAGGTGAAACAGCAATAGAGCAGTTTGTCCATGTAAATCAAATCAAACCATGCCATCCCAGACATGAGATCAGGCAGCTTGAGCATGTAGAGACAGATAAAGTCCCTTGAACAAAAAAGGAGAAAATAAGTGGGTGTAGTCAGGAGGCAGTGACAAAGAAGTTAAAAAAAAAAGTTGATTGTTATGATGGCACATAAACACTGTAATATATGTAAAAATATATAATATAAATAAATAAATAAATAAATAAATAAATAAATAAATGCACATATAATGGAAGCTCATGGTTGGTGTGCAGAGAGAAAGTGTGTTAAATATTGAATATCTGCTTGTTTTCTTTTAACTTGTGTTTAATTTCAGAAAAAAAAAAAAATGATGAAATATTTTTACCAAGCATGTTTTATTTTTGGCAAAAGGATGAAGTTAGTATTATGCTATGTACTTAATTTGTTTATTTTCTATTTTGATTTAGACAATTAACATTATTTGATCGGAGGTTCCGAGATCAGAGCCCACGGGAGAGACGATGGAGTCCTGGAGTCCCCTGGATGAAGACCAAAAGATGCCTGCCTCCAGGTGGAGGTGAAGACAAAATAACCGGAATGCCAAAAGAGATGACTGCTGTGGATTCAAGATTGCCAAGATGAAAGAATACTCGAATGAACCGAATAACATCGCTGGTCGGGACATACCAAAAGAGACAAAACAGAAGTTCCGGCATATGAAGTTCCACGTATTTATTATTTTAATTATTTATTTTAATTTATTATATTAATTATTTGTTTTAGTTAGTTGTTTTATTTCGTTGTTTTTAATTGACTTGGAAAATTTAAACTTAAAGTAATGCCACTTCCACTGAGAAGGCAAATGCGGAACATTTTATGAACTGATGGACTCAGATGAAATGTTGATTGCAAATTTTCATTGATGCACATGAATATTCATTTTGTTGGATTGCTATATTGTAAAAAAAAAAAAAGAACAAGTTGTTTTTAGGAATTGGCTTGGATTATAGCCAAGTTCTAAAAACAAAAGGAGGGTATATGTAAGGATATTTGGCGTGTTACAGTACAGAGAACAGCACTACTGCACAGGTAGCAAACAGCACAGAGTACAGCACTACTACACAGGTAGCAAACAGCACAGAGTACAGCACTACTTCACAGGTAGCAATTCTTTTCGCAGCACCACCACAAGGGTGGGGTGCATTGCTATATGGGTTACCTGATTAACAAGGAAAGACAGACTATTCAGTCAAAAACGATTTTAACATATAAGATGCAAATCTATTTTTACAGTTAAAAGCACACGTGCTCATTTAAAAATGCACACTATTTTCACCTGAAATGCCTATGGTGCGAGAGACACATTTGAAAATTAACAGCTAACCTATTAACCATTAACCTGACTAATAAAACCTTATTTAACATAACCCACTAATAAAATGTGTTCTCCACTGCAGAATTAGGCATACTCTGAAAGCCATTTAAATGTGTGTGCAGATTTTTTTTTCTTCTCTTCTTTGTCTGCTTCTCCGTGTTTTTGTGCACAGTAACTGCAGGAAGAAGGAAGTCAGATTTGCAACAATTGCAAATGTATAAGCGAAGCTATTGTTGAGAGTAGGAGGATGAGAGATGATGGATTTCATTGGGACACGTCATACAGAGGGCTGAGATGAAAGTTTTAGTGGGCAGTATCGGGGAAAAAGACAGGGAGACATTTTTCTACACTACTGGGGAGAAGACCTGGCTGTGGGACTCCTGACTGAATGCAGATCCCTGCGTCCTGCTACAGTCAAGATTTGGCAGTCGAGATTGGGGAGAGCTGAAAGAAGGACCTTTCCACTGGCTGAGGCGTTCCTATCTGCAAAAGCTGAGAATTCCAGGCAATGACCCCGGTTTGAGAAGGCAAGCGTTCCTTTTTGCTGGAGTTAATCCAAGGGAGCCACATTCACAAAGAGAACAGCCAAAGAGAACAACTAAAAAGATAAGGTAATGAGAAGTGTGGGAGCTGAGTGTGTACGGTAATATGCAGTCAGTGTAGGATTCCTGTGCATGCCTTAATCAAATGCTAATGTTGCAATTTGAGTTCTGTTCTCCGCCACTCTCTTTGCAGTGTGTCATAGACAATGCTTTTACTGTACCATTTTATTTATTTCTGTAAAGAATGAGATCGTGTTTAAATGCAACTTTTATAATACAGAAAAATATTTGAAAACAGACGGGTGGTGTATTGACTATTTACCATTACAATGCCGATGATGTGGGGAGATTTTTAAACAGTGCAATGGTCATTTTAAGACAGATGTGTGCATGTCAGAATCAGTATGAATAATTGTGAATGACTGTAGCATAGCTTGTTGGAGGTACATGAGCCAACGGGAAGAGAGACTCTCTGAACATAGCTCCCTACCGTATATAAGGTAGTGGAAATTACCACAAGACTACCATATATAGCTCTCTGTCGTAAATAAGTCAGTGAGTTCGCCCATGGTGGCACACCAACACTATCACTGAAAATGTGGTATTCCTAAAATGTAGGTCTGAGGTCTCTCTAGTGATCACACGAAAAATCTAAGCAAAGATAAGGGATTCTGGACATTGGGGCCACAAATAAAACAAGGGAATTATGCTCACCAAAATACCACCAACCACGTATACCAAATATGCAGGTCTGGGTGCTGAAATAATGCATGTCCATTGTATTATTGTTGCACATGGCCAAATCTGAATACAAAGAGTGATTATTGCTAAGTTATTTTTCGGCGGTAATAAAATACTGTCAGGCCCCAAATCTCCACAAAATACCCTACAGTCCAAAGAGTCAGAATTGTCTGCAGCCAGGCTCAGGATGGTCTGTAGCACCAGTGGACTCTCACGGTTTGCCACACCATGTCCTCCACCGGTGATGTGAAGTGCCACAGACTCTTCTTCCTCCTCTTCCTCTTCCTCCTCTGCATCTGGTGCCTCCTCACCTGCACATGGACAGAAAAAGACATGTGGAGCGAAGTGCAACATGTAGACAGTAAATGTGTATCACATTGCTGTCAAGCAACAAAATGCAGGGCATGTCACCATAAGAGAAACAACATCCACACACTACAACAAGCTATTTGATAATGGCACATGCTCATGGCCATACTGCCAGTGGACACTTTGCCAACAAACATGGTTGCTAACAAGCACATTATGGCACATGGTACAGCTAACTGTTGACTAATACCATTGAAATGGGCATAACCACGTGGCTCTGTGACGTGCAATTACATGACATGGCAACAGGCAGACACACATATCCACATCCAAGTCTGCATCCATCAGATGCCACACCAGTGTTTACCCTTGTCAATTTGCATATTCAAGTAACTTTGGGTCTCGCCCTAAGTACCTAGGGGAATCCAGACCTGGACCCCTTGCTCACTATCATTAGAGAGGCACAGCTCCTCCCTACTGATGAGGTCCAACCAGACCGAAACACGTGTCTGGTGTTGCTGTTGTTACTCTTGTTCAGAGGAGAATTGCCCAGCATTTCGGTGCTGGACTGCCCCAGGGCAGTACAAAGACTGATCTGTTTGGGATATTTCTTCTCTGTGAAAGATAGTGAGCTAAAGACTCTGGGTAAGTCTCTCATAACCAGGACTAATGTCTGGTAGAGAGACTCCAAGGACCCCCCTTGTCAATTTGCATATTCAAGCAACTTTGGGTCTCGCCCTAAATTACATGGGGAATCCAGACGTGGACCCCTTGCTCACTATTCTTAGAGTGGCACAGCTCCTCCCTACTGATGAGGTCCAACCAGACCGAAACATGTGTCTGGGGATGCTGTTGGTACTCTTGTTCAGAGGAGAATTGCCCAGCATTTCGGTGCTGGACTGCCCCAGAGCAGTACAAAGACTGATATGTTTGGGATATTTCTTCTCTTTGAAAGATAGTGAGCTAAAGACTCTGGGTAAGTCTCTCGTAACCAGGACTAATGTCTGGCAGAGAGACTCCCAGGACCACCCTTGTCAATTTGCATATTCAAGTAACTTTGGGTCTCGCCCTAAGTTACTAGGGGAATCCAGACATGGACCCCTTGCTCACTATTCTTAGAGAGGCATAACTCCTCCCTACTGATGAGGTCCAACCAGACCGAAACACGTGTCTGGGGATGCTGTTGGTACTCTTGTTCAGAGGAGAATTGCCCAGCATTTTGGTGCTGGACTGCCCCAGGGCAGTACAAAGACTGATATGTTTGGGATATTTCTTCTCTGTGAAAGATAGTGAGCTAAAGATTCTGGGTAAGTCTCTCGTAACCAGGACTAATGTCTGGCGGAGAGACTCCCAGGACCCCCCTTGTCAATTTGCATATTCAAGTAACTTTGGGTCTCGCCCTAAGTTACTAGGGGAATCCAGACGTGGACCTCTTGCTCACTATTCTTAGAGAGGCACAGATCCTCTCTACTGATGAGGTCCAACCAGACCGAAACACATGTCTGGGGATGCTGTTGGTACTCTTCTTCATAGGAGAATTGCCCAGCATTTCTGTTCTGGACTGCCCCAGTGCAGTACAAAGACTGATATGTTTGGGATATTTCTTCTCTGTGAAAGATAGTGAGCTAAAAACTCTGGGTAAGTCTCTCGTAACCAGGACTAATGTCTGGCAGAGAGACTCCCAGGACCCCCCCTTGTCAATTTGCAAAATGGGAACATGCCATAAGTGTGTAAAAGGAAACAGCCACAGTTGATGTATGGCTGTAAGAGTCCCACCTAGCCAAGGTCTGTGAAGTGGAGAGAGTAAGTCAATGGAGTTGTATATGGGAACAAGGTACAGTGACGCACAAGAGGGAGAGCGGCATGGACCTATGGAGTGTGGGCTGAGTGTGCGAGGGTAACAGGGATCAGGCCTCACAATGATTTGAATCAGGTGTCATTGCCATAGCGGCTGAAGGGATGTGCACAGTCTAGACTTATGCACACTCTCTCAGGGCACGTCATAAGGTGTGTTGGTTGGCATCTTGGATGTTCTATGTAGCATGAAAGCACCTACATACATGTGTGAAATGAGAATCTATACCCTGCAGGGCATGAAGTGTAGCTCTTATTTGAGAAACAAGCACATATCTAGCAGAGCAGAGTCACTGACATCAAGGATGCAGTTCACAAGAGAGCGCACTGTGGTATCATGTTGCAGATGTTGGGTGGGTATGCTAGTGGGGGCTGAGTGCTGTCACACTGCCATGTACAACTGATGTACAACACATGGGTTGTATCCACTCCTGTGTACCCTGGACAGGAGTCAGTACACCTTGGCATGGTTCACCTGGATCAGTCATTCAAATGCAGCTAGATGTGCACCACAATCATACATCTTGATGATGCTTCACTACACGTACTCAGGATGCACAATCTTTGTCACTCACCGGACGTGTCCTCGTAATTTTCCAGGCCTACCACACCTTGCACCTGATCCATTAGAATTAATTGGCTCATAGCCTCTTCATGCTCGGTCAGCTCCTCCTCCTATGGTGACCCCCTCCAGTCGCCAGAGCAGAGGCGAGGTTGGCATCAGCTTGTACTTGTGTGACGGGTGAGGTCCTTCCAGCGCTTCAGAACCTGTGCAGCAGTGCGCTTCTCAAACCCTAATGCGTTGATCTCATCCGTGACCTGCAGCCAATGCACCATATGATGAGAGGTGTATGTGTGCTCCCCGGTTGCTGGCACATGTCAGGGTGGTGCATGGTCACATAGTCCATGAGGATAAGGAGCTCTTCCTCATGGAATTTCCTCTTCCTCAACATGCCAGTGTCCTGTGCCGTGCCATCGGGTTGAACCTGTTCCTGCTGTGCAGACTTTGCCTTCTTGCCACAAGGTGTTGGTGTTGCCCCTGTGTGGCGGGACCACTCTGGAGTCCAGATGCCAGACCACTAGGGGCCTGGGGCATGGAATTACCCCCTGGGGCAGGGGCAGCTGATTCCACTGCATGTCCCTTACCCTTTCGGGCTGTGACAGCTGCTTCTGCTGCACGCCCCTTACCCTTTTGGGCTTGGGCGACTGCTTCTGCTGCACATTCCTTACCGTTCTGGGCTGGGACAGCTGCTTCTGCTGCATGTTCCTTACCCCTCTGGGCTGGGACAGCTGCTTCTGTGTCATGTCCTTTACCCTTCTGGGCTGGGATAGCTACTTCTGCTGCATGTCCCTGGACCCTTGCAGTTGGGACAGCTGCTTCTGCTGCACATCCCTGTGCCCTTGGAGCTGGGACAGCTGCTTCCGCAGGAGGTCCCTGAACCCCTTGGTCTGGGACAGCTGCTTCTGTTGCACATTCCTGGACCCTTGGGACTGGGACTGCTGCATCAACATGACGTGATTGACCCCGGCCACCTCTGCCCCCTTTCCCTCTTGGGGCCTTTCCACTCCAGTTCCGGTGTAAGGGAAAAATGGAAGGCACATTTCCCTGGGCAATTAGAGTGAGGGGGCAATGTACGTGATTGAAGACATACTTCTGTGGTCCTGCAAGGCTCAAAAGTACCCAAGGTGTGAAAAATACGATATGCGTAACACACAGGCGCCCCAAAGAAAAATTCAAAAATAGATGTGCATGCGAGACCAGGATAGCTTTCGGAAAAAGAAGAATTGGTAAACGATACGCAGTGGCACTCAGCAGCACAAAAAATGCATATGTAGACCCCAGAAAGCTACCCGAAAGGTAAGAATAGAGGTACGCAATACACAGAGGCACCCAGAGTTGTAAAAATGTATACGTAACGCACCATTAGCCTTGCAAAAATCAAAAGTAGATGCACGTATACGCGGTGGCAAATACCCCACCAAAATAAGAAGTTCGTATGGTCCCTGAAGTGAACGTATTGCGTGGCACCCCAAAATATGCAGTACTCCACTCGTCTAACTCCTCCCTTTTGCACACACGTTCTGGAGTTGCAACGACACGTACTAATGTATTCCCCATTATGGCATGTTCAACGCCTATGTGCAGAGCGTGCCACGTAAGTTACGTGCTGAGGGCCTTTCCTCAGATTTCACTTGTGAATGCTACTTGTTTACTTTGTGCCTGCTGCCCACCCGCACTGAGTTTGGAGTGCCTGCTGTCCATCCATTGCTTATGCTCCTGTCCTTGGACCTGTGATCACTTCAGCTGCTACATCGGGCCCCCTGTGCCATTCCGCCGCCCCACTCCACAGCCCAGCTCCAGGACCACCTTGCCCACCCACACTTGCCTTAGGGGTTGCCATGTCTGCACTATCATCACCAGACCAACGCGGAAACCCCACGGCAGCCAGGCAGAGGGTTGTCAACTTTAACCACCAGGGAAGTTGACATCCTGGTGGAGAAGATCCTGGAGCATTATTATGCCCTCTTCAACCCTGTAATGCAACGTGACAAGGATGTACGTGAGCAGATCTGGGACGGGATAACAGATGCCATCAACGTGGAGGGGGTGGCATCCAGCACCTTCAAGACCATGCACAAGCACTGGGAGGACCTACAATCCAGGACCCACAGCAAGGCCATGTGCTACGTCCAGGCTGGTGCCAGGGCGGAAGTGCACCATGTGTGCAGGTGCCGGGTGTCAGCTACCAACATACGGGTCATGGAGAAGTTCTACCCAGCTCTGCACACCCAGGTCTGTGCGTTACATGAATGTCTGTAGTCGACTGGCGAGTAGCCATGTTGTGCAATGCTTTATGGTGCATGTGCTCTGTGCATTTTGCAGCATGTTGGTTGTGACCCCATTAGGCTTGCAGCAAGTTTGCTTCGGAGACAGATGTCTGCGTGCATGCCCCAGACATTGCTCTCCAAATGTGCATTCAGGACGATATGTATTTTCAATGAGCTATCACTTGCATTGTGTGTTGTAGTGCTGCCTTTCAGACCATGCACATGCAATGTTACTTGTATCTGAGACGTGGTAGGGTGACAAATGTGACAGTTGAGGTACTGTTGCCCGCATCAAGTGCATGCATGATCTACATGTGGATGTGCCAAAGATGGGAATGTGTGACTGGGCATCACTCATGCCTGGATGCAACACATGCATTTGGATGTCTGGCTTAGTCACTTAGAGGCATTACAGTTCCCGGGACTCTGATGTGATCAGTCATCACACTGCTTGAAGCCTCTCAGGTGATGTGTGTGCATGACATGTGTATGTGCTTGTTGCTGTGGTATGCTGACATGTACATGTGCAAATGATGCATGTGTGTGTAGCATACACAATTGATTGGTTGTGACTGTGGCAAGTAGCCTGATGTGATTGTGTGGAGTGATGGCCAAGCAGGAGTCTGCATGGATGTCGATTGCATGTGCATGTGTATGATGTGGAGGTTAATGGTTGCTCCCTTGACTAGTCATGTTCATGTGAATGTTGGTGTTGCCACGCATGAATTGGTACTGTACACTGATGTTTTTGTTCTGCGTCTCCTTTTCCACAGTTGCATCTGATACAGAGAGCGGAACCAGTGCTGTGGAGCATGGCAGCAGAGATACCTCCACCAGGCAGGGGCACAGGGCCCAGCCGCACCCCCATGAAAGCTCAGCTTTAGGGAGTAAAGTGACTGTGACAACACCAGTGACATGGGTCATGGCTGCTGGTGGTAATTCCTAGAAGGTGAAGGTGGAAGTGGACTCCTCACCAGTGGTGGGGACCGGTGATGCTACAAAGGGGCCATTGATGGCGGAAGACACCCTGGAGTCATCCAGGTTGGCCGTGGGGGAGGAATGTACATTGCAGCACAGACCATGGGGTCAGGTGGGGGTGTTGAGTTGGGCGTGCCTACTAGCAGTCATGTCCCAGGCGCATGAGACTGTGCAGGCCACCGTGGAGGTGCCTGTGAAAAATCTAGTACCTGGGCAATCGGCTGCAGCAGTATGCGCCTGCCAGTATGCCACCACCCAGACCCACCACCCGGTGTCAGCTGATGTTCCACCCATACCGACAACCCCTACCATCTGGTGTTGCCATGCAGCAATATGTGCTACCCCTGCAGGCCAGGTTGGTGAGGCGGACAGCTGTCATTCGTGATGAGGTGCAAGCTACTTTTAGTTTTTTTGCATAACATTGCAGTGAGCTATCAGCGCCTCATCGCAAGGCTTGCAACATGCCTGTTCCGTGTTGTACTCCATGGGATGTTCACTGCTGCAACATACTCCTTGTCTTCCTGCTCTGTGCACCAGTCATCCTCCAGGGGTGTCTTCCAGTCCAGATGACAGCAGGGCCCCCCGTGCACCAGTCCCACCCACATTGGCCAGTCTGGTGGAGCCAACTTCCCTGCTCGAGTCGGGTGTCCAAGGCATATCAGCTGAGGTGGTCGCTCTGCCTACCCAGGCACAGACAAGGTCTCTGGCAATGGAGGGACAGCATGCACCCAGAAGCAGTGCATGTGCCGTATGCCCCTGGGTAGCGTCATCAGCTTGCAGGGTGTGCACACATAGCAGGCACTGGGCACTGTGGCAGCAGGTGGCAACAAGGAGGGGGCTATATTTTTCAGGGCAGACCATCCAAAGGAGGCAGGTGCGTGGTGTGAGGTGGGAGGCACACAGGACCTGAGGGACAGGATGTCTTCCGTGTTCAGGGGATGTGGAGAGCAAACTGGAGCAGAGAGGCAGCAGGCTCTGGAAGTGAGGGTTGTGATGGCCATGGCTGAGATTGCACTGTGTCGGGCGAGGAGGCGTACTGCCATCCTAGAGGCCACTTGCAGGGAGGATGAAGTGATAGAGACACAAATGCTGGAGACCCTGCAAGCCCTCCAGGGAAGAACGGAGGCCCGAATGAGGGATGAGGACGTGGCACTGGACTCAGCCCTGGTGGAAAGGCTCAGTGAGATTGGAGAGGAGTTGGACTAGCCCACTGCCTGTGTACATAGTTCTTTAGGTATAGGTTTCCTTTTTTTATTTATTATTTTCCCAAGACTTTGAAGACATTCCTTCCCCGTTTCTATTGTATATAGTTGTTTAGGCATAGGATATTCATTTTATTACATATTTCCCTTGTACTACTTTCACCTTCATTCCTTGTTTATTTTTGTACATATTTATGTGAAATGCATTGTTCTATTTGTTACTTACCATGCTTCATGCAGTTCATTTGTGTGTCGGCCTCTTTGATAGTTGTATTTTCTGCCAGTGCACCTCTCCATTGCAAGTCATGTGTCTTGTGGCGTTCATCCTTGTGTGTTGTTGTTGTTGGGATGGTTGCGCATGTCAGGATGCACATGTTCCTGACATGTGGGGGTGGGTCCATCAGATGGCTGGGTCTGCACTGTAAATTTTCATTAGCATTTATGTGTGCAGCATCACTGTGTGTTTGGCATCAGTGTGGTTGTGGTGGGGGAGGTGGGCTCACTGTGGGAGTGTTCCATGGTCACATTCATAACACATTAGTTTGTCATTGCCGTGTAAAACCCATGTTGTGCAGACACGTTCACCAGCATGTGCAGTCACACAATGCCTTCTCTCATGTGTTGCTCAACCTCTACCACTGGAATGAAGTAGTGGGCCATGCTTGCTCTTCCCGAGTAGCAGCACAATTCTCCAGTCTCTGTGAGTCATGCTCTCTCTGACTGCCCTACCATTACCCATGCCTTGCCCTGTCATGTGATTGTTACCTGACAGGTATTTTGCCACCCAGGTCACGCATGCTCAGGCTGTGACATGCCTGGCCATTGTTTGTGGATCTTGCAACAACTTTTGTTAGGTTTGCTTCTGTTGTGGGCACACATTCAGTCACTGTGCTTTGATGCCTTGGCAATGTGCCATGGGAAACATGCACATGTATTTGCATTGACTTGTCACATGTGTAAGGTGGGGGCTGATTAAGGCCTGGAAGGGAGCATGAGCAGATGCTCCACTCATGGATGGACGTCCAGTGATTCCAGTTGGTCGTGTTTGTGGACTATATGTTGATGTTGCACTTCATGGTGCTGTCAGACCACGGAGGTTCATGTGAGCTGCAGACATGCATTGCACTGATTTTGTGGTAGTCTGTCAGTGGGCTGCCTGGGGAGGGGAGGTCACAGGTAAGGTGTGCTGGGGGTGGTGTCCAGTCTGGAGGGGGCTGCCTGCGGGGGGTGTCACAGGTGAGGGGGTCTAGGAGGTGGTGTCCAGTCTGGAGGGGGCTGGTCCTGGGGAGTGTTGCAGGGGAGGGGGGCTGGGGTTGGTGCCCCGTCTGGAGGGGGCTGCCTGGGGGTGTGTGACAGGTGTGGGTGGCTGGGTGGTGGTGTCCAGTCTGGAGGGGGTTGCCTGAGTGGGGTGGTGTCCAGTCTGGAGAGGGCTGCCTGTGGGGGGTGTCACAGGTGAGGGGTGCTGGGGCTGGTGTCCAGTCTGGGGGGGCTGAGTGTGGGGGATTCACAGGTGAGGGGGGCTGGGTGGTGGTGTGTAGTCTGGAGGGGGCTGCCTGAGGGGGGCTGGGAGGTGGTGTCTAGTCTGGAGTGGGCTGTCTGAGGGGGGTTTCATAGGTATGATATGATATGATATTTTATTTGTATTGCGCTCATACACAAGTGTTTCAGAGCGTGACTAGGCAAGGGAGGGGAACAGGGGAGAACATAACACAACAACAACGATCTTACTAGGCTCATTGACATTGAGAATGCACAAGTGCATGGGAAAGGGAAAAGGGAAAAAGTTAATGGAAGGGGGAGAGTGGAAAGTGCGGAGCAGAGGAGAGCAGATAAATAATAATAAATAAAAATAAATAGAAAATGGAGGCAATAATCAGTGGTAGTGCATCCAGCAAGTGGTAAGTGCTCTGTTTAAGGCAGCAGAGTGGGTAAGTCTGATAAGTGCAGAAAAAGAAGAAAAATGGTGGGAGGCTCTATGGGTATAGATACAGTCCCCAGTGCAAGGAGTGGCCAGGAGGTAGTGCAGTAGGGTGGCAGGGTGAGCAGGTACCTGGGCCCAGGGGACAGAGGGTAGCCAGGTGCACAGTGCCAAGAGAGCAGATCAGCAGGGGAGAGGGGAGCAAAAGCAGAAGCAAAGAGAAAGGTCTTGAGGTTCTTCCGGAACTGTAGATGGTTCTCCTCAGGTTTTAGATTGGCAGGGAGGCTGTTCCAGAGGGAGGCCCTAGCCGAAGATAGAGATCTACCCCCAGCCCAGGTGAGGGGGGCTGAGGGTGGTGTCCAGTATGGAGGGGCTGCCTGTGGGGGGTGTCACATGTGAGGGGGGCTCATGGGTGGTGTCCAGTCTGTAGGGGGAATGGGGAGGCTGTGTCCAGTCTAGAGGGGGCTGCCTGTGGGGGTGTCATAGGTGAGAGGGGCTGGAGGTGGTGTCCAGTCTGGAGGGGGCTGCCTGTGTGGAGTGTCACAGGTGAGGGGGTTAGAGGTTGGTGTCCATTCTGGAGGGGGCCTGGGGGCAGTGTCCAGTGTGGAGGGGACTGCCTGTGAGGGGTATCACAGATGAAGGGGGCTATTGCCCAGTCTGGAGGGGTTCCGGGGGTGGTGTCCAGTCTGGAGGGGGCTGCCTGTGGGGGGTGTCACGGGTGAGGAGGACTAGGGGTGCAGTCCAGTCTGCAGGGGGCTGCCTGTGGTGGGTGACACAGTTGATGTGACCTGGGGGGTGCAGTCTGGCCTTGCGAGGGAGGACCAGCATTTTTGCTGGGATGCAGCTTGGGCTTGCAAATTGAAGCACACAATTTCGCTGGGGTGCAGCCTGGGTTTGCAAGGTGAGGTGCATGATTTCGCTGGGGTGCGGTCTGGGCTTGTGAGGGAGGACCCGTGTTTTTGCTGGGGTGTAGCCGGGGCTTGCGAGGTGAGGTGAGCGCGATTTCGCTAGGGTGCAATCTGGATTTGCAGGGGAGGGCACTCGTTTTCACTGGGGTGCAGCCTGGACTTGCGAGGTGAGGTGTGTGTTTTCGCTAGGGTGCAGCCTGGGCTTGCAAATTGAGACGCACAATGTCGCTGGGGTGAAGTCTGGGCTTGTGAGGGAGGACCCGCATTTTCGCTGGGGTGCAGCCTGGACTTGCAAGGTGAGGTGCGCAATTTCACTCGGGTGCAGTCTGGCTTTGCGAGGGAGGGCACTTGTTTTCACTGGTGTGCAGTCTGGCTTTGCGAGGGAGGGCATACGTTTTTGCTGGGGTGCAGCCTGGGCTTGCAAGGTGAGGCATGTGATTTTGCTGGGGTGCACTCTGGCTTTGTGAAGGAGGGCATGCATTTTCACTGGTTTGCAGTCTGGCTTTGCGAGAGAGAGTACGTGTTTTCTCTGGGGTGCAGTCTGAACTTGTGAGGTGAGACACGCAATTTTGCTGGGGTGCAGCCTGGACTTGCGAGGTGAGGTGCGCCTTCTCACAGAGGTACTGGTTAGTGGCCCAGGGGTGCTGTAGAGGCTTATGCCGTATTTGTCCTTTTGCTTCTTTTTTGGTTTGCTTGGGGGCGTGTTGTGGGCATTCCTCACACAGCTTTTTTTTACTTGCGCAATGGCTAGTAATGCGTCTTTAAATCCATGAATTTGTGTGGCGCGCAGATTTTTTTTCTGTGCCACAGCTTGCACAGGTTCCTTCTCGGCGCACAGCCCATGTGCCATTTCTGCGCCCGATTCCATGAATCAGGCCCTATATATGACCCTGATGGACACTATGACCCTAAGGGCAAGCACACAGTGTGAACCTGGTTAGCTATGTGATCTCTCATAGCTAACCCTGGGCACTCTACTGATTGGTAACCAGTCTTACATAATTCCAATGGCCACTGTATTTAGCTGGGTGTGAGCCCACCACCAGGTACTCATCAAGTAACAATAGAGCCCTTAGTAACATGAGGGGGGTAGGTAGTTTCTATCATCAAGAACATTTTTAAAATAATGGTTTCAAATGGCACATTTTATTGCACAATTTTGAGAAAAAATTGGTAAAAAGACATACAGTTTGCAATTGGTTCTCTAGAGTAGCAAATGAAAAATGCAATACCTGTGCCCAGAGTATATGCCAGCATGTCCACTGTGAATCGCTTTAAGAGACTGCTCTCACAATATATACCTACATCACTATTGTAAATCACTTTTAAGAAGGTGTGATATACACAGGCATTGCCTTTGTGTATCACTTTTATGATGCAGCACAAATAAAATATGCCAACATTTATTCTTTACATCACTTTGATCTCACACCCACAATGCATGCCAGTATTGTCACTTTATAATGCTTTCATGCCAGCGTTCCCACTCTATATCCCTTTCATGGTGCTGTGCCCACACGCATGCTACGATTGCCACACCAAAGCACTTTTATGAAGCGGCACCCAAAATCGATGACAGCTTTCCCACTGTAAATCATGTTCATGATGCTGTGCCCAAAATGCATGCCAGTATTGCTATTGTAAATCAGTAGCAATACTGCACACAGTATTGATGCACACGCTGTATGTGCCTGCATTACCACAATTCCATGTACAAGAGTCTACTCCCACATGCCAGTATTGTCACTTTATAATGCTTTCATGCCAGCGTTCCCACTCTAATCCCTTTCATGGTGCTGTGCCCACACGCATGCTACGATTGCCACACCAAAGCACTTTTATGAAGCGGCACCCAAAATCGATGACAGCTTTCCCGCTGTAAATCATGTTCATGATGCTGTGCCCAAAATGCATGCCAGTATTGCTATTGTAAATCAGTAGCAATACTGCACACAGTATTGATGCACACGCTGTATGTGCCTGCATTACCACAATGCCATGTACAAGAGTCTACTCCCACATGCCAGTATTGTCACTTTATAATGATTTCATGCCAGCGTTCCCACTCTATATCCCTTTCATGGTGCTGTGCCCACACGCATGCTACGATTGCCACACCAAAGCACTTTTATGAAGCGGCACCCAAAATCGATGACAGCTTTCCCACTGTAAATCATGTTCATGATGCTGTGCCCAAAATGCATGCCAGTATTGCTATTGTAAATCAGTAGCAATACTGCACACAGTATTGATGCACACGCTGTATGTGCCTGCATTACCACAATTCCATGTACAAGAGTCTACTCCCACAACATATTGAAGAAGTGCCACTAGATATGACCCTCAGAGTGCCCCGCCCACAATAGTGGCAAGCATTGCTTTTATTTGTCACGTTTGTAATGCTGCACCACAACACCAGGTGCCACAGGTGTGGGGACAGCATCAATCTAAAGTATTCTAGATTAGCGATAACTTGTGAATATTTATAGTCATGGCCATTACCATCCCTCCCAAATTACAATGAGTGACCAAACCTCAGAGGTTCTCCCTCAACAAACGTTTTAAAATATTGGGTTAAAGTGGTTCAATGGGCCTCATTACACAGACGGCGGTGGACCAAGGTGTTATTAGCACCTTGGTCCATGCCGGTAAAATACCGGCACCGCCTTGGAGGAAAGGGGATTTACCGCCCTATTCCAAGGTTGGTGGGGCGGTAATTCCCCATTCACTGATAATATATTTCCAAATTCATACTTTAAATTGATCTGAGATCACATCCAATATGCATGTCAACATTGCAACTGTGAAAAACATTCATTAAACTGTACCCACAATATGTACCAGTTTTCCCACTATAAATCAATTTCCAAATGCTCTGCACACAATAAATTCCAATATTGCCACTGTAACTCAGGTTCATGAAGCTGCTTCCAAAGCATAAGCCAGCATTACAACTGTGCATCACTTTCATTATGCTGCACATTATATTCCAGCATTGTCACTGTATCTCGTTGTGATGGTGCTGCACCACAATATATGACAGCATTGCGACTTTAAATCACTTGAATTATGCTGTTCCCACAATATATGCCAACATTGCCTCTATACACAACTTCCAGCAATCTGCAGCACAACATATGCCCACACTGCCACTCTAAATTATTTACATTAAGCTCTTTTCTTTATATATTCCAGAATTGCTACTGCATATCCCTTTCCTAAAGGTGTGTTACACTATTTGCTATCATCCCCACTGTGAATTTCTTTGATGATGCCACACTCACATTGTATACTAGCATTCCAGCACTGTAAATGAGATTCATGGTGCTGCACCCTTCCCACCAAAAACATAAATCACATATGCACACACACTCACACACACAAACACACTGTCACACACAACACATACATACATTCACAAAGATTCACTCAGATGTACATGCTTAGACTACTGCACAACTACACACATACACACACAAGCACATTGCCTTATTTTCAAACACATATCTGTGGATTCCAAGCTTGCACCGTTCTGCTCACTCCCATACATATTTGTTTTTGTTAAAGAGGAAGTGTGCTGCATTAGATTTTAGTGGGAAAGTGGGGATGGTGACTTCTGTGAGTAGTAACAAAAATTGGAATAGGATTGTAGGGGTTTTGGGGAGGGGCAACAGGAGTCATGCTTGGTAATGCATGGAATGCTCATGTGAAAAGAAGGAAGACTGTGGAGAATGGTGGGAATGTGAAGGTGCGTTGGATAGGTAGGGATTGGAGTGGTAGCAGCAAACGGGTTAGTGGGTGAAGAGAGCTGTGTCTGAACAGTAAATAACTGGCTATCAGGTAATAAAGAAAACAATCAAACACCTGCTTGCTGGTAGTGGCCAACAAGTCAAAACATAGTCCATTAGTGAGCAAACATGAAATAACTGCCTGGAATTGGCTAGAGAAAAATAAATGGCAAGTGGGATCGTGATTTGGTAATGGAATCTAGGGTACCAGTATAAATTTCAGAACACGAGTTATTGGCTGATGAATACCTTTGTGAAGTTGGTGAAAACACATTTGTGGTAGCTCCTTCGTAAATTAGAACTAGCAGGAGTAGGAGTTGTAGAATCGGCTGGCAGGAAATGGATTAGGAGCAAAAGATATATTCTCAATACATTCACACAGTTTTCCAGAAACATTGATGATGGTGATGTTGAGTGTTGCCAATTTCTTTGAGAAACATGACTTCATTTATGGAGATTTGCCAGGTGCACAAAAGACAATAGGAAGCTTCAATGCACGTTATAGATAACAGCCAAGATAATGTCAAATCATGAATAACAATTTATATAGTGGTAAAAAAAACAAATAGAGGCAAGAGAGCATGAAAAAGCTCTTCCCCATGACTTGCTCTCCAGTAAAGACAAGGGCGAAGAGATTGAGGAACGGATGATGTATTCGCCAGAACAATCAAACTAGTGAGTACAAAATGTTCTCCCAAGAAGACAGCCATAGTGATAAAAGGCCAGGAGCATGAGGTGCAGTACGTGATGACCCTCTGATATGATGATATCATATGATTTGGCATTTATAACATTCCTATACACAAGTGTTTCTGGGAGCAACAAGACAAGGTGGGGGAAACATAGGGAGGACAAAACAACGATTTTACTGGGCCTTGTGTTATTCAGATCGCGCAAATGCAGGGAAGTGGAAAGGGAGAAGTGCTGAGGAGCGGGGATTGCAAGTCTACCATTTTAGTACCACTCCTCATCCCACAGACGGTCATCGAGGTCTTTTAATTGGCAACAAATGAAAAATGTGCATTGTTTCAACCTGGAAGTGGCTGCTGCTTTAAGTTGCAACAAATGTGTAACTAAGGGGCAGGAAAACTACACAGAAACAAATCCCTGGCTGTAAGCAAGAATCTCCTGCTAAAAAAAAGCAGCAATTACATGTGATTCTCCGCTATGAATCAATATCAAATATGGGATTTTCAGGCAATGGCTCATGTGGAATGCAAAGACAGTCCTTTGCTGTTGCTTTGTGGATTTCTGGGCTGCTTGTGATAAAAACGGCTGGAATGGGGATGCCATCCAATCATCGTGCTGGAACGCCAGCCCGGATCTCCCTGTATAGGGCCTGTGTTCCTGCTGAATGCTGCTCTCCCATGCATTGGGCTCCAATTTCCAGTTCAAATTGCAGCTGCATGCGCGCCCAGCCAGTGCACACGTCTACCTGCTCACTTTCGGATCCCGTCCTCACTTACCTGACTCCCCAGCCCTGGCACTCCTCTTTTCACCAGCTCTTCACATATCCATCAGGGCCATCTTGAAATAGCCTGATCTTCCCTCTGGTGGATGAGTGTAGCATAGAGTGTGCCCATCAATCAAGGGGAGCATACCAGCGAGGTGTCAGTAGCAATCGATTCTTGGGCTAGCAGGCCACTCCCACAGAATATGGTGCTTAGCATTATAATATTATAGATGCATCACTCTGGGACAAGCATCAGACCAGGGTAATACAATGCAATGAAAGTTCAATAAATATAAAAAGGGCTCACAATGTCACTTTGCAACCCAACAATGGGGCACACAGAAGAATATCAGGGATCATTCTTGGTGATTTTCCCATTCACTTTATTTCTTGCTGAGCTCCCCGACAACCCGGCTTGGGCCAAGAGATGTGGTCCAAAAATGAAAGGTACACCAATTTAATTTCAATGGCCCTCATTACGACCCTGGCGGAAATTGACTGACCGGACCGCAACAGCGTAAATAGCGTTTCCGCCATTGCACGAAGGAGCAAAGTGCGGCCAATCACGACCCATCGGGCACGAGCATTACGCCATGGCGGAATCCGAAAGGCTGCGATGGCGGAAATGACCCCAAAACGGCCCTTACCGCCGCCGTACGCTGCACCAGGTGCAATACCGCCACCCATCTTAGCGGTCACCGTAATGAGCGGTCGCCGTAACGAGCGTGCACCGCAAATTACGGCCACCGTAAATATACGGAAACGGAAGTAAAAGCATGTGGCCGGAACGGGAAACAGCACGCCGCACAACTATAAAATCCGAATCCCAACACAACCATAAAAAATCCGACCCTGACACACATCCCAACCCGTTAGCAACCCCAGTTAAAAAAATAAATATGGGAAAGGTAGCCAAGAAAGCGTGTGACCGCAAGCGGCAGGTACACTTCTCCCGAGAGGAACTGACCGTGCTCACCGAGACCCTACAGGAAAATTCCGCCGTCGTCTTCTCCAGTCAAATGACCAGGACGGCCCTTGCCAACAAGAAGGCCATATGGGTCCTGGTGGCACAGCGCGTAAGTGCGGTGGGGACAACACCCCGCACGCCACAGCAATGTCGCAAGCGGTGGGACGACCTGCGGATCCGCGTACGCAGCATACTTTCTGCGAACAGGAACATCGCCACAGCTACCGGGGGGGGTTCAGAGTCGCCCATCAAGTTGACCCCCTGGGAGGAAATCTGCGCCTCCACCATAGGAATGGAGAGCATAGAGGGAGTCGGAGGGATGGAGAAAGGAGTGCCGACATCCGGAGAATCAGGTAGGTTGGCCAAGAGAAACAATGCGAAATCCACAAACCACGAACATGTGCAGTACCATGTGACCCCATAGTGCAATACATACTTAGCCCTGACAGCGCCCTCTAAAAGTCAGAATGAACAAACAAATCAATCAAGAAGCCATAAACAACCCCTACATGTGCAGCATGCACCCCCTAACTGCAGGCAGCCAAATGAATGCATCCTCAATCCACACGAAAATGAGACCACCTCCAAGGCCCAGTCCCAAATCAGCCTCATGTACCACCCCAATGCATTTGATACGTTGCCATTCCAAATCCGACAGACCCATAACTAACGCTCGCCCCTCTTTACTCCACCACAGGGTCCGATACCAACGACGAGCTGCAGGACACCCCTACCAGCACGCCTGCAAAGAGGGCCAGGACCAACGTCCCAAGAGCCTCCACCTCAGGTGCAAGGATCAAGACACGGCAGCAGCAGGAATCAAGTGGCAGCACACTGGAGGGGACTGCAACAGGCACCCCAGCAGCCAGCAAGTCCACAACCCCAGCACCACAGGTCCCCCCAAAGAACGTATCTGATGGCACTGCCTCTGGTGGTAGCAGCACCATAGGTGACACAGCTGTCATGCCAGCATGCTCCGACACGGAAAACAGTGCTGGCGACGTAGGTACCATCCATGACCTTTCCCAATCCCCCTGCATGTTCCATCCCCTACACCATGACGAAACCACGCAGGGGCACCCTGAAGACGACGACTGGCCAACCCCCACAAGTCCTGTGCCAAGGCAACATGTGTTGAGCAGCCCCCCTGTCACACCACCGCAAATGTCCATGGCCCAGCAGAGGCAACAGTCCCTCGACCTGCTGATCGAGCAACAGCAGGAAGCGTCCACGCTACTCAAGGACCATGCAAATGAATGCGGGGGTTCCAGGGCAGCCATGGAAACATCCACCGAGACACTCAGGGCACAAATAGAGAAAAGTAGTGAGAGCCTCAGGGGAGAAATGGAGAGAAGCACCGAGAGCCTGAGAGCACAAATGGAGAAAAGCACCGAGAGCCTGAGGGGGGAACTGCATGCGACGTCCAAAGACGTTTGTGCTGAACTTGCTGCTGTGCGCCGTGTGCTCTCGGAGCTCTCACAAACCCTCAGAGACATGCATGGACGCGAGCAGGCAGAGACCTCATCCGTGGCAAGTTCCGTCCAGGGCAGCCCCCAACGCAGATCTGGCAGGAACCTGCGCTCCACGGGCAGGGGTGCCCCTGATACCCGTAGAGGGGGCTTGCAATAGCGTCTACCCACGGACAGCATGCATATTTGGACACTGGTGTTGGGGGGGGGGGTAGTAGGGTGGAGGGGGTGTGTTGGGCTTCACTGGGTGGCGGGTCCATAGGGTGTATAAATCAAATCACATCAACAATACAGCACCTCATTATCATCCAATGACATGTGTGGACATTGATATTTGCGTACGAGGCCTTCATAGGCGTACAGTCCACAATGTGCCTGTACTACACACACACAGTGCCACAGGTCCCCTTTCCGTGTAATAGGCACCATGCGTGGTTGCTAGAAGCATGCATCTATGATGCTCTGTCGGATTGCACGTGCATCCTGTGCCTCATGGACTCCTTGAGGTGCCTCCACATCCCCACCCTCATCATCATCATCATCTTCAGGTGCATGCAGTACAGCGTCAGGGGGCATGGGCACATTCCTACGTATGCACATGTTGTGCAGCATGACACATGCCATGACCATCTTAGAAACCTTCTCATGGCTGTATATGAGTGCCCCGCCAGACCTGCTGAGGCTGCGGAAACGAGCCTTCAGTAGGCCGAATGCCTGTTCAATGACCACACGGGTACGTGAGTGGGCATGGTTGTAGTCCTCCTCATGCTCGTTCTGTGGGTTCCGGATTGGTGTAAGGAGCCATCTCTTCAGTGGATACCCGGCATCACCTGTATGAGACGAATAAAGGGTGTCAGTGGAATGATAGTGCTAAGTAGCCCCCCCCCCCTGCAAGGTCATTGACGCATCAAATGGGCCACGATGTCATGCATGGAATGAGACTCACCGAGTAGCCAGGATCTGTGCCCTGCGTGTCGCTCCATGTAGCGTGGTATTCTTGTGTTCCTCAGGACCATAGAATCATGGGTAGATCCTGGAAATCTGGCACAACAATGCGTAAATATCTTGTTGGAGTCACACACCATTTGCACATTGATTGAATGAAATTGTTTCCGGTTGCGGTACTGGACCTCCATGGCATGTGGGACAACCAATTCAACATGGGTGCAGTCGATGGCACCAATGCAACCCGGGATGCCGCCAAGTGCATGGAATCCCACTTTAGCGTTGGTAATCTCCTGGTACGTGCGTGGTAGTGTGATGTGGTCGTCGGCGTGCTTCAGGAGGGCATCGTGCACTTGGAAGAGTGTCCGTGAGAACAGTGGCTGTGAAATGCCATGCAACTGTCCCACTGTGTGCTGGTAGGTGCCTGTGGCCAGGAAGTGGAGTGCAGACACCACCTTCAGTAGGGGTGGGATGGCGGTTGGGCTATCTATCATGCTCACGAGGTCAGCATGTGTCATGTCCACAATGGCGATTATGGTGTCCCGGTCCAAACGGTAGAGGGTGTGGATCTGCTCAGCAGTGAGGTTGAACGGATCGGCTCGGAGGCGTGGGATTGCGGGCCGCCTGCGTGGTGGTAGTGGCAGTGCTTGTGGGCCTTGCTGACCCTGCCTTGCCCTCCTCCTCCTCCTTCTCCTCCGTCTCCCCTGTGCGCCCGGTTGTTGTACCTGTTGTTGTTCGTCGTCTTCTTGTAGTTGTAGCACTTGCAGTGCTATCTGGTACCCCAGGCCCAACATCGCTAGTCCTGCCGGTAGCATTTTGGAGTGGGAGTGGTTGTGGGAGGGGTTTGGGTCTGCAATATATGTGCTGTCGGCCTGTATGGCCTCCACCTGTGCTGATTGAATGAATCTGTGGCAGATGCAATCCCTTCTGGTCGAGCACGGCCCGCACGTAAGGCTGCATTTGGCCGCATGGCATCTTGGGATTGGAATCATGTATCAAATCCCGATGGCAGTGTGATGTACTTTGACTGATTTTCATGCTATGCTCCCATTGTTACACATGCTATGATTGCAGCCGCTTACATACCTGTGAAGAGTCAGTGGTATGTAGGGCTCGATCGATGGCCGACCCTCATGCAGCACAGTAACGTACTTCACCGACGGGCGTGGCGTCCCATTTGTGATTGCAGCCAGTTAGCATCATGACACACAGCCGCACTACATTGATGTAATTGTGAATGCAAGCGTTCACAGAAGCCTTTTCGACGTAATGTTGCAAGTGAGGAATTCGAAGGCCAGCATTTTGGGTTTTGAAGTAGCGGCGAGGATACGCCCACAGGTCTGGCTGGAAATGTAACGTTCTATTGTAGAATGTCCTTGGGACATGGCCCATAACGAGCAGGCAATGAATGATATGAATTGAATGGGATGCGCAATAGCGTAGTGGACGATGAGGCAGGACGTTCCCAAATCCATCTTGCTTCACAACACTACAGATCCGGCCAGGGGCACAGTGGTTTTTGCGGACTGCATTACGCACAGACGCGATGGAAGTTTCACATATTATGTGAGTGAATATTCATGCGTTTTCATTGCGGGATGAGGGAATGATGTGTGGATGCATGGACTGATGAATCCGTTTAGGGTCTGCCATGTACATGGGTTTTTTGGTTCACTCCCCTTCCCCTGCGTTATGTGATGCAAGGCTGCCATAGTGGGACATACGTCTATCTGCCCTTGTCGGATCCTCCCTGTCTCGACGCGCCTTCATACACTTGTGTCTAGGCACGTTACTAATCCCATGTCATGGGTTCTATCTTGACGGACGCATGCACAGTAACCGACGTTGCCAATGGTGTATTTAGCTCGATTGGTTTCGTTGTGATTCGATACTGGATTAGGGGTGTGTATATTCCTTTGGAGTGGGCTAGCATGCATATGGGTGTGGATTTGGTGTGTTGAATGAAGATTGTAATGCATCATGAGACCCGTAATGCAATCGGTTGATTTGTGTTTCTTTTGGGTGACAGGTATCTCCTGCCCTATTGCAGATGCCATCTCTACGCCACTCCTCCAGATGGTTTTTACTCTCGACTCCTGCAGCTTCGGGTGAATCAGTGGAGCACCATTTCGATCATATGGGACGATCGCCAATGGGCCACATGCCCTTACGCTGTACTGGTGGCTAGGTGCAACATTTCGGCCTTTCAGCTCGACTAGTGCCTGCCTCATGGGACGGACCTGCGGTTCTTGCCGCTTCCATGTTGCCTTTTGGAACGTTGATGTAAGCCCTGTGTGCCATGATGGTACAGGGCGTCACACAAGTGGAAGCCGGTCAATTATTGCAGATGCAGCCCTCGGTGATGATGGTTGTTTTGGTGGGATTTTGCAAATTGATGTGGGGCCTTTGTCATTTGGATGGGCATTTAAATTGTATTCCGATATTTGTCGTGTTGCGTTGTTCTTTGCAGGTGATGTGGCGATTTTCGCTTTGTGGCGGTATGTATTGCGTGATGATCTGCTTTGTGTTCCGCCTTCTGAGTTGAGTTGTGTGGTACAGTACTGGCCGCGTTTGCCTACGTAGCACAGTATGGTCACGGATAGAGGCTGCCATTGTGACTGTTTACATGATGTGCTGTTCAGGGGCGGGGGATTGGCTTTTGGCCGACTGGTGCCTGTCAGCCAGGTCGATTGGTGGAATGATGGGTTGTTCAGAATGTGGCTGGTCACAGGTGACTGTGTTTGCGTGCGTTTGTTGGAGGGGGACTGGGGTCATGTCCATTGGAATAGCTTCTGTATTGATGCCATCTGTGCCCTGCAGCTCCCATCGGCCCCTCTTGGGATGAGCCTGGCTGCTCAGTCACTCTGCCGACTTGTGTGGTACATGCTTCTGCTGATGGTTGGTTTGTTTACTGGCATGAGTACAGGGCTGGTGCAATCCCCCTCAGGATGCTGTTGTGGATGTTGCCTTGCGCTGGTGGCAAGCGATGGGGGACTACTGTTGTTTTGTGTCATGTGTTCTTGATTTTCATTTTGATGTGTTGTACCTTCACATGCCTGTGCTGCGTCAGTACGGCTATGGTGACATGCCGTACATGGATGCCCACTCACGGGGCGCTTTGAGCCCCTGCATGCTTTTCTACGTTGGCATGCATGGGTGAATAGTGGATTTCACTGGTTGCATAGTGTGAGTACATTGCGCCTGCCAGGAGTTGTGCAATGAGGCCAGGGAGTGGAGTACAGGCACTCAGTGGGCCATTTACGGTTGGTTCGCGTTGCCGTATTTCTCGCCATGGCGGAATGGTACTTTACGACGTGCTTGATGGCGTTCAGTACATGTCCGCTAGGGTCAGAATTCGCGTACCGTTGCGCCATGGCGGTGATTCCGGTTTTGCAAGGCGCGCGTGCGCGTACTTGGTGCAGTTAGCGTTGCCGTTCACTGCGGTGTCGCTAATGGCATCGTACTTTACGGTGACGGGTCATGATCGCAACGAGCGGTGTTCGATGGCGGTATTGCATTTCCGCCATCATTTTTCCATTTCCGCAAGGGTCGTAATGAGGCCCAATGTGACTATGTGCTGATGACGCTTCCACCTGTGATCAAACACAAACTGGGCAACAACAATATTTAGCACTCGACACAGAGGAGCCAACTAAACAGCGCCCTCCAATGCCAGGCTGCAACTGGCAGTCCAAGGTCGCATTTGAAGGGGGCTGCTGACCGTGTGACCGGCTGCACTGCCGACTGCATATCTGGGTCCCTAACACTCACCTATTGAAGGGAATGGTTACAGTGTGTGCATTTGAAGTTAACCTGAAGCAGGGTGTAGTGAAGGAACAGACAGTAATATTATCTAGAGGAATCACTTTCAACTTTCAATTTGTCATTATAAATGAGAGAACCAACGATAATTCACCACCCTTTATCGTTAAATATATGCACTTGTGTTACTATTTAACGTCCCGTACCAGTCCCATTCGGAAACAAGAACTGGCAACGCCAACAGTTTTAGCTTGTGTGTAGGCTTTTGTCAGGCACTACCATAACGGTACTACCTGGCCCTAACATGGCAACAGCAGCAAAATGGTGTGATTACCAAGGCATATGGTAAAAGTGCATAGTAAATATAAATCAAGTGGCCGAAGGAATGCTTGATTAAGACATTTTATTACACCGGTACCACACATTTACAACTGCAATTAAGCCATTAACTCTCAGCTGACTACTTCGAAACAACACTGGCAGGCCAAAGTTTGATGTTACTGCTTGATACATCTACCTCAATTAAATCCTAGGGGGATGTGTTTTGGATGGGGGGCCAAATAGTGGGTGGGAATGTCTCCATCCCCATCCCACATTTCCTCCTGAAGAGCTGCCGTCATGTAGATGTAATAATTGCGTCTTGGGAGGATAGCTCAGGGGAACATGCTCACCTTGGAAGCAAGACGATGTGGAGCAACGCAGGTTCGATCCCCGGGTCCGCGCTTCGAAACCTCTGGGTATTAAGCGCGTTATAAGTAACCAATTATAATTCATAAACATGGACAATTAATCAAAATGAGTGCAGTCACACCACCTGGGCTGAGGCTTTATGTCTCTGGGTTTTTCTTTAATATGATTTAATGTGATAGCTACTGGCATTCTGTGACCTCTGACACAGGTAATCTGACAGTGCCATCTGCAATTCCAGATGCATGTGGATAACACACTGATACATCAATGCCTTAAAGAGAGGAGACCAAACATCACATACCTCCTGATCCATGTCTACTGTTGGATAGAGGATAGCTATCCCTGCTTTATCATTGCAAAGGGACGTGATGTTACTAGTATACACTGAGAGACGGTACTAGCAATCTCTGAGGCCATAACCCTCAGTGCAGTGTCCCATTGCATCATCTTTCAGACAGACCTAACAGTTTTACTCAAATAATTGAACCATCAAAGTGCAGCATTTTCAAACTGTGCAATCTCTGAAGGTCCTACCTCTCTTACAGGCAAACTCTAATCAGATCTTGCTAGATACCCATGGTTATGGTGGTAAGGGGTTATGGTTTGATTGAATTGCCGTAATGAAATCTACACTGGACACCCCAAAAAATGCACAGGGAGTTTGCAAGAATTGCAGAATAAGGTGTCACGTTTGGATCTCGTTTGAAACAGCAAAAGCCTGCAACATTCACATGCAAAATGTGGTCCATGCTCTGATAGGTGCCCGCCAGCCAGCCGATGCACAGGCAATTTGCCAACTAAAGTTTCAGCATCAAAAGAACACTGTCAAATCCAGGGCCAAATGCTCTGGGATAATCCCAATCCGTTCCTAAGAGCACAGCAAAATCACCTGCTCTGCAGATGATCACTCAAACTGTTCCATAAGAATTTGACTGATGGCAGGTAACATGGAGGGATACAGTTGAGTATCATTGAAGAGAGATTCAACATAGCATCTTGGCTAGGCTCTATCTGCATTCTGTGCATGATCACTGCCGAAGTAAAATTGCATTCCCCCCCCCTCCTCTCCATCCTGGCTGAAACAATCAAGTAGGGCCCCCTTAGGTTTAGAACCCTCATCATTAAGACAAGAATAAAGCAGTGAAAGTACTGCATAGCTGGCAAGGTGGCAGCCGTGGCCACCCAACCTGAGACAGTGTATGTTGGAAACACATGATGCAGTCCACGCTACCAAAATTGGCCACAGAGATTTGTAATGTGTTTGATATCCCAATCTGTTCAGATTTCCTTTCGGGGTGCTAAAGGTGTGGTGCGGATTGATGGTTTAGAAACCGATATTCACCCCTGGACCACTGGTGCCCCGGAAGTTGATTTGTCGCACCATCAGATGTCCTTGTAGTAATGCAGAGACATCATGCACATAAATGCAGATATATACCTTACCATATGAAAGAGGACCCTGCTGACCATGTTTACATGCCTTTATTTTGGACCTTGTACGTCTGGAGTCACATATAGCCAAGGTACCATAATTGTCAGTAGAAAGCCGGATTGGACTAGCATCTCCAAACTTCAAAGGACCACCTCATCATGTATGAATTGCCAAGACAGCACAGCAAATTCCACTGTGACATAAACATACCTGTAGCAACATGCCACGTGGGCAGCCATTCAACAGCCAGGCCCACAGCACTCTTACACCTGCACAACTCACACCCATCACGTGCTTGCTGCATGCACTTACAGGTCAAACAATCAATTGTGTAAGTGTGAAATGAAGCATCACATTGTGTTCAGTTCTTAATTTGTGATAGTGTTTGCCAGGGCTCAGCTCTGGCCCTTATTTCTGTGTACTGGCACATATTGTCTCAGGCTCATCTTGATTATATCATGGTGTTTTGATAACTTTATCAATTTAAGTGACAGTCATAGTCACAAAACAGACAACAAAACTATGTACCTCTGCATCTCGGGTTGGCTGATTATTATTCATGGAGCTGATGACCTCCTCTGGTGCAGCTGTGCTAGCTATTCATTTTCAAAATATGAAGGAGGAAGGATGATGGCATCACTAAATGCTCACGTAGGCCATGCCCATGCACTGCTCCGCTCCAGTAGCCTGCATGGCGTAGGTGCCTCTTCATTGCTCTGTAACCGGCAGCACTGTTCCTGCAGGGTGGGTGGCTCGGGCATGTGGCATGGGCAGCAGCCAGACAGCCAGGGTAACACAGCCAATTAACTAATTCAGATTCCAGGCAGGCACACACATGCATGGCTGGCATGTGGCATGCACTGGTCTGGCTCCACGGTTCCTCTGCAGGTGGAGGCACTGAGCAAGCACGTACTCGTGCTTGATAATCTTGGCAGTGTCCTTTTTACCTTCTGGTATGCAGCCAGCATGGGTTGCACCAATATGCAAGCATGTGTCAGGCCACCGATTCATAGTATTAAACACATGCTAGCATTTAACCGTGATGAACTCTGCTCAGGCACCATTGCCACTAGTGAGGAAGTTGGGCACCCAGTACAAGGGACAACAAGAAAGTCACAGGACAGCAGCACCACCAACACAAGGGCAAGGCCAGGGAAAAGATCACTATTGAGGATTGCCTCTGCTGAGTACTAACCTACACAAGATCCAGATTGGCACACACACGCTAGGGTAAATGTCTAATTTGGTGTTTACAAAGCCAACATACATCAGGACACATGACTGGGACAATGGGATGCCATCAAGCAGGGGGTAGGAGGTGGATGGAAACAGTTGTAACAGATCGTGGAGTTGATACTGAGTCACTTTGGTAGAGCTAATGCATTTTGGGTGATTCCATTTGGCAGACATGTGGCTGGGTGCACCATCAATGTAGTATAAGGAAGGGTGTAGTGTCAAGGCTCACAACACTGGATGGAGCAGGGAGAGTAGAAAGGTATCCTGGAACAGTCATGCGTCCATAGTGTATGGGTAGCCTGAACGACTTGCCGTCCTGACTACCACAAGCGATGAGACTGTATGTCTTGTTGTACACTCATCTGCCTGGATAAGATGGAGTCAATGTTTGTAGAAGGACAGACACAGGGGTAGTCTATGTAATTAAATGCCCAGATATATCAGGCCGGGAGGATAGTTCAGGAGCAGCATGTTTGTCTTGGAAGCAAGACAATGCATAGCAACACAGGTTTGAGTCACGGTCTTGGGCTTAGAAACTGGTCTCCGGTATTAAGCTGGTGTTATAAAAGAACAATGATCATTATAATTTCTAGCTACGTTGAAATGAAAACTCTGCCAGATAACAACACTGTATCTGTATTTGTATTTGTATTTGTTTTATTTGTATAGCGCAAACCAGGCCCGGAGGCTACCGGGCGGGTATCTTAAGTCAGTGGTTACATAACAATATAGCATTACAGAGAACAAATAAATAGAACATAAGAATAAACATCTAAGATCACATTGCAGATTGGAGAGCTGATACATCCGTATACATGCATATCAAGGTGTCAATTGGGCATCAGAGGAGACTAGTCAAAGTTTGGCTTTGTGTTTGAAGGAATTCAGGAAGGGCACATTTCTAATAAGGAGAGGCACCGAGTTCCACAGTTTGGCAGCCAGAACTGGGAAGCTGGCGCCACCGGCTGTTTGGAGCTTGAATCTAGGGATCAATAGGCTACGGCTAGCAGCAGACCTTAGTGAGCGAGGTGGGATATACTGGGTAAACCGGGAGGATAGATAACTGGGGGCCTGGTTATTCAGGCATTTGTAGGTCAGGGCAAGTGATTTTAGTGAAATCCTTTGGGAAACTGACAACCAGTGGAGGTTCTTCCTGGTTTCAGAAATGTGGGCTGATCTAGGGATGTTGAGGGCCGCTCTAATAGCGTTATTTTGTGTAATCTGTAATTTGTCAAGGTTACATTGGTTGGTGCCTTGGTACAGTGCGTTACAATAGTTTGGACATGACCAAAGCCCTAGCAAGGGTGGTGCAGTTCTGAGATGAGAGAAAAGGTTGGCATGCTGTGATCAACTTGCAAGTGTAGGCTGAGGCAGTTGCTACTGCATTCATTTGTCTGTGAGGGGAAAGAGTGGAGTCAAGGTAAATTCCGAGGGTTTTAGTATCTTTGGAGACTTTTAGGGAATTTCCGTCGATATTGAAGGAGCTGAACATGGGGTTCAGCTTGTTAAGTCTCTGCTGTGTCCCTAGGATGAGGAGCTCTGTCTTGTTGTCGTTAAGACAGAGCTCATGTTGTGCCATCCAAGTTTGAATGACATTGTATATGTCATTCAGGGCTTTCGAGTCTACAGTGTAATCACCCGTGATGGGGATGAGTATCTGGGTGTCATCGGCATAATTAGTGTAGGTGACACCCAGATAATCGAGCACATCAAACAATGGTTTGGTGAAAACATTGTAGAGGGTAGGGGATACGCACGATCCTTGAGGAACCCCGCAAGGGACTGGTGCTAGGTCAGCAGAGGAGGTAGGGGAGAATACCCTCATATGTCTATTGTCCAAAAATGATTTAATCCAGTTAGTGGCAATATCAGAGAAGTGGGCTGCACTTTTTAGGTGATGACAAAGGATTTGGTGGTTGACCAAGTCGAAGGCAGCTGATAAATCCAATAGTAGTAGCAAGGCTAATTTACCTTTGTCTTTGAGATCCTTCATTTGGGTTTTAAGGTCTAAAAGCGCTGTCTCTGTGCCGTGCTTAGATCTGAAGCCGGATTGTCTGGAGCCTAGAAGGTTGTTAGTTTCCAGATAGTTCTGTATCTGTAGATATGCTGCTCGGTCTAAGATTTTCAGGAGAAATGGGACCGTAGTGATGGGCCTGTAGTTGGTTGGGACCTCAGGATCCAAGGTTTGTTTTTTTAAAAGAGGGATGACCCAAGCATCCTTCAAGATGTTAGGGACCACTCCCGATTGAAATGAAGAGTTGATGAAAGTTGTAATGAAGGGCGCAAGGTCGTGGGCCGATTTCTTAATGATAGGAGCTGGACAGGCGTTACCTTGGCAGTTAGAGGGTTTTAAGTTGCACATGATTTTTTCAACCTCATGGGTGGTGAGCGCCGTTAAGCTGAAAGGTAAGGGAGAGTCCAGTGTGATAGTTTTGGGTGGCAGGGTTTTGCTTAGGAGGGGCATGTGGAGAGAGTTTTATTTGTCATTAATTTTACTTTTCAGGGTGGTTATTTTGTTGAGAAGTGCATTTTGGATATTGTTGCACCAAGTACTATCTTTGGTGCCTGAGTCCGGGGCAGGTGATGGGGATTCTAATTCTTTGAGAATTTTGAAAAGTTCTCTTGTGTTGGATTCTGCTTGGGATATGTGTAGATTGTATGTTTCTTTCTTAGCTTGGAGGATGGCTTCCTTGTAGTTAAGAGAAGTGATTAGGAGGGAGGCTTTATTGGTCTCGGTAGGATGACTTTTCCAAAGTGCTTCAGCCTTACGCATTTCTATGCGTAATTCGTTAAGCTTCGAGTTAACCACGAGTTCAAGTGGGACTGCTGTTTAGCTTTGCACATTTTTAGCGGGGTTATGGTCTCAATGGCTTTGAGCAGAGTGCTGTTGAAAGTGTCTACTAAGACGGTGGGGTCCTTGTGTAACGAGGCACAGGTGTTCAGAATGGGGAGGATGAGAGGAAGGAGTTTCTCCTTGGTAATTTCCTTTTTATTTCTAGTGGGTATAGCCGGGGCTATGGTAGGTGTGGGCTGTAGGTTGGTGGCTGGCAAGAGGAAGGTAATGACGTGATGGTCAGACCAAGCGTAGGCGGAATTGGAGCTGTCAGTGGTATTGCAGTTAACTGGACAGGACTAAGTAACACAAAACAGACAGGATCACGTGGATGACAATCAGTAAAACATGCTCCCTACGAGCATTCTACTTAAAATGTTCACAATGTTCATAGAAATCATATAAAGGAACTGTGTCAAAAAGTTCACAGTAGCGATTTAATCAGGTTAACAATTATACATCTCATTTCACGAGTCCAGCGGTAACCTGCCGGTTTTTACGGCTCGGTTACCGCCGGACTCGTATTACCATTCCGCCTCTGTGATTCCTGGAATTACCGGGGCATTACAACCCCGGTGACCCGGGAATTCCGTAGGTGGAATTCGGTAAATCCCCATTCCCATTGAGTCCCATAATCACACCTCCGCCTGCATGACTCGAGATCACCAGATATGGAAACAACGGTGGCGGCGGGTTTAACGCCACCGTTATTTCCATACCGGGTGACTCGTAATGAGGCCCATTGTTTTTAAAAACAAAAAGGTTGTGACATAGCAAAAAAAAAACAACATATATGTGTAATAAACGGTCCTGATTCCAAAGCTAAAAAGTCAAATATCACAAGGGTTGTTTGCCTATCAACGCTGTTGTCTGCTAAATTTGGGCACTTGACGTGGTTTTCCAATGTTAGGTATTGCATGAAATGGGAGATAATTTGAAACAATGGTCACTTTCATGCTGTGATAGTCCACCTCAGTGCGTGTCCCACAAGCCGACATGTCTTGTTCGATTGAGGCATTGGAGGAACTTTGTCAAAGTGTAGAGATGCGGAGTGCGGACGGTCAGGGATCAATCCTGCGATCAAGGTAACTCTGATTGAAGAAATCCAAATCCTGTTTAATTCAGGCGGTATTCCTCACTGAATACTTTAGAGGAGCACCACCTCTAATGGTTACAACATGGAGGGGATTCTGGATGCCAGCCAGGGCAGCAGTGTATATCCTGAGTCACCTGCATGCAATGCAGTACATATTTGGTTTGGGGTAGGTGCACATGTGTATGCCTACCTGTGATCATATCATTCAATGCTTAGGCGTGAGCTGTGCCCCTATTGGCATCCAAATGCCCTTCTGGCTCACCCACCAGATGATTCACACTGATGGAGGATGTTCTAACCAGACAAATCCATGTCACCAGGGCCACCCTCTCCCAATCATGACTTTTTCCTTTTTCTTCAGATTTACTGCACTACGTTATGTTCACAATGGTCTTACCAAGAGACATTGCCAAAACATCTGTACCAATAACACATTAGCACAGAATGTCTCCAATAGTTGCTGAAGATCGAGAGTGAAAGCACCCCCTCTTAAAAGGGTCAAATATCAGCTACGAAAGATTGGACACTCTACAGATGAACACTCTTGATGATCACCTTACCAAAAAGTGTCTCCTTATCTGTTCATATAGTTCTGTCCCTAACTCTCTGTTCCAGCTATCAGTGTATGCCCGATCGAATTCATGCGTTTGAGACCTTTTGTAAAGGAGTAAGAAACTAAACCCTTTGGAGCTCAGGTTCTATGAGCCGGTGACGTAAATGGAAGCTGTAAAAGACTTGCATAAGGCATTTATTCCATCCATTCACTTCATGGCTCCAGAGGCGTAGCCAGGATTGTCTATTAAGTGGGGCCTGAAGCTAATGTATTTGGCCCACTGCAGTGGCATTAACATCAGTATATTCCCACACAGTGCTGCTGAGTGGGCACTTACAGATTTTGGGGGGCCTTGCCCGCTCAGGCCCTACCCTGTCTACACCTCTGCATGGCTCATTGTCCTTGTGTGTATGGTGGAGAAGAGGAGCGGACCGTAGCTTACGTTTCCGCCACTCCTTTACTCTTTGCCAGCTTTTGCGGTGGCATGCATTTTCATACCGTCCCAAAAACTGTTGATTCCAATGGAGCCCGCCTGATTGTTGCAGCAGCAAAAAGAAGGCGGGCTTCATAGGAATACATTGTAAACACTGCCTAACATGCGGTACTACATACATGGAAGGTGGCGTTTACTTAATTTGCATGGCAGAGTGCAAAAGGGCAGCGTACAAGCCTGTACGCCGCCCTTTTACCCTCCCTTTATGAGCATTTGCAAAAGAGGAAAATAAGGTGGCAGGGACGTGTGTACGTGAAAGTGTACACGTAACAGGATCCCCACTGCCTTTTCACCGAGACTTCCAAAATGAGCCCTTTGTGTGGTTTCTTTATAGAATACAGGTTCCCTTTCCTGTGCAAGGCATGTTAATCATAAGTCTCTATGTATGTATGTTTGTCTGCGTGGGGTCTTCTACAGCATGAACCTAACATGGGCAACTGTACTAAAGCAATGGGAGGTGGAGGACAACATTGGTACAGGGTGATAGTTGGATGAAGGGAGATCTAGCATCTGATCATGATATTCTGATCAACATCTGGCTGATTAGATGTCCTTTACAAGGTAGATTCTACAGTTCCTACTTGAAGGAGCTGTCCTTTCTTCTTTTGAATTGCCTACGTTTTCTTTGCATAGTACTGACTTCTCCCTTCGCAGGCACCCTCCCCCATAAAACAGCTGGTACTCCCATACATCTTCCCCTGGCTCACATCTCTAAGGGAGGACCACCAGAGATTCACACAGTATTGACCTACACGGTCCATGGCAAGAAGCCAGCATGAGCTGTCCATATATCCCAGCATGTCAGCGGGGCTTTAGCAATTCTATTCTCCTTTGTGCTTACAGGAACCGAATGACAAATCTAAATGGTGTGATTACAATGTTCGCGCTCATGTGCCAGCAAGATTTGTTTTTATTGTACAGAGCTACCCATTTAAGGGGCAGCAGAATTAGGCTGTCGGGAGAAGGCCCCTTTTACACCATCCTTCCCCTTTTACCTTACTATAGGGTGAGTCGGGGGATTAGCTATGCCAGGGCCGATCAAAACACTCAGGGGCCGATTCATGGAACAAACGTGCGCTGACAATCTTTGCGCAAGCAGTCGCAAGCGCAAAAAAGCGTGCGATTCATGGAAGTCCCTGCGCGTGTTTTCCTCGGGATGTGCGCCAAACCCGTGCATGGCGCACACATCACTGCAACATCCCGAAAGGCGTGCGCGACGCGCACAGTGAAAGCGCACAACCTCGGTGCATACACCAGAAAGTGGGCGGAACACGGGCGTAACGCGCGGAATGGGAAACAACGCGCGGAAATAAGGGCGTAACTGGGGATGTATTGCAGGGAAGCAGACGGAACGCCCACACGCACTCGAAACACACGTATTCATGGAATCGAATAGGGCAAAGCCACGTACAGCCAAAGACACGCACAAGCCGAAACACGTCCGCCACACGAAGGCAGGCGGTAGCGTCCCTGCGCATTACAAAAGTGGCAACATACAGCAATTGGGCCTGTGCGAGCGGGGCACGTGTATTTCGGGGGTGCGCGGGAAGTTACACACGCGATTGAGCAGGGTACGTGTATTTCGGGGGTGCGCGGGAAGTTACACGCGCGATTGAGCGGGGTACGTGTATTTCGGGGTTGCGCAGGAAGTTACACACGCGATTGAGCGGGGTACGTGTATTTCGGGGGTGCGCGGGAAGTCACACACGCGATTGAGCGGGGTACGTGTATTTCGGGGGTGCGCGGGAAGTTCCACACGCGATTGAGTGGGGTACGTGTATTTCGGGGTTGCGCGGGAAGTCACACACGCGATTGAGCGGGGTACGTGTATTTCGGGGTTGCGCGGGAAGTTACACATGCGATTGAGCGGGGTACGTGCATATCAGGGGTGCGCGGAAAGTATCACACGCGATTCCATCAGGGTACGTGTATTACAGGGGTGTGCGGGAAGTTCCACACGCGAATGTCCAGGCTACGTGTATTTCGGGGTGCGCGGGAAGTTTCACACGCAATTCCATCAGGGTACGTGTATTACAGGGGTGCGCGGGGAGCACCACAGGTGAATTGCACGTGTGGGTCCTCCCAGGTGTTCCCTCTACACCCTCCACGGCCCCTGCAGGTGGCTCACACCACAGGGGCCTACCCTGCACATGTCCTGCAGGCACCCCATCCACCATGGCCATGCCCCCCAGCCAACCCACATGTCAACTTGCACTACTGCCCACCAACGCATGTCCCCCTGCACCCCCAGCCACCAGGGGCACCCTCCACCAGGCCCCCACCCATGTCTCCCACCACCCCTACCCCCCAGCACTGTGAGGCACCCTCCACCAGGCCCCCACCCATGTCTCCCACCACCCCCACCCCCCAGCAGTGCAGGGGCACCCTCCACCAGGCCCCCACCCATGTCCAACTCATGTCCCCACCACCCCCACCCCCTAGCACTGTGGGGCACCTGCCAGCAGGCCCCCACCCATGTCTCCCACCACCCCCACCCGCCAGCACTGTGGGGCACCCTCCACCAGGCCCCCACCCATGTCTCCCACCACCCCCACCCCCCAGCAGTGCAGGGGCACCCTCCACCAGGCCCCCACCCATGTCCAACTCATGTCCCCACCACCCCCACCCCCCAGCACTGTGGGGCACCTGCCAGCAGGCCCCCACCCATGTCCAACTCATGTTCCCCACCACCCCCACCCCCCAGCACTGTGGGGCATCTGCCAGCAGTCCCCCACCCATGTCTCCCACCACCCCCACCCCCCAGCAGTGCAGGGGCTCCCTCCACCAGGCCCCCACCCATGTCCAACTCATGTCTCCCACCACCCCCACCCCCCAGCACTGTGGGGCACCTGCCAGCAGGCCCCCACCCATGTCCAACTCATGTTCCCCACCACCGCCACCCCCCAGCACTGTGGGGCACCTGCCAGCAGGCCCCCACCCATGTCTCCCACCACCCCCACCCCCCAGCACTGTGGGGCACCTGCCAGCAGGCCCCCACCCATGTCCAACTCATGTTCCCTACCACCCCCACCCCCCAGCACTGTGGGGCACCTGCCAGCAGGCCCCCACCCATGTCCAACTCATGTTCCCCACCACCCCACCCCCCAGCACTGTGGGGCACCTGCCAGCAGGCCCCCACCCATGTCTCCCACCACCCCCACCCCCCAGCAGTACAGGGGCACCCTCCACCAGGCCCCCACCCATGTCCAACTCATGTCCCCACCACCCCACCCCCAGCACTGTGGGGCACCTGCCAGCAGGCCCCAACCCATGTCCAACTCATGTTCCCCACCACCCCCACACCCCAGCACTGTGGGGCACCTGCCAGCAGGCCCCCACCCATGTCTCCCACCACCCCCACCCCCCAGCAGTGCAGGAGCACCCTCCACCAGGCCCCCACCCATGTCCAACTCATGTCCCCACCACCCCCACCCCCCAGCAGTGCAGGGGCACCCTCCATCAGGCCCCCACCCATGTCTCCCACCACCCCCAACCCCCAGCACTGTGGGGCATCTGCCAGCAGGCACCAACTCATGTTCCCCAGCCAACATGTCATCACAATCTAGATCCCTGGTCCCTATGGTCAGCCTCCAAATCCAAAACAGCCACCTGAGTATTGCATCCACCCACTCTGAAATGGCAATTACATGACAGAACACCAATTGCAAGTTTCGAAACAAACACATGTCCCTCACATACACCCAATGGGTGTCAGTGAATCTCAAAACCCATTTCATGATATGCATGAAACCAATGAGATGATACTACACATTGAAGTTCGATAAAAAAATATGTATTAAAGGAAACATAAATAGATTCAAAAATAAAGAAACAGAAATGGGAATGTACAGAAATGAAAAGAAGCATGTCCGTGAAAAAAAGCAAAAGCAAAAATCATAATCCAAAGTAATGGTGTACAAAGTCACTGTCCACAAAAGAAAATCCAATGGGAAATAATAATTGAAAGCCATTGCTCCATGGGTAAATTGTGAAATTGAAATAAAATCCAACAGCGAACTATGTACAGACGAACAAGCCAGGGTCCATTGTCCCAACCAAAGAAATGAAACCTATCTAACAACACTAACTAATAAAATAAACTATATACAAAAATGTGGCCAATGTCCAAAAGGTCCAAAAAAAATCAAAAAACAAAGGAAACCTAACACTAACTACATAACTATTTACATGGGCAGCGGGCTAGTCCAACGGCTCACTGGATGTTGTCATGGGCCAGGGCATCATCGAACTCCTGTTCAATGGCTTGGAGGCGGGCATGTTCCCTGGCCCCGAGGTCTCGCAGGGATAAAGCAGTGTCCAGCTCCAACTCCCTGCGAAGACCCTCGAGGCACTCAGCCCGCCTCAGCGCCCTCCGCATGGAGTTCTCCGCCCTGACCATTGTGAGCAGTTCCTCCTCTGCTGTAACGCTCACCTGGTTCCCACGGGGGCGCTGGTCTAGTCTGGATTGCTGTGGCCTCTTCTAGCGTGATGCGCAGGACCCGGAACACCGATTGGACAGGACCTCCAAATCGTGCTTGCCTGGCCCGTAGGAATATCCTTCTGCAGATGAGAAAGGGGATTAACAGTCTGCAGAATAGTGTGCTAGCTCCCCCCTTTCCCCCTTCGTTCCTCTCTAACTTCCTCCAAACCCCGGTTTAAGCTCACCTTATGGTTTGGAAGGATGAACTCTCCATCCTGCTTCTGGTGCAGGGGCGCGCGTTCGTCCAGTTACTTCACTGGTTTTCAGAATGGCGCTGGCAAAATCCACTTGACTTTCCTGAGCGATGCGCCGTAAGTATGAAAGTTCAAAGTTCAAGTGAGGCCCCCTTTATGTTGTCTTTCTAACCTGTGATCTGGCCTTTATTTCAGGTGCAGAATGAAGGCGATGCGTCGAGGGGTTAAACTGCCGAGGTGAGTAGTGATGAGGGCGATCCCTCTAAATGTCCTTATCATTCCCCAGAAATGTCTCTTGTCCTTTCCCCATAGGGGCCGGGGTACGGTACCTGCCAACGGGGCGGCGCCGACCCGAAATGTGGAAGAAAAGCCGGTAAGTATTATGGCTGTTAATCAGGCTTTCCTTCTGTGTTCCTTCTGCTCACCTTTTGTTTCTTCCTCTCTCCCCTAGGTGCAGAGATGTGGTGTCCGATGCTGACAGCCGCAATGGAGCCGGGAGATGTCTCGAGGACAGGTGAGTGAAGCGTGGCGCTGCAGCGAGCAACGCGATGCTTTTAAATGGAAGTCTTTCTTCAGGGATGCTGGCGAGAAGATTCCGGATGCAGGTAAGAAGTTTGAAATAGTCCTTGGTTTTCACCTTTCTCTTCTCTTCCTTCCTTGCAGGTCTTCCAGGTTCGAGGCGGGAGTGGCTGGAGTCCAGGAGCAGGAGCAGACACGGTGAGCGTTAAGCTGCAGGAAGCAGAACAACGCGAAGCATGAGCTGCTGTCTAGGCGTGGCTTAAATAGCCTCCAAAGAAGTCCCAGGTATGTATCCTTCCCCAACTAGGTATGTATCCTTCCCTGGCCACGCCCGAGTGAAAAAATAGTCCCTATGAAAAAATAGTCCCTTTCAGGTCTCAGGTAGGCCTGAAGCGTGCAGCATGGTCTGCATCAGGTAAGTGCACAAAACACCTCCCTTTATGAGCCTGACGCCTATGGCGCCAGGACTGATGTCCAACATGAGCCTGGCGCCAAAGGCGCCAGGACTGAGTCCAAAGAGCCCCTATAAGGGGCCGCTGGGCTTTTACCCGAGGGCATGATGCCTGCTTCCGGGGGTGCTGGGCCTGGCCTGGTGCTCCGGGGGTAGGCATCATGACAGCACTCCCCCCCAAGGCCCCTCCCAAGGTCGTTCCTTCTGGAGGTTTCGGTTTGTTTGGGAAATTCCGATGGAACCTTTTTACCAGCCGAGGTGCATGTACGTGATCACTGGGTTCCCAAGACCTTTCCTGAGGCCCGTACCCTTTCCAATCAATTAGATAGAAAAGTTTTGATTTTGAGATCTTAGAATCCAAAATGTTCTTCACCTCAAATTCAGGCTCCCCATCTATCTGAATCGGTTCTGGTGGCTTTGTTAATCTGGTTCCTGGGTGCACTGGTTTCAAAAGTGACACATGAAAAACGGGGTGAATCCGCATGTTAGCTGGTAGATCGAGCTTAACTGCCACTGGGTTGATTATAGCTTTGATCGAGTAAGGGCCTAAATACCTTGGATTAAAAGTTCGAGGCCCCTTGAGTGATAGGTGTTTGGTAGCCAACCATACTTGATCCCCTATTTGGTATGGAGGCGCCTCTCTTCGATGCAGATCTGCATTCTTTTTGTATTTCCCTTTCGCATGTTGCAAATGTGCAGTTGCATCCTTGAAGGCTTGAGTAATCGTAGAATGCAAATGGTCCACTGCGGGCATTTCAAGGCTCAGAGGTGAGTCCAAGTCTGAAGTACGAGGGTGATGTCCATATAGGGTATAAAAGGGGCTCTGACCAGTTCCAGAGTGTATCGAGTTATTGTATGCATATTCAGCCACCCATAAAATGTCCTTCCAATTACCCTCCGATTGGTGCAACATACATCGTAGATATTGTTCAAGGGTCTGGTTCGTTCTCTCCGTCTGACCATCGGTCTGTGGGTGGTGGCTGGTCGAGAGTCTTACGTCGATTTGTGCCAGTTGACAACACTTTTTCCAAAAATGAGAAATAAACTGGCTTCCCCGATCGGAGACTAGTATGGATGGGAATCCATGCAAACGGATGATATTTTCGAGGAATTCCTTGGCAAGAACAAAGGCTGAAGGTAATCCTTTCAACGGAATAAAGTGGGCCATTTTGGAAAATAAATCCACCACGACCAGAATAGTATTGTAACCATTACAAGAGGGCAGGTCCGTGATAAAATCTAGTGACAGGGTGTGCCAAGGTGCTGGTGGAATGTCTAAGGGCTGAAAAAGACCAGCGGGTCTTGTCTTTTGACCTTTGTTTTGGGCACAAACTCCACAGGACATCACGAAAGATTTAATATCCTTTCGCCAGGAAGGCCACCAGAATTGTCGTTTAACCTTTTCCTCTGTTTTGGCAATGCCAGGATGTCCTTCCATCAGGGTATCATGATGACGGGAAATAACCAGTTCTTGCAATTCCTTTTCTGGCAAAAATAAGCATCCTTGGAAGTAAGGTAAGCCATCCTTGACTGAAAAGTTAGACCCCCTTTTGATCCAATCCTGCAAGGCTGAAGAGTCCAGGAATTGTTTCATTCGTGCTTGAATGTCTTCAAGGGTTAGTAAAGTGGTTATACCCAAAATTCTTTGTTCGGGAATTATCGGCACAGGTTCTGAGTTTGTGTATATTTCTTCCATTCCAATTCGGGATAGAGCATCCGCCTTACCATTCTTATAGCCGGGGCGGTAGGTGATTACAAAATCGAGCTCAGCAAAGAACAAAGCCCATCGGAGCTGTCGAGACGATTGAGCCTTGGCAGTTTTTAAATATTGTAAATTTCGGTGATCAGTGATCACGGTGATGGTATGCCTGGCGCCGAGGACATAATGCCGCCAAGCCTTAAAGGCGGACTTAATGGCTAATAGTTCCTTATCGGTGATCGCATAATTTATCTCCGGCGGCGAGAACTTTCTGGACCAAAATGCTACGGGGTGCAGTTGGTTGGTTTCAGGGTCTCTCTGAGACAGGACAGCTCCCATGGCTAAGCTGGACGCGTCGGTTTCGCTATATATGGGAGATCGGGACGCGGGTGCTTCAAACTAGGTGCGGACGTGAACTTAGCTTTCAACTCCTGAAAGGCCTGTTCGGCTTCCTCGGTCCATTCAAAACGTTTATTTTTTCGCAAGAGTGCAGTGATGGGTTGCACCACACGTGAAAACTCCGGGATAAACCTGCGATAAAAGTTGGCAAAACCAAGCATGCTTTGGACACCTTTCACCGAACTAGGTGATGGCCATTTGAGGATGGCATCCACTTTCCGTGAATCCATTCGGATCCCTTTAGGTGTCAGGATGAATCCGAGAAACTCAACCTCGGTGGTATGGAAAACACATTTTTCCAGCTTGGCAAACAGTTTGTGCTGGCGCAGTTTCTCTAGGACAGCCCTGACATGCTTTCTGTGATCAGATTCCGAAGAGGAGTACACAAGAATGTCATCAATATACACGACAACACAGACATCGATGAGTTCCCGAAGGACATCGTTCATGAAGAATTGGAAGGCTGCAGGCGCGTTGCACAACCCGAAAGGAATCACCTGGTATTCCAATAGTCCATATTTTGTACGGAAGGCCGTTTTCCATTCGTCGCCTTCTATTACTCGTACCAGATGATAAGCCCCCCGGAGATCTAACTTGGTGTATACGCAAGCGTCCTTCACCTGGTCAAGGAGTTCAGGGATCAGAGGCAGAGGGTAACGATTTTTAACAGTTATCTGGTTCAATACGCGGTAATCGATACAAGTTCTAAGGTCGCCTTCTTTTTTAGGCACGAAGAACAAAGCTGAGGATGCCGGGGACTTTGACGGGCGAATGAAACCATTGGCGAGGTATTGATCTAAATATTGTCTCAAATGCAGATTCTCTGGTTCAGTAAGGGCGTAAATCCTGCTACAAGGGGGTTGTGCACCGGGCACCAGATCGATTTGGCAATCGTACGATCTGTGGGGAGGTAACGTGTTGGCCTGTTTCTTTTGGAAGACGTCCTGAAAGTCTTGGTACTCTGGAGGTAGTTGCACGGGGACAGAGGTTACTGATGCTAGATTAATCTTTGGATTTTCTCGGTAGCAGGTTTGTGCACAATCCGGGAAGGTTATTCTCTTCGCTCGCCAATCAATTCGAGGATTATGTGTTTCTAACCAAGGGATTCCGAGAATAAGCTGAAACTGTGGAGCCTTGATTACATCAAACACAACTGCCTCCCGATGGCCATCCGGACCTACAAGTGTCACCTCAGCTGTGGAATGTGTTACCGGTCCAGAGGCAATTTCGGTTCCATCTGCTGTGGTGATGACATCTTTGTTGGTTTTCGGACGCAGAGGGAGGTTTATCCTAGAGACCAATTCTCGATCCACATAGTTTCCTATAGCCCCGCTATCGATGTATGCCTTTATAGCATGCAACCGTTTAGGCTGTTCCGGATCTACGAGGACCATTGGCACAATGAAATGCGAGGTCTGAGAGTTAGTTTTCAAGCTCGGCAAGCGGACCCCTACGCTTGCCGGGCGTGGTCGTTTCCCGATACAGAGTTTCCATGGATTTTATCAGCGGCTCCTACCACCTTCTTGGGCGGCTTAACCGGGCAATCTCGTAGAAAGTGTCCAGAGGACCCACAATAAAGGCATAATTGCATCTGTCGTCTTCTTTCCCGTTCTTTTTGAGTTAGGGGTCCTTTAACCCCTCCGATTTGCATAGGCTCCGAGCCATCAGCCCTCTTGGGGTTAGCGTGGGTCTTGGCCAACACCCGGGTTTCAAACTTGGACCGATCTGCTTTTCTGTTTCGCAGCCTGTGATCCAATTGGACCACTAAGTCTATATATTCAGTGCATTCTTGGGGCGGATTTACAACTTGTGCCAGGACATCTTTAAGTTCTCCGCGTAGACCTCGATAGAATAACCTGATTCTTTTATCCTCTGGCCAACCAGTTTCCACAATTAGTCTATTGAAGGTTGCAATGTAGGATAGAAGGTCTTGATTGCCCTGTCGCAGAGATAGAAGTTCGTCATCCAGAGCCTGTCCCTGGGAGTGTCGAGCAAATAACCTTTCCATGCTTGTTTGAAATCCTTGAAAATCATGAAGAATCGGGTCATCTTGAGTTACCAGTGGGACTGACCAATCGGCAGCACAGCCGCTGAGATATGACAACACAAAGGCTACCTTGGTCTGATCATTAGGGAAGGCCCCAGGTCTGCATAGGAAGGGCAAACGACACTGATTCATGAATACGGCGAATCGTTTGGGGTCCCCAGCAAAGCGTTCAGGTGGGGCCAGCGGCATGTTTCCAGGTAGATTAATCTGCACCGGGTTACTGGAAACCACAGGAGCGGGGTTCCCCCCGGAACCGGGTAAAGGAGTTTGTCCAGCTTGACCTTGCAAAAGCTGTCTAGCCAGGTCATCAGCTCTATCCTTTATTACAATCACTTCCCTCCTGAGGGCACTTGTCTCTTGACGAGCGGCGTGTACTTCGGCCCGTAATTCCCCCAGTAATTGGGCCAACTGGTCAGTTTCGGAAGTTTCCATAGCGCCTGGGTGGGAATTTGTAGGAAGGCTTCGCGTTCTGTAACGCTCACCTGGTTCCCACGGGGGCGCTGGTCTAGTCTGGATTGCTGTGGCCTCTTCTAGCGTGATGCGCAGGACCCGGAACACCGATTGGACAGGACCTCCAAATCGTGCTGGCCTGGCCCGTAGGAATATCCTTCTGCAGATGAGAAAGGGGATTAACAGTCTGCAGAATAGTGTGCTAGCTCCCCCCTTAACCCCTTCGTTCCTCTCTAACTTCCTCCAAACCCCGGTTTAAGCTCACCTTATGGTTTGGAAGGATGAACTCTCCATCCTGCTTCTGGTGCAGGGGCGCGCGTTCGTCCAGTTACTTCACTGGTTTTCAGAATGGCGCTGGCAAAATCCACTTGACTTTCCTGAGCGATGCGCCGTAAGTATGAAAGTTCAAAGTTCAAGTGAGGCCCCCTTTATGTTGTCTTTCTAACCTGTGATCTATCCTTTATTTCAGGTGCAGAATGAAGGCGATGCGTCGAGGGGTTAAACTGCCGAGGTGAGTAGTGATGAGGGCGATCCCTCTAAATGTCAACGGGGCGGCGCCGACCCGAAATGTGGAAGAAAAGCCGGTAAGTATTATGGCTGTTAATCAGGCTTTCCTTCTGTGTTCCTTCTGCTCACCTTTTGTTTCTTCCTCTCTCCCCTAGGTGCAGAGATGTGGCGTCCGATGCTGACAGCGGTGATGGAGCCGGGAGATGTCTCGAGGACAGGTGAGTGAAGCGTGGCGCTGCAGCGAGCAACGCGATGCTTTTAAATGGAAGTCTTTCTTCAGGGATGCTGGCGAGAAGATTCCGGATGCAGGTAAGAAGTTTGAAACAGTCCTTGGTTTTCACCTTTCTCTTCTCTTCCTTCCTTGCAGGTCTTCCAGGTTCGAGGCGGGCGTGGCTGGAGTCCAGGAGCAGGAGCAGACACGGTGAGCGTTAAGCTGCAGGAAGCAGAACAACGCGAAGCATGAGCTGCTGTCTAGGTGTGGCTTAAATATCCTCCAAAGAAGTCCCAGGTATGTATCCTTCCCCAACTAGGTATGTATCCTTCCCTGGCCACGCCCGAGTGAAAAAATAGTCCCTATGAAAAAATAGTCCCTTTCAGGTCTCAGGTAGGCCTGAAGCGTGCAGCATGGTCTGCATCAGGTAAGTGCACAAAACACCTCCCTTTATGAGCCTGGCGCCTAAGGCGCCAGGACTGATGTCCAACATGAGCTTGGCGCCAAAGGCGCCAGGACTGAGACCAAAGAGCCCCTATAAGGGGCCGCTGGGCTTTTACCCGAGGGCATGATGCCTGCTTCCGGGGATGCTGGGCCTGGCCTGGTGCTCCGGGGGTAGGCATCATGACATCTGCCCGCTGCCGCTCCGCACCTATCTGCTGGCCCAACCGCTCCCACACGGAAGCCACTACCATTCCAGGGTTCTCCTGCCCTCCGGCCGATGCCTGCACCCCTGATGTTGATGGCCCCGAGCCATGATGCCTCCCACGTCGAGCCTGCCGCTGCCTCCGACGCAACTGCCTGTGCCAGCACGACGGCATCCAGGCTGATGGAATCCACCGACGCCGTCGTGCACGTGCCCTGCCTGATGATGCCGTCACATCCTCCATCTGCTGGGGTCCAGTTGCTGGTGTGTCCACCCATGCTGGACCTCCGACTCCCGACTGTGGCAGGGATGGGATCCCCACCGAGCCGGCTGCATTGGTCGGGGCAGGTCCACAGGGTGCCCTGGTGGCATCTGGGCTGGAAGACGGCATGGAGAACGACTGGTGCATAGTCTCCACAGAGGAGGAGAGGGTCGCCAGATTGGCCGACACATGTAGGAAACCCCCGACCATGGCCGATCCCAACTGGGCCACGTCGGCACGGTGCTCTCCGTGATGACGTGCATGCTCCTCCCGGGAAGCACGCACCTCATCACAAATTGCACCTGTGTGCAACGCGACACCAATCAGGACCTTCTCCATACGGCCAGGGGTCCCCTCGTCCGCAGGTGGAGGGGAGTCAGATGACATGGACATCCCCCCTACCTGCGGACGGGACTGGGATGGGGCATCCCTGCTGGTGCATGGTGGTGCAGTCACAGTGTCAGGGACAGTGACATGCACAGGCCCCTCCACGGCGACCTGTGCTGCCTCCTGCCCCTGCCCCTGGACTGCAACACTTGCACCAGCAGGGATGCCCCCACCAGGCCCCATGTGCGCCTCAGTAGCGGCCTCCTCCTCCTCTGTGGAAACCACCAACCTGGATGGCTCCACCCCATCTTCTGCCGTTGCAAGCCCCTGTGGGGGCTCACCCACCCCTTCCGCTGCAGCCGTGGGGGCATCCCCGCCGCTTTGCTCCACAGAGCAGTCTCCGCCCTCTTCTTCACGTGGCGCTGTGTAGAGGGAGACATAGAACACAAGCATCAGGGTACTGTACAATGGTCCCCTAGACAGGAAGCAATAGCAGATGAGTAGCACTGTCAAAGATCACTTCCATCATGTCCCTCCACAACACATGGCTCAGTGCAGGTAAAACACATGCGGTAACAGGCATGGTGCATGCTATGAACATTAGCATACATGTCCAAGGGATTCTTGGAACATACAATGTTGTTTTGGAACTCACATGCATCATGGGCACGTGAAAATCCTGCACGTCTGCGTGCAATTCGAGGAAAGGCCCTTAGCGCGTATGCACGTCAGCACGCATATGCGATTTCATTGGACCAAAGGCTCTTAGCGCGTAAGCGCATCTGTGACGTGACGCGCGCGGGTGTTTCCCTCATTGCACGTGATGACAGAACACACGTGGATTTCCATCAATCGTGTGTGAAAGTTCCCGCGCACCCCGGAACACACGTACCCAGGCTAATCGCGTGTGGAACTTCCCACGCACCCCGAAACACACGTACCCAGGCCAATCGCGTGTACGCTCACTTCCCTCCGATCACACGCGATGACACTCGGACGTGCAGTTTTACCACGTGTGCTCTGTCATCACATGTAATGAGGGAAACACCCGCACGCGTCACAGATGCGCTCACGCGCTAAGGGCCTTTGGTCCAATGAAATCGCATATGCATGCTGACGTGCATACGCGTTAAGGGCCTTTCCTAGAATTACACGCACACGTGCAGGATTTTCACGTGCCAATTCACTCCGTATCAAGCTGGCCACGCGTAAGCACACGGAAGACCACGCTCCTGCCCAGAAGGCCGAATTACTGCCCCCCAGAGCCCCGAGCACGCTCCCACCTGCCATCTGCTGCTGCATGACTGCCTGCTGCCCACGTGCCCTGCCATTTGCTGCCTGCACATCAGCCAGGGGTGCTGTTGCTGTGACCACCCCTGCTGGAACCGAAGACTCCCGACTGGGATTCCATCGCTCCACAGACCAGCCCCAGGACCCAGTTGCCCACCCACTCCTGCCTCTGGGGTTGTCATGTCGGGGCAAACACCATCTGAGACCACTGACAACCCCCGGCTAGAGAGGCAGAGGGGCACCAGCTTCAGTGCCACCGAAGTTGGTGTCCTGGTGGAGCAAGTCCTGGGGCAGTATGATGCCCTCTTCGGAAGTTCCCGCGCCGACAAGGAAGGACGGACTCGGATCTGGACTGACATCGTGACTGCCATCAACGCGGAGGGGGTGGCAGTCCGCGACTTCCAACATGTCAAGAAGCGCTGGGAGGACTTCAGGTCCAGGACCCTGAACAAGGCCCGGCGCCTCTTGAAGGCAGCGGATGCCAAGGGGCGCCGGGGCCACTTGTCGGAAGATCAGATGAGGGTCCTGGAACGCATATCCCCAGCGCTCCACGTCCAGGTCCATGAGAGGCAGACCCGTCTGGAGTCGAGCGGTAAGTGTACATGCATCCTGATTGTGAGCTGTGTGTGTGGTGATGTTTCAGTAGTGTGCAGGTTGCACATCTGTTTGTATGGGGTCGAGTATGGGTGGGGGTGTACAGGGCCGTGGGGCTAACACATGCAAGGGCTGGAATGTGTGAGACATGGATGGTGCTTGTGTGTGTAGGCTTGCATGCCAAATGCAGTTGCGTGGGCACACATGTTTGGATGAATGTGTATGTAAGTAGACATGTCCGTGATGTCACGCATGTATGTTGTTTTCAGCAGCATGTATCAGCACTGTGTACATGTGCATTTGTGTGTATTTGACAAGGGTGCAACAGTGATGCAACATGGATGCATGTGACAGCCGGATGTGGAAGCCTGATTGGCAGATGTGACATGGATGCCCATCTGAACACTGCGACACTTGCCAGAGGTGTACACATGCATGCAAGTGTAGTGGTGTGTATACATGTGTGGTGCACTTCCTGTGTTGCATGTGATGTCTGGCTCAGCTTTTCCTGCTCATGCTGTTGTATGGTATGGATGGTGCTGGCAGTTGCGATATGGCTGTGGTATGGCTCATGTGTGCGAGTTGAAATGACATGTGTGTTGGGGATTGTGATGGCATGTCTGAGGTTTGCCAATGCCACTCATGTACAACTGTCATGTGTGTATGTGTCCATTGTACAGTGCCCTGATGCCTGTGTTTTATTTCTCCCTGTCTGCAGCGTCAACTAATGAAGAGTGCGGAGAAGGTGCTGTGGAGCACAGCGGCGGGGATCCCACCGCCAGCCGGAGACGCAAGGCCCGGCTCCCCTCCCATGTTGTCATCTCGTCGGGGAGTGAGGAGTCCGGTGCCGCGTCCCAGGCCGCAGCTGCCGGGGGGAGGTCCAAGAGGCGGAGGTTGGAGTTGGACTCCTCGGCAGCAGAAGGGGCAGCTGGGACCCCACAGGGCCCAACGGGGGAAGATGGCACGGAGTCATCCAGGTTGGTGGGGGGTTTAGTGGAGGAGGAGGCCGTGCAAGCAACAGAGACGGGGTCTGGAGGTGGGGATCCCACTGGTGCTAGTGGTGCAGTGCAGGACCAGGGACAGGAGGCAGCACAGGCCGCCGCGGAGGTGCCTGTGTGCAATCCTGTCCCTGATCCTGTCCCTGCATCATCTTGCACCAGCAGGGATGCCTACGTCCAGACCCGTTTTCAGGCAGGGGATGAGCAAACGACAACTGGCCTTCCTCTGCCTGCGGACGTGGCTATCCGGGTCTGGGTTGAGCCTGTCCTGACTGGTGTGGCGTTGCGTCAACGGGCCATGCGAGGTGACCTGCAGTCTTTTCATGAGGAGACTGCACGTCATCTCGAATGGCTCGTTGACCACGTCAGCCTGCTGGGACAGGTCACCCAGTCAGGATTCCTCCGTTTGCTGGGGCTTGCTACGACCCCCTCCTCAACTGAACCCCCTACGCGCCAGTCGTCCTCCGTGCCATCTTCCCACCCATCAGTCACCTGGGTGCCCTGTGGAGCTGCCTCTGACGGTGCGGCCAGGCTGGTGGAGGAGGCATCCCTGCACAGTCGGGAGTCGGACGTCCAGCAGGGGTGGCCACATCAACGACTGCACCCCAGCCGGCGGAGGATGTACAGGCAGCAGGAGGCAGTGCACGGGCAGAGGCACAGCAGCAGCAGCAACGTGGTGAGAGCCATGAAGGCTCGGGGCCTTCAACATCGGAGGGGCAGGCATCGGCCGGAGGGCAGGAGGACCCAGGACAGAGAGTGTCTTCCGTGTGGCAGCGGTTGGGCCACGCAATAGATGCGGAGCGGCAGCGGGCGGAAGAGGCACGGCTCACAATGGTCAGGGCGGAGGGCTCTGAGGCGGGCCGAGTGCCTCGAGGCAATCCGCAGGGGTTTGGAGGTGGACACGTCGACAGCCCTGCGGACCCTCTGGGCCATGGAGGAGGACCGCCTCCGGGACATTGAGCAGGAGTTCGATGATGCCATGGCCCTGGCCCGGGACATCCAAAAGTGAGCCGTCAAACTAGCCCGCTGCCCTTGTACATAGTTATGTAGGTAGTGTTAGGTTTCCTTTTTTTTTGGATTTATTTTGGACCTTTTGGATAGTTAATGTAGTTAGATAGGTTTCATTTCTTTTGTTGAGATAATGGACCCTGGCTTGTTCGTATGTACATAGTTCACTGTTGGATTGTATTTTTCTTTCACAATTTGACCATGGAGCAATGGCTTTCAATTATTATTTCCCATTGGATTTTCTTTTGTGGACAGTGACTTTGGACACCATTGCTTTGGATTATGATTTTTGGTTTTGCTTTTTTTCACGGACATGCTTCTTTTCATTTTTGTACATTCCCATTTCTGTTTCTTTATTTTTGATTCTATTTATGTTTCCTTTAATACATATTTTGTTATTGAACTTCAATGTGTAGTATCTCATTGGTTTCATGCATATCATGATATGGGTTTTGAGATTCACTGACACCCATTGGGTGTATGTGAGGGAAATGTGTTTGTTTCGGAACTTGCAATTGGTGTTCTGTCATGTAATTGCCAATTATGAGTGGGTGGATGCAATACTCGGGTGGGTGTTTTGCATTTGGAGGCTGACCATAGGGACCAGGGATCTAGATTGTGATGACATGTTGGCTGGGGAACATGAGTTGGACATGGGTGGGGGCCTGGTGGAGGGTGACCCTGCACTGCTGGGGGGTGGGGGTGGTGGGAGACATGGGTGGGGGCCTGGTGGAGGCTGCCCCTGCACTGCTGGGGGGTGGGGGTGGTGGGAGACATGGGTGGGGGCCTGGTGGAGGGTGCCCCTGCACTGCTGGGGGGTGGGGGTGGGGGGAGACATGGGTGGGGGCCTGTTGGAGGGTGCCCCTGCACTGCTGGGGGGTGGGGGGGTGGGGCACATGAGTTGGACATGGGTGGGGGCCTGCTGGCAGGTGCCCCACAGTGCTGGGGGGTGGGGGTGGTGGGGACACGAGTTGGACATGGGTGGGGGCCTGCTGGCAGGTGCCCCACAGTGCTGGGGGTGGGGGTGGTGGGGACATGAGTTGGACATGGGTGGGGGCCTGGTGGAGGGTGCCCCTGCACTGCTAGGGGGTGGGGGGGTGGGATACATGGGTGGGGGCCTGGTGGAGGATGCCCCTGCACTGCTGGGGGGTGGGGGTGGTGGGAGACATGAGTTGGATATGGGTGGGGGCCTGTTGGAGGGTGCCCCTGCACTGCTGGGGGGTGGGGGTGGTGGGAGACATGGGTGGGGGCCTGGTGGAGGGTGCCCCTGCAGTGCTGGGGGTGGGGGTGGTGGGAGACATGAGTTGGACATGGGTGGGGGCCTGGTGGAGGGTGCCCCTGCACTGCTGGGGGGGTGGGGGTGGTGGGAGACATGGGTGGGGGCCTGGTGGAAGGTGCTCCTGCACTGCTGGGGGGTGGGGGTGGTGGGGAACATGGGTGGGGGCCTGGTGGAGGGTGCCCCTGCACTGCTGGGGGGTGGGGGTGGTGGGAGACATGGGTGGGGGCCTGTTGGAGGGTGCCCCTGCACTGCTGCGGGGGTGGGGGTGGTGGGGAACATGAGTTGGACATGGGTGGGGGCCTGCTGGCAGGTGCCCCACAGTGCTGGGGGGTGGGGGTGGTGGGGAACATGAGTTGGACATGGGTGGGGGCCTGCTGGCAGGTGCCCCACAGTGCTGGGGGGTGGGGGTGGTGGGGACATGAGTTGGACATGGGTGGGGGCCTGCTAGCAGGTGCCCCACAGTGCTGGGGGGTGGAGGTGGTGGGGACATGAGTTGGACATGGGTGGGGGCCTGGTGGAGGGTGCCCCTGCACTGCTGGGGGGTGGGGGTGGTGGGAGACATGGGTGGGGGCCTGGTGGAGGGTGCCCCTGCACTGCTGGGGGGTGGGGGTGGTGGGGAACATGAGTTGGACATGGGTGGGGGCCTGGTGGAGGGTGCCCCTGCGCTGCTGGGGGGTGGGGGTGGTGGGAGACATGAGTTGGACATGGGTGTGGGCCTGGTGGAGGGTGCCCCTGCACTGCTGGGGGGTGGGGGTGGTGGGAGACAAGGTGGGGGCCTGGTGGAGGGTGCCCCTGCACTGCTGGGGGGTGGGGGTGGTGGGAGACATGGGTGGGGGCCTGGTGGAGGCTGCCCCTGCACTGCTGGGGGGTGGGGGTGGTGGGAGACATGGGTGGGGGCCTGGTGGAGGGTGCCCCTGCACTGCTGGGGTTGGGGGTGGTGGGAGACATGGGTGGGGGCCTGTTGGAGGGTGCCCCTGCACTGCTGGGGGGTGGGGGTGGTAGGGAACATGAGTTGGACATGGGTGGGGGCCTGCTGGCAGGTGCCCCACAGTGCTGGGGGGTGGGGGTGGTGGGGAACATGAGTTGGACATGGGTGGGGGCTTGCTGACAGGTGCCCCACAGTGCTGGAGGGTGGGGGTGGTGGGGAACATGAGTTGGACATGGGTGGGGGCCTGCTGGCAGGTGCCCCACAGTGCTGGGGGGTGAGGGTGGTGGGGACATGAGTTGGACATGGGTGGGGGACTGCTAGCAGGTGCCCCACAGTGCTGGGGGGTGGGGGTGGTGGGGACATGAGTTGGACATGGGTGGGGGCCTGGTGGAGGGTGCCCCTGCACTGCTGGGGGGTGGGGGTGGTGGGAGACATGGGTGGGGGCCTGGTGGAGGGTACCCCTGCACTGCTGGGGGTGGGGGTGGTGGGGAACATGAGTTGGACATGGGTGGGGGCCTGGTGGAGGGTGCCCCTGCACTGCTGGGGGGTGGGGGTGGTGGGAGACATGAGTTGGACATGGGTGGGGGCCTGGTGGAGGGTGACCCTGCACTGCTGGGGGGGTGGGGGTGGTGGGAGACATGGGTGGGGGCCTGGTGGAGGCTGCCCCTGCACTGCTGGGGGGTGGGGGTGGTGGGAGACATGGGTGGGGGCCTGGTGGAGGCTGCCCCTGCACTGCTGGGGAGTGGGGGTGGTGGGAGACATGGGTGGGGGCCTGGTGGAGGGTGCCCCTGCACTGCTGGGGGGTGGGGGTGGTGGGAGACATGGGTGGGGGCCTGTTGGAGGGTGCCCCTGCACTGCTGGGGGGTGGGGGTGGTAGGAAACATGAGTTGGACATGGGTGGGGGCCTGCTGGCAGGTGCCCCACAGTGCTGGGGGGTGGGGGTGGTGGGGAACATGAGTTGGACATGGGTGGGGGCCTGCTGGCAGGTGCCCCACAGTGCTGGGGGGTGGGGGTGGTGGGGACATGAGTTGGACATGGGTGGGGGCCTGCTGGCAGGTGCCCCACAGTCCTGGGGGGTGGGGGTGGGGGTGGTGGGGATATGAGTTGGACATGGGTGGGGGACTGGTGGAGGGTGCCCCTGCACTGCTGGGGGGTGGGGTGGTGGGAGACATGGGTGGGGGCCTGGTGGAGGGTGCCCCTGCACTGCTGAGGGGTGGGGGTGGTGGGAGACATGAGTTGGACATGGGTGGGGGCCTGTTGGAGGGTGCCCCTGCACTGCTGGGGGGTGGGGGTGGTGGGAGACATGGGTGGGGGCCTGGTGGAGGGTGCCCCTGCACTGCTGGGGGGTGGGGGTGGTGGGAGACATGAGTTGGACATGGGTGGGGGCCTGGTGGAGGGTGCCCCTGCACTGCTGGGGGGTGGGGGTGGTGGGAGACATGGGTGGGGGCCTGGTGGAGGGTGCCCCTGCACTGCTGGGGTGTGGGGGTGGTGGGGAACATGGGTGGGGGCCTGGTGGAGGGTGCCCCTGCACTGCTGGGGGGTGGGGGTGGTGGGAGACATGGGTGGGGGCCTGGTGGAGGGTGCCCCTGCACTGCTGGGGGGTGGGGGTGGTGGGAGACATGGGTGGGGGCCTGGTGGAGGCTGCCCCTGCACTGCTGGGGGGTGGGGGTGGTGGGAGACATGGGTGGGGGCCTGGTGGAGGGTGCCCCTGCACTGCTGGGGGTGGGGGTGGTGGAGAACATGAGTTGGACATGGGTGGGGGCCTGGTGGAGGGTGCCCCTGCACTGCTGGGGGGTGGGGTGGTGGGAGACATGGGTGGGGTCCTGGTGGAGGGTGCCCCTGCACTGCTGGGGGGTGGGGGTGGTGGGGAACATGAGTTGGACATGGGTGGGGGCCTGGTGGAGGGTGCCCCTGCACTGCTGGGGGGTGGGGGTGGTGGGAGACATGGGTGGGGGCCTGGTGGAGGGTGCCCCTGGTGGCTGGGGGTGCAGGGGGACATGCGTTGGTGGGCAGTAGTGCAAGTTGACATGTGGGTTGGCTGGGGGGCATGGCCATGGTGGATGGGGTGCCTGCAGGACATATGCAGGGTAGGTCCCTGAGGTGTGAGCCATCTGCAGGGGCCGTGGAAGGTGTAGAGGGAACACCTGGGAGGACCCACACGTGCAATTCACGTGTGGTGCTCCCCGCGCACCCCTGTAATACACGTACCCAGATGGAATCGCGTGTGATACTTTCCGTGCACCCCTGATATGCACGTACCCTGCTGATATCGCGTGTGAAACTTCCCGCGCACCCTGAAATACACGTAGCCAGGACATTCTCGTGTGGAACTTCCCGCGCACCCCTGATATACATGTACCCTGCTGACTTCGCGTGTGAAACTTCCCACGCACCCCAAGATACACGTAGCCAGGAGATTCGCGTGTGTAACTTCCCGCGCACCCCGAAATACACGTAGCCAGGAGATTCGCGTGTGGAACTTCCCGCGCACCCCGAAATAGACGTAGCCAGGATATTCGCGTGTGGAACTTCCCGCGCACCTCGAAATACACGTAGCCAGGACATTCGCGTGTGGAACTTCCCGCGCACCCCTGGAATACACGTACCCTGCTGATATCGCATGTGAAACTTCCCGCGCACCCCAAAATACACGTAGCCAGGACATTCGCGTGTGGAACTTCCCGCGCACCCCTGATATACACGTACCCTGCTGAATTCACGTGTGAAAATTCCTACGCACCCCTGATGTACACGTACCCTGATGGAATCGCGTGTGGAACTTCAAGCGCACCCCTGTAATACACGTACCCTGCTGAAATCGCGTATGGAACTTCCCGCGCACCCCTGAAATACACGTGCCCTGATGGAATCGCGTGTGAAACTTCCCGCGCACCCCTGAAATGCATGTACCCAGCTGAAATGACGTGAGGTACTTCCCGCGCACCCCAGTGATACACGTAGCCCGCTTGCCGTGCTTGTACAGGGTTAGCGCTGGATTGGGGATTTTGATGGCTTTTCCCTGCGCGAGAGGCGTTCTTGGGGGCGTAACTGGCGTTGCTGCAGGGTCGCTGCGCCACTGTGCGCCATGGCTGGTTTTGGTAGCTGGAATCCATGAATACGCTGTGCGCGGAAATGGGTTTTGGCGCACGCGGCTGGCGCAGGGATTCGCACGCGCACACTGTGCGCCAGCCGCGTGCGCCACTTGTGCGCTGAATTCTATGAATTACCCCCTCAATGTCGTATTTACGTGGGTGGGTCTTGCATGAGATTCGAAAGGCATGGGTCCGTATCCCCTCTTGTTCTTTGCTGATCCCGGGACCTGGATGTCTTTCTCATTCAGGTCTGTTGGTAGCAGGCTCATTCATTCAACAGGTGTAAGACTTTTCCCACCCAGTATTGCAATTAATTTTTAGAATGTCTTATATATTACATTTTTTGGCATAGTTTAATATCTGTTTAGGTAAGGTTTTTGTTTTACCAGTTAATGGGTGTTTTATCGGAACTTGTAAATGTCACCAAAGAATGAAGCCTATGGCCCTCATTACGACCCTGGCGGAAATTGACTGACCGGACCGCAACAGCGTAAATAGCGTTTCCGCCATAGCACGAAGGAGCAAAGTGCGGCCAATCACGACCCATCGGGCACGAGCATTACGCCATGGCGGAATCCGAAAGGCTGCGATGGCGGAAATGACCCCAAAACGGCCCTTACCGCCGCCGTACGCTGCACCAGGTGCAATACCGCCACCCATCTTAGCGGTCACCGTAATGAGCGGTCACCGTAACGAGCGTGCACCGCAAATTACGGCCACCGTAAATATACGGAAACGGAAGTAAAAGCATGTGGCCGGAACGGGAAACAGCACGCCGCACAACTATAAAATCCGAATCCCAACACAACCATAAAAAATCCGACCCTGACACACATCCCAACCCGTTAGCAACCCCAGTTAAAAAAATAAATATGGGAAAGGTAGCCAAGAAAGCGTGTGACCGCAAGCGGCAGGTACACTTCTCCCGAGAGGAACTGACCGTGCTCACCGAGACCCTACAGGAAAATTCCGCCGTCGTCTTCTCCAGTCAAATGACCAGGACGGCCCTTGCCAACAAGAAGGCCATATGGGTCCTGGTGGCACAGCGCGTAAGTGCGGTGGGGACAACACCCCGCACGCCACAGCAATGTCGCAAGCGGTGGGACGACCTGCGGATCCGCGTACGCAGCATACTTTCTGCGAACAGGAACATCGCCACAGCTACCGGGGGGGGTTCAGAGTCGCCCATCAAGTTGACCCCCTGGGAGGAAATCTGCGCCTCCACCATAGGAATGGAGAGCATAGAGGGAGTCGGAGGGATGGAGAAAGGAGTGCCGACATCCGGAGAATCAGGTAGGTTGGCCAAGAGAAACAATGCGAAATCCACAAACCACGAACATGTGCAGTACCATGTGACCCCATAGTGCAATACATACTTAGCCCTGACAGCGCCCTCTAAAAGTCAGAATGAACAAACAAATCAATCAAGAAGCCATAAACAACCCCTACATGTGCAGCATGCACCCCCTAACTGCAGGCAGCCAAATGAATGCATCCTCAATCCACACGAAAATGAGACCACCTCCAAGGCCCAGTCCCAAATCAGCCTCATGTACCACCCCAATGCATTTGATACGTTGCCATTCCAAATCCGACAGACCCATAACTAACGCTCGCCCCTCTTTACTCCACCACAGGGTCCGATACCAACGACGAGCTGCAGGACACCCCTACCAGCACGCCTGCAAAGAGGGCCAGGACCAACGTCCCAAGAGCCTCCACCTCAGGTGCAAGGATCAAGACACGGCAGCAGCAGGAATCAAGTGGCAGCACACTGGAGGGGACTGCAACAGGCACCCCAGCAGCCAGCAAGTCCACAACCCCAGCACCACAGGTCCCCCCAAAGAACGTATCTGATGGCACTGCCTCTGGTGGTAGCAGCACCATAGGTGACACAGCTGTCATGCCAGCATGCTCCGACACGGAAAACAGTGCTGGCGACGTAGGTACCATCCATGACCTTTCCCAATCCCCCTGCATGTTCCATCCCCTACACCATGACGAAACCACGCAGGGGCACCCTGAAGACGACGACTGGCCAACCCCCACAAGTCCTGTGCCAAGGCAACATGTGTTGAGCAGCCCCCCTGTCACACCACCGCAAATGTCCATGGCCCAGCAGAGGCAACAGTCCCTCGACCTGCTGATCGAGCAACAGCAGGAAGCGTCCACGCTACTCAAGGACCATGCAAATGAATGCGGGGGTTCCAGGGCAGCCATGGAAACATCCACCGAGACACTCAGGGCACAAATAGAGAAAAGTAGTGAGAGCCTCAGGGGAGAAATGGAGAGAAGCACCGAGAGCCTGAGAGCACAAATGGAGAAAAGCACCGAGAGCCTGAGGGGGGAACTGCATGCGACGTCCAAAGACGTCTGTGCTGAACTTGCTGCTGTGCGCCGTGTGCTCTCGGAGCTCTCACAAACCCTCAGAGACATGCATGGACGCGAGCAGGCAGAGACCTCATCCGTGGCAAGTTCCGTCCAGGGCAGCCCCCAACGCAGATCTGGCAGGAACCTGCGCTCCACGGGCAGGGGTGCCCCTGATACCCGTAGAGGGGGCTTGCAATAGCGTCTACCCACGGACAGCATGCATATTTGGACACTGGTGTTGGGGGGGGAGGTAGTAGGGTGGAGGGGGTGTGTTGGGCTTCACTGGGTGGCGGGTCCATAGGGTGTATAAATCAAATCACATCAACAATACAGCACCTCATTATCATCCAATGACATGTGTGGACATTGATATTTGCGTACGAGGCCTTCATAGGCGTACAGTCCACAATGTGCCTGTACTACACACACACAGTGCCACAGGTCCCCTTTCCGTGTAATAGGCACCATGCGTGGTTGCTAGAAGCATGCATCTATGATGCTCTGTCGGATTGCACGTGCATCCTGTGCCTCATGGACTCCTTGAGGTGCCTCCACATCCCCACCCTCATCATCATCATCATCTTCAGGTGCATGCAGTACAGCGTCAGGGGGCATGGGCACATTCCTACGTATGCACATGTTGTGCAGCATGACACATGCCATGACCATCTTAGAAACCTTCTCATGGCTGTATATGAGTGCCCCGCCAGACCTGCTGAGGCTGCGGAAACGAGCCTTCAGTAGGCCGAATGCCTGTTCAATGACCACACGGGTACGTGAGTGGGCATGGTTGTAGTCCTCCTCATGCTCGTTCTGTGGGTTCCGGATTGGTGTAAGGAGCCATCTCTTCAGTGGATACCCGGCATCACCTGTATGAGACGAATAAAGGGTGTCAGTGGAATGATAGTGCTAAGTAGCCCCCCCCCCCCCTGCAAGGTCATAGACGCATCAAATGGGCCACGATGTCATGCATGGAATGAGACTCACCGAGTAGCCAGGATCTGTGCCCTGCGTGTCGCTCCATGTAGCGTGGTATTCTTGTGTTCCTCAGGACCATAGAATCATGGGTAGATCCTGGAAATCTGGCACAACAATGCGTAAATATCTTGTTGGAGTCACACACCATTTGCACATTGATTGAATGAAATTGTTTCCGGTTGCGGTACTGGACCTCCATGGCATGTGGGACAACCAATTCAACATGGGTGCAGTCGATGGCACCAATGCAACCCGGGATGCCGCCAAGTGCATGGAATCCCACTTTAGCGTTGGTAATCTCCTGGTACGTGCGTGGTAGTGTGATGTGGTCGTCGGCGTGCTTCAGGAGGGCATCGTGCACTTGGAAGAGTGTCCGTGAGAACAGTGGCTGTGAAATGCCATGCAACTGTCCCACTGTGTGCTGGTAGGTGCCTGTGGCCAGGAAGTGGAGTGCAGACACCACCTTCAGTAGGGGTGGGATGGCGGTTGGGCTATCTATCATGCTCACGAGGTCAGCATGTGTCATGTCCACAATGGCGATTATGGTGTCCCGGTCCAAACGGTAGAGGGTGTGGATCTGCTCAGCAGTGAGGTTGAACGGATCGGCTCGGAGGCGTGGGATTGCGGGCCGCCTGCGTGGTGGTAGTGGCAGTGCTTGTGGGCCTTGCTGACCCTGCCTTGCCCTCCTCCTCCTCCTCCTCCTCCGTCTCCCCTGTGCGCCCGGTTGTTGTACCTGTTGTTGTTCGTCGTCTTCTTGTAGTTGTAGCACTTGCAGTGCTATCTGGTACCCCAGGCCCAACATCGCTAGTCCTGCCGGTAGCATTTTGGAGTGGGAGTGGTTGTGGGAGGGGTTTGGGTCTGCAATATATGTGCTGTCGGCCTGTATGGCCTCCACCTGTGCTGATTGAATGAATCTGTGGCAGATGCAATCCCTTCTGGTCGAGCACGGCCCGCACGTAAGGCTGCATTTGGCCGCATGGCATCTTGGGATTGGAATCATGTATCAAATCCCGATGGCAGTGTGATGTACTTTGACTGATTTTCATGGTATGCTCCCATTGTTACACATGCTATGATTGCAGCCGCTTACATACCTGTGAAGAGTCAGTGGTATGTAGGGCTCGATCGATGGCCGACCCTCATGCAGCACAGTAACGTACTTCACCGACGGGCGTGGCGTCCCATTTGTGATTGCAGCCAGTTAGCATCATGACACACAGCCGCACTACATTGATGTAATTGTGAATGCAAGCGTTCACAGAAGCCTTTTCGACGTAATGTTGCAAGTGAGGAATTCGAAGGCCAGCATTTTGGGTTTTGAAGTAGCGGCGAGGATACGCCCACAGGTCTGGCTGGAAATGTAACGTTCTATTGTAGAATGTCCTTGGGACATGGCCCATAACGAGCAGGCAATGAATGATATGAATTGAAGGGGATGCGCAATAGCGTAGTGGACGATGAGGCAGGACGTTCCCAAATCCATCTTGCTTCACAACACTACAGATCCGGCCAGGGGCACAGTGGTTTTTGCGGACTGCATTACGCACAGACGCGATGGAAGTTTCACATATTATGTGAGTGAATATTCATGCGTTTTCATTGCGGGATGAGGGAATGATGTGTGGATGCATGGACTGATGAATCCGTTTAGGGTCTGCCATGTACATGGGTTTTTTGGTTCACTCCCCTTCCCCTGCGTTATGTGATGCAAGGCTGCCATAGTGGGACATACGTCTCTCTGCCCTTGTCGGATCCTCCCTGTCTCGACGCGCCTTCATACACTTGTGTCTAGGCACGTTACTAATCCCATGTCATGGGTTCTATCTTGACGGACGCATGCACAGTAACCGACGTTGCCAATGGTGTATTTGGCTCGATTGGTTTCGTTGTGATTCGATACTGGATTAGGGGTGTGTATATTCCTTTGGAGTGGGCTAGCATGCATATGGGTGTGGATTTGGTGTGTTGAATGAAGATTGTAATGCATCATGAGACCCGTAATGCAATCGGTTGATTTGTGTTTCTTTTGGGTGACAGGTATCTCCTGCCCTATTGCAGATGCCATCTCTACGCCACTCCTCCAGATGGTTTTTACTCTCGACTCCTGCAGCTTCGGGTGAATCAGTGGAGCACCATTTCGATCATATGGGACGATCGCCAATGGGCCACATGCCCTTACGCTGTACTGGTGGCTAGGTGCAACATTTCGGCCTTTCAGCTCGACTAGTGCCTGCCTCATGGGACGGACCTGCGGTTCTTGCCGCTTCCATGTTGCCTTTTGGAACGTTGATGTAAGCCCTGTGTGCCATGATGGTACAGGGCGTCACACAAGTGGAAGCCGGTCAATTATTGCAGATGCAGCCCTCGGTGATGATGGTTGTTTTGGTGGGATTTTGCAAATTGCTGTGGGGCCTTTGTCATTTGGATGTGCATTTAAATTGTATTCCGATATTTGTCGTGTTGCGTTGTTCTTTGCAGGTGATGTGGCGATTTTCGCTTTGTGGCGGTATGTATTGCGTGATGATCTGCTTTGTGTTCCGCCTTCTGAGTTGAGTTGTGTGGTACAGTACTGGCCGCGTTTGCCTACGTAGCACAGTATGGTCACGGATAGAGGCTGCCATTGTGTCTGTTTACATGATGTGCTGTTCAGGGGCGGGGGATTGGCTTTTGGCCGACTGGTGCCTGTCAGCCAGGTCGATTGGTGGAATGATGGGTTGTTCAGAATGTGGCTGGTCACAGGTGACTGTGTTTGCGTGCGTTTGTTGGAGGGGGACTGGGGTCATGTCCATTGGAATAGCTTCTGTATTGATGCCATCTGTGCCCTGCAGCTCCCATCGGCCCCTCTTGGGATGAGCCTGGCTGCTCAGTCACTCTGCCAACTTGTGTGGTACATGCTTCTGCTGATGGTTGGTTTGTTTACTGGCATGAGTACAGGGCTGGTGCAATCCCCCTCAGGATGCTGTTGTGGATGTTGCCTTGCGCTGGTGGCAAGCGATGGGGGACTACTGTTGTTTTGTGTCATGTGTTCTTGATTTTCATTTTGATGTGTTGTACCTTCACATGCCTGTGCTGCGTCAGTACGGCTATGGTGACATGCCGTACATGGATGCCCACTCACGGGGCGCTTTGAGCCCCTGCATGCTTTTCTACGTTGGCATGCATGGGTGAATAGTGGATTTCACTGGTTGCATAGTGTGAGTACATTGCGCCTGCCAGGAGTTGTGCAATGAGGCCAGGGAGTGGAGTACAGGCACTCAGTGGGCCATTTACGGTTGGTTCGCGTTGCCGTATTTCTCGCCATGGCGGAATGGTACTTTACGACGTGCTTGATGGCGTTCAGTACATGTCCGCTAGGGTCAGAATTCGCGTACCGTTGCGCCATGGCGGTGATTCCGGTTTTGCAAGGCGCGCGTGCGCGTACTTGGTGCAGTTAGCGTTGCCGTTCACTGCGGTGTCGCTAATGGCATCGTACTTTACGGTGACGGGTCATGATCGCAACGAGCGGTGTTCGATGGCGGTATTGCATTTCCGCCATCATTTTTCCATTTCCGCAAGGGTCGTAATGAGGCCCTATGTTTTATTCCCAAAATGACACACTTGTTAGACTTTCGTTTGGTAGGCCCAAAGGCTGAAGTGGGTACCATGCCTCAACAACTTATCAGACCTCAGCTGTTCCCGCAGGTACCTTCTTAAGGGTTCTGGGCCATTAGCACACCGGCACGAATCAAGCCATGACTTGTCCCTTTAGATCTATCACACCGTCTCACATCAGCGTCCAACCAGACCCAAAGCGCTGTAAGCTATCAGATCTTCCCTATGGATAACATACTCCCAAGCATCTCTGCCAAACCTATCGAAAGCAGATCAGTACACAAGAACCTGGTACTTCTGACCTGTAGCCATCAACACCACAGATTTCGCATCGGCCCCTGCCACTGTCCCATTAACAGCCCCCTGACCCACTCGTCTTCATAGAACCAAGCTCAGCAAGGATAACAAAAATGGCAGAAGAGCAGCATACAAGACCCCTTCCATTCCATTTGTGTGTCTCATTACCATCAAAACTCTGGAAAGGAGAGACCACCCTCACTCGTAGGTCCCATCATCAGTAGAGCATATAGGCCCCAAGTCAGCTAGAAGATGCTTAGTCTTGCTTTTGTAATTTGAGTTCTGGGCCTTGCAATTTTGCTTTTCCCATCATTAAACCAGCATGACAAGTCCTGAAATGCATGGAAAATAATGATTCCATAGGCATCTCCTAAATAGCATGGGGCTTGTATTCCTGAATGGTATGCATTCAGTTACTCTAGGCTAAATGCCAGTGCATGCAAATCTATACATCCCGTTCTGTATTTTATTTTGGTGTTATTAAAAATTTAAAAAACACGCAGTGATAAAACAAAAAAACATGGTTCAATCAGGAAAAAAAAACGTTGTTTTATGTTTTGAAACCGTACAACAAAATGTACATTTACAGCAAAAGTAGGAGGAGTGTGATATGTCTGTGAGTGGTGTTCACATCTTGTGGTGCTTCAAAAAGTAATTTTACGCGCCACATTCCGATAAAGTATTTCACACCTCTGAAAAACACAAGGGGAATGGAAATGCGTAAGGGAGTATGTGCACCTAGCAGGGAAACATATGTTCCGATGAGAGCTTTGTTCCTTGCAGCCTCCTCTGATTCACCACTGAGGATAATTATGGTAGCTCACTGCTCTTTCTGATGACAGCTGCAAGCTACTCCCAACCCCACCTCCATCCCCACTCAGCCCAGCAGGGCTGAACTCTAGCGGGCTTAAAATATCAGCCGATGAACAAGGGCTAATTAGCATGTTTCCAGAAGGCTCCAGCAACAAACGACACGACTTAGTCATGGCGGCCATTTGCACAGCTCATTCCTGGAATGCCATGGACATTATCTGTCAGCTCCTGTGTCAAACCATCAGTCTACTGTTAGGGGGAGAGCGGGAGAGAGCACAGCCAGCGAACACATGATTAACTTCACACCTGCAGGACGGGGAAGGCAACACCCACCGCAGCTAATTAGACACTCATCCCCTCTAATGACCAGTCGGCCCTTCTGCCATTGTTTCCACACTTCGTTGCTTTTCCAGCGCAGGACAACAGAAAATGTGTGAGATCAGCGGTTCACGTGCGTCCTAATTGATAATCCAGCTGCTGCTCGGTGCATTGAAAGGCTGGAATGTTTTAATGCTGTTGATGGATTAGTGAGAGGGGTTATGAGTTAAGGAGTAAACAGCGCCCCCAGCAGCAGCAGGGCATTACCCCTTAATTAGACACATTAATCAATCCTCTCTCTTCAGTGAGCTGAGGTTCCCAACGCCTTACTTCCAATCTATAAGGGCAGTGGCATCGCTGTGCCTCGTTTGAAGTCACATGAAGGCATGCTGTTTTATAGAAACACCCAGAGGCTCCACTCTCAGAGTAATCCAAATACAATGAGGACTCGCCAAACCCAATGCTATGTGCCAGCTGACTTTCCTGGTCCTGTTAGGAAAAGTAAAGCATGCGTTCCAGCGATGCAATGCAACACTTGGAACAGTGCGGTGGCCATGGGCTGGCATGCCACCACGCGTTGGGAGCACTACGCATGCCTGGTGCACACTAACATTCATCAATCCCCTGATTTGAGCATCTATACACGCTTCCAAAAAGTAATGGCGCTGTCACGGGCAGAGCTACTGATGAGAAATAGTCCCGCACTCATTACTGCTGAGATTATGGGGCCTGACCCCCAGAAGCAAGCAGAGCTGGCTCAATTTTAAGAGCACCCCGTCGTACGTCTTCTCAAATGCCGGTCGAAGGTCTAAGGGCTTCTTCCTGCCTCTTTGGGCCTGTCCTAGATGTGGCGCAATGACCCCACACTACATCATCTGTTCAAGTACCGCACAACCCCTCAAAATGTATGTTGTAATGGTATAACCTATCCCTGTTCATAATAAATGCTTGTGCCCATGTGCCTTGGTGACTGTTTGGCCCTTTTGTAATGTGACACATAACCTTAGAGACACGCCCAGTGAGGCCAACATTATTGGTTGAAGGGTGCTATATCAGACTTAGCTTACCTTTTCTTTTATTGGGGTCTCACTCGCATTGCTTGTCATTCAGTCCTGGCTCATGCTGCTATTATAGCTGATTTGCTGATTATAAATAATCTAGAACCAGCGGTGCAACAACCATTTTGCAAATATGGCTTCTCCCTCCCTTAGGCCCTCTGAAATGTTGTGTCGTGTTGACTGGACCTGGATGATTTACAGAGCCAGGCAGGACAGAGCGCAGACGCTACATGGTGCCTGCGGCTGCATAGTCAACAAAGGCCTGGACATTACTAATGAAAAGTATTTCATATTTGCTCCAAAGCCTGACTCAATCTCCATTTCCTCCACCAGGTATAGGTACAAATCAAGCTTCTCAATGGTTTGGGGCCGGAGCCAAGAGTCTCATCTAGCACTTTCTACTTAGAGCCCCTTCTCCACTTCAGGCTTGCACCCCCTCTTTCCTACTCTGAGCTCCATGCCTGGGTCTTGCCTCCACCCACCTCTGCCACCTACCTTAGTCCAACCAAGTCTCCTCTTTTCTTTTCCTACTCTTACGGTTTTCAACATAGCATCCATCATTTGTTACCAACTCTTATTTAGGGCCATCCTTTCCTCCTGTTATTACAATCACCAGCGCTGGTCATTGGGCCGGCTCTCGCAGGATTGGAGATCTGGCACCAGATGTGTAGCCGGATCTCGTGATCCAGCCAGAGTCAGCCGCCCCAAACCCCTGCTCTGAGCTGGGGAGAAGGGGGGGGGGAAACCCACCCGCGAGCAAACTGTAACTTCCTTTGGTGACCTCCTGCAGCTCACAAGAGGAAGTTAGAGTCCTCAGCCATGGGCCGTTTATTTATTTATGCAATGTTTGTAGGATACATGGACCCAGATTATTTATTTATTTATTCAATGTTTGTCGGATACTGGTATCCGACAAACAATGCATACATAAATATATAGCTATCTGACACACATGCAGCCATCCAACTGCTTTAAGAGGGGAGCTGCCGGAGCCCTGCTGGTGGGGTTCAAGTAAAAGAAAACGTTGCTACTGGCGAACAGAAATCACCCTGTTTGAACAGTACCCAAGTGGAAGTTGTTTTTAATCAAATGGGATGCAAATTGTGCATTTTAAAGAATATTCACTCTGCAACACTGGCCGCATAGTGAAGTAACTCATCACAAGTGCCATGGAAGTGGTTTAAAGTGGAATTGATATATCGTTTTGAAAAGCAGCAACATGAAAGCAATTGTGCCATATTAAGCTATTGTTTTTGACATTTACTTTGATCGGAGGTCAACTGCCTGCTCTGCCCCCCCCCCCCCCTTAACCCTGCCTCCTCAGGCACCGCCCCCCAAACTCTGCCCCCACCCTGGCCCTTGTGGAATCCCCCACAAATTAATTTCCATTTCCACCACTGACAATCACAATCACCTCCACCATCTCCACCTGATATTGCAACTTTTTATAATCGTGTATCCCTCCTCCTGATGTTACCAGCTCATTCATACTCTCGCCACCTCCATCTGCAATAATGTTACCCTCCAGCTCTGTACTACTAGCTCCTGATATAACCACACCCTCTACCAGCTTTTCCTGTTGTTACTTCCTTCTCCAGACTTTAATCTCCATCTCCTGGTATTGCCACCTCCTCCAACTCTTCACCACATCCTCCCGATGCTCCCCTGTGCCACCAATTGAGGGTCAAACACTCTGATTCTAGTGTGGCATACATTATTTCTCTCAGCTGGAGGTTTAAACAAATTAAAAGTATTGGTTGCTCAATCGTTCATAATTTGAGACAATAGCTCTTCCCCTGCTGACCTTCACGCATCTGTCTGGAGGAGAAATGGAGCAGAAAAAATCCGGCACGATCAGTAGATTAAAGGCTTTCTTGGTTCAGTCCATTGGGCCTCATCATGACTCTGGCAGTAGCCGTGCTGGTAATTACCGGCACGGCTGCTTCCGGAGTCATGAATTTTGCAGCGCCCGGCAATGGGCAATTACCGGGGCATTACAGCCCCGGCGGACCCGGTAGTTGCCCATTGCTGGGTGCCGCAAAATATGACTTCCCTTTCGAGTCCCATTGGACTCAATTGGAATGGGGAGGATAGATGTACCGGCACCATTCATGAATGGTGCCGGTGCATCAGTCTAGAAATGCAAGCAGGTGCCTTTCAGTCCACCAGGTCAGACATTAAGTTGATTTGTTAAGGGTCCAGTGATAGACCAGAAGGTTTGTATTAAGCATGAACAGTAGCCAACAAAGCCCAGGAAAGACACTGGGCCTCATTCCGAGTCCGGCGCTAACCAATGGCGCTAGTAGCGCCTTGGTCGGCACCGGACCCGTACCGGCACCGCCCTGGTGGAATGGGAAATTACCGCCCTATTCCGAGTTGACCAGGGCGGTAATTTCCCATTCCCCAGGGCCCTTCCCCATTCCCAAATGAGCCCCCATAGGACTCAATGGGAATGGGGAAATTGCAAATAACGGTGACCGTACTTTACGGTCACCGTTATTGGCTAAAAAGCCCCTTTGCGCCCTCGTCCCTAACGCCTGCTAAAAAGCAGGCGTTAAGGACGAGGGCGCAAAGGGAACTCGGAATGTGGCGGTAAGGGATTACCGGCACCGGTCTCGTTAACGGTGACCGGTATCCCTTACCGCCATACTCGGAATGAGGCCCACTAACTCCTTTTTTGGTCTTAGAGTTAGGAGTATAATTGATTATCTGGACTTTAGCAGCTTCAGGTTGGAATGTTCCTGCTCGCACCTGATATGTTATGGAGGGCAAGGCAGATAACACTTGGCTGGAATGTTAGCAATACCTATCTTCTGAAAACTGCAAGCAACAGGTTTAGATGTCTCAAGTCCTCCTCCCAGGTGTGGCTATAAATCACAATGTCATTGAGGTATGCAACTCAATAGGCTTGATGGGGTTGGAGTACCACGTCCATTATCTTTCGAATGTAGCAGGTGTGACATGAAGGCCAAAGGGTAACACAGTGAATTGGTACAAAACCATTGGAGGTGACAAAGTTTGTCTTTTCTTGTTCATGATCTGCTGATAGCACTTCATGAGGACATATTTGGAAATATACTTTGCCGGCACAGTGGGTTCAGTCATTTTATATATCCTTTTCATGTATTAGAGACTGTATTTTGATGTCTCACTGACTTTCCAAAAATCAATGCTGAAGCACCAGCTTCCTTTGGGCTTGGTCACTAGAGCAATTGGTTTTGGCCAGCGGCTCTCTGATGGCTTAATGACACCAAACAACGGCATCTTCTAAACTTCTTCTTTAAAGGCCTTCCTGTGTGCCTCTGGTAGATGATAAGGGCGAAGTTTGCCAGGCTTTCCAGGTCTGGTATTAATTTAATGGATGAAGTCTTTTGTAGGTTTAACCAGAGATGTTCTTTCTTCTCTGTTGATAGGTCCTCAGGGATCAAATTGGTCAGAGTTGAGGGCTTAGATGTATTTATATTTGTATTTTATTTATTTGTATAGTGCACCAGACCCAAGGGCAACTGGGCGCATATCTTAAATCAGCAGTTACATGAGCAGGTTACAACAATCAGATTATATTCACAAGAAACAAAATAAGTTACATCAATCAGGTAATGTGCATAACAGTGCAGTTAGGTAGGCGATAGTCAAGGGGTAGTTAGACAGAAGAGAAAAAGGTGGAGAGGATCAGATGGCGTGTGAGGGCATTTGGTTGCGTGTATCAGATAGCCAGAGTTTGGCTTTGTGTTTGAATAGGGAAGGAGAGGGCAAGGTTCTGATGGTGAGTGGCAGTGTGTTCCAGAGTTTGGCCGCTAAAACTGGGAAGCTGGCACCTCCAGCTGTCTGTAGTTTGTATCTGGGGATCGTGAGACATTGTGCTTGGGAAGATCTGGGTGATCGTGTAGGTAAATACTGAGAGAAACGAGAGGCTATGTAAATGGGGGCCTGGTTGTTAACACATTTGTGAGTAATGGCCAGGGATTTCAATAATATCCTTTGGGCTACTGAAAGCCAATGTAGGTTCTTCCTAGTTTCAGTGATGTGTGCAGATCTAGGAATGTTGATGGCCGCTCTGATAGCATTATTTTGAGTGATCTGGAGTTTGTTGAGGTTGCTTAGGTTGGTGCCTTGGTAGAGAGCATTGCAATAACCGAGTTTCGGCATAACCAAAGTCCTGGCAAGAATAATGCAGTTCTGAGTGGAGAGGAATGGACGGCAGGCTGTGATCAGTTTACACGTCTAAGCAGAGGCAGCAACAGCCACATTAGTTTGTCTATTAAGGGAGACTGTGGAGTCAAGGTAGATTCCCAGAGTTTTTGTATCTTTGGATACTTTGATAGAGTTGCCGTCAATATTGAAGGTGTCAAACGAAGGGTCAAGCTTATTGAGTCTTTGAATGGTTGCCAAGGATGAGGATCTCTGTCTTGTCATTGTTGAGACAGAGCTCGTGTTGAGCCATCCAGGCTTGGACAACTTGATATATGTCATTCAGAGCCTTAGAATCAGCGATATAGTCACCAGTGATGGGGATGAGTATCTGGGTGTCATCAGCATAGTTGGTGTAGGTGACACCCAGATAGTCAAGCACATCAAACAGAGGTTTGGTAAATACATTGTAGAGTGTGGGGGATACGCAAGACGCAAGACCCTTGTGGGACTCCAGAGGGGACTGGAGATGGGTCTGCCGAAGCGGTAGGGGAAAATACTCTCATATGCCTGTTGTCCAAAAAGGAGCTAACCCAGTCAGTCGCTATTTCAGAAAAGTCAGCAGCTGTTTTCAAGTGATGGTAGAGGATTCAGTGATTGACCAAATCGAAGGCTGCTGACAGGTCCAGGAGTAGAAGGAGGGCCAGTTTGCCTTTGTCTTTTAGATCCTCAATTTGAGTTTTGAGATCTAGTAGGGCTGTTTCTATCCCATGCTTAGGTCTAAATCCAGATTGTTTTGTGCCGAGTAAGTTGTTAGTTTCGAGATACTTCTGTATCTGAAGGTAGGCTGCTCTAATATTTTTAGAAGCAACGGTACCGTGGTGATGGGTTTGTAGTTGGATGTAGTTGGATGGTATCGATGGATCCAGTGTGGGTTTTCTAGCAATGGGATGACCCAAGCGCCCTTCAGATTGTTGGGGACAATTCCTGAATGAAATGAAGAATTTATGAAGGCGGTAATGAAGGGGGCAAGGTCATGCGCCGATTCCTTGATGATCGGTGCAGGGCAGAAATCACCTTGGCAGTTAGAAGGTTTTAGGTTGCTGATCATTTTTTCAACCTCAGGAACAGTGAGGGGAGCAAAACTAAAAGGGGTGTGAGTGAAGGTGGTGGTGGCCGACTGAGGTGTGAGTAGTTTATATTGGGAGGTGGCAAAGAGGGAATTTGGTTTGGCATTGATTTTGGCTTGTAAGGTGGTTATTTTAGTGAGGAGAGCATTTAGGATATTATTGCACCATGTACTGTCTTTGCTACATGTGTCAATGACAGGCGAAGGGGATTCTAATTCTTTGAGAATTTTGAATAACTCCTTTGTGTTAGATTCGGCTTGCGAGATACGCTGGTTGTATGTTTCTTTTTTTTGCTTGTAAGATCGCATCCTTGTAGTTCAGGGATGCTATGAAGAGGTTGTCTTTGTTAGTTGCACATGGGAGCCTTCTCCAAAGTGCTTCAGCCTGACGTTTTTCTTTATGCAGAGCTCTGAGTTGTGGCATAAACCATGAATTCAAATGGGCTCGTTGTTTAGCTTTCCTTAGTTTGAACGGTGCTATAGTATCTATGGCTTTGAGCAGTGTTTGGTTGAAGGTGTCCACTAGGACGGTAGGGTAATTGTGCTGCAGGCACAATTGTTAAGAATAGGTAAAATAAGGGGGAGTAGTTTGTCCCTAGTGATGTCCTTTTTGTTCCTTGTAGGAATAGGGGGAGCAATAATAGGTTTAGGAGATGGGTTGGTAGCTGGTAAGTGGAAGATAATGATGTGATGGTCAGACCAAGCACAGGTGGAGTTGTAGTTTATTGATGTGTTGCAATTTAAGTCAGAAATCCAGTCGAGCGTTCTACCCTTGTTATGGGTGGTGGGTGGGTTCGAGGATACGTTGCCGGAAGCCTAAGTTAGAGATGATATTGGCAACCTCGGTGGCTATGAGATCCTTGGGATCAGATAGGCCAAGGTTGATGTCACCTAGTGCCAGCACTTGGGAATTAGGCTCGATGTTCTCAGTAAGGACAGATGTAATATCCTCAGCAAAGGAGGTGATGGGCCCTGGAGGTCTGTAAATAAGGTGTAATGTTTCTGTATTGGTCGGTGACAGGGATAGTTTAACTGATAGAGATTCGGCAGAGCTGAATTGGGTGTTGGGGATGATTCTCATATTGATGTTGTCCCTATGTATAAATGCGACGCCGCCCCCTTTGGTGAGGCTGGATTGGCGGTCATTTCTCAGGATGTAATAGCCATCTGGAATGGCGAGTGCCATGTTTCTGTGATGGCGATAAATCGAGGTTTTGGACGGTGATGAGGTCTGTGATATTGAGAGTGTGGGCCGTGAGGGGCCTAGCATTGATGAGGGCTCCCTTTAGTTCTTTAGTAGGAGTGGTCACAGGGTGGTCAGGTGTAATATGCGTGGTTGGAGGAGTGTGTTGCGCTGGGTGAAAGATATGGGAGGCAATCTGGATCTGAGTCTGGCGTTCCTAAATTGGAGTGGGCACGGTTGATTCGTAGTGGGTTTAGTTGCAAAATGTTGAAGTCACAAGGCAGGAGCATTGAGATACGAGTTGGTAAGGTGGTTGGTAAGGGGGTTAGTTATACTATTTTGCGTAGGTGTAGTAGGGGGGAGAAGAGGTGAGTCAATGGTAGTGTGTTTTGGAGCATGATGGTGGGGTATGTAAAAGGGTGGTAGTGGAGAATCTCAGCAGTGTCGACAGATGGTGCACAAAGCACAGTGACTAATTGCCATGTGATGACAAGGTGTGTGCGGAGGAAGCTGGCAGTAGGCCACAGCATCATATCGTGGCACAAGTGGGCTAATGATTAGGTAGTGTGCGTTTGCTGAGGTGGCGCAATGGGATGTATACAAAGAGCAAAGCAGTTATACCATGTGTGTCTAGGAATTCTGGACATGCATTCTAGGCAGACATGAAAGGGCACATAGTAAGTTTCAGGGTGCAGCAATAGGCAGGGCACAGCAATGGGCTAAATACCAGATACAGATTACTAGGCTCGACAATGAAATTAATGTTATATGCACATTTCAGGGCACAGCTATAGGCATGGCACAGCAATGGGCTAAGTATCAGATACAGATGACGACACGACAAAGGAATTAATGCTGTATGCAACTTTCAGGACATAGCTATAGACAGAGCACAGCAATAGGCTATATGCGCAAGATAGAGCCGCGAGATCTGGGCGCCAACTTAGAATGTTAGGGCGCAATAGTTCAAGAGTCAAATATTAGTTAATAGTGCAAAATGGCATGAACGTGGTCAACTGGGCTAAGTATCAAACAATCACAGTGAGTCACTTTACGAAATTACAAAATGCATAGAATACTTTACGAAATTACAAAATGCATAGAATATGGCCAAGGTTGTGGGCACATGTAATAAGGTAATGCAAATAAGGTGTAAGTCAGATATCAGGACAGGTGCTAGGACAACAGTTGAGGCATGGGATACGTTTGTCCATGTTTATTTCGGCCGTGACATCAGCTGGGAGGTAATACTTCAGAACTCCTGGAGAAAAGCAAATAGTAAAGGTGGCGAAGTGGGGGTGTGGGGGCGGGTGTGCCTAGCACAATAATGAAGCCACACGTACAGATTCTACATCGAAGTTTCAAAATTGGTGAAGTAGTGTGATAGGGTTATGTAGGAGAAACAGGGTAAAGGCTCTTAACTAGATGAAAAGATGAGCATGAGTAGGGACCCAGGGGAGAATCACATGAATTTCGGGCAGCGTTCCTGGCCCAGGCACAGACGGCTCACGACAGGTTCTGGATAAGAAGCCTTGTTGTGTGGCCTTAGTGTGTGGGCCGGTGTTCGCCTGCCGTCAAAGGGGAGTGGCAGATGAGGAATCGGTGGACCAATCAGGCCAAGCCCAGTCTGGAAGGGGCTGTATGGTCAGGCGAAGAATAGCGGACGGCCATCTTAGAGTTGGTTTAGCCACGAGGAGGCTAATGGCATCAAATACAAAATCACGATTTTCACGGCAGCATTTGCAGGGTAATGGAAGGTGCACTCTCAAAGCAGCTTCCCTCGAATTAAGTGACACATAGCAGATTTAGAATCTACTTGTGTCGATGAAGATTCAAATGGGGTGCGGCGGTCTGGGCAGCAGGGGAGTACATCCCTAGCCTCACCTGGAGTGGAGGCAGCACTGCTCCCGCAGTGGTAGGGGTCCTGTGCCTCTCGGATTCCACTCGTAGATGATTTGATGATGTGGCAAATGAGGGCCATTAGGTTTGTAGTTGTGATCACTATGTCCTTTGGTGATTTCATATAGTTCTTGCTATTTGGCATTAAGCTTCTTTTCAAAGCTGGTTAACAGTACATGCCCTAGGTCACTGATCTTGTACTTCCGCATCTGCACTTCCCGGTCTTAGAAGCACTTCTGCTTCTCTTGGCTGATTTGAAGCGCCTTCTGAGCCAGGTATTGGATAGTCTTAAATTGTTCCCAGATCCTCTGGACCAACTCCACACACTTCGCACCACAGTCAGCACCACCTTCGTAGCCTTCTTTTAGGTTATCCAGGACATTGCAAGGTTCCCAGCTGTGGACCAATTCAAATGGTAAGAAGGTAGTCATTGCCTGCAGTGCTTTCCTAGCAGTGAACAGGGCCCAGTGGAGTAGCTTCTTCCTGTTATCAGTGTCTTCAGAGAGCAGCTTCTGAAGAAAGCTATTTAAAGTCTGGTTAAAGTTCTCACCTAAGCCATTGGTCTGGGTGTGGTAAGTGGAGGTGGGGAGAGTTTTCACCTTCAGGAGCCTTTTCAAATGAGTCATACCTCGGGACATGAACGGAGTTCCCTGATTTGTAGAATCTTCTTAGGGAACTCTACTCAGCATAAGTAGAGGATCAGATGTTTGACGTTTCTCATGGGAAAGGCATCCAGGTACTGGTTAGAATAGTCAAGGATGACTAGGATAAAATGGACTTCGGATGGAGACAGGGTCCCCATCACATCCATGCTTATCCGGGAAAAATGTTCTTCAACAATGGATACAGGCTGCAGGGGGGCTAGAGTAGTTTGTGGTGGGAGAATTTCTTGTAGAGTGGGTAGTCAAAACAAAACCTCTGTATATGTTGGTGGATGCCTGGCCAGAAAAACAGACTGAAGACATGCTCTTAGGACTTTGTGATTCTCTGATGCCATGTGGAAAGATGGGAATGGGCCAAATCCAGGAATGCACATCTGAACTTGGGAGGAATAAGAAGCTGATAGTGGCTCTTTTCATCCCCCTTTACCTCATGGATGTCCCGGTACAGCAGCCCTCTCAACATATAAACCCCTGCTCGGTTACGGCCTTCATCAGGCAAAACGGCCTCATCAAAGGCAAATCTTAAGCAGGGGTCATGGTTGTACCAATGAAAACTCCTCTATGGAGCTGGGCCCTTTGGTTTCCCATGGAATAACAGGATGTGAGTGAGGGGATATGGTCCAAGTCCCCTCTTCAGGGGGTGGTCCAGCTTGAACAGAAAGTTAAGACAGACCAAAACAGGCTGCTCATCTGTGGGTAGTGTCCAGCTCCAGAGTGTACTCTGGCTCATCAATGATATATGCTCACCAATACACCAGAATGTTCCCAGAGCCTTGTTTGAACAGGAGCGGGTTGATTGTTTCTCAGTAGTCTTGGTCAGTTATGCTGGCAACCACAGCTATTTCATATTTCAACATGTGGCCAGACTTAGGCGCAATGCACCCATCACACCTTGTGGGTGTGATGGGTGCATTAATCCTGTAGAAACCAGGGCCTGTACCTTCATGGGAACATCCACTGGTTCAGTGCTGTACAGATCCAATCCTGATGAACAGGGGTTGGCTCTGGTGCAGACAAGGGATATGGGAACATTATGATGCAATCTTAAATTATTAATGCAGAAGATGTGCATTGATGTATGTTTACAATTCCACTGCTGACCACCTATGTCACCTATGTCACAGAGGACTGAGCAGGACTCTCAAATGACTGGGATCCATAAGTGTCATCAACAGTCTTGATTTGTATAGAGCAAAAAGAAGGTCCACACAACAGTAAACTGAAAAGTCTGATGAATGTCAAAGGAAAGTCTCTTTCCATCTTGTCCCAGGTTGGTTGTCATTCTTTGATGAATAGCTTGGCACAGAGGTTCTTGGGTCCCATACCCATGGCTAACTAGTGATCAAACCTCCTGTACAAGTCAAAAAACGGAGTCAGTTTAATGGAATTTCTTGAGGGTGCCCCTCTCTGTGCCTGCACCAGGTGGAGGGACATATCAAGCTTCTCAATGGTTTGGGTTTGGAGCCAGGCATCTCTGCAAGCACTCTCTACTCTGTAGGTCCCTTCACTACATTCTGGTTTGCACCAAGGCCCTCTTTTCTTCTAAGTTTCGCAGTACTGAGAGCTTCCTGCCAGGTTCTCGTACATTTTCTCACTTCTGCCATCTGCCATTGACCAAACCAGCCACTTTGTTCCTTCCTCCTCACATTTTGCCACCAGCTCAATTCTGTTCTTACAACACCCTTCTAAGAGTCATTACCTCTTCCTGTTATCATGGTCTCCTCTTGATTCTCCACACCTCTTCCTGATATTACCACCTCATCCATCTCTTTATCCCATCCTGCAGATGTTAGTAACATCACCAAATTATCTCATCTCGTCCTCCTAAATCCACCTCCTACAGATCTTCAACACCTCCTCCCGATGACACCATCTCCCGGATCCTGATAGACTCACATCCACCAACTCATCACCATCTTCTCCTAAAGTCACCTCCTCCTCCAGACTCCCGACTCCACCTCCTCCAATTCTTGACCACATCTTCCTGATGCTACCCACTCCTCCAGACTGTGTCCACCACTCCCTGTTGTTGCCACCTACCCTCCCAATCTCACCTCCAATTGCATTCGCCTGTCCACAGACCTACAACCCACGAAGAAGGGTGCTGTCTGAATAGATGAATGAAGCACTGTATATTAGAACTGCTTTGAATACCACATAAATAATAAATGTTTCCGAAAAGTAAACTATATTGTGGGTTCCTTTATGTATCCCACAACAGTAGAATGTTGCATATACAGCAAATGAGGTTTCTGACACTAGTCATTAATGAGTAAAACCGAAAGATAAGAAGTGCTGCTAATAGTTTGTTTATTTATTTATTTTAACATTTGAATAGCGCACAAAAAGCCCTTGGGCATCGAGGCGCTGTTATTTGTGGGGTACGTATTTACAGGGTAGGTACAGCTGGGAAATGCATTTACATGTTGTACATTCATACATTAGGATACATTGTCAATTTATAAATACATTTTGAAGTTTATGAAGCAATGCAGGTGATTATGGGGTGTGTCAGGTCTGTTGTACACACTGTACGCAATTAAATCAATGAAAGAGAAAAGGTAGTACATTAAAAAGGACATAAAGAGCACAACAAAACCCACACAACTGTACATAATGTAAAAATCACACATCGCTTTGGACATCCATCATAAATCAGTTTGATGCACAATGACTGTCATTGGCAGTTGTAACCTTGGCCGACAATGCATCCTTTGACCCATGCGAGACCTGCTGTCTTGTCAAGTGACCTTTGCTCACATCATTTCTTTTTCCCAGTCAACGATATTCCCCTCCCCCAAAAAATAAATGAACTGCACCCCTCCACTCCCTCCATATTACGGCACTAGTCAGAAAGTGTGCTGACCATGTGCAATGTTTTCCATGAGATGAGTGCATGGTCACGTGTGGGCACAGCATTGGATTGGAAAGTGGGTAGGAGATGTTCCTTCACATGAGGGGCAGGCATAAGAGCTGAGTTAGAACACTGTGGGATATTTCAACCCATGCCAATGCACCCTACTACACCCCTTTGCCAATGGGGGAGAGAATCTGCCAAAAATGGAGGTGCTAACGCCTGTGCGTGCCAAATCTGCAAAACTGTGCATGGTTCATAAAACACAAAAGAGCTGCACACCCTGCCACACACATGCAAAGTTGATGTCAAAGCAAGAACTCCCTGCGAGAGAATGCCAGTGGGTGTTGTTACCTGTCACATGAATCAAGGCCACAAAAGCGGGCTAAAATCCGAAAATGCCCTTAAATACAGCTTCCTAATCAATGGCAACCTTCAAAGTGCTGTTTTGGCACTAAATTCAGTCATTTTCCCAGTGAATTATTGAAAGAAAGTGTGCTGAAATCATAGATTCTCCAGTGCAGTCAGAGGAATCCAAGCCTCACTGACTGACAGCTGCATCATAAAATTAGCTGTCAAACCCAGTTTAAAAGTGTTTCTGTTTCCTTGTTAAAATGGCAAAATTCACCTATTTAAAGCAGGGATAATTCTTTTAAATGTCCAAATCTCTTATAAACTGTGCTTATATTTTATATGTGTGAAATGAAAAGACTTTAATTTAAATTAACCCAGTCTGGAGCTAATCAACTATTTAATATTGATCTGAAAGCCCAGCCTGGGAAAGATTCATATTTCAGCTTGACACCCAAATGCTATAGGAAGGCTAAGTGAGACAATGAGACATCATTAGACATTCGTCTTGTAGCTGAGCCAAGAACAAAGGACAGGCTCTGAAGGGGAGGGACAGGATGCTTCCTTCCACACCCCACCCTGATCAACGGAATCTGATAGCTGTTGTTTGTTGAAAGGAGAAAAAAACCTCTGAACTTCTCGATGTTTAAATCTGTATGTGTGATTAAGTTTGCAACCATTTAACTGTGCAACCTGATGGAGTATAAATCTAAAAATTGGTAGATGTAAACCTAATTTTAGGCCAATGTTTTTAAGACATTGATGAAATCTGTACCACTTAAGGAACCAAAGTTATTAAAAAATCCTTATGGTAGCAGAACTATTAATGTTGCAAGCCTAAGACTGTATGTACATGATCCACTGATAAGCATCCAGAGGTGTACCGAATTAGAAATTATTAATCCAAACTGTTATGATTAAAATAGATGAAATCCCATAGAATCAGATAGACAGCTCTCACCGTGATGGGAATTGGACGCCAGGATAAACCATAAAAAAATGTAATGCATGTGTCTGATTTTAGTAGAGGGCATAATTCTAAAAATGTATATACATGGGAAAGCTAAATTGTGGTCAAAATGAATGTGGGGGTTACTAAATTCCATCATAAAGATGACAGCTCTGTTCAGACCGCCAACCAGGACAAGGCAAGTGCATGTGGCCACTCACAGCCGTGGGGCCGTGTTTTGAAATTCCACCCACGCCATAAACTTAGGTGATGGCATTTGATAGTATAAATATAGGAACTTCACAACACATGAAAAACTGCTTCGACAACCCATCCAGATTTCAGCGCAGCACCTTGTTCCAGGACACTTCATCTTGTTGCAGAATCCAGACTTTAGCATTGCAGAACTCTTGCTAGCTATACCCAATTTCAAAACATCCAAACATTGAAAGGAAAGAATAAATCTGATTCAGCTTGGCTTGCTACCATTAAGGCTTGCCCACTGAAACATGCATCCTGTAATCTGCTGTGTCCAGCAACTAGAAGGGCCCATCCTAATCCAGCCCGAGGCACAGTCCAAAATTGACCAGAACCACGCCGCTGATCCAATCCCCCCAGAGGTGCCCTGCTGCCGGTAGACCTGATCCAATCCAATGACCAGAGCTGACGGTCCAATTTAATTATAAAGGACTTTAAGTATGAATAGGAAGAAAAGTGACCATTAGTATCTCTGCATTGTATAATCCCAATCTCAATCCATCCCATCTTTAAATTAAGAACACTTGTATCATTAGAATCCTTCTTGCACTGATTTTTCTCATCTGTGTTACAAAACCATAACACCTTGGTGATTTTGAGTAACTAAAGTAAATCCCAGAACGGAAACTAGAGTATCACACATGAAGAGTTATGAGCGGCCGTGAATAACTGAAACTTGTGTGGTATCCTCTTTTTCATAGTCATTAATATAGTATAATAAAACCTATCTGTCATTTTTAAAACCGAATTCAAGTTCCATTTTTGCGCCTATTTTGCAAAAACGCCTCTCACTAAAACCTCCATAACTTCTTCAATTTTAAAGATAGAAATGTAATTTCAACTCTCACTGATATCTAAGACTCTTAGCTACATCCACAACTACACACCGCATTGCGTAACAGTGTATTTGACCCGTTTTTCTCCCATATAGCATAGTAAAAGTTTGCCACGAATTTGCAGTTCTCAAAAGTTTACACATGTCTTTTCCCCATTTCAAAGTGTTTCTTCCATCCCATTCTAATCTAAAGTGTGTACTGTTGTTTATATTATAGCTCAATTGTTTTAGGACCTGTTTAGTGTTGCTTTCCTAAGAATGTTTCTCCATTTCAGCATTTTTTACCATTTTGCAGTATTTCACAAAGCCATTTTTCACCTGTCATTTTAAAAGAGTACATTTCCAAAAACGGTTTTCTCTCTTGTTTGGGGAGGGAAGATTGCCTATGAACTCTAGACCTTGTCTTTCATTCCTGAATACCTTCTGATTACTTACATGTTTGTAGGATTGCTCATTTGTATTTAAAAAAAACTTTGCCGGGGGAATATTAACCTAAACGCTATCTGTTCACAAACCAAACCTGTTCTTTTTCCTGTGTTCTATTCAGCATCATTCTAAGTGAATTCAATTGCTTTGCTTATTTTCGGAATTGTATTGTCACCGTTAGGTGATTGCTGTCCCATATATATTTATAGATATTAAACTTATGTGTGATTTGAATATTAAATAAATAAAATAAATATTTACCTTTACAAACTAGCCTGATTCCTGGTTCAGTTTGACTTGGGGGTATCTTGAGAGGGGTGTGATATGAGTGGTATATCATTCTGAATATTGAACTTATAGACAAAAATAAATAAGGGTTTTATTGCGCACTATATGCTAGGCGAGACCTGGGTGTGTGCCTGATTGAAATCCCTTACAACTCCACCTCTGCCATCACCTATTGAGGTCTTGCCTTGTACTTTTTATTTGAATTTCATTACAGAACTGTAGTATTAAAATAAGATAAGCAGACTGGTGTCATGGGGAATTCAACATGTGGTTAATCACGTGGCTTGGAGGGCAGAGGTGAGAAGTTAACCTGGGGCTAACAATTCCCAGTGCTTCACCACAACTAATGATACATTTGTCACACTATTCAAATGGACACTTTAAACGGTGTGCTCCTTTTTATGGCTGACATGTCTGTAAGTGTTCAATGCTCCCCCTCTTCACCTCTCCTCCCCACCTGATAGCATATGGGTCCCAGGTGAAAAGGTGGAAGTTGTGGACACAGGAAGAATTAAGCAATCTGCAGGAGGTTAGCGTCGCCACCAAAACCCAAAATCTAAAGGTACTGTAAGAAAGGTATGAAATGAAAAAAGGCAGCCCATAATATCGTACTATTGGCTGTCAAATAGTTCTCAACTTGTGCAATTTGACTGATTGAAGAATTATTTTAAGCGTTTCCTGGTGATCACAATACGCAAAGAGACTACATTTTTAAAGTAAGTCAGTCGGTTAACCAACCCAAGTTGAACAATGCATCTCAAAGTGTACAGAATTATAGGCCTGTAAACTGCAACTCGGAGTGGTATTCTGTGTTAAAAAAAAAAAAAAACTTAAAGTCATCAACACACATTTAAAAAGGCAAATTCTAAATGTTGTTGTAAGGGGTGCGTATTGATCATAGCTACCCTGGCCTCCTGCCAACGGAGATGAACCCTCTCATCTGTTCACCCCCAACATCCGGATGATGACGCCTGGAGAAGAGCACAACAGCACAACTCACCCCCGTAAATGACACTGTGCTCTGCTGCAAAGCGACAATCACAGTGCACCGTGCCACTGCATGCAAGGCTCTCTGCCACTCTGTGCATGTTTGTCTCTGTTTCTGTTTCCATTTATACAGTTACACAATCAACCAAAACAAATGTTGGCAAAGCTAATTTTAGCTGTTGAATAGGGCTCTGCAACAAGTAGCTATCCTGATGTTTAGACCTACAACTCCTAACATCTGGAGAGCAAAGGATTTCTGATCTTAGTGTGTAACAATGTGTGCGATATGCTGGATCGCTTTAAAAATTACAAAATGCTAAACAGGCCATCACCAAGGCATTCGACTTCCCCCTTTCTTTATTCCACATTTTGCAGGGCGGAGGGGATTGGATCAGGCAGGACCCTTCCCTGATTCAGCTTTTATCCCACCGATGTGTCTACATCCTGTAACCCGCCACCCTGTGTGTATGTTTGGTAGTCTAATACACGCACGGTGTCCTATCTAGTCAACGAAACAACTCTCCAAAAGAAGGTCCCCAAAAGTACTATTCAATTAAAGGTGAACGCAGCAAGGGGCCAGTATATAATTGACCATTCTTGAGCCGCCCATCACCCCCCACTCTCTCTAACCCCACATCATCTCTGATCACAGATGTTACTGTACGTAGAACAGCTGCCAGACATCTAGTAGCGAGATCTTTGGAAACCATTGACAACCACTGCCAATTGCAATGCCTATACATTACAAAAGGGGGGAGGATCAAATGAGTTCATGTGTAAATGCACCCCTTTGCTGCTGTAAGAGCAGTCTGAAACAGCGAGGCAAGAGAATGAGCAGTGGTGGGGAAGGGTGGGTGGGAGGCAAGAGAATGCAAGTGTACAGCACGGTGCATGAGCAGTGGTGGGGAAGGGTGGGTGGGAGTCAAGAGAATGCAAGTGTACAGTACGGTGCATGAGCAGTGGTGGGGAAGGGTGGGTGGGAGTCAAGAGAATGCAAGTGTACAGTACGGTGCATGAGCAGTGGTGGGGAAAGGTGGGTGGGAGGCAAGAGAATGCAAGTGTACAGTACAGTGCATGAGCAGTGGTGGGGCAGGGTGGGTGGGAGGCAAGAGAATGCAAGTGTACAGTACGGTGCATGAGCAGTGATGGGGAAGGGTGGGTGGGAGGCAAGAGAATGCAAGTGTACAGTACGGTGCATGAGCAGTGGTGGGGAAGGGTGGGAGGCAAGAGAATGCAAGTGTACAGTACGGTGCATGAGCGAGAATGCAAGTGTACAGTACGGTGCATGAGCAGTGGTGGGGAATGGTGGGTGGGAGGCAAGGGAATGCAAGTGTACAGTACGGTGCATGAGCAGTGGTGGGGAAGGGTGGGTGGGAGTCAAGAGAATGCAAGTGTACAGCACGGGGAATGGTGGGTGGGAGGCAAGGGAATGCAAGTGTACAGTACGGTGCATGAGCAGTGGTGGGGAAGGGTGGGTGGTATTCAAGAGAATGCAAGTGTACAGTACGGTGCATGAGCAGTGGTGGGGAAGGGTGGGTGGGAGGCAAGAGAATGCAAGTGTACAGCACGGTGCATGAGCCGTGGTGGGGAATGGTGGGTGGGAGGCAAGAGAATGCAAGTGTACAGTACGGTGCATGAGCAGTGGTGGGGAAGGGTGGGTGGGAGGAAAGAGAATGCAAGTGTACAGCACGGTGCATGAGCAGTGGTGGGGAAGGGTGGGTGGGAGGCAGGAGAATGCAAGTGTACAGCACGGTGCATGAGCAGTGGTGGGGAAGGGTGGGTGGGAGGCAAAAGAATTCAAGTGTACAGTACGGGGCATGAGCAGTGGTGGGGAAGGGTGGGTGGGAGGCAAGAGAATGCAAGTGTACAGTACGGTGCACGAGCTGTGGTGGGGAAGGGTGGGAGACAAGAGAATGCAAGTGTACATTACGGGGCACGAGCAGTGGTGGGGAAGGGTGGGTGAGACGCAAGAGAATGCAAGTGTACAGTACGGGGCACGAGCAGTGGTGGGGAAGGGTGGGTGGGAGGCAAGAGAATGCAAGTGTACAGTACGGTGCACGAGCAGTGGTGGGGAAGGGTGGGTGGGAGGCAAGAGAATGCAAGTGTACAGTACGGTGCACGAGCAGTGGTGGGGAAGGGTGGGTGGGAGGCAAGAGAATGCAAGTGTACAGTACGGTGCACGAGCAGTGGTGGGGAAGGGTGGGTGGGAGGCAAGAGAATGCAAGTGTACAGTGCGGTGCACGAGCAGTGGTGGGGAAGGGTGGGTGGGAGGCAAGAGAATGCAAGTGGACAGTGCGGTGCACGAGCAGTGGTGGGGAAGGGTGGGTGGGAGGCAAGAGAATGCAAGTGTACAGTACGGGGCACGAGCAGTGGTGGGGAAGGGTGGGTGGGAGGCAAGAGAATGCAAGTGTACAGTACGGGGCAGGAGCAGTGGTGGGGAAGGGTGGGTGGGAGGCAAGAGAATGCAAGTGTACAGTACGGGGCACGAGCAGTGGTGGGGAAGGGTGGGTGGGAGGCAAGAGAATGCAAGTGTACAGTACGGGGCACGAGCAGTGGTGGGGAAGGGCGGGTGGGAGGCAAGAGAATGCAAGTGTACAGTACGGGGCACGAGCAGTGGTGGGGAAGGGCGGGTGGGAGGCAAGAGAATGCAAGTGTACAGTACGGTGCACGAGCAGTGGTGGGGAAGGGTGGGTGGGTGGGAGGCAAGAGAATGCAAGTGTACAGTACGGGGTACGAGCAGTGGTGGGGAAGGGTGGGTGGGAGGCAAGAAAATGCAAGTGTACAGTACGGGGCACGAGCAGTGGTGGGGAAGGGTGGGTGGGAGACAAGAGAATGCAAGTGTACAGTACGGTGCACGAGCAGTGGTGGGGAATGGTGGGTGGGAGGCAAGAGAATGCAAGTGTACAGTACGGTGCACGAGCAGTGGTGGGGAAGGGTGGGTGGGAGGCAAGATACAGTACGGTGCACGAGCAGTGGTGGGGAAGGGTGGGTGGGAGGCAAGAGAATGCAAGTGGACAGTACGGTGCACGAGCAGTGGTGGGGAAGGGTGGGTGGGAGGCAAGAGAATGCAAGTGGACAGTACGGTGCACGAGCAGTGGTGGGGAAGGGTGGGTGGGAGGCAAGAGAATGCAAGTGGACAGTACGGTGCACGAGCAGTGGTGGGGAAGGGTGGGTGGGAGGCAAGAGAATGCAAGTGGACAGTACGGTGCACGAGCAGTGGTGGGGAAGGCTGGGTGGGAGGCAAGAGAATGCAAGTGTACAGTACGGTGCACGAGCAGTGGTGGGGAAGGGTGGGTGGGAGGCAAGAGAATGCAAGTGTACAGTACGTTGCACGAGCAGTGGTGGGGAAGGGTGGGTGGGAGTCAAGACAATGCACGAGCAGTGGTACGGTGCACGAGCAGTGGTGGGGAAGGGTGGGTCGGATAATGTTAAACATAAGGCAAAACGTATGTTTCACCTCCTAAGCCGTGCTGTAAATAATCATTATAAACAAGAATGGTGACTGACCTCTGGTTTTTGGTCTCTATGGGTGTGAATAACGGGTGTTAAGTAGTACCTGGGAATCCCATGTAATGGTGCAAGTACATGGCCATTTGGTGTCAACAGCTGGTAATGGTGTACAGCTGCTCTTTATCTGGGAATAGCTGATATGTGATAGTAAGCCTTCTACATGATGTTAATAATAGAGCAAACGATGGGAATAACTTGTATATGGTTTGTATGGTGAATGCCTGGAAAATGCCTACAGAAAAGGCAAAACTAACTTTGGCAATGCTTGTTTTTGTTGATTTTAGTGTAAACAGAAATAGATACACTCAGAGCAGCAATGAGTCTGTCATATCATGAAGCATAATGTACTTGTCGCTTTGTGTCAACGCGCATTGTGACATAAGGGGCTGGTTAATGCACTTCTACCAGCTTCTTGTCGCAGCATCGGCTACAAAGCATCGACCAAGTTTACCACCAGTGGCAAAAAGCCAGAGGAGGATCAGAGATTGGTGTTTTTGTTCTGATGACTTCAAGCAATTACAATACAAAAACAGAATATAAATATTAGTCCCAGCTTCCAGTACTACATCTACACTATGCTCACTTTGGGCAGCAATTACTGGTACAGCTCGATTAGCTGCGTGGTTATGTGCTCTGACTTGCTAGTTTAAGACTGTCTCCTCATGTATGAAGATTCCCAGGAAGTGGTAAACTAATCCATCCAGGAATACAACAAAAAACAGGTTGGAGACTGCTAGACAACCAATGGTGTTTGGGGGGTTTGGGTAAAAAATGATAAACACAATGATGTCCCTTTATGGAGTCCGCATTTTTAGTTTGGGCTATTGGGTGTTGCTTGCGATACCTGTAAGTCAAAATCATTGCATTAGAGTACAGATAGGGAGGAATGGCATTTGAGGAGGGACACACAGCCTGTAGGTGCTATTTGGCTATTTGACCACCCATTGACAGTTTATGGCCATGCTAATCCCTACAGCCATTCCCACCCAGCTCCTGCCCCTCCCAGCCCAAAACACAATTCTGGGAACAGTGTGAGCTCACTTTATTCAAGCCTTAACATCAAACTTTTCCACTCAAATTGCTTGCCAGTGTTTTATCAAAGAAGTCTTCTGACAGTGAATGACTTCATTGGAGCTGTACGCCTTCTACTGGTGTAATACGATTGTTTTACCAGGTCTGCCTTCAGCCACTCGATTTATGAGCACGCTGCTTGTCCTTCACTGAAGTCCTGTTAAAAAGAAGCAGTGACAAAGCCAACAGTTTTGGCTTGCGTATAAGTACTAGGCATTTGGCCGGCCAAATTGGATTGGATGCCCAGGTACTCGCAACACTTTGCAGTTGCTAGCATTAATGACCAGTTAATACCGCTACGGCTGTGCCTGGCAAGTTTCTTTCCCATGCCTACACAAAAGCCCAAACTGTTGGCATTGCCAATGCTTGTTTAAATGTGTAATACAATATGGGGCGCCTTTTTTCATTTCTTAGTACCTTTGATTTTCGTATTTTGGTGGCAGTGGGTGAGTGACATCACCCGTACAGATGTTACCCTCCTGCAGAGTGGTTACTACAGCCTCTGCCCACTTTCAAGTTGTTTGCACCATGCACCTTTCACAGGAGGCCATGCTGCTTTAAAGTGTCGGCTGCTGAGGGAGTGGTGGTGAGCACGTGGAAGGCACGTTGGACGAGAAGTGTTCTGTAGACCCTTTAGGCCTAATTCACAGAAGTTTTAAACCCCATTGGAAAACGTTCTGTGAATTAGGCCCTTTGTGTTTGTGTTATATGTGGCACATGCCAAAACAATATGCCCCAACCATTCAACATATACTGTAATCACAGGAGAGAAATGTTAAAATAATACATAGTCAAAAAGTAACACTGGACACATTTGCTGACACTTGTTCCAGTGTTTATTGCCTGCTGGTAAACAGAGTATATAAAAACACACGCAAAAACAGGAGATTAAGGAACATAGTAAACTAATACCAAATAAAAGCCACATGTGTAACATAGATGATTTACTAAACACATTAAAAGTAACAGCACTCTCCTCTCACTCGCATCATGCCTGCGGCTGGGGCCAGCAAATGCTTCAACCCCGTTGACTGGCAAGGAGCCACCTAGTGGCGAGATCACAGACAGCATCTCAAAGGACTGCACACTAATATTGAAGCTAGATAAGGCCACCCCAGCGGTGCGATCTGTGCACAACGCGGTAAGATGGATGCGATAAAAAAATGACACTTAGAAAGCTTGCTCGCAGGTGCTGTGTAACTGCCGTGTGCGAGTATGAGTGGAAAATGAAAAATGAAAAGTGGTGCTTATTGATCTACGCAGAGTACATAGACACGTTTGCTGGGGTATTTATGTAAACAGAACGTACAGCAAAAAAACAACATATTCAGCGCCGTGGACGAAATGTGAGAAAAGTGGCAACACATTCAGATGGCAAAAAACTCAAAGAAAAGGAGGACGCATTGAACTGAAAGTTCTGTAAAAGGTGTATTATAAGGTGCTAAGGGCGTTATGGTAACTGCTGAGCACACTTTCTTTTTAGAAATTGAAGTTCAAGCTCCCTGATCACAAATGAAAGTTGCACCGCTCAGCCATTTAGACTTGCAATAGAAACGTCTGTCCTTTGTACTGCTGAAGAAGTCAGTGGATATGTTTGCATCTGTGTGGCCACAGTACACGACTGTACGGGAAGGAATATGTTGTTTTTCTGTCTGTGGATTGGTAAAAAAACACACAAATGGGAAAAATACCAGTAGGTTTAGCCACCACACATGACAGCAGCGGCGGCGCCATTGCCCAACCCCGCCAGGTAGTGAAGGCGGGAGACCCTCTAGGCGGCAGCGCAACCCACATGGCAGCCAGGACATGAGGATAGAGCTCACTCAAGTCTCTGTCAAGAAATGAAAAAGGAATGCAGAAAAGGAAATCACATCAGCCACCAAGACACACATACAATACAGGCAAAGTCCTCTGCCCTTTACTGGGGCAACAAATGTGACTATGTCAAGGCCAATGACCCGGCCATGGGTGAAAATAAGTTTAAAAAAAAAGCTTTTTATTTTCAAATCTCCCCCAATGCGCTAATACGTAAGGAAGCCAACATTTGTCCTGCAATTGAAGTGGTGGGTCTAAGGCCAGTGATGCGCTGGCTTAGGTTATGGAGCTCGCCAGACCTAACCAGGGAATCACAAAGACATGTTATGTCTTGGGATTGGGAGGGGCGTTCACTTCTCTGGCTCTTTCATGTTAATAGTTGCTGACTTGCCTTTGGTCTTAGCGGCTACTGTCAAAATCCATCATCCATTAACAATTAATCAAAAGCCAAAGCGAAAAATGCAGCTGTAAGATTACCACGCCCAAAACTGGCGGATTCTTGTTTAAAATGTAGATCAGGGACCATTTATCTCTCATGCAAATCCGATTTTGGCTACAAAGAGTATCTTGATATCTCCTCTGCGCATGCATGTGCACTGTATTTTACATTCAGAATGAATACACTAGGACATGGGTTGGGTCTAACAGCAACATTTGCCCTATTTGTGGGAAAGGGGAAGAGACGGTCACTCATTGTATGTTTTTCTGGGACAGCCTAAAAGACCTGAGGGTTAGAGACTTGAAGCTGCCTCTTAATACTGTCTATTTTCATAGTCTAGGCAATGGCATGCCTGTTTGTAAAACTACACAGAACATTAATGTAGTTTAATTTGTGGCGAAATGTATCCACAGACCCTGGAAAAGAAGAATTATATTGATTCCGTTATCCCAATAATTATGGGGAACATTTTGACAATTTGAGTTGCTCTTATTTGTGCTAATATTATGAATTGAATCCAGCTGCTCGTGACTCCTTTGTATGTTATATTTGCTTTATGACTTGGGCTGTCTGGGGTTACAGAACCTTTTTGTTTTTCAAACACGTAAGATTTGAACTTGCACTGCTTTCGCTTTATACGTAGGTTTTTAGGAATAGAATGTGTGCGCAAATAATGCTTGTGATGCTATATCTGGTAATTGATGTCATTTAAGTATGATTTTTTGTTGAATTGTTACTTTTTTGCCTGAAGACACAACGTCGAATAAAGGCATCTAAATGACGAATGAAAAATAAATGCAGACAAGTAAAGCAAATCAGATTGTCTGCCTAGTTGCTGCCAAAATGCAATTCGTGTGGTTTCTGCTCACAGTGACTTAGTGCTCCAAAAAACACATTTCCTATCTGCAAGTGCTTACAATTGGTAAGGAATGTCTGGAAATGTATCCGTGACAGACATTGGCTAATACCACGGCCAGCACGTGGTGGTTGAGTCATTCATCGTGTGGTGGGTAACATTTCACTGCCGTGCAAGTTCAGCCTGGAAGCACGTCAGAGCATTTAACTGGTCATTCATTTAAGGTGGCAGCACACTACAGCTGGCCATAAGGTATGAGAGCTCCCTTAGAGAAAGAAACAGTCTGTCTATATCTGTCACTCAGTCTCCCTCAACCTGTCTATTGGCCTCATTACACGGTAGGCGGTAAACCATGGTGCTATTAGCACCATGGTTGCCGCCGGTACCATACCGGTACCGCCATGGAGGAAAGGGGAATTACCACCCCATTCCAAGGTTGGCGGGGCGGTAATTCTCCCTTTCTCCACGGCCCTTCCCCATAGGGCATAATGGGAATGGGGAAGAAGCTTATTAGGGTACCGCAAATTGCGGTACCGTAATTAGCACCAAGGTCCCTTTGCGGGTCCCAACTTTAACGGCTGGTCTGCACCAGCCGTTAAGTTCGGGTCCCGCAAAGGGACCTCGTAGTAAGGCGGAAAGGGTTAATGGTCACCGGTACCCTTACTGGTGACCGTTAACCCTTACCGCCTTCTGTGTAATGAAGCATATGTCTATGAGGGAGAGTGGCGGGCATACTTACATGCAGGCAACTGTGGGAAAGGCACAACAACGGGAGGTACGCCACACAACTCGTTCATTGGCAGAGCCATACGCCGAGACCCAAAGGCCACACAACACCAGAATTCTCCTACGCCATATCCGTTACAGTGTCAGTAAAGACCATTCAGTAATGAATTGCAACAATGGGCCTCATTACACGGTAGGCGGTGAGCCATCGCGCTATTAGCGCCATGGCTCATGCCGGTAAAATACCGGCACCGCCTTGGCGGAAGGGGGATTTACCGCCCCATTCCAAGGTTGGACGGGCGGTAAATCCCCCTTCCGCCATTGCCCTTCCCCATTCCCATTTCTGCCCCATAGGGCTCTATGGGAATGGGGAAGGCGCTAATTACGGCACCGCAATTTTGCGGTTCCGTAATTAGCTCCGAGGTCCCTTAGCGGGTTGGATTTTAACGCCTGCAAAAAGCAGGCGTTAAATCCCCCAACCTGCAAAGGGACCTCGTAGTAAGGCGGTAGGAATTTACCGGTATCAGTATTTTACCGGTACCGGTAAATCCCTACCGCCATCCGTGTAATGAGGCCCAATGTTTATTTCTTCATGTTTTTCAAAATTAGTTAATGAAGAGGACAAACGTAACATACAAATAGCAAATGTGACCAGCATATTGTATGTAGTTCATATAGCTTATCATATCATCATTCACAAAAACGAAAGCATGTCCCCTCAATCAAACTCATACAATCAGTCTATCAAAGAACATCAGCTATGTGCGAGAAACCGTAATGGCAAAGGTACTGCACACACGGCGACATACATCAAAACAGCGCAAAGCCAATAGAGACAAAACACATTCAAGGTGAACAATATAAACAAGTGAAGTACAACAATGGTTATAAGTTACTGCAATCCGTTGGCGGCAATTAGTCACTCTGTCATAGAAAAGTGCAAGAAATGCCTATTATATTTCAAAAGACTAATTCGCAAATTGAAGCTGCATCATTCTGGTGGCTGGACAGTCCTTTTTATCATTGGGTAATAATTGTATTTTCCCTGTGTTGCAACTAACCAACGATCCATGACCTTGCAGAGATAAGCCAACTGTTCCATCCACGTTACCAACAATTGGACACAGAGGTCTTATAATTCACTAGTATTCCAATCTGTTCAGATTCCTTGTGGTGCGCTAGAGGTGTGGGGCTGATTGATGGTTTAGAAACTGATATTCATCCCTGGACCACTGGTGCCCCCACGGAAGTTGATTCATCACAGAAGGCAACTGGGCAGACAGACAGACAGTCTTAGAATCAAACAATCAGAGATTTACATGGACAGAAAACAAGGATCTTAGTAGAACAGACAGATAGGCAAAGAGATCCACTGACATGCAGAAGGATAAAACACTGACTGATAGACATTGAGACAGAGAAAGAGAGTGAGAGTGACTGAGAGACTGACAGAGATGAAGACAGAGATAAAGAGACAATCATATAGGCAGGTGGGCAGACCGATGGAAGACTAAAAAACAAGGAGAGTGAGAGAGAAAAAAGCAAAACAAGCAAACAGCTTCACAAAACGACTAGTAGAGAGACAGAAAGACTAACTGATAACTAGCATGCGGTGTAGGCCAGACAAATACCTGGACTGACAGAGAGGAACAGGCCCACAGAGAGAGCTGTAAAGAGAGGGAAAGGTAGTGCAAGACAGACTAAGCCATTGAGACATGAAGACAGATGGAAATACAGGGTATAAGTAAAACAAAAATAGGGAGTGAAACAGATGAACACAGCCAGAAAGCGATAGACAGCAAGAGAGTTATATACATATAATTTATGGTTTTGGCACAAAGGGTGTTACTGCTTCCTCCATAGCCAAAACAATGCTAGTAGAAAACAGAGAAGGGGTGTTGAGATGTAGGATATGTAACAAGCAGTGCTTGCCACAAGCATTGGTTGAATTAGAATGTCTTATTTACTGTGTTTTCAATCATATCAACCGATCAGCATTAGTTATACAATACTGGTTATCAACAATTACAATATCGACTGATACATGATGCACCCATTGCCCCAATACGATACCCTTTGTCTCCACTACTGGCCACTGTTTGGTGTATATCTGTTTTCCATAGCGGATAGTCCTAAGGTTAAACCGCTGGCATGCCTCCATGCTCTCCATGCTGTGATGCACGATAGAAAGGGTGTTGCCCATGGCATGGTTTCGGCATGGTGACGTATGATGACGTGCACATCTGTGCTAAAGTCGATGTAGGGTTATACTTGTTTCAGAGTCAAGTAGTGAAGTGTTGAGACCATGCACGCCTCAAACAGGAGGATGGCTGCAGGATTCCTTCATCGCCTTTTTGAATTGATCTTGTTTATTATTTTACAACAGAGAAAAACATAGAAAGTCAACATACAATGGACACATTTGAGCCCTTGTTGCAGGAATTAGCCCCATGACTTGGTACTGAGAGGCTTTTTTTCTGTGCCCTAGGGGATTTTTCTGGTTGTCCATTCAGAGGTAATGTGCAGTCCAGGGCCCTTTCATGACCAATGCTCTTTCTGACGTGTACCGGCCGGAGTATCTGCTGGACTGGGTGATTCTATAACCCTATTCATGTTTAATAAGCTGTACGGTACAAGGCGTTAAGAAAACATTTTTGAATATGTTTATTTCGCTGTATTTTTGAAGACTGACATCCATGCCTCTCCCAGCCACCCAGCAAACCCACATAGTGTAAGAGTTGTTTTGTTGCAGTGCATTATGGTACAGTGTAAGAGACAGTCGTGCTGTGAACAACACTAAAGCTAGCCCTTCCCCACCCTCTGTACCATAGATACGTGTTGCCCATGTGTCTAGGTGTATGGAATTGCAATGCATGTCAATAGCATGCAGCACCGCACTGCATTCAATGTCTACCTGCCTAGACCCATTAGTCGCGTTGACTTTAGACGTGCAAGCAGACGTGTCCCTTCATTCTGAACTCATTCAGAGAAGTCACCTGACTCACGTCCTTACGCTGCAACTCTGGCAATAATGTGGACATAACGGTACTTAAGGCGTGTTGCCTTGAACGTTACTGTAAAGCAGTTTCTGAAGAGAATGGGGTTGGGGTGGTTGTGTATACTCCTCGTGTTGTTTAACTGCAACTCCCATCATCCTAGCTAGGATAATCAGTGGGAAAGGCTGGTGGCAGTGGGTGTCTGACTAGTGCCATACCCCAAGTCTCTCGCCTTTGTTTGACTATGCCAGCATAACGCAATAACGTAATACGCTTAGTAATGTTTACTAATATCCATTTTTCATGTCCTGTCTGCCCTCGAGCCACACACATCCAGATACGCCATTCTTTATTCTCTGCATCTTTTCAGCACGTTTTTTTTTACTACAACTTCCATCAGCCCTACCCGTGATATCCAAAAGGTTGCACACAGTGCCCTGCTTCCCCCGCTTTCATATGTCAATGCCAGCATACCGCAGTGATGTTCTGTGTTTGGTAATGTTCTGTAAGGTCAATGCACGTGACCAGTCTTCATTTTCCATCTGCTCTGTGCCACGCATCCAGCTAAAGAACGCCCTTATTCTCGACAACTGCCAATTTCTTTTGACTGCAACTCCCTTCAGCCCTACTGAGCATATTCATTTGGGAGGGCTGATGGGAGAGGTAGTCTGAATCATCTGCTTCCCCCAGCTTCCCTCGGAATGCATATGACAGCATACTGCGGTAATGCACGGTGCTCCCCTGGTGTTTATAAATGGCTAGTAATGTTAATTGGTGTGATCTTCCCACCGGTCTCTCCCCCACATCTAAAGATTTGAAAGGTTCTGGCTACTTTATTTGAAGATGTTGGTTCGATGGACATGCATGCATAAATCTATAAATGACGAATAGATGAAGAAATGAATACACATTCTTCTGGGGGGCGGGAGAACCTGTCTGGGGAGGGCTTTCCTGGTGTTTCAGGGAAAGTCTTTGCTCGTTGGCCTGGGGTGGATGCAAGGAACACTTGCCTGGGTAAATGGGGGAGAAGGGAGGATGCAGGTCAGTGAGCATGCTGTCAGGGCACTTCGCAGAAGCCCGCACAGGAAATCATTTGTTTTCTCTCTAATATGATAGGTGTTAAAGCTTGTATGCACAACAATGCAGTAGTGTGTGCCTCAGATTATGAAACAGGGATGTCTTGTTGTCCAACCCAACAATATCAACTTTATCGATTTATTTTTAATTGTTCTTTGTTGTGATTCTGGTTAAAACCAGTCAACCTTACACAACCTATAGATATAATCACAACAATCAATACAGTAGATACAATCACGTTGAAGAAAAGGGAAGAAGTATTTTTAAATCTCTCTCAAATTATTATCAAAATCTCACATTTAAAATCAGTATAACATAGAACCCTTCAAAAGCATTCTAAAGTACCTAAATCCTTAGCCCACAAACAATAGTATGACCTACTTTCTATACATACAAAGTCATATGGTTCAACATGTACCAATCATTAATCTCATTTCAGTGCTAATATTATTGGCTCCTTTACCTGCAGGTACGCAGAAAGAAAGTGTGCAAATAACAAATATACAGTTTCGTTGTTTCAGGCCTAATTGTAGTATACATATGAGTCATCATGATGAGTACCCGCCTCCTGATCATGGCCTTTAGCTATCATTTCCATGCCGATTTAAAGGAGCAATGTTATGTGTTCACCTGATCACATTTAGGACGAGCCAGAATCTACAATTTTACAAAAGAGGCAGTCCCCTAACCTCTACGAGACATTGATTATCCCTGCTAGTGCCAGCAATTTAACAATGCTATCGCTAGGAGTGTTTCCTCGCCACTGGCCAATCTATAAAAGATATCTCTGGTGTTCACAGAGTCTGAGTTCCATACAAATCTATTGAGAAGAGCCAGCTGCTGAACTTGCAACGCCCCACATTCCATCAAGAGGTGTTCGCTACTTTGCATTGCGTCTGGCAATTGCATAGCAAGCAGTTCCCCATGCCCTGCCATTCCTTCTTTCCTTCACCTTCCCTGATCATTCCGATCTCACCAGTTAGCCATACATGTAATCTCAATCTGAGGAATTGCCCCCGTCAGTATGGGTTTGGGAACTTCCTCAAATAAAGTGCTAAGTATCCCAACGGTTTATCGCGGGGAGAATTGCTCCTATACAAATTGTAGGAAGTCTGAATCGTATGACACTAATCAAGCTCACTTAACGTTTTCGTAACCAGCCCTGGGTTACCTACCAGTAGATCATACCACACTGCGCAGTCACTCAGAATGAGGTCTGCTGCTTTCCTAAAGGCGTTCAAGGGTGGGGGGGCAATTTCTCTTAACCATTGTGGCTCCCAAATCATTATATTACTTTTTTTTTATACCATTATTGATACTGTTGAAAGGTGATCAGGTGTTTGAACAATATGCAGAATCTTATCTGGACACTGTTTCCAGATGCCAACAATCACCTACTTGTCACAATTTAGTAGGCGGTCACTCTCAACTCAGGGAGTTCCTTTCCCCCAAGCAAGGTGGTGCACACCCAAAGCTCTTATACAGATTCGACTTTAGTGAGGCCTCCAACCTGTCTCGCACCACCCGAGCAAATACCCTGTGTACCACTAATGAGCTAGGAACCAGGCCAGTGTATAGTAAGAATATATATTTATTTAAGGTTTCACAGAGAAGAATAGCAACCAAAACATCAGTCACCAATGCCATGGCACTACGCAATGTCACAATTTAAAATGACTTGCACTAATTGACTGACTTGTATTTCTAATGAACCTACAGATACTACAACACATAGGCAAAATTTATAGACTGTACATCAAACACAGAGGATTTCTTGCACATTAACAATTATGACATTTTGACAACCGCCAGTGATTGCTTGGATTATCACAATGCTCTTCTCTCCCAACAATCCCAACCCTCAGGTATCAGTTATATATGACCCCTTAATTTACACTTGTGTATTGGTGCGTTATAAATGCTATATCATATCATATCATATCATATCATAAAGGCGAATACAGTAGCAAAATTGTGTTGACATTTTATTAAAAGGCAGGGTTTGACAAATAGACACAATGAAAAATAAATAGTTTGGGTTTTTTTTAATGGAAAGGCAGAGCCAGTAAAAGTATTAAATGGGAAAATCGTTTTGGGCTTTTTATTTGCGTGAACAATGCCTTGGGAAAATCGTTTTGGGATGCAAATTAATAAATGGGAAATTTCGTTTTGCACATTTTACATTCACTTGAATGGCAGCGTTTTAGGGTTACTTATTTTGGGATTATGGCCACCCCCTTTCTGTACAGACGACAGGGGTTTCAAAAAGGTTGAGTCACCCAAGTACTGTATTGTCTATCCCAGCTCTAACACACTGGGCATGAACTTTGTTAGTTTCAAACTCTAACAACACTTATCCGTGATTTTCTATACAGGAATTAATTGATTTAACTTCAATTCAGTGCGCTAATGATCTACACACCTTCCCCCACAACCCCACAATTTAATGGAAAGGATTAAGCCAGGCAGTTCCCAAAAAATTCAAGTTAAAATGATAGAGTGATTGCCTATAGTGGAATAAATTTGAGTTGGATTTAATAAAATGTGCCCAGTGTCTCCCCAGTTCCACCCCCTACCTGCTATAGGATATGGAGATTAAGGCTGGCAGATTACCCCACACACCTTTGTTGGCATTTAGATTAACCTATGTACATAGGAGGTCTTGGTTATGGGGCATCCAAGGAAACAGCAGGGCTCCTCTGAGGACAGCACAGACCTGGTCAAAGGATTCGGTCAAGGGTACTCCCCAGCACCCAGACTTCCTCTGGCTCCTCAAATGGCAGGCCCAGCTAGCTTCTAGATTTCCCAGTCTCTGTCTCCCACGCAATGTTTAAGGCCTGGCAATAGAGTGGGAAAGCCAAGAGAAAAATCAGAAGTCCAAAGAAAGGTCACAATAGTCGAAAAGTCAAAGAAAATATCAGCGAGCAAGTCACTCTCAGATTGAAAACTGATCTCTTATAGGGCTGGTAACACTTGCTTATTGTCATACTTTCCACGCTACGGATTGGCCAGCCCTCTCCCTCCCCCAATGCTCCCACTGCCTGCTGATAGGACAAGGAGTTAGGGGGTGTGAATGATGGAGGCTGAGGGTGGAGAAAGAGTTATCATCCCAAAATGACAAGTGGGTTTAACTTTTTCAGTGACCTTAACATCTAACAACATGGCAGCAACCCTAATTCTTCAGATAACTGCAGGCACATATATATTTTTGAGTTCTATATTAAAATATGAATTATATTTGGGCACACCCTTCCTGGGAGGAGCTACAATTTTTTCGATTGACTCCTGGGGCGAAATAGTCACAAATCTGCTCCTTCTTGATTCAAGCCTTACTTCCATAACATATCATCACACCAATGTTCTATTTCCTCAGAATTATGAGAAGGCCGGAATCATAACTGTCCTCATAACTTGAATTGTATACATCACGCAGAATTCATTTTTACATGGTCGCGATGGGCTTCTGACCCCGTTTAATATGAACCCAGGATGAGCTCTGTGGAACATACAATGCATTTCTTATTCAAGAAAATGTATTCAATGTTAGTTAATGGCAAGACACCACAAGTGCCCCTGAGTTTCATATCAGCCCCCAACATTTAATAGGTTTATTTTCTCTTCTGTGACCTGATTAGTACATCTGGCTGGTCCATGTGATCATGCCCCACCCTCCTGGGCTTCAAAGGTTTTTGTTCGAAGCTAATGCACAGTTGACTGGGGAGACCTGACCTTAGGGTCACTTCTGCTGGCTCGCTTATCTTCCACATCCACAATTCCGATCTACTCCTTTGTGTTTTTTAGCATTTAAACTGAAAACCAGACCTTCTTCTCCTAGAAGTCCTCAGCCAAAGGTCTTAAGGTCAAAGTTTCAGAGGCACAGACCTTCCAGTTCAACAGTGAAAAACAAGCTACTAACATAATTCTAAAAGAACAGCATTTTACATTGACACAATGGGCCTCATTACACGGATGGCGCTAAGGGAGTACCGGCACCGGTAAGGGCACCGGTAATCCCTGGCGGTAATCCCTTAGCTCCATACTACGAGGTCCCTCAGCAGGTCCCGTCCTTAACATGTGGCCAGACCACACATTAAGGAAGGGACCCGCTGAGGGACTTCAGGGCAAATAACGGTACCGCTAATAGCGGTACCGTTATTTGCTCCTTCCCCATTCCCATTCAGCCCTATGGGGGCTCAAATGGGAATGGGGAAGGGCCTTGGTGAATGGGGAATTACCGCCCGCCAACCTTGGAATGGGGCGGTAATTCCCCCATTCACCAAGGCAGAATCGGTAAAATACCGGCGGCAACCATGGCACTACTAGCGCCATGGTTACCGCTGTCTGTGTAATGAGGCCCAATGTATTTAACATGTAACATTTTGCATTACACAAAGGCCTTCTGTTCATGAATACAATCTTTCTTTTCTAGAATATTAGAACAGAGGTAGATTCATTATTAATCTTATGCACACAGATAGGCCTCAGTTAACATAGGAAACCAGTGTTCACTTTTACAAAAATGAAACAGGCCTTTCTCTTTACATGCTGTGATATTATATGAGGAAAATTAAGTCACTTTATTCCGGATAAACACAATCTGTCACTTGACTTTATTTCTTACATGTAAGGCATCATTCCTCTTTTTTTATCTTTGAAATGTGCATTGTTTTAAATGTATCTTTTCTTTCCATGTGCACTGCTACAGTTTTAAATCTGTCAAAGATTCTTTTTCCCAGTTTACACAAAGTCAGCATCTACTGCATCACTTGTTTCTTTTTCTTTGACTCCATTGGACACAGTTAGCAAAATTAGAGTTCCAAGGAACACTCTCCTTAACTCAGAGGCTTTGTATTTTACTAGAGTTGAAATAGGCCCATTTTTGTTTGTTCACTTGGCCTTATATCGGAACTCACTGTTTTGTACTGGCTTTTATATTTCAATGGAATTCCACATTAGCAAGCTTCACTCTCAATAGGGTGCTAGCATGGCCTCTCCATCTCTTTCACTCTGGGGCTGTCTTTACATTTACATCTCACCTCACAAGTCCCCCCTTGGGTCTTTGACTTGGTTTACCCGTATGAAAGAGTAAGGGAGATTGGGTTTTTTGTTTTCATTTTGCTTTGGCTCATTCCATGAATTTCCTCACTGGTACATGTCTGCTCTTTTCCTGGCCTGAGGGAGGGGCGCTCTGGTCTGCACTCCACTCTTTTTGGATTTTGGGGTTTCAGTCCTGGAACCCCCTCCCTTTCTGGAACCTCCTTTCTGCAGAGAGTAAAAGAGAGGTTAAATATGTTATATAGTACTTCTTTCCCCAGTAAATAGGCATATTTACAGTTGAACAACAAAACAACATCACATAACACCTTGGGCCTCATCATGAGTTGGGCGGTAACCCCGGCGGTATTACCGCCAGCACTATTAGCCCTACCACCAAACCCCCGGCACTATTAGCGCCGGATCACGGGTTTGGTAGAACGGTTGGTTCCCATTCCCCATTGGGCCCATTTGGGAATTCCCCATTCCCCATTGGGCCCAATGGGGAATTTGCACGCCATTACCGCCAGCGGTATTAGTGCCGGCAGTAATAGCACCAAAAATCGGCAAATACGCCAAGGTCATGATATGGCGGACCCTTAAATGAGGCGGTAATAGCACTACCACCGCATTTAAGGGTTAACGCCAGACTCGTGATGAGGCCTATTGACATTTATTTCCCTTACATGAACATTTCTACACAGATTATTTATATATGTTTTTTCTGCTTTTTATACATTGTTTGTGAGTATACATTCTTTAACTCCCTGTTAATGTGTGATATTCTACCTCAGGGTTTCCATCCTTTCTTTTCATTCTTCAGATGGTTCCTGGGATCTTCCCTCACTGGGCTCTTAAATCAGTCGTAAAGTCTTTCTGGGCTGACAGCTCTTCAACTGATTGATATGGACCCATTTCTCTTCCGTATTTCTCCTTTAGGATGTGGATCTTATAGGCAACAGGTGAGATTTTATTGACAATTTCAAAGACACCACACCAAGAGGGGAGGAACTTCTGCTCCTTGGTCTGGTTCCTTTGGAAATGATACAAGTAGACACTGTCACCTACTTCGTACTCCTTCTTGGTAGTTTTTAAGTGGTAGTAGGCTTTCATTCCTTCTGCCGACTTTTCGAAATTTTGCCTAGCATAAGCAAAAGCATACTGAAGGTTTTTCCATACATTCTCAATGTACTCATTGTTAGTGGCCACGTTGATCAAGGTCTGCTCTTGATTTCTGTAGAGCAGCTGCTGAGGTAGCACAATGTTTCACCCAGTCATGAGCTCAAATGGAGACATTTTGGTTGCAGACAATGGCATGGACCTGATAGCCATTAGGACAAGCGGCAGTTGGATATCCCAACTTGGTCCAGAGTCTGCTACAAACTTCTTCAAGATGCCTACAATTGCTCATTGCATCTCTCAACTCCCCCACTCGAGGCTAGGCTGTTGACAATGTGGAGGTTTCTCTTTACCCCTAGTATCTCCCACACCTTGGTCATCACCTCACTGGTAAAAATGACTTCCTTGGTCCGACTCAATCCTTTGGGGAATGCAGAAACGAGAGAAGATGTGATTGATCATTAGTGCAGCAGCCATCTCACCTTACGATTCAGGGCCAGAAGACATTCTACCTACTTGGTAAACAAGCATGTCATGGTCAACATGTCAACATGTACTTATTTCCTCTAAAGGCGTGAATCACTGGCCCAATGAAATCGACTTTCAAATCTGATCAAGGCAGTGTCGTTCCCATTGTCTGTAGGGGAGTTCTGTGTGTGAGCAAACTTGGCTGAAACCGAGCACACACAATACACCCCTTTAAGTAGATAACAAGGTCCTGGCCCATGTGTGACCAGTATGCAACCTTGTGCAGGATTTCTAATGTTGTATGAAACCCGGCAGTGGCCGCGTCATGGGCCTGACTTAACATCAGGCTTCAGAATGAGGTAGGTACTACCCAATGGTCACATCCAGATATATAATCTCAGTAAAAAACAAACCATCTTGGATTTAGAACATTTTGGAAAACTTCATCAACACCCAGAGATCCTCCTTCCCGATATAATCGGATTATATCAGAGGACAATTCACAGGATCTTCAATATGTTGATAACATTTCCCAATAATTGGGTCCACTTTTTGTGCATTAATCAAATCTGCATCTTGGGTTTCTTTACTCCAGTAGGCAGTTGAGATTTCATCATTGGCATGGGTTTGGGACCTGGTGATAGCAGTGAGCTGAATTTCCCACAACAGGGATTCGGTTTCTACGAGATCCCAGTGAATGGCTCTGGTTTTGGCCAACTGATCAGCCAAGTAATTTCCAGTTTTGTCTGGTCCCTCTATTTTGGAGTGACCTGTGATCTTATAGATGGTCATCTCATTAGAGGATATAAGATCATCAATTGATTGATTGATTGAAATTCCCATGCTTTAGTGGTTTATTGTTTGCACACAGCATGCCTCGATTTTTGCAGTTAATCAGGTGTTCCACAAACCCATGACATAATCAGAGTTAGTCATTATGACCAGTTGTTTGAGTTAGTGGTGTTCTGCAGTGAGGATGGCTTTATGCACCGCCATCAACTCTGCCACCTGACTACTTTGGGGACCTATTTTATACCCAGCAGAGGGTTCCAGGGCATCATTCACCCAGGCATTCCCAGTGCCAGCCGCTTGCTCTATTTCCCCATGATTGTCAACATGGTAGAAGCACCCATCCACATAAACTGTGGATATCCCCGAAACATGTCTTCCTCATAGACTTTGTGCGGGGGAACTAAGGTACGCCTCCATATTGTCATTGGTCATCAGACTGTCGTCCTCGTTCTTGAGCACAGTCATGCAAGTCAGCCAATCCTTTCACTAGAGGACTCTTCTTGTTTTGCCCATATCTGACCTCCACAGGAAAGCCTTGCAAGGACAGAATCCAGGGAGTAATTCTGGAATGACTCACGTTCCCTGTTCAGATTTGGTCACTTTGTAAGTATTGCAAGGGTTGGTGAGGATTCTCGACAATGATGTGCTCCCCTGGATGAATGGGCGATAATTCTTCAACGCCCACACCATTGCCAGGGGTGCCTTTTCGTAATTGTTAAATTTTTCCTCCACAGAGGACAAAGTTTTGCTCCTATACGAGATAACTTTGTTGACCTTGTTGTGCTTTTGGTACAATACCAATGTTAAGCAAGTTTAGGAGAACCCCCTCTCCAAGAAGAACTCCTTGTTCTTTATGGGGTAAGCCAAACAAGGGGCATGGGAAAGGCTTCTCTTTCATTTTTATTTCTGCCTCAGATTGTTCCGGACCTCACTCTCATTTGACCCAGGCCTTTAATAAATGGACCAAGGGTCAAGTGACCTCTTCTTCAATTAATTTTCTGCCATAATTAGTGAGTCCAAAAAGGCTTCTTAGTTCTCGCAGAGTCGTAGGGTATTTCAATTTCAATAATGCTTCCACCTTTTTCCCCTGGGGACTGATACCCACTGTGCCTTCTGAAAGGACATTTTTGGGCCAGCTTTCTGCAACTGGGTCAGAACATAGCATATTTCCGCTATATGTTCCTCTACAGTTGAGCTCTTGATTAAGACATCATCTACATAGGCCATGTTTCCTTTTTGCCCAAATTGGGCATGGCCTTATGCAGGAAGATGGTACATTTGTTGTCAGAGTTTATGTATCCAAAGGGCGTTCAGGTCCTCGTGTATTGCTGCTGCCCGAAATTAAAGGCAAGCTTATACTGGTCTTCGCTACTCACAGGAACTGTCCAGTAACAGTTGGTCAGGTCAATGACCTTTGAATCTGGGCCAGTGTTGGATTGATTTAGGGAAGGGGCTATCCTGACATGTGAACCTGTTTATTTAACTCGCTGAGGTCTGCACAAAGTCTCCATTGGCCATTGGATTTGAGTATCCCCAGTGCCGAGTTGTTAAAGGAACTGTGGATTGGACGCAGACATTGGGAAGTCACGTCCTGTACGTAAGACTCCCCCATACGCAGTTCATCTAAGCGCCCCCACTAAGACTTACCCATCATCCACCACTATCTGATTATGATGTTAGACTCTATTAACAGTCTGTACTACATCCCTCCCAGTACTGCTTATGCTATAACACCGTATTAAATGCTCGACCATGGCCCCCTGTCTAGACTGCAGCAGTAATCCAGCTAACTGTACCCTGACAAAATAACGCTGAAACATGCGCACACGTTCAGGACTGCACCTGTAGCATTGTGTCTGGTTATCATGTTTATGTACTCACTATTGTCCACCTGCTGATTATCTACTAATGTGTTTATTTGCTCCGCTTACCTAACTATTTGTCTGGGCTCATATTGCGCATGCGCATACAATGTTAAGCTTACAGTGCTGATGCCCTAAATGCCAAACTGTAATACATATCATGTAACGCGACAGTTGAACACCACATTAGATTGCATATACTGCCCAAACTATACTGCTATACACTACGGTGCCTCTTCCATTGATCTCCCATATAGACTCAACTCGGACTACACCCCACCGCATCCACAGTCATTCATAACTAGACAAGCACAAGAATGACACTTAATTCCCTGTGGCATCTCATATCTATCCTCAACACATTTTACCCACACACACCCTACCATGCAACCTACAACATGATCCCCACCCAAAACCACAGTAATGGACAACACACCACCACAAGCACCACTATCCCCAACCCTACGCTCTCAGATAATATAACCCCAACATGGTTCCTACCCACTCACATTCTTCGCAGTACAGGCCAATGCGTCTCTAGCACCTTGATGCCTAGCCCTATACTTTCTGATACTATAGCCCCTATGTGGTTCCTACCGCCTTGTCTTCCAGCACAATACAATGTGGCCAACAAACATTACTCCCTACACTCGCATACAGCACTGCACCCACTCACATCACCTAAGCCACATGCCTTCAAACATCCCACCCTCCTTCCCTGCACAACCACAACCAGAAACCTTAGACTAGGCTCTAGAACACAGCCTGCACACCCCACCCCCAAAACATAACCTAAACATGTTGCTCCTATCACTCACATCACAGCACCTCCAGACAACCTGCACACTTCCATTCTCAATGCCTCCACCCCTCCCATATTCAACAGAAAGCCACAGTCCACCACCGAAACGATCAAAGGCGCGCTCATCAAAGCAAGATCATTAGTCGCTCATTCCCTCGACATAGCCAACATCATCACCCTCAATTATCTCAACTTCATAGCCATCACTAAGACTTGGCTCCACGTAGCATCAGGTCCTACCCTAGCGCTAGCTATCCCAAACGGCTATTCCATATACCGCTTGGGCAGACAAACAGCTTAAGGAGGAGGCATCACCTTCATAGCAAAGAGCTCCCCCAACATTAGACACATACTCAATGAAACACTCCCATCTGTAGAATTGCTCACCATCAAACTATCCACCACCAATACGAGTACAATCACTATTCATCTTATATACAGACCGCCTGGCCCCATCTCCTCCTTTAACGACGATATTGCTCTCCTGCTCTCCAACAACACCAAACCCAATTCACAGATACTCATTCTAGGTGACTTTAATCTTGGCTACAATGACACAAAAGACGACAAAGCAAACACGGTCTCAAATACCATCTCAAAGCTAGGTTTCACCCAACACATATCTCAACCTACAGACAACAAAGGCCGAACCCTCGACTGGTTAGCAGACCATAATTGCACACCACAATTTTATGCACCTGGACTGACCATCACCTCATTACCTTCACCATCATCAAAGATAAACAAGCATCAGCACCACCCTCCAACGCTCCATCCACATTCACAAGAAATAGCAAAAATATCACAGTTGAGAAACTTCTCCCACTACTCCAACCTCTCATTAACTTTACACCTACCATTGCTAACCCCACAGAACTAGTAGACCTTTATAACACTACTATTCTCAAAGCCGTCAATACCGTTGCGCCGCTTAAACTACGCAAAGCCAAACCACGCGCGCACCTCAACTCTTGGTTCACACCAGAACTAAAAACTCTTTGCAAAAACAAGAGACAAGCTGAATCAGTGTGGAAACATTCTCCGTCCATCAACAATAAGACATCCTACACCTTAGCCTCCAATAACTACAAGTCAGCAATCATCCAACTAAAAAAACATGTATAATGAGAGAATCAGCAAGGCCAAGTCCAACACAAAAGAGCTATTTAACATCCGGAGAGACCTCAAATCCCCATCCCCCATACCGGACACATGCACCAAAGACACGTCTTGGTGTTCAAACATTTAAGAAGCACTCCTTGGAAAAATTGTTATGCTGCAATCGACAATCGAGTCCAAGAAAGAAAGTCTCACCATCGCTGACAATCCTACCTCACCCACCCACACCAAATAAATGGACCACAATAACTTTTCAAATTTTCAAACATCACCACCAAAGAGGTTCGAAGACATAATTACCTCCCTGAAACCATCCAAATGCCAAGGTGAAACCTGCCCGGCCCCAGTTATCAAAGACGCAACCAAACACCTTGCTCCTTTTATCACCTCTCTCATAAACTCATCGTTCACATCCAGCATAGTAACCCAGGGTTTGGAGCGCATGATCAAATAATAAACTAAACCAAACCAAACTAAGCTCATCAATGCCTGCAGACCTTACCTATCAACCTCCAACTGTACAATTCGAGCCAGAGCACTGGTACTCTCAAAAGTTGACTATTGTAATACACTCTAACTGGGCAGCAGCCAAAAGAACATCAACAAGCTTCAAGTTGTCCAAAACAATGCTCTAAGAGCAGCATTGAACATACCTAAACATGAGCACATATCTAACGCAAGACGATCTACCCAATGGCTGTCTATACAGCAAAGAATTGAGTACAAAACACTCTCTCTTACACACAAATGCTTGTCCAACCAAGCACCTAGATACCTCTCAGACAACTTCACGTGTAACATCCCATTTCGCCTAACCAGATCAGCTCAAACCCATTGCTTAAATGTCCCCAGATTCAAACTCCAAAGAGCAGGCGGCACAAGCTTCCCAGTGCACGCCGCAAAACTCTGGAATTCCCTACCAGCTGATCTCAGAACCGAACCATCCTTTCACCGATTCAGACACAGTGCCAAAATATGGCTACTTACCAAAGAAGCATAAGCCCACAACTCTCGCTATCACCCGACTCATGTACATATATCTATATTTATATTGCCACCTCAACTTGCAAAATACTGTTGCTCAATTATTCGGTATATATCTAAGATATCTAAAATATCTAGCTATATAACTGACTGTATATATCTGATTCTTCATTACTGTTTGTATATATTGTAAGAACCTTGTAAATGCCATACCATGACTTCAACAACCATGTAAATGTTCATATACTGCCTGCATATACTGTGCACTATATTAACCCTGTAAATGTCATACAATGCCTTGCACAACCTTGTAATGCTCATATACTGACTGTGATAATGACTGTAACCATGCAACCACGTCAAGCTCCCAGATGCCCCAGGGCCAGACGGCACTATACAAATTAATGAACAAACAAACAAACAAACAGACAAATTATCCCACAGGATTCTAAGTTTTTAATCATCTCCTTGAGTGACTCCATGGATGGGAGAGGTACCCGGTATTGCTTCACAAGTACTGGAGCCATCTCGGGGTCCATGTGTATGGCGGTTTAATGTATCTCTGTGTGTCCAGTCATATGAATACACTGCAAAGATATTCTGAAAATCCAGAAACACCTGTTTCAGCTTCTGTTTTTGCTCTTCAGTCTCACAGGCATCAGCGAGATTGATTCATTCTTCGACCACCTGCTTAAAGCCTGGAAAGACCTCGGGATTGGCAATTTCGGTGATATCCTCCAGTTTGTTGGAGAGATCTCTTGTGATGGTGTTGGGCTGGATGGGAGGTTCCAAGGATGGAGGTAGTCACTGTTGACTCAGAATACCACCTCATCCTTCCTGATGTCACAGGTCACCTCTTCCACACCGTAAGGGCAGGACGAGTACACCAAGAAATTCCACCCTCGTCTGGTGAAAATCTTTTCTGGAGGGATGTCGTTGTCTATACATAAGCAGTCATTTGGAAATGGTCCAATGATCTGATTAACTAAATCAATAGAATATTGTTGGGCGTCAACATCCATTCCAATTAAGGTGTCTGCACCCAAAGTGATACTTCGAGGGTTGCTGTTATCCACCAATATTCAAATGGTGTCATGTTCTAGGTCAACCAGGGGTGTTGGGTGTAAATACAAACCTTGTTGTTGGAGATGATAATTCAAATGTATACAGGCCTCCTGATTTTTGAAGTTCTGTCCTTGCTTAACTTTTAGGAGAATTGTAAACTGTCACACCTGTTCTGGGATGGTAACCTCTTCTCTCACTTGAACTTCAACCACAGAAGGCAGCAATTGAGCTGACCGGAAGGCTTTCTCAGTGTTGTCAAAGCCCATGGGGGGCACCCTCCAGTCAGGACTAAGCTTTGTTATTAATTTGTTCCAAATTAGTTGTGAATCGATTAAAAATGTCACTGCATAAGTAAAAGGCAGAGGGGACAGCTCTCACCACCCGACAATTATGTTCTATGCTTTTGTCACCAATGGACATTTTGAGCATACACCTGCTATGCAGGAGATGTTTGGAATTTGGAGTTTCCAGGCCTATTTCCCACTTATCAATCACTTTAAATGTGGGAATGGTCTGATCTTTTGGGAGTTTCCCGAATAAGGATTCACTGAGGAAGCTTCTTCTGTTATTCTGGCTAAAACAGGCTCCCCCCCTCATTTATCTGAATGGGGAAAAACAGCTGTTCACCCTTTATCTGGATGTCGGTCAAACTTTGAGCTGGTTTTCAAAATCCTTTGTCATGGTATTTGGGTGTTCTGCTGATTGCAGTTGGTATAAAACTTTAGAGTATTTCCTGCCAGTGTGGAATGCCACTTAAAACTTGGAGGGAGCTTGATTTTCAAGAATGGAGAAGAGTTCCCATAACCAGCTTGTTCTCTGCCAGAGATGACTGTCATGTCTGGAACTTGATAGTTCCTAAAATTAAATTCTATTTTGTCAGATTGTTCTTGTATCATGTGGCACGTGCCATTCCAACTCACATAATTTGTGCTCTGTTTTAATTTAATTGGCCAGTTAGTCCGAGTGAAGAGGACCTTGTTCATGCAGTCAATCAAGGGTGATAACCTCTGAAGTAAGTAATTCCTCTAGAGACATTGTGTGCCCTCGGGAGTCACGACTATCACCCAGTGTTTCACCCTGTCATCCAATTTATATCTCCAGATCCGCAGTCCCTTCGACAGAAATATCATTCCCATCAAAGTTTTGGAGTTGTCCAGGAAGAGGTTTCAGGGGAATTTGGTGACTTTCCCCCCCTTCCAGAATTTAGTTGGTTGAAGGCCTTTTTGGACAGGAGGGTGGCTTGGGATCTGGTATCCACCAGTACTGATAATGCACACTGACCCTGTTCTTGGCAGAAGCATAACATCTTCCTTCTCTCTCCTCAAGGAGTTAAAGAAAATGTGCATTCTGTGCCAGCTTGGTGGCTAACTTTTTTATATTGTACTCTGACACTGTGTGATCTTGGACTGTTTTCTGTGTCGGAGTCCTGGAATCTGTAAAAATAGATTTTGAACCCAGAAAAAGGTGGCATTGGAAAGTTCCCTTTTCCCCTGATTCATTGCTGCCCCCCTTTTCCTGGAGACAGTTACCCAAACCTGCTTGGGGAGGATACCTCTGTGATTTCTGGGTCATCTGGGCGACATTGTTTGGGTTTAAGAGCTTGTTGCTCTGGGTCAGTTTCCATACCTACCCATCAAAATCAGGGTCTTTTGGGGCCCATTTTTCCTAAAAGGGATCCCTCCATCTCTGAAAGAGATGATTTCCTTCCATGAATCCTCCAGGGATTCTTCCCCTCCCAAAGGAATGATGCAGATTCCCTCCACAAAGTGGGGTTTCTTTGGCTTTCAATTTCTCCTACTCACCCTCTGTTCTTTAGGTTCCAGCTTTTCTCGGTAGAACATTCATGTTCAGAGGTTTCCAGGGGTTTTGTTGTGGTGGGAAGGGAAGCTTCCTCTAGGGCTTTGCATCTCCCTTCCACCTGGGCCCCCTCCTCTGGAAAATGTTGGTTGCCAGAGTTTTCTTCCTGTTATTGCTCCCCCAGGGCACTAGACCCGGGTGTTGAGTTTTTCTGGGATGCAGTTTCCAGTTGGTGGTTCTGCTGAGCCATTAACATGCAACCAAGTTCATGGGTTAATTGTTGGACTTCTCACTCCAGTTGGTAGGAAGGTCTGGATTCATTCCTTTGTTGCTCCCGGAAAGGGAAATGAACAGCTGTTCCTTCTCACAGAGTAGCTTGGGTATTCAGAGTATCTATGATAACCTTCCATCCTAGGTCTCCCTTCTCCCGGATCCGGGAATCTATTGTCCTGAATGCGTGGAGAGAGAGGAAGATTATTCTGGAAATTAGGGATTGAAGGGAATCTGGGAAAGAAGCTTAGGTTGGTGGGGTGGAGTATTTCTTCCCTCCTGAGGGACATTTTGAGTGAGGTTTCCCAGGCTGGTACCTTCCTGGTCGGCCCTCCTTTCTGAACTGGGGAAGTGTAAACATGCCCCAGGATTGGTCTTTTACCCTTGTATCTTGGACTGATGTACATGGCAGGGTCAGATGGAGTGTTGGTCTGGTATCCTGCCTGGATATTGCCTGATTTAGTTGGATCCGAGGGTCTCCTCCGCCTCTCGTTCTGCTGATTGTTGCAAGGAGTATTTTTAGGCCCACCCATCTCCAAGTCCAATGAGGGAATATTTTTCACCTTTGCTACCTTTGCAGCGGTAGGTGTGTTGATGGTTTGGGGTTTTTCTGGTTATTCTTATTTTCATATGGCTTGTGGACCTCATAGATGCTGGTGGCCTGTTCTATCATCCAATCCATGGTCCTTTGCTCAGTGAAATCCCTTATTAATTGGGTCATTATGTATTTTGGGAGCGTGTGAAAATATGTGTTGATAAACTGCCGCCTATTGCTGTTCACCCATCTAGAAGTCTGTGCAATTGCTTGTTTCAGCTCTTGCACAAACTCTCTAGGTGCTTTGTCTTCTCCCACACTGCAGGTTGTATGCCGCTTTGCGGTTCTCCTGCAGGTTCCTATGGATTGAAAAGCGTTTAAGATTGGCCACCTTAGAGGTCGACCATTTTTGCTGATCCTGGTCCTCCAGCCCTGCAAAGAAGCTGGAGTATTCATTGGAGAATGTCCACTTAAGGAATTCCAGACAATTCCCATAATTATTAACACCAAATGATGTAATCATTTTCTCATAAAGCTCTAGAGGCTCTCATACTGAGTATTTTGCATTCTTATGGAAGGGAGTGATGAAGCTTTTTCTGGCCTTTATCTGCCGAATTGGATTTTTCACCAGACCTTTCTTCTATTTGGCAGACTTCCTTTTCTGCTGCACTCTCTGACTCAGAGCCGCTACTGTTGGTGTTCCATTCCCTGTCCTCTAGGCACTCTCTAAATCTATGAGACTGGGAATACCTCCCATGATTACAGGGTCTGGACTCGTATCTCCTGTGGTGCTCGAGGCTCTCAGGGCCATTTCCCTTATACTCCCCTTTTCGCAAAGGAGAGTACTCATCCTCCTCATCCCTCCTTCCAGGGATGGTGGGGAATTCCGTCCTCCCTGAATGCGTGGAGGTTTTTAAGAGGTTCTTTTGAGGCCTAAACTCTGGTTCATCTCTTTCTATAAAGCAGACAGGTGGTCTCTTTGTAACGTCATTTTCTGCCAGTCCAACTCCCTGATCTTTCCATCATAGGAGCCCTTCTGGTCAGAAGTACATGCCAAGGTATATTTAAATTTCCAGAGCTTTGACTTAAAAACCCTGAACCCTCATTGATGTCAGATAAGGACTGGCCTTCTGGATCAGTTGTACTAGGCCGGGTTGTGTCCAGGTGCATCATGTTTCCCTGTTCTTGAGAATTGGTATGCATGAAGACAGCTGCACCCTGCACATATGAGGTGGTGAGTTGGCTTGCGGTCCCTGGTAATGAGGTCATCACTTCGTAATAAGAGGGTGCTTTTCCAGACCCTGACTGGTTGGGTGCCTCAAAGTCTGTTTATATTTAGCTATTTCACTTTTCAATCTTTTACAATTGTTTTTCTCAGTCCCTATCTCCTGGTGATATGCAGAGGCCTGAGTTCTCAATTCTGACACCAGTGCTTCAGTGCCTTCTAGAACTTTATTTTGTGCCATTAATCAGTCTCGTAGTCCCATGTTCTCTTCACAATGGGACTCATTTTCCTTCTGTGAGGCTTGTATTGTCTGTGCAAATTCAGAGCGTTTCTTTTTCAGGAGACTAATCTCCTCCTATTGCACAATTTTGGCCTGTGTTGCCTGCTATAGGTCAATCTCTGCCTGCCTCTCACGTTCCATTAATTGTGCATTTTCAATTGACAGTATCCTACTGTCAGTCAATTGCTGAGAACAGGACTCACTTTTATCTGTGACCATCCTTAATTGACACACTTCCTGAAACAGGGAATTTCTCTTGACTTAATTTGTTATTTTCATCTCTCATTTGCTCTATCTGCTGTCTCAAGGTCTTCAGATCTTGGTGCATCTAATCGAACTCACCCTGAGAATCAACCCCTGTGATTGAAATGTGAAAATGTCCTCTAAGTAGGCTCTATTATGAACAACCTGCTAATTTAATTTATGTTGACTTGTGCTTAGATTTTCAACACATTCTTTATACTCCCCTTGCAGTGCAGACAATGGAGTCTCGCACTCTGCATTTTCTTGCTGTTGTTTTGTTTACTCATCTTTTAGCTGTTCAATAATATTTCCTGATTTTAACTGCAAATGTCTTATAATTGTTCCAGCTCTTTCTGGGGTTGATTCAAAAGCTTAGCTTGGTTTTGCACAGAGGCCACACTGTTCCGGTGTCTTTCTTCAGTGACCAGCATATGGAAATAAATGTATGCTGTGAGCTGAGAATTTTAATTTGCTCATCCTTGCTGATGTGTGTCATGTAGAATTTGGTCAGGGCCTGATGGAAAAGCCCATTATCCTGCCACATGTCCACATTTGCAGCGGTAACCTCCTGCATCATCCTGGCTTGCCACATTTCATGTTCTTGTTCCATCGTTTATCCATCGTTAGGCCAAAATATCGGGCGCGATGCGGAGCCACAACGAGGCCAGGCATCCTTGCAGTTGCTAAGCAACCATCTGTTTCTAATTTCCCCCTTTCTGCCAGCAGGCGGAAGAGCCGGCCCACCGAAGGCCACCTAAGGAACTGGTTGCCCCTGTTCAGCCATGGGCGCCGTGGGCATTTGAAGATAACAAGCCTTATCAGCCCATTCGTTTAAGCGACGTACGGTGAGAAAAAAAAATGTAAGTACTGTTGTGCCCAAATTTCACGTATGGAACTAGTAAAGCACCCCTCCAAAACTAGGATGTGCTGATCCTGTTAGATTACTATCCCACGAGTTATCTGGATTGATGCTCCATACCCAAGACTCTCCTACCTATGACTTCATGCCATGCCCATAATTTGCACCCTCGAAACTAACGTAACTCTATACCTGGAGCCAATTTAAAGTTCATGTCCGAGAGAACCAGCCTATATATTGGTAATTTAACCAACTTACTTCATTGTGCTAATGTTATGCTAACGTATCTATCACTTGCTTATACCAATGCAATTCACCAGTGCACGGAGCTACCTATCCCCTGACAAAGGTATCAACCATAAGCAGATACAATCCTGCATGTTTCTGTGACACCTGTACTAGCCTTGTATTAACTGGTTTGCATGTTAGTCAACTAGCCGAGTGCACCCAGAACCTACCAATGTGTGATATGAACTAGCACCTTCAATATGTAAAATGCGTACCTGCCATCATGAAATTGATGTGTTAATCTGAGTTAGCCTTTTCTGTGTTTATCTGAGTTAGCATGCACTGCGTGTAAAAGTTGATACTGCTCAGTACACTTGAACTAGCCTACGTTGTGGAAATTAGCATCTTTTGCATGTAATTTCGTACTGAAACTAGCCTAACCAGAGTAAATTAGCCTTAGTTTATTTTGTGCATTTAGAAGTATGCTGTCTACAAGTGAATCAGCCTACACTCGTAAAAACTAGCGTACTTTGTTTGAATTGCAATTAGCCTACTTCAAATCAATCTGGTCCTACACCGCACAGTCTCTAATCACTTTTCAGATAACTATAAACTAAATCCTTGCATTACCAATTTTAGCGTGCCCTGGATTATCTCCTACAGCACCAACACCTAAAAATGCACAGATTAAGGAGCCTCTTGTTATCCTTCACCACAGTAATATTTACTGCCGGTATACTGACGTTCCCAGACCCCCAACACCATACCATCCCCCCATGGTATAACGGCCCATTCTCCTACCCTTGTGAATAGCCTGCATCACTTTCAACCATCAACTAAATCTTGCATGGCCTCCCTGCTGCCGCCTATGTATGACTCCCAGCCTTGTAACACCAATGAGAGAAACGAAAGGCTCTGCTCAAGACTAGCTAAATAATATGAACCATTAGCAAGAACCATTGTGATCCCCAATAAGAGATATAACCTATTTACTGAAACCTCTAATATGAAAGAAAAATGTCACCATAGTTCTCGACATGCCTATGCGTCTTTTAAACACTATACTCCCAAGACCCAAAGCATACAAGTCTCACCTGCATCAGTTTCTGCTGCCTATTCTAACTTCAAGGGTGCTCTAATAAATGCCAGATCTTTGGTCGCACACATAATTGAGATATCTGACATCATCCAGTCAGAACACCTTGGGCCTCATTACGATGTTGGAGGTAGCCATGGTGCTATTAGCGCCATGGCAGCCTCCAAACTCATTCCGACTCCGCCCGGATGAATGGAGCAATTACCGGTCCATTCCAAGGTTGGCGGGACCGGTAATTCACCATTCACCAGGGCCCGTCCCCATTCCCATTTGAGCCCCCATAGGGCTTAATGGGAATGGGGAAGGCGCTAATAACGGTACCGCAAATTGCGGTACCGTTATTAGCTCTAGAGTCCCTTTGCGGGTCCCGTCCTTAACGCCTGAAAAAAACCAGGCATTAAGGAAGGATCCGCAAAGGGAACTCATAGTAGGGCGGTAAGGTATTACCGGCACCGGTGCCCTTACCGGTGCCGGTAATCCCTTATCGCCCAGCTCGTAATGAGGCCCCTTGACTTCCTAGCGCCACAGAATCCTGGCAACATGCTGCTGCTGGAACAGCCCTCTCTCTGGCTATCCCTAATGGCTACACTATTTTAAGATCTGACAGAACTGAAACTCGAGGAGGAGGCATTGCCCTCATTGCGAAAGATAATCTACCAATCAGACTTGTGGCACACCATGACATTAAATCATGTGAGAATCTCACAGTCAAGCTTGATATAAACAATTCCCAGACTCTCACGATCCATCTGATTTATAGACCCTCAGGCCTTATCGGTATCCTATCTAATAACCTAAAAAACTTGTCTCAAGACCTACTACTAGGAGACCTGAATTATGGCTTTGCTGACCCTAAAGACTTACATGCATCCAATGTGGCCAATACCTTAACGGAACTAGGCTTCACCCAGAGAGTGCTCCACCCCTCCCATAATAAAGGAAGAACACTCGACTGGGTAGCAGACTACAACAGCAATGCCTCAATTTCATCCATATCCCCTCAGATTTGGACAGACCACCACCATATAACCTTCTCCTTAGCAAATGAAAATCATATTTCTTTACCTATATCGCTAGCTCCACCTATTCCCTCAAGGAACAAAAAGAACATTACCTACAACAACTTACTCCCTCTTATTCTCCCTTCACTCAACGAGCTCCCTGAAAACATGGGGCCTGAGGCATTGTTTAAGGAATATAATCAATTTATGTCCACCTCACTTGATGTAATAGCACCCCTTAAAATGAGACAAAGCAAACCTAAAGCACATCTCAATTCCTGGTACACACCATAGCTGAAAACATTACGAACAGAAAAAAGACAATGGGCCTCATTAGGAGTTTGGAGGTAACCATGGTGCTATTAGCGCCATGGCTGCTTCCAAATCCTTACGGACTCCGCCCTGGTGAATGGAGCTATTACCACCCCATTCCAAGGTTGGCGGGGGCGGTAATTCCCCATTCACCAGGGCCCTTCCCCATTCCCATTTGGGCCCACATAGGGCTCAATGGGAATGGGGAAGGCGCTAATAATGGTACCGCAAATTGCGGTACCGTTATTAGCACCAAAGTCCCTTTGCGGGTCCCGTCCTTAACGCCTGGTAAAACCAGGTGTTAAGGGAGGACCCGCAAAGGGAACTCGTAATAGGGTGGTAAGGGATTACCGGTACCGGTGCCCTTACCGGTACCGGTAATCCCTTACCACCCACCTTGTAATGAGGCGCGATGTGAGGTATCCTGGAAATTACTACCATCCGAGGAAAACAAGACTAACCTCAGTAATATATCAGCTCTCTACAAAAGGGAAATACTCCTAGCTAAACGTGAAACCTATAATGTCAGAATATCACAGGCCAAATCAAGTATGAAGGAGCTGTTCGTCATCCTGAAATCGCTTGAAGCCCCTATCCCAGTGCCAGACAACTGTATTAAAGATAAACTATCGTGCTCTAACATACAGCAAGCACTGGCCAATAAAGTCACAACCTTACAAACAAAAATTGCTAAGAAAAATGCATCATTAACCAGTACTACTCCACCTATAATCGCCCCTGTACCACCCAATATCAGTACGGACCCACTGCGCTTGAAGTTATGTCAAGTCACTATAAACGAAACTGAAAAAACTATATTATCGCTGAAACCTTCAAATTGTCAGGGTGACCAACGTCCAGCACAACTTATAAGAGATGCCGCCAGAGACTTGGCCCCATTCATCACAAAACTCATTAATGGCTCATTCTCATCAGGCACTTTCCCATCTAATCTCAAGGAATCATGGGTGCTCCCGTTATTGAAAAAACAGACCCTGACGCTTTGATTCCTACCAATTACCGCCCGATTACCACAGTCCCTTTTCCTCTAAAAATTTTAGACAAAATGGCTTACTCACAAATTCAAATATATCTTGAATCTAACCTTCTGCTAGGTGCATGGCAATCCGGTTTTCGGCCTCAGCATGGGACCGAAACATCTCTAATAGATCTGAAAGCCCAGATTGACGAACTCAGAGATAAAGGGAAATCAGCCCTTCTTCTGCTCTTAGACCTATCGGCCGCATTCGACCTTGTGGACCACGAGGTCCTATGCAGCCATATGGCCTCCGCAGCGCACTTCTCAGCAGAAGCTATAGCGTGGATACAATCCTTTCTAAGTAATCAGACTATGCGAGTCCTTTCACCTACTGCAGCCGCAGACCCTATCCCCATCACCTGCGGAGTGCCTCAAGGATCTTGCGTCTCACCTACCCTATATAATATTTTCACAAAGCCCCTTTTCGATGATCTGGATCATCTTGGTATCACCTACACCAACTATGCAGATGGTACTCAGATCCTCCTACCACTTACTGGGGATTATGACAAGTATATCTCATCATCCAGGCATGGATGGCCACCCATGGACTATGCCTGAATGATGACAAGACTGAGATCATCATCCTGGGCACGACCTCAAACCTTAATAAATTGAGCCCCAATTACTCTGCTTTCAATATTGATAACAATATTATCACTGTCACCAAAGAGGTCAAAACTTTGGGTTTCTACTTGGACTCAACCCTATCTTTCAACAAGCAGGTCATTGCCATGGCTTCGGCTACAGCATATGCCTGTAAACTGATTAGAGCAGGTAAACCCTTCTTGTCTAACAACAGCTGTATTACCCTTGGCAGGGCGCTCATTTTGTCAAAGCTTGACTACTGTAACGCACTGTACATAGGGGCGAACAAACAAATTACTAAGAAGATTCAACTCCTTCAAAAAAATGCTCTTAGGGCAGCTTTGGGAATCTCTACGAGAGAACATATCTCCGAGATCAGAAGAGCGAATAACTGGCTTTCAACATACGACAAAATCAAGTTAAAAGTCGCCTCACTTACATACAATTGTTTGAACAATGCGGCACTGTGCTACCTGATAGACAGATTCACCATGAAATCTTCTACAAGAACCACCAGACTATCTAATACCAATTGCCTCTTAGTCCCTAGATTTAAGCTATCTATAGTCAGGGGGAGTAGCTTCCCGGTCAAGGCAGCCCAATTATGCAACTCTTTACCTACCCCACTGAGGGGAGATCAATCTTACCTAAACTTCCGTCAGAGTATAATAAGATGGCTCAAAGAGTCTGACATCTAGGCCTACTCGCACACCTGCATATCTACGACCAACCTGCTCTGCCTCTCCTGTAAAAGTTATTGTTCAGCTACCAGCCTTATTTGGACTGTCCTCAATATCTGCGGTATCTGTCCTCTCTTAGGATTATGTCATGTCGTATTTGTATCTGTCCTCTTTTAGGACTATGTCACTTTGTTGTTTCCATTTGATTTCTATTTGCGTGCTCACTTTCCTTGCTCTGTATATTTCATATGTATTATATTATCCATATATTGTATTGCATTATCCTGATGTGTAACCAAGCTGCAAAGTATCTTATGCTGATACCTTCGGGTCTGGTGCGCAATACAAATAATAAAACAAACAAACAAAACAAACAAACATCGATTCACCTTTAATAAACAATATGGATAGGAGGTGCTTCCTGGCCATATGGATTTCTCTGGTGCTCATTCTGAAGTGTATTCTGTACCTTATATACTCTATATGCAAGGGCAAAAATCTCAACCCTGTTCCTGCTTAGTTTCCACTCAAAATCAACACTGTTTTATCTATACCCTGGCCTGGAACCCAGGGTACAGGCCTGAATGGCACAATACAACACAACTTTACATCTACTGGAATGCAATTACACCCAAATTAATAGTCTGCTGCCACTGCACTGTCATAAGTGAAGACTTTCTCTAATCCTGGACGAGCTCCCAGCTTTGTCAGCGATTTATTAGGCGGTCACTCTCAACTCAGGGAGTTCCTTTCCCCCAAGCAAGGTGGCGCACACCCAAAGCACTTATACAGATTCAACTTTTGTGAGGCCTCCAACCAGTTTCGCACCACTCCAGCAAACACCCTCCTTACCACCAATGAGCTAGCAACCAGGCCAGTGTATAGTAAGAATATATATATATATTTAAGGTTTGACAGAGAAGAATAGCAACCAAAACATCAGCCACCAATGCCATGGCACTACACAATGTCACAATTTTAAATTACTTGCACACTTACTGACTGACTTATATTTCTAATGAATTTACAGATACTACAACACACAGGTAACATGTTTAGACTGTACATCAAACTCACACAGAGGATTTCTTGCACATTAACAATTATAACATCTTGACAACCCCCAGTGATTGCTTGGGTTATCACAATGCTCTTCTCTTCCAGCATCCACCACCCCCAGGCATCAGTTATATATGACTCCTTAATTTGAAGGAAGGGTGCAGAGTGTGGGAATATAGTAGCAACACTGTTTTGGATTTTTATTAAAAGGCAGGGTTTGACAAATAGACACAATGAAACACAAACCATTGTAGTTTTTGTTATTGAAAGGCAGAGTCAGGAAAGGAACTCAATGGGAACATTGTTTTGGGGTTTTTATTTGCATGAAATGCAGGGCCTTGCGAAAATCGTTTTGCAAACTTTACATTCACTTGAATGGCAGCATTTTAGGGTTACTTATTTTAGGATTATAGACACCCCCTTTCTGTACAGAAGACAGGGGTTTGAGAAAGGTAGAGTCACCCACTGGGCATGAACTTTGTTAGTTTCAAACTCTAACAACACTCATCCCATGATTTTCTATTTGGGAATTCATTGATTTAACTTCAATTCAATGCACTAAGGATCTACACAGCTTCCCACCTCCCGACAATTTAATGGAAACGATTAAGGCATGCAGTTCCCAATGCAATTCAATTTAAATGATAGGGTGATTTTCTATAGTGGAATTAATTTGAGTTGGATTGAATAAAATGTGCCAAGGGTCACCCCAGTTCCACCCCCCACCCACTATGCGAAATGGAGATTAAGGCTGGCAGATCCCCCCCACACTTTTGTTGGCATTTAGATCAATCTACTTACATGGGTCTCCATTGTTATGGGGTATCCAGGAAAACAGAAGGGCTTCTCTGAGGATTACACAGATCTGAGCAAAGGCTTTGGTCAAGGGTAATCCCCAGCACCCAGACTTCCTCTGGCTCCTCAAATGGCAGGTCCAGCTAGCTTCTAGATTTCCCAGTCTCTGTCTCCCCCACAATGTTTAAGGGCCAGCAATAGAGTGGGAAAGTCAAGGGAAAAATCAAAAGACCAAAGAAAGGTCCCAAGAGTCGAACAGTCAAAGAAAATATCAGCAAGCAAGTCCCTCTCAGATTGAAAACTGATCTCTTCTAGGGCTGGTGACTCCATTATCATCATACTTCCCATCATACTTCCCACATTGCGGATTGGCCAGCTCTCTCCCTCTCCCCCCCCAATAATCCCACTGCCTGCAAATAGGACAAGGCGTTAGGGTGTGTGAAAGATGGAGGCTGAGGGAGGATAAAGATTCATCATCCCAAAATGACAAGTGTGTTTAATTTTTTCAGTGACCTTAAAATCTAACGACATGGCAGCTACCCTACTTCTTCATAGATAACTGCAGGTACATTTTTCAGTATATATTTTATGGGCAGTCGGAAATTACTAATCATATCTTGGCACACCCTTCCTGGGAGGAGCTACAGTTTTTATCGATTTACTCCTGAGCCAAAATAGTCACAAAACGTACCCTTTGTGATTCAAACCTTACTTCCGAAACCTATCCTCACACCAACTGTCTATTCCCTTGGAATTATGAGAAGGCCAGAATCATAATTCTCTTCATAACTTAAATGGTATACATCACACAAAATATGTTTTTACATGGTCCCGACGGGCTTCTGATCACCTTTAATATGAACCCGTGATGACATGCATATAGCTTGGCTTGAATTGTTTTCACAGATACAGGATTTGATGAAACAATTGTTAGCCGGACAGCTCTTTCACTCTTTCACACAGATTACTGCCTATTGCCTCTTGAAGAAGTTCTGAAAATACCATTAGGAACAAATCATGTCAGGCTGAATGCTGAGACAAGCCATCAAGCCGTCTTTTCCATGTTGGTTTTTTGCTCTATAAAAAAGAGATCCAGGCAGTAGAATAGATAATAAAGTATGCATATTGGTGATGTTTTCCTGCTACATACAAGGTTCCCATGTACATGTTCTTGAGGATGCTGTCATATTTGTTTGTATATTTCTCATAAAATTGTTTTAAGGCATTTCATTAAGATGTTTAATTCAGGAGTAGGGGTATGAGATAGATGTACACACCTAGGCAAATCTCTACATAGTAGTATTTGATCTAGAGCCCACCTCTACTCTCTGCGCATGTCCCTAGAACTCTCTGTATCTGCACAGGTTGAGTGGAAGATCTCGCTCATCTAGCACAACAATCAGGTTTCTACCCTTTGTCTTTGTTAGAGTGCTTGAGTTACTGCGCTTGTTATCTTTCACAGCACAGTGATACTAAATTCGCACCCAGGGAAGGGCCATTAGCCAATCAGGTGGCTGGAACCGTGGGGGAGAATATACATTCTCTGTCCGCTGTTCCAGCCACCCGGGGCACTTCCCTGGGTGGCGTAATTATTTTTAATGTGGGGAGCCTCCGTACCCCCAAACCCCACAAACCAAACAAAACCTCTCCCTCACCACCTCCTTCCCCCCACACTTACATGCGGGACTGGAGCTTTGATCTCCAGTCCACCACACCGCACTTTCTGGCCGCCTCTTAGTCCCTTTTCTCTTTGGCGGCCGCCTTCTTTTTTCATTTTTCTTAATTTTCTTCCTCGGGCGATTGCCTGCGCAAGCAGCAAAAATCTCCCGAGATGAAAAAGGAATGAACCAGATGAACCACATGGTGCGAATGGCTTTCACGTGCTAGCAGGGTTGTTGGACATGGCCAGTAACAGCCTACAGCCATCGCTGACCATGGCTCGGGCTGTTGGGCCGTCACTGGCCATGTCCGTCCCTCTGCTGGGGTGTAAAAACCACAGTGGCCCTCATTCCGAGTTGGGCGGTAGCCACGGTGCTATTAGCACCATGGCTGCCTCCCAAAATGGGTCCCGGTCCGGTCTGGTTGAATGGGGTCCTATCGGGTCATTTCGACCCTGGAGGACTCGGTAAATCCCCATTCACCAAACCATTCCCCATTCCCATTTGAGCCCCCGTAGGGCTCAATGGGAATGGGGAAGGTGCTAATAACGGTACCGCAAATTGCGGTACCATTATTAGCTCCAAGGTCCCTTAACGGGAACCGCAAAGGACGTGTGGTCAGACGACACGTCCTTTGCGGTTCCCGTTAAGGAAACTCGGAATTGGCCAGTAAGGGATTACCGGCACCGGTCTCCTTACAGGTGCCCGGTATCCCTTACCGCTCAACATGTAATGACCCCCATTGTCTGTCTCAAATTACGAGAGCTCGGCCACAGATTAAATACCTTTATTACATGCTGTGACAAAATGTGTCCTTTACATCGAGTACAAATCAGCATTTAGTGAATGCATGAGTCATGCTTGGAGCAGGTGCCCATCTCCAGTTACTGTCTCACCTCACTGCTCTACGCAGGGTCAGAAGTCTTAAAAAAGCCCTCGTAGCGCCTGCCTATTATGATACAGGATTCGCCCATTAAGTATGTACATGTGTTTCATATGCAGACTGACTCTTCCCCTCACCTTCATCTTCCATGGCACCATGCAGTACTTGCCCCCATGTTCCTTCTAACACCTTCCTTGGAGTCTGCCCTCCTCCCATTCCTTATAACACCCGGTAGTGACCTGCCTTGAAAAGGCAGGGTCTCCTTTCTTGGGAAGTGATGGTACACAGGGATCTTCCTGGTGTAATATAGTATCTGCTCAGAGGCCACCACGATAACACAAAATAAACTAAAATAAATATGATATTATAAGTAATCTATAACGTGCCTGTACACAAGTGTTTCTAGGTAAGACAAAGGAGGGAAACAGAGAGGGGAAAAGACAAACAATCTTACTAGACCTTGTGTCATTCAGATCATGCAAGTGCGACAATGCCAAGTGTAGGGGAAGGAAGAGGGACTGCCCATGCAGTGAAACCGCATGTCCAGTCAAGTGCAAACCAAACCAAATTCATGGAATCCAATGTGCAACTTCACTTTGGGAAACGCTACACACAAACCTCGAGGACTCGCTGCCACGTGAAAGGAGGCGCAGAGAACTGTGTGCATAGGATCCAGCGTTTGAAGATAAGGTTTGCATAGCAATTCAGGGGTGACAGCACATAGTTGAGGTGTCGCTTGGAGTCAGGGGTGATCATATGCAGATTAACAGAGTGCAGCCTTGAAATACGGGGGTTCGCGCACAGGTTTTCTGCCCAGTGCCTTGAGTTACGCAAAATGGGTGCAGTTTTGGATTATGTGGGTTTGTACGCAGTGTCTCCGAGGTGCTTCCTTGGTTGTGGGGGATTGCCCACAGAATTGCTTGGTGCCTGATGGGGCAGATAAGGGTGGTGCAAAGGTTGGTATATGTTGCTGGTTTTGGTTTTTGTGAGGGCGTGTCGTAGGCGTTCCGGGCGCGACTTGCACCTCTGGTTACTTTGCAGTTAAAATTCATTGAATACATGGAACGCACTAAAAACATTTGTGTGCAAGTAGGCACACAGTTGTTTTACGTGCACAATACTTTGCAGGGTCTGGGGTCTTTGCGTTTTGTCTATGAATTGCGCCCGGAATTTTGTTTAATCAAATTTGGCAAAAAACGTCTCTTTTTTGACAACTTTTTTTGTTTGAATTGTAATGGGGAAGACCCCCTGCAGATCCTCCATGTCCTCCACCTTCAATTATTCCCTAACCTAACACTCTATTTTGAAAATATAAAAATATATATATGTTAGATAAAACAATTATGTGTTTTCATCCTTGTTATTTTCCAATTGTTTATTTTTCAGGCGATACCGTTTTAAGAAGAATAAGATTCAATTGAAAACCGTTATCAGAACCATGGAGATCTTTTTTTTTAATAAATACTTTTTAAAATATACCAACTCAGTATTCTTGCAAATCATTCAAAATGAAGACCTGTGTCTGAGCTCAAATTGATATATTTATTGTCAGTAATATGAACAAATATCCAGAGAGAGGCCATTTTCTCCCAGTATTAGAGGGAAAGCCTGAAAGAGATTCATAAAATGTATTGAATAGCAAGTAGAGACACAACAAACTCAGAGAATCATGCCAGACTTTCTATGTTTTTATTGACAGCTGGATAATGCAACATTATTCATTTGAACTCTCTGTGACTTTTTTGCAGCTCCCAGATATATCAAGCAGACATATTGAAAAATAAAAAGTGATTTCGGTTTTTGGAGTTCATTCATGGGTATAGTGCCTAAACTGAGTTGAAAGCGTGTGTATCTTGTAATTCTATTCTAGATTTGTACACTGGATACATTATTCGTTTAAATGAGAGAGTGTTTACACTTCGGGAAGTGTCTTAGACCGCTGTGATGTACTGCTCGGCCTCTCCGAGTATCCGGTTGATAGAGATTGCATGAGCTCAACCTTGCTAGATTGTGAATCTTTTTTGGAATCAATGCCCACAATTCCAGCTTTTCATTCTAGGAGCATGGACTCGGCGTCAGGGACTCCTCCTGTAGATCCCCGCTGCCTGAAGGCCTCAAACGATAACTGGGTCAATGGTGGTCCAGATCTCCAGCCTTACTTCTTCTGCCCTCACAATTGAAGCTTGCCTGGTGCCTATCTGATTTGCCCGTCCTGCACCCTTTCTGGAAGAACTGGGAGCAGCAGGTGCTGGGCATGAAGGTTTCTCGTGTGAAGTGATGTCGTTGTGAAGAAAGAAAGCATCCTTTCGATGTACTTTTGTGGAGACTTGTGACATTTCTTCTAGCCCTCACACCTCTGTTGCAGGTGAAATATATGCGTAGAATCAGAAAATGTGATGTTATCAAGTTTATCAATGTGGTATCTTTAAAAGATATGTTGCTGTCTCTTTTTTATCAGGGATAATAATGCTCAACAGTTTAAGCCAAGGTAAAAGGAGGACAATTTGAGGTGCAATTAAGCGACCTACACAACTATCATATTACACCAGCCTGAAATTGTATACATTTTGAACAGCGTCATCAAAGAAAGCATTCATTTCATACAGTGATTGGAGCAGGCCAGAAATGAAAGGATGTGGTTACATTCCCAATAATGACCTATATACTGGGGTGTCAAGGACTGCTGCAAGAAGGACAAGCAACAACGTTAGGATGACCATAAAGCAACCAATGGCCTGAATATTCCAATATCCATTGGGTGAAGGTGCCACATCCCATTCCTTTAAGGCCAAGGGGGAGCAGTATTTATTCAACCAGAAAAATTGTGGAAAGGTTTCGTGAACCTGTCAAGACTTCAGATGGCATTGGGATTTAATGTGATAGGGAGGTGAAGTGTCAAGGAAGGTCGATGGAAACTTTGGAAGGAAAGGTAGTCACCTAGGTCTAAGTATGTTGGTAATGGCCAGCGTTCTTCCAGAGTGGTTAGAAAGCGGGAATATCGAAAGGATTTGGTGAGAAGCTTTTGATTATAAAACGTGCGATGTGTGTAAAGAGCCTAGAATGGGGGCATGTGATGTCATCTAGAGCATGGGGTTCATCTCGAGGGCATGCTCGTTTTCAGTGATTCCTTTTCTGTGAAAAGTGACAAATCTCGGCCACCCCCACCCGCCCGGCTGATTGATCAACACGTGCCTGCTTTGATGCGAAGGTCCACTTGATAACTTTATAGAATCGTACAGGATGCTGTCTCCTTGATTGATAAGCAAACATAAAATGTGTACTTTTCATTGGGGAATTCACATTTTACTTGTTTCAAGCACTGATCATTGAAAGTGGCATTGGGCCTCATTACAACCCAGGCGTTAAGGGGTTGACGGCGCCGTAAAAGGTGTTGGCGCCGTTAAACCCTTAACACCTGATTACGAGGTCCCCTTGCGGGTTGCACTTTAACGCCTGCTTTAAGCAGGCGTTAAAAAACCAACCCGCAAAGGGACCTAGGAGCTAAATACGGCACCGTAATTTACGGTGCCGTAATAAGCGCCTTCCCCATTCCCATTGAGCCCTATGGGGGCAAAAATGGGAATGGGGAAGGGCCAATGGTAAATGGGGAATTACCGCCCCGCCAATCTTGGAATGGGGCGGTAATTCCGCCATTCACCACGGCGGAGTTGGTAATTTACCGGCATCAACCATGGCGCTAATAGCGCCATGGTTAACGCCAGGGTCGTAATGAGGCCCATTGTCTTCAAAGTACAACCCAGATGAGAGTTCACAGAACTCTGAATGTGTCCCAGGTCACGTGTGAATGAATAGCTCATGCATCCCTCCATACATTGTTTCATTGCCTTTTTTTGCTGCATTTTTGCCATTTAGGTTTTATTTAGTGCAAACCTAGCTAGGAATGCTGGATTCTGGACCGCATTCTGTTACTTGCACCCCCTCCGTTCGTAAAGAATGAGAAAAACGACGTGTACCAGAATCCAGACAGAAAGAGTGCAAGATATGATATGATATGATATGGCATTTATAACGTGCCTATACACAAGTGTTTCAAAGCGCGACGAGGCAAGGGAGGGGGAACAGAGGGAAGACAGATAACGATCTTACTAGACCAAGTGTCATTCAGATCGTGCAAGTGCAAAGGAAGGGGGAGGGAGGAAAGTGCAGTGCATGGGATAATAGAACAACAAGATAAATAAACTGCCAGCAGGTGGCAAGTGCAGGGTGAGTGCAGAAGAAAGTGCTAGTGGGGGGACTGTCATGATACAGAAAACAGTCCACAGGTGCAAGGGTTGCCAGGGTGGCAGTGCAGGCGTGCAACTGGCAAGGCTAGGGCCCAAGATAAGATGGGTGGCCAGGTAACCAGTGCAGTTTCAGTAACAGCCAGGACATTAGCAGGGGAGAGGGGGAGAGAAAGCAGAAGCAAAGAGGAGGGTTTTCAGGTGCTTCCGGAACCGCAGGTGGTTCTCCTCAAGTTTCAGGGAGGCTGTTCCAGAGGGAGGCCCCAGCCGAAGAGAGAGATCTGCCATCAACTCGTTGCTTGGAGAAGCGACTGACCCTGAGGGAGTTGGCGGCGGATGAGCGAAGAGCTCGGGAGGGAAGGTATCTAGGAAGAGAGAGTTGAAGGTATTGAGGCCCCAGACCCCAGAAGGCCTTGTGGACGATGCAGAGGGTTTTGAACTTAATCCTCGCAGCCACCGGGAGCCAGTGCAGAGATGTCAGTCCTGGAGAAATACGATCCCTGGGCTTGAGTCCAAGGACAGGTCTTGCAGTCCTGTTCTGGATGAGTTGCAGAGGGCGTAGAGTGGAAGCAGGCAGATCTAGAAGGAGGCTGTTGCAATAGTCCAGCTTAGAGAGAACCAGTGCTCGAGAGACAGTGACCTTCTGGGGGAAGGAGAGGAAAGGAAGAATACCTCTGAGGAAGTGCAGCTGGTAGTGTGACTTCTTAGAGACGTCAGAGATGTGAGGCGAGAAAGAGAGTGTGGAGTCGAAGATGACCCCAAGGTTTTAAGCCTTGCAGGTGGGAGCGGGGAGTGGGCCAAGAGAGGCCGGCCAGAGAGCTACAGGGAAGGAGGGAGTGGGTGTGCCGATGAGGTGAATCTCAGTCTTACTGGCATTAAGGCAGAGGCCATTGGCGGCGCACCACTCCTGGATAGAAGACAGACAGTCAGAGATGAGGGATGGAGAAGAGGTGGACGAAGGTAGCCTGAAAATGAGCTGAGTGTCATCCGCATAGCACTGAAAGTTGGGGCAGAGAGCGGCAATGCGGTGGGCAAGGAGTGCCAGGTATTGGTTGAACAGCCAGGGATAGAGGTTAGACCCCTGGGGGACACCACAGGTAGAGAAGAAGATAGCAGAGAGGAAGGATCCAAGTTGGACCTGGGAGGGTCGGTCGGAGAGGAAGGAAGTCAGCCACTCCAGGGCCTGACCGGTGATTCCTAGATTAACACGAGACAATTGAGCAGGATGGCATGGTTGACAGTGTCAAAGGCAGAAGAAAGATCAATAAAGATGAGGACACAGGGGGTGTTAGAGTCAAGGTTGGAGAGCAGGTCTTCACAGATGTTCAGGATAGCAGTTTCCCTGCTTCTGGCAGCAGTTATGTCAACAATGCAATATAAGAACCTGGTATTAGACATTCTAGGAGATCGTGAATGTTATTCCCCTCTCCGCAAAGACCCGACGAATTCCCTAGGTCTGGAAATATCGCAAGCAGTGAATTATGTACTGGAACAGAATTGGATTTCCCCCAAGGAAGCAGATTTTCTTACAACACTGGGAGGTAGGACTCCATGCTTTTACGCCCTACCAAAGATACACAAGGACTCAATCAACCCACCAGGGAGACCGATAGTCTCAGGGTGTGGATCGATATTAGAACCATTGAGCAAGTTTGTGGATAAATTCATGCAACCACTTAGCATCCAAACAAATACGTACCTGAGGGACACCGCACATACCATCAGCATATTCGAGAACTTACCCTTCGATCCTGACACCCAATACCTGGTTACCTGGTCCCAACAAATTTTATTATTGAACAAACAAATATATCTTCAAACTAAGGGCACGGCAATGGGGGCAGCATTTGCCCCCAGTCTGGCCATTCTGTACATGGCGAAGTACGAAGAACAACATGTATTCTCCCAACAGAACCAATGGAAAGAACAGATACACCATTGGTATAGATACATCGACGATGTGATATTCATTTGGACAGGGCCATTGGACCAACTTTTACAATTCTGGGAATGGTTGTACCCGTGCAACAGCAACATACAGTTCACCATAGAACACAATAAATCCCAGATAACTTTCCTTGACCTCACAATCCAACATCACGTTGGCAGACTGATTTGCAATCTACACCGGAAAAGCACAGATAGGAATACTCTTCTCCACCACATGAGCAACCACCCGATGCACATTGAACAAAATTTGCCCTACGGCCAATTCTTAAGGATACGCAGAAACTGCACACAGAAAGAAGACTTTCAAACGCATGCAGAGACCCTATCCGTGAGACTGAAAGACAGGGGGTATCCTAAAAGACTTTTAAATCAATCCATGAAGAGAGCCTTGAACATGAATAGAGAACAGCTCATTCAAATAAGTGAGGAAGAACTCAACAAAGGAGAGGACCAGCTCACATGTGCCGTGACACATGGCAAACATACTGCAGCAATCAAAAGAATAGTGCAGAAACACTGTCACATTGCCAAACTAAACCTCCCGGAGGAAGAACCTCCCAGATTTGCCTATAAGAGGGCTAAAAACCTGAAAGAACACCTTACACACTCACTATTTCAGGCTGAACCATCCCGCACAGGACAGAGAACACTACGACCCATACAGGGACATTATCCATGTGGTAACTGTGTGGCTTGTCGTTTTACCATGAAAATGAGATCTTTCAAGATTGGACAAAGGAACTGGATCCTAAAGGACTTCACGAACTGCAAAAGTGCCCAAGTGATTTACTGTATTGAATGTCTATGTGGTCTTAAATATGTCGGACAGACAATGAGATCTGTCCATTTGAGAATCTCTGAGCACAGATCTAAGATCATGTGCAAAACACTGACAATACCACTGGTCCCACACTTCTTAGAGGCTAGACATACGCCCAATGATATTAAGTGGTGGGTTCTAGAAAAAGTCAAAGGAGGACCGGATCTTACACATAGCTTACTGCATAAGGAATCGCGGTGGATACACCGTTTAAATACATACCACCAAGGACTCAATGAAATCTTCCATCCGGTCACTTAGCAAATAGCCACAGAGTACACAGGGAAATTTAACTCCCACACACAAATGTTTGCACACAAAGGCACAAGTTACTTGCCCACCAACAATAGGAGAGGACACATATACCAGCCCCTCCCTTTCTCCCCGTAACCGTAGGTTCCACAGTTAGTCTCTTTACAGCTAGTCAATAGAGCTCTAACGTGTCACGCTCACCGGTACACTTGCATCTACCGTTATTGGTTCCCTCAGGTAACCTGCTACCTCGGATAAGCAGGATGCAAGTCAACCACGTTGCATTGGCAACCACAATAATCAAAGCTACCACTTAGCTCCCAGGCAGCAATCACAGTGCCATAGGCTCTCACAATGCCCACCTGCGAGTTGCACACACACGCAGCGCCCAGCAACAAGTGTTCACCGCCCTGGACTACAACTCCCAATGAGTACTGTAGTCCTTTCGCCACCAGGGCCTTCGGGAACACGTGCCCCAATCAGACACGCGTTCCCAGTTCTCATGGCAACGAACGCCGCGTACACGTACACGGCTTTCGTTTACATGACAACGCAAGCCGCTCAGCAACACCATAGCTGACGGCCTTAGACAGAGACACGGAAAGGCTTTGTTCCCCTCGCGAACAAGTTACTGCCATGGACAAACAAGTAAGTGATATGCCCGCGGCAGTCTCTATGCGCACGACCACACAGAGGCAACATGTAACGAAGCACTCTCATGGGACTAACACTTCCACGCTGAGTTCTGCATTGTCCTTCTGCTGCAACAAGCGATGCACACGCTCACGGGGCATATGCACGTGTCCTCCTGGTCACCTCGCCGTTTCGCTATGCCCGGTCACAACTTGTAATTAGCTGAACACGCTCCGTAGTAGTATGCGCCAAGGAGACCCACACTCCCGCACTTAAGCACTGCCGACAGCCACTATAATATTTGCCAGACAACCACCGGCTGACAAACTTTTTTATATATATTCATATACATACATACCCTTCTCTCTGGCCTATGCAGATGCGAGTATCAATCGCGGAAAAATCAAGAACCCCCACACAAGACGCACATACAGTGCCAGAGCCACTTTTTGGACCTTAACGGCCAGCATATCGGATCAACCCCCGCACAAGGGCACAATTGTTGACTTGGGAACAGGTATGTCCTTTATGTGCACAATGGATTCTAGTTACCTACACGCAGAAATCAGTGTTATACCAGGCGTTGACCAGCATTCCTCTTTCATTGTTCTTTTTCTTCTGTTTCTTCTTCTTTCTTGCTACCCCCTTGGTGCCCTACAGATCCACACCAATCTGAACCAGAACCAAGGAAGGGATTACGGACATCTCAGTCCAGACCACTAGTGCCTACATTAGGCATAGCAGTAACTCCACAGGAAGACAAGGGGTGTCTCGCCTCTCCAGTCCACTCTACAACCCAGACCTAGGGATTAGCTCAAAGGCAGGTAAAACTACTGTCATTTGAGCAGAGAAATATTTGTTTAAGTGTCAGTATTATTCTGACAGGTAATATGAGGGATTACCTCAACCTTATTTTTTGTTTTTTCCACACCTACACAGGGTCCCGAAATAATACACCCTGACGAAGGCGGATGCATGAGTGAGCTGCAAGACCGCCGAAACATGAACAGCTGGGACATTCCCACCCAACACCACGTTGGCAAAGAATTATTTTACCGCACAAAGACCCACAGGTTGGGCAAAACTGAAGCCCAAAGAAAATAAATTTAGCCAACCCTATGGACAAAGAATCAGTTTAGTCATACCTTTCCATACAGGGAATCAAGGGAATCCAACTAGAGAAGAATTTCCCATACACCCAGGGGCAACTACCGTTTGAGTTTCCCCCTAGTTTTGTTGTGTGTTTTTCGTCCCCCCGCATTTTTCGTTGGATTATATTTAGACGCACACTTGTTGTAATTTTAACTTTTGTTTGTCAAGTTGTTCTAATGTTTTGAAACAATTTCATTATGTTTCTCTTATTTTTCTTGCACAATGAATCATGAAATTGAATGATCTCTGTTATGTGTATCCAAGTACTATACCTTGAAGCAATCAATATAAAGTTTTTTAGAAAATGTACAAATGTGTTGAACTAAATCAATTCTCCGAATGAGTACTTTACTTATGATTTTGAATCCTTCAATGATTATAGGTCAATACAGGATTGTTGTTTTCTCCCTCCAACCAGCTCAATCTCACTAAAACGAGGGCAAATGCCAGCATTAGTGAATTGGGACAATTTATAGCACTCTCGAAAAGAAATTGTCGTTTGTTTGCTCTCCCAGAATTTACTTTAAATCAGATTGAACCAAGGGGGTAGGGTACACTTATGGTTTATGGATCTGGCAGCTCTGAAGTCAGACTGATGGTCATGAAGACAGCCAACAGATTCAATGTGGAGATTTAGCTGGGAGATGGCCAGTTTCTCCAGGAGCTTGCCCAGGAAGGGAGTGATGGAGATTGGGCGATAGTTAGCCGGGCAAGAGGGATCGGCAGAGGGTTTCTCAAGAAGAGGATGCACAAGGGAGTGCTTCAGGGGGGAAGGGAAGACTCCAGTGGCGAAGGAATGGTTGCAGAATTCAGCCAGGGCAGGGGCAAGGGTGTCAATGTGGTCCTTGATGGTTTTGGAGGAACAAGGGTGAGCCTGTTTTGACGAGACTTTCATAGATCGGACTTGTCTAGAAACCTTGTCAGCGGAGAACAGGGGAAAGGCGGAGAAGGAGGAAGGAGAGGTGGCTGCAGAAGGGCCAGAGGAAGAACAGGGAGTATAGGGAGGGAGGGGAGAGGAGGCGAGTGAGGACAGGATGTCCTGAGTTTTAGAGATGAAGTGAGACCCCAGTGCCGTGCAGATGCGCCCCTCATATATATCATGGACACAGAGAGTGCTCTGGGGTTATCAGATGACATGCACATGCCTTCATTTGAGCTGTTAAGTCCACTATGTGCGTGTAAGCCGCTCATGTGGTTAATCATTTTCTTTGATTTCTGGTTCCTATCAGTAGCTCTGTAGTTGTAATGATAAAATAAATTGGCCAATTGGGATGGGCAAGTGCAAGAAGGCAAAATTATACACAAAGAAACGTGTACCACTCACGACCCCTGTTGTTGTAAGGAGTATTTCGATGCTTGATATCCAACATATAATACGGTAGCAGTAGACAAGAAGCTACCAACTAAGTGGCTGCTTTGTGTTTCTTTAGCCAAGTTCTCTGTTTGCTTGGAAGCCATAACTACAAGTCCCAGAATGCAAACCACTCTTGACTGCAAAGCCATCACTGTTAGTAAATGTCACAAATGTAACAAGCCCACTTTGCAGTTCTAAAAGCATTGATTGGAACCATGCCCCCTCCATACAGATAATGTTGCGCTCTTCCATGTCTGGTGTAAGATGCCCAGCCATTCCCAGCACTGTAATCCTGTAGGTACCATCTTGTATGGATGAAGGGAAACCTATACTTCAACATTGAATGCAAAATGTCAAGTGCCAAAAGCACAGGAGTGGCAGAACATCTCAAGGCAGATATATTTACAGAGACGCTCTGCGACTGAATATTTTTGAGAAATGAATGCGTGACAAGCGATGTTAGATGACGAAAGTGGGCAGTTTGTTTGTTTGTTTGTTTATTTATTTAGTATAGCGCGCAAAACCCAGAGGTAACAGGGCGCAACAGAGGTCAGGAAGATAGGACTACTTAAAAACTTGGTTACAGAATAAGATAGGCATGAGAAAAAGTGCATTGCATTTACAGTTACATTGTGTGGGATGTGCATATATACATATAATTGAGCGGAGGTTTACAAATGTACATATTAATACTGTGCGTAGGAGCAGTTCGGTTGCATTTACATATTTACAAATTTAAGGCTGTGCATGGTAGTCAGGTTATAGCATTGGCATGATCGGATTAGATGGCAGGGTTAGTCGTGAGGATCATTGGCCCGCAGCCAAGTGAGGGTGTTTCGCCTGAAGCTATAGTAGGATTGGTCTGTCCTAATGTGGAGTGGGAGGGCGTTCCAGTGTTGGGCTGCCAGGACAGGGAAGCTGCTGCCGCCGGTTTTCTTTTGTCTGAAGTTGGGTACCTGCAGGCAGTAGGAATTGATCGATCTGGTGGGGCGGGTGGACGTTTTTTTCTTTATTCTGGATGCGAGATAGGGGGGGGCTGCGTTGTTTAAGCATTTGTGGGTGAGTGATGCCGTTTTGAGGGAGATGCGGTCATGGATTTTAAGCCATTTGTGTTCTCTTCTTTTGTTGGAGATGTGTTCCTTAGAGGGTAGGTTGAGGGCTGTTCTGAGAGCGTTGTTTTGTAGTGTCTGTAGTTTGTTGGTTATGCATTTGTTGGCTCCTAGGTACATGGCGTTGCAATAGTCCAGTCTGGATAGTATTAGGGCGTTGGCTATGATGATGCAGCTAGTTTGGGTGAGGAAGGCTCTACATGCCCTAATTAGCTTGCATGTGTAGGCGGTGGAGGATGCTAGTGAGTTGACTTGTTTTTTTAGTGACATGGCTGCATCAAGGTGAAAGCCTAGTGTTTTCACTGTTTTGGCCACTGTGATGGTATTGCCATCAATGTTGAAGGCCTTATAGTTGGAGCTGAGTTTTTTGAGATTGGTATTGGATCCGAGGAGCAGGATTTCGGTTTTCTCATCATTTAGACATAGACCGTGTGTGGCCATCCATGCCTGAATGATGAGATATATTTTGTTTACCAAGGCCGTATCTGAAGCGTAGTTGCCTGAGAGGGGTATGAGGATCTGGGTGTCATCTGCATAATTGGTATATGAGACACCCAGTCTGTCCAACTTGTCAAATAGGGGCTTGGTAAAGATGTTGTAGAGGGTGGGAGAGACGCAGGAGCCTTGGGGCACCCCACAGGTTATTTTAATGGGGTCTGCTGAGGCTAGGGTGGAGAAGACCCTCATAGTTCGGTTGTCCAGGAATGATTGGATCCAGGCTATGGCCTCTTTCGAGAAGTGGGCTGCTGAGGCCAGGTGTTCGCACAGGACTGCGTGATCCACCAGGTCAAATGCTGCCGACAGGTCGAGGAGTAGTAACATGGCAGTGTTCCCTTTGTCGTTAATCTCATTGATCTGGGTTTTAAGATCGATTAAGGCTGTCTCGGTGCCGTGCTTCGGTCTGAAGCCTGATTGGTGGGTGCCTAGTAGTTTGTGAGTTTCAAGATATTGCTGAATCTGCAGGTATGCTACTCTATCTATTATCTTTAACAGGAATGGCACCGTGGTGATGGGCCTGTAATTGGTGGGAATGGCGGGGTCTAGGGTTTGCTTCTTGAGGAGAGGCAGGACCCAAGATTCTTTGAGGTTGCTTGGTATGGTGTTGGAGGAGAAGGATGCGTTGATCAGCTTGGTTATGAAGGGGGCTAGATCCCTAGCAGCATCCTTGATTATTTGGGGAGGGCAGTTGTCGCCTTTGCAGTTAGATGGTTTAAGTGAGGCTATAATTTTTTCTGTTTCTGGGATAGATATTTTGGTAAATCTGAAGAGATTATGGCCTGGACGGTTGGCTGTTTTGTCGTGGTTGCTGGGAGATGCTTCATTGGTGGTGAGAGAGTCTTTTTTCAGAGCGATTTTGGTTTGGAGACTTTTGATTTTATTAGTTAGGGCGTTTTGGACGCTGGTGCACCATGCTTTATCCTTAATTATATTGTCTGGTGGGGGTATAGGGGATTCTAATTCCCTTAGTATAGCAAATAGTTCTCTGGTGTTGGAGCTCGATTTTTCAATTCTTTCATTGAATAGTTTCTTTTTTGTGAGTAGAATTTCTTTTTTGTAGTTGTTTGCACAAAGTTTGAGTTGTGATTTGTTCTCTTCAGTAGGGGAGTTGTGCCATTGGCTTTCAAGTTTCCTTTTGTGCAGTCTAAGTTCTTTCAGATGTGGGGTGAACCAGGTGTTCAGGTGGGCTTGTTGTTTGCTTTTTTGCAGTTTTAGAGGGGCAATGATGTCTAGTCCTTTTTTTATGGTATTGTTATAGTTTTCTACTAGGAGTTCTGGTTTTAGATTGTCGGGGAGAGCATTGAGGGTTGGCAGTAGTAGTGGTAGGAGGTTGTCTGGGGTTATGTTTTTTTTTGCTCTAGTGGGTAGTGGTGGTGCCATGATTTTTCCTTTGTTGACTTCTCTATTAAGAGATAAGGTGAAGTCAATGAGGTAATGGTCTGTCCAGTGCTGGGGAGTGGTTTTGGTAATGATGGTGTCGCAGTTTAGAGTGGCGATCCAGTCCAAGGTCCTACCTTTATTATGGGTGGGGGTGAGCACTCTTTGGATTAGGCCGTGTTCATCTAGCATGTTAGCTATGGCTTGTGCTGATTTGTCGTCAGGGTCGTTTAGTCCTAGATTCAAGTCGCCTAGTAGTAATATTTGGGTGGTGTCTTTTGTGTTGTTGGCTAGGAGGCTGGATAGGTCTGCTTCGAATGAGCCAATGGGGCCGGGTGGCCTATATATTAGAAGGATGGTTAAGGTGCGACAGTTGGAAATGGGTAGTTTGGCTACTAGGAGTTCGCAGGATTTGAGAGGTGTTTGGGGCAGTGGTCTTAGCTCGAGGTTTGTTTTAGCTATGATGGCTAGGCCGCCTCCTCTGTTGTTGGGCCTGTCCATTCTGATTATTTGGTAATTTTCTGGAATGGCTATTGAGAGTGCTGGGCCTGCTGCTTCGTGCAGCCATGATTCAGTGATAGCTAGGAGGTCGAGGTTGTTTGAGGATAAGGTGTCTGCTATTTCTGTGGCGTGGGCCATTATCGATCTGGCGTTGATCAAAGCTCCGGATATAGTGGTAGTGTTGGGTGTATCCTGGATTGTTATAGGGATGAGTTTGGGTTGGGTGGGGTTGTAGCAGGGTGTGATGTGGCTCGGGTGGATTTTGGTGTGTTGCAGGGTGGGTCTCTTGTTGTGGTAGATGGGCTCGTAGAGACGGGGTAGTCTGGCTCGTAGTCTAGTGTTTCTTTCTAGGGTTGGACAGGGTGCATTATCTGCAGGGTACATGGTTGTGGTGGCAATGACGATGGTAAGGTGTGATATATGTATGAGGAGATACAGTAGGGTGGCTGTTTGGCTCTTGCTGAGGTACATTGTGCGGTTTGGCATATGTAGATAGACAGGGGGTTTACCTGAATTCACAACTCAGGCTAAGAATGGCATGTGCAAGTAGATGCAAGTAGGTAAGGGGTTCACCTAAGAACAGTAATCACATTTAGGCATGTGCAAGTAGATGCAAGTAGGCAAGGGGTTCACCTAAGAACAGTAATCACATTTAGGCTAAAAATGGCATGTGCAAGTAGATGCAAGTAGGCAAGGGGTTCACCTAAGAACAGTAATCACATTTAGGCATGTGCAAGTAGATGCAAGTACGCAAGGGGTTCACCTATGAACAGTAATCACATTTAGGCTAAAAATGACATGTGCAGGTAGATGCAAGTAGGCAAGGGGTTCACCTAAGAACAGTAATCAAGTAGGCAAGGGGTTCACCTAAGAACAGTAATCACATTTAGGCATGTGCAAGTAGATGCAAGTAGGCAAGGGGTTCACCTAAGAACAGTAATCACATTTAGGCATGTGCAAGTAGATGCAAGTAGGCAAGGGGTTCACCTAAGAACAGTAATCACATTTAGGCATGTGCAAGTAGATGCAAGTACGCAAGGGGTTCACCTATGAACAGTAATCACATTTAGGCTAAAAATGACATGTGCAGGTAGATGCAAGTAGGCAAGGGGTTCACCTAAGAACAGTAATCAAGTAGGCAAGGGGTTCACCTAAGAACAGTAATCACATTTAGGCATGTGCAAGTAGATGCAAGTACGCAAGGGGTTCACCTGAATTTGGTAATCATATTTGGGCTGGAAGTGGCTGCAGACATATAAATAACTCTGCAAGTTGGACCAGTTAGTAGAAAAAAGACTACCACATGGGCGGGGGGGCGCACCACTGTATTGTGGGTTTCGAATAATACCAAGAAGGATCTGTGGTGTATGAGTAAACATGTATACGTGTCTACTGTACTTGCTTCTTGAGTACTATAGAATGATAGCTGTTCAGTAAATGAGATCGCTCCAATCACACATTAAGAAATGCGTACAATTTGTTTGGCGTTAGAGAATGTCAGAGTTTCCGCAGCTGGTGATTGTTACCGCTTCTGTCGTTAGAAAATCAACAATTACAAATGTAGGTGTAGCGCTTCTATTATTTTTTTATAAGAGCTTAGCCATCTTATGTAGTTGAGCATTACTCACCAAGACAGTTCAGTTAAGCTGACAGGTACCATGGTGCTGTGCGTGGCCAATGTACCATGCATGTTTAGAATCAGTATGGTGCGGCTGAGGGCGTCTCCAGCTTCTGATAGTGAGAGATCCTGGAGTTGAAAGGGCAGAGATCCTGGCCCCTGGCTCCTACGGCTCCAAACAGGCAGTGCTTTGCCAATATTGCTAACTTTATTGGGCTTCAAAATGTTATTGCTCCATAGGTTCATCAGATGCAGATATCAGATGCAGATTATTATTGTGTGGCTTCACATCACTCCCCGCCCCCCCTGCATCACCTGGTCAGACACAATCCCACTTGACTGACTTGAACACACCACCATCCCATTATCAGTCACCCACTCTGCTACGGCTCAAAAAGGTCAGTCTAAATGCCCCCTCACTCAATGCCGCTCAGTCAAAACGTTCCCGTTCAATGAGATAGAAGAAAACTTTGCAGACTTCTCCACCACAGGGAATACCTCGGGCCACTGGGAATTATTCAGCACCTCTGCTATGAAACTGGTGGACAATAATGACCTTCTAAAATCCAGCTAGGTTAAGAACAAACCATCCGCCTGATGGTACACCCCGAGCTAGTCTCCAACAAACGCTCAATCAGAGCCCTTGAGAAACGGTGGCGCAAACACCATAACGCGGGATTCCTCACTAACCTCAAATCTCTGCACATAAACCATATAATTCTGATTACCGAGGTCAAAGCTTCTTACAACTCCAACACCATTGTGGCAGCCTCTAATAACACCAAAGCCATCTTTAAAGCAGTAAAGCATTGTACCAAACCCTCACCGACTTAAGGTACCAGCAACTCAGAAAAAATCAGAATCAACCCATTATTTATTGAAAAAATAGACAAAATCTAAGAGACCTTCGAATCAACCTCTCACAGCATTAGCATCCCCGGTACTACCCATTTTGACCGATAAAAATTGATCGAATGGTACAATTTGACCGATTTCTGCCAGTACCATTTGATCGATTTTGAAAAATACCAAACATGTGGAGAAGAGGTTGCGGGGGTGTCCCCCACTCACCATGTTTGTTATTTTTGGGCTTGGGTTTGCAAGACTGTCCCCTGCTTCCTCAAAATTGGAGGCAGGGTCTGAAAAAAAAAATGAAAAAGGGACCCTTCAGCATTGGATCCGACCCGCACTAGAGGGACTGATCTGATGCTGTAGGGCAGGGGAAGGGGTGAGGGGTGGCCAAAGGTACATTTTGGTTTGGCAGAAGTGCAAATCAATTTCCTGCAAAATTGACTACGATCAATTCCGCAGAGAATAATTAAACTTCGGTCAAACAGCCGAGATCCGCATTCCCTGCACCACGGCACGCACACTGCCCAATTGGACTGAATACTCTTCTCTTTGTCCCGGATCTCCCAAAAATGATTGCCTCCCTCAAATCTACTTCTTACTCTGATGATATAATTCCGGCCTCCATCATTAAACAATTGAGAGGCCCAGTGCTCCTCAGCATCATCAATGCCTGTCCTCACAGAATGATCATTCCCGGACAACCTCACGACTGGTCGATTACAACCTCTTTTGAAAAAAACAACCCTAGATCCAGCTGACCTGACCAACTACAGGGCCATTACGAACCTCTTGTGTATTGTCAAAATCTTAGAAAAAGTAGTTGCTACTCAGCTACTCACCAAAATCAAACAACTCAACCTCATAAATAACTATCAGTCATGGCTCAGCCCAAAGTATAGCATCAAGACCGCCACCATCAAGGTGGTGAATGATGCTCTCCAAATCATGGATAAAGGGGACTCATGACTCTTCGGCCTCCCTGACCTCTCGGCTGCATTCAACATCATCAACCAGTGCATCCTTCTCTCCCTCCTTGCTGACAGGATGGGATTCTCTGGCACTGTCCCGGTTTGGTTTACCTCCTACCTCTCAGTCAGACACAAGAATGTCCAGATGAACTTGTTACGTTCTAACTGAATCCAGGTCTCCTGTGGAATCCCCCAAGTTTCCATCCTCTCACCAATCTTTTTTAACCTTTACATAGAGCCTCTGGGCAGTCTCCTCAAAGATCCCAATATAGCCATCCACAAATACACAGAAGATGCTCAGTTGAGCATGAGAGTAAATTGTGCACAGGAAGTCATTTGCCAGTCCTGGATGTGGACTGTACCTCAAACTAAACCCATCCAAGACTGAATTCGTCCTCATCGGTCCACCCTCTAAAAAACAACTTTTCCAACAGTGGCTCAATGATATGCGCCTAGAAGGATTTGATCCACAACTCTCAGACTCAGCAAAAGCCTTAGGCTTCACCATTGACAGCAATCTGTCCTTCCAGAAACACATTGCCAAGAAGGCCCAAATAGCCTGGCTCAGAATCTCCACCCTTTGAAATATCAAACCCTTCATCCCGCTGCAGGATTTCTGGACTGTAGTGCAGGCCATTGTGGTCTTGCACATTATTGGAGGAAATGCTCTCCTGACTGGGCTCCCAGCTGCTCACTTGGCTACCATAAAAGCAGTCCACCACACTGCAGCACGTCTTATTATGGGAGCATGGAAATTTGAACGAATTACCCCTATCCAACGTCAACTACATTGGCTTCCACTCCAAGCCAGGATACTGTTCAAGACTGCATGTATCATCAATAAAGCAGTCACAAGTTGCACACCAGAGTACCTGATGGCTAAGCTCCACATATCTGGTGGCACACGCTCCTCGTGCAGCAAATTGTCCAACCAGCTTGCATCACAACTCGCCCACAAAGAGGGGTCACGCAAACAATCCTTTTCTTGTCAATAACCCACCCTATGGACATCGATCCCGGTGTCGGCTCGGAATGCCCCCACAATTCTCCAATTTCACAAATATCTCAAAACACAGTTCTTTCAACACTACCTGGACTAATTCCAATGGACGCATATACCGATGCACAGACCTCACAGTACTGCACTACTGTTAAAAGATGCTAGCTCAAATGCCGGCTACCCACACTCTGTACAATGCTCCGCTATTCTCGAGCTAGTTCCGCGCTGTAAACAATAAAAAAAGATTGCAATATATTTACTCCTAGAATTAAAATGTGCTCCAATATAGAGCTGTCAACATTTGTGGAGATGTTTGAAGCTCTAAGAATAAAATGCTTGCAGAGATGACTCTGAATTTCATAAATTGAGCATTGTTGATTTGGGTAACAGCACCAACTTTTATGTACAGAGCTAGGACATTGTTGTTGCAAGCACTGCATGCTAAAGAAAGTTGTCATTAAAGAAAGTTGAGAGAGGCGATCCAGGAGGAAGGAAATGGACAATAATTTAGAACAATGGAAAAGGGGTAAGTGAGGAAAAAGTGAGAGAAAGGAAATTAAGGTAACTGCAAAGAACGACAGATATACATCCTAATTTCAGGCCCAAGATAAACGTGAGGCATCACACGCAGCACTCTCCCCATGTGACGCAGTGCCACGCTGATGATGGTTTTAGTCTTTTGTATGTATTCAGAAATGCTGGCTTTCTTTTCAGAAATGGAAACTGTGGTGGATTGCTTTTTATTCCACATGGAACTAGGGCATTGGCCACACACCCCCTATGCACTACAGGTAATGGTGTCCACACCACCAGACCATTAACTTAGGTTCAATCACATAACAAGGTTTTAAATCTTTCATGACACAACAACCATGCTCTACTATTAGGGGTGTATCGAATTTCAGGTTTGATTATGTTTTTGGCCAAATTCGCACTGAAAAAAAGCTATTCAGCTATGGCCAAATAATGTCTCGCTATTTGGCTCCTGCCGAATACGTTAACTTATCATTTTAATGCAATATAACAACTCAGAGGCAAATATAGAGTGCACAGTAGAGAAGAGAAATCATTTGACCATTGCCTAACACCATTCCAAATTACATATCAGGCCAAAGGGCATATGTTTGTGCACTGTAGAGAAGGAGTGGTGAGGATGAGTGAGAGGTAAGGCGGGTTAGTTCCTATAGGAAATGCCCATGGAGAAACTTGAAGAATACACAGCAGGTAGTGGTGACCAGTAGGGCTGAGTGTCAATTATATGTCAGGGAGAAAGGCGCGCCCTTCCTATCCCATCGAATTTTCTAGTTTGCAATGGATGACACTGGGGGATACAGGTAAGTCCTTAGTATGCATGCCGGAACTGGGAAATTCCTTTGCATTATTGCACGCCTGGGCAACGCATGTGTAGAGTGCATTTACTGTATCTCTGTCAGTCAAGAGCAAAGGGTCATGGTTGACAGACACGCACTTTTCACATAAGGGGAGCCCAACGCAAGGTTGTACATGCAACCTTGTTTTATATACACCTAAGCCCATTGCTCTTAAGCTAGAAGTTATCACCCAATCCACCCAATAGCAGCCCACCGGAGTGGATAAAGAAAGAACCTTCTGGAAAATAACTGACACTGCACACCCGAGGCACAGAAAATAATGACCATCAAGGCATTCTGGACATATCCACTACGTTCCGGCTGTCTCATAGGAAGACATGCTGCTTATAGCATGTGTTATACATTGCTCCATTCCAGACAGAGCAGTGCTCTGTGGGATGTTTTAACCCACATTTTGCTATGCTATGCTCCATCACTGTGCTATGATGGTGCCAGAAATCACAAAATGGCCGCAAAACCCTTGTGCGCGTCAAAACCTCTGGAAATCACGCTTTGCAGCACAAAAAGATGGCATCCCAATCTGCCACACATGTTGTCAGTGGTGGAACAGAGATCTCACTCCTGAAATATGTCACTGGGCTCCACAACAAGTGAAAATGGAGTACAGAAGAAAAAGCAGTGTTGCTAAATGAAACCCCAAAATCTTGCTTTAAATCCTTTTTCTTTGTGCTGAAACTGCAGAATGCCGGTACAAAACACCCTCAAACATTCCAAATTCTTGCTGGGTGCTACAATTCACTTAGTTTAAAAAATCATTGTGAACTTGCAAGGTCCTGAAAAGCTGAAAGCATAAAGGGATTTCCACAGAAAAAGTGGTTTGTCTGTGGATGTCAACATCTCTGCAGGGATGACAGCTGTCAGGAAGCCTGCCTGATTAAACTTTAAACATGTATTTAAACTGAGATCAAATGTTTGCAATATAAGTGGCCTGTTACTGAGAGTAACCTATGTTGTAATTGTTTGATCCCATGGTTTAAAATCTAGAATGAGAATTCTAGCTGCTATTTTGAAATCACAAGTTCCTCCTGACTTGAATTTTAGGATTTCAAATTGTTTCTTGGTATTGAATCATTGCTTTTGTATGTGTGCAACCATCCAAAGCGGCTCCCATAAGAAGTGATAGCAATTTCAGCAATTTAGACCACATTTAGTGTTTTTGCCCAATCCATTCTCAAGATAACTTTAAAAGCCATTCAGACAGCTTGACAGTCAATTCAGTTTTCTGTTGTGTTTGCTGGGGGAAAGTGGGAGTGTTATTTTGTTTGAATTCTGCCATTCCCGAATACCTGCTCTGTCCTCCTATCTCTTTACATTGCCTATTGGGGGGTTGAGGGGTGTGCAGGGGGAACCTTTAACCACAGTGCTATCTGATCTGCACACACACACACATAAGTATTATTTCTGTGCTGAATTGTTTTGCTCATTATTACTCTTTGTGTATTAAAGAGATTATTCACTGTTACATCACCCCATTGCTGATTATTGTGTACCCATAAAAACATAGTGTGATTAAATTGTAAATACATAAGTAAATATTTTAACTTTGCAAACCAGCCTGATTCCTGGTTCAGTGTGACGGGGGGGGGGGTGTGGGGGTTCCAGGAGAGGGGCATGATATGAGTGGTATATCGTTCAGAATAAAGAAATTTTAGACAAAAATAAAAATAAGGATTTCAGTGTGCATTACATGCTAGGCGTTGACTTGGGTGTGTGCCGGATTGAAATCACTCACAACACCTGGCACATGCTGGTCACCAAGGAGTGGTCAAGAAGGAGGCCAGAGCACAGAAAAATTCCATAATTCTCAGGACAGATGCCAAGGAAGAACTGGAAATAGCCATGTACCTACTCGGTCAGGTGGCTGAAAAAAATGACAAACTAACCCCTTCTATATCAGCAGACTGCAGTCAAAAGCCTGGGGAGTATGTGACTGGGGCCTTTTACAGTATTCTTAGAGCTGGCGACCAGCAATGAGATCCCACAATACCTCAAGGTTGAGGTCATAGGTGTCAAAGCCCTGGTGAGGGATTTTATACCAGATTTTGCGAAAGCACAGTTTCATGTTGCACTTGTGCAGTTTATGACAAGCAACTCTACCACTAGGTCAAGAGGTTTGGGGGATATCCTAACCCACAAATTCCATGTCTAAGCTAGGTTGGTGGTTAAGGACATCGACAAGCATCACAGACATTGCGAGGAGTGGGTGAGAGGCAAATAATAAACCAAAGGAATTATTTCGGATTACGAATGTTATCCAACCTCCCTGTTTATCTCCTTCCCTTAATCCCTTAGAAAAGTTGGCTCAGAATTTCAACATTTTGTTATCTCTAAAATAAAAGACATGCAAGTTAAACTTAGTAAGGGACAAAACATCGACTCGTGTAGTAGTCAACCAATAATTATAAAGGATCTGGACATATAGAACTGTTCTTTTCAGTCCAACAGACGTCCAGCCTCAGCACAGAAGGAAATAATGTAACACCCTTCGGAGGTTTTGCCTTTCAGTTGCAAGCAACCTCGGTGGAGGCCGTCTCATCTCTTCTGCTGCACCTAAAACCTACGCAGCTCAATCTAGATGTTATACCAGTCATTGTAGCAGGTAATCTAGTGTACCCATTGGCTCCCATAGTCTCACATGCCATTAACCTATCCTTCTCTCAAGGCACAGCTACAAGTTTATGCAAGAAGGTCTTGTTCACCGCACTTTGAAAAACACCTTCCTTGGATCCTTCTACCCTGAATAACATTAGGCCCATAGTCAACTCCTCCTGGATAGCAAACATCATGGAGAAAACGGTTACCTTGCAGGTCCAGGATTAAATAAAAAAAAATGAAGTGCTGGATCTTTTTCAATCAGGCTTTCACCCCACGCACATTACTGAGACTGCTCTGCTTGCTGTATGGTATGATATTCTGGCCAAGGCAGATAACAGTCAGATGCCCTTATTAATTCCTTTGATACTGTAAATCACATTTTACTTTCCCGGCTCCATAGCCTAACAGGCACGAATGATTTCACCCTCAGCTGGTTCAACGGCTTTCTCTCTGACCAAGAACAAATGGTCAACATCAGCCCTTTTACATCAGATTTCATTACATTAGGTTGTGGGTTTCCCCAAGGCTCACCACGATTGCTGTTATTGTTCACTCGGTATATGCAACCTTAGATGAAGATCCTACAAAGGGTCCAATTACAATATCCTTCATATGCAGATGGTGCACACTTTTTTTGCTAAGGTGTAGTGCCATGCGGACACATTTTCTACCTTGGTGGAAGGTTTAGCCAAGGTCCAGGAGTAGTTGACTGGTAATGTTCTACAGCGTAATCCAAGTAAACAGAGGTTTTACTTCTTGGCCCAAGATTGCTGCTAAATAAGCCTCACTGCATACCCAGCCCACCCTCAACTCTTCGCGCCCCTTACCTCTTATGCAGCAAGGGTGAGAAATCTAGGGATTATGTGGGAACGGGATCTGTTTTTCTCTTCTCAGTTGAATGGAGTCTCCAGAGTTTCATTCTTTCACCTTCGGCTACTGAAAAGAGTCCTGACATTTATTTCTAAAGAAAATTGGTGGCTGATTACTGAATGCCTCCTCAATTCCTATATTTAATATTGAAATACCCTATATGCAGACTTACTAAAGTATCAATTACTAAGGGTGCTAAAGATTCAAAATGCAGCAATATTCCTTTAAAAAAATATGTTTATTGCATTTAATTGCAATTGAGTCAAATCAGCTTGTTGTACCAGTGTCAAAAGATATTCTCTCGAGAAATTGAACCAGAGCTGTAACATGCCTGAGTCTTGAACCGTCAATCAGCAATGGCCACAAGATGAGGGGATCGGAAACTATGTGGTCAGAAAAGAGATGTCTGAAATAGATGTGACGAAGGTCTCTCAGCCCAGGACATTTAGTAACAATGTGCATCAATGTTTCGATCTTATCAGTTTTTCTGCAAAACCGGCAATTCTTGTCTTTCGACAAGCCACGTATTGCCTGGATCTCATTTGTGGAGTATAAGGTCAGCCGGGCTCGAAGAAATGTGTCCCTTTCTTGCTTATCTGGAAATTGTTTCAGGTGAGGGCACACGCTGTTCAATTTCCAACCATCCAAAGGCAGATGCGTCACCAGTTGGCACTTGGAAACCACTTGCAAAGTTTGAATCCAGTCAAAAGTTTTCAGTTTTACTTTCACTCAATTTGGGTTAGTCAAAAGTTGCTCAAGTCGACTGCCAATGACGTTCAAACAACTGGTCATGTCTTCTTGTAACCATTCCTGCAAGAATGGGTTATGGTGTTGTTTTGTTTCGTTATAGATCAGATCTAGAATTGAGGATCTTGATGGGGAAAAGCATTTGCCAAACAATGCCAGTCTATTCCAGGTATCTGAACATCTCAGTGAAGAGACACTTTGCTTTATAAAATCTGATGACAGGTAGAATAGAATAGCGCCCAAATTTCTTGTTTATTGCACTCGCCTGGCAGGATAATGTTTTCATTTTTCCCACCAAGTGGGATAGCATCGGGGCTTCCGATTTTAAATTGCTCAGCCAGAACCCAAGGTATTTAGAGGAGTCCACGTTCTCAATCTTTTCTCCACCGATTTGCCAGGAAAACCGTTTTTTAACTTTTATGGACGTACCAAAACTCATTGTTTTGATCTTACCTTTGTTAATCTCGAGCCCATTCTGAGGGATGTAATTATGTAGGGCGTTGAGTTGCCTCTGTAGGCCCACCGGAGTCAGATCGATGAGCACTACGTCATTGGCGTAGAGCATTCGCGAGAGGTGGACACCACCCACCTTTGGGGGGAATGATCTTATGGTGTGAAAGGCGTCTGGCATATCCTCAGGTAAAAGTTAAAGAGTGCTGGTGCCATCGGGCACTCCTGTTTTACCTCTCTCAGAGTCTTGATTTCTTAAGATAAGAGACCTCCCTGGTTTAGGCAGTTCTTCTTTTCCATTTTTGACCAAAGCAGGCCTCTATCTACCTGGTCGAACGCCTGCACAAGGTCCACGAATACCATGTAGAGTTTTATTTTTTGTCGCCAGGCAGTCTCTTTCAGTACCTGCAGCAGAAAGATGTTGACGGCCGTGCCCAGGCCTTTCACAAAGCCACACTGGAAGCAATCGTAACTGTTGGTGGTCCTGCGTCAGACATGGAAATGGTCCAGTAGAAACATGCAAAACAGTTTACCAATAACATCGAGGAGGGCGATAGGGCGAAAGTTCTGTCGGGGGGAAATTCTGCCGGGGTCGGCCGGGCCGTCCGCAGACCTCCGGGCAGGGAGGCCCCAACTCCTCCCGCATATCCCAAAAGAGATAGAGTATGAGACACACGCAAGAAGCAAGGTGACTCTGCTGTTTATTAGACAAAACGGCAGGGATGGGTCAAGGAGCGTACGCGTCCGTCCTGACACACACACAATCGTGGGGCTCGAAGGCCCTTTTTACCTTAGTATGACGCGCTACTTGCGTCACTTGGAAAGTTTAGCAAAAAACCTATCTCCACTCTGGATTGGTTACTCGAGTGGTAGGGTTAGTATAGCATGCATATAGAGAACGGTATTAGTGGTTGAGGGTTAGTCAGTTGGTATACCTGGGCTGTCCCTTCAATTTGATACATGAAAATTGTTACATGAAGACCTCTGAGGATTGGTCAATGTTAATGGCGTCAGTGATAGGAGCCCCATGTTCTGATTGGTCCGCTCGCGAGCCTCCCAGTCTGGGACTATCGCTGTTCCCAGCTCGCGCTGCACCTGTAATTTGCAACAATGTTTTAATATGGGTAGGTGTAAACAATGTGAGGATTTATTCATATGTTGGGAGGTCGACTACTCCCACTGCTGCAGATGTCCAATGAGTCTTTTAATTGTATCTGCCTGTGTCTTGAAACGTGGGATTCAGGCGTCTCCTTCCTCCTGGGCTTGGCATCTTGTCAGGTTTGGCTTTGTCACGTGAGGTGGGACCGTGTTTGAGGCAAAATTCAACACAATTAATATTGTTTTTCCTACTGTGTGCCTGGTTTATCTTGCAGGTGCGACCTTGGCGTTGGCTTGCAGCGTGCGAGATTGCAACATCGTGCCCTTGGCGGTGTGCTTTCGCCGGGCTCATTCTGCAGGGTCAGCAACCCAGTTCTTGCTCATTCAATGTTCATGGAAGCTTTTGCTTGCGGCCTACTTGGGCCTGGTGCATAGGTGGAACCGCTTGATGCAGAGCGCTTTAGGTTACGGTATCATATTGCTCTATCCTCAGTATCGTGTCTCCGTTATATTCTTCATTATGGTACATGGTTCTTAGAAGAAGCGTGAGCAAGCTTTTTTAGATAAGTTCATGATGCGTCTTGCGTTTCTGCATTTTGAGAGCCTATGTGGAAAATAATAAAGATGCACGTCCGTGAGTATGTCTGTCGCCTACGTCATAGCACTGAATATATTCTTCGTGTGGATTGGTGTGGGAGTGTCCGGTGTGCATGTTTGCACAGGTGTGCTGACCGCTGGCTAGGTCGTCATGGCATCTCTAACGACGTGTAGGTTTAGTCGAGTTGATCCGTGCCGCAGGTGTCGGCATGGAAAGGGCGGGCTGCTGGGCAGGTAGATGGGCACATCCGTATGTTCCTGTACCAGGGTATTTGGTCGTCTGGTAGATAGGCAAACTCCTCTCGTGGCGGGTGTCTAGGCCGTGATCCTCTAGGCCAGGCGCGAGAGGGGAAGGGCGGGAGCCTGTTCTTCCATTCTCCCACTTCTGTCCCCCCTCTGGTCGACTTGTCGACCACAAACATATCCTTTTCTTTATCTCCTCTTACTCTCCATATTTTAGTTATTCCTCCCAAATGTCCATAGTGGTTAACATGGTCTTCAAATGACCAATACATATATTCACAGGTTCCTCAAGGAGTGCAGTATACCCATTTCCCTATGTAGCTCCTTGGGTTTCTTGTGTTTTCGAACTTCACAGATGGTGGGTCCAGGTGGTTGGTGATGATCTGGTTGCTCAACTTCTCTCTCTCTTTTATGATTGTGCCTGTGTGTTGGCCGTCATCTGTTGGCATCAAGAGGTGTATACCAACCATTTCGATCATCTCGTCTGTGGTGCGTGCCTTCCGGGCCTTCCAAAATCTTATTATGATCAGTGCAGCTCCAGCCAAAATAGTACATCCAACTATAATCTTCAGTCCATCTGACAGCCAAGATGGCATCCATGACCATAATATTGAAAACCAGCTCTCATCCTTTTTCACACCTTTACTTTCATCCATCATTTTTGAGTGCATCTGGGCCAATTGTGATACAGCTTCCGTGAGTGTACCATTGTCAGCATCGTTAGCAGGAATGAATGTGCAGCATGATTGTCCTATCTTTGCGCAAACTCCTCCTTCCATTGCTGTGAGGAGGTCCAGTACATATCTGTTCTGTAGTGCAACCATTCTTACTGCTCGCAATTCCTCTTTTATTGCGTTGAATCCATTTACTGTAGAGTTAATTGTCATCATTAGTTCCCACCTAGTTATCTGGAGCCATTTCGCGTTGCAGTCCAGGATGTATTATTGAGGAGAAGAACATAGCTGCTCTGCTGAATAGTCTGTGTTCCGGCGGAATTGAGGTGAGTGCTGTTTCCGACCTTCCCCACAGGTAATTTCCTGTCAGAGGTTCTCCTTGTCTTTTCCTTCTGTTGAGGACAGTGTTGTTGCCGTTGCGTCGGTTCTCTGGCCCTTTCCGAGGCTGTGCAGATTACCTCTTCCTTTTGTTCCCTTCATCCATCTTGGGGAAATTCGCCATATTCACATGCTTCTGGGTACTACTAGTGATGGTACAGTAACGTGTACTATAGTGCATACACCATTCCACAAAGGGGGCAGTGTGTGGTACGCCTTGTCTCCACAGGCCCAGTAATGGTCCATTACTACTGCTGTTCCTGCTCCCCCCTCAGGTAACTCCATCACGCTTTCACAGTTGGTGTTGTATCCTACATCCACCTCTCCTTTATGTTGGTAGCATACCTTAGGCGCAGTTAGCGGCAGTATTGTTATTGGGTCTTCATCCTTCTCCATCCACGTGAGCATGGGTACGTACTTGATCCAAGTCATCCAACATCTATGGTTATGTCCATCAATAGTTGAAATATTTTCTCTTGTTATCATGTTGCTGCCAACCACTCCTATGTCCCATTTGTTGTCCATGTACACCTTCCCTGTTATTATCATCAGTGGTCTTTCCCAACATCCGTTTTTACCAGGGACTTCAGTAGCGTACCAATCACATGGTAGGTATTGCAGTGTTACTTTCTTTGTTTCTCCTTTTTCAGGACCACTTGTTATGTATTTGAATCCTTCAGCATGTAAACTGCTCTTGTGGTAACTCAAATAAGTCTTGAGGAAGTTGTTTTCATATGGATATGTATCTCGTGTTTTCCACACCAGATGCACCACTGTCCTTTGAAATCTTCCTTTCGTCTGGAACAGTGCCAGGTATATTATACATCGTGCTATTTTTCCATCTATCTCCGTGGCAACAAATGTTCGAGAAGCGCTCATGGCGTATGGGATCAATGAGCAAACGTAGCAGCTGTCTTCTGTTGTCTGCTTACCTATGTGGGTCATGTGTTGATACCATATGTTGTTTGAGATGTGTGCTGAATCTTGTACATAGTTGTCAATGCCTTTATTATCTGAGTATGTGCTGCGTTTAACTCTATTTTCCTTGTGTGGGATTTTACTAGTACCACCTGACGTAACACATGTTGCAGCTGGGGGTGGGGGTGTATTAGGTTTGGGTACAGCAATAATATTGATAGCATAGCTGTACTGCCATACAGAGGCAGCCAAGAACCCGGTGATCATTAAAATCCCTATCAATTTTATTACAAATGCTAATTTCACCGGCATTTTGCTCTTACATTGCTGTAGTCCGGCAGCTTATTCTTGCGACGTTACAGTTGCCCGCCTGAAAATTCTTAATATGCTTGTTATTGATGTTAGTTGTCGTTTTTTTTAAACTCTCCCTATCAAGTAGTCATTCAGTGCCCAGGCAAAGAGCTGTTCCCACGCCAATCTAAGCGATCTATCTCTTAGGGCAGGCAAGTATGGTTGGAGGTGGGGCATTGAGTGTTCTATGGCTAAGAGGAATGCTGTGTAGTAGACACGTACCCTCCTTCTTTTCAGGTACGTTGGCCTTTTTATTTCATATACAAATTGGTGTGACAATTCTTCTAGGTAATTATCGTCTGAGGGTACCATCTACTCCTGGGCAGTGAATTGGTTAGTTATCTACTTTCTTAACAGTACAACAATACGCTTTACCTGCATGTGCGAGAGAAAAGAAAGAGAACATTCAGGTGTTTACATGTGTATATGTGCAAAACAATGTCCTTCAGTTCCATTATTACTACAGTGGGTATGGGGTCAATGGGCAGAGGGTTTGGGGCTCAACTGGCGGAAGTCTCTTTACCCTTTGATCGTGTAACCATGGGGTGGGCAGTATGGGGATCACCCCTTCCTTTTCTAATAGTTGTCTCTGGGGAATCTGGGGGGTGGCAGGGTATGGGGACACTTAGACCGTTAGTTGCGGTAGAAGTCTCTTTCTCCGTTGGTGACGCTGCTGTTGTTCTTTCAGTGGCCCTGTCGGTGGCGCTGGGGCGGGTCTGGAGTTTGTAGATCTTTACGTCATGTAGGTGGTTCCTGGCACGTTTGTCCTGTAGCTTTACTGCTCTCGTTGATACCTCCTCTACCAGATGGGGGCCAGTGAAGCGTGGACTGTTCCACTTCCTGTTGAAATTGCGAAGTAGTACGTGGTCACCTTTAGCAACCTTGCACAGTCTTTCCTTTTCCAATTCTTTATCCGCGCCTTCTTGTTGATCGCTGTTAGACCCGCCCCGCGTGCTCGAGCTGTTGAGACACAAACGCTACACTAGTAATCAAAGAAGACACATATTGGTACATTTCATCACCAAGGACACTTGCAGTACTCTCGTGGTCGGTAAATGCTCTTGATGTTGGCGTTAGGGGAAGGCGCATTTGATGTCCGGTAACCACCTCGTGAGGGGTGAGGTGGTGGTCGGAACCTGGTCTATTCCTTAGCTCAAATAGGGCTAGTGGAAGGCAATACAACCAACTCTTCTTTGTTGTTTGCTGTATTTTTGCAATTGCCTCCTTTAATAGGCCATTCAGGCGTTCACATATACCATTGGCCTGTGGGTGGTATGCACATGCAAATTTATGCTTGATGTTCAGCAAGGATGTGATGTGCTGGAACATTTCGTTTGCGAAATGTGGGCCATTGTCTGACCGCAGTACCTCGCACACTCCCCACCTGGGGAAGACCTCCCTCACTAGGAATTTAGCACTCTAAATGCATCTGGTTGTGAACAGGGCCCTGCTTCAATCCACCTCGAGAATGGGCATACGACTACAATCATATACCTATTTCCTTGACATACCTTGATCATATCAACATAGTCAATATGGAGATGTCGGAAGGGTCCCTCTGGCCGGGGTATAGTACCTCTTATCACCTTCAGAGTGTGACCGGCCGTAAACTGTTGACATGTGAGACAATTGCTGATAAAATTTGACACATGAGAATTTAACCAGTCTTCCCTAATTCGTGCTGCAATTACTTCCTTGCCTGTGGGGGCTGGGTGATGTAGTTGGCTCAGGGCGGTGTTCAATAGTGCCAGTGGTATTACAATCTTTCCAGTGTCACCCTGGCGCCATAGTGCGTCGGTTGGTGACATTGTGCATCCTCTTTTTACCCATATTTCTTTTTCGGCCATTGGTGCAGCCGCTTGTAGCTCCATAATCTGTGTGGCTGGGCGATGGGTGTACCCTTCTCTTATCAACATCTCCTTAGCCATTACCCTCCCTCTCCCTCTCTGTGACTCTGGGGGGTTCCATATCTCACCAAAATATGCAGCATACTTCGCATGTGCGTCTGCTGCTGCATTCCCTTTTGAGATGTGGTCTTCACCATTGGTGTGTGCGGTGCATTTGACCAAAGCTAATTCTTGGGGGTCATTTATTGCTTCAATTAGTTCAGCCAATAGGAGGGCGTGTTGCACTGGAGTGCCATCAGCTCTCCTAAACCCTCTTCTTCTCCATTTCGACAGCCCTGAATGGACAGTGGACGTAACATATGCGCTGTCGGAATATATGGTCACTCGTTTGTCAAAGCTTTCCCTTAACGCCAAAATCAGTGCAATTAATTCTGCTGCTTGAGCGGAGTAATGCTGTGGTAATTGTACACATTTCATTGCCACACACACCGGTACCTCCATCATTTTTACCACTGCTGCCCCAGTCCTCCTTATACCATCCCTTTGGTCGATAGTTGATGACCCATCAATGAACAGGAGCTCACCTCCCTCTAGTGCGTTTTCTTCAACCTTTCTAGTACATGAGTACATTTCAGTTATTTGCGTACAATCGTGGGCATAATCTCCTTCCTCAAGTACTTCTGCTAGGAACCTTGCAGGGTTGACCGTGACTTGTGACTGTCTTTTTTTAATATAATGGATGTGCTACATCTAACAATTGATAGTTCAGCTCTGGATAAGATGATCTCATAACCTGATGCCCTTTGCGTGGTTAGGGTGGACTTAGGTTTATTCAATATCGCAAATAGTGCATGTTCCACAAACAGTGTAGTTGGGCACCCCATGGTTATTGCTGATGCTTTTTCTACCGCAAAAGCAGCTGCGGCGAGACCTTGTTCGCAAGGGAAATGACCTAACATCACAGGATCTAAGTGGACACTGTAAAATGCTACTGGTTTGTAGCCCATGCTTGTTTTTTGAGCCAACACTGCTTTCATTACTGCTGAGTCGCAATGTGAAAATATAAAGAATTGTCGCTCATAGTCTGGGGTTGCCAGTACCGGAGCAGTTGATATCGCCTCTTTCAGTTCATCAAAAGCCTCTTTCATTTCCATTGTCCACCCCAACTTTTTCTCCCCCTTATTAGCTTCCTTTAACGCCTCAAGCAGGGGTCCTATGTATGAGCTGTAATCAAATACCCATGCTCTACAGTAGTTGCACAGACCCAGGAACTGCTGCAGTTCCCTCACTGTTTGTGGGATTGGCGTTTTTGAAATGGCCTGTGCCCTTTGTGGTGCAATCTTTCTTCCATGTTGGGATATGAGCTGACCAATGTAAAGTACCTGTTCTTGACAGTACTGTAACTTTTCCATATCTACCTTGTAACCTTTTTCAGCCAATATTGTCAACATCTTTAATGAGTCCTCTCTGCATGTCCTTTCGTTTGTACTGCAAATTATTATGTCGTCGACATACTGCAACACTGTGCTTTCCACTTCAATGTTACCCTTATCCATCTGTATTACTCTGTTGAATATTGAGGGTGATTCGCAGTACCCTTGTGGTAATCTGGTGTGTTTCCACTTTGTGTTTCTGTAAGTGAAGCTTGTCAGATCTTGTGAGTCTGGGTGCAATGGTATTGAGAAAAAAGCATTTTTAAGGTCGATCACCGTAAATCGTGATGCTTCCGCTGGAATGCCACACAATATTGTGGCCGGGTTTGCGGCTATGGGGTATTCTGCTTCTACTATGTTGTTCAAGGGCCTGAGATCCTGTATGAAGCGCCAAGACCCCCCTTTAGCCTTGCGCACTGGGTATACAGCCGTGTTACATGGTGATTCTGAGGGGACCAATATGCCATTATCTATAAGGGCCGTTATGGTTTCATATATGCCCTCATCTGCCTCTTTTGATAGTGGGTATTGTTTCACTCTGGGGAGTATTGCACCTTTTTTCAATTTTATCCTTACTCCCCCTATACTTTTTATGCACCCCACGTCATAGGGGCTAGTAGTCCACAATGATGTGGGTACCTTTGTCATATCCTCCTTAAAGAAGGGAACTGGGGTGGATGCGGGTGCCTCAAGTGCCATTGCAATTTTCTGTGCTACTTGTTTGTACGCCACTCTTAGCCATATTTCCACACTCATCATAAACACCATTTCACCTTCCTCCTTTTCTTCTGAGAACAGCTCCTCATCTGACACCTGGGTGAGCCTACATCCTTCTGCTAGTGCTATCACTGCCCTCCATGCTCTTCCTTCTCTGTCTTGGGCATGTACAGCAATGTAATCAGCTGTTGCTATAATGCTCTCAATGCCCACTGGAACCACCTTTCCTTCTGGTTCATTGACTGGTGTTTCTGGTCTGAACAAATAGGCTGCTGGCCTCCTCCAGATCTTTCCCTCTATCCCTGGCATCCATGCAAATGCCATGTCTGACCCGTACTGGAAGAGTTCGCCATCTAATGGCTCCGCCCTAATCGCTGTCTGTCCGCAGTATGCTTGCATAATCTGTCGTGCTGTGAGCATGTTAATCCCTGGAGTAGAGCAAATTATGCCGTCCTCAGTAAAGGAGATCGTCATATTCAACCTGTTCATTATGTCTCTCCCCAGTATATTTACTGGTGAGGCACTATAATATAAAAGTGGAACTGACATGTCATAATCTCCTATAGATAAGGGAATGTTATCAGTAAAAGGAACCAACCCTCTAGCCCCAGAGAATCCTTGGGTGTTCATGGCTTCGCCTGACATCTTAAATTTACCTTCCCTTATGCAAGACCGGGTCGCCCCGGTGTCAACAAGGAATGATAATTTTTTGTCACCTATCGTTACCTCTATGCGTGGTTCCTCCGCACTATTAGGTGTTACTGACAGGATGGGACACACCAAGGCCGTCTGTGGGCTGTCCTATTGAGGGTACAACGATTGACCATTTCCTGTGTAAGGGTTGTGTCCCAGGACCGTCACCCTACCCAGTTGTGTTTGTTGTGCTTGGGGTTGTTGTGTTATCGCTACCTGTTGTTGTGGCAGTGAATATATCTGTGGCTGTTGTTGTGTTATTAGTTGTTGCTGTTCATTTCCCTGTTGCAACATCTGCTGTTGCTGTATGCCCTGCTGTTCCTGTGTGGGCCTTGGTTGTCCCTGTTCACTCCATGATGGTGTTCCTGGTCTTACTCTACATGTGCGTGACATGTGCCCTAATAATCCACAACACACCGGTGGTTCCCTACTCTGCCATGGAAAGCTCCCTGTGTTGTCCTGGTATACTGGTTGCCCTGTGGGGTAGGAATTTCTAAGTCCTCCCACGTGCTGTTGTGTGTTATATCTGTATCCTCTCCCTCTCATAATTCCTCCTCTTCCCCTGTTGTAATTATAATACCCAGCTCCTGGCATTGAGTATCCTCCTCCCATGTTGGTCGTGTATGGTTGGAGTGGCGGCACCTGTTGTGTTATAGTCTGTGAGGGTGGTATTTGGGAGGGATCTTGTGCGGCCACTACTTGTGTGGGGCTTTGGGTCATTGTTGTAGGCGTAGTTATTAGTGCCCCTTCCATTGTGTATTTAGTAAGTTTTTTCTGTACTAATTTAGCCTCTTCCGTTTTCCTGTCCTCTTCCTTTTGTTTCATTTTTACTTGCCATGTCCTGCAATGGTGCACTATTGTCAGTTGTATTTCAGGCCACGCTTTTGCTTCCATTCCCACTACTTTCTTCAGTTGTTTCTGAACTCCTTCTGGGAGCCCTTGTACTAGTATATGATAAAATATTGCTGGTGCTTTGTCCCATTGTTCTCTAGTTTCCATGCGCCACTTCTCTTGGATTTCCTGGATATAATCAACAGGATCTTCGTTCTCACGCATCTTGCGTGAGGTAATTGCTCCTATGTCTGATGTGTCTGGGTACTGTACCCTCAATGCCTGCCACAGTGCATGTCTGCAGTTTGCGAATGGTGCCCCATCATGCGATGTGTTTGCTATTGTTACCCCAGGGAATCCCGCTCTCTTCCAAATGTCATCCGCTGCATCCCCTAATATCGATATTAGAAGGCCCTTTACATCTCCCACTGCCAGTTTCTGTCCTGCGGTGTGTTTTTCCATTTCATATATCCATTTACCCGCACCTCCACTTAGTGATGGGAGCCTGCACTTTATATTCTCTTTGGCCCTCATTAGGACCTTGGCGGAGGACCATGGCGCTATTTGCACCATGGTCCATAGCGCTAAGCTGCCAACTCCGCCATGGGGGTTGGCGGACTTACCGCCCCATTCCGAGGTTGGCGGGGCGGTAAGTCCCCAATCCCCATTTACCCTTCCCCATTCCCATTTCTGGCCCCATAGGGCATAATGGGAGTGGGGAAGGCGTTAATTACGCCACCGTAAATTACGGTGGCGTAATTAACAACAAGGTCCCTTAGCGCCATGGATTTTAACGCCTGCTAAAAGCTGGCGTTAAAATCACCATGGCGCTAAGGGAACTCGTACTCAGGCGGTAAGGGGCGCCATGGTTTACGCCGGCGTAAACCCCTTACCGCCTGGGTCCTAATGAGGCCCTTTGTCTGTATGCTTCCAAGGGACGTACTGTGGTCTAACTCCTCCTCTCTCCAGAAGTGGCATTAAGTTATGTCTCATTTTACCCTTTGTGTTCCATAAAATCGAGTCCTCACACCCTTCCTCTTCTTCCCTCTCTTCTACATCGTCAATTTCGTCCGTATTTCCCCTGCTCGTAACTCTTTCTTCTCCATCCTGTCCCTTTCTTCCATCATTTCCTGTATTTAATGTGGGCGTGTGTATTCGTCCTTCCTGCCTGCGTCTAGGGAGGTCTCTAAGCCGATATGCATAGGGTGTCAGTTCGTCTGTGAAGGGCGCAAGTTTTATTGTACGTAATGAGCGTGAGGTGGTTGAGCATGTAGGGTGGGGTGGGAGAGGGCGTGATGTGGACGGTGCGGCCTCATGTGTCTGTCTTTCCGCTATTTCTTGCTCTTCCTCCTCACTTCTCTCCAGTTCATCCTTTCTCCTACGGATCCAGGGTGAGTCTGTGTTGGTCCGGGTGATGTATAGCTTATCTAGGCTTTCCCTTTAACTGTTTCTTCCTTCCTTCTCCACTCCTTCTTCTTCCTCACTACAAAAGTCATTCATAAACGGCACCCCCCACTCTGTCTTTTTTCCCTTCATTGTTACTGTTTTTAAGTCTATCAGGTCCGGTTCTCCCTTTCTTCCTTTACCAACCGCTCCCCTTTGCGCTGATGTTGTTGCTACTTCTGTGTCTCTATATACATCCCCCCTTACTTCACTCTCCCTTCTCCTATCTTCTCTTTCTCCTTCATTTCTCTCCTCCATCTCCATACCATTTTCCTCCCTTTTCCTTTTTAATTCCTCCATTACTTCACTACTCACCTTTTCCAATATCCTTTCATCCTCTTTCTTCCTTTCCCATCTCACCCTCTCCCTTTCTAATATACTCTCTATCACCCTCCCTTCTTCGTATTTATTAGTCTTTTCTGATAGTAATCTCTTCCGCCACATTGCCATTTCTCTTTCTTTCTCTTCTTCTTCCCTTTTCCTCTCTCGCAGCACTGCTCTTGATACCCTTTCTGCTGCTGCTTTTACCCTTTCAGCTTCTCTCCTTTGCTCCTCAGTTCGTTCCCTTATTTTTTCCAATTCGTTCTTACCTACTTTCCTTTCCCTCGCTCTCCCTCTTTCCTCCCTCTCGAGCTGTTTGATCAGTTCATTCTGCTCATCCCTTAACTCTGCTAGTCGTTCCTCCAAAATCTCTTCCTTTTGTCGTAACAGCTCTTCCCCTCTCATTCCACTCTCCCTAGTATTATCCTCGTCTGTTTTCCTTACTACCTCCTTCTCTTCTCCTGTTAATGAACCTCGTAATTTTAATAATATCTGCGCAGCTACCCACTCATCATGTCCTATTTCCACAGTTTGTTCTTCTCCAGTCCTCCCCTCCCCTGCTGGCATCTTCCTATGAGCCACATATGGTGGAGGGCTGTATGCCGGGTTCGAGTACCCCTCAGCCGCCCTTAACTGTCCTCTTCCTATTTCTCCTAATTCTCTTAAAGGGTACAACCCCTCTCCCTCTGTTTTCACTACCTTTACGAGGGGTATATCGTTGCTCGGTTCCTTTTTTATTTCATTTGATTTATTATTCTTTTCTCCTCCCTCTTGTCCGTTCCCCGTGTTCTTTGGGTCTTCCCTCCCCGTTTTCCCATCCTCTCCTTCCTCCTTAATCTCTTTTTCTTCCGGTATTTCCCACACAGTGAACATTCCATTTGGTCCTGGTCGGGACCCCTGGAACATCCTCCATAAGTTAAACACCTCCACGTGGTTTGTCAACTTCTTCCCTTTGTATGTATTATGCAAATGGTTTAATAGTGAATGTTGGGTATATGGATCGAAGCTACCATTAGGCGGCCATGGTGTTATCATTTTGTTGTCCGTCCCCTGTGTCCATTCTATGCTATACTTGATCAGTTTCTCCCTATGGGGTGACAGTGTGGTACATATGTGTTGTAGTGGGGTAGTGAGGGTGTTCCCCCACCCTCCCGATCCTGTCCCGTGTGACATAGTAGCGCTCCACTTGTTACCCTTCCCCTATTTGGTAGCGGTTATCTCACTAGCAGTTTACAATATACAGCCTTATATCGTTACCTGGCCCCGTAAGTTTGGGGACTTGCGATAGTCCGCTAAGGAAAATTATAAAAATATAGTATTTACATTTGTATATTTTCTTCTGTCTTTCTTCCTTTACACGACACCCTTACGGCCCCCTGCGTCCGAGGCGCACGTAGCCCCCTGTGGCTGCGTACCCCTTATGACGTTCTTATACAGTCGTCCTATTTTCACTTGCTCCTCCTCCTTCTTCTACACTTGCCGTGGCCGGCGTTCTCCGTGCGCAGCCACGTCCCCCGTTTCGCCTTTCCCCGATCAACTCATTACCGTTTATCTCCGTTTCCACTCCCTTACCACAGTTCTCTTCCCCACCACTCTCAGAAAAAAAGATGCCTTGTGCTCGGGATATCCTATGAAAACCCTACTGGTGACGTCACCGATCTCTTCGAGCTACTGGTAAGTTCTTCATATATTCTTTAAGTTCAAAATACACTTGCAATCTACCCCCGTTAACCTCACAGCTGTCTTCCTGTCACTCCTGGAACAAGGTAATCAATAATATAATCGGACTGCGCACGCTGCGTCGCCTCGCGTGTGATACGCCCCTCGACAGGAGGGCTTAACCAGCCAATTATCTTCCGTATTGGGCAACTAACTAGCTACCGCCTACAGGGAAACGTCATATACCTATCGAGTTTCTTGCTCGAACAATAGGGATCCTCATCTACTCATTGATCAATAAATGCCAAATCGTAGGAAACCACACACACACACACACCCTTACACGTAGTCGCGACCTAGGCCAATCAGTGTCTACGAGCGGCCGCACGTGATGTTTTCGTGCTCCACCCCCCTCTCTCGCGCAACGTAGCCGACTGCTCTCGCACTCGTTCGGCTACCATTCATTTCATTGCCAACACTAAATTGTCAAACCTTCGCCGCGCACCTGTGCAACACCTCCCACCTCCCGTATTTAATTCCTCCCCCTCCCTCACAATTTCACATTGCTTGTTGTGCATGGCATGCTCACCAAGTTCTCTTGATGCGGGGCCGCTCGACTGCGTGCACCCCTCCAAGCGGCTCGCCACCTCCCCTCGTCTGGACCACGTCTGGACACTCGCCAACCGCGGGCGGGATACTTCTCAACCGGCTCCTGAAGGCCAATATCCGGATTGCGCTGTCCGGTCTTCTCGCAGTTCCGCGATGGTCCTGTAGTCCTCAGAAGGGGGCAACTGCAGAGGGGGCCGCGCCGCCGGGCCTCCTCGCAATGGGATTACCTGGAAAAAAGTAAAAATAAAAAAGCAGATCTTAAACAGATCTCAGCAGTGCCTCCAACTTGTCGGGGGGAAATTCTGCCGGGGTCGGCCGGGCCGTCCGCAGACCTCCGGGCAGGGAGGCCCCAATTCCTCCCGTATATCCCAAAAGAGATAGAGTATGAGACACACGCAAGAAGCAAGGTGACTCTGCTGTTTATTAGACAAAACGGCAGGGATGGGTCAAGGAGCGTACGTGTCCGTCCTGACACACACACAATCGTGGGGCTCGCAGGCCCTTTTTACCTTAGTATGACGCGCTACTTGCGTCACTTGGAAAGTTTAGCAAAAAACCTATCTCCACTCTGGATTGGTTACTCGAGTGGTAGGGTTAGTATGGCATGCATATAGAGAACGGTATTAGTGGTTGAGGGTTAGTCAGGTGGTATACCTAGGCTGTCCCTTCAATGTGATACATGAAAATTGTTACATGAAGACCTCTGAGGATTGGTCAATGTTAATGGCGTCAGTGATAGGAGCCCCATGTTCTGATTGGTCCGCTCGCGAGCCTCCCAGTCTGGGACTATCGCTGTTCCCAGCTCGCGGTGCACCTGTAATTTGCAACAATGTTTTAATATGGGTAGGTGTAAACAATGTGAGGATTTATTCATATGTTGGGAGGTCGACTACTCCTTCTGCTGCAGATGTCCAATGAGTCTTTTAATTGTATCTGCCTGTGTCTTGAAACGTGGGATTCAGGCGTATCCTTCCTCCTGGGCTTGGCATCTTGTCAGGTTTGGCTTTGTCACGTGAGGTGGGACCATGTTTGAGGCAAAATTCAACACAATTAATATTGTTTTTCCTACTGTGTGCCTGGTTTATCTTGCAGGTGCGACCTTGGCGTTGGCTTGCAGCGTGCGAGATTGCAACATCGTGCCCTTGGCGGTGTGCTTTCGCCGGCCTCATTCTGCAGGGTCAGCAACCCAGTTCTTGCTCATTCAATGTTCATGGAAGCTTTTGCTTGCGGCCTACTTGGGCCTGGTGCATAGGTGGAACCGCTTGATGCAGAGCGCTTTAGGTTACGGTATCATATTGCTCTATCCTCAGTATCGTGTCTCCGTTATATTCTTCATTATGGTACATGGTTCTTAGAAGAAGCGTGAGCAAGCTTTTTTAGATAAGTTCATGATGCCTCTTGCGTTTGTGCATTTTGAGAGCCTATGTGGAAAATAATAAAGATGCACGTCCGTGAGTATGTCTGTCGCCTACGTCATAGCACTGAATATATTCTTCGTGTGGATTGGTGTGGGAGTGTCCGGTGTGCATGTTTGCACAGGTGTGCTGACCGCTGGCTAGGTCGTCATGGCATCTCTAACGACGTGTAGGTTTAGTCGAGTTGATCCGTGCCGCAGGTGTCGGCATGGACAGGGCGGGCTGCTGGGCAGGTAGATGGGCACATCCGTATGTTCCTGTACCAGGGTATTTGGTCATCTGGTAGATAGGCAAACTCCTCTCGTGGCGGGTGTCTAGGCCGTGATCCTCTAGGCCAGGCGCGAGAGGGGAAGGGCAGGAGCCTGTTCTTCCATTCTCCCACTTCAGTTCTTTGGATCCTTCCGATTCCCTTTATTGTGGATTGGAACCACTATCGCCCTCCTCCACGAACCCGGTATTTGGTGACTCGCAGCAATCGGACCGAACAAGGACACTATAAAAGCAGTCCAGTCTTCCGAGTGCTCCCAAAGCATGACGTTCGTAAAGCCGTCGGGGCCCGGTGCATGAGAGATTTTTAATTTCATGATGCGGTCCACAATTTCATTGATGTTAAGGTTTGTTACCCATGAACCCCAGTTCTTAAGGAGCGGCTCCTCAACCCCTCTGGCCATGGTCGGAGTGTCAAGCCTGGAAAAATGGCTTGTCCATGATTCCTCATCAATAGGACTGGATTGATCCGCCTTTGAGGAGGTTTCATTCAATTTGATGAGTGACCAAAAAGCACAGGGATCTCTACCCACCAAAATTTGCAGCATTACCTCTGCATCTTTCTGATATCTTAGATGTTTGGATGAGCAGAGCCAGTTTTTGTAGTTGAGTTGAGCTAACCTTGCATCGCTAAGTGCGTTGGTTGAGTTGGGTTTTTTGGTGATCCACCACAGTTTTCAAGACCCATCTTCTTTTCGCCATCAAGACTGGGTCAAATGCATGACGACCAGACTTCGCGACAAAACCATTAGATGTGGTGTTGAAGCTAAATTCTTCCAGCAACAGAGAGTATTCAACCGTAGATGTAGTTTTAGCGAACGTGGAAGAAAGAGCTCTAACCCTTACCGAAGACATCCTTAAGCGGAGACCCTTATTACAAGAGTCAACCACGATTGGTGTGTAGTCACAAACTGAAGGGCCAGGAGTTTGCCATTCTAGGAGAAGGAGATTGTGTTCGCTCTGAGGGGTGGTAACTATCTGAAAACTGTGCACCAAAGGAAGAAAGTTTGTGGACACATAAATGTAATCTAGAATGGAGGTGGAACCCCTGCCTTGCCAAGTCGGCTTAGCGGGGACGTCCCCCGTAGTGTTGCCGTTGAGGAGGTGCATGGCTCTTGAGTTCATAAGGATGTTTTACTTGTCGCGTCTGGCGTATTTTGGGTCATCACGGTTCCAGAGGTGGGCTTGTTTCGATTGCACAAGGTTGGGGATATTGAGATCACCACAAATAATGAGGTATGTAGAGTCCTGGTTTGTGTACAAGCCATCCAGTTTGGAAGAAATTAAAGCAATAAATGACTCATCCGAAATCAACGCGGGGTTCCAATAAACATTGATAATCAAGATCTTGGAACAGGTGGCACTTCCTGACAATAATGAGTCAGGTTCCCAAGCAATCGTGTTTTCTTGAATAAGAAAATTCGGTGACACAGATTTCAAAAGTTTCAAAGTGCTGCCCAATTTCACTGCACTAAGTAAATCCACCATTGGACGCCCAAGATCACCTTTCACAGCTGGTAAGATAGACAAGTTGAAGCCATCTAACATTGGCGACTTCCTCAACCATGTTTCCTGAAGGTTGATTAGATCGAACTCAGCCAGATTTAAATTACTAGGACATGAAAGATGTAAGAACCCTCTGGTGTTCCAGGATATAAGTTTCAGCCTCGGAGTATTGGCTGTTGAAGAAACTGGCAAGAGGTCTCTTCTTTGATATCTGATGCTGGAGCTGGGTTGCTAAAAGGAAGGTTGAGACGCAAAGTGTTAGCCAGCTAGGACCAATCAGTAGTGGGCAGGTTAGGTCTTTTAGTGGCTTTATGAACGCTCACACTTCCCACTTGTCGAGACAAAGAGTCTCGCTTAAAAGTCACGTTCAATTTTAGGTCAGGGTCTAACGAGACCCTTCCGATCTTCAAAGGATCCTGAAATGCCTTTTATTCCAGTAACCTAAAGCCACATCCATCTCTCCCTTGCAACAAGAACTTCACTGGTTTACAGTCCAATAGAGGTTACAGATTGCAATTCTTTGATGGGATTTCAAGTGCAGGCTCCATTTGGCCACTGCCTTACTAGACCAAGCTGTTGAACCCGTATGATCCTGAACAGTGCCTAACATCAAAGCATAGTGATCTACTGGTAACTCCTCAGTTTCGTTGTCTATCTAGGCGTAACAGATGCTTTCTAATTGCTGGCCCAATCTTGTAGAATAAGCTCCCGGTGGGGCTATGCAAGGTGGACACCCTAATTTCATTCCAGCAAAAACTCAAAACCTTTCTTTTCTGCTGATCACTCTGAAGTCAAATTGTCAGGATTTAAAATCTGCGCCCATATACAGGGTGACCTGGCCAGTCCGTCAGGATTAGCGTCTGACAAATCCAAAAATACAATACAATATAGACGTGTCTGAGGCGTCAGGTGTTCATGTTCATATGTACCCGGGAGACTGTTCTGACCATTATAGAGGAGGGAAGTGTGGATGATATTTGAAACAAGCCTTTTGCTGCTAGGGAACATCAGGGCACGATGTTGACCACTTTCCTAAAGCAATATGGTGACCCTAAATTTTGTGATCCTGCGCCACAGGAATCAGAAGCACCATTGACACTGTCAGTGGGGCTGGGTAAAGGACTCAATTTTTTAAGATGACAGTCATAGTCCGATACACCCAGGCTGGCGAAACCAGAAGGCACAGCCCATGGAAGTCTGGGAGAGATGCAGTGGGGGAGGCTTCACCAAATACCATTCCAGGGCAAAGCTTGCCCATGTGTCAGACTCAAATACTCAGACTCAAATACTAAGTAACCTCGACTGTAAAAATATTAGGTGTCGTGTGGTCAGAATAAGGGATGGTGGCATGTGCAGGACGATCTCCCATGTAAACATGAAAGAACCAACCAGAATATGATTGAATCAGAAGACCAATACTCAGTTTGTGCTCTTTTTTGATCACGTAAATTAGCCGAAACATTTTCCCACATTTGTACTAATCTTGCTTCAGATCCTAAAAGGGATGTATTAAACAGAATATGATAGAGCTAATGTTTCTGAAAGAGGGCAGGCACACCTGCATTATCAAAGCCTCTTTTAGTGAATTTCAGAGCTCAGCTTTGCTTTAGCTCCTTGGAAGAAGTTGGCACAGATCACCTGTGAAAGATTTCCATGAACAATACTTGCCTTGACAGGGCAATGGGAAACCCCAAGTACAGACTCGCATGTTTAGCGGGCAAAGCATTTTCAGTAAAGCATGTTGAAGCAGCACCCCCATGAGATTTAAGGCCAAGGTCTTACATTGAAGACAAAGAGTGAGCAAACATAGGGATTGGCTTATCCTAGCAATTACGACAAGGCTACAGGTTCATCACAACTCACATCTGGTCGCCAGATGTCTTGGGTGGAAGCAGGGAGATTATTTTAGTCATCTAAGCTGAAAGGAAAGAATTGGCGTTGCCTCTGATTACCCATGTACAGACTGTGCACAGGTGCAGAGGTTCTGGTTGGCTTAGCATTTGGATTAAGAGAACAACCGCATGTCAGGTAGAAGTATCTCATTGTTTTGAGGGCTTTCCTTATTTTTGATCTAAGATATTTTTGCTCTAAAGGACTGGTGACTTGCTTGGAGCACAAAGTTAATATCTCTGAGGCACTGATGTGTCTGCTTTATGTTTTGCTCTGTTCTAATTATTTGGTGAACATGAACGCAAAGTGCTCCAATATTTTGCGAACCTAACGGGATAGCAACCGTTTTCTTGTGTGGGAAGCCGGCAAAAACCAGCTAGTGTGTAATGGGGATGCTAACCTCAACAAGGCTTAAGGGCCTAGAACTACCACCAACTCCCTTTCCCCATTATGGTGATTACCTTTGGAGCTACCATTTCTTTCTGTATTGCATGTGTGTCCTTGGGGAATGGGTGAAATTTGTCATCATGTGCATTATTTATTTATTTGAATTTATAAAGCGCACTGGCAGCCCAAGGGCATCGAGGTGCGGTTACAGGAAGTTGACTTAGTTACACGTTACAGGTATCAACATTGCTGCTGGTTACATGAAGCGTAGCAATGTGGGACGTTGACTTGGTTACACGTTAAAGGTATCAACGTTGCTGCTGGTTACATGAAGCGCAGCAATGTCGGGAGAAGGAACAACCATAGGCAGGGTTACAACATGACTGTGTTACTAGGAGGGTACATATAGAACAAGTTCAGTGCCTGGTGTGCGAGTTGGGAGAGCCTTACGAGAGTTCAGATGAATAGGCATGTTTTGATTTCTTTGCGGGAGGCTAAGTGGGAGGAGATCCCCCTGAGTTATTCATGCTGATGTCCAAATGGCTTGTGGGCCCTGGCATGTCATCACTTTTAGCCATATTGTGACATGTACTCCTGGAGAAGGAAGCATTACTCCTCGTTTACCGTAGTCAGTGACCATCACATACATTATAACGGACTGCAGCTGTTGGCTATTACTGGGCAGAGAAGGTGACTGCGCCTATGGACAGCAGAACACTTTCAATGGGGTTTACACAGTCAGGGGCTCGGCGGACCCTCTTGAATGGGTCACCTATCATATCCGTCTACTATGTTTACGTTATAGGTGTTGAAAAGTGGCACCTAGTGTGACAAATCTATTGGAATAACAGTGCAGCTAGCCAGGAAATGGATATGAAGAGGGATACACAAGCGCTGGTGTTGTTTAAATGTATTGTTTGTTGGAATGGAGAATTTCCAGCCTAACCCAAAGAGGGGCTCCTGTATCGTGAAGCATATAACACATAATGTCTTTATTAATGAGATCCTTATTTATGTATTTATTTATTATGATTTGTTTTTAAAAAAATACACATTGTTGTATAAAAAGATAATAATAAACTTGAATCATAACCTATAAAACATATACATATACATTAAAATATTTCCCTAATCATATCATAAATATAATATTTCATCAAGTAATTCACATCTCATATGTTATTAAAACCATGTAAATGCATACACATATAGTTTTAAGGCATATGTGGAAATTCATCTATCAGTTCGTGAGAGCAAATAATGCACAAAGCAGTGTAACCTAAAATCCTTGTATGAAAGGCTCCACAAACATCAACTGCCTTGATAAAGTGAACAAGTGCAATGATTACAGATTTGTTTGTGCCTGCAAACAGTAGGCCCCACAATGTTTCCACTTGATTCATATGTAATTCAGATACGAATCGTTGGAACCACTGATGCCTAGCATAGTTTCGGCACATTCACGAATGAGGTGCTTCCACAAGTGTGGCAGATCATGTATAAGCTCTGTAGACCAGCGATAAATCCTGCTTCGATCCGGTGAGGATCACGGTGATCCAGCTCAGAAAACTTCACCCATGGGGTGGGACGCGATCTGAGAAGATAACCTGTGACTGGGAATTACGGGTGTGTGTAACAGATATAGAGATCGCTGCATCGCCCCATGTTGTCGGGCCTCAACAGGCTGCAGCTCTGCGATTATAGGCGCGACACCCCTGGGGGTGACAAACACCCAAGATCGGTCCCGGTTGCCCCAGCTTTGGGACACATCACGTGGTGATCAGCAGAGCAGCCAGCCAGCGGGCAGGAGTAGGGCAGGGCGGTGCCCGAACAATTTTCGGGCGGTGGAAGGCTGCAGTAGGCCATCCCAGGTCTCTGCCGACCAGCAGTCATATGCAGCATTGCTGGGCCAACATTAGCATGCACCAGCAGAGCAGAAAGGAAGGAATAGTTGCTGGTTTGGAGCCCAGTACGCCATTGTCGCTCTGCTTGCCGCGCCACTGGTAAGTGCTATCCCGAGAAATCCTCGTACAGAGGCCCCCAGATTTGTGTATCTTGGTGGCCACTATGGTTTGAGATACTCCAAGGTAGAGATACGAAACATTGAAGGTTAGCGTGGCCCATGTGATCAAGGGCGCAAGATTGAGCAGTCGTAGGAGGGGGAACCACCACGGCTGAAAAATGAGAAGCAGGCAAACACAAGGGTCATTTGTTCTGTTAACTGTGGGGTCCACATCGTGTAGTCGTGCCGCAATCTACACAGGGAACCTTCAACCCGCCCAAGCCTTACTAACATCATGAGCAAGGGAGATAAGACCTGACGAAAGCTCTCCTTTGAGGAGAGGGGGAGCGATAATGAAAAAAAGCCAACACTCTGCTCCGATTCATGTTGCGGCAGAATGCAGAGGACATGGAATACTCCACTGATGGTTCCGAAGTGGAGGTGAAAGGACTCATACTGCACTTTAAGCCTTTTATTGACAAGATACATACTAAAGTGGACACACTTAAATGTAAAGTGGATATGCGACAAATACGCCCAGACAAACACGTTGCAATACTGGGAGAGGGTAAACATTGAGAGGCCGATTCATGGAATAATTAGCGCGGCGCAAGTGGGCAAAAACGTGCGAATCGCAGTGGAATAGCGAAAATCGCAGTGCAATTGCGAAAATCGCACGAAAAGCAGTGCACGTCGATTCATGGAAGGCCGTGCGCGAGAAAACCAGCGGATGTGCGATAAAAAGTGCGCGGCGCACGTTGGCGCACAGGCCATCTAACAGCGTGCGCCAGGTCACTGCGAAAATCGCACAGGCCACAGCGAAAATCGCACATAGCGCGGCGCACGCAACAAAAGTAGGCGGAACACGGGCGTAACACTCGGAATGGGGAACAACTTGCCAAAACGTGGGCGTCACGGGGGAAGTACAGGGCACAAGTGCGCGGAACGCCCACACGCTCGCCTACAACATGTATTCATGGAATAGAATAGGGGAAAAAAGCGCACGCTCAAACCAGCGCACAGGCAAAAACACGACCGCCACAAGAAAGCAGGCGGTAGCGTCTCTGCGGCTGTAAGAAATGTGCGCCAAAAGGTGCGCCAACAAATCGCACCTATATACTGCCATGATGAATGTCCCATACTGTGGCCCTCCAGGAAAAATGACGTGCAAAGGGGTACCCACAAACACGGACACCCGCTGACAAAAAATACGTGTGCGTGTATACCGGGGTGCGCGGGAAGTCTAACACGCGATTTCAGCAGGGTACGTGCATCACAGGGGTTCGCGTGAAGTTTCACACGCGATCGGGTCTGGGGGAGCGGGCTACGTGTATATCAGGGGTTCGCGGGAAGTTCCACGCGCGAACAGCCTGGGCGCGTGTATTTCAGGGGTTCGCGTGAAGTTCCACGCGCGAACAGCCTGGGCGCGTGTATTTCAGGGGTGCGCGGGAAGTTCCACGCGCGAACAGCCTGGGCGCGTGTATTTCAGGGGTGCGCGGGAAGTTCCACGCGCGAACAGCCTGGGCGCGTGTATTTCAGGGGTGCGCGGGAAGTTCCACACGCGAACAGCCTGGGCGCGTGTATTTCAGGGGTGCGGGGGAAGTTCCACACGCGAACAGCCTGGGCGCGTGTATTTCAGGGGTGCGCGGGAAGTTCCACACGCGAACAGCCTAGGCGCGTGTATTTCAGGGGTGCGGGGGGAGTTCCACACGCGAACAGCCTGGGCGCGCGTGTATTTCAGGGGTGCGGGGGAAGTTCCACACGCGAATAGCCTGGGCGCGTGTATTCCAGGGGTGCGCGGGAAGTTCCACACGCGAATAGCCTGGGCGCGTGTATATCAGGGGTGCGCGTGAAGTTCCACATGTGATTTGACAGTGTGGGTCCTCCCAGGTGTACCCTGTACACCCTCTACGGCCCCTGAGGGCAGCCCACACCACAGGGGACTACCCTGCATCCCTGGTCATGTCCCGCAGGCAGCCCACCCACCATGGGCATGCCCCCCAGCAAAGGCACATGTCTCCTTGAACTAATGAACACCAACTCATGTCCCCTTGCACCCCCACCCCCCAGCACTGTGGGGCACCTGCCAGCAGGCCCCCACCCATGTCCAACTCATGTCCCCCACCACCCCCACCCCCCAGCACTGTGGGGCACCTGCCAGCAGGCCCCCACCCATGTCCAACTCATGTCCCCCACCACCCCACCCCCCAGCACTGTGGGGCACCTGCCAGCAGGCCCCCACCCATGTCCAACTCATGTCTCCCACCACCCCCACCCCCCAGCCACCAGGGGCACCCTCCACCAGGCCCCCACTCATGTCTCCCACCACCCCCACCCCCCAGCCACCAGGGGCACCCTCCACCAGGCCCCCACTCATGTCTACCACCACCCCCACCCCCCAGCCACCAGGGGCACCCTCCACCAGGCCCCCACTCATGTCTCCCACCACCCCCAAACCCCAGCCACCAGGGGCACCCTCCACCAGGCCCCCACTCATGTCACCCACCACCCCCACACCCCAGCAGTGCAGGGTCACCCTCCACCAGGCCCCCACTCATGTCACCCACCACCCCCACACCCCAGCAGTGCAGGGTCACCCTCCACCAGGCCCCCACTCATGTCTCCCACCACCCCCACCCCCCAGCACTGTGGGGCACCTGCCAGCAGGCCCCCACCCATGTCCAACTCATGTCCACCACCCCCCCCCACCCCCCAGCACTGTGGGGCACCTGCCAGCAGGCCCCCACCCATGTCCAACTCATGTCTCCCACCACCCCCACCCCCCAGCCACCAGGGGCACCCTCCAACAGGCCCCCACTCATGTCTCCCACCACCCCCACCCCCCAGCCACCAGGGGCACCCTCCACCAGGCCCCCACTCATGTCTCCCACCACCCCCAAACCCCAGCCACCAGGGGCACCCTCCACCAGGCCCCCACTCATGTCACCCACCACCCCCACACCCCAGCAGTGCAGGGTCACCCTCCACCAGGCCCCCACTCATGTCACCCACCACCCCCACACCCCAGCAGTGCAGGGTCACCCTCCACCAGGCCCCCACTCATGTCTCCCACCACCCCCACCCCCCAGCACTGTGGGGCACCTGCCAGCAGGCCCCCACCCATGTCCAACTCATGTCCCCCACCCCCCCACCCCCCAGCACTGTGGGGCACCTGCCAGCAGGCCCCCACCCATGTCCAACTCATGTCTCCCACCACCCCCACCCCCCAGCCACCAGGGGCACCCTCCACCAGGCCCCCACTCATGTCTCCCACCACCCCCACCCCCCAGCCACCAGGGGCACCCTCCACCAGGCCCCCACTCATGTCTACCACCACCCCCACCCCCCAGCCACCAGGGTCAGCCTCCACCAGGCCCCCACTCATGTCTCCCACCACCCCCACCCCCCAGCCACCAGGGGCACCCTCCACCAGGCCCCCACTCATGTCACCCACCACCCCCACACCCCAGCAGTGCAGGGTCACCCTCCACCAGGCCCCCACTCATGTCTACCACCACCCCCACACCCCAGCAGTGCAGGGTCACCCTCCACCAGGCCCCCACTCATGTCTACCACCACCCCCACACCCCAGCAGTGCAGGGTCACCCTCCACCAGGCCCCCACTCATGTCTCCCACCACCCCCACCCCCCAGCCACCAGGGGCACCCTCCACAAGGCCCCCACTCATGTCTACCACCACCCCCACCCCCCAGCCACCAGGGTCACCCTCCACCAGGCCCCCACTCATGTCTCCCACCACCCCCAAACCCCAGCCACCAGGGGCACCCTCCACCAGGCCCCCACTCATGTCTACCACCACCCCCACCCCCCAGCACTGTGGGGCACCTGCCAGCAGGCCCCCACCCATGTCCAACTCATGTCCCCCACCCCCCCCACCCCCCAGCACTGTGGGGCACCTGCCAGCAGGCCCCCACCCATGTCCAATCCATGCCCCCCTGCACCTGGGTCCCAACATTCCCCAATCATGTCCGTAATGCCCATCCTCCCCTGCCAAAAGGCCCAACCAACTATCACACCCACCCACATATCAAAGGCAATTACATGTTACACCCCCAAATTAAATAATGCAATTTAACACATGTCTGTCACACACAATGGCTGCAAGTGAATGACAAAACACCCAACATGACATGCCTGAAAGCAATGAGATGATACGACACATTGAAGAAAAAAATATGTATTTAACAGCAAGTAGAATGGAAATGAAATAAGAAAAAACACAAAGCAAATCAAACAAAACAAGATGAATGTCCAAGAAAATAATCTGAACAATTAAAATAAGGCAATGAAGAAGATCATCCTGGGTCCATGAGCCCTACCAAATTAAACCTAACTGACTACTAACTAAAAAGTGAACTATATACAAAAAAGTGGTGCATTGTCCAATCGCAACCAAAAAAAAATCAAAAAAACAAAGGAAACCTAACCCTAACTATACAACTATATACAAAGGCAGCGGGCTATTCGGACGGCTCACTGGTTGTTGTCATGGGCCAGGGCATCATCGAACTCCTGGTCAATGGCTTGGAGGCGGGCATGTTCCCTGGCCCCGAGGTCCCGCAGGGATAACGCAGTGTCAAGCTCAAACTCCCTGCGAAGACCCTCGAGGCACTCAGCCCGCCTCAGCGCCCTCCGCATGGAGTCCTCCGCCCTGACCATCGTGAGCCGTTCCTCCTCTGCCCGCTGCCGCTCCGCACCTATCCGCTGGCACAACCTCTCCCACACGGAAGCCACTCCCATTCCAGGGTTCTCCTGCCCTCCGGCCGATGCCTGCACCCCTGATGTTGATGGCCCCGAGCCATGATGCCTCCCACGTTGAGCCTGCTGCTGCCTCCGACGCAACTGCCTGTGCCAGCACGACGGCATCCAGGCTGATGGAAACCACCGACGCCATCGTGCACGTGCCCTGCCCGATGATGCCGTCACATCCTCCATCTGCTGGGGTCCAGTTGCTCTGGTGTCCACCCCTGCTGGATCTCTGACTCCCGACTGTGGCAGGGATGGGATCCCCACCGAGCTGGCTGCATTGGTCGGGGCAGGTCCACAGGGGGCCCTGGTGACATCTGGGCTGGAAGACGGCAAGGAGAACGACTGGTGGATAGCCTGCACAGAGGAGGAGAGGGCCGCCACATTGGCCAACACATGCAGGAAACCCCCGAACATGGCCGATCCCAATTGGGCCACGTCGGCACGGTGCACTTCGTGATGACGTGCGTGCTCCTCCCGGGAAGCACGCACGGCATCACGAATCACAGCCGTGCGCATCGCGACCCCAATCAGGACCTTCTCCGCACGGCCAGGGGTTCCCACGTCCGCAGGTGGAGGGGAGTCAGGTGACATGGACATCCCCTCTACCTGCGGACAGGCCTGGGACGGGGCATCCCTGCTGGTGCATGGTGGTGCACTCACAGGGTCAGGGACAGCGACATGCACAGGCCCCTCCACGGTGACCTGTGCTGCCTCCTGCCCCTCGCCCTGGACTGCACCACTTGCACCAGCAGGGATGCCCCCACCAGGGCCCATGTGTGCCCCAGTGGCGGCCTCCTCCTCCTCTGTGCAAACCACCAACCTGGATGGCTCCTCACCGTCTCCCACTGTAGCAGGCCCCTGTGGGGGCTCACCCACCCCTTCCGCTGCAGCCGTGGGGGCATCCCCGCCGCCTTGCTCCACAGCGCCGTCTCCGCCCTCTTCTTCACTAGCCGCTGCGTAGAGGGAGACAAAGAACACAAGCATCAGGGCACTGTACAATGGTCCCCTAGACAGGAAGCAATAACAGATGAGCACCACTGTCAAAGTACACTTCCATCATGTCCCTCCACAACACATGGGTCAGTCCAGGCAAAACACACACAGTAACAGGCATGGTGCATGCCATGGACATTTCCATGCATGTCCAATGGACTCTTGAAACATTCAATGATATGTAACTCACATGCATCATGCCTCATGCCCATCACATGCACACACTTCACCTCAGTCACATCCATCTGGCCCCAAACACACCAAACACAGCGGGTACAAGGGTAATTTGGCTGCTTTACTGAATCTCTGCATTGTCACACACATGTGTCATGCATCCATGGCATGCACAAGTCACAGACACGCAGGTCAGGCACACAGACATGGCTACCATATATGTACCTGGCATCAGCACCCATCCCTCACCCCCACCCATGTCCAGGTACAGAGACTGGCATGCTATCATGTTAAAAATCTGAATAGGGCTCCCCATGCGGCATTTCAACACATGCAACAACCATGTGCATCACACATCGCTGGTCGCACATGCATTACCATGATGTCCCTGCACACATACATGCATACATGGCCTATGGGACACATACAGGCAAGTATCATAGAAACAGCACACCGCAACATGCCCTGTCTCACACAGTAATGCATGGACACTTACCGCTCAACTCCAGACGGGCCTCCCTCTCAAGGATCTGGGCGTGGAGCGCTGGGCGTACGCGTTCCAGGACCTTCATCTGGATGGAACTCATGCGGCCCCGGCCCCCCTCCACGAGGCGCCGGGCCTTCACAAGGGTCCTGGACCTCAAGTCCTCCCAGCGCTTCTTGATCTTCAGGATGTCGCGGGTTGCCACCCCCTCCGCGTTGATGGCAACCACACAGTCGGCCCAGATCCTCTGCCGTCCTTCCTTGCTGGCGCGGGACGATCCAAAGAGGGCATCATACTGCCCCAGGACATGCTCCACCAGGACACCAACTTCGGTGACAGTGAAGCTGGTGCCCCTCTGCCCCTCTGGCCTGGGGTTGCCACTGGTGCCAGATGTGGAAGTGCCCGACATGGCAACCCCAGAGGCAGGTGTGGGTGGGCAACTGGGTCCTGGGGCTGGGCTGTGGAGCGATGTAATCCCAGTCGGGAGTCTTCAGTTCCAGCAGGGGTGGACACAGCAACTGGACCCCTGCAGATGGCTGATGTGCAGGCACCAAATGGCAGGGCACGGTGGCAGCAGGCAGGCAGGCAGGCAGGCAGCAGCAGATGGCACGTGGGAGGCTGCTCGGGGCACTGGGGGGCAGTAACTCGGCCTTCTGGGCAGGAGCGTGGGCTTCCGTGTGTTTTCGCGTGGCCAGCTTGATACGGAGTGATTTGGCACGTGAAAATCCTGCACGTCAGCGTGAAATCCGAGGAAAGGCCCTTAGCGCGTAAGCGCGTCAGCACGCATACGCGATTCTATTGGACCAGAGTCCCTCAGCGCGTAAGCGCGTCTGTGACGTGACCCGCACGGGTGTTCCCCACTCAGCACGTGATGACGGGGCACACGTGGAGATACTGCACGTCAGAGTGTCATCGCGTGTAATTGGACAAAAGTGCGCGTACACGCGATTGGCCTATGTACGTGTATTTAATGGGTGCGCGGCCACTTACACACGCAAGTACGTCAGCGAACCTGTATCCCGTGGTGCGTGTGAATTTCCGCACGCTATTGGACTGGGAACTGGATTCCAGGGGTGCGCGGGTCACACACTGTATCCCGTGGTGCGTGTGAATTTCCGCACGCTATTGGACTGGGAACTGGATTCCAGGGGTGCGCGGGTCACACGCTGTATCCCGTGGTGCGTGTGAATTTCCGCACGCTATTGGACTGGGAACTGGATTCCAGGGGTGCGCGGGTCACACGCTCGCCTAGAACACGCGCTAAGCATAAATTGCGGACTTTAACAATAACAAGCTCAGACGCCAGGATGAACATACCGTTCCTAGCAGCAGTGGCAGTGGGCTACCAAAGGAGGAGGAGGAGGATAGTCAGGGCCAGAATATTCACACCCAGAACCAGCCTTTTCGGGATGCCTGATGACCAGGTGTATGGGAGGTACAGGTTTCCACCACACATCATACTGGACCTGGTGAGTGAGTGGGAGGATGACCTCACATCACCCACCCTGTGCTCCCAAGCACTCAGCCCCCTGGAGAAGGTCCTCAATGTACTGCACTTCTTAGCCACTGGATCATTTCAGCGGACAAGTGCCATAGTGGGTGGGGTGTCACAGGCCACCCAGTCACGCTGCCTACACCAGGTCTTGAACATCATGACTGCACGCCCATCAGTCCGCAGGCACATATACCTGCCCAGAACACCTGCAGAAAGGCATGCTGCCGCCCTGGATTTTTACGCAGTGGCACGATTCCCCAAAGTGCTAGGTGCCATCGACTGCACCCATGTGGCTCTACGTCCCCCCAGGGCATCTGAGCACATCTATAGGAACCGCAAGCACTGGCATTCCATCAACGTGCAGGTAGCATGTAATGCCAAGGGAATCATCACCTCAGTATATGCCAACTATCCCGGCTCCACCCACGACAGCTTCATTTACCGAATATCCACCCTAAGCCGGGACCTAGAAGTTGGGCGGCATGGCGATACATGGCTGCTTGGTGAGTATGTATGCCACTGCACATGCATGCATGTTGGATACTGAGCAAGGTCACAACCTCACCAATGATACCAATCCCCACCTCCACAGGGGACAGTGCCTACCCTCTCAGCCCCCACATGATGACGCCAATTCGGAACCCCACCACGCCACCCCAGGTAAGATTTAACACAGCCCACATTACAACCAGGGGCATAGTGGAGCGCACATTCGGAGTGCTAAAGTCACGCTTTCGCTCCCTTGACCGTTCTGGCGGGCAGCTGTTATACGCTCCCCCAGTAGTGTGCAGGATCATAGTGGCAGCATGTGTCCTGCACAACGTTGCAACACGCCGGGGCCTGGCCGTGGACATGGTGGTGGCCCCACATCCCCAACCACATGCACAGCCGCTACGCATGGGAGGGGAAAGGGCACGGGGGGAGGCAGCCCGTACACAGCTAGTGGCTAATTACTTCACATAGAAATCACACCCCTGTGGAGTGCACACTGCCCTGGCAAATTCCATCTGACAATCAATGATGACTCAACCTGACACTGATCCTGAATGTCTGGAGAATGAACCGGCAATTCCATGTCAGCCTGAGATTGTTCACCTGGAAGTGTCACAATGTGTGCATCCCTACCCACACAGACACCACCAATGCAGTTTTGTGAAGTTACAGATTGAAGCAGCTAAAATGAATACCCACTTGCAAAATGCAACAAGAGGACAGTGCCATGTCAGCCAACCCAACCCCAGCACTGCCACACGACACACCGTGCCATGTCATGCTAATTGCAGGTAAACAAAGTAATCCCCACAACATGACATCACTCTCACTATGTACAGTGGCACTATTAGAAACCTGCAACACCTGAAATGCTCACAGCAATGCCGGACCAACAACATACTTGAGCACGTAGTACCATTAACATGACATCACAAATGTTACATATTAGTAGTCTCACCACCTGGAAATGCCTGCACTCCCACCACTACCAACTGTGCAGTGTTGGCGCCATGTAGAGTTGTAGGTGCACTGCTGCCAACATGGTCCCCATCTCCAGACTAGAGGTCCTTGTGTGGACTTGAGGAAGGGACCTGCAAATTGGGAGGTAGACACAGAAGAAGAGTTACACATCAATGCAACATGCAGTGTACAACACAACAGCAATATGCACTATGAATGTATACACAGTATTGACTACAGACTGGCCACACAGCTCATGGGAGTCCAACGTCACTGTGTAATTCACTGTCACTTGGGCACACCCTTTGCAAGCCCATGGAAACGGGAAGCAGGAGGGGTGTGTGTGACTCAAACCCAAGCATCTGAACCAAATACATTACAAGCCTGCATGTGCCCAGCCACAATGCAGCGTATGCCCACAGGAACCACGGAAGCCAACAGATCGAAGCCAACAGATCGAAGCCAACACATCGAAGCCAACACATCGAAGCCAACAGATCGAAGCCAACAGATCGAAGCCAACACATCGAAGCCAACACATCGAAGCCAACAGATCGTCCCAAAAAAATTGGGAATAAAAGAAATCAAAATAAAAATAAAAATAAGAAACAATCAAAAATGGCCATTGATGGGCCCGGGGGGGTTGGGGAGGCCACCCAGGAGGTCCGAGGACAGGATGCACACCAGAACCCACCTGCGTGGATCCTGGGAAGATAAAACACCTCCATGGGCTCATGGCCCACACGGCTACCCTATTGTGGGAGTATCACTGCTGTCGCTATTATCACCCTGTGCAGCTGCATCCGGAGGTGGTTGCACTATGGGAGGCAGCCCACGCAAGGCCCTAGTCTGCTCCTCCATGGCTGCAAGCATGCGGGTGTGGTAGGTCTGGTTCTGGAGGATGAGTGTGCGGAGGTCCCCATGCAACAACTCACGGGATGCCCGGACCTCCGCCCTCGTTGCCTGCATCTCAGCTGAGAGCGTACGGGTGAGACGCTCCAGCTGCTGTTCTGTCCTTTGGTGTGTTGAAGCCTCAAGCTCAACAAGAGTCGTCCTGAGGTGTAGGAGCTCCTGCCTCAGGGCTTCCCTGTGGCCCTGGGACTCAATGGAGATGGCCTCCTGCAGAGTCGCCAGTGCCGCCCGCCTGTCCCTGTTGGACCCCAACATGTCCTCCCTGTGTGACTGGCAGATGGAGTCGGTTGCCTGCTCTAGTCGCTCCATCAGCCTTTCTGGGGGGACAATGGAAGTGGCCACCCTATCCATGGCCTGAGCCATCATCTCGGATGATGCAGCCTGTTGGGTAGCCATACCGTAAATGGATTGCTCCCATGCGGTATTGCCGGGTGGCGTACGGCCACCACGTCGGCGGGCACCACACCTGTCTGGGGCAAGGCGAACTGCGCCTTGCTGTGCCGGCACTGCCTGAGGCTGCAGGACTGCATTCCCCCTCTGATCTGCTGGCCCAGGAACAGGATCAGATGTCGCGGAGTGTGACCCTGCATCCGTAACCACCGAAGGCGTAGCTGCCAACACTGACATCCCCATGGAGGGTACTGACCCTGGTGCAGGTGGGTGAGACAGAACAGAATCCCTCCCTGGAACACTCACCTGCGACGGCACGTAGGTCTCATCCGAATCAACACCTGAGTACAGCTCGGGGGAGGTGCAGCCAGAGACACCCCTTGAGAGCACGACCTGCAGCACTTGTGGGTTCTCCCCCACCACCACACCACGTCCCTCACTGGTGGTTGGTCGGCCCTGGGACACCTCCTGGGTCTGCACCATCTCCACAACCCCAGCAGTATCAGGTGCGTCTTCCCCTGCAAAGACATGAAAACAAAGTAATGGAAACAGGCATTAGCACCATGGCACACATTGAGGGCTGATAAGCAAGAGAACCAGTACTTGATTGACACATGTCCCACATGACTAAAACCCTCCCATGCATGCACTCTCACTGCGTATGAAGTGCAGGCAAATGGCACACACTGATGACACCAAGATGGAAGATGAACAAATTTTCTGCATGCTGCCTGGCAGTGGCATCACACATTGGCCTGTGATTGGCAGGTGAAACACACATGCCATCACACAGATGGCATGTACCATTGCTATTGAGTGAAGATGGAGAGGAGGGCAGCACCTATTCATTCAGTCCAGTTCCCGCATGTAATAGCTTTTCTAATTCTAACAGGTCAGATTTTTCACCTGGAGCTGCCAGTCTGAAATGGTCAAATTGCACAGGGACATGTGTGTACAAATGATATCCAGGTAACAAAGTCACTCCACTTTACCATACCCATGTCAGACATGTGACTAGTGGACAGCGACATGCCTAGTGAAAGTGGTGGAATGCAAACAAACTGACTGAATGAACAGTGAAAAATAAGCAAATATGTTGTGTCAAGGTGACACTTCAAGGGCAACTGGCGTGCAGTTGTGCTAGATGTCTACTGTTGGCAGAAGGGATACTGCTATGGCCAAATGCAGCTGCGCAGGAAGTATTGCATGAAGCACATGGCTGACCCATACGACTCAGGCGCACACACTCTCACCTGGCACCCAAACAGAAGCCCTCACACACACACCATGCACATGGATGACACACACATGCATGTGCACTCACCGGACAATGCCTCGTAATCAGCCAGATCTCCCACGCCTTGGATCTGTTCCTCCGTGACGTAGGTCCCAGCGACTGACTCATGTGGAGTGAGTTCCATGTCTACTACTGGAGACCCACCTCCAGTCACTAGAGTTGCGGCATGACTTGAGGCCAGCTTACTCTTTGCCCTGCGCTTTAGGTCATTCCAGCGCTTATAGCAATCATTGGCTGTGCGCCTCACGATTCCAAGGGCACTTACGATGTCCGCAATGGTCTGCCAGTGTGCCTGGCGTTGTGCAGGTGTGGTCTTGGATCCTGCAACAATGACCATCTCGTTGTCATGTCCGGACACATACTCGACAAGTGCATTCAGTTCGTCATCCGTGAAGCTGGGCTTCCTGGACGGGCCGGACTGTGTAGCCATGTCTGGGGCATCAGCCTGTGCCGGACGAGCACTCTTCCTCTTCCGCTTGGAAGGTGGTGGTGATCCTGAGTGTCCTGCGCCGCTCTGGACACTAGGGGCAGGAGCCCTGGTGGACTCTGTATCAGGAGTGTGGGATTGCACACTCAGCATGGGAGTTGGTGCAGGCATTGGCTCTAGTGTGATGGTGTCAGGGGGAATGTCAGCAGCATGGACTAGGACCGACACTGTCCTGGCTGGGTGTGTGAGGGCTGGGGTGGATGGAGCCGCAGCTGCCCCTGCAGCCACTCCGCCCTGCCTCCTTGGTGCAGCAGATGACCTTGCTGCCCCAGATCCACGTGGCATGATGGCATCAACGTGCACCAGCGCACGTGTCGTAGCCCTGCTGACCTGGAAGTCAGCCATGGAGTCAGCCAGGTCTGGTGCCACAATGGGCTGGTCCAACAAGGGCTGAGCATGGATGGTGTCAGCCACTTCAGCCTCAACGGGAGGGGAGGAGGGGGGATGATGGGTGCCCTTGACTGGTCCTCCACACATGGGGGGACAGGCTCACCCTGCAAGTTACGACCACGTCCCCTACCGGATCCACCACGGCCACCACTTGTGGCTCTTCCACCTTTGCCACCCTTACGGAATCCTCGCCTCCCAGCCATGGCACTGATGTTAATGTGCGTATGGGAGTGGCTGTAGACAATTGTCCTGGGCAATTGGGGGTCAAAGGGGTTGGGTACCAGATGGTAATTGTACCCTAGTGCTCTAGCACGGCTGATTGTAACCCCTGGGGAAAGATGACGGGTCACGCAACGCACAGGAGGCCCAAAAAAGGGAGATGACGTGCACGCAACCCCTCCTAGACCACGTGTGCAGAAAGAAAAACCTGCACTACGCTGTGGCACCCAGTAACACAAGAATGAACGTATGCGTGTCACACGCAGCCTAGAATGACCTCTGAAGGGGTAGGCTACACACGGGGCAAGCACAGAAGTTGGATACGTGCGTGACTCACCGTCTGCCAGGTAAAAGAGCGTGAAAAATGAGCGCGTTTGGCTGGCTAAACCCCTGCCAAAAGAAGATGTGTACGCTGTCTGAGAAGACAGGACAACAGTAGAAGGGGACACTGAGGGAATAAGCCCAGGTAAACCAGTAAAAGAGAAAAAAGAGAAAAAGCTGTCAGAGGTAACAGGGAATACGAACTGGAAACGCTGTGAAGTAAATCGCGTGTGAAACGACAAGAAGTACAGAATTCACCCACTCGCTCTCCACGAAAAGCACGTACAAGGAAATGGTGTTCTACATGTACCTTATATACAGGCCCACACGTACAGCGTCACTTACGCGGCGTGTACGTTCACCAATCACACGCTTTGTCACTCCTGCGTGTAGATCCATTTTCACCAATCACACGCTTTGTCACTTCTGCGTGTAGATCCATTTTCACCAATCACACGCTTTGACACTGGGACGTGTCACGCAACAATTTCCTGCACGTGCAGGTGACTATAGGCGCGCATATGCTGTTGACGGGTTTACGCGCTAAGGGCCTTTGCTGACGTGTGGGATTTCACTCCCTATCAGGCTGTCCATGCGTTCACACACGAGAGACCACGCTCCTGGCCAGGAGGCCAAATTACTGCCCCCCAGAGCCCTGAGCACGCTCCCACCTGCCATCTGCTGCTGCCTGACTGCCTGCTGGCCACGTGCCCCACAGTGCTGGTGGGTGGGGGTGTTGGGAGACATGGGTGGGGGCCTGGTGGAGGGTGCCCCTGCACTGGTGGGGGTGGTGGGAGACATGGGTGGGGGCTTGGTGGAGAGTGCCCCTGGTGGCGGGGGGGTGGGGGTGGTGGGAGACATGGGTGGGGGCCTGGTGGAGGGTGCCCATGCACTGCTGGGGGGTGGGGGTGCAGGGGGACATGAGTGGGGGCCTGGTGGAGGCTGCCCCTGGTGGCGGGAGGGTGGGGGTGGTGGGAGACATGAGTGGGGGCCTGGTGGAGGCTGCCCCTGCACTGCTGGGGGGTGGGGGTGCAGGGGGACATGAGCAGGTGTGCAGGGTAGTCCCCTGTTTTGTAGGCTGCCTGCAGGGGCCGTGGAGGGTGTACAGGGAACACCTGTGAGGACCCACCCAGCCTAATCGCGTGTGACTTCCCACGCACCCCTGTAATACACGTACCCAGCCAAATCGCGTGTGATGATTCCCACGCACCCCTGTAATACACGTACCCAGCCAAATCGTGTGTGATAATTCCTGCGCACCCCTGTAATACACGTACCTGGCCAAATCGCATCCCTGTAATACACGTACCCAGCCGAATCGCGTGTTAAACTTCCCGCATACCCCTGTAATACACGTACCCTGGCCAATCGCGTGTTAAACTTCCCGCGTACCCCTGTAATACACGTACCCTGGCTAATCGCGTGTTAAACTTCCCGCGTACCCCTGTAATACACGTACCCTGGCTAATCGCGTGTTAAACTTCCCGCGTACCCCTGTAATACACGTACCCTGGACAATCGCGTGTTAAACTTCCCGCATACTCCTGTAATACACCTACCCTGGCCAATCGCGTGTTAAACTTCCCGCGTACCCCTGTAATACACGTACCCTGGCTAATCGCGTGTTAAACTTCCCGCGTACCCCTGTAATACACGTACCCTGGCCAATCGCGTGTTAAACTTCCTGCGTACCCCTCTAATACACGTACCCTGGCCAATCGCGTGTTAAACTTCCCGCGTACCCCTGTAATACACGTACCCTGGCTAATCGCGTGTTAAACTTCCCGCGTACCCCTGTAATACACGTACCCTGGCCAATCGCGTGTTAAACTTCCCGCGTACCCCTGTAATACACGTACCCTGGCTAATCGCGTGTTGAACTTCCCGCGTACCCCTGTAATACACGTACCCTGGCCAATCGCGTGTTAAACTTCCCGCGTACCCCTGTAATACACGTACCCTGGCTAATCGCGTGTATAACTTCACGCGTACCCCTGATATGCACGTTACCCGCTTTGCGTTCCTTGTTTGGCAGCCCTGTAAACTGGTCCAGGGTTAGCGCAGCCCTTTGCGATGATTTAGCGATTTTGATGGCTTTTCCTTGCGCGAGGGCGTTCTTGGGGGCGTTACTGGCGCTGCTGCAGGGTCGCTGCGATACTCTGCGCCACGGCTGGTTTGGGAGCCTGAAATCCATGAATACGCTGTGCGCGGAAATCGGTTTTAGCGCACGTGCCTGGCGCAGTCAATCGCACGCGGACACTCTGCGCCAGCCGCTTGCGACACTTTTCTGCGAAATTCTATGAATTACCCTGTGAATCTCTGGTCTGGAAGATGAATCAGTGACAGCCTCCTCCAGGTTAATCCAGTTGGAAACCGCCATTAAAACAGTAACGTCAAAAAATGAGGGTCTGGAGAGAAAGACCCGGCGTAACAGCATCCATGTGGTGGGAATACGAGAAACACAACCAATTGGATGAATGGAAGAATAGGTTGAGAAAATATGCACAACAGTGTCTGGCAGAGAGGATTTCTCACGGCTATTCGTGATGGAACTCGCTCATAGGGTACCCACAGCTAGACCAGTACCTGGTGCACTGCCCAGACAGATCATTGCTTGCATCCTTAACTATCGTGACCAGGATACTATTCTTAGGCTGTCGAGAATGAAGGGAAAATTGCACTTTGGTGGAGATCAAATGCCGATTGTTCCTGATTTTTTTACTATAGTTCAGGCTACCCACAGAACCTTTGCAGGAGTAAAACACAAGTTCAGTGATAAAGACATTCACTACTCTATGATATTCCCTGCTAAACTGCGCGTCCAACATGATGGCAGGGTGCAATTTTTCACAACATCAGAGGCCACAAACACATTTGTGGACAAAATTCAGAAGCCACAGTTCGGGGGTGGCCTGGGTGCCGGGGCTAGTGGCACTAATGAGGAAATTGAAACACTGGGAGACCCATGAAAATCTATGGCGTGAATATTGATGTTCTCTGTGTCAGGGAGCTGTCGTTGTTGGGTTAATGTCTTGCTTCACTCCGGATGATGGCTGATGGAAATACATAATTATACTTCGGTATCTCTCCAACTGTAGTATACTGTTTAGGATGTTGCTGCACATGGCGCGAGCGCTCCCTGCGTTAATCGCCTGAATTTAGTTGTGGATTGGGAGGGATTCTTTTAATATGGCCAAGTTGGGCTTGTCCAGGTGGGTGGGTGGGGAAGAAGGGGGTTATAGCAAGGGGGTTTGTTTTGTGGAGTGTCTGAATTGGTTGGATATTCACATTGGCCAACAAGTCATGCAACATATTATGAGGGAGACCTACCGCTAATGGAAGGTTAGAGTTGGTTACAAGCGTGGGGTGGTTCTTCAATTATAGTCCGGGGGGATGTAACCCTGATATGCATGAAATGAGATTTAAGATGATCACGTGGAATATTCATGGAGGTAATCATGCGGGTAAAACTAGGAAACGTGTTATATATGAAATGCCACAATGTCAATATTGCATTTATTCAAGAAACGCACCTTATTTAATCAACTGAAAATAAAAGGGCATCCCAATGGGGGTGCCATATGTACTATTCCTTGTACTCCACATATTCTCAAGGGGTGGCAATTCTTATTTACAGTAACCTTCAATATCACTTAACGGAAGTGAGGAGGGACCAAGACGGCAGATCACTGATAGTGACCAGGATTTTGGAGGATGCATTATTCACCATGGTAAACACATATGCCCCAAATGTGGATGACCCCAATTTTCTTTTCAACTGGATCCTCTTGAACATTTTCCGTGCAACTAACTCTACAGTGATTTGGGGCAGAGACTTTAGTACAGTTTTAAATACTGTACTGGATAGATCCAATCGAATCATGACCCGAAACACTAAAGCTAGCCAGAAAATGATTGCCATATGTTCCCTGTACGATTTGCTAGATCTTTGGCGGGTGCAACATGCATTACAGAGGGACTATACATTTCATTCCTGGGTCCATAACACGGCCTCCCAAATAGAATGTATACTGAGTTCTAGCTCAACTTCTCTTTTACTGGCATATAATGAGACTCTCCAGAGGACCCTATCAGATCACTCTCTGGTAACGCTAGAATGGTCCTTGTCTGAACATGCAATCAGGAGGGGAACCTAGCGCTTGAAAGCTGAAGCCTTACAGGACGTAGTATTCCAACGTGAACTACACAATGAGATTGTTTCCTTCTTTCAGCTTAATGTTGGATCAGTGGTGTCGATGGGGGTTTTATGAGAATCCTTTAAGTGTTACATTCAGGGGGTCTGTATAGCCAAGTGGGGTATCCTTAAACTAATCAGGAAAGACTTGGACCCTGACTTGGACAACTAGAAGATGTTATCTGGAAACCAAGGATGGTCGAATACTCGCGGATATTCACAGAGAATTGGATAGTTTTCAGCACAAACACATTAAAGGAAGTCAAATTCTGAGCCGATCCCATTTCTTAAGGCTACATTGTGATGGCCAAAAATCGGGGTCCTTCTTAGCAAGGATGATTGCTTTTGATGAAAGACCACATAAGATTGACCTTGTGAAGGATCGCGTAGGTGACCATACATTCAGGACATCTGACATCGCAGAAGCATTTACATCATTTTACTGAGATTTGTATGTGTCAAAATTATACTGAAGTGTTCGTTCAAAGATATCTGAAAAATGTGAAACTATACTGGTTATCACAGGAACAGCATGACGCCCTCTGCTGAGAAATCACCCTAGAAGGGATTGTAGCGGTGGCGATGGATCTCCCAGGATAAAAGGCCCCAGGGCCAGACGGTACATCGACAGAGTTTTATAAGGCCTACGTTCAGATTCTGGCTCCCTATTTACCTCAGATGTGCATAGAATCTATCTCTGAGGGCTTTCCCCCCCTGACTCTTAGGGAGGTGACAATCGCCTTACTGCATATGGTCGGAAAGCCAGCAGACAAGGGTGCTTCGTTTTCGTCTAATTTCCCTTTTTAATGTGGGTAATATAATGTATGCAAAAGTGCCAGCTAACAGACTGTTGCCCCTCACGCCGGGATTAGTCCTCGCTGATCAATCTGGTTTTATCCTAGGGAGACACACCTCATTTGGGTTGAAAAGATTCTTTGCGCTGCTGGCAGCCCTGGACCAATGTGTTACGACCGTGGCAGTGCTTTTAGATGCCAATAAGGCATTCGACCCTGTTGAATGGCCCTTGCTATTTCTAGTGCTTAGAAAAATGGGCTTGGGTCCCATATTCATTAATGCAGTGTCTCTTCTGTGTAATTCTCCAGTGGCTAGGATAACTGTTAATGGACAGCTCTCAGATTCTCTGGAGTTAAGGAAGAGGCCTAGGCAAGGGTGCCCCCTCTCTCTTTTACTATTCACTCTGGCCATGGAGCCGCTTGCAGCCCTGACAAGAGAGCAACACATACACAGAGTGATACAATTGTACTTGCACAAATTAATCATTTTGCGTTATGCCGACGATATAATGTTGTTTATAAAAGAACCAAAGGATAATCGGAATCCAGTGATGAAACAGGTGATCAGGCCTAAAATATATCATAGGAATTCTGTGGTTTTCCCACTGACAAGCTGGTACTCAACCATATCCGGATGATTATGGGTCCAAATGGGAATGACGACATACAAGATAATTGTGAATTGAAATATCACAAGACCTAGATGTACTGTAACATGAAAACTATGGCAGAGCGATAGACGCCCTCAAGGAACGAGTACAGGTGGTGGGACCTACCGCTCTCCCTGATCGGCCGTGTGGCAGTCATAAAGATGTATTTATTTTACCTTGGGAAAATAGCTCAGGGGCAACATGCTCATCTTGGAAGCAAAATGAGGCAGAGCAACACAGGTTCGAGCCCCAGGTCCGCGCTGGGTATTAAGTGCGTTATAAATTGCCAATTATGCATTATTTTTAGTGTGCACTATACAGCAAAAATTAGGTTTCGAGGCGCATTTGATGGTCATAGTGCCTAGGTTGCTTTACTTATTTCTAAGCATCCTGACCTTCTTTTTTGTATGGCTTCAAGGAGTCCTCTAAGAATTCCTCTGGGCTGGGAAGCCACCTCGAGTACAATGGGCCATACTGTTGCAGTCTTACGCCAGAGGACGGTTGTCGCTACCTGACCTGGAAAGTTACTACTGGGTGGCCCAGGCTAATTTTCTATCCTTTTGGTATGTGACCTGATCAGTCAAACCGCATGTGCAGATAGGGAGTGCACTAGCTGCCCCTGCTCTACTCCAGACAGTGGCACTTGATCGCCCCAGGAGTGACACGAAGGGGTTAAATGGTGTTACTATCACCTGCAAGATATGGCACAAGATAGGCAGACAGCTGGGGATAGAGAGGGTGTACTCACTGACACTGCCGGTAAAATACATCCTGGGATTAGCAATAACCCACAAGAAGGTCTATATGCAACTGATAACCAAACTGGGCATAACTAAAATGGATTATTTTTACATGAAGGGAACGTTTCTGATGTTGGAAGCATTGAGGCAAAGAGTTTGAGTCCACTCCATTGGAGTTAGTCTTATATTCTTTCGGATCAGAAATGCCTTCAGGGATGGGGTTCCCTCCTTTCCTTCACAACCCCCACTTTTTCCCTTTGGCATGATATAATCTCGGTCCAGGGTGAGAGCCACTTGGTCTCTCTGATATATAGCACACTAATCTCCAACATCCCCCGAGAAGGCGACATTCCCAGACGACAGGGGGAGAATAACCTGGGCATAGAGATACAAGAGAAGGAATGGGAGTACATAATGGGTCAGATTAAGGCAGTCTCCATTAACTCTAGGTACAAAATGATTCCCTTTAACTTTATGCACCAGGCTACTACACACCGGTTAGGTTACATACATATTTTCCAGACTCCTCCCAAGATTGCACAAGTTGAAGATACGGCCCTGGATTTCGCCCATTTAGCATGGGTCTGCATCCCGATGGCTGCATTTTGGAACAGGGTATTTGAGAAGATAGCCCTTATTGTGAAGGGACAGGTTACAATAGATCCGCTGCTAGCATTGCTGGAGCTGACCGTTACACTTCTCAGACCTATGCGTAATCTAGAAGGGCTTCTGTTGGTGTTGGCACAGCAAAGAGTCGCTATGGCCTGGTGGAAACGACCATTACCTAAAGGCTCAACTTGGATGGAAGATTTAGCCTATTGTTATGACCTTGATGTTCCATGCCTTTATAAGCTCGTCCCCCAGATATTTGGTTTCTTTATGTACAATGCGTGTTCTCTATGTCAGACACGGTTCCGAGGCGGAGAGTCATTGCCCTGTTGGTTCAAGTTCATGAATTAGTATATAACGGCAATTCATGTGTTTTTCTTTGTGGTTACTGGATTTTCCATCCAGACACTCCATTTTGAGCTTTTTGTTTTTGTATGACTGTGTTACATAATCAATAAACACATTTTATTTTAAAAAATAGAAAAATAATAAGGTGCTTCCATGTTTCTTTTCTTTATTTTCACAGACTACAACCTTTATCGTTTAGCGTAATCCCTCTATGGGGGCTCCATGACATCCAATGGACACAGGATATTTAATCTGAATCTGAGATATGTCATTCTGATTCTTTGGTCAGGAAACATACTCGGATATCCTTATTAAATTATCATGTAAATAATGATTGATTATACTCATAAGTTAAAGTGCAGTTGCAACATTTATACATCACACACTCACCCACACACACATGCACACACAAACACACACATTATTGCCTAACGCACTGCACGGCACTTGCAGAAACACACATAGACAGGGCATGGATCTACACACAACAATGGCAATACATCAACACCCACATGCTATCTGCAGCACTGCATTCACAGACAATACTCCTTGCACTGCACACACTGCACCGGCACTACAATGCTCATGCACACACACATGCAAGCAGACACTCGCACACACTCTGGGAGTGAAGTGTTAACTTGGTGCACTGGAATCTGGGATTATTATCCTTTATGGACATAATTATAACTAGTTTTACTGTAACATTTATGAATATTACTCTGCAACCAGACATTTTGGAATCTAGTGCTGCTATTTTAGCTGGCCATACCAGCATCTGGCCTTACCAAGCAAGTGTGGAAAATTGAACATGTCTTTTATATCCTAAAGAGGGATAATGAAAACTGTCTGTGCTATGCTAAGTGCACATAGCTGATCCTAGCATTTCTTAGCTTTGTGGCCATAAACGTGTCTAGCAGTGCTATACTCACCACACTTATACTTAACAATGGTTTCAGTACCTGGGAATTGAAGGAAATTGTGCAAATACTTTGTCTGTGATGGCAAAATTTGAAATGGTGTTAATGCCTGGGATATGATTACCAGGGCATATTTTGTCATTAATCGAGGCATTATGGCACTTCCTTGGCATATGATGGCAATAGCTGGAAAATAGTATAGAGTGCATGGTGACATGATACCAATGTCAATATATCAGACAAAACTATTGGCTATGGCAATTTTTGTTAGCAAATGGATTGGGTTTGGCAACAAGCACAGCAATTGTAGAAAATTAGAGATTCCTTTTCATAATATCTGCAATCCAAAGAGCAGATGCTGAAAGTCAAAAAGGAGGGGAAGGCTATGAAAACAGATTGCTTCATTCACAGAAGCATTTAATAATGGTGCAATCCCATTGGAAAACACTCTGTGAAAAACATATAAACAAGCCATCCTCCTAGTAAAAAGTCTCACTTGCAACGAGAGAATAGCAAAGGCTAAATCAGGTCCAAAAGAGCTATTCACAATTCTAAGGGAACTTGAATCCCCCATCATACACCCAGATAGCTGCATCAAGGATACCACATGGCGTTCCAACGTTCAAAAGCCCTCCTAAACAAAACCACGCATCTCCAGAACAATATTATCACCAAGCAATCTATATTACACTTATCAGCTATGCCCGACCCTAACACGCCCACACCGGAGCCCCTCAGCCTATTCCAATTCAAACCAGTCTCAGTATCAGAATTCACCAAAATCATCAAAATTCTCAAACCATTAAGATGCCAATGTGATGTCTGCCCAGCTCCTCTTATTAAAGACTGTTTGGTGGAACTCGCCCCGTTCATCACACCACTCAACAACAATTCCTTTGAACAGGGCACCGTTCCGAACAACCTGAAAAATGGCTAGGTCCTTCAGCTCCTAAAAAAAAACACACTGAACCCTAACATCCCCACAAATTGCCACATAACAACCATCCCTTTTCTTCTCAAAAGATTGGATAGAACAGCTTACCTGCAAATACAGAAACATCTCGAGTCCAACAGTATTTTCGGCCTACACCAATCGGGCTTCCGCCCAGGACACATGACTGAGTCAGCACTCCTAGATGTAAAAATTCGAATGGGTGAAATCATTGACAAAGGGGAATCTTGCAAAACTCCTCTTGATCGACCTGTATGCTGCATTCGACTTAGTGAACCATAAAATACTCCTTAGCCCACTTTTCCACCAAAGCTATAGCCTGGACCGTAACCTTCCTCTGTAACTGCACTATGTGGGTCTTCTCTAATCTTGCAGCTGCCTCCCTAGCCCCAGCTCAGTGTGGTGTGGCTCAAGGCTCCTGCATTCCCCCCAACACTTCATAACATCTTCACAAAGCCCCTCTTTGACCTCATGGACAAGCATTACCTACAACAACTACGCGAATGACACACAAATGCTCCTTCCCACTTCTGGCAACCATAACTGCGACCTCATTGCCCTCAACAAAATATATCACATCATTCAGAATGGATGGCTAAACACAAACTCTGCTTTAACGCTGAAAAAATTGAATTGTTACTAATAGGGTCGCAAACGTGAATAAACAAACTTGATGACAACTACAAATCCTTTACGATCGACTGGAATTCCATCCCTGTCCTGAAGGAAGTAAAAACTCTAGGGGTTTCATTAGACTCATCTTTATCTCTAACCAGACAAGTAAATGCAACAGCTTAGTCTGCAGTCTACACTGCTAAATTCATCAACGCTTCCAGACCAGTCCTGTCTGCCGGAAACGGTGTCACGCTTGCAAGAGCTCTAATTCTATCAAGACTAGAATACTGCAACACCCTCTTTGCAGGCTCAGCAACCAGGAACGTTAAAAAACACCAATTATTCAGAATAATCCATAAAGAGCGCCACTTAACATCCCAAAGAAAGAGCACATTTCCCTGGCCAGACGTGAGGTCAACTGGCTAACAGCGCAATATCGCATCACAGTCAAAACCCTCTCCATCACCTACAAATGCCTAGCCAACACTGCCCCAAAATATCTGGCCAACAAATTTGCCAAACATAACCCAAACTAATCTACCCGGTCAACCTTCTCGCACCTTCTTGCTATGCATGAATTCAAACCGGAAAAGGCAAGAGGTCGAAGCTTACTAGTCGTAGTTGTAAAACAATGGAATGCCCTACCTCTTTCCCTTAGATCAGACCCTTCTTATCTGTCATTTCGTAATAAAATTGAAAACATGGTTCCTTGCACCAGACCTGTACATTGCCTCTCCAACCTTACCCAGGCATACCCTTTAACCGGACACCGCCTCCTATTGCGCTGCCTAGTTCATGTCTGCACCGTGCTGCACTTAGGCACTTCATGCCACCACCACTGTATTTTGTTTCTTGTCTGTACTGTATCAGCGAAGTTAGAGGTAGAGGTGCACTCATGGGTTTTCAAATGCAATTTCCATATATCGTCCTTCTTGTAATTTAAACAATTCCAGGTGCTTCCTAGTTGATCTGTACTACTGTACTACTGTACTACTACAAATATTGTGTAAAAAATAGATATCTTGTACTGTATCAGCGCCCAGATACCCCCGGGTTTGGGGCGCTTTACAAATATCAATATAAATAAATAAAATAAAATAAATACCCATGATCTTGTGTCGCATGTGCAGTCTTGCCTAGGAAGACTTCATACATGACAATAAGAACACAGGTAGAAGAGCTGACACCTTAAGAAGAGGCAACCAGCAAATTGCTGAAATGTATTAAGCCTGGTTTAGAAAAGTGAGTCCCACATATGGCATACAGGGTTGTGGCACAAGCAAGACGACCACCGCCCTTATATGAAGGTGTGGTTTCAGGACTGGTAAGAACTGCAAGGAGTAAGCCCAAATGAGGGTGTGAAACGTCTTTTGAAACAAGTCCTGTAAGTCTGAAACTCTTTTCAGTTTCCTTTGTTCGTTCTACTACCCCCTGTTTCGCAGAGCACCAAATCTTCCATATACTAGTTTTACTCTCTGATTACTTCAAATGGCCACATTTGTAACCTCTTGTATTTCCTGATTTGTGCAGATGTGTGTATCTTGTTTACTGGCAAACCCATGATGTTGGCATATTCTTCCCTGCAAACTCCTACCTCTATGAGGTCCCTATTATTCTGTACCCCTATGTTAGTTAATTCTCCTAGTCCTGTGATGCATCTATCCAGGGTGCTGGTTCTATTTTGTACTACACTTTTCCTCTTGACCCCAAATGACTTGCACCGCCCCTGGAGCAATGCATCACAGGTCGCCATCGTCACCCCAACAGTGCTGAATTAGAGCTGTCTAAAGCACGCGAGCTGATGCTATTCATGGCTTTATCTCAAAAAGTTCCTTTTCTCTTTTTTTCTTTTTTTTAAACATATTTTATTATTTTCATGTATTAACATCAACACAATACACCAATTTCTCAAACCAGCCCCCTCCCTCCCCACCCACGCCTCCCTCCCCTCTGGAAGTGAGGGTCCATTTCTGTTTCTGTTTCAGGGGATACTTATGAACCACAGATGTCTGAGATTCTAATATTGTGCGGGCACCATTGTTCCATGTAGTCCGACCTTAGATACTCCAGCACCGGCCCCCACTCTTTCATGAAGAGGGTCTTCTGATCCTGAAGCTGATGCGTTATTTTTTCCATGGTCACTTGCGACCAGACCTTGTGCAACCAGGAGAATACTAAAGGCGTGTCTTGTTTTTTCCAGTTTTGGGCTATAGTCGCCGATGCCGATGACTAGGCCCATGAAGCTTCTCCATTGGTATTTGTGGAGTTTTTTGGCCTGGGGGTCTATGAGTCTGCACAGCCACACCCGTTCATCCATGTAGCCCGCCTCTGGAAAGATTTTGGCTATTTCCGCCTGCACCTCACTCCAGAAGGCCTTCACCACATTGCAGTCCCACCAGATATGTCTCCAGGTGCCTGGTTCCCGACACCCTCTCCAGCATTGATCCGACTGTTGCGGGTACATGGATTTAAGCCTCTCAGTGGTGTAGTGCCATTGCATGACTATTTTGAGCCACATTTCCCTTGTTTAAACCGCTCTGGTGACTTTCGGGATTCTCCCCCACAGTTCCTCCCAATACTTTCTGGTTATACCTTTCCCCAGTGTACCTTCCCATCTCTTCATGTATGCCCATTTGATTTCTTCTTCTGTCATGTTGATGAACCGATATAGTGATGACACCAATTTTTTGTCTCCCGGGTTGGTTATTATATAGTTTTCAAAGGGGGTTAGGTCTCTCGTTGCCGCCTGGTATACCTCGGTAGTGGCAACCAATGTTTCAGTTGCTCATATTTATACCTTTCGACGTCCTTTAGGTTCCACATTCTTTTACATTCCGCAAAAGTCCTTAATGTATTGTCCTGGAACATCTCCCCGATTTTCCTGCACCCTGCTGTTTCCCAATTCTCATACGCCCCGGGCTCTGATGCAGGGGGGAACTGCGGGTTCCGACAAATAGGCGTAAATGGGGCCAGTGGGGTGGTCATAAGTCCTTTCTTAGTTTGGGCATCCCAGGCGCTTAGAGTTGTTCTCATAACTTCACTGATTCTGAGATTGGGGTGTCTGTGTTGTTTGTGTTTCCACAGGAGGTCCTCCAGAGGGGTCCTGGCAACCGCCCTATCTTGTCGTGCCCAAATTGTCTTCTGGTCTTCACCCAACCATTCCTTCAGAACCCACAGCTGCGCCGCATAATAGTATTTCTTAAAGTGTGGGAGTGCTAGACCCCCCTCCTTGATCGGGGCTGTGGGGATAGCTCTGGCTACCCTATGAGGTTTTTTGTTCCACACAAATCTCAATATGGTCTTGGACAATGCTTTAAAAAAGGAATCAGGGATTGTTACTGGGAGGGCGTGAAAGAGGCAGAGAACTTTGGGGAGTATGTTCATTTTAACTGATTGGATTCTTCCCCACCATGAGACCCTAAGCGGACACCATCTGTTTAGTTCCTTCTTCACCCTTGCCAGTATGTGTGGATAATTATTCTTTTATAGTAGGTCGGTCTTATGTGTGAGGGTCACCCCTAGATATTTAATTCCCTCCTCTGCTACCTTTAGCCCATGAAAGCCCGCCAATTCTGCGACTGTCCTCTTATCTCCCTCCAGGAGTAGAATCTCCGATTTCTCCCTGTTAATTTTAAGGCCTGAGATTACCCCGAATTCCTCCAGTTCTCTCAGGGCGTGGGGTATCGATCTCCCTGGATCTGTCATGGCCAACAGCATGTCATCTGCATATGCAACAACTTTATGTTGCTTGCCCGCCATTTCTATCCCCTTAACCCCTACCAAGTCCCTGATCCTATCTAGAAGTGGCTCTAGGAAGATGGCATACAGGAGTGGGGAGAGAGGGCAACCCTGTTTCGTGCCTCTTGAGATATGTACCCTCTCCGTGACTTCCCCGTTGAGTGCAATCCTCATCGAAGGGGAGTTATAGTTTGCTTTAACCATATTTATATAGTGATCGCCGAACCCCATATGCTTCAGTGTCTTAAACAATATTGACCATTCTACTCGGTCGAAAGCCTTTTCGGCATCGAGGGAAAGCAATACCGCTGGTGTGTGAGTAATATCTGTTTTTTCTACCAGATGGATTCTTCTTCTTAGGTTGTCGTGTGTTTGCCTGCCGGGGATGAAGCCAGATTGATCTGCATCTATGAGGGTCGGGAGGAGGGGGGAGAGTCTGGCCGCCAGTATCCTGGTTTAAATTTTTGCGTCCAAGTTAATCAGAGCAATAGGGCGGTACGAGCCCAGGAGAGTAGGGTCTTTACCTGCTTTATGCAAAACCAGGACTTTTGCCTCGTTCATAGATGGAGTTATGTTTCCCTGGTCCTTGAAAGTGTTTAGTAGTCTTGTCAAAAAACGTGCGAGTGTGTCTGCATATTTTTTGTAGAAGGGGGCCGTGAACCCATCCGGGCCCGGTGCCTTTGCGGTCGGGAGATCAGCTATTGCCTTGCGGACTTCTTGTTCCGTGATGCAGGAATCCAGTGCCTGTTTGTCCTCTTCTGAGATGGTTTGTAGATTTAGTGATTGTAGGTCTTGCTGGTGCTCGTCCGGGTGTTCTGTCGCATACAGATCTTGATAGAAAGTCTTGAATACCTCCCCAATGTTCTTGTTACATGTTTGTGTGTTCCTGTGAGTGTCTTTGACGTTCAGGATCGTCCTTGATTTCTGGTTTTCTCTAAGCTCTCTTGCTAGGAATTTGTCTGCCTTGTTGGCCTTGATGTAGTATCGTTGCTTAAGATATAGCAGGGACCTTTCTGCCTTCTTGTTGCACAGCATGTCAAACTGCCCTTGTACATGTTTTAATGCCTTCTTGAGAGTTCTCGTGGGATGGGCTACTATCTCCCCTTGAATGGCTGTAATTTTCTTTTCCAGAGTCCTTTCCAATTCATATTGCTGCTTACCTTTGGCTGCCTTTAGTGCTATACAGTGCCCCCGTGCTACTGCCTTAAAGGCTTTCCACACTGTTCCTAGGGGAGTTTCTCCATTGTCATTTTGCTCAAAATATTCTTTAATTTTGTCTCCTAGTGCCTCTCCCATCGTCTGATCCTTTAATATGTCGGGCGGTAATTTCCATTTCCAGAGGCCTCTACCCCTTCCTGGCAACTGGATATCCAGCCGGAGCGGGGCATGATCTGACAGTGCTATAGCCCCCGTATCTATACCCTGGATCATCCCCACCAGTCCCACCGACGCCCAGAAGTAATCTATTCTCGACATCGTGTTATGCACGTGCGAGTAATACGTAAAACCATTTGCTTGCCCTCTCTTCACCCTCCAGACATCCTGCAGTGCCATCTGCTCTATCTTTAGTTTAAGATGTTTGGAAGGGGGTCCCTGGCCGTGTGTACCCCCTGTACTTCTGTCCAGGTTTGGTTGCCAGGCCAGATTTAGATCTCCCCCCAGTATTATCTCTCCCTTCGCGAATCCTTCTAGTTTCCCCAGCGTGTCTCGGAGAAATCCGTCTTGCCCAGAGTTTGGAGAGTATATTGCCGCCAGGGTGAGCCGGAAACCCTCAATTACACAGTTTGCGAATGCATATCTCCCTTCCCTGTCAGCCAGCGAGTCTATGAGGGACGCGTCCAGCCCACCTTTAACTGCGATCATCACCCCTGCTCTTTTATTGCCCGCATTCGCTTGTGTCCAGATCGTGTACTCTCTCAGGCGAACCTTTTGCCTATTCTGGGCCTTAATATGAGTCTCCTGGAAGAGCAGAATGTGCGCCTGTTCCCTTTTTACCAAGGCTTCTAGCTTCTTCCTCTTCACCGGGGAGTTCAGTCCCCTAACGTTTAATGAGAATATTGTGAGTTTTCCCATCGCTCTAGTTTACTGACTTTGCTTGAGTTCCCCTGATTGCTGTGTTCCTTCCCCTCTTCCAGAGTTTCCCCTCCCTTTTTCCCCCAACATTCCCCAACTTCCCCCAACAGTTAACAGTAATACAACTTTGATCCCGAGGAGGGCCCAGGCACCTAAGGTTGCTAGGGCGTTGCGCCTATCGCTCCTTGCCCTCACTGGACTTGTGGTGAACTTTGCGGGGGGTCCTAAACCCCGCATTTCCCTCCGGCCTAGGCTACATTCCCGCCAGGCCGCCAGCTACTGATTATCCGACTGTCCTGTATTTCCCTTTCTCCCGCCTGCTCATGCCTGAAAGCAAGCCAATATTGAAGAGTGAATATTTACTCCTATTTCCTCAGTGGATGTCCCCCCGCCCTCCCATCTTTGCTCTTTTTTGACGATTTATTGAATCCCCTGTTTATTTGCCATCTGTCAGGAAGTATTTCTTTGTCCTCCCAGAAAATGGCGACAATAAGAGCCAAGTGGTCTTAGATATGTTGATGGAAATAGCAAAACTCTGACCCTCTATTTATCTGCCTAGACCTAAGTTTAACATGTATTGCAGATGATTCTCTGAATTTACACGAACAACTAACTGCTGTTTTGTTTCTGACAGATGTCAATCGAATCTGTGTCCTCTGATGTTTGTTTTCTCAGCTTGGCTGAGTTCCATTGTTTCAACCATGATGTGTTATCAATATTAGGGTTCAGAGGCACGTTAAAGTAGGGATGTCTGAAGTTTCATTTTCACCACAGTGATTTTGGGAATTTTAAGGATTTTTCCGCTTATACGCATGGTAAGGGTTTTGCACACACCATTTATTTAGTAGATGACATTTTGTCCAAATTCTCTTTGCAGCAAAAAATAATCAAACTCATGCATTTGCGTGAAGCAGTTCACAAAATACAGTTGCACTGAAAGACACAGAAGCAAAACCCTGTTTGAGAACAATCACCACAAAATAAAGCATTCATAACCACATTTGCAAACTTCAAAGGCCTAGAATGGTGGTGAGGTGGGAGAACATACTCAGGGACGTCATTTCACCAAAATGCCAGGGGTAGCGGAATTGAAAACACATGACCCTTGACCTCTGATAACATCACAAGAAGTGATGTCATTTGACCCCACCCCGAAGTGACATCACGGGAAGCAATGGAACTCAACCGTTTAACCCTTGACAAAACAGGAAGTGGCATCACATAGCATTGTTTCTAAGTAGACTATGAAAAATATGGTCACAATATCACTGTATCGTGATATACATTTCATACAAGAATGGATCACAATATGTATGTGCAGAAAAAAACATGCTACAACTGCAACTTGGGAAAAGCAAAATACATAGGGCCTCATTACACAGTAGGCGGTAAACCGTTCATGCCGGTAAAATACCGGCACCGCCTTGGTGGAAAGGGGAATTACCGCCCTATTCCAAGGTTGGCAGGGCGGTAATTCCCCCTTCCACCATTGCCCTTCCCCATTTTTGCCCCATAGGGCTCTATGGGAATGGGGAAGTTGCTAATTACGGTACCGCAAATTGCGGTACCTTACTTAGCTCCACTGGTCCCTTTGCGGGTTGGTTTTTAACGCCTGCAAAAAGCAGGCGTTAAATTCCCCAACCCACAAAGGGACCTCGTAGTAAGGCGGAAAGGATTTACCGGTACTGGTAAAATACCGGTACCGGTAAACCCTTACCGCCTACCGTGTAATGAGGCCCATAGTCCGAAATTGATGCTTTTTCTACTCTAAATGCTTTTTGGAGGATTTTGACTGCATTGTGAATTCGAGGTGTTTAAGAACACACTAAGGGCCTCATTACACGGTAGGCGGTAAGGGTTTACCTGTACCAGTATTTTACCGGTACCGGTAAACCCTTACCGCCTTACTACGAGGTCCCTTTGTGGTTTGGAGAATTTAACGCCTGCTTTTTGCAGGCGTTAAAAACCAACCCGCAAAGGGACCAGGGAGCTAATTACGGTACCACAATTTGCGGTGCCGTAATTAGCACCTTCCCCATTCCCATTATGCCCTATGGGGCAAAAATGGGAATGGGGAAGGGCAATGGGGGAAGGGGGAATTAGCGTCCCACCAACCTTGGAATAGGGCGGTAATTCCCCTCTCCACCAAGGTGGTGCCGGTATTTTACCGGCATGGACCAAGGTGCTAATAGCACCTTGGTCCACCGCCGTCTGTGTAATGCCCTAAATCAGTGACTCACCCCCTGAAGTGTACCTGAAATAAACCTTTAATGAGTCTAGCAATTATTGTATAGAATTTCAGAAAGACAAATTATTTGTTATTCCTATTCTTTCTTATATAGGGTCACTGCTCAAAGTGTTACACTTGTGAACCCCCCTGTTCTTTTTTAAAGAGGCCTGAATAAGAAAGCCAGCCACTCTAGAAACACAGAGGCACATGGCATTGGCCACAGCCCAGGAGCTTCAATTTGTAAAAAAAACAGGGGTAGCAAGGGAGATCACAGGGGTAGCAAGGGAGACACCAGGGGTCGCAAGTGCAACCCCAGGCGACCCCTCAATGACGTCCCTGGGCATACTGTCTTCAAGTAAAATAACCCATGTGGGAGACGGCGGTTACTGAAATGGAGCCATGAACTGGCATGAATCATATCCTAAACCAAGCACTATCATCACTTTGCCAAAGTGTTGCGCCCTGAGCCAGATCTGCTTGGGAGCCTGGGAGGGCAGGCACTGGAGGCTGTAAAACCCAGACCTGCTCCAGCAGCAGAATGTGACAGAAAGTGCAAACAAGTGAACTGTGAAACCTGTAACTCATTTAACTTGTAGCTTACTTTTATTTTTGTATGAAACTCCAAACCCTAAACTACACTATACACTATGTTATACCATGCACTACTTTTATAATAAAAACTGTACTATACTGTTTAATTTTCTCAGAGAAAACTCAGCAGGAGCCACAGCTAGGATCATTGCTGCAGAGGAAGATTTCAGATGTGCTGGAATTGTGCCTCAAGAGGCATAAGCCTGCCGCCACCCCCAGAGAATGAGAAAGAGAAATGGAAGTCCCCATGGTACCACCAACCCACCAGGCCCATCACTGCCACAGCCACTGCTTCACCATTCAGGCACTCCTGTGCGAGAACATGAACAAAGAAAATGGGAAATTATGGGGGCTACAGGTCCAGCTGGACTGCATATAGGTAATGATTGGGTGTTTTGAGGAGGTAAAACACTAGGTGACATCTACAGTTCCCCTGTACTATTTTGTTCCCATTGTTTTAAGGTTCATGATTTAGGACTGGGCATTCATTTTAGGCCTTGCCAGAGAGAGGGCTTGTTCTATTCCAGAGTTCATAAAGATATATATTAGAGCGGGACTGTTGTGTCACTCAGCAGCTCAATGATGCTTAACAAGTGTGGTATACCTACAGAAAGCTCTGTTACAGCAGCAGCCATTTTAAAGTAGCAAGTACAGCTGGAAATGCTGGAGAGAGATTACATATATTAGTATAAATATATTTATTCTACAGTGTTTGTGGTAGTGACCCTGTAGTTATGGTTAAATTGGCTTTCCCATTAGAAGAGCACATTTTGGGTGGCTTATCACTTTGGCACCTTTCAGCAAATCGACATGCAAATTTGCAAAATAGTATAGACCCAAATCCCTACATTTTCAAAATCTGGATCTACTTGAATGGGAAAACATTTTGCTCGTGGCTACAGTCCGGATCACTGGAAGGATTAGCACCGAAGAGCGGCGGCTTGATCCCGACATCATGCTTTTGCAAATCTGGTGTTAATTCGTCCAGCAGATGTTATAGAAATGCCCAATAGGTTGTGCTAGTGCTATCTTGGTTCTCATTACTGATTCAGTGTCCACAGATGCCTATGGACCAATCAGATGGGGTGTGTAATGTCCGCAGACATCGGGTAAAGGCGCCTGTTTGGTCAATTGAGAAATGTGAGGTGCATCAAACTTTTTGCAACAGACGCCCTGTTGGATTTGCATATTGCCCCCATAGTATGCAAACAGCGCAGTGAGAAAATGTTCAAAAACACAACTTTACCCATGTTTTGCATGAGAAATAACCGTTGGGAGTGGTGAGGAGTAATGAGGATGGGGTGGAATATATCTAGAAAAGGGCAAACAATGGGCGTTGTGTCACAATGGGTGTTGTGTCTTGTCCGATGTTCACAAACATCTCAGAGGTTCTAAATCTGGGTCATTTTAATCATCTTAATCAGGGACAACTTGAACATCTTTTACTTTAGTTACAACTTATCCAAAATGGCACATCCAAACACTTCACAGGGACACGCCAGCATGACAACATTGCCCCTCAATTATGTTCCATGCACTGACTGCCTCTGAAAAAGATAATTCAGTACATACCCTTGTGTTTAGTCTTTCATGTCAAGGAGACTACATTTATTTGAATTTTAATTACTTAGTTCTTTAAATACGTTTTGGGTTTTGAGACGTCACTGTCTGTTCATTGCCCAGAACTGTGGGGTGGGACTGTATAATGGGAATATGAAATTAGTAATTTCACCCTCATGGAATCTATAATTTACACATATCAACACAGAATATCTTTCACACCCTGCAAGACACATGTATAAAGATGTCTACTCATGTAATTGGATGGATTGTGTAATGTTATTGTCATGCCTGTGAGGTAGCTCGGTGGGTTGAGTACTCTGTCAGGGGCTTGAGGGCAGAGACGTGCCCACAAAGCTGAGGGGACACAAGTGTATAAGAGACAGGAGTGTAAGGATAGAAAGGATAGACAATAGCTGCAGCCAGGCAACAAAGGCAGTGAACAGAAATGGGCAGGGCGTATGAGTATGACAAACATGTTAGATTCCCAATTGCGGTGTACACAGAATGAAGGTAAGTTTCCCACAGGGTCAGGGGAACCGCTATCCTTCTGAGCTGTTTACTATTACAGGGCCCCATTCTGAATGCTCTGGAAAGTAGCAGCAGGGGTCAGTGTCTGTGTCTGGACCCTAAGGAACAAGGAAACCTTTCTTATAAGACTGAAGCCTGTACAAGTCCAGCTGAAACTGAACAGGACCTGCCACCTGAAACAGGAACCAGCACACTGTTAACAATATGGCACAAGGTACCATACTAAAACACGACAAAGGAAAGGGCAGAGATTGCCTGCTGGGAAACCCAGCAGATAAACTCTGAACAAAGGAATTACAAAAGTACTAGTGGGGATGAGAACAGTAACAGAAACATACAAGGAAAGAATAGGAAGTCAAAGTGAGCAAGATTCAGGACAGAGAACAGTAAAGAAGACAAGAATCTAAGTGCAAGGGTATGGCAGACTGCAAGGGTATGGGAGACTGGAACTGCAGACAAGAAGCTAAGGACCAGAATCAAGGAACAGCAGACTGACTATACACCAGGAACAAGAAAACTCGGGGCCAAAACTCTAAACTCGGATAGCAAGGACTGAACTGCAGACTGGTAACAAGGAACTGTAACTATGGACTGGAATAACAAGGGCAGGACTGCAGACAGATAACAAGGAAACTCAGGACTGGGATCTAGGAAGCTAAAGCTAGGTAATACACACTATGGACACATAACAAGGAACTACAGGCAGGGGAAAAGATAATTGGTGGTAAAGAGCAAGGGGCTGCAGACAGGGAACAGAGGACTGCAAGCAGGGGAGCAGGGCTGCAGTGCAGGAAGCACAGAAGAGCAGGGCAGAGGCAGGAGGGTGCAGGGTGCAGGGAGAGTAGCAGGGCTGCATGGCAGGGAGTGCAGAGCACTGGAACAGGAGCAGGTTCTGGAAGCAACAAAATACTGCAGAAATCCAAGGTTAAAGACACAAGGTGCTGGGAGTGAACTCAATGCAAGAGCCTTGTGCTCCTGCAGACAGCTGCTTAAATTCTGACCTGTTGTGTGCTGAAGGAGGCTTGTTAGCGGCACCTGGATCATCAGAAGGTAATCTGCCTCCTCCCTCTCTGGTCTTGTAAAAGTGAAAGCAGCACTTCTGGAGATTGAAGTTTGTGAAACTAAATAAGGAAGCACCAAAGTCTTGCAAACGGAAAGTAGACAAAATTATGAACAGGAGGATTGTTGTGATGAATGAGTCTCAATAAGTCCACAATGAGTGCCAATTGGTGCTAAGTGGCACAGTTGTGATAGATCACTGCTGAGATCTGTGTGAGAGCTGCGAATCATAGGTTAAAATCCTGGCCAAGCCAACTCAGCCTTTCATCCTCCTGAGGTTGATAAAAGAGTACCAACTTCGGTTGAGCCATAACAATTGCATGCAAATATTCTATGTACAGTGCTGTGGCAATAGTGTTTTATAAATAATGTATTACTAATATTATTATTATTATTATTATTATTATTATTATTATTATTATTACAAGAGCAATAGGAACCTTCCCTGTTGAGAATTAGGGTTCCATATGTTAATATCCCCACAAGAATATCACCATACAAATATATCGTCATATTTTTGCGCTGATAGCAAGCCATGGAACCTGCAGAGGATACCCCCGCAAACTCCATAATTTTTTTTAATGGAGCGGGGACACCCCTGCAACCCCCGGTCCCAATAAGCCCATCAATTATCCCCACTAATAATATCTCCTATGGCCTTACCCTACGACCATATATACAGCAATATTATTGGTGGGGACAATATCACCTGATACCAGAATTAGCCCTCATATTTCATTAGAATTAACATGTGAACACTCGTTTGAAGAATTGCCACAACCGCCAGAAGCGACAGAGCTTCTTACTGTGTTTGGCTGGCTAACTGGCAGCAGATACACTGAGGCATGAATACACCACTGTCTGTGTGAAAGAATTTTACCACAGCATCAGCTCTTTCATTAATGCAGTATTTACCAGTCACAAACCTCCACGGATAGAATGACCAATCGAAAGGTAGCATGTATGACATTGTGCCCCTTTTTTCAAATAATCACAGGCCCTGTTTTTGCAATTTAGCTACTCAGACGTACTGTCCATTACAAGATGGCTGTATCCAGGAACCTTGGGTTAAAGTGCTAAAGACAGGGAACTGTAAGTGATGCTCACCTGGAAACACAGTTCCAATAGATCACTATGAGGTACGATTCAGGTGTACTGATGGATGAGCAAGAGAAGGTGAGAGGGGTAGTGCCTAATCACAGCTCTCATCACTCTTACTCTACGTCTAGGCTAACACTTCACTATATGCACTCTCATACAATTTTCATCCTGAGCTAAACACATCTCAAGTTGAATCTTTATTTTAAAATTGCATTAATGTTATGTCTTTGCACCATTATCTAAATATGCTCAGATAAACAGCAATTCTACTAAAACCAATGTATATCACCATTGTCCTAGTTTAGACCCAACATGTTTCTTTCCTATAGTGTCATATATGCTGGACATTCTTCAGGGATCTATATGTTCAATACAAATACATAAAGATCCAGGGATTTTCTCTGTAGGCCAGGCTTGTGGACCACTGCAAAAACATTGAAAAATATGTTACGTGTTTAGTTAATATTGTCCTGTTAGGGGAACGTTCTGGTCCCTATTATTATTTTAAAATACTTACTGCATAGTAGATAGTTTTAGAAGCACCATGCCACTCTATGTAGTTCCTGTGACATGCGCCATCAGGGCTTCTATTTGCTGCTCAGAAGTTGACCTACATTAACAAGCAATAAGCAGAATGACGACTCTTGTTTACTATGCTTTTCTTTATCTCTAACACCAACAGATAAAGAAATTAGAACACATTTAAAAAAGGAATTGCATCAGTGCTTCTATTTTTTAAAAGCCTTCCATCTTTCCAATACTCCTGCCAATACACAAAAAGAACAGAAACCTATTGTTTAAGATGGGCTACTACTAAGCAGGGCTCCATTTTGTGCTAAACTGAAGGCAGAGTGTATGCTTGCCTGCACTTTGCTGTCACCCCACTCAAAGTGACGTGCTTGAACATCTAGCATCAGACCCCTGTTGTTAAACTGGATAAATCAGCAATGTACTGTTCCTGAATAAGCAAATATTGCCATGGAAACAGGCACCTCTAATAATGCCCCACATGTCCTTAGTGGGTTTAAGCTGGACTTGGAAGCGGTGAGCGCTATCATTACATTCCAAGTTAACATCATCCCAGGACCCGGCACCAGTCCCACACTGTTTACTTGTAAAATAATCTTCGGGGGAAAAAAACAAACTCCGAGTAATTACCAATTCCTAAATGCGTTCATGACTGCTGCATCCTCGAATACTTAGGGCGATTACATCTAATTCAAATTATGTGGATTACTTGCACGTGTCAGGATTCATTGAGATTACATGTCTGATGAGTGCATGAACTGGTCAGATGAGTTCAGCATGAAGTCATCCAATGACCAAAACATGATTTCCACTTCAACTCGAGTGGCCGGGTGAGAATCCCGTTAATCTGCCTTTTAGATTACATTGTCCTCGTTTGAATCGATGGAAGTATGAGCCAGCCTGATTTGATGACCCATTTAGATCCCCCGAGCTCGGAAACCGCAAACAGGCCGTCTGACTGGTATGCCCCATCTCTGTGGGATCGCTGTTGCTTTTACTGTGAATTCCAGAATCCCAAAGATTGCACGCAACACAAGTGATTTCTGTCTGGCTGCCCTAAATAGCACCTATCCTTGGCTGTTCTGTCAAGGAAAAGGCATTAGGACTGATTGAGAGTAATACGAACACACGAATGCTACTGCAATTAATAGTAATGCATAAGCATACCAACAATAACAATAACACTCAGTTGTATGCAGAGTAATAATTCACATTCCTTTCATTTCTAAGGGTTTATATACTTTGGGAGGATGACGGGCTGAGTGGATCCTGCTGGAATTAAACATGATGGGTGCTGGTTGTGCACAGATCTCTGAGTAGTTAGAAGTGTAACACATACAGTAGTGGATCCTTGACCCCGTGGTTTGTAGAAGGCCAGTAGGGGTGACCCTGGCAGTGCAGAGCCAAGACTTGTAAAGGGTTAGCGGGGTCAGCTCAGGTGAATGGTTAAGAGGGTCAAATAGGCAAAAGGGAGGGCTCTCCTGGTTGGCTTTCAGTGTTCAGTTTAGATGTAACTGGGCCTCATTACACGGTAGGCGGTAAACCATGGCGGTTCATGCCGGTAATTTACCGGTACCACCTTGGAGGAAAGGGGAATTACCGCCCTATTCCAAGGTTGGGAAGGCGGTAATTCCTCCTTCCTCCATTGCCCTTCCCCATTCCCATTTTTGCCCCATAGGGCATAATGGGAATGGGGAAGGCGCTAATTACGGTACCGCAAATTGCGGTACTGTAATTAGCTCCCTGGTCCCTTTGCGGGTTGGATTTTTAACGCCTGCAAAAAGCAGGCGTTAAATTCCCCAACCCGCAAAGGGACCTCGTAGTAAGGCGGTAAGGATTTACCGGTAATGGTAAAATACTGGTACCGGTAAACCCTTACCGCCTACCGTGTAATGAGGCCCACTGTCATGAAGGACTTTACAGATTTTCCACCAACAACCTCTAGAAATCCTAAAAAGATTGTGGGAAAAGTGTCCATTTAGATTTTTCGCCAGTGTCAACCCTGATATTTTATTATTTATTTATTTATACATTTGTAAAGCGCCTAAACCCTAAGGAACCAGGGCACTGTTGCGTGCCAGTAACATGTACACAAATCTTCAACAGAGGAGTGACAATATACCCCTGACACACCCAATGTGGTAAATGGTACAGACTGGAGCGGTAGTCAGTGGTTGTGTTTGAGTGGGAGCACTAGGCAAATAGCCAGGTTTTCAGGGCCTTGCAGAAGATCCAGTAGGAGTCTTGTGCTCTTAGTTCTGTGGGAGGGCGTTGCATTGGTTCATGGCCACACATGGGAAGCTCACTCCACCTCCTTTGGCTCTTTTCACTTTAGGGAGGACCAGCCGATTAGCATGGAGGTATCTTACCAGTCTGCTGGATCTTGAATGTTTGATTTTCTTGGCTGGATATTGTGCGGCAGTGCTGTTTAGGCATTTGTGGGTAATTGACAAAGTTTTGAAAATGATCCTTTCCCTAATGGGGTGCCAAAGCGCCTTTTGTCTGGTGGCTGAGATACGGTCTCTTTTCGGAATATTTAGAGAGAGTTATTTTGAATAATCCCTTTTAATGTTCCGTTTGGAAGTCCCAGCAAACAGGACATTGCAATAATCCAGTCTCATCCATGTGATTGCTATTGCAATGGTAAGGCAGGTGGTGAGAGATAAAGAGGCATCCAGATAGATGCCCAGAGTTTTTACATACGTAGATACTTGGATCAGGATTCCATCAATTCTGAAGGAAGTGTACTGGTGGCTGAGCTTCTGCAGCCTGGAGGGAAAGCCTACCAGCAAGATCTCAGTCTTGTCATTCGGGCATAAGACGTTCATGGCCATCCAGGTTTGGATGGTGGTGTATACTTTTTTGAGCCTGAGGAAGTGTTCATCATAGGATCCCAAAAGGGAAAGGAGTATTTGCGTGTCATCGGCATAATTGGTGTAGGATATGCCGATGTCGTCTAGTAGGTGGAATAGGGGGTTTGTGAAAATGTTGTACAATGAAGGAGAGATTCAAGAACCTTGCGGGACACCGCACGGAATGGGGATAGGCTGGGCACTCACTGTGTCTCAGAAGACTCTCATGGATCTACCCTCTAGGAAGGAAGCAACCCATGCCACGGCCTTTTGGGAAAAGTTAACAGAGGTGGTGACGTGGTGACAAAGGGTATCATGGTCTACCAGGTCGAAGGCAGCCGAGAGATCCAGTAGTAGGAGGATTGCTGGGGTGCACTCATCTCTGTAGGTATGCAGTTGAATTTTTAAATCCAGTAGGGCTGATTCCATCCCGTGACCTGGGCGAAGCCAGAATTTCGAAACACCTAGGAATTGATTTGCTTCTAAGTAGTGTTGTATCTGAATGTATGCAGCTTTATCCAGGATCTTGAGCAGGAAGGGAATAGTGGTGATTGGGCGGTAGTTGTTATGCCCCTCTGGGTCCAAATATGTTTTTTTTTCAGTAGGGAGAGGACCCAGGATTCGTTAAGGCTTTCCGGGACCAAGTTAACAGAGAATGAGTAGTTGATAAATTTAGTAATGAAAAGGACAAGGGCTTCTAAACAATCTTTGATTATGGCTACTGGGCACATGTCTCCTTTGCAGTTGGAGGGTTTGAGGTTTCTGAGGATGTTGGCTGTTTCAGATTCTGAGATGTTTCTGAAGTGGAGTGGGGGAGTGGTGTGCATTCTAGAGATGGGTAGTGTACTAGACAGGGAGATTAAGGATAGTTTGTTAGCAATTATTTGTTGTAATGTGCGTATTTCCGTGCGCATGTTATTTTGGATGTTACAGCAAATCTTTATAGGTTTCATCATTATTGAGGCCGTCAGGGGCAGGGACAGGGGCTTCTAATTCTCTAAGCATTTTAAATAGTTCTTTGGTGTTGGTACTGGCATTGGCAATTCTGGAGTTATAAACATCTGCTTTGGCTGACGAGATGGCTAGTTTGTAATCTACGGCAATCTTGTTACATCTCATTTTATGTTGGTTGGATGGGTTTTTCTTACAATGGCTTCCACTTGTCTCTTCTGTGCGAGTAATACTTGGAGGTCAGCTGTTAACCAAGGGTCTAGGTGGGCCGTTGGTTTGGATTTTCTGGGGAGGAGTAGAGCCACCAGATTTACTGCATTGGTCATGGTACTGGCATACATTTCAGCTACGCTTGGGGGTCTGAAACCTTAAGGCAATAGAGATTCACTGGTGAAAGTGAAGGAGTAATCAACTCTTTAGTGATTTTGTGGGAGCTACCTGCAAATGTGGGTAGTGAGGGGGTGGAGTTTTCCATGCAGGCAGGGAGAAGCTCAGTATGTGGTGGTCAGACCATGGACAGGGGGTGTTGGCAGTGTTAAGGATCTGGCTGTTCAGATCGGCAATCCAGTCCAGGATTCTGTCTTTGCAGTGGGTGGGTGAGGCCACACAGTGTTTAAAGCTGAGTTCTGTATGGCCACTGGCTATTGTGTAGCCTGCTGCATCTAGGGGATCGTGGAGATCTCTGTTGAGGTCACCCATGAGGATAAGTCTGAATGTGGGCCTGATGTTGTCGCCAATAGAGTGGACAAGGTCTTCCTCGAAGGTGGCTGATGGGCCTGGTTGGCGAAAGAGGATATGTATAGTGATAGTGTCTATGGGGGAAGTGGTGAGTTTAATGGAGAGACGCTCGCATTGCGCTTCTGTAGAAGTGCTACAGGGTCTGCCATGGAGAGAGTTTCTGTACATAAATGCTATGCATCTGCCTCGTGTGAGCAGTCTCTTGCACCTCAAGTTGGAATAACCATCTGAGATGGCTAGAGAGAGTGCTGGGCCAGAGACTTGGTGACCATGGACAGGGGGTGTTTGCAGTGTTAAGGATCTGGCTGTTCAGATCAGCAATCCAGTCCAGGATTCTGTCTTTGCAGGGGGTGGGTGAGGCCATACAGTGTTTAAAGCTGAGTTCTGTATGGCCACTGGCTATTGTGTACCCAAGGTTTCGGTGAGGACAGAAGGTCTGGTTTCTGTGAAGTTATAAGATAATTGATATCCAGCGCATGAGCCAGGAGTGACCTAGCATTAATGAGGACTCCAAGTAGAGGGGGGATTGCACTCTGGGGGATGGGTCAGGACGGCGGGTGGTAAAGCGGTAAGGGCTTCAATGGCGAAATGGTGGGAGTGCACTAGTAGAGGTGTCGTATTCTATGCAGTGCTCAATAAGAGGCTTGCTGAGATCCTCAGTATGGGGGCAGCTCACAGTAGTGTCAGGGTTCATGCATGAATTCTGGCTGTGAGTGGCAGGGTGGCATAAGGTAGGTAGTTATGCTAGCTGGTTTATTGGAAGCATGTGTTGTCTTCATGATTAAGGTAGTGCAAGTAGGGAGTTCTGGCAATGAGCTGAGAGTTTTTGTCTTAGGAAGGAGGCTGGGAGATGGCAGGGGGTGACTCTGCGCAGCCTGGATCGTAACCTCTCGTTCCTATCAGCTATGGGGGCTGGTGTAGTTCTAGAAGGTTTCCCTGGTGTAGAGGTGTCAGGCCCGTTAGTAGTTGGGCAGGTGCTGTCTATGGGGGATGGCTTGATAGGGGCTGTTAGGAAAGATTTCATAATTGTATGTAATTTTCCCTCCATGTGTCAACCCCCAAACTTTTTGCTGCTGTTTAGGCACCATTGACTGACTTTGCCAGAGAAGCACAGACTTCAGCTGCACTCCTCTGGGCTTTTGCTCACTTCTTATGGGGAAACTGACATGCCCTTAAGACAGTCAGTACTGGGAGACTTTGTTTCCCTTAGTCCTTTCCTCATGTTGCAGCTTTTGTACAACATGTAACAAGTGTGCAATGTATCTTATTATACAGGACACTTGCGTCTCTAGTCATTTCCAAAGGCCCTAGAAACTCTTTCTGGACTTTTTTATGAACTGTGCAGTTGTGTCATGGACAGGACTGGTGGCAGCTATCGTTTTGCATTATTTTTAACCCTTTCTTGCCATGTTAACCGAATTAACCGCGTTGGCACAAATAGGTGGCCTGGCTCCAAAATGGCCATGCCAAGAGGTTCTTTGTCCTGTCCTTTGGCCATCTTGCCCCTTCACCTTCCCCAGGTCGAGCCGACCCGGGCCAGTCCTTATTTGGTCATGCACTTTCCCGCGAACCCCAATGCTTTCACAGGCTTCTGCATGTCTTGTGTGTGTGCCTCCAGGATGTGGGCTGGGATGTCTGATCCCAATACACATCCTGGGTGCCAGAGAGTCAGGAGTACCCTGAATGCCTGGGACCACCGTGGTCCGGGATTGGTCCACGTATGGAGTGTGTGTTTGCGAGCAGATCTCCCATTGGGTCCTCTCCGTTTTGGCGCAAAGGGAACTTTGGATAAGAGGAGGCTGAAAACACCACTACCATGTTGATCTCCTGAGTTCAAACCGAACAAAGGATAGGTGCCAAGTATCCTGCAACACGAAGCTGAGTCGAGGAACCACTGGTGACCCGCTGGAAGGTTTGGCACCCTGAGCCCGCTGTCGTCCTGTGGGACCCGTCTGCATCTGGTCATCCTAGAAGGTCTGCGAAGAAGCTTCGACCCATTGGAATAGTGGGACCAACTATTCTCAGCACCTTCATCAAACCCTGCAAGTAAGCTTTCTAGGAAGTGTCCCTGGGCCAACCAGTGGACTGACCAGCTTACCCAGTTGCTTTGCTCTGTCACCACTGACGTTTCGAGGAGGCCCTCGGAACTTGGTATACTGCTAGCTGTGTCCACAGCACCCTCACACCGAATTTCATACAGTTGGCATTCCCAGGTCTGAAGTGAGACGAGTGCTCCAGGACCAGAGTAAACGCGGTTACCGTGTTGCCCCGCCGCGGCAGCGACCTGTGTAAGTTTGCTGCATTTGTGACCCTCTTGTCCCTGAAGCCTGCTGCAGTGAAACTTTGTCATTTTGTCCTCCCGTAGAGGAGAAGTTGCAACTGTCCCATTTGGAAATCATCGCTGTATTTTGGGAACTACAAGGTGGCGAGACGTCCTTTTTACCACATTTGAACCTGCCAGCGAAGTGGACTGTACTGGCGAAGTTTGGGTCTGCCTGCATCGGGGACCGGTGAGTAGTCCTTACCCCAACCGGTGGCCGCTAGCGCAGGAGCCCATTTTTACCCATGAGTGGCCCCTGAGGGCCCCTTTCCTTTCCACAGTTATTGCAAAATAGTGAATCCATCCCGCACTCTCAGACTGCCTATGCCCTCAAGTGGAGGTCCATCTTGAATAGTGGGAACTTGTTCTGCATCGCCTCATCCACCTTCCTGAGCTCGTCGAGACCCTTGAAGAGACCCTAGCCTGCCCATTGGCACAAGCACGTGCATGCACTATTGAGCAAAATGCTCCTCTCTTCGTAGGGCTTGGACTGCCTTTTAGTTAGGTGTATAATTGTTGTGTAACTGGGTCTAAAGATTACCTGCACTGCCTTTTTCCTTCCCCTCTAGGTTGTCAATGTATTTCGTGCAGTTAACCCTTTGGACCCCAATGGTATTTATTTGATATTGTATTGAGTGTGATGTATTGGTTTACTTAGTGTTACTGTTATTCTTTGCTATGGTCTATGTTACAAAGGCCTTGTAATAAATGTGTCTATATTTTTAATATAACACCTGTCTGGAGTAATTTGTAAGTGTTCTTGCTCTGTGTGCTCATTGAGGTCCTTCAGTCACCCTCACCCTCACCCCTCCTGAGACTTAGGGCCTCATTACAAGTGAGGCAGAACGGGTTAACAGGACCCGCTAAAGGAGGCGGACCCGTTAAACCTGTTCCGCCTCATTACAAGCTCATCTCGCGGGACCCGGTAAGTAACGCCTGGTCTAACAAGGCGTGCTTACCGGGTCCCGCGAGGAGAAGAGGGAGCAAACAATGGGCCACTCGTTATCGGCCGTTGTTTGCTCCCTCCCCCATTCCCATTCAGCCCTATGGGGGCTGAAATGGGAATGGGGAAGGTCCGGGCCCGGGTTCCTGGAGGGAGGAATTACCGGGTCCTCCGAACTCAGAATGGCCCGGTAATTCCCCATTCTGGGAACCCGGACCCAATTTTGGCGGCAAAATCGTAATGAGGCCCTTAGTCTTGACCGCCTGCCATAGCTACCCTGATTGGTCTGGCTTGTCCAGAGGTTACCCTGTTGCAAGAAACTAGGTTGGCCTTCTGAACCTCTGCCCCTCCAGGTCAAAGTTCAGAAATCCTTCTTAACAGGGGCTATAGCAGGAAGGAGTGCAGTAACAGCTCTCTTTGTGGGTAATTGCAGGGCTGGGACCAGGCAAAGTGTGAAGACCGCACACTGTGTGGGCTTGAACAAGGCTGTGCATAGTGCAGACGTCGCTCTCTCTGTCGGCTTATTCGGGTCTGGAGCAGAATAGAGCGCAGTAGCTACTTTTTGCATAGGCTTGTTCAGGGCAGTTCAGCGCAAGGTAACCACTCTTTGCGTGGGCTTATTCAAGGCTGAGACAAGGCAAAGCGTGGTTGCTGCTCTTTGCATAGGCCTCTTCGGGGCTAGAGCGTGGCTGAGCACAATAGCTGCTCGTTGCTTGGGGCAGGGCAGAGTGCAGTTTAAAAAAAAATGTTTTTTTATCAAATGTATTGATTATACAACATTTTGCTGTTAATGCGATTTTCCAGGTGTCTCAGAAAATGTTTCCGTGCTCGGCTAATCCGGTGGTTCAAAAATCCACATTTTCTTCTTGGACTTTTTCTGGCACAGCTGGTTGGTTTTCTGCTGTAAGGCATTCGGCCAGGGCGGCTTCGAGAATCTTAGCCGTCGCAATTGTCCAGCTGTTTTTTTTTCCACTCACTAGACGGTTCCACCAAGATTCTTCTTCACACATAGAGAATGGCTCAAGGAGTGGGTTTAGATATGCTTTTCTTAGAGCTAAGGCTTCCGGGCATTTCGTCAGCAGATGTCAGACTGATTCAGTTTTAGAGGTCTCCTTGCAGAGTCTGCAGACAGTGGTCTTTGATAGTCCCCTTAGTTGTAAGCGATATTCAATCAACACTACAGCTAAGTCAATGCCTAGTCTGGGATGCTTGTGGAAAACCCTTATTGATGTACTTTTATGTCTAGTTCAGTATTCTGGATGACAACCCTTGTAAACACCCCCCTCTTAGAATCCCCCTGACCCCACTGAGCCAAGAAGTAGGTTTGTTTTGCAAATTTAAAAGGTATATTTGAAAAATTAAACAATATATATATATCACACTTTTATAATATATTAATAATTGATATCACACTTATGAATATAATGTTGATCAACAATGGGTAATCTGACACTAGCACACCTCTTTACAATCAATGAGGAGTTGGTATAGGATGGATAAGGCAGCGAAAATACTTATCTGGTTTCAAGGGAAAAGCAATGAGAAATGAAATGCAGTACAGAAATAACTTGATATGATTTTAGCAAAAGATAATATAATCACTTTTTCTCTGGCAATTCACCCCCCCCTCCCCTATGCAATGTAAGAAATGGAAGGAGGAGCACACCGTTCTCAGGAATGCAATCAAATACAATACGAAATTCAGTTCCCCCCAGCAAGCTTAGAGGAAAACAGGTAGAAGTTTGAAACACAGGCGAATTACTTTAGTGTGGTTTGCAAGGAAGTGAAAAGGTGCTAAAATTGCTTTTAATTCCCTCTAGAGGTTCGGGGTAGGTGATGGCTACTTTATATTAGTTCAGGCTCACTTTAGCAATGCTCTATGAGTAACTAGCAGGTTAAACGAATTTTAGCAAAGGAAAGCAAGGAGCTGCTGACCTTTTTACTGGAGAAGAAATCAGGCCAAATCGCAAATCACGGTAAAATTCGCAAGTGCATGAATCGTGATTACGGCAAACGTATAGCAAGTCGGTTTTAGGTTCGTTGGAAAGCCTAGAATCTTAGCTTTTAAATGAAAGTTAAACCACGTTCCTAGGACAAACGGTTCCAGAGATACGGACGATTTAGTAAAGGTAGTTTTTCAGATTTAAAGTAAAACTCAAAATGACAGGTGACAGTTTGCAGCTTTAGAATGACAGATGACAGCTCGCAGCTTTAGAATGACAGATGACAGGATTACTAGGAGGCAGTTCTACTTAGGTTAAAATAGTTTGGATTAGATTATTTTAACTAAGAGATTGGGTTCTGCACAGTTCTGGCGGATACTCACTCCTAATTTTGAAATGAATGGGCCTCGTCACGGATCTGGTCAACTGGACTGGACTTCGGGCGGTTCTGCTCACAGCGTCTGGGTCAGCTCTGCTCTGCTGGTCTAGCCTCCCTGGATACTGCTCTGCTTTCTGGTCCGGATCAAGTGGATTCTGGATGTAACACTGCTTTCTGGGTACTGGCAAAAGTTCTTGGCAAAGAATTCGGACAGCTCGCCCGGCTGTGGAATAGTTTGCAAATGATTTTAAGGATGCTGAGGCCTGCTGAGAAGAGTTCTCAGTTTGTGGGTTTAGGTCCTTGCTTTAAGTTCTGAAGTAAAGCTCTGGTCTTTGGAGATTGATGGATGTGAAGTCTGGAGTCTCCCGACAGAGCCTCCCACAGAAAATGGAATTGAATCTCTCTGCCTGTCTCAGCAGTCTCTTTTTATGTGTTTTGGAAGTGGGTGTGTGTGTAGCATCACTAAGCCTGCCCCTCTCTTGATTTGATAGGTCAATAGATTCTTTGGTCCCTGATTTGGGAAGGGATAGTGTGTCAGAGTGATGTCATTTTTATGACTTGCAGAAATGACACTCCCCTGGTCATCTTTACACACAAATCTATTTCTGATCCAAATACATATTTCCCAGATACACAGTTGTTTGACATCACATACACACATCATATATTACTTAAGATAGTCCCTGTTCTGACTCTGGAGTTTGTAGGAGCTTGGGTTAAGAAATGGCAACTTATTTTCGATTTTAGTGGGTTTTGCAACATTGGCTTTTCATCAAAAATTATACAAATGTACACCCCCCTTCTCCAAATATCCCAGTAAATTTCCAGGTCTCTAGCTTAAATACAGTGTCTACAATATTCATAATTAGCGGGGTTTTGCACCAGAACATCACACAAATTGGAGTTTGGTCTTGAATTATGGGCACAGTTTTCATTTTAAGGATCCCCAAATTGCACATTTCTGTCATCTGGTTACAAAGAGTTATCAGTATTTTTATGAAACATATATTTGCCTTCAATTCAACTCCCCAAAGTGTTTGGGTCTGCCTCCAGAAGCTTGGGTGGGCCAGGGAACACATGTCTCTGCTCACAGGCAGATCTTTGTTGACAGTCAATACTCAAAATTAACATACCCCATTCAAGGGAAAGAGTCTTTTGTGTGGGCTCCAGCAGGCTGCCTGGAAGTCTCTCCTCAATCAATCAACAGGGTCATGTAATATCCTGCCTCCTGGTGTGAATCTCTGAGGCGAGAGGATTCCCAGCCTCTTGAAGCTGTTAATGAAATCAGCCTCTGGGAACAGCAGGTGGCTAAGATTTTAAATTAACCAACAGGCTTTGAAGTCCCTGCCCCTCTTGCAACTCCTAAATACAGTTTCCCTGTCAGAGTTTAGACCGCTAGCGCCGGTTTGTGGACAAAGCTGGTACTGCACCCATTTTTGGGATCTGTCTTGAATTACTGCATTTCAATAGAGTGGTCTTTTGCTTGATAGAATAGGACCCTTACTTAACATTGTTTTGATGGCATCCTTCAGTAGAGTGGTGATGTGGAACCCCCCCACAAGAAGGTTGTATCTTTGGAGTGGTCTTGTGCCAACTGCGCAGTTCTCCTGGATTCTGGCGTGAATGTGGGCGGCGATAGCTCATCCCCACATCCACCCAGTCTATTGATTTAGTTTGTTCTGGGATAGAATAATGGGCGGCGACAGCTCAACCCCACATCTACCCAGTCTATTGATTCAACATGGGTCAAAACCCTTGACATAGTGCTTGAATTTCATTGGTTGGAAGGAGGTTTAGCCTTGCCCTTATGAATGTCTTTTGTTTGGAAACCTTCTGATGACTTATTCAGTTTAGTTGAGTTTTTTGCTGTGCCATTGGAGATGAGCGAGTAGTTTATTGGAGTCTGACTGGTCTTGGGGTTCTATCCAGTCACATTCATCAATTTTTTTCTTGATTTTTATTTGATTTTGGAATAAGTCGTCCTCGGAGCATCCGATTTGTTCCAGTTGGTGTTTTTTCTTTGCTGCTCAAGCTGATAGCATTTTACACCCTCCTTTTTGTATTTCTTGGTTTATCAGCTTGTATTGTGGTGCTGAGGCTGGGATGGTCACTTTCCTATATAGCGACATTTCATTCGAGTCTACTGTTGCTTTCAATGATAGAAGGCCTAGTTCTCTCCTTATTGCCGGCATAGCAGTTGACTTTGGAAAGCGCAGCACTTCCCGCCAGAAGTATCCTTCCAGCTTTGCCCAGAGACCCGATGGAATTGTGGGAAAGGCTTCTCCTCCATATGTCAGTGATGGAACCACTTTAGCCTTGTAAAACGTCATCACTGGGATCAGTGAGAAACTCCCAAACGTTCTGTCCATAGCTTGTGCTTGGGAGGTGAGTTTCCAAGTCTTTTCCCATAAATGGCTCTGCATTTTTGCCTCGTTGCCCGTACTGTCTATCATTACCCCTAGATATTTGAAATCTTTGACTACCTCGATTTTGGTGTTTTCAAGGTTCCAACGATAAGTTTTTTGTTGTTGTTGTTGTTGTTTTCTCAAGGATCATAATCTTGGTTTTTTCTATGTTTATCTCAAGGTGTTTTTTTGAGATGTAACTGGCCAGGTTTTTCAGTTGACGTTGCAGACCGATCGTGTCTGATCCAAAAGGATAATATTGTCTGCGTAAAGAAGCCTTGGTACCGTGGACTCACCTATTTTTGGTGGAAAAGTTCTGAGCTCTTTACATGAGTCTTTCTAGTCTCCGAGAAAGGCAGTGAATAGAGCGGGTGCTAGAGGGCATGCCTGCTTTACTCCTCAGTTGATTGAGATTTCTTCTGACAGGGCGCCGTTTTGGTTCAGCTTCACTCTCATTGTGGTTTCCGAATGGAGTGCTTTGATTGGCTCCAGGAATTGATTCGGGCAATTCCAGTTTGGACCATAGTAGACCGCAGTCGATCTTGTCAAAGGTTTGTGTTAGATCGACGAAAGCCATAAAGACCTTGGTTTGTTGGACTCGTACTTTGGTTTTCATGATGCTCATCAACATGATGTTTACTGTCATTCCGGTGTTCTTCGTGAAGCCAGCTTGAAACAGGTCCATGCTAGGAGAGGTTTTTGCCTATCGTTGGAAGCTTTCTAGTAAGAGTGAGCCATAGACTTTCCCGATTGTATCCAGCAAAGCTATCTGGCGAAAGTTTCAAGGGTCAGATCTATCTCCCTTTTTGAAGATTGGTACATCTATCGCGGAGGTCCAAGATCTTGGTATTGTCTTTGTTTGGCTTGATTCTTTGAAGACAAGGCTGATGAATGAAGCCCATTCAACTGGGTGGTTTTTAAAATTGATATTTGTTACCCCATCCGGGCCCGGAGCTCTGGAGGACTTTTAGTTTTCGAATCTCTCTTTCCATGTCATCCTTGTTTGAAAAATCTTCCCAGGGGGTGGTGCAAGGGGGCTTGCAAGGCGTGGGTGCCTGAGCTGGAGTTTGGAATAGGGCTGTGAAATGGGTCTTCCATCTTTCGGCGCTCACCGTGTTAGGTAGCGTTGGACCTTGTTGTTTGTCAGCTGTTTTTTATAAGGGACCAGAAATCTCTGGAGTTTCTTCCAGTGACCTTCTTTAGCATCTCCTCTGAGTCATGTTGGTAGAGTGGTATTCGATAGAATTTAATCCAGGACGCATATTTCTTTGACTCCTCTAGGAACTTTTTTTTTAGTAGGACTAATTTGGATTTGGTAGCCTGACGCTTTAGTTTCCGTAGGTCTCGCCTTTTCTCCACAAGCAGTTTGTTGTAGAGGGGAGTGTCTGGCTGTGCACCCTTACGATGTTTTGAAGGACCGGCCTGATATGGTATCAGTAGGGGCTGGTAGTCAATTTCTGCCAGTCTTGTGTTGTTACTTTTTACAAGCTTCTTTTTGTAGGTTGATGTCAGCTCTTCTATTCTTTCTGCTGTCAGTCATAGGCGATTTCTTTGGTTTGTCATTTCGACTTTTTCGGCCATTGTTGGTTTTTGGGATTTTTGAGAGGCCCAGGTTATTTAAAGAATGTTATGATCGCTGGCATTAGATCTTACTATCTCGAAAGATGTGATGAGATTGAGCATTGCTTCAGAGACAAAAATGTAGTCGATAGTTGCTTTTTGGCTACTTCTCTCCCATGTTGGAATTTGAAACACTTTTGGAGAGATCTGTTTGGTGTTGTGAATATTTCTCGAGTCCATAAGTTTCTGCCATTGTTGGCCCCTGGAGTCACCCTGGAATTTTAGGTTGTTCACTGGAGAGAGGGGTTTTAGGCTCGGGCATTTCGCATTTAGGTCACCGCAAATGGCTATTAGCGAGATTTCGGAGTTTGCTTGTATCACATCCATTTCTGATTCTATGATCCTTAAGAATTTCTTGTCCGTAATAGAGTTTGGGTTCCAGTAGGTTGTTATTATGGCAATGAAAGTTTCCTGGATTTTCTCTGTCGTTGATTCGGGTCGGCCCCACTTCACCAGCACAGATAGATGGCTTTGCGAGGAGGACAGCTGTTTTGGGATGGACAAACCACTGCCCGAGTAGACTGCAATCAAGAGGTCGGCTGATGGGTGGCCTAACGGGCCCCTTACAGCCGGTGAAAGTTCTATTGCATATCCGCCCATTGATGGTGCGGTTGTCAGCCATGTCTCTTGGAGAGCTAAGATGTCGAAATCACCCAAGTTGGTTTCTCCTGTTGTTGTCAGGTGTTTATATCCACGTGTGTTCCACAAGGCCATTTTTAGTGTTGTTGCTGTTGTTTTCTGTTCCGCTTTCTTTCTCAGGTTTTCTTTCTTGTCTTGTCCCATTGGTGGTTGCTATTTGTTTGCTGGCGATTTTATTGATTTTGGTAGCTAGACCCAGAGCTGTTTGATTGGGGCAAATGATAGGACATTTTGTTTCATTTTTTTTTTCAAGTGCTCCTTTCATTTCTGTTTCATTAGCGCATATGTTTTCCTTTGCCAAGTAAGGTTTTTCCTTGGCTAATCGTCTGGACTCTTGGGTCTGCTCCTTTGTTTGCTTGTCTGGGGTCCTGCTTCCCTGATATTGGCTTTGGAAGCTTGGGAAGTTATTTTCTGGCCGGTGATTTGCTTCAGTTTTAGACCTGTAGTGGGCCCTATGTGTTCTTGCTAAATTTTTGTGAGGTCTGCTGATCAGTGGTGGGTGTTTTTGGTTCGAACTCTGTTAGAAGATATCCTCTTTGAAGTAGGTCCTCTAGGCCCTCCTTTGTCATTATTGCTGTTGTTGCTTCTTTTATGTGTAAATAAGCTTTTGCCTTTTCTGCTTTATGGTAGGGCTCCACAAGAGTGATGTTATCTGGTCTTAAGTGTTTGAGGTCCCTGATGTTTCTTAGGATCTTGATGATTGTTCCTCAGTTTAATGTTACTGCTTCTGAATTTTTTTCGATTTGTTCTAACTTGAAGATTTTTGTTGGCACCAATTTCTTAATTCGCCGTTGAGGGTCAGGATTTTTTCTGGTTCCGGTCGTGATCTCTTGACGGCGTGGAGGGGAGCATAGCAAGTTTCTGCTGCGTGCTTTAGCTCCTTAACTCCTTTTTTGTGCATTTCTTCCTGGGGACTGATAGCTGTTTCTTTTGTCTGCTGTTCTGAGTATTTGTTTTGGCTCTTGCTGATGTTGCTGTGAGGATGTCCCCGATTCATGTTGTTCGGTATGGACTGGGCCTTTTGGAAATCTTGAGCTTTCCTGTGATTTAGGTGGAGATGAGGATGAGCTGTTCCGTCTGCGTTTTTAGGAGACGGTTTTCTTTCTGGTCGCCCTGATTCAGGCAAGAGATGTAGGGTTATGTTCATGGAGTTTTTATCTGCCATGAAATCTTCCACTGATCTAGGGGATTTTTGTACGTCCTGTTGTGCAGACCTTTGGATTGTCTGAATGGTCCTTCTATGTTGGTTCGGTGCAAACAGATTATCGTTTTGCGTCTTTTCTCTGACAAGAAATTTGCTTTGCGTGCTCCCGACCTTGTCGGTTATATGGTTCTTTTGGCTCAAGGTTTCAGGATGATCCTTTAAGACCCGACTGGCCTTCTGAAGTGGACTGGCTTTTATCAGTGATCTGATGATAATACATGCTTGATTTGCTTGTTTTTGTTTACTGGTGGACGCACCTTTTGAGCTTTCAGGTTTGTTTTTTGCTTTTGGTGGGTCTTGTTGGTTGCTTGTGAATCTGTAAAGTGGATGGCATGGAGGAGTGTCTGTTTGTGTTTCCATGCTTGACTGTTGTTTATTGGGCCCACCTGGATTGTTCATGTGCTTTGCTTGGCAATTTTCTGCTAAAGTTGAAGAAGCGTCGTTTACTTTCGGGTCTCTTTCTTTTGCAGTGATGAGGCCTTCCAAATAGATCAGTTTGGTGTGCATCAGTGCAAAAAGGGTTGTGTGGTCCTTCAGCTTATCATTTAAGGCCTCATATAATTTCCCAAAAGGTGCTAAGGCAATTGTGACATCCGACACTATTGTCAACATGTTGTTTTTAAAATTTGGGTTTCATTTGGTGTCGGGTAGCTTTTACAATGGTTTCTGGCTGGTGTACTTTGGGCTTGCTCATATGTTGGTCTTTCAAGGGACTGGTTTTGTGAGAGTCAGATTTCTTTCAGTGGCTGAGATGAAGAGATCTTTCTTGCGTGCCTTAGGATTGTTGGAATCTGCCAGTCCACTTCACCTTCAGAGCAAGGAGGTAAGTAAGGTTGATCATTGCGTTTGTGCTGCTCTTCTCTCGGGGTAAGGGAGAGAGTGTTGGGGGACAGAGATTTGGAATCTCTCTTTTCTTCTGCCTCCATTTGTGCCTCTGATGGAGCGTCGGCGGGAAGCGGCGTGGTTTCGTCTGAAGGTGGAGGATCATCAGCATTTATCGTTGGATCGCGAGTGTTCATATCTTGCGTCACCTTTGGGTCAAAATTTCGTTTCTTGTTTGGTGAAGGCCTTTGTGAGGGATCTTCATTGGGATGCTGCAGCAGAGGGAATTTGGGATCCGGTTTGTTTTTTGTTTGTTTTGTGATCTCACAGGTTTTAGTGACTGTTTTGCAAGATTTTAGGGCTGGCGGGGGATCCATTAGGGCTTCTAGGATCTTGTCATCCGTCAGTTCTGTGAGAACATCATGTTTTCTTTTTCTCTATCTTGAAAAAAAGTCTTTTAGAAAATTGCAGAATGTTGTTTTTATTTGCGATTCGTTTGTTGGGTCTGATTTGTCCTTTTTTGTTTTTAGTTGTTCTCGTGTTTTGTTTTTTGTTTTGTCTGAGGTAATGTTTGTATTTAATGTTCTGTGAGCTTTTGCTGTAGGGTCTCACCCTCTTTTTTTTTTTGCGTGGTAGTTGTTTGTTGCTCATTTTTTCCTCTCTTTCGCAATTGTAACCTGGTTCAAAGTTTTCCCTGGGAGCTTTTCTTCTGCGTTGAGTGTGTTCTGTGACTTATCAAGCTCCTCTAAGGGCGCTCACGCATCTATGCAATTCTCTGTGTCTCGGGGGCGGGAACCCTGTGCTGGTCTGCGTGCCACAGACGGGTCTCTGGAAAGGCTGGAAACCCAGCATCCTGTGCTGCATGTATTTGGACCTCGATTGCAACCGATGATGTTGGCTTGGCAGGCGCCTGAGCGCTCTGCGTTCTCAGCGAGTCCCGAGGGAGGGGCCATAGCTCAGGCTCTGCTTTGCCGGAACCTCTCCGCAGCCTTGGGAGTTCCTCCAGCTGGCATGGGTCCACTGAGTTAGTGCGGGGCGTCGCCTTGTTTACTGCCAGCTGCTCCTCCAAGGCGGGTGAGATTTCTGTTTCTCCTGTGATTTGCTTTTGCGAAGCTCCTCTGGCCTCACGTTCGCCGGCTGGGCCTGGTTGAGCGAATTCCCTCGCAGTTCGTCCACCGACCGGCAGCACTAGGTTGCTGCTATCAGGGAGCTGGTCCCATGGGGCTGTGGAGGCCATTGTTTCAATATGCTCCCCGTCTTGGGGCTTTTCCATTGGTGGTTGAGATTTGCTCGTAGCGTTTTTCTCCGTGGGCTTTGATCTTAATTGAGCACGTTGTTTTAATGGATAGTCGGCCTCCGAAGGTGCATCACCTTTTGCTGTTTGCTCACAGTTTGATGGCAATTTGGCGGGTCGGAGTTGGTCGCCCGTTGTGTTAATGGAGTTTTCATGTGATGGCGTCGAGCGGGTGTTTGATAGCCCTGGCAGGCGTGTTCTGACAGTTTGTCTGGGTGGTATTGGGTCACAAACTTGATGCATTGGGCGTGAGCTTCTTAGGAGTCTTTTCTCGGCATCTTCGCCTTCATTTGCTGGCTTCACCAGCGTCAGCTGTAAAGCGGTTTGATCAAGGTCCGTATTCATTTCGCTTGCAGCCTTTTCAGTCCTGACAAGGACTGCAATGACTGCTCTACCTCTGCTCAAGCTCTGCGACTGCTCTGCGGTCTCACGTAGGTTTTATAGGTCCTCCCACAAAGTTGCTGCAATGGTAGACAGACTGGAGCACAGAGACAGTGTGGACTGCAAAGACTACTCTACCTCTGCTCAAGCTCCGCGACCGCTCCGTGGTCTCAGGTAGGTTTTATGGGTCCTCCCACAAAGTTGCTACAATGGTGTCAGTCCAGAAAAAGTAGACACCCCTCAATGATGGAGGCAATGTACTTTGTTGGCCAAAGACCAACCGCCTCATGTGTTTAGCATTAGAAATACATAGCCATAAGCTTGACTAAAGTGCAGCCATTTTGAAGTGATTGAAATCGCCATTTTGTTTTCTAACATTTGCCTCTTGCTTTCTGTTAAAACTGCTTTGCTGAAAAGTTATTCAGCTCCACTAGTACATTATTATAGAGCAAGGCCGCGAGAGACTTGTTGAAACATAACGCAACGACCCAGACAGAAATGCCCGGTCTCCTCCCTCACAAGTCCTTGGAAGTAAGCAGCAAGGCATTTAATCATGACACAGGTGCCAGCTAGTCTTGCTAATACAGTAGAAATGTTAGAAACAAACATTTAACAGCTTGAATTATGCTCTCCTTTACGGCCCCCCTCCATGAGCCCTGGAGAGCGAGTTGACCCTCAGTACACAAATAGAAACTAGGAGAGAGCGAGGCCTGGAATGTGTCTCTCTCCTGCATGCAGCTTGCTTGCAGAGAACAGAAGCAGTGTGTTCTTATAACAAAGAATTGTGTCTGCAGGCGCATGAAATTGCAAACTGTTGCTAAATAAATGTCTGAAGGTGTCATATTTGTCACAATTGTCAATCATTGAACCCAATTCAAAGGAAATACATTATGGGCGGCATTGAATGTGTCACCACTGATTGTAAGACGCTTACTTTGTTTATATGTAACTGTTGTACGATTCTCACTCTCTTGCATCCCCCGGGGTCTGGAAACACACGTCGCTGGGCTTGGGACCCAGTTGGCCAACTGTGACTATTTGCTTTGCAATAAACCCTAGCTTTTGGTAATACAACCTCGTGTCTGTCGTATCAGTTCGTGTGTGGTGGTTGTGCCTGGTTTCCATTCGTGAGGGTCCCCTAGGGGCCCCTTCAATGGTAGACAGACTGGACAACAGAGGCAGTGTGGACTGCAAAGACTGCTCTACCTCTGCTCAAGCCCATGCAGAGTGCAGTAATCGAACTCTGCATGGGCTTAATTGGGGTTGAGGCAAGGCAGAGTGCAAAAGCCGCTTTTTGCAAGGGCTTGTTAAAGGTGGGGCAGTGCGCAATGGCTGCTTTGTGCATGGGATTGTTCGTGCTGGGAAGGAGCGCAGTATCTGCATGGGCTTGTTTGGGGTGGGGCGGAGCGAGGTAGCCCTTCTCTGCGTAGGCTTATTCGGGGCAGGGCTAAGTGCAATAGCTGCTTTCTGCATGGGCTTTTTAGGGGTGGGGCAGAGTGAGGTCACCTTCTCTGCGTAGGCTTGTTTGGGGCAGGGCTAGGTGCAAAAGCCGTTTTCTGTGTCGGTTTGTTCTGGGTGTAAAGGAGCGTGGTTGTCGCTTTCTGCGTATGCTTGTTTTGGGCAGAGCCAGTGCAAAGCACAGTAGCATCTCTTTGCGTGGGCTTGTCGTGAGTGTCTGGTCTGCACGTGCATGAGGTTGCGTCAATGAGGCACACAAGTGGATTGATCGGTGCAATCTTGGCTTCCGTCAGGGGATGCAAAGAGGCACAAGTATTCGTTTGGGGTTTGAGGCTGCTAGAGGTGCCAACGGTAATGCAGGAAGGGAAAAAACTTGTCGGGCAGTGGGTGAGCACGTGTCTGAAGCAGCGCTCGGGAACAAGACCAACACACACAGTCAAATAGGTGTTGCCAATACACAAGGGTGCAATGGGGTTACCTTTTGCCTGTGGGTGTGTTGTAACAGGAGGGGGCTGCACAAGGGCCAGGCAGTGTGGGGGCTTTCATGGTGGCATGGGGATTCGGTGACTGGGGCACGGTGGCCATCTTGTTGCGGCCTGCTGGTGGTTAGGACCTTGAGATGGAAGTTACCAATCAGAAGTATGAGGGATCGATAGAAGTGGTGTGGACGGCGAGATCTGATGATTCATTCTGCAGCGCCTAACACCTGCCGCGCACAACATATGACATTTTATATTGTTTTACTTCCCAGGACCAGTTGAAACATTAGGCGAACTAGAATAATACGTAGTGCAAGAGCTCGCAGGCAGCGTTCTGCTGTCAGAATGACAAAGCTGCAACGTCACTGTTAACAGAGAGTTTCATCATGTGCCTTTCAATTAATCTTTCATACATTTTTAAGAGGCTTTTTTTAATGTAAAAAAAGAGAAAAAGACAATATTTTAGGATGAAGGTTTTACATTTGTAGGTATTTGCGAGTTCACTGCTAAACTCTTGATCTTAGGTCCATGCCCGCTGGCCTTCCCCACCACTTTCTTTTCCCGGCAACTAGGACACAGAATCAGGGCACATGTCCTAATACATTGTAGTGCAGAAGCAGCTGAAATCAAACATATTTAATTGTTCAGTGCAGTAGGGCAGTCCATGACACCTTCCTATGCATTTACCTGCCCTGCTGCAACCTGCCCACTTTCCAGGCCGCCTGTCCTCATCAAGACAGTATCCCAACCAAACCAACTTGACCAGATCATACGGTCCAGGCAGGTTTCCTGCCCATGGCCTCGACGTGATATTTTGCCACAGTGACTGAAGCAATACAGAGTGAATATGCAGTAACAGCCCAATTGACTGTGGTGTGACGAAAGACTTTTAAGGCATGGTGTGTGCAAATTATAGAAGACATTTGTGTCAATTGAAAACATTATATTGGAGAGAAGGATGCTGAGAAAAAAGGTGATCTCTCTGCCAGTTACCCATTCCCCAACATGCCATGTGAGAAGTTTTCTATATGTCTGGCGTGACAGAATACAACCAGGCCAGGGTGTGAAAGCTGTGTTTTAAAAAAAAAATATGAAAATGAAATGGCGCAGGTAATTCTGTTTCTAAAAGGGAGGACTGCTAATCAGAAACCTCATTACAAAATGCTCCTTATCATAATTATAGTGCACAAATGTGCCTTGCTGTAACCAGTCTCCTGACATCTACAATGCCAGCTCTGAATGGTTCAGCAAGTCCCCACAGGCAAAGGTGGCCTGTTAACTGTCTGCACCTCAGGTCTACATTCTGATAAATGTATGTCTTAGACTGCCTAGTGGCACGTAAATCTTTAGAGATAACCCATGCCTAGTTGTGGCATTGTGACTAATACAGACAGACAATTATACAGCTACATGAATATGATGCGTCACCAGAGTCAGCTATATGAACAGGGCCAGCTATGACAGGACCAAGCTAGACAGTCTGACTTCGCAGCTTCTCTATGAAACAATAGCCAGGATGCTGCCCCGTTGATTCACCTGCAAGAAGAGTAAAATCTCCTTCACAGGCAGCACTGACATAACAAAACCAGATACACACCAAGATGTTAATCACTGGGTCCCTTCGTAGTCAGTAGGCATGGGAAGGGGCAGAGTTAGAGTAGCCATAGAGTCAATGTAAGCCCAGAGAAGGGTCCCACCCTCTTGAGTCTGTTAAAGCTCTCTTCCTTTTTCCTATCACCTCCATTGCCATTGGGCAAGATACTCGGGGTGTGATGTCATAGGCCAAGGGCACTTGTTACAACAAGATGGATTGGACACATTGCACAAGGATTGCTTTGGACTAATCACATGTGGACATTTGTCTTTAAAAGAGGATTGGCACCCCCTCAGTCTTTGATTCCTATTTCCAAGATCATGAGAAGAAGGGGATACACGTTTGAACTTCTATTGGGTATTCAGTCCATTCCAAAGCCCTCTGCCATAGAGATGAATACAGAAAGCATGCAATGCAGAGGAGATCAGGGAACAGTGTGGGGGTGACTGCTGCTAGACCAAGGCCTCCCTTTGGTGGGTGCACTGCAACCAGGCCTCTTTGCACTGGGATTGAAGTATCCCCTCTATTTGTCAGCCAATATCCATGGAGTGGGAGGGCAACAGAAGGACTCACCTTGTCATGGAGCCCGTGGAGTGGGACTCCCAGAAACCCTGAAGTCCAAGAGCGGCTGGAATACGTTTTTACCACCCTGAGTCATCTTTGAGCCCTTTTGACCATGCTTGATGTCCTTTGAGTCGACACAGGACCCATGGTGCTGCTTTTGGCACTCCAAGCAAGCTTCTAACAGCTCATTGCATCTCGAGCCATCCAGATGGTGGCACGCCCCATTGCGGTAGACCACCTCAAGCAATCCAAAAGTATGCACATGCTTCAAAAGAGCAAATGATTTGAGCTCTGATTCTACCTACTGGAATCATTCAAACTCATCCTTTGAACACTGATACAACCAATCAGAAGTCATTGGACCTCCTTACAATGTTGCCGGTCCAGAAACAAGGGTGCCGGTAAGCTCACTTGCACCTTTGTTTCCAGACTGGCAAACTATGTATTTGCCTGCCGTGGCCACTGAGCCTGACAGGTCTGACCCTGCCGGGCGCAGCAGTCACAGTAGGCAAACCCTTCACGGAAGCACCAGCACTGTTAGCAATGGTGCTGGTGTGTCCATGTCCCCACTTCCATAGGGGAATAGGGACTTACAATTTACCAGCACCTGACTCCCAGGGCTGCTGGACTCAAAATGAGCCGGTGGCACCCGGAAGTCAGGCTGCAGTAAATTATTACGGGTCCGGCAGCAACCCGCCGGTAGCACCGGCAGGGTTACCGTCCGACCTGTAATTAGGCCCATGGTCTTGATGCTAACTTGACTTCTGCTTGAGTTATTGGAAGACATTGGACCTAATTATAAGATTGGTGGTCCGGAAATTTCAGTGCGGTTAGCGTCATACTGGCACCCTTTCTGGACCACCAAAATGTGAGTTTGCTGGTAGGGGCACGGAACACCCGGGAGGACTGACCTGCCAGGAGTTCAGGCCCCTACCAACATGTTTTTCCCCGGCACTGTTACAAACGGTACCAGAACTTCAAGTTTCCCATTCCCATGGAGTCCTATGGAACGCCATGGGAATAGGAAATAAAACTTCGGCCGCTGCCTATGATACCTCGCTGCTACCGGGATGTCAGACAGTGGAATCAGTGTTATGGGGTTCGCATCATGGTTACGACCAACCTTGTAATGAGGCATTGTCTCGCTGTCTCGAACACCGAATCAACCCTTCGGAGCCTGAACAATTCAGTGGCCTCGAGGGCGACTGTAAGTGGGACTGCATTGTCTCAAACTACCTTGGCATTTGCTCGACTGAAACTAAAGCACCAAGCAGCCCAGCTTAATGCTGTCATGCCCCCCCCAAAGACAAGAATAGGGTACTGTGACGAGGCCCTTTCCCTCAGGTCCACCTTTGGGACCATAGTGCACCATAGTGGAGTTTAAGCCCCCCTTCTCTGCCTTTTCCTTCCAAGACAATCTTGAACATTGGCATTGATATTGTGACATTGTGCCAATTAAGCTCTTGATACACTAGCTCATATAGCCAGAGTGCCATTCGACAGTCTGCATTTTCTGAACTTTCTTCACAGGGTTGGGTTTTTGCTAGTATTTCTTGTTAGATTCCATTTGTATTGCTAAATTAAAAATGTCTATTTTTTTTATAGGACCTTGATTTCACATTCCTTTACTTTGGAATCTTTATACGATTTTTGGGTTGCTACTGTTATCCGCTCATACCCGTCCTGAAGATAAAGTCTGCCCTTGGCATGAGCTACTACACAAGAAAAATGAAGTATACCTTCGAGCTGTGTTTTTTCTACATTTATGATTGGGATCACTGCGATTTTTGTAGTAGCTTGAGCTGAGTAGGGGATTCATCCAATATTCATCCCTGCACTCCTGCAGAGCAGTATGCATTGCATCACACAAGGCCGCTTCTGAATCCCGGCTGATATAATATAAATTACAATATTGGCCATTTAAATTGCATACTGGGCACACAACAAACAGAAACTGTCTCTTGGTGCTCCACAATAGCTGATATTTTCATGCACCAAATATGATGATGAGCCTGGCATGGCAGTTGTTTATGGTAAGTGCGGCGTGGCGTTGACTCACGTGTGTGTCACTTGGCAAGAAACTCTGCCTTCACTGGCTGAATACCACAGCACCTATCTGCTGTCAATCTTCCAAGCCATTGAGCTATATTGCTGCCATTGGAGGTGTTCATTTTAATGTCCTGACAAACATCTGAGCCTGGGTTCGTCCAAAGCGGTTTTGAACCTCCGATGTTTAGTTAACATTGATATCACTGCAGCAGGCTTGCAACGAACCAATACAAAATGGAGTGAGGCAGCAGTTAAGAACCTTTTGAAAACATCTTTTTGTGTGTCTATATGCAAGTGTTTGTGTTTGTTAGTGGGTGCATAATGAGAGAATGGGCCTCATTGCGAGTTCAGCGGTAACATCCCGGTGCTACCGGCAGGTTTCTGCCAAACTCGTAAGACCATTCCGCCGCCTGATATCCTGGTGCCACCGGGACATTACAAGTCCCTCCGGGTTATCATGTGTGCAAGTCCCCAGTCCCATGGAGTCCCAGAGTACTCCATGGGAATGAGGACATGGAAGCACCGGCATCGTTGCGAACGGTGTCGTTGCTGCCGTGACAACTCCGCCTACTGAGGTCTTTGTGCCCATTAGGTCAGACCTGCCGGGTGCAACAGCCCAGGAAGCCAGAGTTGGAGTGTGGCGGTTCGGAAAGTGTGCCATTATGGTGCAACCAGGCCCCTTATTTCCAGACAGCCAAACGCTGAATGAGGCCCGTTGTGGGTGTGCATGCTTATGTGAGAGCATATGAATGCAGTCTGGATGCGAGGTTGAATGTAAGTGAATGAAGAATTAATGCTACTGTGTGTGTATGAATAGAGAGTGACTAAAGAACTAATGATGTCTTATGAATGCCGATGAGTGTGTAGGTGGATCTGAGAATGAATGAAAAATGAATGGTCCTGTACGAATGCTGATTTGGGTGTGTGTGTGAATGTGGGAATGGATGAAGAATATGTGTGAATGCTGGGTTCACTTACCAGTAATCTTCATTATTCCTAGTCATACTCATGCACATCCCAGTGCTTACATTTGAGGTAACTTTTCCTCACAAGTAAGTACTTGGACCAGGAATATGGATAAACTGGGAAACCCCAGCCCTTTAAGATGAGGTAGCAATACCATTGCGATGGATGGGGATGCAGAAGTTACTCAAAAATCAATAATCGAAACAACTGTAGATGGCAGAAAGATAACTGTTTTAATATCAATAAACTAAAACAGGGAGTACATCGGACATCGGACATCAACGGACATCAACGGACGTCTCAGCATATGATCACCCAAGGCATTCTTTTATAGCAAAAAATCATAATTGATGACGTCAACCTATGTATTTACTAATGTCATCCTACGTGGCAAGCTACAAAAACCTAGTGGCTATTGTGATAGGTTCTAAGGAAACATCTAAGCATACGATCCAGAGAGAGTGAAGAAAAATGAGAGGTTTCTTAACATCAGGTGGGGCAACTAAACCCTCCCCTTAAACAGGTCACTATGAACATCACTAAATACATGACGTACCATTGGTTACACAAACTATAGGACCCTTAATCACGCGTCCCCCTACAATTGGTTGGCACTCTAACCTTCGTCAGTACTTTTCCACCTATGTTAGCAGCATGCAGGCTGGTCTTCCAGGCGCTGTTGAGCTAGTCTTAACCATAGCTTCCCACCAATTAGCATATTCATCTATCATCACCTGGTGTGTTGTTAATTAAGGCTGTGAACTTGTCCTTGGGAGTGTTCTTTTGCTCTGGAGAATTCAGGGGAGTGAAGGCATGTTCTACCCTCATACATAGGTGTGGTCGTCATGTTCGCCCAACTTTATCCTTCCACATGACTGAAGACCACAAAATCGAGCTCTGGTGCATTTAAATGCTATTTTCTATTAGACCTATGACATCTTCCTTGTTTTTGTCCATGTCTTCTGAGCAGGAGTTTCATTCTTTCACACGATTTGTATCCAATGTCTGCTCACCACAGCCTGATACAGCCTTGGCTTCTTGGGGCTGATCCAGCCTTGCCTCTCTGAGTTTCACTCCTGTTAATTCGTTGACTTGTTTTAAACTGCGACACACTGGAAAAGAGGCCATTCTTTTTTAGTCCAGCTCTGGTATAATACGTAGTGGAAACATCCATTCTTTACTCACTTCAATATATATATATATATATATATATATATATATATGTTGGTGCATACAGCAATCTATTCAGTATAAAGCTAGCCTCAAGAATACTTTGTCTGCTTGCGTTTCTTTGCATCTGTACATGTGTAAAATAACTTCATATCTTCATTGTTTCTGTAGCATAAGTTTCTTCATCTTGATCCCAAGATGTCACTTATCTTTGATACTTTCTTGATGCCTTATAGAATATCTTCATTCTCCTGTCTCTGCATCTCTTCTATGTATGTCAGTCTGGCTTCATGTGACGTCACCAATCTGCTCTTTCATTCATTGGTCCTGCTTCTTCTGGGATTTCATTCAAATGGCCATCATACTGTCTTGTATGCAGGTATGGCTTTCTCAATGGGAACCTTGCCTCCAGGACTCTCCTCAGTAATGGTATTTTCACTGGTACCATATGTGTCTCGCACTCTGGTTCCCAACATATAGGCAATATGGGAAAAGTGGTTGAGATGGGGGTACTTGGCTCCTTCACTACACTCCCCCCTCTGGGCGATTCATCGACCATTCTCCCATCATCCTTCATATCTGGACATCATTGTCTGAAGAAATGCTTCTTTGAGATCCATATCTTTATAACTTCCTTCATGCATCCAGCTGATTATGCATGCCCATCCTTGTTCCAAGTCATAGGCATGCACTGTCCATTTGGGCTGCAATAGATCCACTTTCCCACATACTTCTTATGGTTCTTTGGATACAGGATCTTTGTTCCCTCAGGTGCATGGGTTCTGGCCTTCACTAAGTCTGTGACTTCTCCATCTGTCAAGTCTCTGGCCTTGCATCCTGACTCAACATCGATCATAATTTTCATCCCTATGGCTTTCTTCGCTGTCTTCTTGCATTGTGTGATTATTACCTTGATCACACAAAATCCAAGCAACACCAACACGATTAGGGCTCCAAGGAACTTCAACATGTCTGCCATCCATTGTGGAACCCAAGAAAAGAGCGATCCAAACTAGCTGCCATCAGCAATGTCTTCTACTTTGTCTATCATCTGGATGTGTAGTTTCATCAGCATTTCTATGGCCTCTGTCAAGGTGCCATGCTTGTCATCATGAGAAGGTATGAACTTGTAACATGATTCTCCGATTATTGCACAAAAACCTTCATCCATAGCTGTAATCATGTCCAGGAAGTATCTATTCTGAAGGGTCATCAGTAGTATGGCTCTCATCTCTTATCTGATACCATTGAATCCCTTTATGGTAGTGTTGATTGTTTGCAGCAATTCCCATCTGGTAATCTGCAGCCATTTGGTATTTGCTCCAACCTGGATTCTCTGCATGAAGATCAATGTAAATACTGACAAAGTCTGGCTGAACAATCTGTGTTCATATGGGATGGAGTCAAAAGCTTCTACAGACTTGGCAAATAAATAGTTCTCCCTCTTCATTCGAATAATCAGCTCCACAGATCTCCTCTTCCTCAAGTGAGCATCTGCTTTTGGGAAGCTGTCAAGGTTCGAATCTCTTTTAGGAATCACCAACACTGGAACATGAACATTCACTAGTTAGCATACTCCGTCCCAATCCTTGGGTAAATTCATATACACTCTAGAGCCACAAGCCCAGTAGTGATCCATGATCACTGCTGTCCCAATTTTTATTCCTTGTGGCTCAAAGATTCGACCACAGTTCTAATTCTCTCAAACTTTTCTTGTGCCATTGTTTCTGAAGCACAGCTTTTCACTCTCCAAAGGCACTATCTGCAAGGGTCTTCCTCTGTCTTCGACCCAGGTCAGTAGCTTAGCAAGTCTGGACCATAAATGCTTACACAGCATTTGTGCATTCTCAATAGTTGGCTGGTAGTGACCCATTATTATCCAGTGTCTGCAGATCACTACACCTTCTTCCCAACCATTTGGTGATATCACTGTTCCCCAAATCTGCATCTGGCCTCTGTTTTTCCATTTACGAATGTCTTCTGCAGATTTTCCTGGACTCTCAAGTCTTCTATTTACTTCCGATCTGATTCCAGCTCCTTTCACTCCAGACTTTTAGCATCAGATCACGTGATTCTTAGTATGATCTCTCAGCCTTGTCTTTGTATCTTGGACATAGTCGTCTTCTTCTGGATCTGTCCATTCAGTTGCCCATTTGAGATAGGCTGTTCGACCCATGAACTGGCCTCCTGTACGACAGAATGCCAGGTGTTATATGCAATGTGCAGTGAGGACATCTATTTCAATAGCTATGAAGATCTAAGATTTCCCCATGCTATAAGGCAGGAGTGCACATACAAAGCATTCCTCCTTTGAGGTCTTCTTTCCACTTCTTTCATATGCTGATACCATATGTTATTCTACAAGTGTGTTGTACTATCCAGGTAATCATTTAGCTCATGATCATCCTTCCTACATTTTTCTCAGGTCTTGTTCTTTTCTTATGAGCCTCTATAATTATCTCATGAAACATGACAGCATAACTCTTCCTTACTCGACCAATCAGAGGAAAATTTGTCAGTGGATTGGGTGTTTTTATATGTGCTAGATTTTTGGATCTTCTACTTCGAAAGTCTCATTTAGGTCCCAGCGTTCTCTCAGAGTAAAGGATCACCTGCGTGATTATGGGCCTCATTACGAGTTTGGAGGTAGCCATAGTGCTATTAGCACCATGGCTGCCTCCAAACCGGGCTCCATTACCGGGTTCCTGCAATGAGGACTTACCGGGTCATTCCGACATAGAAGGACACAGTAATTCCTCCTTGCAGGAACCATTCCCCATTCCTATTTGAGCCCCCATAGGGCTCAAAATGGAATGGGGAGGGAGGTAATAACGGGCACATAATAACTGGCCCGTTATTACCTCCCTCTTCCCTTCGCGGGACCCGGAAAGGACGCCTGGTTTTTCCAGGCATCCTTACAGGGTCCCACAAAGGGAACCTCGTAATCAGCGCTCCCGTAATGAAGGGGGCCGGTCCCGTACTGGCCCCCTTCATTACGGGAGGGCAAGGGTCATAATGAGGTCCTATGTCTCTTAGTATTTCATTAAGTGCTGCATTTTTTCTCAGATCCCTCAGGAACGTGCGGCCATCAGTTGGTCTCCCAATAAGATGTGGGCACTTCTCTTCAAATAATAGAACACTAAGCTGACCAATCTATGCGCATTATCCGCTGATAGGGGCATTTATGTTTTCCCCACTGTACTCAGGAAGCTGAAGGATTTGCTCAATAATAGCTGCAAACAATCTCCTCACCATTGGATCTTGCAGGAACAGATGAACGCTAGTAGTTCTCCCCACAAACGCAGGGTATGCGTGTAGAATAAACAGGAAAACTGCAGGAACGATCCGTGAAACGTTGTCCTTGGGCACCACCAAGGGCACCTCTGAAAAGCAATTCAGTGAGAAAGGAATCGGAAAACTGTTCCCTCTTCCAGTCGTTGAAAAGGAACTCCAAATCTGGCATGCTCTCCTTTATGATCAAGACTTACACATGTCTCAGTCCAATGTCAACAAACTCCTGTGGCTCAAGAACAAATAGCTTCCCTTAACTTCTTTTTATAGTGGCTGAAAAGAGTGTCCTGACAATAATATCTAGATGCCACGACCCCTCTTTCCCTTTCTTCACAGGATAAATCGCGGTGTTACACAGTATCTCTGACATCACTAGGATGCCCTGTTCCATCATAGCAGATATCGTCTTACAAAATACCTTCATCTGCCTCTCGTGACATAGGATAATGTCGTGCTCGAGGTACATTTTTCCTGGTTTCAAATTAATCTTCACTTCTCCATCCCCATTCAATAGGCCTACGTCATAGGGGCCTGTTGTCCATAATGAAACTGGCACTTTCGCCATGTCTTCATCCAAAATACTCGGGGCATTTCTGTGCTAACATCCTTTTCTGAGGAACCTCACGTTTAAATGCTCTTACCCAATAAGTAATGCTCATCTCAAATACTACTTCGTCATCTGACGGATGAGCTCCAAACATATCCTCATCAGTTACGTCAGTCAATCTGTAAAATTTCCCAGTGGCAATCACTGTGCACCATTGTCTACCTTCATAATCATTTTCATCAAGCAAAGCCATTTCTCCTCGCACTATGGCTGCTATAATTCTAAAGGGAAGACTCGCTCTTCCAATTCATCCATAGGTATCTTTGGCCTGAATAAACATTCATCAGGTATTCTCATAGTTCTGCCCACTAAACCTGGCAGCCATATTAATAGAATACGTACCCCATAGTGAATAACTTCTGGTTCTAACGGTACTCCTTGTATGGCCATTTGTCCTGCAAATGCCATAATAAATTCACTCATGTTCAAATAATGCATTCCTTGGGCCTCATTACGAGGTGGGCGGAATGGGTTTAACGGCGCTGGTAAACCCATTCCGCCCTATTACGAGGTTCCCTTGCGGGACCCGCTCAGAACGTCTGGTCAGACCAGACGTCCTTTGTGGGTCCCGCAAGGAGACCAGGGAGCTAATAACGGGCCTGTTATTAACAGGCCCGTTTTTAGCTCCATCCCCATTCCCATTGAGCCCTATGGGGGCTCAAATCGGGATGGGGATGGGTTTTATGAATGAGGAATTACCGCGTCCTCCAAGGTTGGAATGGCCCGGTAATTCCTCATTCAAGGTCCCCGGACCCGAGTTTGGAGGCAGCCATGCCCTTGTTAAGGGCATGGCTGCCTCCAAACTCGTAATGAGGCCCCTTATGTTAAACTCTACTTGTAGCTCCTGTGAAACCTTGAGTATTCATGGCATTTCCAGACATCGAAAATTCCCCCTCTTGTATTCATTAGCATGTTGCACCGGTGTCTACTAAAAAAGAAAAATATTTTCCTCCTATATTGACGTCAACCCTCGGTTCCTCTTGAGGATTGGCCGTCACTGATAGTATCGAACACATCAAGTCTCCCAATGAGCTGTCCTATTGTGGATACATTCTCATCCCCGTACCTGTGAAAGGATTCCCTCCATCAACAGAACCACCCCCTATTCTAGGAGTCATTAACTGGCCTGTGCTTGTGCTTTGCTGTATCTGCATGGGTGAATGCTGTGACTGCCATTGTAGCAGATTCATTGTTACCTGCTGTGTTTATAAATCTTGTTGCATTCTCGGTGCTTGTGTTTGCTGCACTGTCTGATTCTGAGCAAGGCCATCTCCATTCTGCTGCGAATATGCAGGCGGGTTTGTGATCCCCGCTCTTGAGAATTGCCCATTCTGCACAAATTCCCTCCTGCATGCCTTGACTATCGTTCTGTGTGTTTTTAAACCCATTTTGATTGTTCTGGAAGTTTCCCTGATTATTCTGAAAGCCTCTACTTCGAAAGGCTCCCTTTCCCTGTCATGCAAATCCATTATTACCTTAATTGAACTACCTTTGGTTATTCACTTGCGTCATGCTTGCTGCGAACCCAATCCGTCTCCACTAGTCAACATCGGCCTTTCAATGGCGTACTTTAATTGTTTTTTCTGCACTAATTTTGCCTCCTCACCTTTCCTAGCATTGTGTTTCTTTCGATTCTTCTCTTGCAACAGCCTGCAATAATGCGTGATGGTCAGCTGAATCTCTGACCATGGCTTTGCAACCATGCCGACTTATTTGTTGAGCTGCTTTTTTTTGTACTGCTTCTGGCAGCCATTGGCACAATATATCATACAGTACAGGTATGGATTTCCCCCAAGCCTCGCGTGTCTCCAAAGCCCACTGTTCTTGGAAATTCTGAATATAAACAAGAGGATGATCCCCTTCCTGCATTTTCTTTGCCATTATAGCTCCCATGTTGGACGTGCCCGGATACAGTACTCTAAGCGCTTTCCAGACCGATGCCCTACAGTTATTGAACGATGCTCCATCATGAGCAGTGTTTACTGTGGTAACACTAGAATACCATGCTCTTGATCCAACGTCATCAGCTGTTTCCCCAAGGATGGCGATCAGGAGACCTTTAATGTCCCCTACAGCTAATGTGTTTCCTCCTGTCATTTTCTCTGATGCATGTATCCATTTCCCAGAGCCAGAAGTTAAACTCGGGAGTATACACCTTAAATTATCCTTATCCATATGTGGCCAAGGTATATACTGTGGCCTAGCTCCTCTCTTTTCTAGCAAAGGAAACTGCGAGACCCTAAACTCACATTTGTCTCCCATCGTCTGTCTATCCATAGCATGGACAATGGTTCTGCACCATCTTCTACCTGGCAGTGACCTTAACCTGCTCACATAAGGTGGCAAGTCCCCCCTCCCACCATGGGATCACCCTCTAGGTGGATCTAGCCGTGTCAATGATTCTGATGCCCGAGATTTGGGCAGATCTAGATCCGACCATCTTACTTCATTATCCATTGAAAAACACCTTTCAGGGCCACATGCATTGCCTTCCTCCTCCCCATGGGAGGTTTCCCTGTCCTCGTCTGACATAACCTGTCCCCAACTCGTGTAAATTCTCTCCTTTTCATCTCTATTCAGAATCAGACAGCTCATTTGGCTCAAAACTGCATGAGGCTCCTTCTTTGTCATACAACTGCGTACTCTCGAGTCGATAATTTTTACCCTTCCCCTGCTGCACTTTCTTAGTCCTCATATCATGATAGACTTTATCAATAGCGTCCCCAATGCTTCTAGAGTCAAACACATCCTCTAGATTTGCTCTAGATGGATCTACTATTGGCTCATGTGCTGGGAAGAACTCTTCTATGTCTTCCCATACCACTACTGGATTAGGATCTATTAGTTCATCTTCCACCAGTTCAAAATCGCGTGCTCTCTCTGCCCTTTTTCGTTCTAACTCATCATAAAACTCTCTTAGTTCCTTTCTTTTTCTCTTACTCTTGCTTCCTCTTTTCTTTTCATATCTCTCCTCTTATTTGCCCTTTGTATCTCTTTGTCTTTTCGTCTTTGTATTACTTTATCCCTTATTTTCTGATATTCCTCTTCCTCTCTCTTTCTTTCTCATCTTTCTCGCCTTTCTCGTTCTTCGATTACCCTCTGTCTGTTGTCATACTTTCTCTGCTCCTCTGCTCTTTCCTGCTTTTTCAGTTGTTCCCCTTGATACAACTGTTCCCGTTTTTTTCTATCCTACTTTTCACCCCATCTTCTTTCAATCTTTCCTCTCTCTCTCTCTCTATCCTTTTTGTCCTGTTCGTCTCGATCTTCCCTTTGCCTTACGTCCTCGATGCTCTTACCATTGAGTTTGAGCAAAATCTAACCACCCATCCATTAGTTCTGTATAAGTGCTAACTCATCAGTCTCATCTTTTTCTCCTTTCCATCTCTCTATTTCCCGTCATATATCTAAGTATGTACAGGAATTTTCTCTGGGACCTCGTCGCTGCTTTGCGCAGGCGACTCATATGCCGGATTGCTGTTCATGTTGCTGCCTTAAGCTCTCCAAATGGGTATAACCGATCATCTTTCTTACTATCGCTGTTTGCTTCAGGCACGGCTGGGGGAGCAGAAGGCTCCTCACCCTCCTCTTTGCATATATTCAATATCCAGTCTTCAGGAGGTGGCTCTTCTCTTTCCCCCTGGTACATTTTCCAGAGCTCTAAGCTCGCTAATCATTTATCTAACTTTTTTCCCGTCTATGCTGCATACAATTATATCATTATATGCTGCATAACTGCCTTCAATAGTGATCCCCCTTGTGGCCATGGCATGAACATCTTGTGCCCTTAACCCATTCTGCACTGTACTGTTTAAGTTTGGGTGCGTGTTTCGGCAACTGTTTGCAGAGATGTACATGTGGAGTAATATCCTCCATTTTGACACATCACACTTGAGTGTCGATACTCACCCTTACTCTTTGCAAATTTCAAAAATATATTTCATAAAAACAAAATAATATGAGCGTGCACCAAATCGTAGCAGGTTCCAAACCCTGTATATATAATTTTTTACTTTAATCTACTTTTTTCACTAAACACCATCAATTCAATTTCCACTAAATAAGTAATTAATTCTTAAATCTCGTGTTTTCTTTTCACATCTATCAATTCCTCTATTGTTTTTTCATCATATACAGTCACATAAAACAAACAAACGGACATACTCGACCGGCCACATATATCGCAGTCTTCTCTTCAAGACTTATCCTACCCCTAAAAATACCCCGATAGGGATGTGAATCATTCTCTTTAAACTTGTCTTTAACCAAGTTCATGGCCTACGTCACCCGTAAATAGGGCTCTAGAAACAATTCCTTCTGTTACGTCTTTACGATGCAGGAAACTGGGCTCACTCTTTATTGTGGCACCTTCCCTCACGATACCTCTTAATTGCTCGGCCTCTCCTCAAGTCAATTACTCAATATTCAACGCTCATTGTTCTCAAGTTACTTTACCCCAACCTTCCTCCGTTACTCGTTTTTCCATTATCACTTTCTTCACTCACTGCCCATTCACAATTTTTGCCACCTCACTCAGTTTTTACTCACCATTCGCTTTTTCGACTTCCGACTCTCTGGATCGTCCGCCTCTTTAACAGCTGTTTCAACTTTCTGTTCGTTCAGCTTCCTGTAGATGCTGGGGGTGGGAGGGTTCTGCCTGAAAACAAGGGACCCCTCTCACCTAGCTTGCAAGGTGATAATTAAAAATGTTTCTGCTATCTACAGGGAGCTTCCGTCCTTTCAGCAGAATGGGAGAGGTTGTGCGATATTTCCAGGACCCCAAAGCCTACTATCTTGATGGATTTTTAACCATCCTCTCCACTACCATGTGATCTAGCCTTGAGAGCAGGTAGTTGGCAAAAAGATAACTGTTTTAATATCAATTATCTAAAACAATGCATCTTAAAAAAAGCATTCTTTTATAGCAAAAAAATTATCATTGATGACATCAACCTACGTATTTACTAAAGTCATCCTACAAAAACCTAGAGGCTATTGTGATAGGTTCTAAGGGAACATCTAAGCATACAATCCATACTAGTCTGAGAAAGTGAAGAAAAGTGATTGGTTTGTTAACATCAGGTGGGGCAACTAAGCCCTCCCCTTAAACAGGTCACTATGAACATCACTAAATACACAACGTCCCATTGGTTACACAAACTATAGGACCCTTAACCACTTGGGCCCCTACAATTGGTAGGCACTCTAACCTTCGTCAGTACTTTTCCACATATGTTACCAGCACGCAGGCTGCTCTTCCAGGTGCTGGTGAGCTAGTCTTAACCATAGCTTCCCACCAATTAGCATATTCATCTATCATCACCTGAGTGGTCTGCCTTGGGAGTGTTCTTTTGCTCTGGAGAATTCAGGGGAGTGAAGGCATGCTCTGCCCTCATGTGTAGGTGTGGTCGTCATGTTCGTCCAACTTCATCCTTCCACGTGACTGAAGACCACAAAATCGAGTTCTGGTGCATTTAAAATACTATTTTCTAATAGACCCCTGACTTCTTCCATGTTTTTGTCCATGTCTTCTGAACAGGAGTTTCATTCTTTCACATGATTTGTATCCAATGTCTTCTCACCCCAGACTGATATGGCCTTGGCTTCTTGGGTCTCGTCCAGCCTTGCCTTTCTGAGTTTTACTCCTGTTAGTTCGTTCACTTGCTTTAAACTGTGACACACTGGAAAAGAGGCCTTCCTTTTTTAGTCCAGCTCTGCTATAATATGTAGTGGAAACATCCATTCTTTACTAACTTCAATATATATATAAGTTGGCGCATGCCGCAATCTATTCAGTATAAAGCTAGCCTCAAGAATACTTCGTCTGCTTGCATTTCTTTGCATCTGTACATGTGTAAAATAACTTGATTTCTTCATCGTTTCTGTAGCATAAGTTTCTTCATCTTGATCCCAAGATGTCACCTATCTTTGATACTTTCTTGATGCCTTACAGATATCTTCATTCTCGTGTCTCTGCATCTCTTCTATGTATGTCAGTCTGGCTTCATGTGACATCACCAATCTGCTCTTTCATTCATTGGTCCTGATTCTTCTGGGAATTAATTCAAATGTCCATCATACTGTCTCGTATGCAGGTATGGCTTTCTCAATAGGAACCTTGCCTCTAGGTCTCTCCGCAGTATCTGTATTTTCACTGGTACTGCACGTTTCTCACACTCTGGCTCCCAACATATAGGAAATATGGGTGCAGTGGTTGAGGTGGGGATACTTGACTCCTTCTCTACATGGACATATGTTGTGATTACTTACCAGTAATCTTCATTAACCCTAGTTGTACTCTTCCTCATCCCAGTACTTACACATGAGGTAAGATCATCTCACAAGTAAGCACTGGGTCAAGGAAGAGGGACATTGTGGTAACAAGAGTGAATGGAGAACGAATGATGCTGATGTGTGTCATGTTATGTTATTTGGCATTTATATAGCGCTCTATATATCATTGGTATGACCTCAAAGTGCTGGTGGGTTGAACGCCCTCGGGGACTGCAGTCGAGGCTAGCGGAGAGAGTAGAGAGGGGTAGTATCATATGGTGCGTGGGTGCACCAGTTATGTGTGCAGCTGATGTAATAGCCTGATGGGAGCTGCATCCTAGCATTAGGTGTGGTGGTGGAGATATCAGTTGAATGTGTGCAGTCTGGTGGGTGGACACCCATACTGGGTTCTGGTTGCGTTAGGCCTGTAGGACGCTTATGTGAGCAGCTAGGCCAGTTTGTCATGGCATATAGCTGCGTTCTATTAGAGTGATGAGGTGTCTATGGGGTAGTGTGCTTGTGTGAGCAGCTAGGCCGATTTTATCGAGGGGTATAGCTGTACTCTAATTGTGTGATGGTGTAGACTAGAGAGTAAGCATAGTGATATGGTATGGTGTGATAAGATAGTTCATCCACAGAGTGTATATGATTTGTGGATGGGCACAAAAGGGGAAAAGAGAGATAGAGGACAGAGCTTACAGTGACTGGATGGTGGGGTAGAGGGATACATAGCGACATCATGGGTAAGACGGAGAAAGGGTACACAGCGATACACAGGTACAGTTGGGCATGCAGCGACATCACGGGGCTGGAGCGGGGGTACACAGTGGGATCACCTGGACTAGAGGGGCAAGTAATACTGAGGGATATATAGCAGCATCACGGGAACAGGAGGGCAGGGTACACAGTGATACACGGGCATTGGGGGCACAGAGAGACCGAGGGCTGGCCTTAAAGCGACAGTACAGTGGTAGAGGGATACATAGTGACATTGGAGCACATATGCTTTGTGGAAGGGCACAAGAGGTGGACAGAGAAACAGAGGATTGAGGTTATAGAGACAGGACGGGGTTAGTGGGATACATAGCAACATCATGGGGAACAGGGAGGCAAAGCACACAATGATAAACAGGGGCAGTGGGGCATACAATGACATCAATGCGACTGGAGGGGCTGGAGGGAGGGGTACACACCAACATACGGGCACAGTGGGGTACACAGCGACATCACTGGGACTAGTGGGGTGGGTAATAGTGAGGGATATAACCAGCATATGGCTTGATGTCAGCGAGGTGAATCCATGCACGTCGTTCTTGGACTTTTACTGCAGATGGAGTAACATTCTCTGAAATGAAAGGACCACTAAATCGGGGCTCATGCCACTTCCTAGTGAAATAGCGTATTATAACAGGATCACAAATAACGAGTTTTGGTACTGATAAAAGTGTTTCAGATTCGGTTGCTGAATGGTCTTCATCTGTGTCTTGAGACCGACACCCCTTACGCCTGAGTTGATTTGAAATGACACAGATACTAGCAGTCATACAAGTTAGATATGCATGTAGCTCATTTCCTAACAATTCTGCAGTTGCCTGGGCATCACTTCTACTCCTCGTTGGAGGTGACAGGGGTGTTCTCATTTGCCATCCTGTAACTAGCTCATGGGGCGTGCAGTGGTGGTCCGCCCCAGGCTGATTCCTTAATGCATAATAATGCTAGGGGCAGACAGTGCAGTCACCCCTTCTTTAGTGTCAAATTAATTTTGGCGATTCTTTTCTTGAGAAGACTGTTGAGTCTCTCACATATCCCCTTCGCTTGCAGATGATAAGCAGAAGAAAACTTATGTTTAATACTAAGCAATAGACTAACTTGTTCAAATGCTTCAATTTTTTATTGTTTTTGGTTTATTTAAACCTTTACAAAACTTAATCTTACAGCTGTAGAACATATTTGAATACAATTAACACAATTTACCAACAACCTAAAAATTCAGTTCCTAATCATTAATTTATCACTGAAAAGAAACTTTGTATAAATATACAGTAATTTTAAATTATTACAATATAAAACAGAATTCAAACACCGGTCGAGCAAATTTGTCATCCTATACTTTACACCAATCAAGTAAAAATATTCTTCAGAAATGCATTTACTCTTATTTTCATTACAACAGAGTTCCCATGTAGCATTTCATACCATAACTTTTCTCTATTCACATAAGAAATATTGGTAACAAATTGCGAAAAGTATTCCATCTTTGAAGCATCAAGCTTGGACATATCAATAATAGATGCATTAATGACTCATTCACTCCAATTTTTGACAAAACCAACAATATTTTATCTCCTCCTCACCTTTTGCTCGAATGTTCATGATCTCCTGTGTATTTAGTACATTAAATGTAAACCTCATGGTACTATTCCTAAAGGACCGAGAGGGATATTTCCCTATATAATTTTCCGGGATTGAAGACCACTTCCAAAACAAAATGGTATGAGAATACAAATTGGAGTTTCAAATAAAAGCATTATTTTCAATCCAGTCAAAGACTTTAACAAATGATTTTACCTTAACTGGATTCCTGATAAGAATAGCAGTTGAAAGTCCCAAATTTAATAATAGTTTTCCACCTTCATTTTTAAGAGAACATATGAATTTCCCTTTTAGATTGTTGCTTAAATGATAATACATGGAATCTTTTTCAGACGATAGGCATTTTCTCAATAGAGCTAACTTTTTCCAATACATGATGCTTTTAATTGATTGCAGGCCAAGTTCATAACGTATCATCTCAATGGGTATACATTTAGGGATAAAAAACAAAACATTTCACCAGACAATCGCTCTATTTTCTTGAAATATGGTGTTAGAACATCTTGAAAGAACTCTAAGCCATAGGAGAGGCGAGGAATCACCTTCATACAATAACATTTTATGCAAGGCGCCAACGAGGTTCTTCCATATTTTCTTTCAATTGCTTTTATTTGGTTAGAAGATTCAGTTGCTTTCACCATTAAATAGTTTTTTAATAAAGTTAAGCGATTGAGAACTTGAAAATATATAACCTAAATATCGTAAAACAGATTGGTTTTTAATCCTCAGGCCTCCACATCCCCACGTCAGTGTTGATGGCCTAATAGTTCTAACACATGTATGAAATATTACCGTTTTGAGGGTATTTATTATCAGTTTCCTCTCGTCAATGAATTTCTCAAATGTGACAATCAATCTTTGAAGATCGTCCTTTGTACATTCAAAGAGTAGAAATTCTTCAGCGTATGCGACCCACTTGACGTTTGTACCACAGATCTTCGGTGCAATTAAGCCACTCGCATTTAAGGCACTACTTGCTTGTGATACATACAAATTAAAAAGGGTTGCCGCAAGTGTACACCCTTGCTCCAGTCCATTGAATGTTGGAATTTCATTAGACAATACACCCTATTATTGAGCCTGACTCTCATCACAGTATCAGAATATAAATATATTATAAGCTCAAGTAGTCCTTTATCAATCCCTAAATCATGCAGAATCTTCTAGAAGGTGGTCCTGTCGACCATAGTGAACGCCATTGTTAGGTCCATGGAAGCAATGTAAAGTGACTGTTGCCATTTAGATTTAGAGATGCTCTATAATTGAGAAACAAGTAGCTCACCTACATCTGTTCCCATCGTTTTCCTAAAACTGATCTGTCGGTAATCTAAAATGCTTTGCTCATCAATCCATGAATTCAATTTATCAAGTAATATTGCAGCAAATATCTTGGACTCAACATTCATCACTGTAATAGGACAATAATTCGTGGGACACAGTCGGTTACTCTTCTTGAAAATTAACAAGACATACAACATCTTCCAGGACACTGGAATTCTCTTGCTACTGACAATATCCTCAAACAGAAAATGAAGTAACCCTGCCCACATAGATGCATTATGTTTCAAGGTAGCAAAGGATAAATGATTTGGGCCTGGGGTAGTTGTGGATTTGGCTTTTCTGATATGTCTTAAGATATTACTTGCAGAGATATCTAAGGACCACTGTAAGTTACCCCCTTGCATAACACTAATAACAACCCCTGGCCTCTTATATAGATTCTCAAAATACTCATTCCAAACCTTTGTGTCAATTGGATTCATAGTCAGTTGAATCTGAGCAATTTCAGAGCTATTTATTATAGTCCAGAAATTATGTGATTTGTGTCCCTTCATAGTTTGTAACATTTTTTCACCATCTTTTTTAGCAATAGCAGATAACCCCATTTTTATATGTTTGTCTGTAATGGTTGACCTTAGTGTTTATTTCATTTAGTGTATCTTTGCCTTTTTTTAAATTATGGATTTCCTTTCTGAGTTGGGCTTTGCAACATTTTATTTCAATGTCAAATGTATGCTTGTTCGTTTTATCGCGACACTGCTGGAAGGAGTTCATTACTCTAGATTGCTGCAATGTTAATCCAAGATAGTCATTGAATGAAATGGCTGAGTATATTTCCATTTTAAGTTCAAAAGGATATGAGTTAAAATCGTGTAGCATCATGGAATTAAATTGCACAGTTTTATGTGGAGTTTATTTAACACATGTACCTGAGGTACTCACCTCTACCCTCTCAACAAAGCAGTTCTCCGTTTCAGAAATCTTCACCCATGTTACTCGAGACGTCCTGTAAATGTTCGCTCACAAATATGTTAACTATTATCAAGCTTACTCTTCTTGCTTGCCAAGTGGGAGTAGTATTAAACGCAGGTTGCAGATGCCAACTACTTGCAAATGCTAACCATAAGCTACCTCTGTACATTTTGTTTGTGGATGATAAAGTAGAGGACCCCATAGTAGCCAATACCAATTGCATTTCGCTACTTGGCATATTGCAATCCGCATTCAAGTCTTCCGATAGCAGAAGAAGGCTACAGGTATTGGTATCCAGCCAATCCTAGTATTTAAATTCCCAACCAAATTTTTCAACTGATCATCAGAGAATTCGGCAACATTCCAATAGATGTTTATCATCATTACATTGACAGTGCAGGATTTAGATTTAACTTTAAAAGTAGCAGTGATAGTGCAGGCCATAATCATCAATTTAGACTCCATCACAAATGATGTATCAGTACGATATGCCAGAACAAGGCCAACTTTGGGTCATCCCCTAATACCACTTTTGGCAGGCAAACATATAACAGTGAAAGCGTCCCACATCAATTTACTTATAGTCCATGTTTGATGTAACAAAATGAAATCAAACTGCTCTAGAATTTTACAGATTTTACTATTTGAGACTATATGGGAGAAGCCTCTCGTATTCAAGGAGACAAGGTCATAGGGGATATCAATGCTAAAGGGGCTTGCTAACTGATTTTAATTGCTAAATTGACTCGCTTAAGGCGAGAGCTAACCAACGCCATTCTTGCATGTCCTCTAGTGGCGATCGAGCTTCTGAGATAATGGAAGGGCTTACTTCTTGGAGTGGATTGGGTTCTTCGCCTCTTCCTAGCTTATCCACTCTTCCTATATTCGAATTATTCTCAGGTTTCTTAATCGTAAAGTCTTCATATGGGATTACATCAAAACCCCTCTTTTGTAAAGAACCAACATCCTTCATAATTAAAGACCGAACCAAAGGTGAGAAAATTATCAGCCTGACATAATCATATCTAAAATTATGGATGAAATCCACCGGCTGTATATCAGCTGATGATCACCAAATAGATTTAATATGTAAGGCCTATTGAGTGATCTTGGACCACCATCTTCAAATACATAGTAAAGTATTAGACTTGGCTCATTAGGGAAAGCAGGTGCTCTAAGACAGTTAGGAGTTACATTGTTTATGTCATTGTCCCTAAATTGAGACGCTAACCCCAAATGTGACTCACTTTCCCCTGTGAACTTTTGTGTTTGGCACCATGTGCTTGCGACAGTTGGCTCATGGTCCACCTGAGTATTTGACATATCTACCATTGCCATATGGGGTCTGTTTTTTAGAATGTCATCGGGTTTGACTTGACCCAACAGAGCCGCATCGATACTTGATATACTGTGTTTTGCATCTTGAATTTCTTTATTCAGTCGGTTCTCGATGAGTAAACAGACTGATGCTACTGAAAGGCCCATATCGAGTGCCAGATCGTTCCCTGGTGCAGTCTTTGAATCAACTTGCTAAGTTTCTCGTTGCTAACGATACTTGATACTGGGTCTGAAGAACCAGGATGAGATGAATGTGCCTTATTACATTGACCTATGTCAGTTTTACAAAATGGACTGGGAGGATTACGGTCCTCAATGTTGATTACATTATCATCCTTCATATCATTCATATTAACTGGTCCCACTGGACCAGCAGACGTAGATGTATTTGTGCATGAAGGTGCATCTGGAATTTAAAAGATGTCAAAAATGTCCAACATCCCACGTTCCATTGATTTCAAATGACTGTCAATCCTTATGTATGTTTCTTTGTGTTTAAGTGCGTCGGACAACCTTAGAGTACCATCTGAGTACTCACATTGCGTAGCTCTATTCTCAACATCATTTCTTGTGGGAAGTGTTTTTCCAGTCAATGGCTTAATAGTTTTACTGCTCTTACAAGAATTTTCAGAAACCACAATGACATCCTTATCTTTCTGACAATCCATCATAGCATCGCGCAGATCCATAGTTTGCATGAACTTGTGCGAGGACATGCAGGAAGCTTTCGCCGCACATGCTTGTTTCTGTCTTAGGTTTTTATTCTTTTTAGATAATTCAACATTAAATTGCGCTGGTTCCTCGTACTTTGAGATTACCTCTTCAATGATGCATTCCGAATTGATTGTACCTCTTTAGAACTATCAGTGTTGGTTAGCACAACATTAGTGGTTTCCAAGTTGTTGTGTGCATTCTTAACCAAAAATACTGATGCTATAGTGTTATCTATATTGCCATAAAACTTCATGAACCTGAGATGGTGGAATTACGTTAGAATTAGCATCCGCCTGCGTACTTTCAACAACTTTCCTACACAGCTCAGGCAAAGAAGTTAGTGCCATCACAATTTCATTTAGCAGTCTAGAATGCTTTTTTCATTCAGTAAGCATCTAGATGTTAATATTTGTGCTTACAGCCTCCTCAGTGCCTAACGCCTTTACCCCGATACTATTGTTAACGTATTCTGCTGAGTAACTTGATATTGGGTCTAAATGTTGTGATAAACCCAACAGGGTTATCTCCCCTGTACAAAAAATTGGGGGAGTGTTGGCAAATAGGTAACTTGAATTGAGATCCTTCGTCATGATAACATTTGCGAAATTTCTATTACCGTGTTTATCACATTCAATGTGGCACTCCTCCCCGAATAAGGATTGAGAGGTTTCAAGCGACTCTTCCAATTTATCCTCTATGATGGGTGGTGCTAAAACCACCCATCCGCGTGAGCACAGTTGTGCGCATTCGATTAAGTTCTCATCAGTATCGGATGAGCCCGGTAGCGGCAAGGCAGCTTCTCAAGCAACACTCATGCGTCCAGTCATCAGTGCTGATGGCACTGCTGCAGTGCTTTGTTTCACCTTGCCATTTTTGCGCGACATTTCCCAATTAGTTTCCAGCTCTAAACCGATGGTTACACATATATTCACACATATAGCACCGCTTTAGAAACACCAGGACCGGGCACATCACTATTCTTTTGATTAAATTAGCTATTGAACAGAGACAAAAAGGGGTGTTTCACTTCTGTTACTCGGTTTATTCACCCATAGTAAAAGGAGTACGCAATTGTCATCCGCTTCAGAGACCTACAGTGGGCCCTTTAGTGAGCTGCTTAGCAGTTACCGAGGCAAACATCAGATTACAAAGTAATACTAAAACATTACGCCCCACGCCCCCCAGGCCAAACAGGCACAACAAGCCACAAACAGAAGGCACGTAGAAGTAGGCGTGTCCTAGTAAAATGCAAACAAAATAAATGTTTAGACAAGAAAAATAGTGTCAAACGTAAGTATTTCATGAAGTATAAGTGTAGACACTATATTAATTGTGTTCACCAAAAAGCATCTAATCCAATTGAGTCCTGTGAAAGCAGGAGAAATCAAGAATCAGTTCACCACAGACTCCAGGCACAACAGGCCACTTCCGAGGCCACTTCGCTGGGGCGTGCGCGCTGGGGCGCACAAGCGTGACTTTAAATAGAGGGCACGTAGCAGTAGGCGTGTCAAAAAAACATCCAATCCAATTGAGTCCTGTGAAAGCAGGAGCAGGAGAAATCAGGAAACAGTTCACCAGAGAATCTAGGCACAACGGGCTGCTTCCGAGGCCACTTTGCTGAAATACTTCTTTTACAAAATGGGGTCCATTGTTGGATCTTAGCACCTCACATGCTCCCCATCTAGGAAATACTTCTTGGACTAAAAACGTTGCAGTGCAAGTGGCATCAGGCTGTGTACATGGACCTGCTTCAATCCATCTCAAAAAGGGACACACCACCACTATCATATACCTCCATCCATTCAGTGGTCGAAGTGAGCGGGACCGGTCGGGAGCGGTGCTCCTCTACTTTTTTAAATTACCTTTTACAGCTCCTATACTTTTATTTTACAAAGAAACCATTCCGGAATTGTTTCATTTTAAAACAAAAGTGTAGGAAGAAATTGAAACTTGGACTTTCAATGCACTGCACTGAATGTTCCTTTAAACAGCAGGTGCAAGTGTTTGGGGGTTTGTATTGTGTGTGGGAGGGGATGTGGTGATGGGGTTTGTGAGGAGTGGGTGCAGGCCAGCAGGGAACATAGTTCCACTACTTCTTTTTGTACACTTCAACCACTGTATCCATTACATACTTGAAGCATGACAACATAATCGATATGTAAATGTTGAAAAGGACGATTCGGTCGAGGAATCACTCCTCTAATTGTTTGCAATGTGTGCCCAGCAGCAAACATTTGACATACGATTCAATTTACTACATAAAAAGCAACGTGTTCTAACAAATTTGTTACAACCCAATCCTCCATAATAGCTGCTGCAAGGCTTTCCTTAGTTACATGCCCAGGGTAGTGTAGCTGTTCTAATGCTACCCTCAATAAGTCTACAGGCATCAACTGTTTACCAGTGCTGTCCTGTCACCACAATGCTTCAGAGGGGGATAAAGAACACCCTCTCCGTGTCCATAGCTCTTTTTCTTCCTGTAGAGCACTTCCTTCATAATCGCAACCATTTTTTTGTTTGCATTAAGAGTATCAAAACTAAACAAATCAGGCGAATGTGCATCCTTTTGGCCTCTTCATCTGCGGCTTTGTTTCTGCATGAGATAAAGTCAGCTCTCTTAGTATTTGCTGCACATTTAACTATTGCAATGGCTTCTGGGAGTTGTAGTGCTTTAATAAGCCTGTCCAATAATGCAGCGTCTTGCACTGTAGTGCCATCCGCTCGGAGCTGGCCCCTCTTTTTCCAACATGCAAGCCCTGCGTGCGCCCTTGATGTCACATAGGCAGAGTCACTGTACCCCATCAGTTCCTGCCCTCTGTGATTCTCAAGTGCAACAATAAGCACCACAAATTCTACAGCCTGTACCGAAAAGTGAGACGGTAGTCTTGCACTTACTACCACTTCAAATTCCCCATTTGCTCTGTGCCTTAGCACAGCTGAACCTGAATGCCTTTCTGCATCAGTGTGTTCACTTTTAGATGACCTGTCAATAAAGAGATCCTCCCCCTGCTAGAGCATTTTCCTTTACCCTTGGGATCTCGTCATAGAACCACAAACCTGGCAGGGATCACTATTTTACTCCTGACTATTTTAAATTACTATATCGATATAACTACCTCATATGCAGAAGCCCTCTGAGATGTCAGTGTACCCTTAGGTATCTCTAAAACAGCAAACAAAGCATGCTCAACAAATAAAGTAATGGAATACCCCATCAAGATATTTGTAGACTTCTCAATTGCGAACACGGCTGCAGCCAGCGATTGTTCTCACAGAAAGTGTCCTCCCATAACTGGATCTAGAATCCCACTATAAAATGCCAAAGGTTTATATCTAAGTGCAGTTCTCTGTGTAAGCACTGCTTTCATGACTGTTCCATTCATGTGTGAAAACAGGAAGAACTCAGAATAAATGGGAATTCCTAAAACTGGACCGTAAAAATAATTTTTTTCAATTCCTCAAACCCTTCCTCCATTTCCTCGGTCCATTCTATTTTCTTATTCACTTTGGCCTTTGTTAAAGCCTGCCAAAGGGATCTTGTGTATGAACTATAATCAAATACCCAGGCTCTAACATAGTTACACAATCCCAAAAAGTACTGCATTTCCATTGTGTGCAGTTTTAGTGTTTTCATGATCGCCTCAGCTCTTTCAGGTGTAACCTTTTTTCCCTCATGTGAGATTAACTGACCTATGTACAACACCTCTTCCGGGCAATATTGTAATTTCTCCTTGTCTACCTTGTAACTTTTGTCTGGTAAACTAGTCATTAGCCGAATCAAATCTTGTCTACACTATCTTCTGTCATGCTACAAACTAAAATATCATCTGCGTACTGCAGCACAACGCTTGGCAAATCAATATTGCTCAGGTCCATCTGTAGGTCCCTATGAAAGATCAATGGAGACTCACAATACCCTTGAGATAAACAAATGCTTTTCAGCGTAGTCTGGCAGAGCATAAAATAACGTAAAATCTTGAGAATCCTTATGCAACGGGATTGAGAAAAACACATTTTTCAAGTCAATCACTGTGAAATATCGTGCCTCAGTAGGAATACTACATAAAATCGTTGAAGTATTTGAAAGTAGAGGAAACTCTGACTCTACAATCTGGTTAATTGGTCTCATGTCCTGAATTAAATGCCAAGACCCCCCCTTCAAGTTTTTCACGGGGTACACAGCAGTATTACATGGTGTCTCTGACATCACTAAGATGCCCTGTTCCATCATAGCTGATACAGTCTTAAAAATACCTTCATCTGCCTCTCGAGACATTGGGTACTGTCTTGCTCGAGATAAAATTTCTCCTGATTCCAAATTAATCTTAACTTCTTCCACTCCCCTCAATAGGCCTACGTCATAAGGACCTGTAGTCCCTAAAGATGTTGGCACTTTTTCCATGTCTTCATCGAAAAATGCGGGGCCCTGCTGCATTATCACCATTCGCGGTGGGATCTCCCTTCTCTCTATTCTGCTATTCTGATCCAATGTGTAATACTCATCTCTAATATTAATTAATCGTTTGACAGATCTGTGACGTCAGTCAATCCATACCCTTCACCAGTGGCAATTACCGTTCTCCATGGCCTGCCCTCGTCATCAATCCTTCAAGCACTATGGCTTACACTATGGCTGCCTGCAGCTGTAAGGGAAAAATCTGCCACCCCTCTTCATCCATTGGTATCTGTGGCCTGAACAAAAATTCATCAGGTATCGGCATAATCTTACCCACAAAGCCAGGTAGCCATGTTAACAAAATGCACACCACATTAAGTAAAACTTCTGGTTCTAATGGCATTCCTCGCAGAGCTATCTGCCCTGTAAAAACCATGATGAATTTACTCACATTTAAATAATGTATCCCTGGCTTGGAACACACTATGCCTTCATCAGTGAAGAAATCGTCATATTTAGCTTCATCATTAAGTCTCGGCCCAGAATATTAACTGGTGTCTGCCTTGAATACAATAAAAGTACAGACATATCACACTCTCGTATAGAGACTGGTAATTCATCAGTAAAAGGAACTCTATTTGTAGCTCCAGAGAAGCCTTGCGCATTCATGTCATATCCCGATAATGAAAATGTTCGCGCTCATATACATGAGTGAGTTGCCCCAGTATCTATCAAAAAAGAAAAAGATTTGCCTCGTTTGGTAACATCAACCCTTGGTTCCTCTTGAGGATTTGGTGTACTGAACACATCAAGTCACCCCGTGAGCTGTCCTATTGTGGATACATACTTATTCCCGTGCCTGTAAAAGGACTTCCTCCCACGATAGTGACACCCCCTACTCTAGGAGTCAACAACTGCCCTGTGTTTGCACTCTGCTGTATCTGCATGGGTGCGTGCTGTGACAGCCCTTGCAGCAGATTCAATGGTGCTTGCTATGGTTGCAAAGCCTGTTGCATTTGCGGCACTTGTGCTTGATTCACTGTCTGATCTTGGGCAAACCTGTCCCTATTTTGTGAGCTATATGCTGGAGGATAAGCTATCCCCCTCTTGGGAATTGCCCATTCTGCACATATCCTTGGCTCCCACATGTTTGTGCAATGTGCCCTGTCATGCCACATGTCCAACATATAGGAGTGAATCTTCTCAATTGCCCTGCTTGCATACTCTGGTTATCATTCTGCATATTCTGAAGCCTGCCTTGATTATTTTGAAAGTCATGCTGATTGTTCTGGAAACCACCTCTTCCTCTGAACCCTGTAACTCTGCCTCTCGGCATAAACCCATTCCCTCCTTGGTCATTGATTACTCGCCTGTGACATACCCATTGCTTACTGCGTTCCAAACCCTTCTCCGCTTGTCAGTACCGCTCCTTCTATGGCATACAGCAATGATGCGAAATAGTCAACTGTATTTCTGCCCATGGCTTTGCTTCCATTCCCACTAACTTCTTGAGCTGTCTCTGTACCTGTTCTGACACAAAATGTGGTAAAATACTGGCACTGATTTCCCCCAAGGCTCTCGAGTTTCCAAGGCGCACCGTTCCTGAACATTTTTAATTTAAGAAAGCGGTTCCTCGTCATCTTTCATCTTGCGTGCCATAATTGCACCCATAACTGACGTATCAGGATACTGTACCCTAAGCGCTTTCCAAACAGCCGCCCTGCAATTATTAAATAGTGCTCCGTCATGCGCTGTGTTTTTACTGTAAAACTCGAATAACCTGCTCTCGTCCAAATATCATCAGCTCTTTCCCCAAGAATGGCTGCTAGGAGACCCTTAATATCCTGTGTGGCTAACGTATTTCCCCCGGTCATATTTTCTAGCTCATAAATCCATTTTCCCACACCTGCCGTTAAACTAGGGAGTTTGCATCTTAAATGACCCTTGTCCATTTGGGGCCAAGGGATATACAGCGATCTGGCCCCTCCTTTCTCCAATAAAGGGAAATTGTGTGAACCCAAATCCACTCTCATCGTCTGCCTACTCATAGAGGGGACAATGGTTCCTGATTGCCTTCTACCTGAAAATGACCTCAACCTGCTCACATATGGTGGCAATTCCACCCTCTCACTATGCGATCGTCGTTTAGGTCAGTCTGGGTACGCCATGGGGTGTGGCTTCCTATCTTTAGGTTGGTCTAAATCTGACCATCGCACTTCCTTGTCCGCCTGCAGACATCTTTAGGGACCACATGCACTTTCTCCCTCTACCTCACAGAAGGTTTCTCTGTCTTCGTCTGACATATCTAGTCCCCAACTAGTATGGCTTTCATCTTTCTCATGTCTGTTTAAAGTCAGCCTGTCCAAAGACAAGGCTCTATGCTCGAGATGAAACAGCTTCCTTCACGCCTTGTGACTAGACACCTGTGGATCGATCTTCTTTTCCCTTGCCTCTCAATTTACTTTTTGTCCTCATCTCCTGATAAGCTTTATCAATCCTATATCCGATGCTTCCTACCTCAAAATTCTCATCTAGGTTTACCCTAGACGGTCCATGCATTGCTCCTTGCGATGGGAGGAACTTCTCTATGTTGCCCCATGATATTACTGGATTCAGTTCCATCAGCTCCTTCTCAATGCAATCAATGTTGTGTGCCCTCTGTCTCCTTTTTCATTCCATTTCTTCATCTAATTCCCTTTGCTTCTCCACCTCCCATCTAAATCTGTCCTCCGCCTGTCTTTTCTCTTGCCTTCTTTTGTTTGCTCTATGCACTTAGTCGTCTCTTCATCTTTGCATTCTTTCATCTCATCAATTTTGTTCTTCTTCCTCTTCTCTCTTCTTTTCTAGCCTCTCCTGTTCTGCGATTGCTCTCTGTCTGTTGTGATACGTTCTCTGCTCTGCTGCCCTTTCTTCCTTTCTGAGTAGCTCCTCCTGGTACATTTGCTCTCACCTTTAATTACTATTCCTTTTATGGTCATCTTCTTTCAATCATTTCTCTCAATGCCTGTCTTTTCTATCTTGTTCCTCTTGATCTTTCCCTTGCCTTTCTTCCTTGATGCTCTTCACATCAAGCTTGAGCAATATCTGTCCACCCATCCATTCGTTCTGTACGAGCTTAACCTCATCAGTTTTATCCCTTTCTCCTTTCCATCTCTTAATCTCTCGTTCTATATATATGGATACATTAGGTCGTTCACTTTTCTCCTCTTTATCTTGTAGGACCTTAAAGGCCTCCTCCTTTCATTTAGCCCTTTCTCTTTCAGGAATCTCATCACTGCTATAAGCAGGTGGTTCATGCATCAGATTACTATATCCTATCAATGCTTTTAATTCCCTTAATGGATACAATCCTTCATCTTTTGTACTATTGCCATTTAATTCAGGCGCGGTAGGGGGAGCAGAAGGCTCGACACCTTCCTCCCTGCACTGATTAAGCATCCAATCTTCAGGCGGCAGATCTTCTCGTTCCTCCTGGTACATCTTCCAAAGCTCTAAACTGGCTAACCTTTTCTCCAATTTCTTCCCTGTGTACGCAGCGTGCAAGTATGTGGTCATTTGCTATAAAACTGCTTTTGACAGTGATCCCCCTTGTGGTAATGGGATGAACATTTTATCTGTGGTACCCTTAACCCATTCCGCATTGTACTGTTTAAGCTTGGGTGCATGTTTTGTCAGCTGCTTGCACACATGCATCAGTAGAGTTACATCCCCCATTTCGACAAGTTTCAATTGACTGTCGATACTTACTGTTAATTTACACAAAATACGTTTGAGAAAAACAATAAATATGAGTGTGCACTAATAGTTGTCACTCAAAGCTTATAGTTATCAATTTTACTCCAATCTACTTATTTTGGTCGGCGCCAACAATGACTAAAACAAGTAGATAATGAATTTTTCAGTCTTCGACACTTCACTTTCTCTAATACATAAAAATACATAAATAGACAAATGAGTCAACTTTTCAGCATGTACTTCCTCAGTGCTCTTAACTACTCCAATAGGAGTTTGAATTGCCTCCTCTCACACATCTATCTGTGTGCAGCCTAGTTTACCCACTTGGATTTTGAGACAACTCCTTCTAGACGCTCTTTAAGCATAGGACACTGGGCTTAGCTAGACACTCCTCGTCATAGATTTACTCAATCAACCCCCTGTTAATCTTTACTATAACCACAATCCTCTGTCCCCACTTTATTTTCCACTCTCCTCAATCCACTCACCATTTGTGTTTAGGCTCTTGACACTCAGGATAGTCTCCTCCTCCAACTGGCCAATTTTCCCTTCGGTCCGCTCAGAGCCTGTGGAAACCAGGAGGGATTTTGGGACAGAGGGGCCCGTCCCACCTGTATCTTCTTTACTTGCAGGTTTTCTATATCGGCCGCTCTCCACAGGAAACCTTGCATTCTTCCAGCTAGATGGTGGAGGACGCCTGATGGTCCGCAATCTCTAAGTGCTTACTGTTCGATGGGTCTCGATAACCCTCCTCTCTCTGCTACCAAGTGAACCCATGGACCGGGTCCTTTAAGACAAGGTAACAGAATCTGAGATGGATCGGGATGCAGATCTTACTCATACATCAATAATTAGACCGACTCAGGACGTTTGGCAAAAGTCAAAGCTGTTTTAATAACAAGTCTTTAAAACAGGGAGTACAACGGACATCAACGGATGCCACACAGAATTATTTCAACATATTTCATAAAAAACAGTGCCTTTATACTAAATATTCATCATACATGACATCACACTACATGGCAAATAAGAAAACCTACGGGAAATTGTGATTGGTCAACGGGGAACATCTACATATACTTTCTATGGGATACTGGGATGTGATTGGATCTCTAAGATCAGGTGGACACTTAAGTCCATCCCAAGTGCAAGTCATCTTCCGTGCCGGGGGTTTGGCCTGGTCATGCCTTTCCACCCAATTAGCCCAACATCCATCATCACTGCTGCGGTCTACCATTCAATTAACTCCTTTGAACTTGGCCTTGCAGAGGCTCACTATGCCTGTGAATAAAAGGGAGTGTGGCATTGCCTTATCTCCTAGCCTCGGTGTAGCTCACCCCAGGTCTATTTTCATCTGACCATGTGGCTGGAGACCACGGTTTTGAGCTCTTTGTTGTATTAAATACTAATAAATGAAGAAATCTTGGCACCCTCAGTGACTTTCGGTCCACCTCAAATAGGAACTCAGCTTGCTTCTCACGTTACTGCATTTTCTTGAGTACATGGCAGGGCTCTCGGCGGCCCCAACTCTTGACACTGGGACAGGCAGGCCTTTCTCAAATCTTCCTTTGCTGCCAGCTATCCTATTCTGCTGTGCCACACTTCCATTCACAGGGTCCAAGTTTGCTAAAGTTTGCTGTGGAACATCCAGATTCTATACATTCCTATATATATATATACATACATTGGCGCATCGTAGCAATCTTTTCACTACGTACCCAGCCTTATGATTACTTCGTCTACTTGCGTTACTGCGTCTGTACAATTGTAAAATGGTTTTGCATTTTCTTCAGTGATTCTTCGCATGTGTAATCTTCATTTGACTCCCAAAATGTTTGCTTACTTCACTACTTCGTCATTAGCTTCTATAAGATCTATATTCTTACTTTATTTGCATCTCTTCTGGGTTTGTCACCTCTACTTCATGTGACATCACCAGTCTTTTCTTTCATTCGTTTTCACACTTCTTCCAGAATTTCCTTCAGATGATCGTCATTTCTAAGTGGATACATATAGGGTTTTCTCAATGGATACCTTGTTTCAAAGACCTTTCACGATATAGGCACCATTATGGGCTTTGCGCATGTCGCAATTTCCGGTTGCCAACATATAGGCAGGATAGGGGCAGAACTCCTGGTAGAGGTACTTGGCTCCTCCTCTGCAAGTGTGGGCATGGATCTGAGTATGAATGCAAAATGAATTGGTCCTGTATGAATGCAGATTTCTGTGTGTGTGTGTGAATGTTGGAATGGATGAAGAATTATTGATGTCATTGAACGCAGATGCGTGTGTGCGAATGGTGAGTGAATGAAGTATGAAGGATGGTGCATGAATGCTGATGTGGGTGTGTGAATGTGAGAGTAAATTAAGAATGAATGATGTCTTATAAATGCTGGCACGTGTGTAGGAAAGCGAGAGTGAATGAAACATTAATGTTATATGAATGCTGATGCGTGTGTGTGAATGGAGTGTGAATGAAGAATGAACAGTCCCATATGAATGTTGATGCTTGTATGCATGAATGTGAAAGAATGAATGTCATAAGAATGTATGATGCATGTGTGCGAATAGCGAGTGAATAAGGTATGAATAATGCTGTATGAATGCTGATGCGGGTATGTGAATGTAAGAGTAAATGAAGAATTAATTATGCCTTATAAATGCTGACGCGTGTATGGGAAAGTGAGAGTGAATGAAGAATGAATGCTGTATAAATGCTGATGATGTGTGAATCCGAGAATAAATGAAGAATGATTGATGCCTTAGATATGCTAATGTGTGTGAATGTGAGAGTGAATGAAGAGTGAATGTTGAATGAATGCCGATGCATGTGTGTGAATGGAAAGTGAATGAAGAAGGAATGATGCTGTATGAATGCTGATGTGTGTGTGTGTGTGAATGTGAGAGTGAATAAGGAATGAATGATGCTGATGTGTGTGTGTGTGTGTGTTTGTATGAATGTTAGAGTGAATGAAGAATGAATGCAATATTTATTTATTCCATTTATGACTGGGAGAACAATGCATTTTTGCAACAAGAATGCTTCTAACATTTTTTAACATTGATTTACGGAGGGCCAGTGTCCTTAACAATGGTTGAGAGGATGTGGATATAAGATGAGATGAGACAGGGGAGTTAGAAACATGAACCAGAGACCAGGACAGTAGAGCATGATATGGGATCGGAATAGTGGAAGAAGTGCTACGTTTTAGGAAGAAGATGTGAGGTATAAGTGCTGTGGGGTTGTCACAGAGAGGTGGGGGAGAGGAGATCAGGGAGATGTGGTGGAGTAAAATGCTATACAAGTGGTTCTTCAGAAATTAGGAGAGCTAGGAAATTGGATTTAAATAGAGATAGTGTAGTAGTAATGCAGAGTGGAAGAGCGTTCCAGACTAAGGGAATGAGGTAAGGAAAAGAGCAGAAACAAGAGGGAGCGCAAAGGGCACGAGAGATGGCAAGGAAGTGAGCCGAGGATGATCGTAGGTTGTGAGGGGGAGAGTTTTTTGTGTGAAAGGAGAGTGAGTAAAGTATGAACAATGACATATGAATGCTGATGTGTGTGTGTGAGAATGTGAAAGTGAATGAAGAATGAATGCTGTATGACTGTTGATGTGTGTGGGTGAATAGAGAGTGATTGAAGAATGCATGAATTATTAATGTTGATCTATGTGTGTAATGGTGAGAATTAATGAAAAATGGACCGTGTATGAATGTTGATGCATGTATGTGAATGTGAAAGTGAGTGAAGAATGAATGTCGTATGAATGCTGATGTGTGCATGTGAATGTGAAAATTAATGAAGAATTAATGATGCCCTAGGAATGTTGATGCGTGTTTGGGAATGTAAAAGTGAATAAAAAATGAATGCTGATGAGTGTATGCATGGATCTGAGAATTAATGCAAAATGAATGGTCCTGTACACGTGTGTGTGTGTGTGTGTGTGTGTGTGTGTGTGTGTGTGTGTGTGTGTGTGTGTGTGTGTTACTATCCTTGTGGGGACTTGGGTATGAAAACACACACACGCTGTGGGGACTTGATTTCACTGTGGGGACCTAAACCCAAGTCCCCACATGGCAGTGCCTTCCAAATGATTTAAAACAACTTAAAAGTCACCTGTGCCAATTTTTATAACTTTTAAAAAAATGGCCTTGTGGGGACCTGTGTTGATTTTTTACTCAGCTCTGCCCCCGCAGGCTGGGTGTGGTATTGCAGTCATCAACACACGGGCAGGAATTTAAACACACATGATAAATCGGATGCCCTACAAGCTTAGGCAGCAGACAGCAGATTCATGGGAACCATTTATACACGAATACAATTATGTTTTAAATGGCCTGAACTCTGCATTTAATTGTAAAATCATGAAATTACGCTGTTTTTTTGTGTATTTTGTATGTTTGCAGAATTGGATATAATTGATATGCAATGTAAGTCTTCCCTCATTGATTGCACAACACACAACACACTTCCAGATTCATTTCAAGCATTGGCTACTTTTGTAACAAACGAATCACAATGTGACTTACTTTACTTCCTTATTTTTCTGTGATTTTGTTGAAGTCCCCATAGGGGTGGTGTGTGATGAAATTGAATTCTACACTGTCAAGACAACACATTATGTGGACTGATGTCATCTTGTCTATAGTCTGATATGTGAATTAATTGAATGTTGGCATCACATTTTGTCTGATTATTAAAAATAAATTCACAAGGTTGATGTTTAATTGATACTCATTTGGTTTCATTACAAGTTGATCTCTAAGGGGAAAAAGTGGCAGTAATGGAATTGCCGCCACTTTGATCAATCTGCTGATATAAGGGTTATTGAAAATGGACGCTAATTCCTCTGGTGGAATTAACCCTGAAGAAATTAGCGCTGGAGGAATAAGTAATGAAAACCAGTGATAATTCCCCCGGGGCTAAATCGTCCAGTGGAATTAGCGCTGGAAATAAAAATGCTAATTCCATCCCATCTTCAGGTTAAAATACCGAACGAAACACTGCTAAAAATAGTGGCCAATTTCACCAAAAATACCCAAAAGGTGAAGGAAAATGCATTCAGGTGATGGAAATGAAGCCACAGAAGCACCCAATTGGCCATACACGGGTAAGTGAATATGAATAGTGTGTAATGATGCTGAAGTCCCGATAGAGCTGATATGATGGTACTGAGTCCACCAAAAGGATGGTGTGGGGTCCTGTTGAGGTCCCCACTGGGATGTTGTTTGATGACATAGTGGTCCTCACAGGGATGGTGTGTCATTGTACAGAAGGCCACATAAGAATAGTATGTAATTATGCTCAAGGTCCCATAGAAATGGTATGCAATGATATTGAATCCTCCAACTGAATGGTGTGTGCTGATGTTGAGGTCCCCACAGGGATGATATATTATGATATTTAAGTCCTCAAATGGATGGTGTGTGCTAATGTTGAGGTCCCCACAGGGTTGATGTGTGATGATATTTAAGTCCTCACATGGATGGTGTGTGCTGATGGCGAAGTCCCCACAGGGATGATATGTGATGATATTGAAGTCCTCACATGGATGGTGTGTGCTGATGGTGAGGTCCCCAATGGGATGATATGTGATGATATTGAAGTCCTCACATGGATGGTGTGTGCTGATGGTGAGGTCCCCACGGGGATGGAATGTGATGATATTTAAGTCCTCAAATGGATGGTGTGTGCTGATGTTGAGGTACCCACATGGATGACATGTGATGATATTGAAGTCCTCACATGAATGGTGTATGTTGATGGTGAGGTCCCCACAGGGTTGATATGTGATGATATTTAAGTCCTCACATGGATGGTGTGTGCTGATGGTGAGGTCCCCACAGGGTTGATATGTGATGATATTTAAGTCCTCACATGGATGGTGTGTGCTGATGTTGAGGTCCCCACAGGGTTGATATGTGATGATATTTGAGTCCTCAAATGGGTGGTGTGTGCTGATGGTGAGGTCCCCACAGGGTTGATATGTGATGATATTTAAGTCCTCACATGGGTGGTGTGTGCTGATGGTGAGGTCCCCACAGGGTTGATATGTGATGATATTTAAGTCCTCACATGGATGGTGTGTGCTGATGTTGAGGTCCCCACAGGGTTGATATGTGTTGATATTTAAGTCCTCACATGGATAGTGTGTGCTGATTTTGAGGTACCCACAGGGTTGATATGTGATGATATTGAAGTCCTCACATGGATAGTGTGTGATTATATTGAAGTCTCCTTAAAGAAGATGTATTATGATATTAAACATTTCGTATGTGGGCTCTTTGACATTAAATGCCTTACAGATATATAATGCTTCAAGAAAGTAAAAGAGAGATTTTGTGAAGATGTTGAAATCATTTAAGAAAGTATGTATAGGGCTGAGTGTGTTTTATGTTAACATGAAATCATGTAATGGTAATGTTACATCAAGCCCTGCTTAGTACACGGCCAAATCAGAAATTGAACGAAATCTCACCTGACAATAGGGGTCATTACGAGTTGGGCGAGATTCTGTCTGTAAATCCACTGGACTTACCATTACCACCACTTGGTCTGGCAGATTTACCGGTGGATTACACGTGGTGGTGGCGGAGTGTGTTCCCATTTTTTCAGAGTCCATTGGACTCTATGGGGCATTTTTGGCAGAATTACTGCCTAAGGGAGCAAGGGCTAAACGTCAGTGTGAACAAGTGCACAACAGTGCAGGAAAAACAGTGCTGGACAAGCATCAAATACAGCAGAAACATCATCTCTGCAGACAGCATTCCTGTAGATCCCGCCATGACGGAAGCCCTCCTCACCTGGTCAAGACCTCAGAACTTGAAGGAGTTACAGAGTTTCATTGAATTCTTTAAGTGCTTCTGGAGATTTGTTGTGGGATATGCCAACATCGTGCAACCGCTTGTGGACCTCATCAAAGGATACCTGCATAACCAGAGGAGCCACAGGACTACCATCAACTCTTCAGACCATTTACACCATCCACATGAGCCCTTTGATGATAGGTGGACCGACTAATGCCAGGAGGCATTTAAGGAGCTGAAGCGGATCCTCACTACTTGAGCTCCTCGAATCCTCAAACCAATTCTGGGCTACACGGATCCTCAGTTGCCTTGAATCTTGCACATTGATGCAAGTCTTCCACCTGGTGATTGTGTGTTGATCCACAGCCCGGGAAAGAGTGGACAGAACGAGCTGAGTAACAAGTGGGAGTCTCAACCATTCAACATTCAGCATCAATTAGTAGTGCTGCCTGTCTACTGACTGTGGGTATGAGGACAGCCAAGAAACATCAAGACCTTGCACCGGAACCATCTGCTCCAAGTCCAGGATGAGTTTGAGCTGACACCGGTAGTGAGAGAAGAGGACGTGAACCCGAATCTGAGAGTGTTCTTTCGAGACTAATCCTGATCCCATTGCTCCTGCTAAGTTGGATGTGGCAGGGAACCCCTACCAATTCTCCACTGGAATATAGGGAGCCGGACATGGTACAGGGTTGATCACCGGGTCAGGAAGAAACCCTAGATGAGGCCCCGGCTGATCTTCATCCAGCAACCACAGAGAGCAGGACTGTCATGAAACGAATTTAGGATTCACCAGGGGTCCAATGTGAGTTTCCCATTGCCTGATCCTCAGTTTTCCATTCTTTCTTCTTTAGTGTAGGTGTCTACGAGTTCAGGGGTACTGTGGCAGGTAGACTGTAGATCGAAATCAAGGCTCAATTATTTTTATATTATTATTATTGTTGTTAGGGTATTCGGAGGGGGAGGGTGGGAAAGGGATCTCCAATCAGGGGAGGAAACAGTGAGGAGTAGATCACCCAGTCTCAGGTCGGGTGGGAAGTGGTGGGTGTGTGCAGCAAGTTGCTAGCTAGCTAGATTTATAACTCAGGCCATGGCTATTCTCAAGGTTGAGGATATTTTAATGGGGAGAAGCATGCAACAAATTAGAGTAAAAGACATCCGCACGTGATGCCACAAAGGGATTATTTAAAAAAGGAAAAGGTTTGCAGCATGAGCACAACACCTTGAAGACAGTTGGTCTGAACCTCCACTGAGGAGGGTTGAGCAGCACTCCTCCCTGCACCTTTGCTAGTTCTTTTTCACCTCTGCGGGCCTGAGCTGAAAGAGTGGTTGGGGAGTGCCAGAACCCACCACTGCCTTCTGGCACTCCTGTTACTGCCGTGGCCTGGCTCCACATGGCTCTGTGAGCGGGTAACGCTCCCAGACATTGCTCCCCCCTCTCGCCCTCCTCTGTCAGGTGTGCCGCTCTCCAGTGGAGAGGGGAGCGCTGTGTAATGATGTAAGGCCTGCCCCCTGCCAAGACAGGCCTCCGAGACTCCCGACAGATGCAGCCTGGGTGGAGCATTGGTTTGGGCCTCTGCCCCCAGACTGCCATAAATGCTGGGCTGCACCTGGCATAAGCTGCCCATCCAAAAGGAACTTTGGGGACCCATCACACATGCTGCTGCTGCTATCCTGCCAGAGAACCATCACAACACAGAGGAAGAGAAATACCCAGAGCAGAAAGGACCTTGTGACAGCGCTGGCCTGTTCCGTGGGAATGCACAGAGGTCTGACTTGCGCAAAGCCGCCCAGAATTTATTACCCAGAACCCCAGACAAAGTGAACATTGTGTTTTTTCCCTACCAAATATCACACTTTGTCGGGGATTGTGGCTAATAAAAACTGGGGCAATTTGCGCAAGACAGACCCTCTGTGGATTCCCACGGGTGTCCTCTTTTGGGAAATGCATGGGGTTCACTGTTTTCCTTGGTGGCTTGGACACCCGAGGCCCATATCTGTATGGTGTGCCCGTTTGGACAAAGTGTGAAATTCAGCTGTCATAACAGACTTGGTTAGTGCCCTCATTAAAAGAATCACCAAATAGTTCCCTAAAGAAATCTAAATGAGAAAAGGCTTGCTCAAAAATGTCACCTTATAGAACCCGCATGTGGATGGTAGGTGAGGATCACTCTTCTAGCCACACGGGACAAATACCAGATACTCGAAAGAGTCAGTCTGTGGAGACATGGAAAAGAGAGGAGAGAGCACAACTTAATTGAGACCTCTCTACTCTCCCTATGAATACTAAGCGCATAGACAGGACACACGACCAGAACAATGACTGGGCCAAATTACATACCCTGTTGGTAAATTGCAACAAATTCATCCTCTGCCCAAAAATGGAAACCAGGACAGTAGGATCACGAATGGCAATGTCGCATTTGTAAGAATTTTCATCCATCTGTGTGGAACTTCTTGTACGTTCACAGAAACTCTCGTTCTAAGAACAAAAACAAACCAACACACAAATGCCCCAAAAGGCATAATGAGTCCTGATGGTGATAGACAATGCAAAGTGCTGAGCAATAAACTCCGTATAGGCTGTGGTCTCAGACTACTAAGGACCATGCCTAACTAGCTGCATAATTACCCAGTACTATATGCAGTCTAAATGTCAGTAAACATTTAAGTCCCAGTGGATAAAATTCAGTGAAAAAGAGAACCGTGTCACACAGACTATATAGTATCATTCTGTGTGAATATACCGTGCATGAAGGAAAATATTATATACTGAGGTTTTGTCTGGAGCATTGTTGAAGAAAATCACATACATTTGCCTTTTAAGTCAATAGCAGCAATGTTTGTAGGTACAACAGATTGAGTGCTTTCTTGTTAAATTAGGGATTCCTCTTATGAAATTTGCTGCTATCAGTTGGACAAGATACACGGGGATGCTAGAGGCAATAAACACAAACAGATTATCATATTGAAAAGCCCTGAGCAGCTGAGCAGAGAAAGAAACCAAAGGCACAGTTTCGTAGACTGTTCCTAGAGTATCCTATTCTTCAGAAAAAAAAAAATCCTTCACTGCTAAAACGTCTGATTTAGTTTTTGAACATTGCGGATTTGTTTTCCACCCCAAAGGAGTGTTCTCCTGTGCCCTTCCATCTCTATCCCATACCACCCGGCTCCTGTGCTAGCCTCCAAAACCAGTTGACAGGGCTCTGTAAAAAGTGAGGGACTGTAGCAGTGACACACTAATTGGGATATTTGCATACCCACAATACTTTGTAATGCAAAATATATTTAAATCCTCACCATGCTATTATGTGAAGTTTAAGAAAATGCCATGAATCTGTAAGTGCACAATTACTATGAAATGTGTACAAGATTGTTTGCAGCATACCACACCTTTAAATTGTTGGGTAGGATTATAAAAATGCTCAGTGAAACTGTTTTTGTATAGCAGCGAGTTAGCATATCATTTTTTAAGGTCTATGCCCCATGAAACTTAGAAAACCTGGAAAGGTGGCAGATTGTATTTTAGTAATCTGAATATCCATTGCCTTAATACTATATACGAATAATGGCAGGCATAGTTCATACCCATTATCCCTTGCAGACCACGTAAATGATATTGAAAGCTCTCCGTTTATAAAGTAGACATGACATTTGCCTACTCAAAATCCTTAGTGGGCAAATTAATATTTGAATTTTAGAATGCATTAACTTGCAAATGGGGGTCGGGGGGTGCTTCAAAGTGCTTGTGTGAAATATGTACAATGAATAGGAATCATGGGATGAGGTTGCACATTCAGGTAGTCTGGTTACTTACACTCAGTATCTGATATTTGAGCTGGCATTGGGGTTACATAGTCTGGGTGATGCTTTTGCAAAGGCACCACGAGTAACACATTCTTGTTCCTAAACGTCATTCATATTAAAAGAAACATAAAACAAGTGGATGTATGTACAAGTTTGGTAACCCTCTTGCAGAGCCAAGGTAGGCAGAGTCAAGGTTGTCTGGTAACATCTGAATGAGGCCTGGGGCGGAAGTTCAAGTCATACGGTATAGGTAGAGCCAAGCATAGGAGTCATGGGTAGAGAGGGGAGATAATTTGGTTAATGTGTGCAGACATCTCTTAACTATATCTTGTGTTCATGCAGTAACATTTTCATATTAGTTTTTAACCTATTGTGGATGTATTCTACTTTTAGGGTTTGTGGGTTTTTAAGGTCAAGCTTGCATATTAGTGCAATATAAATAAGCTAGACCAAAATATCAATACTAGTTCATATAATTTAGCTTAATTTAAAAAAAAAAAGAAAATTTTAGTTACCTGCTGTGCCTTGTGCATTATTAAATCTTTTTGAATAGGTGGGATTGTCTGTGTGTGCAGCTGAAATTCTACTGAGCGGCACCCAGAAGGAAGTTGGGCATGCGCACATGCACACAGCTTAGAGGGAACATTGATGCACACCCTAATCAGGGGGAAAACATTCTGTTTATCTCCCAAAAAGAAACTATACTGGAGACTACCCTCATATGAACATTGCAGCGCAAAAGATATTACTTTTGAAATAGCCAATCCCTAGATTAAATGTCTATATATCTATGAATGAGGATATGAGCAAGAAATATAGAAGAGTAGCGTGAAGAAGTGCACCCATAATATCAAATAGTGAGCTAAGCCCCTGATTGAGTGCCTTGACCTAGCCCTGAGTCCAACAATGGAAACCTTCTTATAAAAAATAGAGTAAACCAATGCTAGACTCTACCAAAAGAGGAACATAGGTTCAAGCAACATAATGAAGCCACTCTTCCTGATGGTTGAGACCCCTACGGTAACTATCAGTCTGGTACATCCACCATTGTTCCCGTTGGGAAAGTCTAGCTGCGGTATTAAGGTGATCTGTGCCCACTACTCGTTCGAGTACCCACCATTTGAACTCATCATAGTTATGTGAATGTTCCATAAAATGGGCCACTAGTGTTGAACTGCTAGCCCTAGTGCAGATTCTAGATTTGTGTTCAGAAATCCTAATTTTAATGAGTCTGGATGTTTTACCTATGTAAGATTTTTCACATGGACAAACAATAACGTAGATCATGTTGGTGAAATTACACGTGGTGTGGTGTTTGAGCTACCACACTCTCCCATTGATAGTAACAGTGGAACAAGCAGAAGTGGAATTGCATGAACTGCAAAATCCACATGGGAAATGTCCCATTATTGGTGGAAGGCCCCACTGAGAACGAATGTTGGACTGAACGGAAGCAGGTTTACCTCAATCGGCCTGGCACAGCCAATTTTTAAAATGTTTGCCTTTTTTAAATGTAAACAAGGGTTGCTTTAATTCAAGATTATTAAGCTGAAGGAGATGCCAGTGTCTGTGAATCATTTTCTGGATATCTTTATGATGTGTATTGAAAGTGGTGGCATACACAATACGCTGATTGATGATATCAGTCTATTTATTCTTGGAGAGTAGCACATCACGATGTTGATTTCTGGCTCTCTTTCGTGCCCATTTCAACAGGTAGGAAGGATGACCTATGGCCAAGAGTCTATCAGAAATTATGCCCTCTTGAGTAGAGTAGTCACTAGTTTTGGAGCAATTGTGCCTATCTCTCAAAAACTGTCCATATGGAATGCTCTCCTTGAGAGCATGGGGATGAAAACAATCGAATCGCAAAATGGTATTACGATCTGTGTCTTTTCGAAATAGGTCTACAATAATATGGTCCACATCAATCTTGATGACTAATTCCAAAAATGGCAGGGAAATATTGCCGTTGTACATGGTAAACTTGAGATTGGGATTCAAAGCATTAATCCAGGGGAGGAAGGAAGTAAAATCACCCTTGGAAGTGTCCCACACAATTACTATATCATCGATATAGCGCTTGTATAAGTGATTGGCTGCAGCGAAAGGATTGGAATTGTGTAAAATGAAAGTACTCTCGAATTGCCACCTATATACGGTAGTAAAATTGGGGCAAAGGCTGCCCCCATTGTTGTACCCTTAACTTGTAGGTAGTAAGAGTTTTTAAAGTGAAAATAATTCCTGGTGAGAGCTATTTCTAGCAGTTGGATCAAAAATTCACTAGGAATATGCTGTACCTCAGGTCGACTCTCCAAGAAATGTTTCATGATGTATAATGACTCTAATTGAGGTATGTTAGAGTAGAGGGCTTCTACATCCAGCGTGATAAGCATCTCGGAATCAGGATTAAAAGGTACATTTTCTAGATGTTTAATGGCATCTGTGGTGTCCGCTAGAAACGTATCCGTGTTGGCTGCCAAGGGTTTCAGGAAATAATCTTAAAAATTGACCCAATGGTTCCAAAATGGAGCTACATAAAGACACTATTGGGCGACCCGGAGGATGATTGGGATCCTTATGTATTTTTGGTAAGATGCAAAACAACGGGTGCCCTTGGCAGTCAAAAATTAAAATTGTTTTCACTGATCACTTCTGCCTCACGAGCAGATAAACAGATGGCACTTATTTCTTTGCTGAAGCCTTCAGTTGGATCACCACTCAATTTTTGATAGAAAATGGGATTATTAATAATCATAATCTCAGAGTCATATTGGACTGCTAGATCTAGAGGGGGCGTGAGACGATTTGGATGAGGTATGGGAAATACCTCCTTTGGAGCCACCATTGCTGGTTAGAGCCCACCCGATGGCTCTCAGTTGTACCACTACACTTCTTGACATGGGACATAGGGCTTGTAATGGTCGCTTTAGAAAGGACCAGCTGGCAAAACCAACTTTTGAAGGAAATAGAAGCACCTCACACATAGACTACATCTTGTTGTGAATGAAATTATGGGGCAGTGCAAACGATTTTGGATTCCTGAACAAATGGGGGAGTGATCCGAAGTCATTGTTTTGAAGCTGCCTAATCTGGGCGAGTATGAGAGTGATCTCTGCAGTAATCCCAGTTACTCTGTCCACATCTAGGGCCAATATAAACAGCAGATAACAAGGTCCGATCTTGACTTGGTGCAATTAAGAACACACATCTACGATACTATCTTGCCTGACCTGGAATATCTGTCTCTGATGGAATCCGATGATATAGACATCTTTTCTGTCTACGATAAACTGGTCCTGTCCATAAAACACTTTGGGCCTCATCACGAGAACGGCGGTAGCCATGGAGCTATTAGCTCCATGGCTGCCACCGTTCCGGACTCCATTACCGGGTTCCTGCAATGGGGATTTACCGGGTTAATCCGAGATAGGAGGACCCAGTAAGTCCTCCAAGCAGGAACCCTTCCCCATTACCATTCAAGCCCTCATAGGGCTCAATGGGAATGGGGAGGGAGGTAATAACGGCCAGATTACATCGGGCCCGTTGTTGCCTCCCTCTTCACCTCGCGGGACCTGGAAGGCACGCCTGGTTTTACCAGGCGTGCGATCTGGGTCCCGCGATGGGAAGCTTGTAATCGGTGCTCCCAGAATAAAAGAGGGGCACCTGTGAAACTCCAGCAGATAATAATCCAACTTTACTCTAGCAATACTGCCTCAGTCCGGGGAGAACTCACATACATCGTACATACATACATACGCTTCGCTCGGGCCATTAACTCGGTCTTCAGGGCTCATAACGCCCGGTACGGCCCTCGCTGCAGGTCTAAAAAGCTATATTATTTCAATATTCAAGCTTTTATTATGTGTTACCTAACTTGAGCACTATGAATTTTGAAGCATGTCTTAGGTTTTAATAACGATTTTGTACATTATTTTTGTATTAGATCTTAATGCATTTTGAGCTTTGAAACTATTGTGCATGTTTTATGTCTATTGCTAATACATTTGTTTATGGCATATGCCTGTATTGTCAGCAAAATGAAATGAATGGAAAAGGTGACAGCTTATAGTGATGAATGAATTTATCATTTTGAGGGAATTCATTTTTAGAACAATGGGTCTCACTGTAATTTTGTATATATTTTTTCTCAAAATGCTGCCATTCTTGAATATTGTTACCACATGCAGGTCCTATCGAACTCCATTGGGAAAATGTGTTATTACAGCACGTACTAATACCTTCATATGTAGTACCACTTTTGGTAACTCATTTCAGTGGAGGTAATTACAGCTCCACACATGAAGAGAGATTTTAGTAGTTTCAGCAACAAAACATGTAATTTGGCATAAAACCGGAAGAAATTCCAAATAATGGCAATTGCTACGAATGCCACCAAACTGCTACATCGACCCACGCTCCATTCACATTTCAGCCAGCTGTACTTTGGCCTGCAAATAGCCTTTGGCTCGGTAACACACAACCTTAGTTGTGCTATAAAATTGAGAAGTATTAACAAAGTGCAGTCAAAATGCAAAGGGGCTTTCCTCTTTCTGTATAAATCCTTTGTAGGGCATTAGTCCACAAAATGGATTCAAACTTGTCAGTAAATGGTTAAATACACAGTTGCCATCACGTAGGAATAAAGTATGCTTTAAATAAAAGGTGTATACCTGTTTTTACTGTTTGCTAAATAATTGGTTTGGTAGGAAAAATGACCCTAATGAGAGATTAAAAGTGAAACCATTCTTTTAAAGTGTTGCTTAACTTTAACAAATAAAGTGTGATTCGCTTTAGAAGACCATCACAATACTGTAAAATATGTTTCGATTTAAATCAAAATAGAACACTTTTAGAGCAAACTAAATGCAGGAAGGTTTTCCACGGGCATGTTGCATTTCCCTTTCCAAATGCTTGTTCCATGTTCTTTTGGCCCGCCCGCCATTCATGGCCGTGTTTTCAAAGGAGAGGTCACTTTCAGTCGCAATTGTCATTAAGATGCTCCTGGGCTGAGAGGAGTTTAGCACCTCATTACGACAGCCTTGGATTTTGGGGGAGGGGAAACCTTGCAGCAGCCGTGGTCTTACTACAATCATTGATAAACTCGCCAGTGTTCTGAAAAATGCTAATAATGCACTTTGATTGTGCTAGTGTTTTGCTTTGATTTTAAAAAGTGCTGACTTGGATCACTTGTTAATGCTGTCCAAGTGAGTGGATATATTGTGACAATTGTATATTCTTAACTTAATAAAATGCCTCAATTGCAAACATATGTTTAGGACTTGTGTGATGTTTGTTTTAGACTAAAATGCATCTTAATGCTTTAAGGATATGAGAACATATTCTACACCTTTACTGGTCATGGCCCATTTAGATTTTCCCATGTCATAAAAGGTCCTGTTGCATATTTGATTTGTTTTCTATGTCCGATTCAATAGAGTCAGTATTCTGTGTGGCCAGTGTGTGAATCGTGTTAAGAGTTTCATATTTATTTTGTATAACTCAGCCTTTAGAGGGCCATGTGCCGGTCAAGTGGCACAGCGAGTAGAGCGCTCGCTTTGACATCAGTGCAGAGCCTGCGAACGCAGGGATGCAGCGCCAAACTCAGCGTTTCATCCTTCCGAGATCGATAAATGAGCACCACACACCGTGGGTAATAATAAGCAGCGCTCAGATACCTAAGGGTTCGTAGCGCTATATAAATGCCAAATTATTATTATTATTATTATTATTATTATTATGTTTTCTACTTAAATGGTGGAATGTACACTGGTTCATGTTTGCAACTAATTTTAAATGACTACATTAGAGAACTTGATTACAGAACAGCTGCAACGTGCTGCTAAAAGCAATCATTGGCACTTACTCTTATGTCCAAGAAACCTTTTGGAATGAAAGAACCATAAGATCCTTGACCTGAAGCAGTTATGCATGGCCCAGTCTCCCCATAGTATGCCCACATTCTCTCACTCACTTTATAGTGATTCTACAATGCGTTTTTAGTTCGGGCTATTAGGTGTTGCTTCTGACCCCTTTAATCGGAAACTATTGCATTAGTTTACAGATAGGGAGAAATGGAATATGAGGAGGGACACACAGCTTGCCGGTGATGTCTGGTTATTTGCCCACCCACTGAATGACCATGGTCATGCTAATCCTTATGCCCATTCCCACCCAGTGCCTGCCCCTCTCCCCCCAAAACAGCTCCTCATGGGAACGCTTTGACCTCACTTTAATCAAGCCGTACCATCAAACTGTACACTCAAAGTACCTGCCAGTGTTTTTTTAAAGCAGTCTTCCGAAAGTTAATAACTTAATTGTTAAATAAGTAATTCAATTTATAAGCACTATGTGTGTCCTTCACTGAATTCGTGTTGATAACAAGCAGTGGCAAAGCCAAACATTTTGGCTGGTATAAAGGTATTTGCCAGGCACTGCTATTACATACTGTGATGAATTGTGGGATTAATTCACTTCTCCCAAGGGTGGGGGGGGGCTCTCCCTGTGAGGCTAGAGAGGTAAGTCTGCTGTGCAACATTCCCCCTAGCAGTGGCAGTAAGCAGTATGTCATACGGAGAAACACTCACCTTGGGGATAAGGACTCCCTTTCCAATGAGGAACTCCCTTTTCACTGTCCTCAAAATCCCAGTACCCCTCTATCAGTTGACATACAACTAGACTCCTCCAACATATGCTATTGTAATATAACTACAGAAGATAAGTACCTGGCTGGTATTGTGACGAGTAAGAGCAGGGAGGCTGGTGACTCGGTTAGAGCACTGCTTTGCCTGGCTGCTGGTAACATGCTCGAGGAGGTGCCCGAGGTGCGCAGAGTGGGAGGCCAACTGGAGGAAGTCTGTACTCTGCTTGTAAGTCTGAGGAGGGATATCCAAGAAGGCTTGAGGAGACACCCCAACACAAAAGTGCTTAAACCAAAGCATGCCGAAGACAGACATGGGAAGGTCTGTCTGCCGACTGGAGAAACCGCTGGGAAGAAGAGAGAACTAAATGGTGGCATGAGAGGGCAGAGAGACACAAACACTCTTTCCGCTAATACCACAAATTGACAGGTGTGTCGCTAATACCACAAATCGACAGGTGTGTCCAACAAAGCAGAGTGTATGGACAGTGAAACAGTCCTGACCGGAGACTAAAGAGAGCCAAATGCTGACAGACGCAGCACCAGTACAATAAAGTTAAAAGGGAGAGCGTGAGACCTCGAGGAGGAATTGGTAGGGTGTGTCAGTGTGCTCTTCCACGTTCCCACCAAACCCCTTCTCAGTTGGTAGGGACACTACACTTGCAAAGCTCTTTCCTAATTCTCCCCTGGTATGGTTCCTAAACTGGGCAGGATACTAACAAAGTATGGTGAGAAAGGCACGATGGGTAAAATTGCTTCAACTGTTTTTACAGCAACCAAGCTCGTGCTCCATATGAGACACTTCTAGTTTAGGAGAGACATAGACGCAAACATGGAATATCCCTGAATAAGCCCTCTTACTGATTTGCCACAGAAGAGGTACACATAATCACTGACTGAGAGCCGCTTGGCCAATGGAGCTGCTAGAGCCTCCTGAGCCAGACAGGGCATAGACACAGAGTGACTGAGAGGAGGCATGATTTTTTCCTGACTCTAAAATGGCCACACAGCCATTTCAAGCCTCAGCACTGCGCGCAAGCCTGATAAATGGGCATTACATATGGTAATGCTTACCAATTCAAAAGGGCTCCAAGAAAGTGTGAATAGGATAGCCAATACCAAACTAAGCTGACGAAACTACAGAACACAAACTACTATAAAAACTGCAACCATACGAACATCATATGTTTCAGGTAGCAGGAGCTGATAGAGTGATGAAGATGTGGGCACAAGGGAAAGAAAATCAGCATGGTAGGAGAAACTGATTGTCACAGAGGGATGATCTGTGGAGTTTCTACTGGCTCGACAAATGTTGATAGGCCAGAAGCGATGGAAACCCAAAGAACTTTGAGGTGTCTTTGAGCTCTATCTAACCATAGGAACCTGAGGTACAGGGTTTTGGCACCCTGCAAACCAGCTTCACATCAGAGCCATGCCACAGGAAACCAAAAACCAAACCGGAGATTAAGGGGAATCTGTTCTGTGGCTGGCTGAAACAGTGAAAAGAGCACAAAAACCTTAGTGATCTGGGCACTTTATACCAGAGATTATCCATGAATACGCTAGACACTGCATCCATTAGAGCATCCCAGATGTGAATGGGTATTAAATCCTTCAACCTGATCAAGAGTGAACTGCGCTCTATACCCATGAGACTGACAAAGAGGGAGTTAGGCACAATATCCCTGGAAGCGAGGGGGGAACTGAATCACTAGGAGTGAACGAATTGTGCAGTTCAACCCCTCATGAAATGTAATGAGTGACAGAGAATAAACTCCAGCAGACCACAGGACAGAATCCATGCCACTTCTACACAACCAATAAAACAGCTGGGACTGTTAAGATGGATTTCTGAACTCTGTCCTGGAGGGGCAGACGTTCAGAAGGCCAGCACAGTTTCTTGGAACAGGGTAAACTCTGGACAAGCCAGACAAATCAAGGTAGCGATCGCGGCGGTCAAGACTAGGTCTCAAGAGGGATGAGGGTGACTGAAAGCCCGCAATGAGCACACAAAGCAAGGGCGCTTACAAATGACTCCAAGCAGGTGTTATATTAAAAATATATACACATTTATTACAAGGCCTTTGTAATATTGACCATAGTAAAGAATCACGATAAAACTCAAGTAAACCAACACATCACCATCAAATACAATATATATAAAATTACCGATGAGTCTAAAGAGTTAGAAGCACGAAATATGCAGACAACCTAGATGGGGAGGAAAACAGGTAGTGCAAGTAATCGTTTAGACCCAGTTCGCCTTCAGAGGCCACCTAACTAGAAGGAAGTCCGAGCCCTACGAAGAGTGGAGCCTTGTGCTCAAAAGTACCTGCACACGCTGGTGCCGATGGGCCAAGGGGAGTCTCTTCATGGAAGTCAGGCAGTTCAGAGTGGTGAACAAAGGAGAGCAAACAGATCTCCGCTACTCAAGCGCGGCCTCCACTTGCGGGCAGAAGCAGAGCGCGAGTGCGAAAAAGGTGTGCTGTTTAGTACATCGAGGAAAAGCTACGGGCTACTGCAGGAGGGCGATCAGTTCCTAGCGTTGCTACTCACCGGTCCCCGATGCAGGCAGACCCAGGCTTCTCCGCGTCAGTTTCAGTGCTGGCGGGTTCAGATGCGAGCAGGGGACGTCTCGGCGTCGTGTAGATTCCGCGGCAGCAGAAGTTAGAGTTGAGGATGTCCCAAACGCAGTGAACCCGCACAGATTGTTAGCACAGCAGGGCAATGGAGCGGCCGTGTGTATTTCAGCCCAATGTACACTTCTCACTTCAGACCTGGGAATGCCAAGTGTACGAATCATGTGAGAGTGCTCAGGATTCGGAATACAACACAACCTGACGGTGGTAACAGAGCAAGACTCCTGTGTAGGCTGGTCAGTCCACTGGGTGGCCCAGAGACGCTTCCGAAGGCTTACATGCAGGAGATGATGAAGATGCCGAGAATAGTTGTTCCCACTATTCCAAAGGGTCGAAGTACCAGTACAGGCCTTCTCGTTCGATCAGAGGCAGAATGGTTTTACAGAGCGACAGCAGTGCAGAGGAGCAGTCCTTCAGCGGGTCACCAGAGATTCCTCGGTTCAGCCTCATAGTTGCAGGATACTTGGCTCCTGTATCCGTCGTTCGTGAGAACTCAGGAGATCGACATGGTAGTGGTGTTTCCAGCCTCCTCTTATCCAGAGTTCCCTTTGCGCCAAAACGGAGAGGACCCAATGGGAGATCTGCTCACAAAACACTCACACCATACGTGGACCTATCACGGACCACGGTGGTCCCAGGCATTCAAGACACACTAGACTCTCTGGCACCCAGGATGTGTATTGGGACCAGACATCCCAGCCCACATCCTGGAGGCACACACAAGGACTGTAGAAGCCTGCGAAAGCATCTGTGTTTCGCGGGAAAGTACATGCCCAAATAAGGAAGGCCCCGGGTCGGCTCGACCTGGGGAAGGTGAAGGGGGCAAGACGGTCAGCGGGCAGGACAAAGAGCCTCGTGGTCTGGCCATTTTGGGAGCCAGGCCACCATTTTGGGCTAAGCGTGAGAAACGCGCTTAAACAGCCAAAAGGAGCTCAAAACACAAACGATTGCTGCCACCAGTCCCGTCCGTGATTTACTTGCACCGTTCATTAACAATCCAAAGAGAGTGTCTAGGGCCTGTAGAGTGACTAGAGACCCAAGAGAGAAGTAACTTAGCTTACAGTGCCCTCTTGTGTCATGTGGCACAGCGAGTAGAGCGCTCGCTTTGACATCAGTGCAGAGCCTGCGAATGCAGGTTCGAATCCCGGCAGCGCCAAACTCAGCGTTTCATCCTTCCGAGGTCGATAAATGAGCACCACACACCGTGGGTAATAATAAGCAGCGCTCAGATACCTGAGGGTTCGTAGCGCTATATAAATGCCAAATTATTATTATTATTTATGTTGCGCAAAAGCTGCAACATGATAAAAGAACTACGGAAAACAACGTTTCCCGGTACTGACTGTTTTAAGGGCATGTCAGTTTCCCTGTAAGAATGGAGCGAAAGCCCAGAGGAGTGCGGCGGACGGCTGCGCTCCTCTGGCAAAGACTAGATCAGGGTGAAAAGAACAGCAAAAAGTTTAGGGGTTGCCACATGGAAGGAAAATTACCTACAATTAAGAAATCTTTCCTAACAGGGACACACAGGTGCGAATCACAATGTTGATGGATTATAGCGGCAGGCATGGCCACCCACCTGCACGCATCTGCTATCATACACTATTCTAAGACACAATGCACAACACCTCTGCCATAAGAGTGTAGCTATGTCCCACGACAAAAATTCAGTCAAGCGGACACATGAGTCTCCTACACTCGCATACTCTCCTGACTACCGCACAGCACCCACCCACATGCCAGCTCATCGTGGGTAGCTAGCAGGGACTTGGCCACCCCTACCTATCTTTGTATTGGCTCAAATGCATGCATACATTCTAAACTCCACTGATGAATTTCCCCTAACTTGGACGTCAGTCAACCGAGAGCATTCACCTACAGCGCTTTGAGGCCATACCAATGAGAAAATGCACTATACAAGTGACAAATTACATTACATAATCACACACAAAAACAGATTTTTCACCATTCATCAGCCCTATATGTTTCAGAAACCTTAAAATCTTAATTGTAAGCTGAACCGAATTCCCAGAAAGACAAAGGGCCCATTGAGGTCTCTAGATATATGTACTCCCCAAAAAATGGATTCCGTAAATCACAGAAGATTGAGCACTACACTACTGGGTGCTTAAGTGTTTTTTTTTTCTCACCTAACTTACAATAGTGACACGCTGGAATGGAAAAATCTGTCTTATCTCTAATATTCACAAATTCTCTTGTCAATGTCAGGTTAAACCCAAACCTCATACATTGAGATCTTAGCTTAAAATTCGGGAATTTACGCACATTTTTTGTCACTATGCTCAATTTCTTATGTTCTGCCACCAATTCATGATATAACTTGTATTTAGATAGAACAGAGCAAGTCGCTATCCAGTCCATATCCCACAGCCACTGTTTAACCACAGCCATTGTCTCAATTAATTGGTTTGGTTTGCAATTCAATTCATACAAGATAATGTAGCACTTACGTGCCCAGACCGACAAGTATTCACATCTCTTTCCTAGCAACACAGAGTTTAACTTGTAAATCGGGAATTTCACAGAGGCGTTATTATTTTCCTCTGTAGAAAAAGAGGATTCCCATTAACTTAACTTTTAAGGGACAGCAAACCCAACTTGTGTGGATAACTGCTATTGGAGGACTTTGGGGAAGGCGCAAGACTTTATGCCAAGGGCTGCATCTAAAACGTCAAACACTTTCCAATTAAGTGGAAATTTGGTTTCCATATCATATATCATATATCAGTTTAGGCAAAACCTTTGATTTGCAATACTTAAAAACTGGGAGTAAAGAGAATCTCTGACATTTGTTATTCATTTTCCTTGTTTTGGGAACAATATTGTCTACTTGAGCACGCAGTAAATAAATACACTATTGCTCCGTTATTGTTACCCCTAAATAATTAAAATCACTTGTGACCACTAGATAGGTGTTATCTACTGACTATCTGAATCCCATCTTCCTTTTTCTGTTTGATATCCTCATGACCTGAGTTTTACGTTTGCTCACTTTCAGGCTATTTTCTTCTGTGTGTCTATGGAGCTCATTAAAGAATCTCTGGAGGCCAATCTGCATGTTATATAAAATCAAGATATCATCAACAATATAACCGCTAGCCAGTGTAGGTGTGTATTACCCAACTTGTGGGACACCAAAGTAGCATCTTCTAAGTACTCACCAAGGTCAGAACTATGAATGAATTTTTATTTATACTTACGCTGGTGGCATGCAAATCATGTTGAATCTAGATGTGGTCTCTTCAACATATAGCCCATTGTTCTCTTTCGGTATGAAGGATGTTAGCATATGGATGGCATGACTGGCTGAAATGTAATGCCAACAAAACATAGCCCCTACCTTGTGGATCTCACATTCCCAGTTGGAACCCTTCTACTCGGTTGGATGTTTTAGGTAAACCTCCCGCACTGTTGAGCAAGGTGTGTAACTTGGGCCTCGTTAGTGACAGCCAGGTATCCCTGTTACCTCCAAAGAACGAAAAAAGTAGTGGTCACCTACTTTAGCCAGATTCTTCATTGAAGGGCACGTTTCTACCAATTTTCATTGAGCCATGTAGTCCAGCTCGCTGATATATTTGCATCAAAAGCGCTAGGAGGCCACTACGGTGGTGATAGTGCGCGGTATAAATATCCTTTAACATAACATTATCACAAGTGGATTTTTGTAACTCAGTCAACCTGGGACTAACAAAATACCTTATTCTAAACTTTAAAGGGCTGAAAACAGCTTAGGCAACATTTTTTTCAGAGTTACAAAAAGGACGCAAACTTCATCTGCCTTGTAACACGAGCACTGGCTCCCAGTCACAGAAAGAATAAAGTTCAACCATTATATTTTAACAACTGACACTTATCATAGAGGTATTGAGTTTCTGGACAATGCATTCAATAGACAGGACCCGAGCCACTATATTTGGACCAAAGTCCTCAACATCTTTTTCCCCCTAAAATCCAACTGGAAATATGGAATGTTAGGTCTTTTCCCACTCAGGCTGTTAGAGACTCTTCAAAAAAAGAAAGAAAACATCCAGAGCTGTCAACTGACCCGTGAACTGCGGGTTTGACCCACAAAAAGGCAACAAACCCTTGAGGCTGCAAGTGTGTCAGGGAAGGCTGAGAAAAAAGGTCATCACTTTTACAATGGCTTCACTGAGGTCTGCTTCTGCCAGTGATAGAGCTCTGACCTCCTCTGTCCTCCTGATGTTAATAGGTTTCGCAATCCAGAAATGTATGATGTATAGTCTTGCAGCCACACCTCCAAGGAAAACAACAATTTAAGTGTTTTGGACTCACACCCAAATGTTATTAGTTATTGATGGAGCTGGGTTGAAAACACATTTCTGATTTCTCATTTCTGAAAATACATCCTGCACTGATATACAAGTGTTTACAATCGGTTAATTGAAAGTCCAGATAATTCTGAACAGTTTTGCCCAGCATCAGAAGGCACTCCAGCGTAATCCCATCACTTCTGACTACCTATTAAATGGTAACTCAAAAGTACAATGCAGTGCACATTTTAGCTGAGTGATGCAAACAAGATAACAATGATGTGTTATTTAGAAAGCGTTTTTGCCAAAGTGGTTTACATAAAACACATTTACATACAATCTCACCCAACTGAAGTTGGTACTTATTTATCGACCTTGTAAGGATGAAAGGCTGAGTTGGCCTTGCTGTGATTCATACCTGTGATCTGCCGATCACACACAGATCACAGCAGCAATTGGTCAGCCTGCTGAGCTATCTTACTAGTGCGGAAGTGCTTGTCTTTAAAGCAAGTAACTAATTGCCATCTCTATTGGGGAAATGTACTTACCTACGTTATAAATCACTAGTACAAGCATGTAACTAAAAGGGAACGGTGCCTGTTTTGAATTGAAATGGAATTGTCCTCAATACCGTGGGTCTACAGCACATGTCGTCCTTTTTGTGAGGTGGGCGGAGCTACAGAAATTATGCACATTTTGGGAGTGCGAGCAGTGGGCATGTCAGCAATGCATAAGTGACCCTCAAGCCCACTGTGAAAAGCATCTAAAAACATCTGAAAACTGTTCACAAAGTAACGTGACAGTCCAACACATTAATCATATTCTAGATGAAGCAGTATACATTTTGGCCTGCATGTTACAGCTTGCATATTGCTAAGGTGCCCTTTGGGGCAAAAGTTACAAATAAAATTAATTCAAAAATAAAACTATTTAAAGGCTTAAATTTGGTCCCACCACCTTGAATGATAGTTCAGACACGAACAATACCCAAGACTCGCAGATGGCCCAATGCCAGGCAGCCATGTGCCAAACACCCCACTACAATATGGACTTCAAAGAGAAATACCTATGAGGCCAGGTGCCTCAAAACAGTAAGAGTCTGACACTGCTAAGAAGCCACACAAATTGTAAATGTTGCACTTTATAGTAGCCGCCTAAGCACAGAAACAAACTCTTTAAAACAGTCAATGTGAGTTTTCACAAAGACCCTGTTGGCTAACATGACTGGATCTACTATCCGATGTAAATAGTGTCAGTGCAGCAGCAATCATGCAAAATTCGTCAGATCCATCCAATCATTTATTATTTCTATGGGCATTTTTAGGTAGTTCAAACATGGGCTGGATCTAGGCAGGTGCCAAACCGCTGATAAGAGCCCAGCAGAACATGCTCACCTTTAGGGTTTGTCTGAAGACTGCCTCATTTGGACAGACAGAGTCTCAGATGGGGCACAAGTGCTGAAAAGGCAAAACAAAATTCATCAACAGTTACGTTAGTCACTCGAATTCTACATGAGCCTATCACTGAACTGTTTTCCAAGACAACAGGATGACCATAAGGACTAACATTCAGAACCAACTGAGGCTGTGCTAGTCCTCCGAAGTGGCTATCATATAAAAAAAAAAACAAATACAATATAAAGATTCAACTTCTGCTTTGTAGCATTACCATATGTTTTATTAATATATCAATAAACAGATTATACATCAGTAAATTACTCCATTCAAGTAGCTGCTTCAGGGGAAAAACGAGTCAGCATCCAAGCTGTCACTTTGAAGTAACATAGCTGAGGTGCAGTGTTTTGTAAAAGGAATAAAAATTGAGTCTGCTTATTTTTGCAAATATTTCAAATTCGAAGATACTCTCAAGATATTTATCCTGATCATTTCTGCCCCTGCTGCATGCACAATCATTCCCTTTTAGATGTACGACTCACATTTGAGCAAGTGTTACAGTGCTTATGGAATAATCCATGTCTCACAAAAAAATAACCATCTTTCAATATGTCAGAAACGTCCATTCTCCATTTACATGCAAACCATAACGTGACAACACACAAACCTTCTGTAAATATGTCCACTTTCAAATGTAATTACATGTCTTTTACTGACTCTATATAGGAAATCATAACAGAGTTCTTCCGATTTCACGCATCAAAAAAGTGATCCACCAACAAGAATCCACAATTAACTCATAGGGGCTCATTTTCGTGTTTTCCGAGAATTATGCAGAGGGCACCTGTTACATTTACACTTTTGAGTAAATAGGTTCCCTCTGTGTAATTTTCCACTTTTGCATGGTGGAGTGAATAAGTGAAGTGTACACATTTGGAGTATTTGTACACCACCCTTTTGCACTCCACCCTTCCTGCCATCTGTGCATGGCAGGTGACGTTTACAGTGGATTCCTATAAAACCTGTTTGTTTTTTGCTGGTGTAAAAAGCAAACAAATTCCATATAAATCCACAGAATTTGCGCTACAATGAAAATATATTCTGTCGCAAATCCTAGAGTATTTGCATGGTAGAGGGGAAGGGCGAGGCGGAATTCGGATCTGCGCCTCCTTTCCATCATGCAAATGGCTTAAAATGAGCTGTGAATAATTAAATCTTATGCGTGAAACTCTTATACAAGACTTTTACACATTAGATTTATGGTACGCCTCAAAGAAAATGAGTGCCATAGTCATGTTTGTACAAACATCATTGCTATGGACAGTTATTTTCAAAGCCCGCCTAACAAACGTACAACTGTTTAAATGACAAAAGTACAATGAAGATTTGAAAAAGAAGCCATGACATCATGTAATTGATGAAAAGGAGAACCTTTAATGTTGACCTCTGTAATTGTGTGCACATCTAAGTGAGCACATTTTTCTTGGTTGACATTTTCGAAACATCCAAAGTGCGAGCATTCCTCCCTGCTTAATGCCACTGCATTTGAGACTATTGTCATGTTGAAAATCTTGTGCCCGCCCTTCACACCGCTTTTACCCTTGAGCTTAGCACCAGCACAACTGGTGTGGAGGAGGGGAAATTTCCGTGCAACAGAGGCCCCATTAACCTGAAATAACTGAAAACTGTCTACAGAAATAAATGCGGCAACTAACACTATATAAACTCTGTATTCAAACCCACGGATGGTGAAAAAGCTCCCGAACCGATCCTGGTCTAAAACCCAGTCACTTTTCTCTTCCCTTCTAGCTCATACTGTGTGAGCCCCAGTCCCTCTCCACACCTCACGGCTTTGCATAACAATAGTAGAGCTGCAGAGTCTGCCCCTCCCAGAGTCACTGTACGCTCGCCTGATAGCGAGCAAGAGAGGCCTCTTTCCTCTGAAGATTTTTATCTTGACCAAAATCTGCATAGCTACCAGTTAGGGTGAACAGGGTTAGAGCACACATTGCTCTGTCTCGGCTGGCTGTCTTATGTCGATACAACGTTATTCATTGTTGTGTGCAGGATTTACAAGAGGGAATTAGAAACGGAAATAAAAAATTTAAGTGGAGAGGAACTGGAGGAGACGAGTAAAACGATAGGGTGGAAAGGGATGGAGAACGAGTGCAAGATAAAGGACAGTGAGTGTGAGAGACAAGAGTATGAATATACAACAGAGAACGTGAACGAGAGAACGTGAGAGCAACACAGAGGGGGGTTACAAATAGCGAGGCACAGAGTGAAACAGGCATATTTGAAAACAACCAGAGAGGGGCACAAATACAAGAACGTGAGACAAATAGAGATGGACATCAGGGCCACACAGATAGACTGTCACAAAAGGAGAGCGGCAAAAAAGAGAGAGACAGAGAGGAGCCACAACATATAGGCAGAAAAGGAGCAAAAAGACAGTGACATAATTAAAGAAAGAAACAGAGACAAGGACAGATATAGGACGCACTGAACACGGTAAGGTTTAAAAGGAGGCAAATAGAAGGAGGGCGAGCATGAGAGTGTGTGAGAGAAGAGCAGTGGAATGAGAAAGAAAGAAGGGGAACAGAAGGGATTTGTATAGAAGAAACTGAGATATTGAAGCAAGGGAGAAAGAGAAAGAGGAAATTATTGAAAGGGGGGATTCCTTATACATCTTACAGGCTTTAGGGATTGTGCTCTCCTCTGGGTTTTCGTTTTGTAAACCATTACAATGGTGTATACCAAATCAGTAAACAAACGGAAACATCTCATTACTGAAAGCCCACGGCTGGCTATTGTTGCACTGTTATTATGGGTTTATGCACTAACTGTAAATGCAACCAACAGAAACCAAGCATAACACTATATTTATTTTATTTGGCATTTATGGCAGCACACCAAACCCTCACGCATCATGGCGCTTATTACAGCAAGTGCGAATTGATAATTTTCACAGTGCAGGACTACGCACAACGGTTGCAAAATACACGTGGTTCTTGAAAAGCATAATCTGGCAAATCCACGCCTACAACGCCCCCACAGGGGGCTACATCAGGTATACAGATATGCAAGAGACAGAATCAAGTAGGTGCGTAGTCTGGCAGAGCCACACCTCATGGTACGGGGCTACATCAGGTATACAAATATTTAAGAGACACAATCAGGTAGGAGCATGGTCTGGAAAAGCCACGCAGCAGTACGGTGGAGCTACGTCAGGTGTACAATATGGTTGCAAGTCAGTTACAAGTTAGGAAGCGCAGGAGGTAGTGATACACTTACAGCAGTAGGCTATTCAAGCAGTTGAAGTGGTGAGCATTGCTTGACAAAAAATCTACAGGTAAAGGCACCCCTCCAGTGAGCACAAAGCAGTGCTTTCTGCCATGGAAGGCGGCGGCCATCTTCAGAGGGGGCATCGGTCCCCCGCGCAATGGAAAGTGCAGCCTCCATTCTGAATAATGGTAGGTAGAGGCAGCATGGTGCGTGAGAATGCTGGGCACAGACAGGATCTCACCTTACACAGCGACCTTCCTCGGCAGACAACGCCGGCTTCGGATGTTCTACCAGGGTAGGGCTAGTTTGTAACACACTGCTAATCAGGACTATGTACAAGTGCTGCACATACTTCATCAATGTTATTGATTAATCATTTATCATTGGCTAAATATGCTGTAAATGGCAAGTGTGACTTAAGCCTACCCAACATTCTGCCCCTCTTTCAGTGAGAGCAACACACACAGGACAGGGGTAGAAACATTTAATAAGCCAATTAATTGAGTAGAAAGCCAATGCTTCCTCAAATAAATAAAAATTACTGTGCTAATTGAGTCTTAATAATACTCCATATGAGAGGCATCACAGAGGCTGAATGGATTCACAACCAAGACCTTCTCACTCTGCAGTGCAGATGCCTTACATAGCCCTCAAGATAGTAGAGTGTAGCGTTACACAGGCCAGGAAAGAGGCCTTGGTCTGATTAGAAAGGAGTGACAAGGGCAGAGAGTCTCGGCAATGATATTTAAGTGTTTATAACAGGACAGAAACCTACCCTGGCCGGACCCTTACATAATCCCTTTGATGTTATGAGAGTACAGATAAAGCTGGGACAAGACCAGAGTGGTACAATGAAACATATTTCTTGTGATATCATTGCTTTTAAGATTGGGGTAAAATAATACCATCTATTGGGCATCACTCAGATGCTGGATTAACATGGTTAAAGGTGCTTTAAAAATTTTGAAACATAGGGACACAAAATGGATTCACTTTCTTTGGGATCAAACCTTCAATGCTCTGATATTATCGTCTACAAGAATATGTTAAGTACCTGGCACAGGACCTGTTTTCATTTCTACTTTGTGAAAGGTGTTTTGTGAATTTGGACTTGAGTATCTGCCAATATCTGTGGATAAATGTGAGAAACCAGTCACATTGTTTGATTCTAATATGTAGATATAGAGATTGAATCAGCATGGCAATCAGTACCATCCCAAACCATCTATGGAGATACTTTTGTGACACTTCCTTACCCCATGTGGTGCTAGCTGCACAAGGAAATAAGAGGTAGTGTATTGCATAGGCCACAGTAGGTTATTTTTGTCACTCACAACCCAATTACCAACAAACAGTGTTTGATCTTATTCCAGCACTTTGACTGAGGTTCCTACTCAGCCCTTTAAGATAGGTTAGCAATGCATTAGAGATAGATGGAGGATGTAGAGTTTACTCAAACATCAATAATAGACACAACTCAGGTAGTTGGCAAAAGATACTGTTTTAATCTCAATTATTAAAACAGGGAGTACAACGGACATCAACAGACATCCCTCATGATCTCTCTCAAGACTTCTCAAAGCATTTAGAAAAAACATACATTCTTATAGTAAAAAATCATCATAGGCGACGTTTTGACCTTCGAATTCACTAACGTCATCCTGCGTGGCAAACTACAAAACCTAGTGACAAATGTGATAGGTTCTACAAGGATCATCTAGGTATATGACCCATACTCGTCTAGGGCAGTGGAATTATGTGATAGGTCTCTTAACATCAGGTGGGGCAACCAAGCCCTTCCCCAAAATCTGTCACTACAAACGGTACTAGATACACAACGTCCAATTGGTTATACAACTATAGGACCCTTAATTACGGAGTCCTCTATCATTGGTTACACTTCTGACCTCTGTCAGTGCTCTCTCAACCTACGTTGGTAATATGCATGCTGAACATCCAGGTGCAGATGAGCTAGTCTTAAGCATAGCTTCCCACCAATTAACATTTCCATCCATCATCACCTCAGTGGTCTACTGTCAATTAGGTCTTTTGAACTTGGCCTTGAACATGTTCTTTGCTCCGGGAAATTCAGGAGAGTGAAAGCACACTCTGCCCTCGTGCATAGGTGTGACCATCATGCTCGTCCAACTTCTTCTCCCCACGTGACTAAAGACCACAAAATCGAGCCTTCCAGTGTATTAAAATAGTATTCTTTAATAGACCTCTGACGTCTTCTTGTTTTTGTCCATGCCTTCTGAACAGAAAATTCGTTCTTTCTCACGATTTGTATCCAATGTCAGCTCAACCCAGTCTGATATGGCCTTGGCTTCTTGGCTCATCCAGTTTTGTCTTTCCGGGTTTTCTCCTGCAAATCACTTGTTTTTCTGACTGCGACAAATGAAAGCTTGCTCTTTCTTCTTTTGCTCAGCATTGCCCTGATACGTAATGGGAACATCCATCCTATACTGACTTTACTGTATATATGTTTATATGTGTACATGTTGGTGCATGCCGCAATCTATAACGCTAGCCTTTTAAGAATATTTCATCTGCTTGTGTTTCTTTGCATGTATACACGTGTGAAAATAGCTCAATCTCTCCCTTATGTCTGCAGCATAAGTTTCTTCATCTTGATCCCAAGATGTCCTCAATCTTGATAGTTTCTTGATGCCTTATAGACTAATGTGCATCCTTTTGGTTTCTACATATCTTCTCCATTCGTCAGCATTACTCTGTTATGACGTCACTGGTGATGGCGACATCACCATTCTTCTTCGTCATTCATTTTCACTGCTTCTTCAGGGATTTCATTCAAACGACCATCATATTGTCTCGTACGCAGGTATGGTTTTCTCAATGGGAAATTTGTCTCCCAGATTCTCCTAAGTATCAGTACTTTTACTGGAACTGCACATGTTTCCCATTCTGGGACCCAACATACAGGTGCTGCGGGTGAGATGGATGAGGTGGGGGTACTTGGCTCCTTCTCTACACTCCCCCCTCTGGGCTATTCATCGACCACTCTTCCATCATTTCCTGAAGAACTGTTTCTTTGGGACCCATATTTTTAAGACTTCTTTCAGGCATCCAGTCGATTTCACATGCTCATCCGTGTTCCAATTCATGAGCATGCACTGTCCATTGGTACTGCAATAGATCCATCTTCCCACATACTTATTATGGTTCTTAGGAAACCGGAATTCTGTTCCCTCAGGTGCATGGATACTAGCCTTCACAAAGTCTCTGATCTCTTCATTTATCAGTTCTTTGGCTTTCCATCCTTCTTCAACATCAATCATAATTTTCATCCCTATGGCTTTCTTTGCTGTCTTTTTGAAATGCGTGATTATTATCTTGATCACACAGCATCCTAGCAACACCACCACAATCAGGGCTCCAAGGAACATGAACATGTCCGCCATCCATTGTGGAACCCAGGAAAACAGTGATCCAAACTAGCTGCCATCAGCAAGGTCTTCTACTTCGTCTGTCATTTGGACATGTAGCTTTGTCAACATCTGTATGGCCTCTGTCAAGGTGTCATTCCTGTCATCATGAGAAGGTATGAATGTGCAACATGATTCTGCAATTTTTGCACAAACACCTCCATTCATAGCTGTGATCATATCCAAGACATATCTGTTCTGGAGAGTCATCAGTCTTATGGCTTTCAGCTCTTCCTTGATGGCATTGAATCCCTTTATGGTTGTGTTGATTGTCTGTAGCAATTCCGATCTGGTTATTTGTAACCATTTCAAATTTGCTCTTACCTGGATTCTTGTCATAAAGATCAATGTGAATACGGACGAAGTCTGGCTGAACAATCTATGTTCATACGGAATGGAATCAAAGGCCTCTATGGACTTGGCAGAGAAATAGTTCTCCCTCTTTATTCGTTTTATCAGCTTCACAGATCTCCTCTTCCCCAGGTGAGCATCTGCTTTCAGGAAACTGTCAATGTTCAAATTACTTTTAGGAATCACCAACGCTGGAACATGAACATTCACCAAAGTGCATATTCCTCCCCAGTCTTCAGGCAACTTCATATATGCTCTGGATCCACAGGCCCAGTAGTGATCCATGATCACTGCTGTTCCAATTTTCATTCCTTGTACATCAAAGATTCTCCCACAGGGGCGTGGCCAGCAGCGAGATGGGAAAGACGTGAGTCTCTCCGGCTCCCGTGGCCGCATCACACATCCTGAGGAAAACGCCTGATTTCTGGCTAAATTAGGTTCCAGAACACTCCTGTCGGGTGCCGGACACCCTCGTGCACAAGCTGGGAAGAAAGCAGCTCAAACCGTGACCGAATCCCCGAGCTGGAGCTCGAAGAACTTTGTACGAGCGCCAAACCAGCCCGCCTTCAAGATGGCCACCTGCAGACACTGAAGCCGGGAAGCAGAGCTCCACTGAAGCGGTGCCCTGCTCGCCGCCTGTCCACTGGTGTCGGCGGAGGAGAAGCGCGGCCCCCCTGGGAAGGCTCCGGCGGTGCTCCGATACGTGGGCGGACCTCGGCGCACCTGCGCGCCCCTGTCGTGGTGAGACACCCTCGGCGCCGCAAAGGAGAGCCGTGCACCCTCCCAAGCAGCGCTGCGGGAGGGGCGGATGGTGACAGGGAGACTGAACGGGGCCTGCGAGTCGAGGCTCGGAGGACCTGCGGTGAGCGGCTGCGGCACTGCTTGTTGGAGCCCGCCAACAGCCTGATCTCACAGGAGCCTGGAGGAGAGCGACGCACACGCCGTTCGACGAGCGGGGCCTGCAGACAAAGACACCACCCGGGGGAGGCCTGCGGCGGCTGAGCACCACACGCAAACAGCGGACACGCTATTGGAGATAGGAGAACACACGAACTGCACCACCCAAATAGGCCCACCCCAGAAGTGAGCGGGCCGGTCCTCGGAGGAGGCTGTGAGGCCGCGGAGCCACCTGGCCGCCATACTACCCACACTGACACTGACCTGGGCGGCGAGGGGGCCCACGGCAGGGGAAGGTCACACCCATAGCTAGAGGATTGCAGCCCCACGGGCAGTGGCTATGAAGCGGTAGTACACCACCCAAACAAAGGCCACCCGACCCGGAGAGAGCCCCCCCATATGGTGTGGGCCCCGCACGCACCGCTCCAACCGCCAGGACACCAGGAAGAAAAGACCAAGGCCAGGGACTAAGTGCTGCAGGCCAACCGTGAGGCCAACCTTGAGGCAATCAGACCCAAAGTAGAAAGGCTCACTGCTGCCGAATAAGACACGGGGGGTCACGACTGGACCATACTCCGCAGAGGCCTCCAAACGCAATCCCAGAGCCAACAGCCCAAGAGTGGGTGGACAAAACATACCGTTATCCAGCTACCACAAAAAGATCACCACGCAAAGACCACAGACACAAGGTTCAACGCGAACCATGGGAAAAGACAAATCCAGAAAGCCGCCCACTCAAAGCAGAATGGATCAATACACCATTCCCCCACTGCAGGCCCCCGACTTACACGCGCTATCCTCAGAAGATGCAGAATCAGAACATATGATCTCCCTGAAGGACGTAATGACCGCCATTGCAGATTCCCGCACATCAATGAAACAAAAAATGGACGGGATCAGCATGGATGTGTCCCTCCTCAGGCACGACCTTCAAAAACTGACGGCCTGCACCGGGGAGGCCGAACATCGTATATCCAACACTGAGGATAGAATGAATACCGTGCAACAACAGCTCCAAAATGTCACATCTAAACTGAAGGTGCTGGAGGACAGAATTGAAGACGGAGAGGGTAGATCCAGACGCAACAACGTGCGCATTCTCGGCATACCTGAGAGAGCCGAAGGTCATTGCATGGAGCTCTTTTTGGAGCAATGGTTGACCGACCTGTATGAGCCGGACGCCTTCTCCAAGTTCTTCTCCATAGAAAGGGCACACGGAGTACCCACAGGCAGACCTCAACCCGGCGCGCCTCCACGCACGATAATCGCAAAGTTTTTGAACTACAGGGACCATGATGCCCTACTACAGTATGCGCGTGCGAAAGGCGCTGTCACATTTAACGGCTCCAAAGTTGCCTTGTTTCCCGACTACACCAGGGAAGTCCAAAAGGCGAGGCAATCCTTCGATCATCTCAAGAAACAACTGCAAACAATGGGAGTGAAGTATGGCCTGCTCTTCCCGGCGCAACTCAAGATATATCATAAAGGGACAACTGTCCACTTTAACGACCCCAAGGAGGCCTGGCGATGGGCTGAACAAAACATAGACTGAGAGTGGTCCACCCCCCGCAACGTCGGACGGAGGAACCGTAGGTCTCCACCAGACCAACAGCAAGAGGCCCGCCGACCACCAGCACAAGACCCGCCGGAGGACAAGTGGGGCTGACCACAGCCCCAATATTAGCCAGACGCCTGAAACCCCGTGGGGTTACCCAGGTAGAGACACAGAACCATTTATTTACACACGCATACGCAACACCAGGCAACACACACATACCTGATGCGGCCGCGGTACGCCCCAAAACCGCAACACGAGGAGAGCCCCCCCTGGGGCTGAATCGAATCCCACGTACATTACACGTAACTGTTCCCCTCCGGGCATACCTCGTGAGGAGGGCTTTCATCCCCTGGGTTGCTAGGAAGGGGGAAGCCAACTGTACTGAAAGTCAAACTAAACGCATATAAGGTGTCCAGTTGACGCTGAGGGGTAAAATCCCCCCCATCCCCCGGGGAGTGAAACAAATCCCACGTGTTGCACACGGGTAGTTTCCCACGGGGACCTCCTCTAGAGGAGCAGCACCCGCCCCCTTGGGCTCCATCTAGGGGAAAGTCACTTTCACCTGAAAGTAAGTTTAGTACATGTTAAGTGTCCGGTTGACACCATAGAGCTGTTGTTTGTGTGGGTGCACCTACTGGGGGCGCAAAAAGAAAAGGGTAACCCGCTGGTAACCCCAAGCCTTTCGCCACAGCACAATTTGTTCAGGTGGGCAACCTACAGATTTGGGCCTAGGGTGTCGAAGCCAGCAAGGAAAACAGGGAACCCCATGCATTTCCCAAAAGAGGACACCTGTGGGAATCCACAGAGGTCTGCCTTGCGCAAATTGCCCCAGTTTTTATTAGCCACAATCCCCGACAAAGTGTGATATTTGGTGGGGAAAAAACACAATGTTCACTTTGTCTGGGGTTCTGGGTAATAAATCCTGGGCCGCTTTGCGCAAATCATACCTCTGCGGATTCCCACGGGTGTCCTCTTTTTGGAAATGCATGGGGTTCCCTGTTTTCCTTGGTGGCTTGGACACCCGAGGCCTCTATCTGCATGGTGTGCGGAGAAAGTGTGAAATTCAGGTGTCAAAACAGACTTGGGGTTACCTGTGTTTTAGGCTTTCCCCTTGGCGCCCAGGTAGGTGCACCCACACATGTGAGGTACCGTTTTCATCGGGACACCTGTGGGAACGCGGGACTGTAAGCCAGGTGTTGTTGGCAGCGTGTTTTGATGGGTGAGCCGAGTGAAATGTGTGGAAAATGTGTTTTTTTCCCCCACGTTTTGGACTTTGCAGGGGTGCCTGGGTAATAAATTCTGGGCCGATGTGCGCAAATCATACCTCTGCCGATTCCCACGGGTATCCTCTTTTCGGAAATGCATGGGGTTCCCTGTTTCTCTTGGTGGCTTGGACACCCGAGACCCATATCTGTATGTTGCGCTTGTCTGGAGAAAGTGTCAAATTCAGGTGTCGAAACAGACTTGGGGTTACCTGTGTTTTAGGCTTTCCCCTTGGTGCCCAGGTAGGTGCACCCACACATGTGAGGTACCGTTTTCATCGGGACACCTGTGGGAATGCAGGACGATAGGCCATGTGTTGTTGGCAGTGTGTTTCGATGGGTGAGCTGAGTGCAATGTGCGGAAAATGTGTTTTTTTCCCCCACATTTCGGACTTTGCAGGGGTGTCTGGGTAATACATTCTGGGCCAATTTGCACAAATCATACCTCTGCGGATTCCCACGCGTGTCCTCTTTTCGGAAATGCATGGGGTTCCCTGTTTTCCTTGGTGGCTTGGACACCCGAGGCCCATATCTGTATGTTGCGCTTGTCTGGAGAAAGTGTCAAATTCAAATATCGAAACAGACTTGGGGTTACCTGTGTTTTAGGCTTTCCCCTTGGCGCCCAGGTAGGTGCACCCACACATGTGAGGTACCGTTTTCATCAAGACACATGTGGGGACGCGGGAAGGTAGGCCATGAGTTGTTGGCGGTGTGTTTCGGTGGGTGGCCAGAGCGAAATGTCTGAGAATTGTCTTCATTTCCAGCCAATTTCAGAGACATTTCCCTGTGTCCACTCACCGAAACAGGTCGCCAACAACAGATATCATACCTTCTTGCATTCCCACAGGTGTCCCAACGAAAAAGGTACCTCACATGTGTGGGTGCACCTACCGGGGGCGCAAAAAGGAAAGGGTAACCCGCTGGTCACCCCAAGCCTTTCGCCACAGCACAATTTGTTCAGGTGGGCAACCTTCAGATTTGGGCCTAGGGTGTCGAAGCCAGCAAGGAAAACAGGGAACCCCATGCATTTCCGAAAAGAAGACACCCGTGGGAATCCACAGAGGTCTGTCTTGCGCAAATTACCCCAGTTTTTATTAGCCACAATCCCCGACAAAGTGTGATATTTGGTGGGGAAAAAACACAATGTTCGCTTTGTCTGGGGTTCTGGGTAATAAATCCTGGGCCGCTTCATGCAAATCATACCTCTGCGGATTCCCACGGGTGTCCTCTTTTTGGAAATGCATGGGGTTCCCTGTTTTCCTTGGTGGCTTGGACACCCGAGGCCCATATCTGTATGCTGTGCGGAGAAAGTGTGAAATTCAGGTGTCAAAACAGACTTGGGTTTCCTGTGTTTTAGGCTTTTTCCTTGGCACCCAGGTAGGTGCACCCACACATGTGAGGTACCGTTTTCATCGGCACACGTGTGGAAATGCGAGAAGGTATAACATTTTTTGTGTTTGGGTGGTTTTCATAACGTTTTGACCGATTTGCTGGTGCCCTTTGTCACACAACCCTTTCATTTCCCAAATGTGACCTACATTTAGTCGCTGCTTTAGGCACCATACACTTTTGTAACCTGCACACGTCACCTACCTTTGAAAAGGTCTTTCCCAATTTACACATGCAAAGTGCGTCTGTTCAGGCCGTGAGCATAAAACTCCTGTGTACCATGGCTCAGTGTTTGGCTTGTGGTATGCTTGTTTTGCAAAACACTACAAAAAATGTGTGCTTTCCTAACTGCAAGAGTCGGGGGGAATGTAGTAGAGCATTGCTTTTCTCAAAATTCATAGAAGCCATTGCCGTACCAAGCCAACCATGTCCAACACATACCTTTTTTTCGGTCATTTTCCCGCTTTTCCCCCAATCTATGGCATTTTCCCCTACCTAGTGTTTGCCTGACCTACGCAAATCACCCCTTCCTAAACTTGGAATTTTGTCTACTTTTCAGAAATATATGCTCTTCTGTCCTCCAATTCAGCTTTGCTACCCCTTTCTTCCATTCCGTCCATGCATGTCCAATTGACAAAAATGGCCAAAATCGCCTACCTCTCACAAAACAGTTGATAACCACATCAAAATAATTTGTGTTCGTTTCCACTCAACCTGTTCTTGAAAGCCAGGAAATTGAGGAATTCAGCACAGCAAACCATTTGTTCCTAGTTCGTACAAGGAAAAAACCACAGGCTTCTTTGTACATCATTTTATTGGCATTTTTTGAAAAAACCAAAGATATTTGCGTCTTTTGCTTATTTTCTCTCACCCCTCTACAGCAACCTAGGATTCCTGGGTGGCGTTACGACCACCTATATGTGGGAAAATAAGGAGCCAAATTTGGCCGAGATATCTCATGTAACAAAAAAGTTACAAGGCATTGAATGGCCACATACCGAAATCACCAAAAAAGGCCCTGGCACTGGGGGGAAATACCCATGGCACTTAAAGGGTTGAAGGAGTGTCTTTGAAACAAGCCACAGTTCAAATGAACACTTTGTCTTTACTCGACCGCTTCTGTGTCCTTCTTCCTCATTATATACCTAGTCTGCACGTGCTGTGGTTCTTCCCCAATGCTTGCCTCGGATGCTTGCTTCTGATGCTTGCCTCCGATAGTTGCTTCTGATGCAACCAGAGTTGACGCCCGAGATATAGGGAGGTCTAAATATGAACACTTCACTTTCATCATGCACAACCCTTTTGTTTCATCATTTCTATTCAGAGTCAGTCTGGTTAAAAGACAACTCCTTGGGTTCTATAATGCACAAGGCTTTCCTCATGACGTATAGCCCAATATATTGTGACTCAATCATTGTTCCACCCTTCCCTGTGGGGCTTCCTTCTGTCTTGTATCATGATAGACTTCTATCATTCTTTTGCAACGCTTTTCCGCATCTGCCTTGACTTCCAAATCTATTCTAAATAGACCAACTATCAGCTCATGTATCAAAAAGAGCTTCTTCTAAACCTTCTCTTTCGTCACTGCTGGTTTTTAAAATGCTTCATCACTTGTTTGTCCAGGCAATCAGTGCCGTATACTCTCGTGTCCTCAATGCTCTTACCATTGAGTCTGCACAACTTCAACCATCCTTCATTAGCTCTATATGCGTGCTAACCCATCAGTTATTGCTTCTTCCCCTATTGTGTCTCTCCTTGTCCCTTAGGACTGTTAGAGATTCCATCTCTCTTAGTATCCTATTTGTAACACACTAGCTTTAAGGGAGACTTTAAAATCATCATTATGAAACAGCATCACTGTGGGGACTTTAATCTTATTCTCACAGAACATCTTTGGGAGAAGCTGAAATTCAGTGTCATGCCACATACCTCTATTGGGACTGTAACATCACCAACATCACACAACATCTCTATGGGGACATTATTATCATTATCACACACCATCTCTGTGGGGACTATAACATGTACATCACACACCATCTCTGTGGGGACTATAACATGTACATTACACAGCATCTCTATGAGGACCTGCACATTAGTATCATGACATACAATATATATTGGTACTTCAGCATCACCAACATAGAACACCATCTCTCTGGGACTTTACAATCATGATAACCACACACTGGGCCTCATTCCGAGTACGGGGCTAACCAATGGCGCTATTAACGCCTTGGTTGACGCCGTACCCGGACCGGCAGCGCCTTGGTGGATGGCGGAATTACTGCCCCATTCCAAGGTTGGCGGGGCGGTAATTCCCCATTCACCAAGGTTCTTCCCCATTCCCAAATGAGCCCCCATAGGGCTCAATGGGAATGGGGAAGATGCAAATAACGGTGACCGTTCATTACGGTCACCGTTATTGGCTTGGAGGCCCCTTTGCGCCCTCGACTTTAACACCTGCTCAAAGCAGGCGTTAAGGGCGAGGGCGCAAAGGGAACTCGGAGTATGGCGGTAAGGGATCACCGCCACCGGTCTCGTTACCGGTGGCCGCTATCCCTTACCGCCATACTCGGAATGAGGCCCACTATCTCTCTGGGGACTTTAATGTAATTATTATCACATACAATATATATGGGGACTTTACCATCAAGATAATCACACACCATCTCTCTGGGGAGTTTAACATCAAGATAATCACACACTAGCCCTCATTACAGGGTTGCCGGTTAAAGCCGCTGGTAGGTGGCGGGTTACCGGCAACCCTGTAACAACATTGCTAACAGCGTCTGCGCTTCAGTGAGAAACAAGCCGGTAGTGGCCTGAAAACCCGGCAGGACAGGCCTGCCAGGAGTTCCATGGCCCCTACCGGCATTCTCATAGTTTGGCGGTATGGAAAGGGTGGCGGTACGTTGCTACTGGCACCCTTATTTTCTGACCATCAAACTTGTAATGAAGCGCCTTATCTCTCTGGGGACTTTAATATCATTGTTATCACATACCATCACTCTGGCGAGGTTATTATTAACACACACCATCTCTCTAGGGACTTTAACATCAAGATAATCACACACTATCTATCTGGGGACTTTAATATCATTATTATCACATAACTCTAGGGACTTTAAAGTTATTATTAACACACACCACCTCTGTGGGGACTTTAACATAAAGATAATCACACACTGGGCCTCATTACGATTGTGGCGGTACAGTGACAACGGCGCCGGTAGTGCTGCCGGCGCCGTTGTCACTGTACCGCCACATTACGAGTTCTGCTCATGGGTGCCGCTCTGCATGCCTGGTCAGAACAGGCATGCAGAGCGGCACCCGCAAGCAGAACTGGATGGTTGCAGTGGTACCGTTATGAACAGTACCGCTGCTACTATCCTCCCCATTCCCATTGAGCCCTATGGGGGCTCAAATGGGAATGGGGACGTACCGGCTCCGGCGCAAGGGGAATTACCGGGCCCGCCGAAGTCGGAAAGGCCCGGTAATTCCCCTTTCACGGGACCCCGAGCCGGACCCGAGTTTGGGGGTAGCCATGCCAGTAAAAAGGCATGCCTACCTCCAACCTCGTAAGGAGACCCACTATCTCTCTGGGCACTTTGATATCATTATTATCACATACCATCACTCTGGGGACTTTAAAGTTATTATTAATACACACTAGCTCTGTGGGGACACAAACATGCTCGCGACCCCTAGAGTCAAAAGAGCCAGAGCAGGTGGGGCCAGCTTCCCATACCAAGCTGCATTACACTGGAATGCCCTACCACCACCCCTGCGAGCAGAAGTCTCTCACCTAGCATTCCGAAAATCTTTGAAAACCATGCTCTGACCATGCATGATTGACGATATAAATATAGCCCGCACCCCACCTTCACTGGAACGCTTGAAGGTGCCCCAAACATAAAATCGTTTTGAATGATTGTGTAACAAATACTGTGCAACAAATTCTCAATGTACAACAATTTACTGTCTTCTGACATTTAACCTATGTATGTAACCCTGCGTAACTAAGTCTGCCACAAGTAACAGTGCCATAATGCCTTTGGGCTGTATGTGCGCTATACAAATGTAAAAATAAATAAATAAATAAACATCAAGATAATCACACACTATCTCTCTGGGGACTTTAATATCATTATTATCACATACCATCACTCTGGGGACTTTAAAGTTATTATTAACACACACCAGCTCTGTGGGGACTTTAACATCAAGATAATCACACACTATCTCTCTGGGGACTTTAATATCATTATTATCACATACCATCACTCTGGGGACTTTAAAAATATTATTAACACACACCAGCTCTGTGGGGACTTTAACATCAAGATAATCACACACTATCTCTCTGGGGACTTTAATATCATTATTATCACATACCATCACTCTGGGGACTTTAAAATTATTAACACACACCAGCTCTGTGGGGACCGTAACATAATCATCACACACCATCATTGTGAGGATCTGGATATAATTATCATGACATACAATCTCTTTTGGTACTTCATCATCACCAACATCAAACAACATATCAATGGGTACTTTATCATTATATTAATCATGCATTATCTCTGTGTGGTTTATAAAACAACATAGGTGTAGGGTCTTTAACATGATTATTCATGCACACCATCTTCGTGAGGACCTGAAACCAGTATCATGGCATACAATCTCTATTGGGACTTCAACATCACCAACATCAAATACCATTTCAATGAGGACTGTAACATCTTCGTCATCAGACCAATCATAGAGCGTAGATGTGTTTCGGTGGACAATATGGTGACTGTGAAACAATGACACCTGTATTCAAATCACGTATTCCTTACCTGACCACAGTGTGTGATCCTGAGCCCTTCACCTAATCATTCTGTGCCCAGTTCTCTTTTCTGACACATTTGGAGTGTTTTATAATATGGTATAATGCCTGATTGAGCATGTTTTTAAGTGAATTACCTATGGAAAATACAACACCATTACCATCCATCTATTGTGTATTCCTCTGGTGCGGGCAGGTACTCATATTTAGAAATAGAACTGTGTATCTTACAAAGGTGTCTATGAAACAAACATTTAGCTATTTGCATAGGGAAAGATTCAATTCTAAATAAGAATAATGAAGTCCTCACAAGGATGGTAACACGCGTTCAAGTCCCCGCAAAGATGGTACCGTACACGCAAGTAAAAATAAGCATTTTTGCAAATATGAAGTTGGATCCTGTATTATGAATTTTTTCTGAACATAGTTCTGCTATTAGCCAATTTCTATGGGAAAACAATTCATTTTTGTCACAAGAATGCTTACAAAATTGTTTAACATTGATTTGTAGAGCGGAGGGCCAGTGTCCTTAACAATGAGTGAGAGGATGCAGATTAAAAACCAGATGAGTCAGGGGAGGTAGAAACATGAACTAGGGGCCAGGTCAGTAGAGCATGATATGGGGAGGGAATAGTAGAGGAAGTGCTGAGTTTGACCATTTTGTTCCAGGCAATGCAGGGTTCGTTGAGCTGGATGGCTTGCAGTGTGCCAGGTCAGCCACCTCAACTGCTCAATGAATTCCAGCTGCTGTCAACTTGTTCGTGCCCTGTGCTTAGCGTGGAAGCAAGGCGGGACGTAAGGATAACCAGGTTCCCCCTTTGTTGGGGCTGTACATGGCAGTCAGCACGTGGGGATCAACACTGCAGGATGTCATCAATTACTAGCTTCACTCCGATGTGTGCAGACCTCCCCAGGCCCCTAGGCTTAGTGGTGGTAATTCCTCATACCACTGCAGGAATGGAGGTGGGGGCAGCATCGAGACCAGATAGTAATGGGCCTTCCAGAGAAGTCCAGACTCAATGGGGGTCCACCGCCTCCCCTCTGCCCGCAGCATCAGCCGAGTTCAATGTCAACGCCCAGTCTGTAAGAGCCCTGCGCACCGGAGCCCAAGATTGCACAGGGTGGCTTGAGCAGCCATAGCTCGGTTTAAAGGCCCAGGGGACCCATCTCCAGTGCCTTTCAGTGCTGTTGCCTGCAAAACACGCAATGCAGTGTAATCTAGCCCCCGGGAACCCACTTACCACCCAAAAGCTTGCCCACTCCCTGCAGTCCACAAGAAGGCTTTCCTGCCTGGAGCCGCACACTAGTAATCAAATGCCTGGAATGTTCTACCAGACCCACCTTCTCCAGAGAGTTGCAGGCCCCTCATTCAGCCTGTGGTGCGTTCAAGGCAACTCCAGGCCAGAGAACATCCGGGGACCACTGCTCCCTTGCTGGTGTGATTGGGCTGCTCGTCTTTATGCAGCTCCCATCCGCCATCTGTGGATCAGCTCTCCAGCCGGCACTCACCTACCATGGTTCAGAGCCTCCTGGCAGCAGTGCAAGTTGTCACTTTCCCCTTGCAGGGCAGCAGGGAGCCCAGTACCTCGTCCTCAGGTCAGCCAGAGATGTCTCTTCTTAATTAAACTCCCACAGCTCCAAGTGACATTGGCGCAGCTTACCACCAACTCAGCCACGCTCCAGGCTTCCCCTCAGTTCCAAGACCACCAGTGTGTACGGGCCACGGGATCCCCTCCTGACCCTGCACTGGTCCTTACTGTGTTTATTATATAGTGTCGACCGACACTATTTTAGCGATAACATACGATTTCTACCAGATTTGCGGCTGGGAGCTCACAGTGGAGCAGCCATCTTGGCTATTAACAGTAAAAAAATAAAGGAAGGGAAACTCAATTTCAAATACTTCCTGATCTCATTTGCCTCTGAATCTATAGCTGAACTACTTAATTTGTTGGAGTATTTTAAGGGCCGAGAGAAAACAGAAGCCACCCTGAAGTGCATGAATTACACAAAATCGAAGCCATGACAATTGAGAGAATTCTAGTGATGTGAAAGAACAGATTCATTGGCAGAATGAGTTATGGAGACTAGGTGGAAACTAACAGTAGTTTGAGTAAAAGGTTCAAGTGATGACAGGGGAAGTAACTTCCCTCCAGCACAAATCCATGCATGCCATCAACAAAGACACACCCCTCAGCACAGGCCACATAGTAATAAGGGCACATGCCCATGACAGCTCCACTTTTTAAAGCTCAGCACAAAGACACAGACTGCACTCTCTCAAACAGGGATAGGGAGCCTAAAAGCGGTCAAATTGAATGCTATTTCAGACCTTTGAAGAAAGGTTTTGTTTTTCTCAAGTGATTTGACTCTCCAAAGAGATGGGAGATGGATCGCGAAATGAATCAAGCTGAGTCAGTAAATGTCTGATTCTGCTTGAATCGACTCTATGCAAGTGATTTCAATCCGGCACACACCAAAGTCAAAGCTCAGCATGTAGTGCACAACTGAAACCCTTATTTATGTTTGTCTAAAAGTTCAATATTCTGAACGATATACCACTCATATCACACCCTTCTCCTGGAACCCCCCCCCCTCCGGTCACACTGAACCAAGAATCAGGCTGGTTTGCAAAGGTAAATATTTATTGATGTATTCAAAATGTAATCACAATATGATTTAATAGGTACACAACAATCACCAATGAGGTGACAGAACACTGAATGATATCTTGAATACACTAGGAATAAGTAAGAACAAAACAAATGCAGCAGAGAAAATAATACTTTTGTTTTGGTTCAGATTAGATAGCACTATGGTTAGCAGTTCCCCATGCAACACCCCTCAACCCCCCCCAATAGGCAATGTAAAGAGATAGGAGGAGAGAGTAGGTATAGAGGAAGAGCACAAATCAAACAGAATATCAGTCCCACTTCCCCCCAACAAACACAAGAGAAAAATGGAATTGACTTTCAGCTGTCAGATTGGCTTTCAAGATGTCTTTAGAATGGACTGGGCAAAAACACCAAATATGGTCAAAATTGCTGTTATTGTATAAATTCTTATGGGAGCCACTTTGAACAGTTGCACACAAGCACAAACAATGATTTGGTCAGCAGAAAACAATGGAAATCTTAAGGTCCAAGTCAGAAGCAGTTTAGAACTATTTTACACGTGTAAACATTTCTCAAAATGAGGGAGTTATGGAGGTTTTAGTGAAAGTCGTTTTTGTAAAATAGGCGTGAGAATTTAAAACAGAAATGCACTTTTAAAAATGACAAATGGGTTTGCTTATACTAGGGGATGACTATGAAGAAGCGAATACCACACATGATTGTTACAGCCACTGGAACAAGGTGAACCACCTTTTAAGGAAAAATCGACTTCTCCAGATGAGAAAAGGATCAACGCAAAGATAGTTCTAACAAGACTGGCTCAGAAGGAAAGATAGGATAGGTTGGATAGGGATGAGACAAGGCACAGATACTCCTAACAATACTTGTTATAAATGAAAGATAGGATGGGTTGGAAATATGGACAAGACTATGCAAAGTACATCTGCTATGTGACACAATTCTTCCTATTTATCCTCACTGGATACATTTTTAAATGAGACTGTCAGCTCTGGTCAGGACAGGGTCTGGTCTAGGAAAAACAGCACCTCAGGCACGGGACTGGATCCTCTAGGCTGGTCGCCGGATTGGCACAGGATCTGCTCTCCTAGTCTCTGGGTATTTGGAACAGCTGGATGGCGAGTTCCTCAGGCAAGCCTAGTGGTGGCAAGCCAGAGAATTTCTGGATACTGGTTAAAAATGGCCTTCTCACACCACACAGCACTTCACTGAGTGGGGAGAATAAATTTGAGGATTGGGGCTTTGCTGGAAATTAATGGTCTCTATTGCTGGCAAGAGATTTGGCATCTGGATCTGGAAGAATATGTAAAGCTGGATGTAGAATGCTTGATCAGAGTGCTTCACCGGAATCAGGAAGGTGGCTGGATCAGTGAGGTCCTATGTGCTCTCAGCTGTCTCTATTTATGCCTTAAAAATGACATCACAAAGGGGTGTATGGGCCGGCTTAGCTAAGCTGTCCCTGTGAAAGATGATTGGGTCAGAGTCTGTTTCTCTCCTCCTATCGAGGCAGAGAGTAGAGTGTCATCTTTATGGTATAATTTTATGATGGTGAGAATCCACCCCTAGCCACTGGAACACAAATTCTAATTTTGGCAAAATACTTATTTACACATGTGCAACCTCTATAAAGATCACATACATAGATTGCATATTTTACATAGCAGCTACTCCTCAAAACCCCGTAGCTGTGGGATCTTGTTTCCGCTTTCTACAGAATTTTGCCCTTTTCACCATGTACACAATGTCCAAATTGTATGCAAATTTCCACAAATGTGCGTGTTTAACATAGAGATATGCATGTACATTTTCACAATTCTAACAGTAATACATTTTGCGTAAAATCACATATCTTGCCATTCCTGTCCAGAACATGTCACACAGTTCTGCCGTCTCTTCACACGTGCAGCCGGAAATTAAATTAACAACTCTATCATTTTTATATTTTTCACCATTTTGAATAGCAAGTTATAAGTCTTTTAAAAAGTGTTCTTTGTTCATGTTCAGCAACAGATGGTCGCTTGGCTCTGCCTCTTTTTGTCTCTCTGCAGTCCAGGAGCATGCTCCTCCTTGTTTGTTCCTTCCATAGGCCATTTACGACCCCCTTCACACTTCTAGTTTCCTGAGCTGCAGCTTGTCATTGTTCCTTTGCTCTCTGTAGTCCAGATTCTGTCCTACCATGCAATTAACACCACCCACAAGTTTCTGCTGAGGGGGAGGCCCTCTTTCTGGGAAAAAAACTGCTTTCCCAGTTTTTTTCAACTTCAGCCAAGCTAATTACTTCTTAAACTTAACAAAACCCACATTTGTTGCATCACATACAAATACATTTCTTCCTTGGTCTTAAAATCTGTGGAATCAAAAACACAACTAAAATCAGTATTCCTTTTTGGCAACAATCCTGTTTATGTTTGCTAATTAAGCAGACTTTGAGTTTTAGGTCATTTTAAAGCTGCCTTAGTACTCCTCTGACAGCTGTCATTCAGGTCGCTCCGAGTACTGCACCCAGATTTTGGCATGTTTCATTTGATACATGGATTTTAGCACGAGGCAAGATTGTGGATGTTGAAAAGGATTGTGTTATAGGCTTTTTGGAGTTTTGGGGCAACAAAGCAAATGACAATTGTAGGCACATTTTTGGGTTTCCCTTTCAAAGTGACGCTTTTCTCTCCGCACTCTGCTTGCTGACCCTGGGACCCACTGGCACATTTCTGCAGGGTGTGCTCCACTCCACTGCACATGCACCATGGGTGGCAGGTTGTGCATCTCTCTTTATGTTTGCTGAAGCACACGGTTTTTGTAGGATTTGGTGCGCACAAGGGTTTTGCCACCATTGTTGCTGTTTCTTTCCCCACAACTGGCAGGGTGATGCCGCATAGCATAGCAGAGTGTGTCACTACATCCCACATCTACCCAATTTGAGTCTTGGGTCACTTGAGCTCTAATTGGGCTAACAAATATTAAAATCCAAGTGGATTCAAAGAAAGGATGGGGCAGATTCTCAAGAAACATTTGGCACAAGTGATGAGATGCATTTGCTCATCTCAACACGTGTGCCAAATATTCTTGTGCTCTATTCCAAAAGAGCGTCCGACTCTGAATATGTGCACTTACTCAACCCATTTGCCCCATTGCACCAAATAGGGGGGTGTTTCTGCGCGTTTCAAAGCACATTCTGAATCCACTAATGCCGAGAAAATAGTCACATTCCCCTGCACCTTTTTGGTCATTGCTGACCCTTGCCACGCATTTTCTTTTACATGAAACAGTAGCGGTATGAACCACTGCTGTCCCACTTAAATGTCTACCCCTTAAACAGGGGTTGACATTTAAGGGATATTTCTACCCCTTAAATAGGGGTATAAATAAATGTTTTTACATTTCATAGTCCCCATTACCATTGCACCCAATGGGGATAGGTGGTGCAATTGCAGCCAGCGCTAATACTGCTGGCGCTAATAGCGCATAAGATGCCCATTCTGCTGGCACATTTACGTCCAGCTCTAACCTGGATTTGAATGCGTTGAGGTAGGGCCATAGTCGGGATTGGGGGGAGTGGTAAAGCTGTGGTAATAGTGTTACTGCTCCTGTTTTACCATTTCACCCAACTCCTGATGAGGCCCTTAGTGTGCGTTGACAAGATGTAATGTATATTATACTTCACATGCAAACTACCAGCAAACATTTTAAAAGAAATGCTCACTTTCTATGCAAGAAAAAGTTCCTGTAGTCCCAAGGTGTCTTTCTGCAGTGGAAATCCAGAGAAAGCTAAAACAAAAATGTAATACGAGTGCAGATTGCAAAAGTCCCTCACATTGCAGGCTGAGAAATAAATGCATCAACTTTGTTCACTGAAGCCGTCACCCATCAAAAGGGGGTGCACTGTGGCAATTCAGACCCCCTTATCATCTGAAAAAACAAACAGCAAGTAATTACAAGTGTATTTTATTAATGACTGGAAGAAACAACCCTGCACTTTCAGTCCAAAAGCACACTGAACTCTGATCAGTAAAACACACAATGTCAAGGAATAAAGGCCGATGATAGAAAATGCAGTATGTGAGTTCATTACAGCCAAGGACAGTTGGCAAAATTCACAAATGGCATCGCCCACTCTCAGCCTGGTTTGAGCATCCCAACTGTTCACAACTGCAATAAAATGCGTCCTGCATGGACGGTGTTGGAAAACAAACTTTCTCTAGACTTGCTGTCTATGAAAGCATGGCTCTCGTCAGGATAATTGTCCCTGGCTGGTGCATGACCGGAATGTGGGGGGAGCTGTGAAAACAGGGGCTACAATCAGGGCAGAACTCTGAAAGAAATACAAGAAATAGAATCTTTTCAGATCAAAATAGTGGTCCTCTTCAGATAAGAGGACAGGGGGCCAGATGTTGGTAGTGGGGGATCTCTGTGTTGGCCAGTGCATCCCAGGTATTTACGATCTACAACAAACTTCAAACAAAAAAGAGGCTAACAAAAACATTGACCAAGAGTGAGAAATGGCCTGGATGACGGTTACTCATATTTGCACATATGAAGATTCCCCCTTAAATTTAAATTGACTATCACAAGTGTAGGCATTTTTCTCAACAACCAAAATACTTGATATATGTGTCAGTTTTTAGATACTTTGCAGCCAAATTTCTTAAAATAAAATTCATCCACCTGTGACTTAGGGGATTGTAATGTCAAGCTCAAAGGTGTTCCTGGCGGCTTTAAACATCTCCCTGATTTAAAGGTTGGCAAATTGGTGGGGGGGTAAAATTGGGTATTTGGGAATACATTGCATGATCCTAACGATTATGCTTTTTGTAAAAATGCTGGGAAATTGCCAAACAGCCATGCAAAATGGTGCAGACCTGGCTGTCGTTTTATTCCCCATGATAAGCTGATCTGAGAAAAAAAAAAATATATATATATATATATATATATATATATATATTATAGCAGTTACTAGTAAATCACAATGTGTTTGACACATTGCTAGATTTTTGCCAAGAATTGACCTGGGAACAAAAGGGGGTTTGAAATGGAAATTGTTATGTCTATTCCAGGCTCCTAAACCAATCCATAGAGAGAGGCAATACTTGGGAGGAGAGAGAACGGTAACTGTCCCATCCCGGTTGCAGGAACTCTTGCAGGACACTGCCCAAAATTTAAATCTTGACAGTGTCATAACTGATATATAAAGTGGATGTACTATGGGGTAGGGGACAGAGCTGCTAAAATTACTATCGGAGAGAGATGCTGAAACTTACTATCTGACAACTGCAGGGAAGCACCAGATGAGATTGATGAGAGTGCATATGGGTTGAGCTGTCAATTTCTTGGAAGGCCTAAAAGCTGTCTGGTTCCTATGGTGGAGAGCTGAGACCATCCTTGAGAGGGGAGTGACCAGGCCCGTGCCCTGTCCTTCCAGAGTCTCCTGTAATGCAGCTGGCTTTCCTGAACTTTAAACTGTGGTTTTCATTGTAAGTTGACTTGAACCCTTTGCAACCCAAAGGTGGGGGAATCTGCTGGCCTTAAATCCTTTCCCGTTATAGAGGGCGGGGAGGGCAAAACTGTGTACATCCTTAACATATTTAACAAAAATATTAATTTAATTAATTTGCCCTGGCAGTACACCACAGGGTGATTTTCTTAAAAGTCTAAATTATCAAAGCTTATTCCCAGTGTGCGCTGAAAATTATAGACTGTAATTTAATTGCGTAATGTCATTGGTGCAACTTCCCCAACACAGGCCTTTAAGTGGAGGGGGGTCTGAAATCCAAAATTCTTCATTTCATCCAAATTTGTATCATCCAGCTGCCCCAACACAGGCCTTAAAGTGGAGGGGGTTCTGAAATCCAAAATTCTCAAATCATCCCACTTTTTACCGTCCAGCATCCCGAAAACAGGCCTTTAAGTGGAGAGGGTCTGAAATCCAAAATGTACAAATCATTCATATTTTTCTGTACGACTTCCCCAACACAGAACGAAGTTAGGGTAGCGGGAGGGTCTAAAACAAACTGCTAAATCACCCTTTGTTTATTTTAAAGCAAAAGTGTGGGTGAAATAATAATTGCAATATGAATTTGCACACATTTCTAAAACTAAACTGCTAGCACACAGGAAAATCAAAAATTGAAACCCATTGATGTGATTTATTTGTGTAACACGAAGTTGATTGTGAGCCACAAAGAAGGCGGCGTGTGTAGTTTAGTGTGATTTCTATTACATATAATTATAATAGATGCAAATATATTTCCTTTACACTGGCCTGGTTCTTGGCTCATTGGTAGCTCAGGGGCAGGGATCCAAGGGGCATGATATGAGGCTGAAATAGGGCTGAATGAAAGAACTGACATTAAAAGATTATCGTGTGACACTTAGCTTGTGTTGGGAAGAAACACCCTGTGTTGAGTGTGGCCTCTCAATAAACTGTTAGAGTGCAATTTTTTCAACTGTATTTGTCCCGTTCTATTTTTGCAATTTTGTCCTGTATCCACCTTTATTGTTTATTTTATTAATAAACAAGTTACAAATGGTATTGTTTCACATTTATTGAAATGAAAAAATTTATATTTTTAGTAAAAATAGCACAACCACAAGCCTATGGTAAGAACACAGTGCCGGGTTCCTGCATATCAAATCCAAGTACATTCTAACTATGAAGAAAATAGCAACTACTCCTGTGACTAATGTTAACCTGGAACACGTCATGGCAGAAATTTAGACAGCTTTAAATCGGATATCAGTTAATTGTTTTTCACTTCACAAGCTGCCAGTGTGCAAATGCATGACTGGCAGCATGATGATTTATGCAGGGAGACCTGAGTTTCTGGTGTTTTCTGTTTTTATAAATAGATTCAGATAAAAAACAGATTGGTTTCTGTCTGAATTTATGAGCAAAGAAAGCAGTAAAAATGAAAAACCGGGACCTAAATAATCATACAAAAAGACACTACTGTTGGTTTTGACAGTAAAACAAAAGCATGCCACAGTAACAAAACATGTCCAGACTGGCTGCACTAAGTTAGGCGAGTGCGGCAGTGGAAGAACACTCAACATGTTTACTTTTCAATTGATGACAGTAAATAATGCCATGCCACAGTAAGAAAATGCATCCCCACTGGCTGCACCAATACATGCCAGGATAGCCAGATGATAACATTACTCATGTTTTCTTCAGCCTTGATACCCAGTAGAACATGCCATGTCACAGGAAGAAAGCATATATAGACTAGCTGCAACAATGCCGGCCAGTCTAGCCACACAGTACCACTTCTAATGTTTGCTTTACCCTTAAACCCCAGTACAAAATGCAATGCCATAAGTAGCCAGCAGTCCTCCATCCCTAAAATTAGAGGCCTGTTCATAGCCCTTCATATTCCCAATTTCACAGAGTCACACAGCATACACAATTCAAATACATACAATATACAATTTATCAATCACTATATCATTCACCCGCACATTGTGAGATCACCTATAGAAGTACTAATTTTGCACAGTCTGAGGACCTTTTTTGGTGTTGTCTGAGCTATTATAGCCGATTTCAGGAGAAGGCTTGAAACGCCCCATGTTGAAAATTTGACATTCATTAAGATTAAGTTGTGCTACAATGAGAACGCTTATGCCACAAACACCTGGCCATAGTTGTAAGGTTTAAGTCAATGAAAATGAAGGGCAGCATGGATGTTTAATGGGGCTTTTGGTTGTGAAATAATTAGCTCTAGTGACTGACTGCTGGGCAGAGATCACCATGGAAATGTTCATGTTCTCCATGTTGCATGATAGCCACAAACATGTGATTTTGTCGAGTTCTACCTGGTATACAAGAGTTGCAAACATGAGAATGTTTTGGATTCACCCTGCTAAATCAGAGCTGCAAACAAGGAAATTGTTTTCAGTTTTCACTGTCGCACAAGATTCACAAACATGAGAATGATTCAGGTTCTACCTAATATATGAAAGGTGCTAAAACATTCATTGTGTGTGTTCTCCCCACAGCACGACAGCAGCAAACATAATATTTTTCAGGTCTCCCTGCAACATGATGGGTAGACATTACATTTGTCTTTTGGTCTCCCTTCTACCCATTAGCTGCAATCACACATGCTTCTCTTTATCAACCTGCAACTATCTGATCTATCTATACAACAGCTGCAAGCTGTTAATATTTCCAAGGGTCCACATTACATGTTACTATTTCTCAGAGTCATCCTGTGTCAGTGTCTCTTGAATTTTAGGAGTTTAATTTAAGACACGAGAAAAGCTTCCCATGCCAACAGAAAGATGTCAGGGAAAAGACTTAAAGGGCCTCATCACGAGTTGGGCGGGATCCCGACTGGCATACCGCCCAACTTTATTTGCGTTAGCGCCCACCCATGCGGCAGTATAATCGCCGGTTCACGGGTTGGGTGCTAAACATTACTCCCCATTCCCCATTGGGTCCACCAATAGGGAATTTCCAGTGCAATTACTGCATGGTAATAACGCTGGCGGTAATTGTGCTGAGAAATTGTCATTTTTCTGGCTTTTGTACCCCCCCCCTGCACAAAGCTGGGGGTAAACACGCCAGACTCGAGATTGGGTGGAGCAGTAAACCCTGTTACCAAACATTTAAGGGCTACTGCCCAACTCGTGATGAGACCCTTAGTGTCCATTGAAAAGATGTAGTGTATATTACACTTCACATGCAAACTACTGGCAAACATTTGAAAAGAAAAGCTCACTTTGTTTCCATGAAAAAGTTCCTGTAGTCCCAAGGTAGACTATCTGGGTGTCTTTCTGCAGTGGAAATCCAGAGAAAGCTCCAACAAAAATGTAATCCGAGTGCAGATTGCAAAAGCACATTACATTGCAGGCTGAGAAATAAACGCGTCAATTTCTTTCACTGAAGCCGTCACCCATCAAAAGGGGGTGCACTGTGGTAATTCAGGCCCCCTTTTCAGCAGAAAAACTAACAGCAAGTAATTACACATGTATTTTGTTAATGAATAAAATAAACAGCCCTGCACTTTCAGTGCAAAAGCAAAGTGAACACTGATCAGTAAAACACACAATGTCAAAGAATAAAGGCTGATGTTAGAAAATGCATTTTGTGAGTTAATTTCAGACACAGACAATGGGCAAAATTCACAAGTGGCTTCCCCCACTGTCAGCCTGGTTTGTGCATCCCAACTGTTTACAACTGCAATAACATGTGTCCTGCTTGGACAGTGTTGGAAAATCAACTTTCTCTAGACTTGCTGTCTTTGAAAGCTTGGCTCTCTACAGAATAATTGGCCCTGGCTGGTGCATGACCGTAATGTAGAGGGGAAGTGTAAAAAAAAGGGGCTGTAATCAAAATAAATACAAGATATAGAATCTTTTCAGATCAAAATAGTGGTCCCATTAAGATAAGAGGACAGTAGGCCATATGCCTGCAGTGGGGGATCTCTGTGTTGGCTGGTGCATCCCAGGTATTTACGATCTGCAACAAACTTCAAACGACAAAGAGACTAACAAAAACACTGGCCAAGAGTGATAAAAGGCCTGGATGATGGTATACTCATATTTGCACATATGAAGATTCCCTCTTAAGTTTAAATGGACTATCACAAGTATAGGCCCTTTTCTCAGCAACAAAAAGACTTGATATATGTGTCATTTTTTTAGATACTTTCCAGCCGAATTTGTTAAAATAAAATGTATCCACTTGTGATTTAGGGGATTGTAATGCCGAGCTCAAAGATGTCCCTGGCTGCTTTAAACATCTCCCTGATTTAAGGGTTGGCAAATTGGTGGGGGTAAAATTAGGTATGTGGAGAATACATTTCATGATCCTAACGATTATGCTTTTTGTAAAAATGGTGGGAAATTGCCAAACAGCCGTGCAAAATGGTGCTGACCTGGCTGTTTTATTTAATTCCCCATGATAAACTGATCTGAAAATATATATATGTTATTGCAGTTACTAGTAAATCACAATGTTTCTTGACACATACCTAGATTCCTGCTAAGACTTTACCTGGGAACAAAAGGGGACTTCACATTGAAGTAGTCATGTCTATTCCAGACTCCTAAACCAATCCTTAGAAAGAGGCTGGACTTGAGAGGAGAGATAAGGGTAACTGTCCAATCCAGGTTGTGGGAACTCTTGCAGGGCACTGCCCAAAATTGAAATCTTGACTGTGTCATCACTGCTCTATAAAGTGGATGCACTATGGGAGAGGGGACAGAGCTTCTAAAATTACTAACAGAGAGAGCTGCTGGAACTTACCATCTGACACCGGCTTGGATATACCAGAGGAGATTGCTGAGAGTGCATCTGGATTGAACTGTCCAATTCTGGGAAGGCCTAAAAGCTGTCTGTGTCCTATGGTGGATAGCTGGGACCATCCTTGAGAGTGGACTGACCAGACTCATGTCCTGTTCTTCCAGAGGCTCCTGAAATGCAGCTGGCTTTGCTGAACTTTAAACAGTGGTGTTCAATGTAAGTAGACATGAACCCTTTGCAATTCAAAGGTGGGGGAATCTGCTGGCCTTAAATCCTTCCCCGTTATAGTGGACGGGGAGGGCAAAACTGTGTAAACCCTTAGCCTATTTAAGGAAAAAATATTAATTTCATTAATACCCCTTGGCAGAACACCACAGGGTGATTTTTGTTAAAATTCAAGATTAACAAAGCACATTCCCAGTGTGCACTGAAAACTATAGACTATGATTTATTTGGGTAATCCTATGGGTGCAACTTCCCCAACACAGGCCTTTAAGTGGAGGGGGGTCTGCAATCCAGAATTCTTTATGTCATCCCAATTGTTATCATCCAGCTGCCCCAACACAGGCCTCTAAGTGGAGTAGGGTCTGAAATTGAAAATTCTCAAATCATCCCACTTTTTACCATCCAGCTTCCCCAACATAGGCCTTTAAGTAGAAAGAGTCTGAAATCCAAAATTCTCAAATCATCCCACTTTTTACCATTCAGCTTCCTGAAAACAGGCCTTAAAGTGGAGGGGGGTCTGAAATCTAAAATTATCTAATCATCCCAATTTCTTTCTGTCCAGCTTCCCCAACAAAGGCCTTTAAGTGGAGGGGCATCTGCAATCCAACATTTGCAAATCATTCAAATATTTCTGTACAACTACCCCAACACAGACCAAAGTAGGGGGTGGGTCTATAACAAACTGCTACACCACCCGGTATATGCTTTAAATCAAAAGTGTGGGCAAAATAGTAATTGCCATATGCATTTGCACACATTTGTAAAAATAAACTGCTAGCCTTTTAAGCACACAGGAAAATCGAAAATTGAAACCCATTGATGTGATTTATGTGTGTAACAAGAAGTTAGTTGTGAGTGACAAAGAAGGTGGTGTGTGTAGTTTCGTGTGATTTCTATTACATATAATTAAAATAGATACACATATATTTCCTGTACACTGGCCTGATTCTTAGCTCATTGGTAGCTCAGGGGGTGAGATCCAACGGGCATGATATGAGGCTGAAATAGGGCTGAATAAAAGAACTGACATTAGCTGATTATAGTGTGACACTTAGCTTGGGTAGGGCAGGAACTTCCTTTGTTTAGGGTGGCCTCTCAATAAATCGTTACAGTGCACTTTTTCCAACTGTATTTGTCCCTTTTTATTTTTGCAATTTTCTCCTCTATTTATCCAACTTTATTGTTTATTTTACTAATAAACAAGTTAAAATTGGTATTGTTCCACATTTATTCAAATGAAAAAATTTGTATTTTTAGAAAAAAACAGCACACCCACAAACATATGGTAGAAACACAGTGCTGGGTTCTTGCACATCAAATCCAAGTACATTCTGACTATGAAGAAAATAGCAGCTACTTCTGTGACGAATGCTGACCTGGAACACGTCATGGCAGAAATGTAGACAGCTTTAGATGGGATATCAGTTAATTGTTTTTCACTTCACAAGCTGTCAGTTTGCAAATGCATGACTGGCAGCATTATTATTTATGCAGGGAGACCTTAGTTGCTGATGTTTTCCATTTTTATAAATACAGTCAGATACAAATACGGATTGGTTTCTGTCTGAATTTATGAGTAAAGAAATCAGTAAAAATGGAAAACCGGGAGCCTAAATAATCATATAAAAATATACTACTGTTGGCTTTGACAGTAAAAAAACTATGGCACAGTAAGAAAACATTTCCAGACTGGCTGCACCAAGTTAGGCAAGTTTGGCAGCGTAAGACGTAAGAATATTCATGATGTTTCATTTACATTTGACAGTAAATAATGCCATGCCACAGTAAGAAAATGCATCCACACTGGCTGCACCAATTCATGCCGGTCTAGCCAGACAATAACATTATGCACGTTTTCTTCAGCCTTAATAGCCAGTAGAAAATACCATGTCACAGGAAGAAAGTATATCTAGACTGGCTGCAACAATGCAGGCCAGTCTAGTCACACAGTACCACTTCTAATGCTTGCTTTACTCTTGAGCCCCAGTACAAAATGCAATGCCATAAGTAGTCAGCAGCCCTCCATACCTAACATTAGAGGCCCTTTCATAGCTCTTCATGTTCACAAGTTCACAGACTCATACAGCATACACAATTCACTTAGATACAATACACACTTTATCATTCACGCACACATTCATGCAGCATTCAGCCAACCCCTTCCATGCACGTACACATAAAAACAAACACATAAACATAGACACATTCCTAGAGCATTCAGACAAAACCTTCCATGCACGCATACATAAAAACAAACACATAAACATACACACATTTAAACGCAGACACATTCATAAACTTACACTCAGCTAACCCTCATTACACACATGCATACATACAAACAATGCACAAACATACAGATTCATAACCACTTCACTTATCTGCTCAAACCCTCACACAACTCCACTGCACATTATCGGATGGCCTGCCACTCTTGTTCTCTGAGCATGTCACTGAAGAGAGGAGACCTCCCCTGTCAGTTAGCGTAGTACTCCCACGCGCATATACTTTTTGAGAAATGAGGCGGTGGGGCCAATCTGCCTATGCACCTCCAGCCTCTCATAATTGTGCTCTACATCATTTGTGCAAAGTCCAAAGGGCCCCATGTCACAAAAGAAGAAAATACATATAGGCGCGCAAATCCTCGTTTTACATGCAAATAATTCCATGAATCATTGCCATAGTTGGGAACGTGCCTCTGCTCAGAGGCAAGCAGCACAGTTCCAATGCAAGCAAAGCAACTGGAATGACTGTGCTCCCTAGCACTGTGCTTTGGATGAAAGATGATATAGGTTTAGATTAAAATGCTAAAGTACATTAGCAAGGTGGCAGCATCCCCATAATAAAGGAGCCACCACTACTTTTGCCTCACGTAACTCTGGTGTGCAAATTAAAATAGTAAGCTTAAGTTTTACAATCAGAGAAAAAAGAAAGTTCAGTCCACTGTTTCTGGGGGAGAGAGGGGAATGGGGCAGGGAGCTGGAAGAAACAAAAGCTAATTTAGAAGAGCATTTACGAGCCGGCAGAAACAACACTCAGTATATAGGTAAATGATATGATATGATATTTTATTTGTATCGCGCTCGTACACAAGTATTTCAGAGCGCGACTAGGCAAGAGAGGGGAACAAGGGAGAACACAGCACAACATAAAAATGATCTTACTAGGCCCAGTGACATTGAGAACGCACAAGTGCATGGGAAAGGGAAAAGGGAAAAAGTGCATGGAAGGGGAGAGTGGAAAATGCAGAAGCCGAGGAGCACAGATAGATAAAATAAATAGAACATTGAGGCAAACTGTGGTAGTGCAGCCAGCAAGTGGCAAGTGCTGTTTTTAAGGCAGCAGACTGGGTAAGTCTGAATAAGTGCAGAAAAAGAAGAAAAATGGGGGGGGCTGTATGGGTACAGATACAGTCCCCAGTGCAAGGGGTGGCCAGGAGGTAGTGCAGGAAGGTGGCAGGGTGAGCACTTACCTGGGGCCAGGGGACAGAGGGTGGCCAGGTGCACAGTGCCAAGAGAGCAGATCAGCAGGGGAGAAGGGGAGCGAAGGCAGAATCAAAGGTTTTGAGGTGCTTCCGGAACCGGAGATGGTTCTCCTCAAGTTTTAGAGTGGCAGGGAGGCTGTTCCAGAGGGGGCCCCTAGCCGAAGATAGAGATCTACCCCAGCTCGTTTCTTTGAAAAACGAATGACCCTGAGGGGGTCAGGATATGAAACGTTCCTTGTCTCTATCACGGATATGAAACCTTCCTTGTCTCTATCACGATCCCCATAAAGGGGTCTTCCTTCATTACCCTTGCACAAAAGATCCCTTCACACTTCAGCAGGCCCCAGAAGGCCCTACAGCTGTCATGGTTTTATTACACAGACTCCTTCCCGACAATGAATGTGGAGAACAATAAAGCGCTTTTTATTTTTAATAAACCACAGGTTCTTTTTTTTTAGCAGGCCTTCAACCCGTCTCGCACCCAACCTCCAAAAACACCCTGTGTGACAATGGACTAGGAACCATGCCGGTGTGTATCGATAAGATATTTATTAATTCATTATTTAATGAAAAAGGAAAATAATCAATATGCAGCCACCAATGTTGTGGCAACACTAATGCAATGATCTGTACAGCACAATTAGGTTAAGATATCCTATTACAAGTCACACAGTTCTTTAATGGCAAAACAGACAAAAAGAAAAATGTTTACCAATTGATAGCACCAATAGTTTAGCAGTCCCCCCTGCAACACTCACACCCAAACATCAATTAAACTTGATTCCTTTGAATGGAAGGCAGCAGCTAGGAGTACGATTATAGGGAGTAAATCGGATTTGGGGTAAGGCCCACCACCACAGGTTGGCAAGCTAGCAAAAAAAGTGAAACCCCGTTTTTGGAGACAAACGGCAGAATTAGGTTTTGGTTCTTACAACTGCTAGGGGACAGAATGAAAGGAAATCTGAATAACTTACACTTTAGGAGATTTGAGAAAGTTTATAGAATACTAATCAGCACACCAAGGCAACAACAGACATGGAGTGGGAAAATTGGTTTGGGAGAAAGCAAATGCAAAAGCCGAAAATACATTGTCAAATGGAAATTTGTTTTACACTGGATTTACGAGTGGCAGCTCAGGGAAGGGGTATAGCTCAGAATAGGAAAATCGGTTTTCAAAGACACGGACAGAGGCACATAACAGATAGACTGGTAGGCAAAAGGGAATGCTCTCAATGGGACTATGATTTTGGGTTTTAATAGGACAGATGCAAATAGGAATTCATGGGGTAATGCACACAATACACGGATACATTCGGTTTTCAGTTACAAGGAGACTAATTCTTTTGAGGCAATACTTTAATTACTATAATAATTAAAGAAAGATACCAGGGACAAGAGATTTCATTTCAAATTTTAACACTCTTGAACCGTGAATTTCAAATAGGGGAATTAATTGATTTACTTTTACTTTACTCTTTAAAGATATGGTAAGGATTTACACAGACACAGAGATTTACCAAAGGGAATATGCTAACAGATACAGGCTAAACACAGATTTTTCTATGGGAAGTGACTGAATTACACTGGCAATTTGGGGTTTTCAATGGGGTTTAATGCTACAAAAATGAAGGGATTATGCAATTTAGGGCTGGGGTATTTGTTTACTTACAAAGTAAGCCTTGGTTTGGGATTCTGGAAAGCCAGCTGGATCTCAGGACACTCTGCACAGCTAGGCAAGGGGTATGTTCACTGCAATCTGCCTTGGTTTGGTTCAGCCGCCTTCTTTGCGTCCCCCTTCTCCTGTCTCACCAGATTTTTTGTCTGTCCTGACGTAGTACAGTCCCCTTTATAGAGCACAAATGACATCACTCACTTTACAATCTAGGGGGAGTACTCTGTTACCCCTACTGCTCGGATTTGACAGTTTACCATTCCTCTCTCCACTCCCTGGCATGATTGGTTCAAGGGAAGAGAGCACCATCTGTCTATTTGCATTTATTACCCTTCTTTTTTCTCTTGGTCACTTGTTGACAAAAAACAGTTATGTCTGATAACTTCATAATTCTACTAGCCCCTGACATATGAACTAGATATGTGGTTTTAGTTGGTCATAGGGAATTAGGTAAGCCAATCGCCAACTTCGTACAATGTAACATGGCCCGGTGGCACATTTTGCCCTCTTCACAAAATGTTTAACAGTTGTAACTCTGCAAATGATTAAGCATGTTCATAATTTCATTTTCCATCTTTTCACCAATTGTCATATTTGTCCCATTGTTAGATCAACCAGAAAACTATCTTAACTGGCCATTTCAGTCTCCAAATTCCTAGGAAAATGCCCTTTATCTCTTAAAAACCACCTGAAAATTACATAAAAACATGGCATAAGACAACATTATTTCTCATTTTAATTGCTGTGAAAATGCCTAAAAATGAAACCAGTCTTTTAATGTCAATTGGGAGGATCTGTCTCCCTCTGTGGGAGGGGTGCTTCCTCCCCCACAGCCAACTGTCTTTCACTGGCTCAGCCGGTGACCAGAGGTTTTTATGACCCCTTTGAAGTTGTCAGTTCTTTCTTTGTAGTGGGTGCAGGAAGGAGCTCACACCCCCTAGTCAAACTTTAGACACGCTTGCTTTCTTTGAAATCCTTGAGCCCTGCCTTCAAATCTGTCAGAACATGGAATTATGACACCCTCAGTAGCCTCACATTTGACTGCAGAATGGTTCACTGGTAGGTGCGACTTACAGTGGGAGCGGGCTTTTAATTGGGAAGTTTCCTGCTTTATCCCCAAAAAGTTTTTTCCGGTATTGTGTGCCTCTTCAAAGGTGACTGAAGTGTTGTGGGTGTAAACATAATGTACATTCCTTTAGTCAACCCCCAGAGCATATTTCCCTGACATTTTTCTTGTGCGAGCAGTGCTATCTTTTCACTGTGGCTTTTTAAAGTCATTTTTCTTTTTCACACCTCTGCAAGCCATTTTTGCATTTAATGTTTGAAATCCTGCCATGTAGGTCACAGGATTCTTACATTTCTCCTTTTTGAGTGAGTTTGCATTTTCTGTTAGTCCATTCACCACACCGCCTTCAGCATTCCACCATCACCCCATGATTCGTCCCCTCCTATCCCTCCATCTTTGCATCCTCATGTTTTACTTGCTGCTTCCCATCCATCTCTGCTTCCCCAGGTTCGACCTCCTGCCCATCCCTCTCCTTTTATTATCCTGCATCCACCTCATAATCTTTGTTCTGATGTCTCTCACCCGAAGCCTCCCACTACCATAGCTCCATAGCAGCTGCCACTACCTTGCCCTGCCCGGTTGCCACATCTTCCCGAAGTCAAGAAGCCACCACCTCTTCCCCATAGCATTTGATTGGGCTCACCCAATGGCTCAATGATACTGTTGTTAACCTGTACCATTTGTTCCTCAGCCTAGTTTTGTTCCTGTTCATCATTTGGCAGTCCTATGGTGTCACTGTCACGCTGCCACACCTACAACCTTAGATGAGAAATCCTTCTTAATGGCAAAGGGCTGTGTATACTCTGTAAGACATGCACCCAAACACAACCACCTCCTCCTCATTCAAAGGCGGATTGCTTTCAAAAGTGTCTGCTATGTCCTTTCTATTCTCCATAGTAACTTGTGGGCGGATTGCTTTCAAAAGTGTCTGCTCTGTCCTTTCTATTCTCCATAGTAACTTGTGAGGGAGACTGTTGGAATGTAAGCTTACAGCTTAGAGCATGATGTTATGTCATGGCAGTGTAAGCGCTGAGTGTGGTGATGTTATGGCTTAGTATAGAACGTGATGGTTGGTGTGTTCTGTAGGTGACCGTTAGGGGCTTGCCAGTGAGAGGGTAGTGCGTGCGTGTGGGGCAAGCCCAGTGTCTTTCTCGTTCGTGGCTTGTCATCCGTGTCCCCTACTATCCTAGTGTGTATCGTGAAGCAGTACAGGACTTGGAAAGTAAAGCTGCAGTAAATCCACCTTGGAGTCCCTCGATCCTTACTTCTTTACAGAGACCAAGGAAAAGCCTGTCAGGGGATTTCATTTTTCGGTAACAGCGTGCCACAAATATCTTCATCAGGGTTCTAAGAATGGTTTAAATAAAAAGTTTAATTTTGCCATTTTTGGCTGGAAGGGGACAGGATAACAGAAATCACATATAATGGGGGATTTTGCTTGCATGGGGGATGAGGGGCTCCTCCTGCTCACCTATGATGGGTCTCTGCAGGGAGGTTTAGGGTGCTGCTGAAGGCGATGCAATGGGTTTCTGGTGGGGGCGCAGCGGGTGGGGCGGGGTGAGGGGGTCTTCCAGTCTAGGCCAACTGCACTTGGTAGTCACAATTCGCATTCGTTTTTGGTCCAACGTATCAAAAGCAAATACAGATTACAATTGTTCAATATTTACAGTGCCGAAACAACACCGCGATATTCTGTAGATATCGGCTGTCGCCTCTCAATTACAATCTTATCTGTGGCCTCGTGACTGCAGGATCAGCGTGTCTTCCCTATCCCCCCTGGCCACGTGGTTCCTCTCCATCCACCAGTCGCTACGGGAAGGCCGAGATTAAGGCTTCCACGATGAGTGCGGAGTGACGGGCTCGGGGACCGTCACAGGAAGCAGCCGCACAATGCCAAGGAATGTGACGCACACGATAGGGCCGAGGGAGGAAAGGCAGATAGAGGCCCTGGGAAGAGTGTGGGAGCGAGGCTGAGCACATTCTCCATGCAGAAACTGTGACAGCAGAGGAGAGATGAGTGAAGTGCCTGCGTGCCCTTTCCATCGTTGCTTGTTTATTTTACAAGTGTTGCTAAATTAGTTCCACCCGCCCCCAGCCAAGATTATGTCTCTGCAAACACTTGTGTACAGTGGACAAAACCTGAGGATTGACAGCAGAGAGGCTGAGGTCTGTTCTGAAAGCGGTGACAGCAGACCCGGCATTTAAAACAAGCGCAGTACATAAGGCTTTTCGTAAAAAATGCTATTGCACACTTCCAGTCAGAGTTATGAAATGGGCAGAAACTACCGATAAAGCTGCCAATGCTGCTTAATCATTTTCATGCTAACATTTGTATTGCAATTATGCGTAAGAGTATGCATCTGACAATTCAACAATATGCAATAAATAAACCACATTTACGTCCCATAAAAGGAGCGCGCATCTTTCAAAATAACATTACTTGTCCAAATGTGTTTAATAGAATTATTACTAACCCAACTAATCACCATAAGCCACCAGAGAGCCAATTCAGATGTCAGCCGTCTAACAAATATTCCCCACAAAGCCGAATACTGATTTGACATTTGTCAACAATGCCACAAAAATACCAGCACACTCCTGTGAAGTAATGACTTCTGTCCCACATAGTACAAGGATGAGTAGAGCTAACCCGCCTTCTCAGTCCTGACACTTCTAGAAAACATGAGTGGTCACAATTATAGACATGAGCCAGCCACTGTTAAGGGCTATGCCTCATTTGACCTTGTGTGGTAACGTGAGTGGAGAGAAGGCTATACCCGTAACAGTCCAAACTAAAGGGAATGTACAACCAAGCCATTTGTGATGTCATCTTTGATATCCTGGGTGTTAGTCTTAGCAGTGCACGGTGGTGGCGCGAGTTATGGTTGCTTAATTTACCATAACTTGAGAATGTATGGGGTTTTTCAATTTTATTTGTAACCATAATATCCCTTTAACAAAGTTCTTCCACTGAATTTGATAGGTTTTTATTAGTGCAACTTAACCATAACGTCCCTTTAACAAACTTTTTTTCACTGAATTTGATACGTTTTTATTAGTGCAACTTAACCATAATGTTCATTTAACAAACTTTTTTTCACTGATTTTGTTAGGTTTTTATTAGTGCATTTTAACCATAACGTCCTTTAACAAAGTTGTTTCACTGAATTTCATGAGTTTTTACCAGGATACCCTTAATTATTCTACATGTCCCTTACATCATACTGTTCCTCCTGCCCCCAACATGATAGCCGCAGAGTCCGCGGTCAGCGCCACTGTCCTCGAACGTCCGGCAGCATTCACTCTGCCCAAAAGTACAGGGGTTACTTTTCATTATTATATCCTGCAGTGTACAAAAAGAAGATGTTTAAAGTACAACAGATATATGTAGCACATTCGAAAATTAAATATGTAAACAAAATCTGTACTTATGAAACAAGAAGAACAACTTCATAGCTTGCGTAACATAATGGAATGCACCAAGCACAAAGTGAACTGTGTATCTAAAAATATTACCTCAGTGAAGTCTTGAGTACACACTCAGAAGCAACTCTCAGTAGCAAGTCCAACCTACTCTTAAGAAACCCATACAAAAAGTAGTAAGTACATTATATTTCTCCCTGTAACATTAGAGGTTGCTGTATCTACATGACTTGTGAGACATATCCGTATTGTTTTCTTGATCCAGAAATGGCAAGCACCCTGGAGTGGTTAGAAGAACATTTTCCCCATGATGAAATAAGTGAAGGACATAACTCCAATGGTACAGAATACATTTTTTAAACTTGAAAAATGAATGTACATTGTTTCCACATTGAGCTACCCCTTCCCTTTCCTAATTGAGTGTATTTCTGTGTCTTAATAAATATCTATGTGTGTACCCTTGGTGTGTGTGTGTGTGTGTTTTTTTTTTAAAGCACTGTTTGCAGTCTGTGGACAGCGCGACTGTCCGGGCTGTCTGTAACCAAAATGGAGGTGCCCCTGAACAGCGTGCCTGTTCGGAGGTGTCCGCAACCAAAATGGAGGTACACCCAAAAAGCGCACCTGTCCGGACATGTCCACGAAGTCATGACGCACATTTAAATCGTTTGGGGGCCCTGACCCTGTCCTGCGGACACCTGGGTGTGATGCTGGAAATGCATCGGAGGGACAGGGCCTCCGTATCCTTGTCCTTTACTGCCTTTTTATCGTGTGTTCTGTCGTGTTTTCCGCGCAGGAGTTCATGTGGGACACCTGACGGTGCAGCTCTCTCTCTTTTGGTTTGGTGAACAGACCCATGGGATACCCTTACGGAGCCCATGGGTGGGGGTACAACCCTGTGCCCCTAGTGTATGTTTTTGGCCACCTGTGAGTGGCCCACAGAGCAGGGTATGGGGTGGTGGCAGCTCCATGCTGAATTTGACAGGTGCCCCGAGTATCCTCCATTTTGGGATACCCAGGCCTGCCATTGGAATCAGTTGATTCCTGATGGAAAACAAGATGCCCCCTGTGGCCGCTTGCTTTCTATTGCCTGTTACCTTATTTTCCCAAAGTCCTGGGAAGCCCTGACTCTGTCCCTTCCCCCTGACTGGCTGTTGGGTGGAAATTCAATATATGGTGTTGTTGTGAAGTCCAGTCCAGAGTGGCTGGAACCTTCACAGTGACTGTATGTTGTGGGTACACCCTGTGGTTGGGACCTGGGTGAATGGAGTGTGTGACCAATATGCACTTCTTGTTGTGGCTGTCTGGTTGTTGGTATGAGAGACAAAGACTGAGACAGCCCTGCCCGAAACTGGCCTGAATGCAGTGTGTAGTGTTGAATGGCTGGGTACTTGTCCCAATCCACATTCCTTGTTGTGAGTGTCTGAGAGGGAGGAGGACGGCCTGAATGCACTGTGTGCCTGATTGGCTGACTGACTGCATGAATGCCCTTCTCTATGATTGGCTGCTGAGTGTGACCCAGCAGTGTGGATGAGAGACAGGATAGTATATCTGGGGACCTCTCACCACTGGAAATTGTTCAGAAGCTGTGTCTACACTTGAAGAGTAACTGGAACTGCTGATCCTCGACGCCCAGCTGGAAGAAGAAGACTTGCTGTTGCATTTGCTTCGACCTGATCTGAAAGCTGCTGAACTCGTCAAGTACTGATCCGAGAGAGGACCTGGTAAGGCGTCCTCTTCCTGTGCTCCGAGGGACCATCGAGCACCGCTAACCTTCGCCGAAGCTCCCTGGAAGTCAGACCCTCGAAAGGCTGCCGACCCGAGATGGGACCGCTGAGGAGAACAAAGTGAAGCACCCGGACTTCGCCGCCGTCGAAGTCCATTGCCGTCGACCAGGGTTCGCAGGTCTGTGTAACCGCTGGAGGCCCGTCGAAGTTGTGTTGCCCAGGTGCAGGGACCACTTGACGCTGTTCCGCCGACGACCAGAGCCGCCCGCTCCTTTGCCTAAGAAAATTTGAATGGAAGGACTCCCTTGTCTGCAACATCGAACGCTTTGTCCCGCCGGAGAAAGTCAAGGCCGCCGACGCGCCGAGGAGATTCCACCGGTGGGTTTCCCGCCACCCAGAGACCACAGAGACTTTGACGGCTCGACGCCCTTGCTGGGCCACAGTTTTTCAGAACCTCTTTGCGGTCCTGAACAATCAATCGCTGCGGTGCCCCGCACACCTCATCCTCGCAGGACGTCGCCGACGAGCACCGCCTGGATCGTTGTCGTGGTCTTGGCACCCTCAAACTTCTCATCAACGCCGTCGATGCCAAGTTCACTTCCTTCAACGCCTCTCGATGATCCGTGGCTCCTGCTTTAAAGGGAGTCACTCAAGAAGGATCCGTCGACGCTTCTTCGAAGAACTCTACCCCACCAGGTACATTGGGGGGGTAAAAACATTATAGGAGAGTACAAGAGTATTGAGCACTATATGTCCTGGGCTTGTGCTATATATCTTTATTTTACAGGTTGCCAGGTGGGGGGATCTCCACACAGAACTGTGCTTAGCGGTAGAGGCTAGTATTCTGCCTATTGTTCCAACCATCTTGCTTTCCCTCCTATCTCTATTGCTGGTTTCCTTGTTATTGATCTGTGTGACATTCTAACAGTATAGTTGATGCACTTTAATGAGATCTGAAAGTATTGGTGGTACCACTTTAGAATTGTATATATTTACCATTGTTGATTTCCGAGTACAAAGTGCGTTATTGTGATCGTGTACATACCTTTGAATATTAATTATATAAAGACTGTGTTTTCAGTAATACAGTGTGTGGACATTCCTTTGTGGGGGTTCGGGGACTACACTGTACTTAAGAACCAGCCTGCATCCCTTCCTGAGAAGCTAGGCCTTGATTGCTCGTCCATTGCTACCTTATAGAGAATCTTGTCTGGGGTCCTCTGTGCCTCTCCTCTACCATATAGAGAGCAGAAGTACAGGCACCCCCCACCGGTATCTTTACACTGGGCGTATGCGCATCCGATCCCCTGTGCCCTCTGAACACAGCTTCTGTCTGCAGATGTCCGTAAAGTTGTGACATACTTTTAATTAGTTCAGGGGTTCCACCCCTGTCGTGCGGACACCTGGGCACATGCACATCCGTTCCCCTGTGCCCTACGAACACTGTGCTTGTCTGGAGCTGTCAGCCCGCAGTGTCATGCTTTTAATTAGTTTGGGGGTCCTGCCCCTGTCCTACAGACACTTGGATGCATGCGCTTCTGATCTCCTGTGCCCCTGAACACCGCGTCTGTCCAGAGCTGTCTGGTTCAGTGTTGCAATGTCATTAGTTTGTGGGCCCCGTCCCTGACCTACGGACAACTAGGTGCATGCACACAGTGCATCCCACGCAATAGGTGTCCTATGGAGGGCCATTGTTTCCGTGGATGTCACCAAATGAAGCACCAGTGCTGAGCGTCGGAAATATCTGCGAACAATGTCCTTACCCCCAGACACTTAAAAAATGCATTTCTGGCCAATCCACAGTGTTTTAATGTGAAACCTCACCCCTGCTGAGGTTCCAGACCATGTCCTTGTTGATCTAGCGACTTTGTGTAACTTTTTGTGCCCAACCTGAGGCTCGAAGTGTCCGCGGACAATCGCGCGGTCTGCGGCGAGCACCCCTATAAAAGGCCACACCCCACTGCTGCTCCACATTGTGTTTCTGACTGACACTTGCTGCACATTGCTCTTGCTGGTTTTGTGCTTTTGCTATACAATGGCATCCTTGGCTGCTGAAGCTGCCTTATCACCAGAATCAACACCATCTGGACGGCCTGGAGAGGGGAACAGGCATGGTGATGCAGAGGGGGATCAAGAGGATGAAGAGGATGAGGTAGCACGAGAAACAGTCCCCCTACGTAAGTAAGACCAACCCAACAACTTCCTCTCTCCACCTGCCCCTTGATTCCTGTGGTTGGTACCCCTTCCCTACCCTCCCTTCCATACCCTTCCATGTGTGTCCTGTTGTTTACAAAAATAATAATAATAATAAAACACAAACAATCACAAAAAATAATTATTTTCCGAGCCACTTTTCACAGTTCAAAAATAGAAATACCAAAAAAAGGTGCAGGCCGTTGCGCAGCCTGTGGAGTCCGCAGACAGCACATTAGTCAGCGGACATCCAAGAAATGTAGATGGTGGCAGCATCTAAACCATTGGACTCTTTTGCATGAGAAAGTGGTAGCTCTGAAAAGAGCCTTTTTTGTATTTTTTGTGTTTAAAAGTTTTTTCCAGGTTGTAACGTAGGAAACACCTACTGCAAAATGCTTGCTATATTTGCAAAAAGGCCTGCAAATAATTTAGGATATTTTGTTAAAAAAACTGATTACCAGCATCAGTAAGATGTACTCCAACATGTACAACAAACTCAATCTGTGTATTTCCACTTCAGCGTAATGTGCCACTGTGTTCCAAAAGCTATACACTGCCTATGCAGTATGTATAAACACTATACTCAAATTATTGTAATGGTTCTTTCCAATGGCCGAATTCTATTTCTAAAGACATATTATTACAATGTTTTTAGCTAGTGGCCAGATTCTTGGCTGCTACCACAATGAACACACCACAACTTGCCCTTAACTTCCCAATTTCAAGAAATAGCATCATATCTACACATATTATTACAATGCTTGTAGCCAGTGGCCAGAGTCTTGGGTGCATGGCCGTATTATGCTGTGTTGGTTCGGGCCAGTCCGGCCACGCACCCAAGAATCTAGGGACTAGCCCCAACCACCAGAGCATAATACGGCCACGCACCCAAGAATTTGCCCACTGGCCACAACCAACACACCACAACTTACCCTCAACTTCCCAATTCAAACACCATTTGCAGACATCAAAATAGACCTCCATCCCTATTCTTCACCAATGGTAATATCACCATATCATCTAGATTCCACTCCCCTACTCTAACAAGCCCTCTTGTAGTCACCAAATAACCCCAAACATGTTTCTCCAACTAGCCACCAAACACCGACTACTGCAATGGTTATGGCCAAATTCTTGGTTGCATGGCGGTATGATACTGTGGTAGTTGTTCCAGTGCCTAGATTCTCGGGTGCATGGCCTATTTTTAACCTATGCAAACATCTTCATATCATTTACATTCAACTCTCCTACCCTAATAAAGCCTGCCTGCATTCACCAGATAAGCTGGCCGCCCAAGACCCTGTCCACGGACTACCGTGATGTCTGCGGTCTGCCACGCCCCGCACGTTCTTCTTCCACCTAAACAAATAGCATCATATCAAGCATCTTTCACTCTGCCACCCTTCCCAACCCCTCTTTCCAATACCAAATGACTCAAAACATGTTTTCCATCCCTGTTCCCACTGCGCTATCCGTGGTCAGCCGCAGCTGTCCGCGGATAGAACATGGCTGACGTTTCGGAAAAATATGACGCACATCATGCTTTTCACCAACCAATTAGATGGCACGTTGGGTGTCCTCGGACATCACGGAGCCCTCCGGACCAATCAGAATCCTGTCCATGGAGCGAACAGGCAAATAGGTCCGCAGAGTGGACCCAGATATCACAAATTTGTTGGGACCTACATTTTGCCTGTTTTAAAGAAATCTACTGGACGGATTTACACCAAATTTACGAAAGCACGCGTTTGGGACCAAGCTGCCGCTCCTGCCGCCAATTTGGTGAAAATCCATCCAGTGGTTTGGGCTGTAGGCATGAGCAAATTTCTTTTTCCATTGCATCTATGGAAGAAATAAATATTGGGATCCCCCTACAACTTTGCCCCCCCCTTGACGAAACTTCACCAAACTTGGCAATAAAATCTTGACCAGAAGATATACTTTTCTTTCAAAGTTTGGTGACGATTCGTCCAGGGGAAGTGAAGTTATAAGCTGGCCAAAAAGTGCTCTTCCTGTGAGTTGTGCAACTTAACCATAGCTACATTTATTGAAATTAAACACACCATCTGCAAAAATAACTAAATAGAAAAACACTCCACAAACCCATACCTATGGAAAGAACAGAGAATATGCAAAGCTATAAAGATACTGCACTCTGGGTAGTGAAAAAGGGGGAGAAATGCAATATATAACCACAATGCTTTTAAAAGGGACATGTTTTGGCACAAAAAGGGATTAAACATAGCCAGTCTCTATGGCCCAAAGATGGTCAAAGGGAGCAGTTGCCAGTCAATAATACCTTTCGCTGGTCTTAGTGGTTCGACAATGGCAAATGAAGCTTCCAGGTACTATATGTGCGGGTAGAAGCAGGCTCGAATGTAGAGGTTATGTTGTCCAAGATGGGGAGCATTGTAGGGCCGGGATTGAGCTGATGCTTGCGGCGGTTTGAAGCACTGCTTGAAGAAGGGTGGATTGTGAGGGCCACGAGGGTCATTTCGACAGTCGGAACAACAGTGAAGATGCTGTTCTGGGTGGTCAGTTTGAAGATCAGCTTGAGGAAGCGGGGATCATGAGGGCCACCAGGGTCAGTTTGATGGTCCTTTTGATGGTAAGGATGCTGGTGACTGGATGCACAGTTCGAGTCAGGTGGTCTGATTTGGAATTTGGTGGTCACTGTTTGTGGCAGTCACAAGGATAGTTTGACTGGTGATATAGATAGGCAACAAAGATGCGCTGGTTTGAAAGGTGGTTTGAATGCAGCGGATGCAACAAGGATCTTCAAGTTCAAGTCAAGGCATCAACGTGCTCAACTGGCAAGGTGCATCTGTGAGTGACTCCAGGATCGGTTGAGTGCTAAAGGCAGCTCTGGAGGCTCCTGTTGTGTCATGAGGGTCGAACAGGCTTGAATCATGCTTTCAGCGTTTCGACTGTAAAGACACAGGAATCCCACCTGTTTTGGCTCTCAGGTGCTGTAAGTCCCCCCACCCACAGGGTCTCGGGGACAAGTGCAGACCTTTGTCCCAGGCTTCCAATTCAAGGGAAGATGTCACACACTTTCAGGGGTCCTTAAGCACATTGAGGTCCTGGGCAGCAGTGTGACTGACTCTGCAGGTTTTGGTCCAACAGCAGGTCACCCCCAGTGTTCCTGGGGAATTGGTAGAGAGTGGTGCTCACCTCTGGCTTGGACACTCAGGGGCTCATGCTCAATAGAGCCGTAACATTAATGAAAGGACTAAAGGCCTTGTGTAAGGCTTTTAATGCTTCCATTAGCGTCATGGCACATTTTCAAGCATTCGTATGCCGGAGAGGAGGGAGAAAGCGTAACTCACATTTTTGCCACCTCCCTTCCTCTCCACCATACAAATGTTCCAGCGTTTGCACAGGAATGGATTTCTACTGGTCTGCAAGCTTTATACACCAGCATTAAGTAGGCTGACCCCGTAGGGATCCATTGCAAACATCTACAATTACAAATAAACACTGTCTGACAAATTCACGCTTTTATTTTTCATTGTGAACACTGCTTATCATGCATACATCGTACCATGAACATTAAACGCTCTCCAACATGTGATCATGTCGGAGAGCGTTTATTTTTCAATGTGAGTGCTGCTTGCCTTGCGAGCATGGGAAGCGGTGCTCACAATCAAACAACAATGCTGCCAGCATACTAGGCAGCGGATACTCACTTTGCACTGTAGAGTTCAAATGTGAAGCGCAAAAGGCGGCAAACACGCTTGTACAATGCCTTTTTCTCTTTGCTTTTGGACTTTGCTGTGCAAATGGCCAAAATATGGTGACAGGGACATTACACTGTAAACATAACACGTCCTGCTATCAAATTACAGGGAACTTGAAAATACCAACTCTCCCAACAGAGGTCCAATGAATTATTCTTCAGGTGTTTGTTCAAGAGTGAATCAGAGAAGGAGTTGGAGATCCCTTTTTTTTAAAGGCATATGTCCACAGGTTTTTGGACTAACCCAAACCTGCTTTTCGGAGTCCAATCGCTTTTAATGATAAAGGTGGTATTTGCTTTCTGACATCCTAGCCAAAGTGCTTTGTGTGAAAGGAAATTGAGGGGACAGGAAGGAAGAAAGAATATAGAAACACAGTGGTGGAATCTTACTCCAACTATGCTGAGCTCCCTCTGCCCACAATAACACTGTCCTCTTCACTTGTCCATAGCATCAAATGCTTTTTTGGAATGCAGCACCCTGGTTTTCAGCAAATACTTTCAGGGTTAGGTGTGCCCTTTGATTCCTGTTTTGCAGGTCAAAACCTGCTGAGAGGCGGTCCTTGTGGAGAGGGGTGTTAACAAACCTCACAGAGGACCAAAAAAAGAGGCCCGATCATTCAGCCTCCATCCCATCAAGTTGGCAGATCTAAAAAAAATACACATAACCCTTACACAGCTGGGCTCAGCGCTGTTAATGACTCGAATCAAGCAGTCCCACTAAGTCAGTGCCTTGTCTGGGATTGCTCAAGGGAAGCCCTTATTTATATATTTTTATGTCCAGTTCGTGTACTCTGGATGACAACCCTTATATAACACCCCTCTCTTAGAATCCCCCTGACCCCACTGAGCCAAGAAGTAAGTTTGTTTTGCAAATTTAAAAGGTTTAGAGAATTAAACAATATATACATATATTGCACTTTTATAATAAATTAATAATTGATATCACACTTAGACATATGACAGTGAGTGATCAACAATGGATGATGTGATACTAGCACAATCGGTAATTACTTAGGAGTACTATAGAGGATAAGGTAGCTGAGAATGCTTTATATGGTACAAGGAAATGCAAGGTGGAAAAGAAGCAACACAGGAATAAACTTGATATGATTTCAGCAACACATAATATAATCACTTTTCCCCTTTTGGCAATTCACCCCCCCTCTATGCAATGTAAGGAGGTGGAAGTGACACACACAGTCTTCAGGAATACAATCACAGTACAATACGAATTCAGTTCCCCCCCTAGCAAGCTTAGAGAAACAGGGATGATTTTAAACACAGGCAAAGTACTTTAAAGGTGGTATGCAAAGAAGGGAAAAATATGCTAAAATCATTTTTATTTCCTCTAGAGGTTCAGGGTGAGTGATAGCTACTTTAAATTAGTTCAGGATCACTTTAGCAATGCTCTATGAATGATTGTCAGGCTGCAAACGAATTTCAGTAAAGGAAAGCAAGTACAAATATTTTTACACGTGGTTAAATGAAGAAAAATGTCAAATTGAGGCAATTTAGTCGCGTGCGTCGAGCGCAATTACGGAGGAAGAATAGGGAGTAGCAAGTCGGTCTAGAGCTTTTTGGAAAGCGTAGAATCTCAGCTTCAAAAAGTTAAATCTCGCTTTTATCACAAACGGTTCAAGAGATACGGACGATTTTGTGGAGATAGATTTTCAGAAATTAAATTTTAAAGTTTCAGAATGACAGATGACAGTTTTGCAGCTTTAAAGTCACAGAAGGACACACAATGCTATGGTGTAGTTCTAGATAGGTTAAATAGTTTGAATAAGATTATTTTAAACTAAGAGACTGGTTTTTTACAGTTCTGGCTGGGTACTCATACTATATTTTGGAAGGAATGGGCCTCGTCACAGATCTGGTCAGGTTGACTGCGGTTCTCTCGCCACGGACGGTCTTTTGTACCGGTTCTCTGGTTACAGCGGTCTGGGTCAGCTCTGCTCTGCTGGTCTGGCACTCGGCGCTTCACAAAGGTCTGGTCTCTGGTTCCGGGTACAGCTCTGCTTTCTGGGTGTTTCTGGCACAGGGTTTTAGGCCAGAATCAAACAGCTCAGCCCGGCAGTTTTACTCTGATGTGCCCCTTGGAAGTCTGGGGTAAATCAGTTTGCAAAAGATTTTGATGCCTGCTGACAAATTCTGAAGTCTGAATTCAAAGTTCTGGTCTCTGTCTGGATTTGAAGTCTAAGTGCTGGATCTGGTGTCTTCTGGCAAAACGCTCCGCAAGAAATCAGCTTGAAGTGGGAAGTGAATGTCCCTACCTGTCCTGCACAGTCTCCTTTTATGTGTTTAGAAAGTGGGAGGGTCGGCTCAGGTTCTATGCCCAACCCTCTCAACTTATCATTGGCCAGTTCCTCCTCTCTCCCTTGATTGGGGTAACTGGGTTGTGAGTCAGAGTGATGAGGTAGGTTTATGGTCAGAGGATCCTCCCCTTGTCAAATTGCACACAAATCTATTTCTGATCCAAATACATATTTATCTATGTACCATTTTGCTAATATTATAGGTCCAGTTAACATATTTTCTGTAGCACCAAACCATCCGATCTCTGTCTTTGTAAGATGTTGTGTCCACTTATGACAGAATTCTCGCCTTTTCATCCAGATAACGACCTCTAAACCTTTCCAGATTTTACACATATGTGCACCAGGGATATGGGTTTCAGATGATAAAGTGTCAGATTTTTAACATGCATACATTCGGAGTAACAACCTTTTTTCCGCTACTATCCCCAAGAACATACCCCAGAGTCCGAACACCTCTTAAAATGTGCACAGAAAAATCACAAGAATGATGATGTTATTTATATAATTTTTACAAGTCTGCACTATGAATTACCCATCTTTTTAAAATTATGCTCTGGCCCCAAAGGGGTGTGGTTTTCCAAAGCACATGGTGGAATTTCTGGTTTATCCACTTCGCCCAAGCTCAGTTTACTCACATGCAGTGCCCCTCCCCGTTTACTTCCAAGAGGAAGCCATTTAGGACCCCCCTAATTTAACATTTGCCTAGGCCAAGGACAGTGCTTTGTTTAGTTTCCTGCAGTCCCCAGGTGCTCCTCCCCTGATTCAATCAGGGGGGTGTCATCTCCTTTTGGTGGGGGCAGCAGAATGCAGCCAGGCCTGGGAAGAGTGGCTGAGCAAGTTTCAACTCCTGTCGGGGGTAGTTGCCGGGCATATTTCACTCTCTTCAAGCCAGGCTTCAGCTAAATGTCACTTTAGTTCCCAGTTTTCTACATTCAAACCAAACTTGCAATTTTTACACATGCAGCTAGAACGCTGATTCTAAGTTCAAAACTATGGCATTTAACAGTTGCAAACTATGTGCCACTCAACAGTAGGTCACTCATTTATTTTAAACATTTAGATTTTAGTGTCTTTCAGTCCAATTTCACTTCAGCTGCTGACATCCACAGCTCAGCCAGTTTTGTTATAAACATTGTTTTGGGCTCTTTCTCTTTCCAGATTTTGTATGCACACAAGTCTACCTTCTGCCAAATGTCTGCTGGTGTTCATTGAGATTTTAGATTTTTGAATACCTTGCAATGTTTAAAATAGGCATTTTTAGCTTGCATTTCAGAGAAACAAAGGTGATTTCAAAGCGCTTTTTTTTTAGCCACCGGTACTGCTGTTTTTCCTTCGGCACACATTTCACTCATGGCACTCCTGGCCTATAACGCTCGCACTGGTGGGTGGCAGGTCAGGCGACCATTTAGGTGTGCGCAAAACTGCGCGGTTCTCCTGGTTCAGGGATAGAATGATGGGCGGTGACAGCTCATCCCCACATCTACCCAGTCTATTGTTTTAGTTTTGTACTGGGATAGAATGATGGGCGGCAACAGCTCATCCCCACATCTACCCAGTCTAATAATTCAACATGGGTCAAAACCCTTGACAGCGCACCATGCGGACACATGTATGATATCAATTTAATGTGACTTTGATTAAATATGAGAGATGCTAGCCACAATAGCTTGAACCCAGCTATGTCTTACATTTAAAGTTTACAACTGCCACCAGTATAGGGACTCTCATAGTTATGTGGTTTGGTGACAGGTGTGCATGTCTTAAAGTCAGCCCCAGCGATGAAGTGACTTAGCAGTTACTACAGATGTCAAGAGGGCACCTGTGCCCACTGAACCTGTACTGTTTCAGGGTTAGGTGTGCCCTTTGATTCCTGTTTCTCAGCTCAGTGGGTCTTTGTTAGCAGGTCACTCTTTCAGAGATGGAAATATCTGCATCAATTTATTATTATAAAAATCAAAAAAACCAGTGATTCCATAAACAGGCCAGATTGCAATACTTCACAACTTCTGAACCTTGGTGAGCCTTAGACCGCACACAATGAATACTTCCCAAATAAGCCTTACAGTAGTACACACTAAATAATTAAGGACAGAGGTGAACTTGGTTAAATTGGAAAGCCACAAACCCACATGTGGTGTGGTTTGATCAGCACAGTGAAAGGCGTTAAAACAACGTTGGCCGGGGTGAATTACAGATAAGACATTCGTGTACTTTACAAGGAAAGGCATGCGCCTCATCTTCAGCCTATAACGTTCTATTCAGGGGAATAAAGACTTTGCTCTCTGCAAAAGAGGGCAATGCACTGTTGATTTGCTGAGATGTTCTCAAATCCACAACATGTAAGTTATCTTCTTAAAGCTGCTGCATGCTATTGGACAGCAAACACATCTGACTTGAGCCTCCGACCTAAGACCCTTTCAGTGTGTCATTTTTAATTTTTATTTTGGGACTTTACAATACATTTTTCTCTAGTGGAGTGTCTGACCAAGGCAAACCCAAGTAATGGTCAGCCTCTCTGTTTAGCTTATTAACAGGCCATGCATGTGCAGTTTGGCTTTAGGCAGAAGGTGTGGGGCACTGGTCTATTTTGGTGGCTCTAGCTACGTCTGCATCCAAGCTGCAGGAGGGCTAGACCTGCATTCTGTTTGTATAGTAATCCCCATCCTGCCTACACTCTCACCACTCCTCCATCTCCTCAGCTATAGCACACGGCACTGGCTACAACTCTGGTGCGCCCTGGCAATGCATGTGCGCAAGTACGCAATCTACTAAAGCTGCACCCAGTGCAGAACACTAGGAAACCCAAACGAGCTACCTGCCTCACGGTGCATTGCCCCGCTGACCTCCCTCATCCTTCACAAGCCACTTGTTGTACGCCTCCCAATGGGGCTGCAACCACCCATTGACTGCCTCTTTACTCTTTGGCTCTGCTGCAGCACCGGACTTTACTAATCCCTACCAAAGGGCTGCATCAAGAATCTTCCTCTGCAATCTTCGCTCGCTGCTTGCAAAGCGTCGGCTTTGTCACTTTTCACAGCAATCATAGCACCACACCTTTAACCATTGACTCTCTTGGCCAGCACTACTGACGTCGCCCCCAGCCCGCTAGGTGTGGCTTTTCCGGTTTGTGCCCCTCATGACTAGTGCCTGCTTTCGCCTGCCGTGTCCCCGCCTAACCACCATGATGGACCCAGGAGGCAGGGCATGTTGCATTCTCTACAATTTCATCCAATGTATTGTATCCATAATCATGACTGATTGTTAACCACCTATCCTGCAGCCTTCTGCTGACTATGTAATCTAACCTGTCTGCAACACACCTGACCTGGCTTGCAGCTTTGTGCTGTACTTGTAATTGAACCTGCCTGTAACTCACCAGATTTGACCTGTAGCTTAGTGCTGTATACATAATTTAACTTGTCTGTAACATACCCTACTGCTTACCTGTATACCTTATGCAGCCCCCGTTCCGTGAGGCGTGACATTGCTAGATTGTGCACCTACCCTAATGTTGTCCCTTGCATATCTGTATACCCGATGTAGCCCCCTGTACCATGAGGCATGGCTTTGCCAGACTGTGAACCTACCCTAATTTCGTCTCTTCCATATATTTACACCTGATGAAGCCCCCTGTACCATGACGAGACTATGATTTCACGAATGATCTGCATGTTGTACCCTTATGCGTGGTCTGGTACTTTGTAGAATGTCACTTCGCACTTATTGTAAGTAGTGCCTAGATGCCAGAGGGTTGTGGGCGCTGCTATAAATGTAAAAATAAACACATCAATAAAATAAATAGGCACTTAATCCACCCTGGCTTAAACCAAACAGAACCAAGCACACAACTGAGCCTTGTCTCACACCCCAGTCCTCTCCACACACAAACGACCAACAACAAATCACATGCGGATACCTCGTCTGGGCCAAAGTTCCAAAACTATTAAGGAAAATGTCAATCAATCTATTTGCAATACACGTCTTAAAATGCTACCTATCACCTGCATTCAGCGAAGGAGAATTACAGTAACAAAGCATATACATTTAGGTAACTGAACGCCCAAAATCTTAAAGGACAATTGAAACGACAGATTAGAAGCGAAAGCAGATGTGTAAACACACACCTGTTAGAAACAAAGCTAATCACACATACCTTACCATGTGTGTAATATTTTGCTGTGGTGAGCAGCTGCTTTTGCGCACTGCCGATAGCACAAGTCAGTATGCACACGTCATTCACCTGTTCTCCAATGTCTGCATTATTTCTGCTCTTCCAATACTGTATTAAAATTGTTTTACTCACTGCATCTTCAATATGCACAATCCTTTACACCTGTACATTGTGCTAAATGCTACTCTATCAGCAAACTCGAGGGGGTTTGCACCTGTTCCATTTCTTTATGTATATCTGTTACAGATACTCTTTTACCGATGAATCCTTTCTGAACACGCTTTCTAAGTTTCCCCAGAACTCCATTCAGCTTATCCCAGTGGCGACCAACGGACTTGCACAACATGTCCCTGCTCCAGATACATACAATTCAGGTGCAAGCTTCGATAATCCTGCCAGGGCACTGTCCCAGAGCAGTCTTGTGACATCTGCTCTGCATGAACAGCTTTCTGGGAATGTTACGTGTGCCCCAGTCGCGAGCCCGTATAGCTGAGAAACTGTCACTGTATTATGACGGGACTCAAAGGCATTACAGTAGGTGCTGCCAGGCTCTTCCCCACTTGGAGCTGCATTCTCATAAGACTAAAGAATCTGACTGAAAGTGCCCACCCAGCACCGTATAGGCGGTTATAGCCCTCTTCACCAGATTCTAATGAGTCTTCACATTACACAGTGTCAGGCACAGGATTGTCACTGGAGTCTTCCCTTCCCCCCTGAAGCACTCCCTTGTGCAACCTCTTCTTAAGAAACCTCTGCCGACCCGCCATGCCCGGCTAATTATCACCCAATCTCCATCACTCCTTTCCTGGGTAAACTTTTGGAAAGGTTGGCCATCTCCTAGCTTAATCTTCACACTGAATCTGTTGGTTGTCTGCATGATCATCAGTCTGGCTTCAAAGCTGCCAGAAGCATGGAAACTGCTCTCCTGAGCATACGTGAAGACCTGCTCTCCAACCTTGATTCCAAAACCCCCTGTGTCTTCATCTTACTTGATCTCTCCCCTGCCTTTTACACAGTCAACCATGCCATCCTGCTCAACCGTCTCCTTGATAACCTGGGTAACACCGGTCAGGTCCTGGCGTGACTGACTTCTTTCCTCTCTGATCGACCCTCTCAGGTTCAACTTGGGTCCTTCCTCTCCTCTATCTCTATCTCTATCTCTACCTGTGGTGTTCCCCAGGGGTTTAACCTCTCTCCCTGGCTGTTCCACCAATACCTGGCACTTATTGCCCACTGCATTGCTCCGCTCTGCCCCAACTTCCCGTGTTATGCGGTTGACACCCCGCTAATTTTCAGGCTACCTTCAGCCCCCTCTTCTCCCTCTCTCATCTCTGACTGTCTGTCTGTCCGCCATCCAGGAGTGGTGTGCCGCCAATGATCTCTGCCTTAATGCCAGTAAGACCGAGATTCTCCTCATCGGGACACCCACTCCCTCCTTTCCTGTCACTCTCTGACTGGCCTCTCTTGGCCCTCTTCCTGCTCCCACCTGTGAGGCTAAAAACCTTGGGGTCATCTTCGACTCCACACTCTCCTTCTCTCCTCACATCTCTGACATCTCTAAGAAGTCACACTAGCAGCTGCACCTCCTCAGAGGTATTCTTCTTTTCCTCTCCATCCCCCAGAAGCTCACTGTCTCCAGAGCACTGGTTATCTCTAGGCTCGACTATTGCAACAGCCTTTTTCTAAATCTGCCTGCTTCTACTCTCCGCCCTCTGCAACTCATCCAGAACAGGACTGTGAGACTTGTCCTTGGCCTGAAGCCCAGGGATCGTATCTCTCCAGGACTGAAATCTCTGCACTGGCTCCCAGAGGCTGTGAGGATTAAGTTCAAAACCCTCTGCATTGTCCAGAAGGCCTTCTGGGGCCAGGGGCCTCAATACCTTCAACACTCTCTTCCTAAATATCTTCCTTCTCAAGCTCTTTGCTCATCCACCTCCAACTCCTTCAGGGTCAGACGCTTCTCCAAGCAACGTGTTGGTGGTAGATCTCTTTCCTTGACTGTGGCCTCCCTCTGCAACAGCCTCCCTCCCTCCCTGAAACTTGAGGAGAATCATCTCTGATTCTAGAAGCACCTCATATCCTTACTCTTTACTTCTGCTTTTTATCCTCCTCTCCCCTGCTGACTTCCTGGCTGAAACTGAATCTGCACTGGTTACCTGGCCACCCACTGTTCTCAGGCCCAGGTCCCCTCCCCCACCAGTCGCACACCTGCCCTGCCTTCCTGGCAACCCCCGCACTTGAGGACTGTTCTTTGTATCCCTACAGTCCCACTACCAGCACTTGACACCTGATGTCTGCACTTACCCCTGCACTTGCCACCAGCTTGCCACACTTTTACTTATTTATTCTGTTATCCCATGTACTGCACGGTCCTCTCCCCCTTCCCATGCACTTGTGCAATCTGAATGACACCTGGCCTAGTAGGATCGCTATCTGTCTTCCCTCTGTTCCCCCTCCCTTGCCTCGTCGCACCTTGTAACACTTGTGTATAGGCACGTTATAAATGCCATATCATATCATTGACTCCTGTGCTTGTTACTATTTTGTGTGGTGAATCTCAATGGATCTCTGACATGGGCGCTTGCACATGCATCGAAGAAGAGGAACAGCAGCTATCGTCACAATGGTTCCCTAAGGGCTGCTCCTGCTGAGCAATAGCAAATATGTTTGCAAAGTGCTTATGGACCAAGTATCTGGCCTGGGATTAGAATGTGCATTGTGTGAAGTGATGTTCAGATGTTTTTTCAGTGCTGAAAACTCTGCGGGAAGGCGCTGGTTCGAGGTGTCCTCACGGTATACCTGCGCCATGAGAAAGGGTTGGACACAGGGAAAAGTATGCAATGACTTTTGTTTTTTCAGCATCCATCCACATAATAATGAGAGCCTTGTGGATTAGGCTTCCAAGTTTTAATGTATTTCTAGAGCCTAGCATTACCAGTGTAACTCTTGTATTATTGTCCTACGGTCATCCCTATCAATCAGGACTGCTTTGGAGAGGGCTAGGGAGTTTTGGGGCGGCCCTGAGAGGATAGCATTTGCAAAGTTACTAGAATCCAGTACTGGAAAAGGAAGCTTTCGTTTTCTCAGGAGAGGTAGCTAATTGCGTAGAAGTTGCCATAAAAAGGGCATACCACTTTCTTATTAAATTTAATGATCCTTCATTTTAATGATGCTTTGTTAGGGATGCACTGGAGGTTTCCCATTCTGTGGGGAGGTCATCAGTTCTTTGGCCCAATGCAATTGAAGCTTGACTCCAACTGGTTGAGTTCTGATTGCTCACTTTGTCCGAATGAAGCGACTTGAGGCCTGGATAAGTGAGAAGGATAACATTGTCTCGGGCACCAAACAAAAAGTGGCCCACAGTGGCAAATGGCTATGCATTAATTTTGTGACAGACTGTTTGAAAAGTACCCAAGGGGGAGGTTTTTTAATAAAATGTGATGGAAATTGTGCATTTTAAAGAATATTTTTTCAGCAACACTGGTCAAAACTACCAGCCACATACTAGTTAAATAAAGAGGCCACACTGGCCACCAGGGGGCGCACGGACGATGCCAGCCTCCATGTGAGCTCCTAACCCACGGGCCCCAAAAGTGAGTTGAGCCCCCACTTTGCCCCCCCCCCTGTGCCCAACAACGACAGCCTGAGCCACTGGAAGCGCCCCCCCACCCCTCGAGCGAAAACCCGGTGGAAATTGGACCTTCGGTCCATGAGAAAACTTCAGCGGAATCAGCCTCCCCCCCACCTGTGGGGATGCCGACGTGGGAGAAGGCCGCGGCCCGTGGCGCCTGACTCTGCCTCCGGCTCTCCTCACGGAAGACCAGCGTGGCACGGGGGCTCTGGACGGGAGAGCAGCGGACCGCCGCCCGCTGCGGAGCGCTTAGAGGGCCGGCCCCCCCAGGCTTCCAAAAAGGCGGACTCCTCGAACGGCCGACCCCATATAGCAGGGGACCGGCCCTGCGGAGGTGAGTGCCCGCTCAGTCCTAGGGGCTTCGGAGCACATCGGTGAGCGCCCGCTCCGCTCCCCCGGATTAGAACAACCGCACGCGGGTGGCCAGGACCCCCCCCGCACCAGCAGAAGATCCGAATCTGCCACACCCAGGCGAGGCCTGCCATGAGCCTGACCCCTGTGGTGCCCCCCTCCGAGAGCCCCCAGGGAGCCCCCTAATCAGTGCACAAGGGCCAACCAGAAGGGGCCCTGATTTGGTAATGGTGCCACGATCCCGGCATCCTACGCACCGGCCGCAAAGCGGGTTCCGACGCCGCGTGGCTCGTGGCCCACAAGGTCACGCTCCCCGCCTAGCTGCAGGGGACCCGCACAGCAGCAGGGGAGAGGGGAGAGGGGAGAGGAGGAGGAGAAAGTGAACGTCTCGACCTCCAGCGTTCTTGAAGGGACATAATCACACACCTACAGAGGACCCCGTTGCCGGGGGTCTCTCCCCACGCAGCGAACTCACCTACACACGAAAGGGGGGCGGAAGGTTGGGCCCCCACTCCTGGGGCGTGTGCCCTCTTCTGACAAGGCCCCAATTTACAAACAGCACGGAACAAGGACAAGAGGCCCTGCAATTGAGAAACAGTGCAATACATGGTGGCGCTCGCCCCCCCCTGCACCTGCACCTCGATTCCTCGTCCTGAGACCTGGGCCCGCATACCTCCACCAATGCCCCGCTACAGGCCGATATCGACACCTAACACTCCCCGAAAAGACGCTGGATTCAACGAAGGACACAGACCAGTGCGGAGGGTAGAGCCCCTGAAGACAGGGCATGTGCCTCCTCCCACTTCCACAAAAAGAACCTTCGCTACGAGGACAACCACCCTGGTGCTCTTCGACATTCCTTACATGCCTTTCAACACATTAGTCCCAAGGGTATGGCCCCCGATCCCGGGGCGTGTGCCTCCTTGTTGGCTAGTGCTCCATGAACATACCAAGCAAGCTTGCCAAATACGCCTACATCCCACTATCTCAGGCTCCCGACCCTAGATCAACAATGTCGGTAGAAACCATCGAAACGGGTGCAGCTGCCACTAAGGGAGACATCGCCGCCCTCCTAGCCGAAATTCGAAACATGGGTGCCAACCTCGGCAGCAAAATGGATAAGATGACCCAAAGGATAGATAACATCGAGGAGAGACTAGAAGGGGTCGAGAACAACCAAGCCTCTATTGATACTCTAGAAACCCAAATGGAGCTTAGAATACGAAACAGAGAGGAAGGAGGATGAGATTCGCCTGAAGATAGACGATTTGGAAAATAGAGAGAGAAGAAATAACCTACGGTTTTTCGGAATCCCGGAGAGAGAAGGGGAGACAGAAGAAGATCTCAAGCAGACTATACACAATATCGTCAAAATCCTGACCGCGGACGAGGACATTGATGAACTCAAGACCGAGAGAATCCACAGAGCCCGCGGCCCCCCAGGCGGCCCGAGATCAGTCCTTGCCAGATTCCATAGATATCAGGACAGAACGAGGATACTAGCTAAGGCCAGGTCTGGAGGCACTCTTACCCTTGGGGGAGCCCAGATTACTATTTTCCAGGACCTTTCATCACTGACGCTGGCATTGCGTTGCTTTCAAGGTCCTGGCGGGGGACCCGCTTACAGCACAGATCTCGGCACTCATAAATCTGCGGTTCCGTCACACGACGGGTAAACTGCCAGTCCAGCAAAAGAGAGCTGCCGAGGAAGGAAGACTCCCAAAATCGCATGTATCATAGAACATACTGGCTTATAGTTAAAATTCCGGTGTTTGACACACCGTTGTTTGTTACACAATCTCATGAGAAGGGGTGTGGGGGCTCAAAAAAGTTATTTTGTTGTTATTAGTTAACGGGTTCGTACGGTTACGACCCTTACTGGTGGTCCGACAGTAGACCGGTTGTTTACATCCAGTCCAACTCGGACGCCACCACGGACAGTCAGAAACCCTCATTGTAGAACTAAAGATCAACACGATAGATCAGAGGGTGAAGGGTATGAAGTTCAATACCCTACGGGGACGGGTGGGGGGAGGGAAATGGGGAATGGCACAGCCTCAGACAAAGCCTCTGTTAAATAGAGGCAGCTACAATAATACTTCCAACATGGCAATCTCTTACAATGGGCTCCAAGACGCTGCGAAGGAACTCCACAGACGCACTGATGTCACACAGATATGATGGATCAAATGACACACAGGGTAAGCTTAAAATTGGCACGCTGAATGTTAAGGGTCTTAACTCCCCCACCAAAAGATCGCTGGTGACGAGAGAGTTCAAGAGGGCTGAATTGGACATACTTTTCATACAAGAAACTCGATATAGCAAGGGAGAGGAGAGGAATGTTCTCTATGCCAAGCTAGGGTCGGAATACTGGGGCTCTGGCCCTCTGAAGAAGGCAGGAGTTGGAATATTAATCAACAGAAAGATCCAATTGAACTCTTGAAGTCATGGGCGGACGTCAGTGGAAGAGCACTAGCCCTGGTGGGCAGGATACAGGGCACGGTTGTTACCCTTGTGGCAATATATGCCCCCAATACCGGACAAGACAGATTCCTACAGAGGATAATACCTAAAATCATGTGCGAAGCAGAAGGCGACGTAATTATCGGAGGTGATCTGAACACGTGGATGGACCCGGAACAGGATAGACAATCGGGCCGCCCCTCTACGCCCCAGCTCGCCGGTGCTAGACGCCCACTAGCCACAGACATGATGGCTGCCTACAACCTCACCGACGCATGGAGACATGCCAACCCCAACCGAACTGGCTTTACTTTTTTCTCAGCGCCAAATGCAACCTTCTCCAGAATAGACTATATATACTTAACCGCAGACCTCATCACGGCAATGACCGAAGTCGTTATAAACCCGGTCTCATGGTCGGACCATGACATGGTCACGGTCACCCTTGACCAAATGGCCCTGCCTCGAAGATGTTCCAAATGGCACAGTAATGAAACCCTCTTTAAGGACCCCATCTTTCGAGAACAACTAGAACAGGACATTACCCGATACTTTGAGATCAATAACACAGGGGAAACTTCCATGAACACAGTTTGGGAGGCAGGCAAGGCGACCTGGAGAGGGCTACTTATTAGAGAAGGAGCAGCCAAAAAAAGAGAAAGACAACTAATAAAAAATAGGATCCGGAACGAAATCACACAACTGGACCACACGGCACAAACAGCGGATCAAGATAGACCACAAAAGATTAAAGAGGCCAACGATAAGAGAGAGGAATTGAGACAACTAGAGGCGGGAAGCATAGCGCGCAAGCTACAGCATCTGAAGCAGAAACACTATTAACATGGGGACAAAGCGGGCGCCCTGCTTGCCGCAAGACTGCGAGGCCAACGCCAAGAGAGGTGGGTGCCCACGATTCAAACAGAAGGGAACTCTTGTGAACCACTTTCTTCCAGCGTCCCTGAAGCTTTTGCCGACTTTTACGAAAAATTATATTCAGCGCGTGCCCCCTTGCACACGGAAGCTATAAATGAATATCTGGATCGAGCGCCCTTGCCCACTCTCTCAACTGATATAGCACGTACATTAGAAGCCCCCATCACAGGAGAAGAAATTGAAGAAGCTATCAAAAGGCTTCCAACGGGGAAAGCCCCCGGAAACGATGGATACACGGCAGGGTTCTATAAAACTTTTAAAGATGCCCTTCTCCCATTCATGGTCGCTCATCCCCAAGGAGGGCAAGGACCCAAAGTTGTGTACCTCCTACTGCCCAATATCTCTATTAAATATCGACGCCAAAATCTATACGAGAATCCTGGCTGCAAGACTGGAGTCACACATGCCTGCAATAATCCACAACGATCAAGTGGGTTTCATTTTAGGCAGACCAGGAGCAGACTCCACCCGGAAAACTCTTCACTTAATCCACGAGGCCCAAACTTCGCTGAGCAACCCAGCGCTACTCTCAATTGATCCCCGACGATGTCTTAATACTACCAAAAGAGCTAGGAGGGGTTGGCCTACCGGACTTGGGAACGCTATTATCAGGCCACACAGCTCAGAATTTTAATCCCACATCTGCGGGATAAGAAGGACCTCCAATGGGTCCAGCTAGACAACAACGTTCTATACAATGTGACGCTGGCAGAGTGGTTATGGGTCCCCAGATCGAAGTTATTGAGGAAGCTGCGCAACCACCCAATACTGGGCACGTTGTGGAACATATGGAGGAAGGGGAGAGCAATGTCGGGGGTCACCACATGGCCTTCGCCACTGAGCCACCTTTGGTCCCCTGGAATCAGAGAGAAAATCCCGGAACATGCTAGATACCAATCCTGGTTTGATGCCGGCCTCGAGAGGGTCGGTCAGCTTTGGAGAAAGGGGAAATTTATATCGATAACGGAACTGGAGGAGGCCCTCCAAATCCACCCGATACCAGTCTTCCTGTACTTACATCTGAAAGGTGTCATATCCAGAAAGGAATGGAAAGATACCACGCAAAGAGAACCAATGCCCTTTGAGACGATCCTAGACACAACTACTACCTCTAAATGCCTCATAGCGAGAATGTACAAAGCCTTAATTACCAAAGATGACGCACCAAACCATCATCTCAAAGCAAGATGGGAACGAGACTTCGCCAGAGAGTTCAACCAGCAAGCCTGGAACAAAATATGTGAGACACCATCCAAAATATCAATCGCGGCCCAGTATAAATTGCATGCCATAAAATTATTACATAGATGGCAATACGACCCACAAAGACTGTCCAAAATGTTCCAGACCTCCAGCCCGAGATGCTGGCGACATTGTGGGATGAACGCTGATTACTGGCACATGTGGTGGGCCTGCCCCAAGGTCCGCATTTACTGGCAGGAGGTCCTGGGATGGATCAAACAGCTGGATGGCATAGATAGGGAATTGTCACCCCTCCTGATCCTATTTGGCCTCGAAGAAGAAGAGGACGAAATGATAAGGGTAAAAGGTCTGATATCTCCCCTCTTACTTGCGGCAAGAGCTGCCCTCTTGATAAAATGGAAAGCCCCTCGCCTATCTGATAAGAGGTACTGGATACAGGTCGCTACAAATATTTACACTATGGAAAAAATAACAGCAATACTCCATGACAAAGCCGCGCCACAAGAGGAAGTATGGTTCGATTTCACTACGCAATACATCTTGCGTTCAACCATGGAAGGCTCGACACAGCAAGGAAACTAGCTCCTGACCCATGCTACCAATGACTGGAAAACCGAAAGACCCTTTGTTGGCAACCCTCGCATGTCACAGACCATATAGGAGATCAATGATCTTAGAACGATTCAAGATGCGCGTCACGCAGCTCACTACGATTCAGAATGTCAATGCCCCGAAGGAAGTGGACTTGAGAGATGAGGGTAGGGAGGGGGGAGGGGAGTGGTGATTTTCTTTTCCCTTCCTTTTTTTTTTTTTTTTCCCTTGCTGGGTTTCTATCTTTTTGCTTTTTCCTGGAATAATGAGCATTAATGTTGATAACTGTTGTTAAGGTGGACTTGGATATTCTAATGAAGCAGCTCGCGATGCATAACGTTTACCCACCTGTATGTTCACATTCCATGTTAAAATCAATAAAAGTCAAATTTCAAAAAAATAAAATAAAGAGGCCACAGATTTAAACAAGATTTTTCTTATGAGTGAGAGAATTTCCCAAACTGCACGTGCACGCAATGATACAAAACCCAGGTCATATCCATTGGTACAGAAGCCGTAATACTCTCTGCCAAATCAAATCCTCCAAAATAGGCAAATAATCCAATAGTACCTTAGGGTAGATATCAGACCAAATAGTAACTTTGGCACGATTTCGCATTCATAAAACCTTAAAATTGGCTTCATAGTAAAGCTATTATATTTTTGGTCGACCTTCTCCTAGGCTAAATTCTGAGCACGTTTCTTTAACTATTCAAACAAACTTGCGTGGCCTTGTTTAGAGGAAAGAAAAAACCCTAAATAGATAAGTGAGTCCACCTTCCCAATTACTTCATCATCAATTTTCCACTGACAGGTGTTTTTTTTTCGGCCCCTAGTACATTGCAGGATTTTTGATTTGACCGGTTTTACACTCAAAGCATGAGTACTCACGTAAATTGTGAACACATTGAACATGTTTTGCAAACTGATCGCAGTACACTCAAAAAGTAAGAAATCATCTGCATACAACAGCCAAAATTGTTTAAATTGGTGAATCTTTGGTGAAATCAAAGTGCCTGGTTCTAGATGCTCACCAATATCTGAGAGATACACGTTAAACAGGCTGGTGCCTAATACGCACCACTGCCTAACACTACGAAAGGTTGGAATTTACAGTGACAAAGCCACCAAGTGGTTCATATGTACTTGAATGTTAGCGGTGGAATAGAGGCCAACTATTAAATGTAATAATCCATCAGGAACACCTCACAACTTTAATTTAGACCACAATAATGTCCTATCCACAGTATCAAACGTGGAGGACATATCAATTGAGGCAATCTATAGAGTTTCATACTTCCCCTCACAAGCAAGCTGTTGAAAAATATGGACCACTGCACCATTAAGTGAGGTGCCAAGATATCGACGGAAACCCCTCTGCCACTTCTGGAGACTACCAACCTCACAGGTCCATGATTCAAGATGGGACAGCAAGATACATGAAAACACCTTGCTGCTCGCATCAAGAATAGCGATATGCCTGTAGTTAAGCGGGGGACGTATGATACCCCTCTTGTAGATAGGTACAACATGGGCCAGCGACCAAGTGAAAGGAAAATATCCCAAAGCAACTACATCCGCAAAAAGAGTCGACAAAGCAGTTGCCCAGGGGACAGGATTCCGTTTAAACAAAACATTGGAAAGCTTGTTCGCCCCAGGTGCCCGAGAGGGACTCATTTTCTTAATAGTGTCAGAAACAAAATCATGGCCAAACAAATTGGGATCCATTTTCTCGAGGCTATGCAGTTCTAAAAGAATTAACTCCTAGTCTATATATATTCTACCATATATTGTTTCAAAATGGGCAACCCATACACTTTCAGCAACAGCGTTGATTTGATTACTAACTTGGGGTGACTCAATATTGTTAAATAGTCTCCAAAAAGCTTGAGCCGATATGTTTGAAAGAATTTCAAACATGGCCTCTGAATCCTTTTGGATTCTTTTTACATGATTCAACCACATCCAATTCCTATGTTATTGAGAAAGAGAATTAAACATAGTTGTTTTTCTACATATGATACTTTGGGCCCTTTCTGCACCTTCCTAATAGCCTTTCTTAGCTCCTGCTTGCAAGATGCCACCTCTGCATTATATACATGCCTATGTTTTGCTGATTCTGAGGCCCTCTACGTTTCCTGTACAACTGGTGGGGCTCAATTAATCCATGTAGAAAACTATCAAATGATCAATATTTTGAGAGGTAAACGTAGAATACTTCCAGTCCTCTGTTGTGGAGATCAAAATCGTATCCAGTGCATTGTTAACCCTAGCCACCAATGAAAAGCTCCAAGTCAAACGATTGCCTGCCATATTATCAGTGGAACCCAAAATCTCCTCACCATTTGTGGTCGGTCCCAGACATAATTTTGCTACTAACATGGAATGATCGCTTAAATTGTGAACGGAGGATAACTCAGGGGCAACATGCTGGTCCTGGTAGCAAAACCACGCAGAGCAATAGAGGTTCCAATCCCGGATCTGCCTTAGAAACTGGAGAAAAAAAACAATAAATAAGTGGTCCTCTTGCAAGAGACATGGTTGTCGGTGAGGCCGATTTGGGAAGGATATGATGTGCATATGAATTCAGCTATTGAGACAGCTGTAGGAAGACCTATGTCGGGGCTCTTAGTAGCTGTCAAAAAACAGCGGGGTACAATTTCCACGTTATGGGCAACTCCGAACAAATTCATGATGTTAGTTAAAGTCATTTCACAATCTGTCGGCCATGCTATTTTAAACATTTACTGGAATCCTGTTGCTCTCAGTGATGAATGTTTCTTCAGAGACAAACTCTTTATTAGATATGGTGGCGGAAGACCAGCTGATCACATTTTTCACATTGGCTGGTGATTTGAATCTGAAATGTATGGACGAGAATAGTGATTTGAATAATCAAAGAATGATACGATGGAATAGTCTGATTCTAGAGGGTTTATCCAGCTCAATGGGGCCTTTTCTTCAGATATTCCTCCCCGCCCAACTTGGCACAAAGGCAAATTGACCTCTATCATTGATTATATATATGTGAATCGGGCCTTGTGGCCAGTGGTTCAAGAATTTAAGGTAATTGCCTCTGAGGCCAGTGATCACAATATGTTGGCAATGGAATGGGCTGTGCAAGAGACTTTTCGTCCTACTGCGAAGCCACCTGGAAAAGGATGCTTAGTGGTGAACACAAGTGGCAATCGGCTCTGATGGACGGAGGATGCACTTATACACTTTAGGGAACTATTGAGTGAATCAAACGCGCGGGATCATTACAAATCAGGCAGTGTTGGCATTGTTTATAGCAATGCTATACAAGCCTTTTGTCAGATTAAGAAGACTTGGGCTAATAACAAAGGGATACAGCACTTACATGTTTTTGACAATACAATGCGATTGAAGAAAGCTATGCATCGGCTTGAATTAAGAAAACTCATTAGGTTTCCCCACCCTCTAAGAGCCGCTGAAAGTAAAAAAATTACGTAACATCTACACCAACTGGGTTAAAAGATATAGAATGGAGTTGTACCATCGTGATGGAGTCAATTTGTTGGGGATCATGGCCAATAAAAATATATCCAAAATGTGGGTCGTGATGAATCAGGTATTGGGTCGGCAGCAGTTTAGTTTACAGAATTCTGCTGTTGAACCGCATCTGTGGGTGGCCCATTTTAATAATCTTTATGCTGCTACCGTGAACAGTACAGCTATAGAGCCAACCATAACAGATACATTCAACCTAGCTTTTCATGAAGATGATATATTACATCTTATAAAAACTGCTAGTAAATCTAAGGCAGTTGGACCCGATGGAATATCAAATTCTACTATGCAGCAACATCCAGAGTTATGGGCAACTATTCTGTATCATATATTTACTGCAATCAATATTGAACAGAAATTGCCTCGGACATGGACTCAGGTAATAATTGTACCGATTTATAAGAAGGGCGATAGGCAACTTCCGGGCAGTTATCGCCCTATTTCATTACTAGATGTTCCGGGCAAAATTTATTGCAGGCTTATTCTGAATGAATTGAAGAGTTGGTCGGAAAGGATGAATGTGTTAGATTGTTTACAAAACCAGATTGAAAGGGCCTTGGTACGATCCCCAACATATTCACAATCTCGATGATTCAAGAGCAGCAATTGTCTCAAAAGCGTCTGTTATATCTGGCTTTTGTGGACTTCAGAGCCGCATTCGACTCAGTCGATCGCTCCTTGCTGATGATGAAGCTAAAGGAACATGAGTGCCCCAAAACGTTAGTAGCTTTAATAACTATGCTTCACACAAACACAACAATGCAGGTACGTGTGTCCACTGATGGGACGCTATCATCTGTGATAGCTACGCATAGAGGGTTGAAACAGGGCTGTGCCCTAGCCTCATTCTTATTTAATTTTTACATTTTGGACATTGGTGTTTCATTGAGAGGTTGTGTAGGTGACCCGCCTCGGATTGGCATTCAACAAATTCCCGACCTATTATATGCTGATGACCTGGTGCTTTTATCTCAGACTCCCATAGGTTTACAAAACATGTTAAATCAACTCGACATGTATGCTCAGAAAAATCATTTGAGTATAAATTTAGAGAAGACCCAAGTAATGATTTGTAGACCAGGTCGGAAGTCTAAGGTATATAAACAGAGATGGTATTTACAACAACAGCAATTGAATGTTACATGCCAGTACAGATATCTGGGTGTGGTGATTCACCAGAGGAAATCACAAATCCAGTATATGTGTGAAGCGAAGGCCAAATTGTCATCATTGGTGTCCCAGGCCAAGATATTGCGCAAAAAATTTGGAAAATTCTCAATGAAACACGTTATTATGTTTTTCAAAATGAAGGTGACACCAATCTTATTGTATGGGGCTGAAGCCATGATGCCGATTAGACGCAAGTATTGGGATAATATGGAATCCATCTTTTGGAAAAGAGTGTTGCAGTTACCTAATGGCGTTTCTTTAGCACTCATTCGCTATGAGTTAGGATTATCGACCTTCTATTCATATGTAATATGGAAGCAATGTGCCTTCCTCCGGAAAGTGTTGGAAGGGGTTGACAAATTGTGCATTTCGCAAACTGTGGCCTTTAGTCTCTTTCTGTCTGAAAATAACTTTCCACGGGTTTGAAGGGAGCATGTAATGGAAGTTATGAATATGGGCAATGTAACTGTGTTTTTTTTTATTGGAGAATCCTGAGCGCGCAAAAACTAAGATATTACAGCATGATTGGGCTGAAACTATCCAAAAGTGTATGCTTCTCAAAGACTTTGACATATGTTTGTTTGGGCTTAAAAGGTATGGAATGACAGCCTCCTACTTGGAAAAATGCCCTTGCTCTATGCATCGGAGGATATACATGAGATTCAGACTGAATTTATGGCCCACACGAGACATTTTAAGAAGGAGAGGAATGATTACTGATGAGAAAAATGATTGTCGTTACTGTATGGATGTGAATCAAATTGAAACATTACAACATCTATTAGTAGAATGTGAAGTTGTGAGTAGGGTGAGAAATAGATGTTTTAAGGATAAACTATTGTTCCAGAATCACATGTCTCAGTACCAAATATGGCAACAGTTGTTTTCTAATCCAAGAATCACAATACAGATTGCAATTGTACAATTCTTAGATATTGTTCTGCCTGCTGTAGAGTGTATAGAGGAGAGCACTGGGAATCTATGGACATAATCTAATGAAAGGGCACATTGCACTTTTATCTTATGTGGCCTTGTGAATAAGTTTTACTAATTGCACAAGATGAATTTGACATATTATGGGTATGTTTTATTGCGTTGTTTATGAGAATTTGTTAGGTATGAAGTAAGATGAACTTATGACAAATCTTTTATTTGATAAAGATTTAAATGCAATTGTTAGTATGAATTTATATAAATATGTATTTGAAAAGTTGTATTTTTTCAACTAAACAAATAATTTTTAAAAAAACAAAAAAAAACGCTGCTTGCAGATTCCGCTTTGCAGAAAGCGTTTATCAATGGAATCCTATGGAATCCCCCTGCTCATTAGCAGGTGCAAATGCATAGTGAATTCCATAGAAATCCATTGCTTTCACACTTGCGTGAAAATCTCATGTTGGTGTAAAACCTGGGACTCTTCCAAGATGGAGGAAGAAAGCCAAGTGGAAATGCAAACTCTGCTTTGTGTCCCTCCTATGCCTTGGAAATGCATGAATATGAGCTGGAGCACAACATGGAGAACTAAGATCAATACACCTTGCTTTTTTACGCCTTCATTTTGCTCGCTGATCCTGGCAAGGTGGCCACTTACTTTCTTGGGTATGAGCCCTCATTGGGTTTCCATTCAACAGAAAAAGCGGTGCAAGAGAATTGGAGAAATTACTGGGGTATCCTTATCAGTTGCCCCTCCTACCACAAGGGTCTGATTAACCAAAGGGAAAATGCAGGCCTTGAAAGCTCGGCATTTCTCACACTTATGTTCTTTCCTCCCTCTTCATTGTTAACCCTCAACATAGTGCACTCTTTACCACTTCACCTTCAGGAAACTGCTGAAAACAGAACTATTCAGCTGAGCATTTGACCGACTGGGAACTGGTTCTTGATGAGGAAACCCGTCCTTGGCCCGCCTCCTAACTTGTGAAAACAGACTTCTAGGCTGATGCCTAATTCCTACTGATCCTTCATCCTTTCTCCCCCCTGCTCTCTCTCCACGCTCGCCAGTGCCAATTTAACAGTAACTGGTCACTCACCGTCCACTAACTCCTTACCTGACAATACTCGAGTTTTGGGGTTTATGTCCGTTCATGTAGATCCCTTGTGTATGCATAACAGCGCTCTGAAGGGGCTTCAGGGTTGCAATAAGGCACTATATACAACTTTGACATACATATTGTGGATTTATTGTTGTGGTGAATGAATTGATGTCCCTATATCAAAGATATATGTTTCTCTAATCGCAAACGTCCTTCATTAATTTAAAATCTGGGCATGCAGAAGGTTTTGAATTGCCATGATCTGACTGTAACTCTAAACATCAAAGGGCAATGCTCCTTTAGAGGACTTGCCCTCCCAGCAACTACTGAAGCAGGCCGTCTACAACCCGTGGAAATGAGAGGAGTATCAGTGACGTGCATCACATCCACGGAAACAGGCCGTTGGGTGTAAAGGCTGTTCGAAGATCGAACTGTATTCCTCCGTATGCTGTACAAAAAGTGCACGTGCGCTTTGAGAGGTTTTGGGTCTGGGGAGAAGCTAATACGGTCCAAGAGTGCCCTCTAGAGGTCAATATATAATTCTTAGCATCGTTTTGCTTTGCTTGTAGCTTTGCTGAGTACCCTAAATAAATATCCGTTTAATTGAAAGCCACTGCCAGGGCACTGTCATAAGAGAGAGACGCGAGACATGGCCTAGCTGGCAAAGCAGCAGAGTAATGTTACAATTTTACTTATTTTAAGTGTTTTACAGAGTACCAATCCTGTCATCTTGGGGACCTTTCAGAATGCATTGTTTTGTTCACACACGTATATGCTATGGGGTAGTGAACTCGTGTGGCAACACTGGTTAAAGTTAATTGGGCCTCATTACGAGGTTGGAGGTAGCCATGGTGCTAACCCTTACCGCATTCCGGGTCCGGGTTCTCGGAATAGGGACGTACCGGGTCATTCCAACCTTGGAGGACCCGGTAAATCCCCATTCTTAGAACCTTTCCCCATTCCCATTTGAGCCCCCATAGGGCTCAATGGGAATGGGGATGGAGCTTATAACGGGCCCGCCAATAGCGGCCCGTTATTAGCTCCCTGGTCCCTTAGCGGGTCCCGCTAAGGGTGCCTGGTAAAACCAGGCACCCTTAGCGGGACCCGCTAAGGGACCTCGTAATGCGGCAGTAAGGGGTTAACGGCAACAGCACCCTTACTGTTGCTGTTAACCCCTTACCGCCGACCTCATAATGTGTCCCATAGCCTACTAGGACAGAAGCACCAGAACTTGCAATCGCGGTAAAGGCGAAACAAGCAGGTCACATGAACATTGTCGGGCATAAGCAAGTAATAGAAGTAACCCGTATGTAATAATCAAGACATTGGTTCCTCTCTATTATCCCATTACTTGCATATTGAAGGTATATGTGGTGTCCTGCGGACATGGACACCGAGAAGGTTATGTGCACATATGGTTTTTATTGTATGCGTGTACAAGTGACAGTAACAAGCCCTGCTTCCATCGTTCCATCCTCCAACCGTCAATTCTCCCGTTTCCTCACAGGTTTCTAGAATCCCTCGCCTCCGATGTCATTGGGGAGATGACACGACCCTACACATCCCCTTTCCTTCAGAAAGGCTTTTACGCATCACATCTCATCACTGTTTGTAGTACTTCAGATACACAGGCTTGTAATATCTTCTTCCATACCTTGAGGTGGATGGTGCCATGTCTGCTTTGTTGGCAAGGAAGATTCTCCACGGTCTCTTAAACTAATACTGTCCTCACTCATATAACACCCCATGCTATGAGATCTTCCTTTCAACACCATTCCCCTCTCTAGGTTCCAAACTCTCCCATCCTCTGTCCTCAGTGTATTTTTGGAGATACCTTCCACCCTGATCGAATTTGACCACTGGTATCCTTCACTTGTCAACACAACAGGCAATTTGATCCTAACTCAGTCTCCCACCTGCAGCGATGTGGTCTTCTTAAAGCATTTCTTATCACCAACATTTATTTGTGATTTGCTTTCTTCTGATATTTTCTCTTACATCATCCATACAAGCCACATTACCCATCCATCCTGGAAACAGCTTATTATTAGTATTTCCCCCACTGCTGTGCTCAAAAGGGGATACGCCATTCTCTTTACTGCATCCTTCCATTCTCTACCAATTCGACCAGGTCCATCTAAAAGACTCTTAGATCACCATATTAAATCGATCCACCACCTCATTAGTTCGAAGATGGTATATGGGATTTGTTTTATGTTTAATGGCACACTCCCTAAAATACCTTTCCATCTCTTTCGATTTTAATGGTGACCCATTATCCATGAGGATTACATTATGATAACCCTCCTGGCCACATATTTCTTCCATAAAAACAATCAGTCTCCCAGTAGTGACGCATGGTGTCATCAACACCTCTGCCCACCTGGTCAATAAATCTATCACTACAATACAATGGGCCTCATTACGACCCAGGCGGTAACCATGGTGCTATTTGCACCATGGTTGCCTCGAAAACCTTATTGATTCCGCCATGGTGAATGGAGCAATTACCACCCCATTCCTAGGTTGGTGGGGGCGGCAATTCCCCATTCACCATGGCCTGCCCCATTCCCATTTGAGCCCCCATAGGGCTCAATGGGAATGGGGAAGGCGCTAATAACCGCTAATTGCGGTACCGTTATTAGCTCCAAAGTCCCTTTGCGGGTCCTGTCCTTAACGCCTAGTAGAACCAGGCGTTAAGGGAGGACCCGCAAAGGGACCTTGGAATAGGGCGGTAAGGGATTAACAGCACCAGTGCCCTTACCGGTACCGGTATTCCCTTACTGCCCGGGTCGTAATGAGGCCCAATACGTCTAATAACCACCAGGCCAATCACATGACTTGCCACTTTCTCCCATGGTCTTTCAGGAATATTCATGATAGTGATTGGGTGCTTGTCAATCAAACATCTTGTCACTATTCACACAAAGGATCCAGTTTGTCACATTCCTCTCGATTTGCATATCACATGTCAGCCACCAATAGCTGTTCATTATATTGCATTTTGTTTTCACTATACCTTGGTGTCCTTCATGATCCAGGTTGATCAACTTCTACCTGATACCTTCTGGTGGTACCAACTTGTCACCTCTCATCAGCATGCCATTTTGGACACACAATTAATTGTCCAGTGTCTTCCAGCTCAACTCCCCTTCTATTAAGTCCTTCATAATCGTGCATAATTACTAGTCTCTCAACATTTCCTCCTTCCATTCTTGGTCCGGGATTGATGCTCCCGAAACCTTGAAAATCACATCTTGGTCATCATACTCACTATTTGCTTGTTCATGAGTTGTCATCTAGGACAGTCTGCTACATAGATTTTCACTCATGTGGGGTACAATATAGCCCCTGAATGTCAGAAATAAAGAGGCCAGGCCAGTATTTAAGAGTGAATCTGACTGGTACTGTTCATTGGAAAATGCAGGGCAGTCCCAAAACGCTTCCTTCTCTGACTTAAGGCCAAGTGACATGGAAAGAAATGTGCCTAGTTACACTCCATTAAAATGGACAAGTGAGCAAGTGGAGAAAGGCTTACTTGGAGCATTGTGGTACTCAGGGGCGTTGCTAGGGGGGGTTAAGGGGGCTATAGCCCCTGATCTTTTGGTTGTAGCCCTGGATAGAATCTCAGGAGCTACGGCCAAAAGATTAGCTAGCCCCCAGTCCCAACAGTACCAACATCAGCTTAGCCCCGGGTCTTTTCCAGACCTAGCAACTCCCCTGGCGGTACTCATGTTATTTCAACTGTTCTATTAAAGAAAGACTTTACAAATGGACAGCTTAAAAACTGTGCAGAACACTTTGGGAGGAAAATAAATAGTTGTGCAATTGGAAGCTAAAAAGAAGGAATGATACGTGACATTTAAGAAATAAAATGAAGGACAGAGTGCATTCATAAGGAAGAAAGAGACATTTAATCCATCATTCAAAATGACAGCATGAACAAAGAAGGGCCTATTTTGTTTGGTGTATATTTGAATACTGCTTCATTATGTAACTATGGACTATCTGTGTAGAGAGAGTGAACTTATTTCTGTTCAAACAGTGTGTAAAGAAAAATGGTATTTATGAACATCAGGCCTAAATGCAATCAGAAATGCAACATGTTAAACATGCAGTGCCAATGGGAAATGTTATTCATTTCCGACCATGCAGGTAGCTGGCTGCTGTTGTTTTTCTCCATTGACCTGCTGGGTATCTGGGATTGTAATCCCGATCTTTGGGGCTGGGTTCACCAAGGCAACCAGCCTGTAAATTCAGTAAACATATAAAGAAATATAAAGCTAAACATCAAATTTGAGGTGAATTGCTGAGAGCACAACCAACAGACACAACTTGTAAGGTCAGGTTCTCCATAAAAAAGTAAATTTAGTTCTGAACAAAGACCATTTGAAATCTGAACTCCAGGCCTGTTGGGGCTCGGCCCACCAAGAAGAATGTCTGGTTGTCAATTAGTTGCTGATAACAGGTCCTCCAGTAGTAGCCTTGAGGTGAAGCTTCCCATAAACTGTGCATTAAACACTGGGCAAGTCTTTGAAGTCCAGCAGATGATCATGTTAAATTAAACACAGATAAACCAGATGGCTGGTCACATGCCTTGAGAGAAATGAAATTTACAGGGGCCAGGTTATACCGTGCCATTGATATCAAATACAGGTTTTCCTTAATAAAAGGAGCAGCGTGTGCCCTAAAGAGCCCACCACAGGCTCAAATTAAACAGCAGAAAAAGCCCATTGCCACCCTGTAAAAATGATTTTTTGTGATGTAAATCGTTTATCTTATCTTATTTATTTATTGTTTCAGTATACAACTTTACACAAAAAGTTCAAAATATAAATATTTCAGTATATCAAAAATATCAGAATATATCACATATCATATAACATATGAAATCGTGCATAAAACCACATCAAATTATCTGCAGAACATGCATAAAATCACTAAAATTACAAGAGAAGAAGAAATGCCCTAACAGACATTAAGAGTCACTTATTTAGTAAAATACTGCTTTCACTCCTATATCTCCAATGACATCACACAAATTGGAAATGGTCCCAATTTTACCTATTTCGTCACAGCAGAAAACCATGCAAAATGGTAACTCCACTCAGGAATGGTGTGCCGAAGTAAAATTATCATGGTCTGATTCACCCTAAAATATAGAACTCGCGCCTGTCCCTAACTGTCCGTCTCACTTTTGTCGCACTTTTAATTAAGGTCAGGACCCGAACACTGTTCGTAGAACACTGGCGCGCATGTGCACGCTGGTTACTCTGCATTTGCCGTCCAGCGGGTAGGCATTTCCCGCGCGGATGTGTTCAGGACATCATCATGTGATCACACCCACGCTGAGCGTGTGGACTAATTTGCGCAGTTTGTCTGCTTCTGCGACATTGCAAAAAGTTATACATACATAAGAAAATATTTGACAGTAGAAAATCACTATTTAACATGTCGCATGCAGTAGATCTACCTGAGAACTTGTCATTTAGGATTTTTGCAGCATTTTTGAGTGATCAATATGGTCACGAGGCGCACCCCTCCACCACTATAAATGGCCACACCCCCCAGCTCTTCTTCATAGTGCTTCTGGCTATAGCTGTTAGAAGTGTGCTGCCTTTACTGCTGTAGCGACCATTAGGTAACTAATCCTTATGGCATCCATGGCTACAGTTGCTTCATTAGCCTCAGCACCCCCCCCAAACCTTCCACTGCCACCTCCTCCCCAGGGGCCTGCAGAGGTATATACGGGTGAGGATGTAGAGATGGAGGAAGAAGAGGAAGAATAGAATGAGGTGGGGGATCTCCACACTACTAACACTCGGCGATAGTCGTGGGCGTGGCAGTTGTTTTCCGTTTTAGGGAATGTACCGAAAGCACGGTGCCAGTTGGTGCTCAGTCACGGGAGACCTGGTGCGTACAGCTTTGGTACAAAAACCATGAAGCGCCACCTAACTTCGTTCCACAGTGCGGACATTCGCAAGGTGGTGCCATGCGAAGAAGGTAGTAGATTGAGTTCCTCCACAGCATCCTCCGTGTCCGATCCTCTCACCACAAGAGACACTCCGGTGGGGGAGCGCATCCCTCCAGCTGCCTCACAAGCCATTCACAATGCTGTTGACTCTTACCTTTCGAGGGTCACAATATTGTGTGTGTATTGTGACGCAGTACTCTGCAGGGGGGAGAGTCTTCTAAGTGCTTTTGAGGCTATGGTCACGGAGCACCAGAAAAACTGCTACTGTTACGCTCACCTGGTATCCATGGGGATGCCCTTATGCCCTGGTTGCTGGATTCACCCTGGATGTTCCCAATTCTGGACGATGCCTTCTGTGGCAGTCGGGCCTGAAAACACAGGAGGACTGGTCTTAGGAACAGACTTTGTTTCCTCCCACCAGCCCCCTGGACTCGACCTGATGGCCCACTCCGCACCTTGTTATGATGTCTGGCGTGCTCGCCGTCCTGCCTTCTGTGTAGGGGCGCGTAGTCTTCTGCGAGTTGAAGCGACCGAGTTAACTTCACTGGTGCTAACCCATTCAAGTGTCTTTAAGGAGGTAAATCTGGTTATAGCAGTCTTTAAATGTCCTTGCTTTCCTTTATTGCTAATAATGTCTTTTCTTGTTTGTTTCCCCTTAGGTGCACAGAGGTTCGGTGGGTGTGCTACTTGGATCAGGCTCCTGCCAGGATGATGGACGCGGGAGTGTATGATGGATGGTAGGTTAAGTGCGAAGTGTGGCGCAGTAATGTCTTTTCTTGCTAACCTGTATTCTTTATTCCTTTTCAGGTCGCGACGGTCTTTCTGGGCGTGTGAAGATTTCTGGAGCAGAACCAGTCAAGAAATGCCCAGCCATGTGAGGATCTTGTGATTACTGCCGTGAATGCCATGAGTTACCTGTTTAACGTTGTCCTTCTTTCTCACTCCCTCCAGGTGCTTCGTTCCGGTGCGAGCGTGGTGTCCTGATGATGCTGCCAACTGGATGGAACACCGCGAGCAGCAGGAAACAACGTATGGAAAGTTACAGGTAAGAAGAGACTGCTAATGATGTTCTTTTGTCTCCTCTGCAGGTCGGCTATTCAAGGATCGCCGGGTGCTGGTCTCTGAACACGATGAGCGTCACGCTGCTGGCTGCAGAATAACGCAAAGCACGTTCTGTAGCTTGGGTGCGGTTTATATAGCCCTCTGTAAAGTAATCCAGGTAAAGTAGTCCAGGCTACCACACCCTAAAACACTGCACCGCACAGTCTGGTTCCTAGGAACTAGACTGTATGGGTGCTTCCATGTTGGCTACAGGCCTTCACAGGAAAAACAGTCCCTTCAAGGTTAAGTCCCTTCAAGGTAAAGTCCCAATCTGAACATGAGCCTGGCGCCAAAGGCGACAGGACTGACTCCAGGAGAGTCTATGATGATAATGCAAGGCCCTTGGGGAACCAAATGAACCCTTAGTCCTGACCCTACCCGGCATGTGACCATGCCAGTGGGGTTCTGGATCACGGGTCTTGACAGCTACGTACCTAAGTAAAGGCCACCCTATATCTTTCTCCACCTGGCCCTTCTTATCGCCGTGGTTGGTGTCCCTTCCTTACCTTCCTTTGCCTTCCTCTCGTAGTGTCTTGTGTCGTCAAAAGTAGTAAACTGGAAAATTACAAAAATGAATAAAAAGGCTCTTTTCAGAGCCGCCTTTCTCAGTTAAAGAATAGAACTATCAAGTGACCATTGTAGGCCCCCGCGCATTTTCTTTAAATGTCCGTGGACAGTCGTAGGACACACAGGGTAAGCATAACAAAACCAATGGACTTTTTGCTGGGAGTAAGTGGTGGCTCTGAAAAGAGCCTTTCGGTGGTGGTGTATATCCCTCAACAAATGTAGGTTAGAAAAAACGGATTGTGAAATAAGTGTCTATGATGTCAAAAAAAATTGCAAAGCATTTTGTACATTGCGAAGAAAGATCTGATTGCCAGCATATGTGAGATGGACTCCATCTCTACGAAAAAGTAAAGAACTACGAAACAAAATGTTTTCATTGTGGAATGAGGACATGCCAACATCTCTTAGAAAGGCACAAACAGCCTTATTCACATTGCGCCTCGCTTTCTCCATTTGTGGACCAAATGCAGAGGAACGCAACCCTATCTGTCTTTGTGCAATACGGGAAAAAAACAATTTGACAATTTGGAAACATGTCCATACCTTCGCAAGTCCCTCTTTCATTGCAAATTGCAAAGAAATTCCAGACACATGGCCTAAACTGTTTCCTCCGCAATGAATGATAAGTATGTCCGGATGATACTCTGTCTGTAAAGTTGCACAGAGAGGTACCAATTCCAGCCACCTCATTTCACGCACGCCATGCCAGTGCACTTCTACATTAGGAAATCCAAGATATGCACATAGACCGCAACTTTCAGCATGCACCTTCAACCAATGTATCCATGAGTCTCCCAAAATCCAGATAATCTGTTTTCGAGCACACAGAGCCATGTCTGTCAGGTCTCCTGTCAGGGAAAAGACGTTCTCACTAAATGTCTCTGTACAAAACACACCCACTGAACTATACTGACCAATCCCTAGCTTAGCACATTCTCATTTGCATGCGTCTCCACCTCAGAATCGGCGCCGCCTGCAAACTACTGTCATGTGCGCGAACACGTACAGGATCAGAGCGTGAGGACTGTACATTTAAATATTATTCCCCTTTTCCCCTTTAAATTGGGCTCTGAAAAGAACCATTTTTAAAAAAATATTTTGGGCAGATGCCTTACAGACATCTGTTATTTTGTATTTTTTAAATATTTTTTCTTCTTACTATACTCTTACAACCATTACAGAACCTTCTCCAAAGCAAGCCTCACATTCCAAAAGAACATGGCATTTCCCAAAGAAGATAACGCAATACCATCTTCTTCAAAATAAGCCGCATTACTGGGAGCAATGTTCTCGTGGCTGCAGAAAAACATACCAGTGCATAACATAAAAGCATGCATGCTGCCATTGATGATACAACTCCCAATTCCTTGATCAGGAAAGAAAATATAACTGTTGTACCATTTTCCTCTAGGGAGTAACCCAGAAAAAAATAATTTCGCATTTGGCAATATGTTCATGACTGCTTGCACCAAATCGTCCAACATAGTACATGCACTCACGCAGCCCAAATGACAAGCACTGTAGAGCAAAATCACCACATGAGGAGTGGTCATTGCACGCATCTCGGTGCAAACTCGTAGAATTCCCGCAACATTGCGATCAGTCTCAGCGCTCCACACTAACTCTACTCCTCTCTCATCGAAATGGTGAGCTACATTCCTACTTTCGGCATAGTGCTGTAAACCATGCACAAAAATATCTCCAACGACCAAAACCTTCACCCTCTGCACCTCTGCCATCTTCAGTATACGCACTGTCTTTCGACACAAAAGAGCAATGGAAACATCTGATTGGCTGATGGCTACAGTTCCCTTTCCATGCTAGATTTGCTGTAGAAACCCCTATGTGACACGCCCTACCCTCGCACAAGCGTTGTGTACGTTCAGAACATAACTCTTAACTAGTCCTTCTACCCTTTCCACATTCACAAATCCATTCCCTCATTGGACACAGCTAAGCAGTCACACAAACATTCACCAATCAGATTCAACATCTCTACATCTAACTCCGTCATCAAAATTTCACACTTCAAATGTACTATTGATCACTCGAAGTACAAGTCGCATATCATTGCAAAGCACCTACTTTGAAAAGTACTGTACAAGTGTCACGGATTTCTACATACAGCTCCATCGATGCGCACATGCATGCGTATTAAGTACAGTTAAGCATATTTTAATAAGAGAACATGTACAACTCGTGTGATTTAATTTAAACAAATTGATGCCACTAAATCTGCATAGCCAATACATACCAACGCTCCCCCTTTAAGTGCAAGATGTCCAATTGTACATTAAAAAACCGCACTACTTCTTAATGTCTCCCGCATAACCTATACATACGTTACAACCTTCCCTATTTAGTGCGAAACTCGATTTTCCATTAGAATATGGCACAATTTTTTACTGTATACCGCCTACATCAATGCTACTTCCAATACGATCGTATGAGAAAATTGTACTTATAATAAGATATTACCGACATTTTTCCCAGTAACTTCAATGAGCTATCGCTTTCAAACCTCTCTGCTATACATAACACAGCTTAAAAGTAACAAGGCATTTTCACAATCTAAAAATTGTACACATTTCTAAAGCACTTGCAACTAACATACTGCAAGTAACATACAAAAGGCAGCACATAGTGAAGTGAAATGCACACATGCACTGTGTTAAATATCAAAGGAGAATACTCCAACGACAGATGCAAAATTAACGTGTACACTGCTTTAAACACACAAAGTTACTAACTGAAAATCAACAGCATCTACATTGCAAACGACATATCCGAAGAAACCTGGTCATTCTGCAGAAAAAAGTAGGTACAGGACGACCTTTATATTCTAACTATTCCTGAAACAGAGAGTTTGGGTTATGTATTTTATTTGCGCCCCAAAGCAAACAGTGATTTCTGAACCATTTTACCCACAAATTCCCCTTTATCAAACACAGATTAACAGTAAGAATGGCTCACAAATCCCTGTCTGTTTGGAACCCAAATGACATACAAACGCGTTACACTGTTAGTACTAGAAAAGAAATAGCTGTTTCAATTTAATGCCATTACGTTTACTATTAATGCATCTCCTCACCACTAGGCCTCTTTGTATTCTCATGTGAAGCACATTTTAGTAGTATACAAACCGAAAAATATCCTCCCCAAATCATTGTAGGAAACCAATGCGCATTCACACACCACCACAAAGAGCTTCCCCATCAAACTCATGCACGCATGCACACAGCACACATACATTGTACAACACCCCAAACCATGACTTCTTTTTTTCTACAGACCCGAAAGAATGCCTACCAAAAAGCAAGTTTGTAGAAAGGAAAGCAGAAGTAGAGCCAATAAAAATAAAAGTGTCCAACCTAACCATCCATCTGTAACACAGTTTGTAGAGAACATTGGAACAATACAGCTAGCACAGTCATTTAGCAAAACAAAGGAAGCTTCAACTACCAAAACGTTACCTCCTCCAACAAAATGTGGCACGAAAGACAAAACTTTTCACAAAAAATCAGCTACCAGTACTCCTAACAATGCTACTATTAATCCTGATATAGTGACAAGAAGCAATAGTAAAAAAAAGTATTTTAGCGAAAACGTTTAGCCATAGAGTCCTTTAGAATCTAATAAGAAGAGGACCGAAATCATCTTCAACCCTTAAAACCTACCATAGAAAATGTATCTAACAAGCTCTTGCGGACAGTGCAATCCTTCTGAAAAGGAAGCTGTTTATATTAGTATTAAATAGGATGAAACCACTAACAAAACTAAGTACCAAACTACAAAAGAAACTTATCAATAAACGGAATGTGAACAAAAATAACTTCTTACATATTTGTGGAGGTGAATGGAGTCACACAACAACCACAGAACCATATTTTAATTTAGAAGCATACAAACAAAATCAAACAAACACAATTGCCATCCATAGCAGTGGGCAAGGATATGAAAAAATCAACCAAAGAATCATGGAACAAGAAACACTGCTCAGCAAAGTATCCCCTGAAAACTCAGAATTACCTCTCGATTCGACTAAATCAGACCGTCCAGTGTACAAATGGCCGTGCACTTCAATGTGTGCCATTCCTAACAAATTATTCAAATCTTTACGTCAGTTCCTCAATCAGTATGTGAAAGGTAAAGACAACATTAAAATTAAAGTAGTGCAAAATATAGATATCTATCCAGTGCGCAAATACACAGGACTACAAGGACATTCATTAGCCTGTATTTCTGGACCTATTTGCAAAAGCACCTTCCATGATATCAAAAGGATAGCAATACATCATGCAAGTGTAAGAAATCTAGTGTATACAATATACTATGCCAAAAGTCCAGCTTCAGAATGTTTCTGCATGGTACACCCAAATATCTACAAGAAGAAATGGACCGTATTCAGAGAAAATATTTATGAATTGAAACCCACTTACAAAATGCAATAGTTCTAGAACAGAGTTCTAACAATTCTGCACATAGCAACCTTCTATTACACACATACAAAAAAGAAATATTAACATTTAAAAGTGCATCAGCTGAAATACCAAACCATGTGTGTGTGTGTTGCCGCAGAACGTTTTACAAAAGGAACACAAAAAATATAGATTTAGCATTCAAAATAGAAGACAATGAAGATTCCAAATGGTTTGAATTAGCTCTCTACCTTTTAGCCGAAAACAAATATCAAATAAATGAACCACTAATATGTTGCAGTTACTGTACTACAAAACTAGACAACAACCAAACTCCTTCACGTGCTATCACAAATAATTTGGAATTGTTCCCACTACCAAAAATCCTGCAACAACTCAATTTGTAGGAGAGCATCATAATTCAAACAGTTCACCCATTTCAAGCAATTATATGCCTTCATCCAAAAACAGCAAAAGTACCTCCCTCTCAATTGGTGAAAGGCATTTGTGGCAAAGTAGTTTACTTGCCATTAGATCTAACAGAAAATGTACACACTCTAGGAGTGGAACGTTCAATAGAACATTCTTTAATTGTCTTGGTAAATGGTGTACCAACAAAAGAAAAAAACAATTGGCAACAGCTGTTGGACTTACATAAAGTTAGAGAAGCCTTGCAATATCTAAAAGACAATAACAAATACTACAAGGAAATACATATTGAAGAAAGCTTAAGGGAAACAACTGAAATAATTGAAGAGGCAACAGAAACTGGACAATTCGAACTTCTGGATCCTGCTGGAGTATCCACTCGTTTGGACCAGTACACAATTCATCCATTGCATTCCAATGAAAGCATAGATGATGCACTAGAACCTTACCAAATGCGACAAACCAAAGGTTCATCAATGAGCATATGGGAAAAAAGTATAGAAGCACTTGCTTTTTCACTGCTATTTCCTACTGGCAAAGGTGGAAGATACGATGATAGACCCACTCAAATTACAGCATCAGAATACCGCTCATTACGAATGTATTCACAAGATCCCAGGTTTAGACAAAATTTAGAATACATATTCCACCTACTCTTTGAAGGTGAACTAGCAACCCTATGTTACGGAGTTGCACACATTTTGAAATCTGGAACCCACTTTCAAAATATGTCAGCTATGCAATTAATACAAAAAGTACAAGAAAAAGATGAAGTTTTACAATCAAATATAACAAATTTGTTTGCAAACATGCGTGGTGCAAAAGAATACTGGTTCCGACAGCACAGAGACATGCATTGTATGATCAGAAACCTTGGACCACAGACTTGGTTTGTTACACTAAGTTGTGCAGAATATGCATGGGAAGATTTACATGAGTTCCTACGCATATCAAACAACAAAACCGACATACATTTATTAACACCTGGAGGACTTTGCTCTCTAGATCCAGTTAACGTGTCAAGATATTTCCATCATCGTTTCATTGCTATGCTACACTTTATTTGCAATAAAACTGTTCCTCCCTTCGGAGGAGTGCAACACTTCTTTTGGAGAAAAGAATACCAAGCGAGAGGTGCACCACATATTCACATGCTGTTATGGATCAAAGGTGCACCTAAATTTGGTCACAACACTGAAGCCACTGTTTTGCAGTTCATCCAAAAATATGTCACTTGTGAAATCCCTTCACAGCGGACGCATAGTGACCTGCATGGGCAGATTTTACAATTTCAAAGACACAAATGTGTAAAATACAAAAACAAAGGGAAATACTACACCAAATGCTGCTTTGGTTTCCCTAGACCAGTTACAGAAACAGGCGAAGTCAACAACTTCATGTCTTCAGTTCGACATAGTGTTAAACGTAAAGCACCTAAGAACACATATTACATAAAAAGAAAAGAAGAATCAAAATATATCAATGATTACAATGCAATCATTGCCCTCTCATGGAATGCAAACGTAGATGGGCAGTACATTGCAGACATTTCCACTGCTGTTGCATGATATGTTACAGCCTACTTAACAAAAGCAGAAAAAACAGAGCTTCAAGACCTCTGGGATTACCTATCATCAGACAAAACACTATCTCAGAAATTGTACAGTCTGGGCATAAAAATGCTCTCTCAAAGAGAATGGGGCGCCCATGAAGCAGCATATCGTTTAACCAGTACTGCTTTGTATGGAAAATCAGACAACATAGTATGGCTAAGTCTTGGTCCTGCTAAATGTAGAAAAAGAGTTCTGAAATCATATGAGGACATAGAAACAATTGCCAGAAATGATCCCAACAGCGAAGACATTCTAAAAAACAATCTACTGGACACATACTATCCGAACAGGTGTAGGACTTTGGAAAACATGTGTCTATAGCACATAGCTCAAAACTTTGCATACAAAAATAATATAAAACCCGATGAAAACAAAGGCAGATATAGAGTCACAGATTGTGAAGGCAGCTTAGTGAAACTTACCAAACAAAGCTTAATAAATCATGTTAAATTGTCATTAAAAACTCCTCAACAGAAAGAACTATATCACATGTCTCTGCTACAACTTTTTAAACCATGGAAAAAAGGGGAAGAGATACTAGATACCTATGACTGCTATGAAGATGCTTTCAAAGCAAATGAAAGCGCTATCAGTGATGTGAACTTTACGCAGTACAAAACAATGTTGCACAATGAACAGCAACACAAAGAAGAACTTCAGGCCCAGCTAGATAAGGTCTCTTCCGACAGTAGTCAACCTTCTGTAACAGGAAGCCAAAAACCACTAGGACATCCACTAATAACAAATGAGGCAGAATTAGCTATGACAGAAGTGGAAAACACCAAGGTTCACTATCAAGAAAATATAGAAGACTTAACTGTACAACAGGCAAAACTTAACAAAGATCGCACACCATTTTTGAAGATGTAACAAAACAAATAGTACATGGTGTACAGCACGAAAATAAAGAATGTACCTGCCAAAATTAAAAACCAATACTACTGTACATCAGTGGTGAAGCTGGGTCAGGAAAAACATTCTTAATCAAAATCATCAGCAAGTTCCTTCAGCAATTGACAAACAACAAATAGTCAGCTGTTGTAACTGCTCCCACAGGTTTAGCTGCCTACAACATAGGTGGTGTCACTTTACACTGATTACTACTTCTTCCAGTAGAACACCAAAACAAATTAGACTATTACATACTTTCTGCAGAAGCTGCAATGGAACTACGCAGAGTATTAAAGCAAATGAAAATGCTACTAATAGATGAAGTGAGCATGGTCTCCAACCTAATGTTGGCTTTGGTTCACCTCAGATTGCAAGAAGTACAAACTACGAAGAACTCTTTGCTGGGAAACACATTATCGTTTTTGGAGATCTTCTACAATTGACACCAGTGAAAGGGGAACCGATTTTTAAAACCTTAGGACACAAACTCTGCTGCAAAACAGTTGGCAGCATAGGAAATGTCAACCTTTGGCAACATTTCCAATACAGAGAATTAACAGAAAACATGCGACAATCTGCAGATCTCACATATGCCAACATCCTAAAAAATATTAGAGTTGGTGTACTATCTCAAGAAGCACAAGCAATATTGAGAAACCAGCACATTCATGCACGTTATGGCAATAATGCATGTGCTACTGATGTTATGGAACAAATTGCACACAAAAATGTCAATTGTATGGCCTTAATGCCAACTATTTCAAGCGGTTTCAAATTCAATGAAACAATGTTAAATAAAGAAATGCAACCAATAATGGAAATGTGTGCCACAGACAAACTAGACGTACATGGCATGACACTATCCATGTGTGAGCTAGCCACAACAAGACTAAAAAGCTTAGAAAATTCAATCTCCAACACAGCTGGGTTGGAAAAAATATTTAAATTAACCTTAAATTGTAGAGTAATGCTTAAACGTAACCTTGACGTAGAGCAAGGGCTAGTTAATGGAGCACTCGGAACAGTTGTTGGCTTTCAATCATACCCACGTGACACCAACATTCAGTTTGTCAATATTCGCTTTGACAAACTTTCAGAAGGGAAAAGAATAGGGCGCTCACTGCTATATTCCTGCTATTCAAAGACATGTATGTAGGTAGAGAACAATTGTCTCTAACTCTTGCATATGCAGTCACCATTCATAAATCCCAAGGTCTTACCCTAGACAAAGCATTGATAGATATAGGAAACACAGTCTTTAAAGAAGGCATGAGCTACGTAGCACTATCACGCTTATGTACACTTGACGGTCTATTTCTATCCAACTTTGATGGAACTAAAGTGAAAGCTGATATTCCTTGCATTTTAGAATACAGTCCCCATCTCAAACAATATCCTGTTCCAGAAAAAGTAAAACATGGTAAAAGAAAACTAATTGAAACAGAAATGCAACAGAATCTCACAGAAAATCCTTCAAAGAAAACAAAGGAAGGTAAAGGTTCCTCAAGTACCACACGCAAAGAAGAACCTATTAGGGAAAGTAAACCAGGTACTTCTTCAATGAAGGAAGACAAACTCTGAAAAAAGCACTCAGATATAGAACTAGCTGGTCCATTCAAATTTGCAAATGAAACTGGTGTAAGTTGCTATGCAAATGTAGCAATAAATATTCTATTGCAATTGCCACAAATTGTTAACAACATTTACTTACACAGTACAGACCAATTGTGTTTACAAATGTTAGTCCTTCATAGAAACCCAACAAATAATCCTGACAACACGTACAGTGTTCATGGAATAAGACAAGAATTGGACTACTGGGCTGGAATAGTGAAATTCATTATAAACTCACAAGAAGATCCACAAGAATTTCAAATGTACTTACTAAAAGTAATGGAAAACAAAAGCATACCTATAAACGAAATCTTCCAGATTTCATACATGTGGAAACATACATGCACTCTCTGTAGCAATGTGATACAGGAACAAATCCCAAACGAGCGATTTGTGTATGTATCCATACCTAATTGTGATTCCATTCCATTTCAGCATCTTGTACAGAATACAAATCATGGCAGATTATGTACTATGTGTAATTCAGACAATCACTCCACCTTACTAATACAAACACATAGTAAGTACATAATACTTATGTTGCTACGTTATAAAGCAGATGGTACCAAAAACAACTGCAAGCTGACTGGATTCACACACAGTCAAGTGTCACTTGGTAAGAGAAAACCTTTACAACAGTAGGTATAATCTACCATGCAGGAGCTACAACCAATGCAGGTCACTACGCTGCATACATTAAAAAGAAATGTGGATGGGTGGAATGTAATGATACCACCATTACTCTAAAGCAGAGATTACCAGCTAATCTTACAAATGCGTATTTAATCTTCTTGAAGTCAAAGTTTAATAACTAATGAGTGCTTCTACATTACCAAAAAACGAAGTGAAAAACTACAAACAATTAGAATACGCCATCAGGTATCTAACTGCCCAAGACTGTATAACAAGGACACAGATAAATGTACAGCAGTCTCGGGACTACAATCATTTTTAGCAGGGATATACGCCCGTACATTGACAGTGGAAGTTTGGTCCAGGCGTTAAGTTTGCATTCTATTTGAGCAAGGTATAGGGCATAATTGTAAATGAACAGTGTTTTTTTGTCTGGAGCCATTATAATGCCCAGGTATCTTGCTGAGGTGGGGGACCACCGTAGGTCTTCCATAGACGCATATTGGTGTGTGGCAGGATTACTTCGGATTTGGACCTGTTGATTTTATATCCAGAATATCTGGTAAATTCGGCAATGTCTCGTAAGTGGATGTCTGGATTCCTAATATATAGCAACGTGTCATCTGCGTAGAGTGATATAAATTGAGGTTTTCCCAATATGCGAATCCCACTCCAGGCATGGTTGTATCGTAGACATGCGGCCATTCCCTCTATTGTTGTTGCGAAAATTAATGGAGAAAGCGGGCAACCTTGTCTGGTGCCTCTGCCTAGTGTGATTACGGTTGAAAGGGTATTGTTGGTGCGTACTCTGGCCACGGGGTTGTGATACAGTAGTCTTAGAGTTCTGAGGAATCCCGGTCCAAATCCCATTTTTCGCTATGATTCCGTACATACATTTCCAAGAGATGGAATCAAACGCCTTTTCCGCGTCTAATGAGATTGCCACCACCTGTACTTGCTGGTCCAGTTGGGATGTGATTGCAAAGAAACGTCTAAGATTCAAGGCGGTAGAGCGGCCAGATATAAAACCTTTCTGGTCAGGGTGTACCAGTTTGGACATGTAGGGGTTGGGTTTATTGGCCACGGCTTTGGCAAAAAATGTTGTATCCACATTGATTAGGGACAATGGCCTGTACGAGGATGGGGAGTGAGCTGGCTTGTGTGGTTTTAGCAGCACCGTAATGATGGCTTCCCTCATTGATGGTGGGAGTGTACTGATTTCGAGGGCTTTCTCCCATACCTCCAGAAGTCGTGGAGCGAGTTCATCTATGTAAATTTTATATAGGTCCGTTGGTAGGCCATCCAACCTGGTGCCTTGCCTGACTTGAGGTCTTTGCTTGTTTTATTTCCTCGAGGGTTAGGGGTAGATCCAGGTTACCACTTTCCTCCGGGGTAAATTTGGGAAGAGGGAAGGAGTCAAGATAATCTTGTAATTCTTCGGTTGTAGTGTCACGCTCACCTGATTCCCACGGAGGCGCAGGTCTGGCTTCGAGTGCTGATGCTTCTTCTATGGTGAAGCGCAGGACTCTGAAGATGGACTCACTGGCTCGCAGGAATATTCCCCTGTGCGTGAAAAGGGAGTATTACCTACTGACGGAATAATGCTCAAGCCTCCCACTCCCTTTTAACCCTCCACGATACCCTTCCTCGATTCCCCGTGAAGTCTCACCTTAGGGTCTGGAAGGATGTGTTCTCCATCCTGCTTCTGATGCAGGGGTGCGTTGAAACCCAGTTACTTCACTGGATTGAGGTTTGATGGGAGTTCAAATAAGCTTGACTATTCAGGTAAGGCGCTGTAAGAGTTCTGTAGCAAGTTCAAAAGTTCAAGCTTAATAATAATGTTCATTGTCTTATTGCAGCAAGCGCTAACGCTTATGTCTTTTTCCCCTTAGGGGCTGGGGTTCGGAATGCCGGAGATATGGCGCCGACCCGAAGTGAAACGTGCAGTCCAGTAAATGACAGGTAAGTTCTGGATGAGCGTTCGGGTAATGTCTTTGCATTCGCTCATTCAATGTCTTTGTCTTTTTTCCCCATAGGGGCCGGGGTCCGGAATGCCAGGAAGCGGCAGGACCCGAAATGAAATGGGAATGACCCAACAGGTAAGTCTTAGAAGGAAACTGAGCTTTTCCTATTCCCTTCCTTCTCTCACCTTGTGTTCTTGTCTTTTTCTCTCTAGGCTCTGGGAAGTGGCTGCGGATCCGGATGATCGCTGCTGAAGATGGAGGTGCCCAGGAAAGGTGAGTGAAATGCAGCGCTGCAGCGATCGAAGCGAAATGCTTTTAAAATGATGTCTTCCCTTTCAGGATCATCGGTGTGAAGTCTCTGTGATGCAGCTTTAGCAGGTAAGGTCTTCTTTCTCTTCAATTCTCTCTTAGCAGGTGACCCAGGATGCTGACAGGTGTGGCTGAAGTCCAGAAGCAGGAGCTGACACGGTGAGCGTCCAGCTGCGAGGAGCAGAACAACGCGAAGCGTGAGTTGCTGATCGGGCGTGGTTTAAATAGCTTTGGAAGAAGTTCCAGGTATGTATCCTTCCACCGATCAGGTATGTACCCTTCCCCGACCACACCCAGGGGAAAGTAGTTCCACAGGTAAAGTAGTTCCATTCAGGCCTCAAGAGGGCCTGGATGTAGCAGCATGGTCTGCATCAGGTAAGTGCACCTTAAAACACTTGAACACATGTCTAGCTTTATGAGCCTGGCGCCTAAGGCGCCAGGACAGGGGTCCAACATGAGCCTGGCGCCTAAGGCGCCAGGACTGTGTCCAAAGGGCCCCAGCTTGGGCCCGCTGGCACTTCCCTGGGGGAAATGATGCCTGCCTCTGGGGTTGCTGGGTCGGACCTGGCTCCTTGGAGGTAGGCATCATGACATGATGTTTGGTCTGCATTTGAGTACAGCGTGCTGTAGAAAAGTCTGAACACCTCATTGATTTCAGAGTGAGCCACATGGGTTGATCCTTGATCATCCGTTATACTGGTAATTTGTCTGTGTCCATGTTCTGTCCTTATCAGGTTTGCTAACATTTTACCAGATGTATTACTTTCACCATACTTCCTGGCTGTGATTGGTTGGGCTGTATACCAAACCTCCTGTTCTGAAAGTGTTTTGAACTTGTTCAGAGCTTCGCTCAGCATGGACAATGTTGCTGGCGTTGGTGTTCTGGTGTATGCTGTTTCTGCTTCTTTGGTTTGGATTTCGATCAAAGTCAGTTGGGACCTTATGTCTTTCAGGGTGCCATGTACCCGGGAGATCAGATGCCTTCTAAACCAAACCTTAAAGACTTCCATGTCGTATGATTTGATTCTACGGAATCTTTGTTACGGTCAAAGAAGTCCTGTATTTCTGTGCGGAGTGGCTCATGTATTGAGGCGTCTCTAAGGAGGTATAGAGGCATTCTCCATAAGCAGTGTTCAGGATAGGGTGTCCCAATCTGGGTATCGAGGATCACTGACGAATGGTCGGATATTGTTCTAGGTAGAATAGTACAATCCTGCAGGTCAGCAATACAGTGTGTGGAACATAGCCAATAGTCTATCCTGGAGCTTGACCCATGGACGTATGAATGGAATGTGTAATCCCTAGTGGTAGGGTGCATTTCCCTCCAGGCGTCAGCCAGTGGGACGATGGTCATTGCTTGCTTTATGGTTAATGCAGCTTTGGTGGTAGGAGGCTGTCCTGTTGATATCCTGTCCATGGCGGGATCAAGGATGGTATTGAAATCCCCTCCCCAAATTATTATTGTTTCTTCTGTTGGGGATATTAGATTCACAATTTGTTGGTAGAATTCTGGGGCGTCTGTGTTAAGGCCATACGTGTTTATGAGTATCAGTTCCTGGCCTTGTAGTCAGGGGCGTAGGAGAACATGTCTTTGTATGTTGCATTTCTGGATTTTTCATCCGACTATGAGCTCATGGTAAGAGAGAGCAAATAATTACTTCCTGTGGGCCACAGCTAGAACGCCAGCTCGTTAAGAGGCAGATCACCTGTAAGTGGACTCCTGCCAAAAAAAGGAGTTGAAGCCTTTTCTACCGACTGCAAGTTGCTACTTTTTTTGTGTGGGGCAAGTGTGATGCTGGAAATGCATCAGAGGGACAGGGCCTCTGAATGCTTGTCCTTTACTGCTTTTTATCATGTGTTCTGTCATGTTTTCTGCCCAGGAGTCCATGTGGGACTCCTGGCAGTGCAGCTCTCTCTTTTGGTTTGGTGAACAGACCCATGGGATACCCTTATGGCACCCATGGGTAGGGGTACAACCCTGAGCCCCTAGTGTATGTTTTGGGCACCTGTGGGTGGCCCACAGAGCAGGGTATGGGCTGGTGGCAGCTCCATGCTGAATTTGACAGGTGCTCTGGGTGTCCTCCATTTTGGGATACCCAGGCCCTGCCATTGGGATCAGTTGATTCCTGATAGGAAACGAGATGGCCCCTGTGGCCTCTTGCTCTCTATTGCCTGTTACCTTGTTTTCCCAAAGTCCTGGGAAGCCCTGACTCTGTCCCTTCCCCCTGACTGGCTGTTGGGTGGAAGTTCCATATATGGTGTTGTTGTGAAGGCCCAGCTAGACTGACTGGAGCCTTCCCAGTGACTGTATGTTGTGGTTACCTCCTGTGGGTGGGACCTGGGTGAATGGAGTGTGTGACCAATATACACTCCTTGTTGTGGTTGTCTGGTTTCTTGCATGAGAGACAAAGACTGAGACAGCCCTGCCCGAAACTGGCCTGAATGCAGTGTGTAGTGTTGAATGGCTGGGTACTTGTCCCAATCCACATTCCTTGTTGTGAGTGTCTGAAAGGGAGGAGTGTGGCCTGAATGCACTGTGTGCCTGATTGGCTGACTGACTGCATGAATGCCATTCTGTATGATTGGCTGCTGAGTGTGTGCCAGCAGTGTGGATGAGAGACAGAATAGTATATCTGGGGACCTCTCACCACTGGTAAATGGTTCAGGGAACGTTCAGAAGCGTTCAGAAGCGTTCTGGAGTTGAGTCTCCACTCTAAGAGTAACTGGAACTGCTGATCCTCGACGTCCAGCTGGAAGAAGACTTGCTGTTGCATTTGCTTCGACCGATCCGAAGGCTGCCGAAATCGTCGAAGACTGACCCGAGAGAGGACCTGGTAAGGCGCCCTCTTCCCGTGCTCCGAGGGACCATCGAGCACCGCTCCATCTTCGCCGAAGCACCCTGGAAGACAGACCCTCGAAAGGCTGCCGACCCGAGACGGGACCGCCGAGGAGATCGAAGTTAAGCACCCGGACATCGCCGCCGTCGAAGTCCATTGCCGTCGACCAGGGTTCGCAGGTTTGTGTAACCGCTGGAGGCCCTTCGAAGTTGTGTTGCCCAGCCGTGGGAACCACTTGACGCCGTGCCGCCGACGACCGGAGCCGTCTGCTCCTTTGCCTAAGAACATTCGAATCGAAGGACTCACTCGTCCGCAGCGTCGACCGCTTTATCCTGCCGGAGAAAGTCGAGAACGACCAACGCGCTGAGGGGAAATCTGCCGGTGGGTTTCCCGCCACCCGAAGACCACAAAGACTCGAACGACTCGACGCCCTTGCTGGGCCTCCGTCTCCACAATCTTTGCGGTCCAGAACTATTGTCAACGAGGTGCCCCGCACGCCTCTGCCTTGCAGGACGCCGACGCTCCGACGAGCACCGCTCGTACGAAGCTGCCGCCTCATCGACGCCGTTCTATCCTGTTTGTCGACGGATGTTCGACGCCCCGTGTCTCCCGCTTGAAAGGGAAGGCATTCAAGAAGGGCCGTCGATTCCCCGTCGCCGAACACCGAGTTCCTCGACGCTTCTCGACGCCTCTCGACGATCCGTGACTCCCGCTTGAAAGGGGGTCGCTCAAGAAGGATCTGTCGACGCCTCTTCGAAGAACTCGACTCCACCAGGTACATTGGGGGGGTAAAAACATTATAGGAGGGAATAAGACTTGCAGAACAATATATGGACTGGGCTTGTGCTATATCTTTATTTTACAGGTTGCCCAGGTGGGGGGATCTCCACACAGAACTGTGTCTAGTGGTAGGGGCCAGTATTCTGCCTATTGCTCAACCATCTTATTTTCTCTCCTCTCTCTATTGCTGGTTTCACTCTATTGATCTGTGTGACATTGTTACAGTATTGTTGATGCACTTTATGAGATCTAATACAAAGGGTGGTACCACTTTAGAATTGTATATATTTGCCATTGTTTATTTTCCTAAGTACAAAGTGATTTATTATGATAAGTGTACATAACCTTGAATATTGATTATATAAAGACTGTGTTCTAACCAATACAGTGTGTGGACATTCCTTTGTGGGGGCTTGGGGACTACACTGTACTTAAGAACCAGCCTGCATCACCTCCTGAGAAGCTAGGCCTTGATTGCTCGTCCATTGCTACCATAATAGAGAATCTTGGCTGGGGTCTTCTGTGCCTCTCTTCTACCATATAGAGAGCAGAAGTACAGACACCCCCTACCGGTCTTCTTCACAGCAAGGAGACGTGTATGTCTCTTGGAATGGAAAGATGGGGGTTTCAAAGAAAGACGAAATCTTGCTTGCATCTCCGAGAAAACACTGTTATTGGAGTAGAGGGACCAGGTGTGTGATGTTGCTGCTTTGACTGTCCTCCGGGGGGGGGGGAGGGTTACAGCAAACAAGGAGGAGGAGCGATTGCAAGCCCACCTCCTTATAAGCACTCCCCAGGTCCGCGGCCGGATGTGTCGGACCCGGGGGATGCCTAGTAGGTGGGGTGTATGTGAACCCAGGGGGGGAGGCAGAGGGGCCGCCGCTATGTGGGCGGCCCCTCTAGGGCCCCTGCGAGGGCCGGTCCCGCGTCTCAAGATGAGTCAGGTCCCTCTTATTCCATCTCATGCTGGCTTCAGAGCCTAGCCTTTCTTTGCCTTTGTTATTCTGAATGCAGAGCTGGTCTCTGTTCCTTTCTCATTTAACATTTGCTGCAAAGCCTGATCTATTTGATTCTCTCACATGTCACTAGGATGGCAGAGCATGGGTCCTCTGCCCTGGTACATTATTCAAAAAGCCCCTCTGGTGTTTCTTTGCCTCTCTCTTGCCTCTCTCTTGTCTCAGACCTCTGTGGATTCCCACGGGTGTCTTCCTTTCAGAAATGCATGGGGTACCCTGTTTTCCTTCGTGGCTTCGACACCCTAGGCCCAAATCTGTAGGTTGTCTCCCCAAACCCTTTGGGGGTTACCAGTGGTTTAGCCTTTTCCTTTTGTGTCCAGGTAGGTGCACCCACACATGTGAGGTACCGTTTACTTCAGGACACCTGTGGGAACGCGGGAAGGTAGGTCATGTGGTGTTGGCAGCGTGTTTCGGTGGGTGGCAAAAGGGAAATTTCTGAAAATTGTAGTTTTTTAACCAAATTTCAGACTTTGTCAGGGATTGTGGGTAATTCATTCTGGGGCGATTCGCGCAAATCAGACCTCTGTGGATTCCGACGGGTGTCCTCTTTTTGTAAATGCATGGGGTTCCCAGTTTTCCTTGGTGGCTTCGACATCCTAGGCCCAAATCTGTATGTTGTCCACATGAGCAAAATCTGCTCTACCAAAAGGCTTGGGGTTACCAGTGGGTTAGCCTTTTCCCTTTGCGCCCAGGTATGTGCACCCACACATTTGAGGGACCGTTTTCATCGGGATACCTGTGGGAACGCAGGATGGTAGGACATGTGTTGTTGGCGGCGTGTTGCAGTTGGTGGCCAGAGTGAAATGTCTGAAAATTTCCACCAAATTTCAGAGACATTTCCCTCTGCATACCCACCGAAATACACTGCCAACAACAGATGTCCTACCTTCCCGCGTTCCCACAGGTCTCCCGACGAAAACAGTACCTCACATATGTGTATGTACCTAACTCGGCGCAAAGGGGAAAGAACTGGTAACCTCAAGCCCTTCGGCAAAGCAGATTTTGCTCATGTGGACAACCTACAGATTTGGGCCTAGGGTGTCAAAGCCACCAAGGAAAACAGAGAACCCCATGCATTTCCGAAAAGAAGACACCCATGGGCACCCCCCTTTTCACTAAAAACATCCTTGGTGGTTTAGTGACCCCCACACCCACCCAAAACAAGTTATCATTTTTTTTATTTTTGTTTTTGTTTTGCCTCTTTCCTAGGTTCTACGTTATTTCGCCGCAGTATTTTTCATCGTGGGTTTTTTCATCGCCTTTTTTTTTCCCCTCCAAGGCCCCACCTTTTTTTTGTTTTTTTTTATTCCCTTACACCCACAACCATATATTTAATTTTTTAACCCCCCCAAAAAAAATAAACAATGAGTTTTTTTCGAAATAAAAATGGCGATGAAAAAACACGCGATGAAAAATACCGCAGTGAACTGCGTGTATACCCTTTCCTAGCGTCAGATTGTGCTAAAATCTGCCCCCAGGGAGGGCTACATGAGATGTCCCCATCCATTTGGGGTGGGGGGATAGGGCCACCCCCCTTTCCTCTAAAAACATCCATGGTGGTTCAGTGGTCCCCCACACCTACCCAAAACAAGTTATAATTTGTTTATTTTTGTTTTGCCCCTTTCCTAGGGGCATATAGGCACATGTGTGTGGCCATATGCCCCCTGGAGGGTGGGGGGGCAAAACATACTGCCCCAGGCCTGGGGGGTGGCTCTGCCAATATTTGCAGTTGCCTCCCTCCCACCCCAAATGGATGAAGGCATCTCATGTACCCCTTCCTAGGGGCAGAAATCTGCCCCCAGGGAAGGCTATATAAGATGCCCCCATCCACTTAGGATGGGGGAGAGGGCCACCCCCCTTGCAAAAATCCCTGGTGGCTAGTGGTCCCACCCACACCCACCGCACCCAAAACTACGTTAAAAAAAATATATATTTTTTTTGTTTGCCCCCCTTCCCTGGGGGCAGATGATCACCCATCTGCCCCAGTGTATTGTGCCCATGCTTTGGGGGCCAGGGGGAGAGGGCAGCTTGCATAGTAAGCAGCTCCTCCCCCCACTTCAAAAACTGATCCCTGCACGACACACCAAACAAATATTCTGGGGGGATAAATGACATTACATCCCCCCACTTAAAATGGTGGGGGGAATTTGTCCCCCCCTTTCCTCCCCATGTACTACGCCCATGCTTGTAGTGTACCCAAGAGTATGACATATCTGCCTTCTGCATCTATTTTGGTGTTATGCACCTGAAATCGAAGACTGCAATGGATTAGTGTGAGGACCCCTCGTGGTTGAGGCGAGTATATACCTGCGGGCCCCAAAGACCGATTAAGTGCATTAGTATTTTGAGACATGGTATGCGTTTCTTGTAATAGAAGGATGTCTATTCTGTGTCTGTTGGCGTATGCTACTATTTTCCTGGCCTTAATTGGATTAAGGAGTCCTCTCACGTTCCAGGATAGAAGTCTAGTGCTTTTGGTCATTCGTTTAGATGCCATTTAGTTACTTGTGAAATGTGCGTTGACGTTGCTGTGCCTCGAGGGTCTTCTTCCACCTGCGAAAGTGCCAGATTTTTTCTGTTTTTCTTCCAACTGTCTATAATTAGAACAACTTGTCGAAGGTGCAGTTTAATATAACTACCGCCTCTTGTTGTTTTAACCAGGCAACGGGCCCCACCCTCACCATCCCCCCAAACGGGCAGTGTCTCCCAGTAAAACATTTGTTACTTTGCGTTAGAACTTGAGGGAGCGCGGGGGAATTTTGGCCCAGCATCCACTCCGGGACTATACCTAGTATTAATGTGGATAGGCGTGATGCTGCCTCGTTTAATGTTCAAGGTAGTAGGTCTAGTTTACAATTAGGCCTGGTGGATAGGGGTTTGTAAGTTAGGTCCTTGTGGGTATTTCCGGTATGTGGTTCTCTATGTATGCCATAGCATCTTCTGGAGAGTCAAATAATTGTGTCTTGTCCGCATGTTGGATGCGGAGCCTTGCCGGGAACATCATGGCATATTTGATTTTGCGGTCTCTTTAAGCCTTCTTTACCGGATCAAAGGATCTTCGAGCTGTCTGCACCCCTGTTGAGAAATCTGGATATATGTGGATTCGGTTGAACTCTAAGGAGAGGGGGCCCTGTTCACGTGCGAGGCAGAGCACCATATCTCGATTGCGATAATTGAGCAACCTGTTATTATAGTGCGTGGTGGTGCCCCCGGCTAGGGAGTCGCAGTAAGTCCTCTGTGCGCTCTCTCCACCAGGAATTGTTTGGAGAACTGGGCTTCCGGAAATAGGGAGTGTAGCCATGGTATGGCATGGTAAGCATATCTTCTAAGAATTGCTCCATGGGAATGTTAGGTTTGCGCTCAACTACCCCGACCACCCTGATGTTATTACATCTTGAGCGGGATTCTAAATCTTCACATTTGTTTTGTAGTGACTTGACCTCTTTTTGTATTTTGTCCAAGGTTTTGCTTTGTATGGTGGTCATGTCTTCAAGTGCTGAGACCCTATTTTCTGCATCTGTGACCCTGGAGTTAACTTTTTTTATATCAGCTCGGATAGAGGTGATATTTTCCCCTATATCGTCCAGTTTGGTATTGATAGCTGCAAATCCTCTCTCTATGGCAGCCATGTATGGGGCCATTCCTTGTGTAGGGGGATCAGGTGTGGCGGTATTAGGGGATTATTTGTTTTCATTGTCTTGTTCCTGATTTGAGGAGTTGGCAAATGCATCTATGGGGCCCCTTTTTTTGTCTTTGTTTTTGGCACCCCCAGCTATGTTTGCGGAGTGTGGACGTGCAGGCTAAACTATTGGTAGATTTATGTTGAGTGCAGCGCGTTCCAGAGGGTATGTAAGTTAGTTCTCAATGCCAGATGGTGTATAGTTAAGTTTACAGGCTATGATTTGACTTGCTGGTAACGTGGTTCCCCTTCCCACTGTCTTTTATTCTGTGATGGCGGCTTTGATGAGGGTGGGTCAGTTTCTACCCAAGTATTAAACCAGTCCGGGGAGTTAGCCAATTAGAGGGGGCAGAGTTAGTATAGCCACAGACCACTCTGGGAGCGCGCCCGCCCGCCACCGCGCACGTACCTCAATCACTGCATTGCATTATACTTGATGTCCTGGCGCCGGGGAGCGGGCCCATTAACAGGTTGGGTCCAGGTATGTAGATGGTGCGGGCCCGCTTCAACCCGGGAACCAGGCCGTGCTCTAGCTCGGGTGTTCAGACAGGAGGTGGCCCCGCCCTTGGGCCCATCCAGCATCGGAGTACGAATCCGCCGGGTAGCGCAACCCCGTGTGTCTGGCAACGGGCAAGGAAGCTGTGCAGGATCTGCAGAAGGTTCCGGATGCGTTGGCTGAGGTGGCGCTGGGGATCGGGCGGTCCGGGAAGAGTCTTGGGATGTGCAGGATTGCACCTGTGTCCGCAAGCCGATCCAGGAGCCGTCCACCTCCTGGCCAAGTAGGACCCACTTCGGGTGCAGCCGAAGCTGCGGTAACTGCCAACGGCTGGGGCACTGGTGTTCCTCGGGCCGGGACCTGGATCAGGCGCCGACCCACTTCTTCGCTTCGCGGGACCCCTCCCCCACACATTCACGTATATCAACAATGAATAGGCGGATTTCACAACCGCTCATTTCAAAGTGTGCAGGGGGGATTTAGAAGGTCTCTGCTGCGTCTAATACTCTCGGCAGCAAGGTCTATCCGCAGGATTTTCGAAACCAGGAGGTTGTTAGTCTCTGATTTACGGAGCTAGGCGGCCATCTTGTTCGGCGCATCACAGCGCCCCCTCCATAAACTTGGTTTAAGGAGCAGGTCCTTCGGCCATGCTCCCAAAACGGTACGCCCTCCCCACAGCCACCTGAGTAATGTTTCATAGTACGAGTGTACCTATACCTGTGATATGCTGCAGTAGTTGTGCCCACAAGTTACAGACTTGGCTGTAAATCCATAGATTTCTCAATGTATAGGTATGCAGCATATAAAATCCATAGTGGGTTACATCTGCAGTGCTTCTAACTTTGTTCTTGGCTGCATGCCCTTCGGCCATGCACCAAAGACTCTACAACTGGGCCACAACTACCACACCATAGCATACCCATTGTGATTTTAACAACACTGCGTATGAATGTGCTGTTGGGTGCATGGCCAAAGGCCATGCACCCATGACTACAGGCCCTCCCCAAAGCCACCTGACTGATGGTCAATACTAGGGGTGTATCTATAGCTGTGATATGCTGCAGTGGTTGTGGCCAGGGCCTAAAGTCTTAGGTGTATATCCATACATATTTCAATGTGTGGGTATTAAGTGGCTTATAGCTCCAGTGTATACAACTTTGTTATTGGGTGCATGGCCTTAGGTCATGCAGCCAAGACTCTACACACTCCCCACAACCATATGAGCGATAGCGAATACTACAGGTGTACCCATTGCTGTGACATGCTGCAGTGGTTGTGCGCAGGGCCTAAAACTTTGGAAGTATGGCCTACAGCCTACAGCCATGCACCCAAGAGTCTACGGCCTGCCCACACTGACCACATACGTAGTCGATTGTATGGGTGTCATGTATGAATATATTATGCTGCAGTGGTTGTGGGCAAAGTGTACATACTTGGGTGTAAGGAATACAGCCTGCAGCCATACATCCCAAAGTCTATGTCTTGCCCACTACCACCGTAGTATGTAAAACCCATGTTGCCTGATAAGTTAAGAGGTTATAACTTTTTTGTTGGTCATGAACCCAAGAAGGCAGGGCCTCTCCACAACCACCTGAGTGATGTGCAATACTACGGGTGTGTCTATAGGTGTGTATGCAGCAGTGGATGTGGCGAGAGTATAGAATCTTATCTGTATGTCCATAGATATTGCAATGTATAAGTGTGCAGTAGCTTATTACTCTCATGCTTACAACTTTGTTCTTGGGTGCTTGGCCTTCCGCCATGTACCCAAATCTGTGCACACTCTCCACAACCATCTAGCCCATTAGCAATACTACAGGTGTATCCATGGCTGTGACATGCTGCGGTGGTTGTTGCCAGGGCCTACAGTATTGGAAGTATGGCCTTCGGCCTACGGCCTACGGCCATGCACCCAAGACTCTAGGCCCTGGCCACAGCCACCTCAGCATATTACACCCGTAGGCGCTTATACATGAGTAACACACCCATACAATGAAACACTATAGCTATAGCATGTACTCATTTTGTACCCAGGACTGAAGGCCCTGCCCACACCTACCAGATACGTAATAGAATGTATAAGTGTGATGTATGAATGTGATATCCTGCACTGCTTGTGGGCAGGGTCTACACTTTGGTGTGTGGCCTACAGCCTGTAACTATGCACCCAAAACTGTACGTCCTGGCCACAACCACTGCACTATGTGAGATCCATTTTGGCTTGTAACTTTAGAGTTGACAAGTTTGTTCTCGGTTGCATCCCCATAACCATCTAATTGATAATCAATACAACAGGTTTATCCCTTAGGTGTGACATGCTGCGGTGGTTGTGGCCAGGGCCTACAGTCTTGGAAGTATGGCCTTCGGCCTACGGCCATGCATCCAAGACTGTAGGCCCTGGCCACAACCACCACAGCATGTCACACCCATGGATACACCTGTAGTATTGCTAATGGGTTAGATGGCGGCGTACTAATAAACAGCACACCCATTCGGAAAAGTAATGTAATAGCGATATGTAGTCAATTTCAATGTTCGCTAACATCATGCGTGTCCTTAGAACAGTTTCAAGGTGCCTTTGCACAGCACTGACTGCACCCATGGCGGCGTACTAATCAACAGCACACCCATAGGAAAAAATAATGTAATAACGATATGTACTCAATTTCAAAGTTCGCTAACACCACGCGTGTCCTTAAAAGAGTTTCAAGGTGCCTTTGCACAGCACTGACTGCACCCATGGTGCCGTACTAATCAACAGCACACCCATAGGAAAAAATAATGTAATAACGAGATCTACTCAATTTCAATGTTCGCCAACATTACGCGTGTCCTTAGAACAGTTTCAAGGTGCCTTTCCACAGCACTGTGTGAAATACGACCCTTATTAAACCCCTCATTTTCTGTAGGTGCAAACATTTCGAACAAGGCGGGCATTCAAAATACATCATTAACACCTACCGCCTAAACAGCCTTCCTGCCTCCCTGAAACTTGAGGAGAACCATCTCCGGTTCCGGAAGCACCTCAAAACCTTCCTCTTTGCCTCTGCTTTCTCTCTCCCTCTCCCCTGCTGAACAGCCAATTATTCCTCACTGATACTGCACTGATTCTGCAACTGGACCACTCTTAACGGCCTCGGTCCTGGGCCCAGCCACTCTCCACTTGCACTGATGCCCTGGAACCCCTCTGCACTGCGGGACTGTCTCTGTATCCCTACAGCCCCCCCTTTTCCAGCACTTGTTCTGCACTTACCTTGCACTTGCCACCAGTTGGCCCTATTTATTACTTTACGCCACTTACCTTTACTGCACTTCCCCCCCCTCCCCTTCCCCTTGCACTTTTCCCCCTCCCCCACCCTTGCACTTGCGCGATCTGAATGACACCTGGCCTAGTAGGATCGTTGTCTGTTTCCCCTTGTTTCCTCCCCTCCCTGCCTCGTCGCGCCTTGAAACACCTGTGTATAGGCGCGTTACAAATGCCATATCATATCATATCATATCAAACAAATACAGTTTTTCACCCATCTTTTAGTCAGTGAACCTCCCCAAGCACTATGACACAGCAAAATAGTTTTCGAAATAGCATTTTCCCGCTGGTCGCCGCTGCGCTGTCAGCGGATCCATGATGTCGGGTGCATCCAAACAATCTGACGCAGAACACATCTCACATGCAGCCAATCGGCAGACACGTCGCCTGTCCGCGTGCATGACGGCAGCCCCTTAGCCAATCGGTATCTTGTCCACGGAGCGAACAGGGAAGTGTGACCGCGGAGTGGACATAGATATCACAAATTTTTTTAGACCTACTTTTTGGTTGTTTTACATAAAACTACTGGATGGATTTTGACCAAATTTACAAAAGCACACTTTCGTGACAAAGCCGCTGCCCCTGCCCCAAATTTGGTGGAAATCCGTCCAGCGGTTTGGCCTGTAGGCATGCGCAAAGTTTTCCTCCATTCAGTCTATGGAAAAAAAAGACGTTTTGGGACCCCCCCTATAACTTTTCCCCCTCTGGACCAAACATCACCAAACTTTGCCCATATACATCTTTTGCAAAGTTTGGTGAAGATTCGTCCAGGGGGAGCGGAGTTATAAGCCGCCCAAAAAGGGCTCTTCCTATGGAAACAGCAACTTAACCATAACTACACAGAGCCACTACCGTGGCTGTGTAATATTATATATATATATATATATATATATATGTCATCATGGGGTTATTTGAAAGACCTAGGGAGTTATTACCGTATCAGATTTTACAGAACAAAAAAAAGCACAAATCCTTGTCAATTTGAAATTATGTATCTATTCTCCTCCCTCAGTCTACATTATACATATCTCTCAACTCCTGGTCCTATCAGCAGACAGGGGGTGTGGTGGGAAGGTGAAGGGAGCAAGCTAGCCAAGCCTGACTGCAGGAATTATGACCAGTTTGCAGTATCATCCACGTATCATACATGCTACAAAAGTGCTGGTTTGCATCAGAACTGAGCTTTTAGTGAATTATTCCACCAGAGAGCTGCTGCTGTACTCTTGAAAGGAACAACTAGCGGAGAGGCCTCAATCCTTCCACTGGAGACAGTGGCTGAGACATAGAGAAGCTAGCTGGGACCCAAAGCAGAGGAGCAGAAGGAGTCTGGGTGCAGGAGAAAATCCTTGACTGAAAACCCTTCACCAGATTTGTGCTGTCCTCAGAGGAGCCCTGCTGTTTTCCCTGACCAAAGCCTTCTATGTAAGTAGATTTCCCAAAGCCATCAATTGTGTGGGGAGCCACCTGCCATTATCCCTTTCCATTAGTGGGTCAATGGGGGTGGAACTGGATAGGCCCTTCACACAATTTATTAAATCCATTCAAAGTAAATTCCCCATAGAAAACCCCCTCTCTGTTGAAATTGCATTGTGTTGGGAGCAGACAGACTTAATACTTTCCATTAAAGTGTGGGTAGGGGAAATCTGTGTAGATCCTTAGCATAGTTGAGTAAAATAAATCAATTAATTCCCATATAGAAAATCACAGGATGAGTGTTGCTAGAATTTGAAACTAACAAAAGTTCATGCCCAGTATGTTATAGCCTATAAAGACTTAGTTGACTGTGTCTGAAATCCTTGACTTCCACATAGAAGGGCATTAGGGGGTGTCCATAATCCCAAAAATAAATAATCCACAAAACACCACCTTTCAAGTCAGTTTGGAGGGTGCGAAAATGAAATTCCCTATTCATTTTAAAACAGAATTACAAAGCATTGTTCTCATCTGTATGTGTGTTGAAAACCGAAATTCCCCATTCATTTTAAATCAGAATTACAAGGTATTGTTCTCATCTGGATGTGTGTTACAAAATGAAATTTTCCCTTTTGTTCCCAATTTTCTCTGACCAAGTCCTGCATTTTATTTTCATGTATGTTTAAAAATGATTTCCATTTGAGCCCCTCTTTCCCAACCTTGCCCTTTAAATAAAAGCTGGAAAACGAGTTTTCCCATTTTATTTTTTCCCTAATATTGCATTTCCAGTAACAAGCACACAACAATTTTTCCCATTGAGTTCCCTTCCCAAACAGTGCCTTTTCATATCAGGGGATAAACCAATTTTTACATTGTGCTCTCACTCCCTGCACCTTGCCTTTCAATCAAAGGGTTCATATTTAATTGAGGGCTGGAGGATGGGGTGGCTGGGAGAAAAGTATTGTTTCAAATTAAGTTATTTCTGTGGATAGGGTATTGTATTGGGAATGTTTTCTATTGGTAAAATTGAAATTAAATCTGTGTAAGTTATTATTGCATTTTGTGATCTTGGCTGTTGCCATAGCAATGGTGGCTGATGTTAGCTTTGTGTCAAAGATGTAATAAATATATATATTCTTGCTATACACCGGCCTGGTTCCTAGTCCATTGGTGACACAGGGTATTTGTTGGGGTTGTGTGCTAGGCGGGTTGGAGACCTCACCAAAGTAAACTTGAATAAAAGTGCTTTATTGTGCGACAATATGCTTGGGGGGAAGGAACTCCTTGAGTAGAGTGTGACCGCATAATAAACCATGACAAAACTGGGGGCTTGTGTCGGGATTGGTAGAGAGTCTTCACTGGTGACAGTGCAGTAGCAGCAGACTATTCATTTGGATGTAATTCCACTGCAGTGGATGGAAAGTTGTGTTGCATTGTGAAGGTGCCATTCAGACCTGTACCCCGGGTTCCAGGGCTGTGTACGGATAAAACAGTGTTGGTTTTGAGTTGTCATTGTGAGTGGAAACCAAGCAGGAACAGGGTTGACAGTATTGCCCTTGCATAAAGAGTATATCAGGTGCAGAACAAATTTCAGAATGAGCACTGTAGAAATCAATATGGCCTTGAAGCACCTCCTACCAAAATGTTTTTTAAAGGTGAATGGGTAGAACAAGTGCAAGACATGTGGCAAGCTAGAATGTTGCAAGAGGTTACCTCTCCAAATGTTGATGTGTGGCAGGATAATGTGCTGTTACATCAGGCCCTGACCAACGTTTACAAGACATAGACCAGCAAAGATGAGTAAATCAAAATGGATCAGCTCAAAGCGCATATATGTACTTCCATATGATGATCATGGAAGAAAGATACCAGGATAGTGTAGCCTCGGTGCAAAACTAGTCTGAGCTTTTGAATCAAGCCGAAAGACAGTTGTAACAATTAGACGAGAAAGCGCAACAGAGCCAACATTCTGAGTCAAAAATTGAAAGTATTATTCAGCAGCTAAAAGATGAGTTAGAGACACAACAGCAAGTGAATGCAGAGTGAGAGTTTCAATTTTCTGTACTGCAAGGGGAGTATCAAGAATGTGTTGAATACCTGACCGTGAGTCAACACAAATTAAGTGAGCAGGTTGTTCACAACAGAGCCTGCTTAGAGGATATTTTCACATTTCAAGCACAGATTAAACAACTGAAAGCTGAAATGAACAGCCAGTCAGTCATTAGGGATGTCAATTCTCAGAGGGAATTTGATCAGGTGCGCCAAGATCTGAACACTTTGAAACAGCAGAGAGAGCAGTTGAGGGAAGAAAATAGCAAATTGTGTCAAGAGAATAGTACGCTGTTTCAGGAAATGTGTCAGTTAAGGACGGGCTTGGAGAAAAGTGAGTTATGTTTTCAGGAACTGACTGACATGAGGCTAGAAAATGAAAAATTAAGGGAACATGTGAGACAAGCAGATGTTGACATAGAGCAGGCAACACAGGCTAAAATTGCACAAGGGGAGGAGATTAGTCTCCTCAAAAAGAAGAGGTTTGAATATGCCCAGACAATACAAGCCTCACAGAAGGAAAATGAGTCCCATTGTGAGGAGAACAAGGGACTCAGAGACCGACTGATGGCACAAAGTAAAGTGCTAGAAGCTACTCAAGCCCTGGTGTCAAAATTAAAAACTCAGGCCTCTGTATATAACTAAGAGATAGGGGCTGAGAAAAACAAATGCGAGAGGTTGGAATATTAAATTACCAAATAAAAACAGGCTTTGAGGCACCCCGACCATGCAGGGTATGGAAAGGCACAATACAATTAGAGTGATGACCTCCCTACAGGGACCTCAAGCCAATTCACCACCACATATGTACAGGGTGCAGCTAGATTCATACCTGCTAGTTTTCAAGAATAGGGAAACATGAGGAAGCTGGACCCAAACAGGCCTAGTACAACTGAGCCAGAAGGCCAATCCTTATCCAACATCAATGAGGATTCAGGGTTACTAAGTAGAAGTGAAGGTAGCCAGACCAGTGGGCTCTGAGAAATAAAAAATATCATAGCATATACTTCTGACCAGGAGGGCTCCTATGATGAAAAGATCAGGGAGGTAGACTGGCAGAAACTGAAGTTACAAAGGGACCACTTGATCCGCTTTGCAGACAGAGAAGAAGCAGAGTCCAGGCCTCAAAAGAGTGTTTTAAAAACCTCCACACATTCAGGGAGGTGGAGGGATTTCCCCACCATACCCGGACGCGGGGTGAGCAAGATGAGTACTTCCCTGTGTGAAAATGGGAGCTCAAGGGAAGTGACCCTGAGAGCCAACAGCACCACAGGGGAGAAGACACCAGACCCTGTCATTCTGGGATGGATTCCCAACCTAAAAGAGGTAGGGAGCGCCTAGAGAATAGGGAGTTGACCACCAATAGTAGCAGCTTTGAGTCAGAGGGCGAGTGGACTCAAGTGCAGCAGAAAATAAAGTCTGCCAGACAGAAGCGAGGTCTGGGGACCCAATTTGCCAGATAAAGGCCATAAAGAGCTTTATGACTCCCTACCATAAGCCCCCCAAATACTCAGTATGGGAGCATCTAAATGTTTATGACCAAGTGATGACTTCATTTGGTATCAAGAATGATAGAAACTCCTTTGAGTTTGTCAAATGGACATTTTTCCCTGAATACTCTAGTGTCTTTGCAGGGCTGGAGGACCAAGATCACCAAAAATAGTGCACCTAAACGTTGCTATCTTTAAGCATGTCTTCATTCACAGGAACCATCAGGATGCCCGTGAGGCGGTCTACAACCTGCAGTGTAGGGAAGACCAAGCGCCTAGAGAGTTTGTGCAAGAGCTGAAGCGAGCATTTGCACAGACCATTGTCAGTTGCTGGCTGACTTCCTAAAATGGCTGCAAGCTACTCAGGTTGTCAGGCCCTTTCCTCTAATGGCTCACGTCAAGCCCAATCTTCAATGCTGCCGAGCCCAATCTTCAATGTGGTATCATAGAAAACATGCACTGCCGTTGAAACGTAGCCAGCACAGCACCATGAACTCTGTCCTGAATTTCGGACCTCCTTGCAGCCAGGCAGAAACAGGACACCGAGAAGGTTGTATGCACATATGGTTTTTTTATATGTGTGTACAAGTGACAATAACAAGCTCTGCTTCCATCGTCCCGTCTTCCAACCGTCACTTCTCCCGTTCCCTCACAGGGTTCGAGAATCCCTCGCCTCTGATGTCAGTGGAGCACTACCAAAGTCATAGTTTACATCAAGCCGTAAAAGCAGAGGGAAATAAACCCCCAGACCCTGGACATGTCCCAACCAATGAGCATAGCAAAAAGTTGGAAAGAAATGGAGCCACTGATAACAGGCAATAGCAACGACATATCTGTGTGTTTCTGTTTACTTAATATATACAAAACATTTATAGATATTAAAATTTTATTTATACATATCTCATGGAAACAAAGAAGTGCTAAAAAATATAATTTTAATACTGAAATACCTCATTGCCCGTTTTGAAAGGACTAGCAATGAGATGACGAAGACATCGCACAGCCTGCTAGGGAACTATACATGAACGGTGTGCAAGCAGAATACATTTATATTGTCGACTTTGAGAAATACAGAGCATCATGCAATTGTGAAAGGGCAATGATTATGAAACTAGCAAAAACCAGGGCAGGGTGACCAGTTCAAGCATGGCACGTGGATACCTGAGAGCATTGCAATGAATATTGCTGGAATCAATTAAAATAAATAATAATAATATCTGTTTATTTTACCGACACATTCTATTGCTGGTTTTTCAATTATTGGGTCATTGGTAAAAAATATTTTAAACGAATCCTGTTTCCTGTTGATAATACTTTATTTTTCCTCTTTTTAATCATGACAGTTTAAAATCTCTCTCTCTTGGTTCGCACCACCCCAATATACAAACTTCATAGCACCACACATTGTCTCCAGAGTTATCACAAATATTTGAATGCTCTTCACGGTGGATGGGAGCCCCAGATTTTCTGGCCCTGGTCCGTCTGCACACACTGTAAACTTCCCCCGGGCCGGCATTGGACCACACTGTAAACCCCCCACCAGGTAAGGCACTGGGGAAAATGCAGCAATCAAAGATGAGAATACAGGAGATGGGCCACAAACCTGGATTCCGGTTCTCAAATAAGGCACAGTACACCAGAGGGGAGATTTGTAACCTTTGTGGGCATTTATATATAAAAAAAAAACATAAACCTACTTGTTTGTTTTTCCTTCTTAGGGGCAAAGAAATACCCATCTCAACAAACTCCTCTCCATTTGAACCCTGAGCAAAATCCTAACCCCCACCCCTGGGCTTCCCATTCCCTCATTTCCAAAGATCCTCTTTTTCCCAATACACATCTAGTTGTATTTGTCTAAATACCATTGGCAACTGCACTCTGCCCTTAAGTCCCAGTCCATATTCCCTACTTGTCAGTCAGGTTGTAAATATAGTAACCGCGAAGTACAGTACCATTTTAACATACTCCAGTTTGTCTGTCCTTGTTCTCCTGTTCTTTCTCCACACCACCGCTCTACCGGAGGTGGCTGCCACAGTTTGATTACAACCTTTCTCCACTGTGGAACTACTGGTACTAACTAGGGCTAAAGAAAGCCACTTTGCCACGTGCCTTTGTTTGTGTTGACAGTTAGGGCTAAATAATCCCACTTTCCTCCACGGTAGTGTTTGATTTGACAGTGAGAGCTAAAGAAGCCCACTGCTTTGGTGAGGTTTCAGGTACTTTTGTTTCATATGGCAGGCAGATGTTGCTACTATTGGGCTCCTCCCAGGTCCCACCCACCTGGGACCTTCCCTCGACCCATGTTAGCACAAAAGGCGAAGTAGGTATATCTCTAAGCTGTGCCTGTTTTACCTTTATGTTTGGAATCACTGTTGGTTTGTAGAAGTGTGGGGGCTAAGTAGGTGGTTTAGCCACTACTCATCCTCATACTCCCGCAGATCATATATCATTTAGTCACAGAGCTCTCCTGTGCCATGGATGTCGTCTGTCTTCACCTCACTTTAGAAGAACTTTGGAATGGACTGCATTCCCAATAGAGGTCCGGTGTGTCCTCCTTCTTTTGATTATCCAATCATGAATCAATCCAGGTTACTGTTGCAAGTGCCCTTTGCTTTATGAAATCACACCCCGGGTACCTTGCCTGCTGGAAACAAAGGGGACAGGAAAAGGTAGAGAACCCTAACAGAACATACCTTTCCCTCTGCCCATCACTCCTCTCTGTTTACTGTTATACAACCCCCATCCCATGCCTACTGACTTCAAAGGGACTCCAGTAGTGAGCACCCTGGTGTGAGAGAGGCTTTCTTATGTCAGTGCTGGTTTTGAAGCACTGGTTCCGAGAAGCCGTCTTGCAGGAATTGTCTGTACCCTGGGGGAATATGCAACTCTTCCGGTAGGAGGATAAAAGAGGCAGCATCACATCTATTGTTCCACATAGACGCTGTGGAAACAGTCAGACCAGTCACCAATACACGTCAGTCCTGTCATAGCTTTGCCCCACCCACAGAGCCGACACTGGTGTGATTAAAAATTGCTGTGGTTTCATAAATGTGTGCTCTTAGAACTCACTGGCTCATTTGCATACCCACAGTTCCATGTCATTTCATCGACAGCAATTACTTAGTGATCATTTACTACAAAGTAATTACTTTGAATGTTTCTATTCTTTATTTTGGGGGTCCCTCTCCCATCCCCCCTTCCCCTTCATTACTACCCCTACACAAAACCCTCCCCACCTCCTTTTTACTCCTTAACCCATAAATACCCATATTTTTCAAAGTAATTTAGAAGTAAATACTTTGTAGTAAATTACCACAAAGTAATTACTGTTGATAAAGCAATAGAATACCCATACCCGCAATGCTTTGCTCATGTGGCTCTGAACTGGAGGTGAACTTCCTGTGATGGCTACAGGGTGGCATTGTGGCATGTGCGACTCGGCTCAAATTACTTATTCTTCTTTCACATTTCAGGTGGAAGGTTTTTTTATCTAGCCCTTTTAAACCCATCATGGATTTGCTGGTGTTTGCAAAGCTATTAAAAGGCAATTAAGTCACCATACCACATACCACATACAACCATACCACATAAGAAGAGAGATGAAGAAGAAAATATCTCTTCATTTGTGCACCTGAACACCTTATATGTCACCAAAGGACAGTAACGATCACCTGGACAAACCCAAGGAAACTGGCAGCATCCCCCCTATAAAGCATTGGGACAGCCATCTCTCAGCCCACTACGAGATTGGGATTTTAACATTCCATTCAACTGCTATGCAATGTGCTGCCCTGCAAGACAGACAATGTATATGTATCAGGACAAGCACGCTTGCTTTATGTTCTGTAGAATATTTTATGGATTAAATTATTGACTCATGGACGAGTGGCATGCCAATCTCACAACCCCATTTACACAGTCTGTGAGAAAGCAGAAGGTGTCTCCTCGACTAGTCACTGGGGATCTGTCATCCAGGTGGCCAGGACACAGCCATCACTTTTGGATCCAGTTCCAGTGGTTGGATAAATGCGGGAGAATCACCTGGGTGAGGGCTCCTCGGGGAGTGGGACACCTTGTGATGAGATCCAGTATCCCCCCTATAATCCCTTTGACCCATCCTACCAGGTAGGATATCTGGGGACTGTAACTCCCCACCCCCTTGTCTTCATGAACACTGCTACACCGACAGCCCATTCTGGGAGAAAACAGACTAGTACCCGAACAATGAACCGGACATACCCCATTACCATGGTCAGGCAAAGTCAGGCAATCACCGTTAACGACTCACGCCTGATCTCCATTTAACTTCCCCACACGGATAAAACGCGAAGCACGAGAGCCCACTTTGAGCGAGACATAGGACACGAAAGAGCAGTTTCTTCCAAGCCACAGCTGAATCGGTGGAGAAAGACAACAGATCGAGAAGAGCGAGAAAGGAGGGAGATGCCCCTGAGCTTTTGGATGAGTGATCATTATACTCTTGAGGATTTGAAAGCAGCACATTTAAAGACAGAAAGTGAAACAAGAGAACCCTATTCTGTCTGTCTGAGATACCCAGGGCCCTCCTGCATGACTGGCCGAGTCACTCAGGAACTGCAGCTACCGTGGTATCGTCCTTGGCTGACGGATCAAAGCCAAAAGCAGAACCGTCAACACAGCCGGTGAGTCAGGAGGAACTGTACGAGGCCGGTCTGTGTTTAAATGAAGGTTAGTAGCGGTGACAATGTATCCTCAGAGAGCGAAGGTTGAAGCGTCTGATGAAAGACAGCAGTAAAATACAGAAAACTGATAAGTGTGTTGAACATTTTATGAGAGAAACCAAAGATACAAGTTTGTAGGTAGAGTGGTCTGGCCCCGCGTGGGTGTTCAATCGAAGGTCTCTGGCGAAAGGTGTCTTACAAAGAAAGAAAGCAGTGAAACTTTGATATTTGAATAGCAACATTGCAAATGAAAATCCGATATGAGAAAATCAAAGTGATCATGCAAGGGTCTGGGAAAAATCCTTCACACAATTGAAAGTCTTTGATATAAGTGAACTACTCATTAAAGTGAACCCTACCAAGGACCGAGCCCGGCTGAGGGAAGACTATTGGGGTTGCAAGTCACAAGTGGGTCCGAGCCTGGTTGAGGGAGACCTATTACGCATTTGAGTTGTCAAAAAGGGGTACGAACCCGATTGAGGGAGACACATTGAGAAATTGTGTAAGAAGAGGGTCTGAGCCCCGTTGAGGGAGACCCAACGTGAATGTTATACCTGAAAACGCAGAACAGTGCACATTTGTGGAAAGAAAACCTTAAATGTTGTTTTGGTAACCCGCAACATTCTGCGAGCGAGAGACTTGTGGAAAATTAGAGGCTTTTATCGCAGAAGGTCCGATTTGATTTTTGAACTGCATCCTGGTGCTCAAAGTAACTAGAGTGTGTTCCAAACTCAAGTGTGACACCTTGTCCCCTGCTGAAACCTGGGGAAGGGTAGCTTATCACTCATATGTCCTGACATATTGTTGAGTGAGCGCCGTTAATTCTGGTGCATTACAAGGACGCAGGTGCGCGCAAACCCACCTGCCTCAATGATAATACCAGCATTATAGTATTACCAGCTTCGGAATCAATGCACCGGTATTACCGGCATAAATGTGCTGGTAATACCGATACCAGCGCCCAAACTTCATGACTATCAGGCGCTGGAATTACTGGCACAAGAATTAGCATCACTGCTGGAACAAGAAGCTTGTTGGTAGTTATCTTTAAAACTCAATCCACTTTGAATCTCCCAATTCCTGCTGACATCGTGACTGAAGCTTGGAAACATGTCTGGGAGCAAAAAGGCACGAGTCCCTGATGTCCGCCTGTGGAAACCGAAGTACCCAGAGGTGGAGCTGACAGCACTGCTTGACACTGTGGTACAGCATGCTGAAACATTCTTTTGGGCTGGCCAAAGAAGGACCAGCCAGAAGAGGAAGACAGTCATCTGCTGTCAGGACTGTCCCCCGCATGCTGAGGGAGTGCCATAAGCAGTGGGATGACCTGCGCCTGAGCGTCCGTAACCTCATCTCGACCAATAGGAGAAAATCTGCTACCACAGGAGGGGAGACGGTGACACTGCTCAACCTCATGCCCTGAGAGGAGAGGTGCAGCACCATCCTGCAAATGGAGGGAATCGAGGGAGTCAGGACAGCAGAGGCAGGAGCTGGGACCTAAGGTGATTGTGGTAAGTAGAACACTACCATGTAAATGCAATGTTTGAGTCCAATTACATGCATCCCGGGCAGAGAAACACCTAATGGGCAAGGGAACAGGTCCAACATATGTCAGTCACACACACATGCCAGGGGATCCGGGTAGATGTAGACATGCACAAGCACTGTTGCCAAAATGTACAGCCCCACACATGGACACATGATGAGCACACATGTGTGCGGAGAGAGAACAGGACAGGACTTGTAGGCCCACGGCACACACAACAACAAACCACTGTAAGGAAGGCATGGCATCAAAGTAAGACAGACACAAGTGATCACATTTCAAGGGTGTTTATTAAACTGTAAAGTGGGTGAGATAAACACCTAATCTAAACCTAAATCTAAGATGGGAGCAAGCTACGCCAATAAAATAATACCAATACAGTCCTAGTGGAGTCTAGTAAAAAATAAAAAATGGCCTACACTAAAAATTCTATTGCCAATCCTTACCTCTATGCTACAAAAGAGTTGAGGATAATGTTCACAAGAAAAGAAAGAAGTGTTCACAAGATGATAAGTCAGTATGTTATGGCCTGGATCTCCCTTCACCATGTTTTTAGCACGTGACAAGGCAGGACTCTCGAGCACAGCACACTGCTTGGCTTCTCCGGCATGAGTTTACAGTTCCTTTTCTCTATATCAGGGCCTTCTGTGCCCAAGTCTCTTCTCATGCAAAGTTTCTTGCTTCATAGGGCCTGATAACAAAACAAAAGTTCCTTCCATTATCTTTTGCATCTGGTGATTACCTTTCACCCTTGGATACCCCACAACCAGGCTCAGATCCTTCTCTCAGTAGTCAGCCTACCTCAGTCAGGCTCAGACCAACCAGAGCGCTTGCCAATCCAAACACTGACTTCTGAAGGGCAATCTCGTCTCGCTGGGTCATTCTGTTTGCTTATGGCAAGCGCGGTTTTCACACATTCGCAGTTTGCATAAGATTTCCCTCAGCCTCAACATTTGGCTCCACCATTGTATAACCACCTTAACACTCTATACCGGCCTTCCCTATGTGGCCTCTTGGCACTTGTAGTTTTCTTTCTTCCCAATATTCAATGCAGTCTCTTTGTTCACAAGAGGAGTACCAGTCAGAGACCTTCGACTGGGTGACCCTATGGCGCTGGACCACTCTATCTCTGATACCAATGTGTTCACAAAAGACTTCTTGTCTAATTACATTTTTACTGTTGCCACTGCAACCTTGAGCCTCACACAGACCGGTTGACTATCAGCTTCTTCCGACTCACCGGCTGTGCTGAACTCATTGGCAATTTCTTTGCCGCGAGAGTCAACGATGGTACCAGGATGGCAAACTCACCTCCCCGCCCTGGCTATCAGTGTAGGAGGGTGCCATGTACTGCTGACATCCTTCACACCAGTGGCCAACTGAGATTCCCAGTCTTATGTTCCTTTCATCAGAGGTCTTGTGGGTCTGGGTTGAAAAGGCCACGGGCAACTCCCTCTTTTATGTCCTTTCAGTTCTCGCCACCTTTCTTCTCCAGTCGAACTGATGTCCTGGAATGGCTGCTTCCTCATGCATTCGGCCTTGCTCAGAGTGTGCTCTTGTGCTCTTTTTTTCATGTGGGAAAAGCCCGCTGGAGCCTGGGAGTTTCTAACTCTGAGTGAGGTCCGGAAGAAAGGCTGTGCAGAGGGCGCCAGCGGCAGGCTGCGAGAGTCCATAGTGGGTTTTACAGGTACAGACCCAACTGCAAGGCCGAATGGAAAAAGCAGTGGTGTGATCACAACAAGTATCCAAGTGCGAATCCAAGACCGTGAGGAGCAGAGGACTGCAGAGGTGCACTAAGACCGTGGAAGCAGAAGAGAAGGGCAGAGGAAGCCACTGACAAGGAACCCCATTCCAGGAAGAACCAGTGACGTGCTGCATTCCACAAGAAGGTAAAGGGAGGCACGGGAGACCCGGTAGGGATACAAGACTGGCAGAAATTGGGGCACAACATAATGTTTCTCAACCCAGTAGCAGCTATAGGGCTTTGGGGAACCGTCTGTGTAGAGTGCATCAGGGAGGATCTCCCTCAGCCCAGCACTAAGTAGCTACTAGTGAGGGGTCAGAATTGGGAGGCAGACAACTTTTAGATGAATTCTCAAATTGTGCCATTTTATTAAACTATACGTTTTAACAAATGCCTCAATATCTGTACCCTGACGAGGATTTCCCTGACTATCAAAACTAAAGGAAAGCTCTCTAACACAGGATATCTGGCCCTCACACTTAAACAAAAAATACACAAGAAATATATTGCAATTCACAACAACACTTAAAACTGATATTTCCAATATTCACAGTCTTTCTTTGTAACCCGGGTGAACTCCTCTTCCCCAGGTTTCAAGTTAAGATTTAGTTCCAAAGTTCAACAAAATGAAACAAGGAAATCGTTTTGAATGGCCGTACCTATTCAACAAGCCTGAAGGTGATGGGATTTGGACCGATCTTTCCGGGTTTAGTGGGGCCTCTGTATGCAAGCCCTGCTGCCAGTGTGCTCACTAATGGGCTTGTCTCTGAGTCATTTAAACTGAAAAGGGGCACAAGACAAGGAGGCCCGCTTTCTTCCTTGTTGTTTATTCTAGCAAAGGAACCATTTGCTATAATGCTGAGGGCCAATGAAAACATTTGTGAACTTGGAAGTGTGGAGAGTTCTGGCAATCGCTCGCTTTATGCGGCTTTATGCGGATGATCGAAGATGGTTGTGCGTGACCCTGAGTCGAGCATGTCCTATCTGATGGATGACATACGGATCTTCTCTAAAGTCTCAGGGTACAAGGTCAATTGGAGCAAGTCGGAGGTACTTCCAATCACCAGGTCATGCATGCGTCATATGTTTGATAACATGGATTTTTTGTGGTGTCCTGAAAGAATAAAGTACTTAGGGGTTTTCATTGGCCCTGAGGGGAAGTCATTGCCAAAGATCAACTTTGCCTATTAACGAATCTCAGGACGTATATGGACCGATGGTCGCTTCTAACACTTTCACTGTGGTGCCAGGTAAATTGCATCAAGTTGAAAATGGCACCAAGGCTCAACTATGTTCTTTCTATGCTTCCACTGAAAATGCCAAAACGGATATTCAAGAGGCTTGATGCACTAATACAGAAATGTCTGTGGGATGTCAAGCATCCTAGGTTTGCTCTGTGGAAAATTCATATCCCATTGAAGGAGGGTGGTATGAATTTACCAAACCTTTTCGAGTGTCATCTCGCATTTGTGTCATATGGTGGAGGATGCACCAGACCAGTGGACTGAATTTGAATCCAACTGCATGTTTCAACTGGAACCCAGGGCCTTGTTGTCAATGTCCTCAAAGGGCTCTTCGTCATTGAGTCCTCTTACTGTCTTCTTGCGTGAGTGTTGATGCTCTTTATCAAGACCGCTGACCAGCGACCCATTCCTTTTCCCTGAAGCATCCATTTGGCTGAATCCATCATTAACCAAACATGGAAAAGTCTTATTTTGGCCGTCCCGGCACCTGCGCGGAATTCGGTACATCAAAGACCATTTTGAAAATACAACTTTACAGTGGGAGTTCGGTTTGAGAGACTGCAGTTATGCCGAATATAGACAACTGAGAGTACTAATAGCTGCTAAACTTGAGCTTGCACCTCAGATTACCGTGCAGAGTGCTGCCTGGTCAACGCTGGAACTTTGTGCCCCGAGCAGCCCATCTGGCTGCCACTTTATACAATGTCCTTGTGTCCAATCGCAAAGGGGACTCTGAACTTGCTAATGTCTGGGCTGGTGAACTGGGTGAGGAGATTAGCCCCAGTTGCTGGCAGAGATGCTGTAACAATGTCCGCTTGACAAGCATGGATTGGGGTCAGAGGGCCTCTCAGATGAATCTACTTTTTAGAGATTATTGGACACCAGAACAAATGTTTAAGAAACACCTTTCAGAGAATGACCAATACTGGAAATGCAATCAGTGAACGGGTAGTTTGAGCCACTTACTTTGGTTTTGCACGAAGACAAGAGATTTCTGGGAAGGGGTATGTGAGAAGAATGGACCTAGTTGTGGAGAGTTCAATTCCTAGAAAGGCTTCACTTTTGGTTCTTGGGGATGTCACTCAATTAAAAGATATATCATTTTCTAAGTGGGTTTGGGTACTAAGAAGCTGCATGCTTGATAAAAGAATTATCCTTCATGCGTGGAACTCCACCAACTGCTTCCCCATTGATGGTTGGGTTGATGAGCTGCTGTCCTTGTCCACGTATGAGAGGGCAATTTTCAAATGAGAGTCAGATAAATTCAATGATCTTTGGGTTTTGTTCCTGGATACCTATGGTTACTTGATGTGCTATCTAAATGCTCCTTGAAATGCTTCACGAATATGTTTTTGTTGCATTGCTGGTTTTACAATAGTATTCTTTTGTTTGTGTGGGTACTATACATCACACTTTTACAACTTGTTATATGGAAATTCCTTTATTTATTTATTTTATGTTTCTTTTATTATTTATTTGTCTCTTCCTTAGTTTGATGTTTGCGATTGTACTACTCATTATGCTTGGATTGTTCTACAGCCGATCCAATCCACACTGTTTGTATTGGCTGTGTTCCTTTAATTGTATTAACCTGGTTGAATATTGGTGTTACGATAAAATAGAATCTTAAACCGTAAGAAACAAGCAAATCCGGGTTAGCAACACAGTTCTTGTCTTCTTCACTTTGTCAAAAGAAAGTTCAGTTTCACCAAAATGTAACCAACAAAACAACTTTCTCTCCTTAAGTAATGATTTCACTTGATCAATCAGCATCAATGTTGTTCTGGTTCACAGTGTTTTGCCACAATTTATACAGGTCAGAAAAGTAAATCCAGTTCCTTCTCAATGTAACACAACTTCCGGTAAGGTAAAAGAATCACAGCTTCTTGACAGCACTTCTTAAGTTTCTTTATAGCATTAGGAATCACTTTGTCAGGATGACCTCACAGCCCCCACTTCTTCTACCTGGACCACTCTCATACCAGTTTAACCCCTCTCCTGTCCAATAGTGTTACACATTTAATTTTGCTTCTAAAGTTTCAAATCTACTGAAAACCAGAAGGCTTATCACAATTTCATCAGTTTGCAACTTTGTGACCTTAATCAGCTTCTCAGAAAATACAATTTCCACATTAGAGCATCTCAATACCTTGAAGGAGGCAAGGCCCTCTTACTCTGAATATTCACTTTTCAGTAGGGCAGCTTCTTTGCCACTTTTGTCTTTCTGCCACATCCACAACCAATATTTCTCCTAAGGATCTGATTCTGAGTTCCTTCCTTATGGCTTTGATAATGTGAGCTTTCTAAATATTTAGGGAAAATCTACAATCAGCAAGCTTCACCTTTTATAACCTTGCATTTGCCTGTGTGCTCTCTGTTTCCACAAAGTAGTTTACAGATATGCCTGGTGTTAGTCTCCTTTGGCTGAAGATAGTACTTGCACAACTCTTGGCTTGGGTAATGCTGGTATCCCTTTAGGTCTAAGGCAACACTCGCACCACTCTTGACTTTGGGAAAGTGCTTGTTTTGCTCTTAGCATAGGAAATGAGTGTTCTGCTATTGGCTTAGTCAAAGCCTGTTCCACTATTAGTTCAAAATTCAATATTTAGTCACTTGCATTCAGTGATACATCACCTTCAACTACTTTACAATGTACTCTTCAGATAACCTTTTATTCCGAGATACTTTTTAAGCATGTGCATCATCTATTCTCAGAAGTGTAAGATTCAATTAACGTGGTTTCACTCTTAAGCGAATGCTATAGGAAGAGTTAACTCGTAAGCGAGTGCTAATTTTACAACTTCCCATTGTTCGACAGTCATCACTTGAACTTTTATTGCAAGTGATTCTGCTTGGCTAGAGTTGCCTGAATTTTTTGCGCAAGGGTTCAGAACGCTTAGTCACACTCACCGGCTTCTGTATTGCTCCCTCCGTAGCTTGCCGGACTTGGACTGTTTTGGACTCCATTTTGATACATACCCTTCCTCTGTGAAGGTGTCCACAACACTGCCATGCAGTGATGGAGCTTCTCGCCTCGCACTCCTTGGACCTTCAGCTGCATGCCAACACTCGGCTATGGTCCCCAGCATGCTTCTGGCTGCACAATCTCTGCAATTATGTTCACAAGGGGAAAAGCAGTCTTACTTCACGCCTTCCACTGCACAACCCCTGAACTTCAGATTTTGGGTGGGGAAACAGGACTCTCTCAGGATATGCAGTTGAGATCTGCTTCGACAAAGTCCTGCTGTCCCTTCTGTTCACCCTCTTCTGTCAGGGTTGCCAGAAACATGCTCTGCTGCTGCTAATTCTGTGACCACTGAGTTCACAGTTTCATCTACATCTAATTTCCTGCACCTAAGGGGGCCTTTTACACCTCTCTGCTTCTCTCAGGTGTGGGTCATTAAGCTTGACAGGCTGACCTTTACTGCAACATTGCTCTTCAGCCCTCTTCCTCGTCCCAGTACTCAGGGGATTATGGGAATTACAGTCCCAAACAAAAAAAAATTGGTTTTCTTGTTAACTTGTTATTTTTAAATGCATAGTTATTTTTCTTACATGCATTTAAAAAAGAATTGTTAAGGTCTGTTTGAAAATAGGAATGCAGTTTGTTTAAGCCATTATTTATAGGTTTCCTCTTCATAAACCTTTTGGAGTAAAGGGGATTTTCATACTTTAGAGGTTTCCAATGGTCTTTCCTTCCTTGTAGTACTTAAAGGTATCACATCAGCTTTACCCACATCCACAGATTTACTATGTGCTTCAAATACATCATAACGACAATAAGCCATTGCGTGTCTTGGCACCTTTAAAAAGCTCTTCCCTTTCAAGGATAAGTATTGTGTCTCATCCCACAGGATCTTCCCACTGCCATGGGCCTTGTCTCCTCCCAGGTGATCCTACCACAGCACACCACCCCAAGGTCAGGTCCGGTAGAATCTACCTTTCCCTGGCCACCTGTGAGGAGATTTTAGGTAGGGATTTAGTGAGGGATCCAAAGGCTTCATCACATACTGGACACTGGAAGCGTGAAAAGTGCATCAGGGAGGATTTGCCACATCCCAATAGTAATGAAGAAACTTCTGGATGATATAAGACCACTGAACACTAAAGACAGGTTGGGGACCCTAACAATTGTGAACCACGCATCCAAGGAGAACTTGCTCATTCCAGTGGCAGCAATAATACCACTGACCACCCGAGAAGGGTCTGGGACCCCAACATACGTGAAAGATAAGTCACTTGATCACCAAAGAAGGGTTTGGAACTTTGCTAATACTGAAAGTGAATGATGCAGGTTTATATCCCAGTAGGGCCAAATTCAGCCTTTCATTCTTCCAAGGTCGATAAATGAATACCACATACCGTGGGTAGTAATAAGCAGCGCTCAGATGCTTGAGGGTTCATAGCGCTATATAAATGCAACCTGGTTTAGGTTGTGTACACATTTCGTACATTAACCCTTTAGACCCCAATGGTCTTGTATATATGTATTTAGGTAAGATTGTGTTGGCTTGATAGAATTACTGTGATTTGATTTGTGTGTTGATACTCAAAGGCCTTGAAATAAATGTATATGTATTTTTTATATATCTACACCTGACTGGGAGTGATTTGTAAGTTTCCTTTACTCTGTGTGCTCATTGAGGTCTTTCAGTCACCCTCACCCCTCCTGAGACCTAGTCGTGACCGCCACCAAGCTACCTGGATTGGTCTGGCTTGTCCAGAAGGTTACCCTGTTCCAAGAAACTAGGCTGGCCTCCTGACCCTCTTGCCCACCAGGTCAGAGTTCAGAAATCCATCTCAACAACATGCCACAGTAAAGCAACGTGTCCATACTGGATCCTCCAATGTGGGCCAGTACAATGTAGGAACACTCATTACGCTGCCTTCACCCTTGGTTGCCAGTAGAAATGCCATACCACAGTAAAGCAACATGCCTAGACTGGACCCATCAATGTGGGCCAGTACCACGCAGGAACTCTCATTATTGTGCACTGCCCCTTGTTGCCTGGGAAATAAATGCCATGTCTCTGTGATTATTTGTCACAACTAGAGACATCAACTTGCACATATTTTCACCTCATTTTCACCTCATCAGTAAAAAAGGCATCCTGGCTGATCAGGACGCTTGTTAAATTACTTGTTAAGATTGCATTCTGCAGAACAAAGTTAAAATACAGCTTTTTAGGTGTAACGGTTGTGTACAATTTATACTTGAGCAGCAAAATTATAGGAAGCACTCTCTCTCCTCTTTGGTTATTTTTCAGGTGTTCATGATTAATCTTCTGAGAGGAAAATATTTATTGATAAGTTGGGAACAATCGTCCCACCCCTTACCCATGTCTCTGGTGCGACGCCACAGCAAATCCTTTCCATTTTCTGCACTGTCTAATGTAAGGGTGTCGAAGAAGGATGCTGACACAAGGGTGTCATTATGGTTGTTAAACACTTGTATTTATCAAAAAGGAAGAAACCCTCACAATCCCTATCTTCTAAGAGGGGGTTCCCTGCCTCAAACTAATACTAAAGGATCTTGAATAATGTCAGTTGAAATCAAAGTCCACCATCCTGTGTCATAACCTACTTCTATCCCTTACACTGCAACTAAAGAATAATCCAACAGAAAGTTCCTTCTTCAGGAGAATGGCCCCCTTCTCCTGGTATTTGGCTGGTATTCATAGAAATGTTCTTTGGCAAAAGAATGCATGGGGGAATTACTCAACTTTCAGAACCAGGAGAATTACTCCCTTCTCCTGATATTGCTTCATGCACTCCAGTTTAGTTCACACCAAAGCCAGGGGGAATGACTCCTGGCTTCTCTTGATCAATGGGATTTCAGTTTCTTAAACTTTCAGGAGAATGATTCTCTTAGTATTGGTCCGCACACTCTATTATAGCTTGCAACAAAGCCAGGGGGAATGACTCCTGGCTTCTCTTGATCAATGGGATTTCAGTTTCTTAAACTTTCAGGAGAATGATTCTCTTAGTATTGGTCCGCACGCTCTATTATAGCTTGCAACAAAGCCAGGGGGAATGACTCCCTTTCCCTGGCATCTCTTGAGTGTATCAAAAAGGGCTTTCAGTCTTTTCACAAGGAGAATTACTCCCTTCTCCTGGTTTTTGGGAGTTCTTTTCCATATCTCTCAACTTGATATTTCTTTCGCCCCTTTCTCGTGGAATTAGCAAAGTCCCAAATTCTTCTCGAGCCTTAGTGGAATTTTCCTTGCCACTGTGATGAGGATGCTTTTCTTGGATCCTTAGTATACTTATGTCGGGGTCCCAGACCATTCTCTGGTGGTCAGTGAAGATGTTGCCATCACTGTGATGAGGAATTTCTACTCTGATGCTTGATTCACTTAGTTAGTGTCCCATACCCTTCTAAGGCGGTCAGTGGGATTTTTGCTTCCACTGCAACAAGGAAGTTCTCCTCGGATGCTCGATTCACCGGTGTTGGGGTCCCAGACCCTTCTCTGGTGGTCAGTGGGCTTGTTGTCTCCACTGCGACAAGGGATTTCTCCTTGGATGGTCATCCCACCCATTCCAATAGTTTGACTGTTACTACTGGGTAGCGGAAAACCGCTCAAGCCTCTCTCTTCCACCCCCATGTCCCCTCCGGATATCTCATACCTCCCTTTTCCATCCCTGGGACTTCGGTACGCCACTGCGGCTTACTGGGGCTGGGGAGCAACTCTGCAGCTCTTCTGGCTACTCTCTTCTGCTTCCGCAGCTCCACACCGGCTCCGTTCTCAACTGTATTGCTCAGCTCTCACTTCCTGCTTCGCATTCAGATCTTCTCCAGCTGGACGCAGAGAGAACTCCCTCAGCGTTTCGCTGGTGTCCTCCACTCTTCGGCATCCCTGGTCAGCTGACTGGATTTCACACCTGCTGACTCTCCTGGCTGGGCTTAACCAAATCTTCAATACTTCTTATACATTGTTTCAAGTTGCGCCCTGGTAGATTGTCAAAGTCCTTCATTGTTCTTGATAGGGTGACCTTCATGCATCCTCTTGGCCACCCCATACCAGTACTAGCAGAGTCAGTAATCTTCATGTCTTCTGTGTTCTTCTTCTTACTGGTACTCTCCGTTTCTGCTGTTTCTCCTACACTACACAAACGCATGGGTCTACTCTCAATGAAGTGGTTTGAAATGGGGTGTGGGGGATAGGGAAGGTTGGGTTGTGATGCTGGCCAATGTGCTGTAGCCTAGCTGATCGTCCCTATCCCCAGAGGAGGTGTCCCTGCCTACGAGGTCCTCGCGCATTAAACCACCCTTAGGGGGACTATTGGGGAGCATCAGCACATCCCTAACCTCATTGGAAAGGGCTCCCCCTTGGGGAGAAGTGATGATACCTGGCAAGACATCACTCTAAACATCCAGGAGTTAAATCATAGTTTCCAAACAAGACGCATGATCGCATGACATATTCTGTTTGCACACAACCTCAGTTAATAGTTACTCAAAGAGTATAATGTTATCAAGTAAGTACTAATCAGTTTGAATCATAAACAATTCTGACAGATCAGGCTAGGCTTCCTGCACTCCAGACAAAGATACACTATGTTTAGGTCAGAACTCCACTGGCAAGTAATCATGAGAAAAAAAGGGGAACGTGGTCCATAGTTGCCAGCCTAGCCTTGACATTTTTAGGATGGGCCTTGTTGGATCAACTCAGTGAAGTGCTCCTTGATTCCCTAGGCGTAACAAGCAAGGCACACACATCTGAGCATACACACTGTCACTTAGGGAGACAAACTAACACCAACAAACATTGGCAGAGCCAACAGATTGGGACGTTTTGTAGGCATAGGATAGGCATTTGCCAGGCACTACCATAAGGGTACCATAAGGGTCGACATAGCTTTAAGATGGAAACAGCTTAAAAATAGTGCAATTGCCTGTATATATGATGTCATTCCCTGGCAAATGCCTGTCTAATACCTTAACACATGACAAAACTGTTGGCTTTGTGATATCATGTTTTAAACAGGACATCAGTTCAAGGAAACACATGCAAGGACACCCTTATTGGCTATAAATCAACTGCCTGAACACACACACTGTTACAAGATGTTTACTACACCAGGAGCTCATTTACAGAGACAATTAAGTCATTAAACAAGCAAAATAATTCTTACTTATAACACTGGCAGACCCCGTACAGCACAAAGTTTGATGTTGCTTTGTGAGGGAGCTAGCTGAAAGAGTTTGCAAGAGGGTATGCTTTGGTGGTGAGTGGCTGGTAGTTGGTGGGAATGCCATAAGGATTAAAATAGCTATGTCTTCGGATGGCTAAATGATCAAACACGCCCATAGGATGTGTGTCCCTCCTCACATCCCATATACATCCTATCTGTGTTGCAGTGCAAGAGTTTAGGCTTAAACCTAATATCCAAACATTTAAAAAGGTTGTATGTTAGGTTCTGCATCACTCATAACCACTGGAATTGCTCTGGTCAGCCTTCTATACTATTGTTTGCAATTCAGCCTTGGCACTGAAACTAATATGAGCAGACCTGCCTAAACTGCTAGACCACAAGGCCTAAAAATGCCCGCAGTGGCTTTGGTACCAATGCAGAGGGGACATGGTCAAGCTGTTGATATTGAACTGCACCTTTTGAGATAGCAGGACCAAGACTCATTTGGTAATGGCTTGTTCCCATCTGTAATGGCACAGACATGCTAAAGAATTATGGCATAGAAGGTTGCCCAGAGCAATAATAGTGCTAATGTTTAATTCAAAGCCTTGGATCTATCACTACTTGATTTCACTTCACTCTCCCCTTCAGAATTTCATTTTTCTTGCTACCAACCTTATTTTTGCAAGTCACACTGAAGCACTTAAAGTAGCACCATACATACTTTGAATGTAATTTGTAAGGGTCCTCTCCTGGTGAAACCTGTGTGCAGGCAACAACACCTGCTGTCATTTATTGTTTGATGCAGTTAAATATCTTGGTAAGCATGATGTGAACAACAGTTATATTGCCGCAAAACATAAACACACATAAAAATATAAAAATCAACTTGTGATTTTTGGTTTGAGGAAAGAAGTTCACCTTTTAACTGTGAGATTGGAAATGTACAAAAGAGCAATGCAGTTAAAACAATTACAACACAGTGGCCCTCATTATGAGTGCGGCGGTAAAGGGTTAACGGCACTGCTTAGGGACCAGGGAGCTAATAACGGGCCCGTAATTTACACGACCGTTATTAGCTCCCTCCCCATTCCCATTGAGCCCTATGGGGGCTCGAATTGGAATGGGGAAGGGTTTTTTGAATGGGGATTTACCGGGTCCTCCAAGGTTGGAATGACCCGGTAAGTCCCCATTCAGAGAACCCAGACCCGGACACAACTTTGGAGGCAGCCATGGTGCTATTAGCACCATGGCTGCCTCCAAACTCGTAATGACCCCCAGTATCTTTCTAGACATATACATCCTACTTGGGCAACTCTGTGCTACCTCAGTTAGAGGTGTAAATGGCCGTGCATCTCCCTGGTCATTTGTGCTTTCAAGGCTGTGGGGTATAAATCATTGCCCAGGGCAAGCAAACCAGCACTGCCAAGGCCAGGCAAACAAAACCTGACCAGAACTTCTGCAGTGCAGGCCTTCAGATTCAGATTCACAATGCTAATTGCTCCAAAGTTGTTGCTGGCTGCTCAGGAGTGAAATCTCCCAGTCCCCTGCGGTGTTAACACTACTGCTGGTATGGCTTCCTTTCTAGAGGAGGGCAGGGAGTGGCCTTCGATGGGCATGGACCTGCGCCCCTCTTGCTGGTCCTGGGCCTTCCTCGCCCATACAGCATTCATATGCTCTCACATAAACACACGCATCCAAACAACGTACACTCTTTCCTTCATGCATCGACTTACAAGTGCAAACCCTTGCATACACAAAAACATTTTTTAAATTTATTTTCTTACCAGCAGCCCTGCTCCGGATTCCAGTCCACATGGCCTCATGCTGCCTTGCTTTCATATTGACACTGCATTGGCCTTGGATGTGCAAGGAGGCGCAAGAGTGACCCCTCACACATGGAGGCCGGCAGTACCCCAGCCTGCATCCCCAATGGGTCATGTATGGCTGGGGAAGCAAAACACTCTGAGTCTTGCATGGCTTGTTGGGAATGTCTTCTGTAGTACTACTGAGCCGTCAAAGGGAAGCCAAATTTCCCTTTGACAGTTCAGTTAAAGGCAGCCAAGGAGTGCTCCCTCAGCTATTTGTGGCAGCTGGGGGACCGCTCAGCATTTTCACTGGGCTGGCTTGGCTCATCCATAATGAGTGGTGGGTTGACGGCCCGTTGCTCATTATGGACTAGCATCTCCTGTGTCTCAATGACACTGGCACATTTCCCTTCAGATGATCAGGAATACTTATCAGCATTCTCTAGATTTCTCTCAAATGACACAGATTAGAATGAAAATGGTGAGTTGGAAAGGACTGCCTTGATGATTAAGGCAAGAGGTGAGGTGTGTGACTGGATGTGTGATTGACTGGTACTGTGACAGTGTGTATGCCTATATGTGTGACTGGCATGACCATGGAGGTAGAGACCATGTTACGAGGTGTCCTGGATTTATTGTCCTGCTTTCGTGTGTGAAGCTGGAATTGTGATGAGTGATGATCCACCAGAGCCCAGGGAACGTTGAGTGGGTGCTTTAAGTTGATGCTTTATTTATTGTGTTATAGTAAAAAATGAAGACTTTTCACATAAAAAATACAATTAAGACAATACAGTAATACAATGTAACTCTTTCAACAATTTCACAGTTTCCATTGTCAACAATGTTTCATGACCTGACACCATTGTCTCCTAAAAAGATGGCATTGTTAGCCACCAGACATTATCGACAAATCTAGACAATCACATAACTCTCATTTCCCATGTGCCATCACAGTCGATTAAAAGATGTCTCAAAGTCTGTACACCAGTTCCACCTCATTATGGGCTACCGCTACACTCCTCCTTATGCCTAATATGTAAGAATTCTCGCCTGGGCAGTTGATTGAGGCAGAATCTCAAGAAATCCAATCTCCTATAAGGATCTGGAAATCTCCTTGGATACATGGCCTGCCAAGCTCTCGGTTTGTCCAAACTTGACAATGACTGAGACAAAATCGACCTACGCATCAGTGCGATCAGGTCGGTTTCTATGCGTTCACAACTTGTGAGAGTTTCAAGCTCTTTTGCTTTCATTTAATTCAGGTAACGATTAGTGGGACTCCCTAACACATTTCCTACATCTTCATACAGGGATCCCTTGGGGGGAACCAAGATCAGCCTGTACAAAGACACCAACCTCCACTCCATCAGTGATCTCAAAGACTGAAGGCCCAGTTCATACCTCAGACAGGCAATTGGTACACATTTTGGCAGGTCTAATACACACTTCCACAATTCGCCTTCCAGTCTTTCCCAATCTTTTAGCCTTGACAATGGATTTGCATCCAAACGATATAACAAGGAGGAATAACCTTGCCAATGTAAAACTTTATACCCAGTTGAAGAGGGGAGGCCGGAATCTACTCCTGTCCCTCTTCCCCTAGACACACGAACAGGAAGATGAGCAGAATGAATAATGAGCACACTCACATTTTGCACCAGTCCCTAGTGCACCCATGAGTGACAAATATGCTGAAAGACACCCACTTCACCAACCCTGCAACCTGAAAGCAACATCAACCCTGCCCAGAGTGGATGAAGAGCTTCTAGGCACTAGCAGAGACACATCAATTGACAGTATTGACTAAAAGCGCTAAGAAGACATGCTACACTAGTCTCAATGTAGCAATACTGCCATGCAGAATCTACAAAGAATCTACAAAATACAAGATTTCCTGTTTAAAGGCTTGCAGATGCTCACATGAATTAACCCGATGGAAAAACAAAAGTTTTCGGACCACCTAACAGGGCTATAACTAATTAATTCATGCATTATCAAATGGCACAGTGTAAGCCATGCACGGCTTCAGGACATTACAGCCAAATACACTTGTCTCAGTGAAGACCAGCAGCGTTGGGATTCATGCGGACAACAGGAGTGCACCTTGCAAACCCCAGCTCTCCACAAAGGTTGTGTAACGAGATAAAATTCCTTTCTTTGAACGGCAGTCTTCTGAAGCACAGACAGCATTATTAATTCTTATAAAATACAGATAATTCATAGCTGGTAAAGACCAGAGCAAGACAATTTTGCAAAGCCCAGACTTGATTTGGAACAACAGTGTACCAAGGAACAGCTGCATGTTGCATTTGAAAGCAAGCACACTCAAAACGCAGTGTTGATTCACACATATTTATGACGCAGAAGAGACAGTTACTTTTACATAGGAAACAAACATTTCAAGCTGGGAGCAGATTTTGTCTCAGGACTGGAGACCTCGGCTCTAGTTAATCACAATTCGAGGTCCCACGGCTGGGGAGCTTTAAACACTGAACCGATCGGAAAACATTCACAATCAACATTTTAGAATTAGCTAATTGGGAACCAGCCGGGCCAGCCCTCTGACAACATAGGTCCAATGAAAATTATTTCTAAAAGGGAGCCATAAGTGACCTATCACTCAGCACCCAATCACAGGGTGTGATAGGTTTTCTGGGAACTGGCCCAAGTTGTGATGTCAGCATGAGGCGGGTGTGTTACAAAACTGGCCTGCAAGCCAGAATTCTTTGAAATAGCGTTTAGATTCTTTCCTCTACGCAGATCCCTGTGTGTTTTCTGGACAGAATAAAACCACTGTTGATCTTGCTGTTTGCTTGGACTCCTGCTGCGAAGATTTTGGCAAAGAAGGGAGGTGTTGGGCCTCCAATAAATTCTGGATTCAGGGACCCCAGTAGCCCTACCCTACCTGGGGGATCACTCCTAAAATGTACAGTACATGCTTAAGATTGTTTTCATTTGCGAACCAAACTGTAATATTTTCACCTCCAGGATTGCACCTTAATTGGAAAAGATCACAATGTAGACCCCAAGTATGTAACTTCATTAACAACTGAAATTACTTGGTCTTCTAGGTGCCATGGAAATGATCAGATTTTAGCAGATGCTTAAATCTCACAATTTTGGGCGTTAGTGGATTTATCTTTAATGTGTTTAACCTTGCATAATCCTCTAGTGCTCCCAGTAAGCATTGCAGACCTATTGGTATATAATCTAGAAGCACTATGTCATCCGCGTAGGCAAACCAATCAATTCTCTCCTTCCCAACTCTTGGACTTGCCAACGCAGACCCTTCTAAACTCTTTGCTAGGTCAGACAAATAGAGGTTGAAAAGGAAAGGTGCCACTATACACCATTGCCCACCCCCCCTTTCAGTCTTCATTGCGCCAGATAGCCTCCCTTTTTTGTCCAGCCTTACCTGTAGTTGTGATGTGTTATCCAACTCTACTATAATTGTTAACAATGTTTCTGGTAACCCGCATCCCTCTAGCTTGCCGCACAGGCACTCTCTGTTAATAGTGTCAATAGCCTGGGCCCTCCCTTTTGAAAAGACCTGCTGCATACGGTACTCATTACCAGACCGTTCAATGATGTAGGGAGATCCCTTCAAAAACCAACTTGATGCTTTGATAAGATTCTACTTGACTCTGCCCACTTTTCCAATTCTTTCAATATTACACCTGCAAAAATCTTACTGTCCGCTCCAGAACCAAGATCAGCTGGTAGTTTTTTGGATCCACCTGATCCCCCTTTTTGTATACTGGGATGATAATATATCTCCTCCATGACTCTGGGAGATGTCTTGTTCTCACTGCCTACTTGAATAGCACTGTTAATAATCGAGACTACAGACCAATACCAGATTTTAGTATCTGATAAGTCTGTCCATTTGATCCTCCTGCCCGAGAGGAAGAGGGTTTTTTAATCAGGTCTTCTATTACCTCCGTGTGATGTTTAGTTCTCAAGTTACTCCATTTAGTGATACTAACCTTGAGTCCATTGGTTTCCAATACAGCTTTATTGATTGCTATTTTAGTGTGCTTGCATTAGTATTTCTTTTAATATTGGTGATATGCGGTACACCTGCTCTTATTCCCCGTTTCCAGTATGGGTTTAACAGAGGTTCTTGAAGCTATTAACATAGCACGCAGTAAACTGGAGGCAAACAGAAAATCCTCACAGGTTAGTCTAAACAAAACAAATACATTATTAGCTTGTTATTATCATTATCTCGAAGCCGAACGTAGCTGTGACAAATAATGGACAGTACATTTCACCCCTACTTCCAGCACCTGCATGCACCGGTATTGCCCCTCCCCATGAGGTTTCTATCAAGGCTCATGGGGAGGGCAAACCAGCAGAAAAAGCAGACAAAAATTGGTAAGTCAGGAAAAGCGCAAAACAATAAGGAAAAACTGTCATATGGCCATTTTCTACGCCCAATTTACCCGGTCACTGCTCTCCTTACAATAACTGAAACTGCCTACCATAACCTGCCCCATGAGGTTGCTTCCAAGGCCCATGAGGTAGGAGAGCCGGCAGTTCAGGAAAAAGCAGATCCCATGGCGATGACCAAGGAGTTCAACAATATAAAAGTCCCAATCAAAAGCTACATACAGTCCCTACACAATCATACAGTAAATTAGGAGCTCCCCTCAATTAGACGGAAGGTAACCGTCAATTCTCATATAACTCACACAATTCGGGATGTACCGACATGCCTAAAAACTGCAAATAGAAAGCTTAAATTCTGTCTGCTAAATACTCGATCATTAGTCAAACATGCCGTTGAATTATCGGATTTAGTCCTTCAGCAAGACCTTGAAATACTATTTCTTACAGCAACCTGGATGACTAAGACAACATATCACCCCATGATAATGGCTAATCCAGTAGGTTACTCCTCTCTTCAGGCTTATCGGGAAGAGGGTAGAGGGGAAGGGGTTGCCATTTTCTTTAAACAAACCCTGAGGGCTCTATACCTCTAGCATCCCAGAAATTGACAACTGCCAATCATTGCTAGTAAAATCAAATATGAATCCCGCTTTCTCCCTTAGTATGCTGTTATTATATCGCCCTCCGAGAGCAACTCCATTGTTCAAAGAACAGCTAGTAGCTCTTATAGGCAATGCCTCCAAAGACTCCACTGCGTTTATCATCCTGGGTGATTTTAATTGTTGGGAGAATTACCCATCGGATGAAGAAGCAAAGGACTTGAAGCTATCGCTTGAGTCCATCGGATTTCAGCAGTTTGTATTATCTGCAACTCATAGCTGTGATACTATTTTAGACTGGCTCGTATTAAAAAATCTAAAAGCAACTGTTACCACGATCGAGGAATGTGCCTGGTCAGAATACTCGCACATAAACTTCGATTGTGTTAGACCATCTTCTCAAGCGTCTTTTCAAACAAAGGCCAAACCATCCATGGTCTCCCGGAATTGTAGGAACATGACCAAGGAGACTTTCAAAGCACAAGTAGTACCACTACTGCCAGCCTTAGAAGGTTACATCCCTCTAGAAAAGCTTACCCCCTCTATTAGATAGGCTTCCAACCAAGCTTTTGATTCTCTAGCCCCTTTAAATAAATCTATTGGCCAGAATAAATGCTTCTCCTTGGAAATCCTGAAAGCCAGAAGAACTAAGGGGAAAGCAGAATGAGGCTGGAGGAAAGTGCCCGCTGCCGAATCGGCCAACACCAATAAACAGGCTGCCAATGAATATAAACAGACAATCTTTAAAACCAAAGTCAAAAACTTAACGAAAGAATACAGCAGGCAAAATCACAGTTGAAAGACCTTTTTACGATCCTGCAGGAATTAAAAAGTGCACCAGTCAACACTCAGAACCAAGAAGACAATGCCTGGTGCCAAGCTATACATGACGGCTTCACTCACAAAACGCAGAAACACCAACAGGCCATCAAAGACCAAGTGAACATGTTCTCTGACATTTAAAATGGGCCGAAGCCACCAGTCATTGTAGAGCAAAATTGCTCCAAATCTTTTGCATATGAGAAAGTGTCAGAGAATCAAGTACTTGAAGTCATCCATAGTCTAAAACCCACCTCATTTAAAGGGGACATATTCCCTGCTTGATTATTCAAGGACTTTGCAGACACTCTTGCTCCATGGGTCACCCAGTTTGTGAACCAATCCTTTGATGAATCTTGCGTCCCGGAAAATATAAAAGAAGCCTGGATAACCACACTCATTAAGAAAGAAAACCTGGATCCTTCTATCCCCAGAAATTTCACACCAATCACAAATGTGCCGTTCTTATTGAAAATAATTGATAGGATAGCATATCTACAGTACTAAACATTTGTTGAGAATAATGACTTATTTGCCTCTGAACAATCCGGCTTTCGAGCAAGCATGGCACAGAGACTGCCCTTTTGGACCTACAATCCAATATTGCCACTATTATTGAAGAGGAAATACGCCTTTGCTTTTATTATTGGACCTATCCTCAGCTTTTGGTTTAGTAAACCATGACTTTGTAGCTGAGAGACTAATGACATTTGGGAAATGCACACCCCATGCAGCCAATCATTTAAATCTTCCCTAGGACCCAGAATAGCACCAGTAGAGGAAAACCCCTCTGATATGTGGCGTGCCGCAGGGCTACTGCTTGTCACCTCTTCTTTTTAACTTTTTGTCAAAACTATTGTGTGACATGATCATAACACTTGGTGTCCGGTTTACCAACTATGCCCACGGCACTGAATTGGTCTTTGAGCGGTCAGGAATTTATGAAGAGGGTTCTCAAAGAGTAAACAAAGTGTTCATCGCAATCCAAAAATGGATGGCGATACACTCCTTAGTGTTAAATGAGGAGAAAACGGAAATATTAATATTTGGAACCCCACAAAAAATGAACAATCTGGATGAGAAGTACACTAGTTTTAAGATAAATAGTAATAACATTCTAGTATCAGAGCATGTAAAACCCCTTGGAGTCTATTTTGACTCACAGTTGTCTTTCAAGAGGCACACCTCGTACCTGAAATCCACATGTGCTTTCTGCTCTAATCTCCCATACCTGACAGAACAGAATATAGCTATGATCGCTGGGGTGATCATTAATGCAAAACTAGACTACTGTAACAGCCTTTTGATGGGCACCTGCAAACAATACAAAATGGAGCTGTCCGGACTGTCTTTGGCCTAAATCAACGCTCTAAGATTTCGTACGTGAGGAGAAAATTGAACTGGCTCCCCATCGAACAGAGAATCAAATTTAAAGGCGCCGTATTGGTGTTTAAATGCCTAGTAGGAAATGCACCAAGTTACCTTATCAACAAGATAAGAAAAGCTCTGATAAGAAGAACCCTCTGCTGTAATGGAAATCAAATGTTGCATCAGCCACAATTGACGCTAAAGAAAATGGTGGAACAAATTTCCATTTTTGGGCTCCTACTATGTGGAACGCTCTCCCGCTGGACCTAAAGAACTGCACATATTTCTTTATCTTCAAAAAACATTTTAAGGCATTGTTGTTTGATGGAGGGACAGACTATAACTCCACCTTAGGACACTAGATTTACACTGCTTTATGTTTTTTGTGCCTGTCTTTGCCCATGTGAGCTCCTTGAGGCCTACGGGCGAATGGTGCTATATATGAAATAATATAGATAGATAGATAGATAGATAGATAGATAGATAGATAGATAGATAGATAGATAGATAGATAGATAGATAGATAGATAGATAGATAGATTTCACAAATGCTTATGCCACACATATTCCTGTATAATGCTACTTTGTAGATTACTCTGAACTGCCATGGTTGAATTAATCAATGACCAAACGTTTCTCGAAATGGTTTCACCCACGGCCCTTAGAATCATTTCACCATCTCGTTGCATGCGCAGGTATTTATTAGATTTCAACCAATGTCTATACTAATTTCTCAGTGTTTTGACTTCACTCAAATACTCATCTACCAATTTCTTCAATTATAACTCCCGCAATGCTGTTCTCAATTCTCTTTTCCTTTACCATGTCATGTCATCAAATGTATGTTTATGCGGGCATTTGGGTTGTTTTCCTACCATGTTAGGCAGATTTAGATCCCACAGGAAATTGCTAATTCATTATCGCACATGACACTTGTAATGTTATTCAACTTATTTATAAGGTCAGCTACCCCTCTTCTGAATTTCACGCCTCTATTTCTCCCATTGTTTATGCATATTTCATCCAAGTTATAATCCTCACAATTTTTAATTTGGTGGGAAAAAGTGCATTCCAGTATTTCATGGTCACTTGATCACCCTTGGTTTACACAGAAATGCCTACTTTTCTCAAACAGGTCCTTAGAGAGAAAGAGGTCATCTATAGTCAAATACCACACACCCCTCGTCAATGTAGCTGCTGGCGGAACATCCCCCTCAATATTCCCATTGGCCCTCAGCAGGTTCCACTCTGTCAGAAAACAATACTTCTCTTCCCATTTACTGTTGGGTCTTTAGAGTATTTTCCCCTGGGCCGCTGGGAGTTCAAGTCACCTACTAAGATTATACTGGCAGAGGAATATTGTATCTCAATTCTCAAGAGTAAATCTGTAACCGACTGCTAGAAATCAAGAAGGGAGGAACAGGAGGGGTTCCAGTACAGATTGATCACTATACATACTTGGCATAGTTTTGCAGCCATGATACCTATTCTGCCGCCAGAATTCCTGATGGTACATTACATAATAGTTTGGAATTCCTAAAGGCTGAGTTTCTGCAAGCGATCAACAGGCCCCCGGATGGCCACCGCTCACCCTGACCCATAGCCAACTGCTAAAATACCGAAAACTCATCCACCTTAAGGCTAGATTTTACCCATGTCTCCTGGAATGCGATTATGTCAAACTGTTGAAATACATAATCCTTGATCACCATGTTTTTAAAAGAGCAGGAACCCCTCATATTCCAACCTATCAATTTCAATTCTTGTTTTACTAGGGAGTCTTTTCAGGCAAACCCAGTTTCTGAAAGATCTGAGCCACAATATCTGGCATTAGTGCCCAGATAGTGGCTTTGGCATCAATTAATGGGGTCTTTCCATTTTCGTGTTCATACCCCTCTGAGTCTTCCATTTCTAAAGTTTCTTTTCTTATTCCCATTTTACTACTTACATACAACAGTTCGGAGGATACCTCATAGCCCTTCCCTAACAAATCTTCACTCGCTGCTAAAATGGCACTTACTCCGAACTTTGATTTTATACCCATTTCCACAATAGCTGCACATTTAGCATGTGGAAACTGCATATACTAAATATCAACGGTAGACAAATAGAACAGGTCTGGGAGTCCTTTGAAGATCAATAAAATCATGCAACGATTAAGGGGCCTTGGCCCCATCCTTGTCTCGAGCACACGTTTCATCCACAGCTTCGGTACGTACGTGACTGAGTTCCATGCAAACTCTTTACTTGATGGATACTTTCTTGTCTTTTCTGTTCTTCCAAGAATTTATAATGATTTATGCCTTGCTTCAAAATTGTCTCCAGATATGAATCGGAGTAGAGTGCCTTACGCCAATCATCCTCTGTTTGGGTATGGATAGCTGCACAATTTTCATTCGGTCCTTCATGACTTGATTTTTCGTTCTCATTGTCGTCCTCTCTGTAATGGCTCATTGACTTGTTATCATTACAGACCCTTTTTATTTCACAAGGTTTCCAGCAACCAGGTTGATATATTTAGAGGCCCTGGCATTGGTATTCCCTTGCAGAAAAATGGGCGGCAACTTTTTTGGCTCTTCTTGTTTTTCTGTGTGTATGCTCACCATGATTGCCATTAATTATAATCCCTTAGCCATGTTACTTTCTACTGCCGACTTCACAACCGATCTCTTTGCCCGACTGATGTCATTGTTAGACATTTCTACATGTTTTCCTACTTCCTTTCCCTTGGTCTTTACTGATGACTATTTGCCACACACTTGTGGCATTTTTAATTTTTGGACAAATTAAGTTGTCTTGGACTTCTCTGTCTTTGTACTTCTCTGGTGTATTTTTTTTCCTGCAGGTTTTTTCCAGCAGGCTCTGAAATTAACAGACCCTGCTTTTTTCTGTCTTTTCTTAGTTCTACCATTAAGCTTCCTACTTGATTTGTTGGTTCTTGCATTAGCTGTTTTTTTTTTTTTAAATTTATTTATTGTGCACTAGTCAAAATTTGACTTTTAACACATTTCAACAAATAGTGAAACAATATAAAATCCAACAGCAATTTACATATTCTGAATAAAAAAACAGCAAACATCCTAAAAAACAAAGAAGCAAGAATTCAAATCACTAGTAAAAATTCAATCTATAACTAACTTCAATTCCCTTAAATACCTTCCAACCTCAATTGATAAAGCCGACTCATTCCCAGAAGATAGTCTTGCCCAAAAATCCTCAGTATTGAGATAGGACTCGTCATAAACAATTCTTTTAAAATGTCCAGCCCTAATACTCCAGGTCCCAGAACTAGATAACACATGCTTAATAGTCTGAGTTCGTTACTAGGGCACCTATCGCAGATAGGTAAAGTCACCCCTTCCTTATCTCTAATATCTAGTCATTCTAGGGTAGGAAGTAAATTTAAACGAAATCTCAGAAAAGTTGATCTAAACCGAGGATTAGAGGACTTCTTTAAATAAATCGGCAAGGTTGAAAGATGTTTATCTAGTGCTGTCAGAGAGGCTGATCTTTTGGTTTTTCGCATATCATCAATAGTGTCTATCCAATCACTCAATTTCATTTTATCTTTCACTTTTAATGGGTTCTGTAGAAGCAACTCAGCATCACAGTCACAGCCAGACAAAAGTTCTTAGCTGATTTTTCACCAGGGAGGGTAATGCAACTTTTTGATTTTGCTGGTATTCCTCCATCTATTCTGATGTTGACAGTAAATCTCATGTCTTTCATGTTCTAGTTTAATGATCTCAATTCCCTATTCACATCCTCCATATCTCCCTGAAAAGTCGTCAACAGTTCTGATTGTTGCTTTGTTTCCGATTTAATCAGTGTCAGGGCATCTTCAAAAGTTGAGGTTATTGCAGTTTTTAAACCCACTAGGGTGCTTTCACTTTCCTCCATTTCTCTTGTTAGTTCCATGAGTATTCCTGTATGCTGATGTACCTGAACTCTCAGTAATTCAAAAACGTTTACTAGTGATGTTAGTACAAAGTTGAGCGTGGAGAGAGTGGGAGTACTACCTACGTTAGAACTCACCTTCGAGGATTCTTTGCACCCATTGTCAATTTTTTTTTCCCCTCTTGCTCTTCTTTTGGATTTTGATCGATTGCAGGCAACTTAAACTGAGATGGCGTTCAGCTTAAAAGACTTATCCAGGGATGTTTGTAAATCAGCTTGCCCTCCAACCTCTACAATTCAAGGCTTGAGGTTGGATAGATTTTCTCTGTTGAGTCCTCGACTTGGCATCATTAATTCTGTTAACTCACTGATTTCAATCTGGGTGACATGATTAAAACTGCAGCTTTTCCGAATAGGGAAAAAGTCAGATATGGTCGTTTTTAGTGTAGTCGCTGTGATTGTATATTCTGAGCTTGTAGCCTAAGCTTCCGTCGAGATTCGTAGGTGATTCGGCATGGAAATGATCATGACTTCCCTTTCCACCTGTGCATTTAAGCCAGAAGACGAGGGAGCCTGATTGTCATTGATTACGTTTTCCTGTGATATTAACACTCGTGACTGCAAGCTCATCACCGACTTGAAAAGGGACTTAAGATGAATCTTCGGTCTGCTTCCATCACACATTAAATCATCCATTTCCGCTGCTCTCAGATCGTCTTCCATAGCCCCACTTTGTAGGTTGTATATGTGCGCCATACTTTGACTCGATTAGGGTGAGAGCCAAACTGAGTATACACCATTAGAATATCTCCAAGAGTGAGTCTGCCTTCAAAATATAAATCTCCTAAGCTTTGATGGTGTCTTAAGGGGCACGTAAATACATCCAATATGCATTTCAACAATTGCAATATAGGTAGAGGCAGTCACCCCAACACGTGTAAGAATATTGCTTTACACAGTAGGGCTTTCCTACTCACCAAAGCTCCCAGCTCCCCAACAGGAATTTCCCATGTGCCACCGCGGACCAAAGCAGACCATGCTCTGCTCCGCACTACGCCCGTGTGTAGCAGTTTTATCTGTTCCCTTATTGCTGGTTAGACACTTCTCCCCAGCAACAAAAACTGCAAAAAGTCTCCAAAGAAGTCGACAGCACCACAGCAGACAACTCTCTGCTCCGCTCTCTGTATGTTTCATGTCTGTGAATGTTGGAGACCGACTGGAGACTCAGAGTGAATGTGGTAGCCAGTGTGTGTATCCTGTTCTATATGAACTGTTATGGCTTTTACAAGATTACATCTAATGATTACGGGAATAAACCTTATTGCAAATAAGCCTCCTGCCTCCTCTGCCATCATGGTGGACCCATCTAGTATGTCATAACATAAGGCAAGCTGGTGCTGGCACGCTACTTGCCAGTGCCAGTCAGGGACGTCATTTGGGGGTCGCCAGAGGTCGCAAGAGCGACCACTGGTGATTGGCCAGTGACCCCTGTCAATCTCTTGCGACCTCTGGCCGTTGACCAATCAGAGAAGGAGGGGGCTTGGCCGCAGCGTGCTGCGACGCTTGTGTTGGCCTCCATTTTGATTATTGCACGTGCGGCGAGCAGCGGAAAACACATGTGGTGCTTCTCGTCTTTGAGGCTGCTGTGTCCAGGCAGGCATCCATCCATCCACGACGAGATACCAAACTGTAGGCCAGGCCAGTGACTTCGAGTTGAGTCAGTCCAGTCGACCGCCGTGCCGGTCGCCGCCGACAGCCGCAGCACCAAATTCATTTTACTAACGTGCAAATATGTGCTGGCGGCAACATTGCAAGCCGCTGCCGGCACATATTTGCACGTTAGTAAAATGAATTTGGTGCTATGCTGCCGTTGGCACCAAATTCGTTTTACTAACGTGAAAATATGTGCCTGCGGCAGCCTGCAATGTTGTGTTAAACTGCTGCCGGCACATATTTGCACGTTAGTAAAATGAATTTGGTGCCGACAGCAGCAGCACCACCAAATTCATTTTACTACATTGCAAATATGTGCCGGCGGCAGCTTAACAACATTGCAAGCCACCGACGGCATATATTTGCACCTTAGTAAAATTAATTTGGTGCTGATTCTGCCGTTGGCACCGAATTTCATTTTACTAACGTGCAAATATGTGCGGTGGCGGCTTGCAATGTTGTTAAGTTGCCGCCGGGACATATTTGCTGCTTCAGCTGATTTCATTTTCTCTGGACCTCTGTTCTGTGTAATTGGGAGAGGGTATGCTTCGAGCGTTCAGGCCAATGTTAAAAGGAGGAAATGCTCACCTTTTCCATTTGAACAATGTGGGTTTGATAAGCCGCCCCCTTGCCCCCAGTCCACCTGCCCCACAGTTTACATGTCGTCGAGATGTTATCGGCGGATATTTTTTTCTTTAAAAGTAAATAAACATCAGATATCCTTTTTGTACATTAACACAGACCCCTGGCAAGATGTGATGGGGCCCCATATGTTTTAGGGTTCTATGTTCTTTCATTGTCAGTCATTATTATGACTGCCTTTTAAACGAGCATGAAAAAAGTCAACAAATTATTTTTTTTGGAAGGCTTCCCCCCCCAAAACCTAACCTCCACCACCTATTTTTAACTATTACCGACCCTGCAACCCCTTCTGTACCCTTTTCCACCCCCAAACACATTTTGTAAACCCTTTTCATAATTTTGTACTCGTTTAAAAGTCAGTCGTAAAAATGACTGCCGATAAGACGTTATACCCAGATGTTGGCTTGTCCGTTATAACCCTGGGAGTCTTCTGGCTATTTCCTCTGGTGGGCATTATGGAGGGCACATAGTCTGCTGGACAGCCAATTGTGAATGTACTCTGATGACAGCCTAGTCTGCATATATATTCCAACGTCACACATAGATACTGTGCATATAAGTGAGTGGTGGCAGTATCATGGCTTATTTTGTATTTATTGATCAATAACCATGCACATGGGACAGAAACATGACGGTAACAATCCAATTTCTTTACAGTGTGATAAATGTTGGAGAGTGGAGGCACAGGATACAAAATCCAGGGGGGAGTGCTAAGGTTAACACATTGAGACAGACATACGACTGATATGAGGAGGGAATTGAGGTGGGGGGAGGCACAACAAGTGAGGGAGCGAAGTGGCACCATCCTGGGGCAGGAGGTATCCAAGTGAAGCCAGTGACTTGGGGGCGAGAGAGTTGGGGATACCTAGCACCAGCCCATTGGAGGAGGGGATACCCAGCACCAGCCATGGAGTGGTGACAGGGGGCACACATCACCAACTAGAGATCGGTGGAAGTAAAAGAGAATGGACTCTTAATAGGGTCTCAGCTTGCTCCAATCAGGGCCTTTCATTGTTCCTCAGTGCGCTGCTGCAAATCTCAGGAAGGCCGCAAGGCTCTCTTTTTGTGGGGTCTGTGGATGGCTAAGCCTGGACCCCTCTCCAATAACCTGGTTTGCTGGTGGAGCAAATCAGCTATGGCGGCCGGGGACTAAGCCAGGTCTTCAGGGCCTAAACACACCTAGGTCACGTGAGGACAGCTTGTTCCAGTTAGTATAAGTGCATCCTCCTACCAAGAACACATGGTGCACAGATTCTCAAGGGCAGCCACGCCATATAGGTAAACTGATGGCAAGCATGCTGTGAATATATTCAGATGGGGCATGCAGTTTGTGTGTGTGCTCTAGTGCATATTTTACTGCACCTACACTCTGATGAAAAGTATGCTTTGAATGTATTCTGGTGACGGAAAGGCTTACCCTGAAGCAATGTGTACAGAAGAATGTAATCACCCTTATACAAATCAGTCTTACCCACCCCAAAATAGAGGAGGAGGTAAGGAGTTGATAAGCAAGAACTAAAACTAGCTCCTGGGTATGCAGCATCATCCATCATACAGTGAGCAGGTAGCGTGCAGCAAACCTAACTTCAAATGAGTTTCAACCATTGTCACTTTTTCCATCAAGTTAACAATGTTATTGTTACAGTGGGGGTCATTTTATAGAAATGCATATTGCATGCAGGGCATCAGCAACGTTAGCCTGTATGTGCTCTTCGGTGCCCTGCATGCCATTCTAAACATTTGCGAGGTGGAGTGGGAAAGCAATACCAGGGGAAATCGCCTTTACCCTCCTTAATGTTTAGGGCTCGATTCATGAAAATGTGCGAAGAAATCCCACAAGTGCTGCACGCCAAGGACACTGCATGAGCCTGCGTGCAGAATAAAAAATGTGCGCCTTGCATATTCATGGAATTGTTCGTGCAAAGTAACCGTGTTTGCAAGTTGTGGCCGGAACACCCCGACATGCCCACTCGCAAAGTATAAACAGCCAGATCAGCTACCTATGCGCGCGCCCCCGGACGTGAATACACGCATCCTTCAAACAGTACGTTGAGTCCCCTGCAAGTAGACCTGCATCTCAGGGACCCTAACTGTTCCCAACACCCCAACAACCTGTGTATGAAAAATTGTAACTAGGAAAATCTGCATGTGAACCCCCGTAAACCGTTCCTTCACCCTGCTACACCCGTAAATTACATCAGAACCCCCATTGAATACACGCACCCCAAAATCCGACATGCAACCCCACCTCCATGCTGCAAATCCTATGTGCAAGTGTATTTATGCCTGCCTTCGGGTGGTAGATCGTATGAGGGACTTGCGTGCCCATTTCCCAGCCGAGAGGTTGCGTGATTGAATCCATGAATATGTCTCGTGCCGCGCTATTGTGGGCATGTGAGGGACTGCCCACAGGCCGTCGCTCGGAATGGCCACTTTTTCGCAGGTTCTTCCCCATTTTTGGTGTTCCATCCCTTCCCAGACCTCTGTGCAAGCCACGCTCTGGCTGGAGTCTCACGCAAGGCCCTCGACGGCTCACACAGATGTGCTGAGCTATCGTGCACTCCATGCAAGTCCAGGAAAAGTACTGCACATTCGATTCCATGAATCAATGAAGGCGGATTTGCGCGTGCAAGTACCCTATTTTCCGCCCAGATAATTCCATGAATCAGGCCCTTACTCTCTGTGTCGTAAAACAGTAAAACCTCTGGCAAATTACACTTTGCAGCTGTCATTTAGCAGGTGCTAAATGCAGGTGGATTCCATAGGAATCCATTTGTATCGAGTCTGCATACAAATCACATGCAGGTGTAAAACTTACAAGACAGAGGGGGAAAGCACAGCCGAGATGTAAAGCCTGCTTCAGGGCCCTTTGCCTTCTAAGCACTTGAAAATGGGGCACAGCGGGGAAAAGAATGTGTGAAAGCATTACACCTTGCTTTATGCCTTTATTGCCTGGACGGTCCCAAATAAAATGACCCCAATTAACAGGGTCATTTATGTCAAATGTAAAATGCCTGTTTGGGAACCCCAACATTAACATTTACGTGCTGTGAAGTCCCTCGCATGTAAAAATAAGCCTTCATGAACTTGCTTTTTACTATTTTCATATTCCTCTCCATCTCATAAAAAAGGAAACGTTGCCCGCAAATACTTTTTCCAGGTGACATTTACTAATGTATTCCAGTGGCATACGCCTACTTTTCACCAGCTGCAAAACCGAGGCGTATTCCATAGGATTCAAAGCCTTTGCACCTACATGAAAACCTCATACAGGTGTAAAATTAAGAGCTCAGAAAAGACATAAGAGGTTAGGAGGCGAAGATCTATCTCGGCTCGGAGCCCCGTCTCTGTGACTTTCTTCCCTCACCATTCATCCCTCCGGTTTGACACATCAGCTGGACATACCTTGGATGCTCTCATCTCAACAGAAATCCCTTCTCCAACCCCCTCAATACACCTCTCTCCTGGTCTGACCATGCTCTTCTGTCCTCTCACCTGGATCTCTTAGGTCCCTCGTCTAAGCCTCTGCCTGCACTGTCAGTCTCCTTTTCTGTCATTGGACCGATGAAGCGAGTGTCAGCTGCTGCTTTTGCCACCACTTTCATTCCCCCCCCACTCCTACCACTGTAATGCTCACCTGATTCTCGCAGAGGCGCCGGTCTTGACTGGGCGACTACCGTATCTTCAAAGGTGATGTGTATCACCCGGTTGGCTCTTTGGGCTGGACCTCTGTGCACTGTATGCCTGACGTGTAGAGTAAGATGTCTGCAGATAGAAAATATGGGGTTAATGAACTGGGGTTATTGGGGTGTCCCTATCTCTTTCCTCTTCTCCTCTCCTGTAGACCCCCAAAGGTTAACGCTCTCACCTTAGGTAAGTGAATGCCGAGCTCTCCATCTGCCTCGGGGCAGGGTGCTGTAACCAGTTTCTTCACTGGATAGGTAGCGCAGGCCTCTTGACTTCAGAGGACTGCTGTCCGTCGTTTACTGCACGAACGGTAAGTTTCGAGTCATTCAAATGTCTTTAAAGTCTTTAGTAATGATGTCTCTTGTTTTGCAGGGTTCCGGCGATGGCGGATGACGGGCTGAAGTGAGTTGAAGATGGAGCCCGTGTGATGAATAGAAGCGCCTGGAAGCACGTAAGTAAGCGCTTGTTGCCTGCTTCACTATGCGCTCTAACTGTCTTTTTATTTTGCAGGTACGAGTTCAGAGCGGCTGCAGGGTGCCGGAATACCCACTGGATTAGATGTGGAAAGGAGTAATGGCACATGAGTATTAAAGTTCCCCAATGTCTTTAAACGCACCTTGTTTTGTCTTTCAGATGCGGGATGCAGCGCCGAAGGCCTCCGGAGCGTGCGAAGAGTTGGTAAACTTTTGTCTTTCAGATGCCGGAATGCAGTGTGAAGACCTCCGGAGCGCACGAAGAGTAGGTAAGCCTTTGCCTTTCAGATGCCGGAATGCTAACCTGTTCTTTCTTGTCTTTATAGGTGTTGCTGAAGACTGGATTCAGGATGGTAAGCCTTTGCCTTTCAGATGCCGGAATGCTAACCTGTTCTTTCTTGTCTTTATAGGTGTTGCTGAAGACAGGATTCAGGATGGTAAGCCTTTTTCCTTAGGCCCAGGACCGGATGCAGAAGACACGATGAGCGTTCTGCTGCAGAGGTTGCAGAATAACGCAAAGCAAGATTCATCCACCGGGTGTGGTTTAAATAGCCTCCTGTAGTGCTTAGGTGTCTCCTTCCACAGCCACGCCTAAGTAAGAAAAGAGTTCCTGGTAAGAAAAGAGTTCCTGCCTTCCAGAAGAGTTCCAGTGTTCTGAATCTAGGGAGTGGCTCCAGCCCCACCCAACAGGAAAAGTAGTTCCAAATAGAAGAGGATCAGAGGCTCAACTGGCAGGCAAGTAAGCAGCATGGTCTGCTGAAGGTAAGTCCACCCAAGCATTATGAGCCCTGCGCTTCCAGCGCTGGGACTGGGCATATTTATGAGCCTGGTGCCACTGGCGCCAGGACTGGGTCCAAAAGGTCCCAATTGGGACTGGTTGGCACTCGGAACCTGGGTTATGGATCTGCTTCCAAGGGAGTTGGGAAAACCCTGACCTTTTGGAAGCAGAGATCATGACAGTACCCCCCCTCAAGGCCCCTCCCAAACCGGGCTTCTCCGGGGGTTTTGGCTTGTCAGGAAATGTTCGGTGAAATCTTTTGATTAGGCGAGGAGCATGGACATATTCAGCAGGTTCCCAGGATCTCTCTTGGGGGCCGTAGCCTTTCCAGTCAATTAGGTAGAATAGTTTAGATTTGGAGATCTTGGAGTCCAGAATGCTTTTGACTTCAAACTCGACTTCTCCATCCACTAGGATAGGTTTTGGAGATTTGGTTAGTCGGGTTTGAGGTTGCACGGGTTTTAATAGAGAGACGTGGAAGACCGGATGTATCTTCATGTGCGGGGGCAAGTCCAACTTGACCGCTACTGGGTTTACTATGGTAGTGATGGAATAGGGACCAAGGTATCTTGGGTTGAATGTGCGTGGCCCTTTTAGAGATAGATATTTGGTGGATAACCAGACTTGATCCCCTACTTGATAGTGAGGGGCTTCCTTCCGATGTTGATCTGCTCCTTTCTTGTATTGTTCTTTAGCCCTTTGAAGGTGAGAAACAGCTTCCTTAAAGGCTTGGGTGATTGTAGAATGCAGGTAGTCTACTGCTGGTGTTTCAAGATCTTGGAGGGGATCCAACTCCGAGGTTCGAGGGTGACTGCCGTACAAAAGAAAAAACGGGGTTTTTCCAGTTCCCGAATGGACAGAGTTATTGTAGGCATACTCGGCTATCCAAAGGATATCTTTCCAAGTTTTTTCAGTTTGTTGCAGCATGCAGCGTAAATACTGTTCCAGAGTTTGATTGGTCCTCTCGGTTTGTCCGTCGGTCTGAGGGTGGTGACTGGTCGATAGTCTCACATCAATTTGAGCCGACCGACAGCAACTTCGCCAAAAATGAGAAATAAATTGACTACCTCGATCCGAAATTAGAACCGAAGGAAAACCGTGCAGTCGGACGATGTTTTCGAGAAATTCTCGGGCCAGAGTTGCTGCTGTTGGCAAGCCTTTGAGCGGAATGAAATGCGCCATCTTGGAGAATAAGTCCACGATTACTAGAATCGTATTGTATCCGGAGCATGGAGGTAGATCGGTGATGAAGTCCATAGAAAGCGTATGCCAAGGGCGAGGTGGGATGTCAATAGGGCGTAAGAGGCCTGCTGGTCTTTCCTTTTGACTCTTGTTTTGGGCGCATACTCCACAGGACATTATAAAGTCTCTGATATCTTTTTTCCAAGACGGCCACCAGAAGTAGCGCTTGATCTTTTCTGAGGTCTTGGCTATACCGGGATGACCTTCCATTAAAGAGTCGTGATAACAAGAGATTACTTTTTTCTGTAAATCTGTGCTGGGTAGGTATAATCGTTCTTGGAAATACAATAAGCGTCCTTTACTGCAAAGTCCTTTCCCTGCAGATGCCAATTCTGTATGTCTGCTGGAGTTACAAGTTGCCTGGCTTTATCCTTAACTTCCTCTATGGATTCTGTGGCGATTACACCCAGAATTCTTTGTTCGGGAATGATTGGTACAGGTTTAGGGTTGACCAAGTGTTCTTCCACTCCCATCCGAGAAAGGGCATCGGCTTTACCGTTCTTTGTACCAGGTCGATAGGTAATTATGAAGTCAAACTCGGCAAAGAATAATGCCCAACGGAGTTGTCTAGAGGATTGAGCTTTTGCGGTCTTCAAATATTGCAGGTTTCGGTGATCCGTAATCACAGTAACGGTGTGTCGGGCCCCCAGCAGATAATGCCGCCAAGCGTTAAAGGCAGACTTGACAGCCAGAAGTTCCTTGTCAGTAATCGTGTAATTGATTTCAGGAGGCGAGAATTTGCGGGACCAAAATGCCACGGGATGCAACTGATTGGTTACCGGGTCCTTTTGTGATAGAACTGCCCCCATGGCAAGGCTTGAAGCATCAGTTTCCACGATGTAGGGGAGTTCGGGGCGAGGGTGTTTTAAGATTGGTGCAGAGATAAATTTAGTCTTCAAATCCTGGAAAGCTTGTTCCGCCTCGGTAGACCATTCAAAACGTTTGTTTTTCTTTAACAAGGCAGTGATGGGCTGGACTATTCGAGAGAATTCGGGGATAAACCTGCGGTAAAAGTTAGCGAAGCCTAACATGCTTTGCACACCTTTTACGGAGGATGGTGATGGCCATTTGAGAACTGCATCGACCTTCTTTGAATCCATACGCACTCCGCCAGGTGATAATATGAATCCCAAGAATTCAACTTCAGTCACGTTGAAAACACATTTTTCCAACTAAGCGAAAAGTTTGTGTTGACGCAATCTTTCGAGGACCATTTTCACGTGTTTCCGATGTTCAGATTCCGATGAAGAATAAACGAGGATGTCGTCAATGTAAACAACAACACATACATCTATGAGCTCTCTGAGGACATCGTTCATAAAATATTGAAAGGCGGCCGGGGCATTGCAAAGTCCGAAGGGCATGACCTGATATTCAAATAGCCCATACTTGGTGCGGAAGGCCGTCTTCCATTCATCGCCCTCTTTTACTCGTACCAAGTGGTAAGCTCCTCTAAGATCCAGCTTTGTATATATGCATGCTTTTCTGACTTGGTCCAGGAGTTCAGGGATCAAAGGTAACGGATATCTATTCTTAACGGTGATCTGGTTCAGGGAGCGATAATCGATACAAGTTCTAAGGTCTCCTTCCTTTTTTGGAACGAAGAACAAAGCTGAAGAAGCAGGGGACTTGGAAGGACGAATAAACCCATTTGCCAGGTATTGATCCAGGTATTGTCGAAGGTGAAGGTTCTCAGGCTCGGTGAGGGCATAAATTCTACTACAAGGAGGAGTAGATCCAGGTATCAGGTCTATCTGGCAGTCATAAGACCTATGAGGAGGTAGAGAGTTAGCCTGATCCTTCCGGAAAACATCTTGGTATTCTAGGTATTCGGGAGGTAACTGGGGAGTCTCTGAAGAAATTGCGGCCAGTGCAACACCAGGTGGAGGGTGACAAGTAGAGACACATTCTGGAAACTGGACCGTTCTTGCTCGCCAATCGATCAGAGGATTGTGTTTCTCTAACCAAGGTATTCCTAGAATAATCTGAAACTGAGGGGCCTTGATCACATCGAACACGATCTTCTCATGGTGTCCATCTTGACTTACTAGCGTCACCTCTTGAGTGGTATGCGTTACTGGCCCGGAGGCTATCTCCGTACCATCCACCGTAGTAATGACGTCCTTTACAGCCTTGGGACAAAGAGTTAGATTCATCCTCAAAACCATTTCATGATCCACATAATTGCCGATGGCACCGCTGTCGACGTAAGCTTCAATTGCATGTAATCGATCCGGATTATCAGGGCTAATGAGGACCATAGGTATCACGAAATGCGAGGTCACGGAACTGGTTTTCACGCTCGGCAAGAGGACCTCTATTCTTGTCGGGCGAGGTCGTTTCCCTGCTCAGAGTTTGTAACTTTGGTAACTGCAGCTCCTACTGCCTTCTTGGCAGGTTTCACCGGACAGTCTCGAAGAAAGTGCCCTGAGTTTCCTGACGAGCTGCATGCACTTCTGCCCTTAGTTCCCCAAGTAACCGGGCTAGGGGGTCAGTATCCGAGGTTTCCATAGCGCCTGGGCGAGAGTTTTGCGGTAGGCTTTGCGTTCTGTAACGCTCACCTGATTCTCGCAGAGGCGCCGGTCTTGACTGGGCGACTACCGTATCTTCAAAGGTGATGTGTATCACCCGGTTGGCTCTGTGGGCTGGACCTCTGTGCACTGTATGCCTGACGTGTAGAGTAAGATGTCTGCAGATAGAAAATATGGGGTTAATGAACTGGGGTTATTGGGGTGTCCCTATCTCTTTCCTCTTCTCCTCTCCTGTAGACCCCCAAAGGTTAACGCTCTCACCTTAGGTAAGTGAATGCCGAGCTCTCCATCTGCCTCGGGGCAGGGTGCTGTAACCAGTTTCTTCACTGGATAGGTAGCGCAGGCCTCTTGACTTCAGAGGACTGCTGTCCGTCGTTTACTGCACGAACGGTAAGTTTCGAGTCATTCAAATGTCTTTAAAGTCTTTAGTAATGATGTCTCTTGTTTTGCAGGGTTCCGGCGATGGCGGATGACGGGCTGAAGTGAGTTGAAGATGGAGCCCGTGTGATGAATAGAAGCGCCTGGAAGCACGTAAGTAAGCGCTTGTTGCCTGCTTCACTATGCGCTCTAACTGTCTTTTTATTTTGCAGGTACGAGTTCAGAGCGGCTGCAGGGTGCCGGAATACCCACTGGATTAGATGTGGAAAGGAGTAATGGCACGTGAGTATTAAAGTTCCCCAATGTCTTTAAACGCACCTTGTTTTGTCTTTCAGATGCGGGATGCAGCGCCGAAGGCCTCCGGAGCGTGCGAAGAGTTGGTAAACTTTTGTCTTTCAGATGCCGGAATGCAGTGTGAAGACCTCCGGAGCGCACGAAGAGTAGGTAAGCCTTTGCCTTTCAGATGCTGGAATGCTAACCTGTTCTTTCTTGTCTTTATAGGTGTTGCTGAAGACTGGATTCAGGATGGTAAGCCTTTGCCTTTCAGATGCCGGAATGCTAACCTGTTCTTTCTTGTCTTTATAGGTGTTGCTGAAGACAGGATTCAGGATGATAAGCCTTTTTCCTTAGGCCCAGGACCGGATGCAGAAGACACAATGAGCGTTCTGCTGCAGAGGTTGCAGAATAACGCAAAGCAAGATTCATCCACCGGGTGTGGTTTAAATAGCCTCCTGTAGTGCTTAGGTGTCTCCTTCCACAGCCACGCCTAAGTAAGAAAAGAGTTCCTGGTAAGAAAAGAGTTCCTGCCTTCCAGAAGAGTTCCAGTGTTCTGAATCTAGGGAGTGGCTCCAGCCCCACCCAACAGGAAAAGTAGTTCCAAATAGAAGAGGATCAGAGGCTCAACTGGCAGGCAAGTAAGCAGCATGGTCTGCTGAAGGTAAGTCCACCCAAGCATTATGAGCCCGGCGCTTCCAGCGCTGGGACTGGGCATATTTATGAGCCTGGTGCCACTGGCGCCAGGACTGGGTCCAAAAGGTCCCAATTGGGACTGGTTGGCACTCGGAACCTGAGTTATGGATCTGCTTCCAAGGGAGTTGGGAAAACCCTGACCTTTTGGAAGCAGAGATCATGACAACCACTGACTCCCACACTGACTATGCCCTTGCTAATCTTCATCTCTCTATCACCAACACCCTGGACATCCTTGCCCCTGTCATGAGGATCCGCATGAAGCCTGTCTCCAAGTGCAACACCTGGTATGACTCTCACTTAGCCTCTCTGAAATGCAAGTGCAGAGTTGCTGAGCGGAAGTGGCAGGCATCATGCACATCCTCTGACAGACTGGCCTGCTGCCTGCTCCAAAGGCAATACAGACTCTCCATCTGCTCAAGGAAGAGGCCCTACATCTAAGCTTGCATCTCTGGGGTCACTAACTCCTCGGGCAAATTGTTTAACAACTGCAAGGAACTCGCCAATCATATTGCAGTCACCACTTTCCCCTGGACACCCCTGACTCTCTGTACCTCATTGGCCTCCCACTTCTTAATCAAAACTCAGGAAATCCTCTCCTCACTCTCCTCTACTATGCTCCCTCCTACCTCCCCTGCTCGCAGGCCTCCCTTGGCGGCCCTCTCTCCTTCCCTCCTACTCTCCTCTTTCTTGAGCCCATTGCATCACATGAGGTCTCTAGACAAGTCCTCTCTATGAAAGTCTCCCCCAAACAGGTGCTTCCTTGCTCCTGCAGAACCATCAAGGACAACATTGGCTCCCTTGCACCAGCCTTGGCTGATTTCTATAATCACTCCTTTGCCAATGGCTCCTTCCTGTTACCCCTTAAGCACTCCCCTGTGCATCCTCTCCTCAAAAAGCCCTCTGCCGACCGCTCCTGCCCTGCTGACTACCGCCCTATCTTCATTACCTGTTTCCTGGGCAAACTCCTGGAAAAGCTGGTCATCTCCCAACTGATCCAACACAATAAATCTGTTGGTTGTCTCCATGACCACCAGTCTGGCTTCAGAGCAGCCAGAGGCAGAGAAACTGCTCTACTGAACACCCATAAAGACTTGCTCTCCAATCCCAACTCCAACTCTCCATCCGTTCTTGTCCTTCTGGATCTTTCCTCTGCCTTCGACACAGTCAATCACGCCACCCTGATTAATCGGCTCTGTGACACCCTTGGCATCACGGGCCTGGCACTTGACTGGTTGACCTCATTCCTCTGCGACCGTCCTTCCAAGGTTCATCTGGGCCCTTTTCTCTCCCCTATCACACTCTCCACCAGCTGGGTCCCTCAAGGCTCTATCCTCTTGCTGTGGCTCTTCAACATCTACTTTACCCATAACAATCTACTCCTTCTCTCCTCACTTCCAGTGTTATGACAACACACAGCTCTCCTTCAAGCTTCCTTTTATTGGCTCCTCTCTCATCCCTGACTGTGTGACTGCTATTTAGGCATGGTGTGCTGCCAAATATCTCTGCCTTAATGCCGGTAAGACTGAGATCCTTCTCATTGGGACGCCTGCTCCCTCCTGCCCTCCTACCCTCTGACCGCCCTCTATGGGCCCCCCTCTCACTCTTCTGTGAGGCAAAAACCCTTGGTGTCATCTTTGACTCCTCTCTCTCTCCTCTCCTCACATTGCGCACCTTGCCAAGAAGGCCCACTATCAGCTGCATCTCCTCAGAGGCATTCTCCTTTTCCTCACCTTCCCCAAAAAACTCAATGTCTCCAGATCTCTGGTTCTCTCTAGGCTTGACTACTGCAGCAGCCTCTTTCTTAATCTCTCTGGTCGAAGTGGGCAGGAGTGGTTGGGAGCGGTGCTCCTCTACAATTTTTAATGAAGTTTCACCGTTCCTATACTTTTATTTTAAAAACATACCATTCTGAGAATGGTTTCCTTTTAAAATAAAAGTGAAGGAAGAAGTTGAAAGTTGCACTTTCAGTGCACTGCACTGAACGTTCCCTTAAACAGCAGGCACATGTGTTTGGGGGGTTGTATTGTGCGTGTGAGGGGGTGTGGCGATGGGGTTTGTGGAGAGTGGGGGCCAGCCAGTAGGGAACCTAGTTCCACTACTTCTTTTTGTACACTTTGTCTACTCTTAATCTGCCTCTTTCCTCCCTCCGCCCTCTTCAACTAATCCAGAATAGGACTGCAAGACTTATCCTTGGCCTCAAGCCCAGGGACTCCATCTCTCCAGCCCTAAAATCTCTCCACTGGCTCCCTGTGACTGCAAGTGTCAAACTCAAGACCATCTGCATCATCCACAAAGCTTGCTGGGGCCTGGCACCACACTACATCCAACTCTCTCTCTAAATACCTTCCTGCTAGAATTCTGCAGCCTTCTAGATCTATCTCTCTGTAAGTCAGACGCTTCTCTAAGCAGAGAGTGAGGAGTAGATCTCTTTCTTGGACAGGAGCATCCCTCTGGAGTGGTCTTCCTGCCCCTCTCTGTCTTGAGCCGGATCTCCTTAAATTTCCAGAAGCTTCTCAAGACCTCCCTTTTTTCCTCCTCCTTCCCTATGCCCCTCCCCTGCTAGTTCCACCTGCCTCTATGACTAGTGGTCCATACCCCTCATGAGCCCTACTGGGGCAGGCCCTCCTTGGACCTCAGGCACCCTTCCCGACTAGCCTACTGAGCCTGGTCACAACTCCCCTCCCTCACACTAGTTGACGCCTAGCCCCTTCCTGAGCACATACCCACAATCTGGGCCCAGAATGCATTGTTAAAACCAAAACGTGTCCAGCAAATCCTAAATGGAGTGTGGCATATTTGAATTTATGCCACTGTGAACGCATCCACAAGCTCTTGCTCGTTCCCTGCCCCCCATCCTTCTACATCTGGCCTATTTACCTGTATTTTCCTTGTTTTTCTTTACATATCACAGCGTCGATGTTCTGCGCATATCAGGGACGCGGCCTTCTCCCCCTGCAGTGGAGCCCTCACAGGTTGCCATTGCATGCCCCCATGAATACCCCATTACTGGGATACCCCTTACATTTTATTACCAGGGAGGAGAGGGGGCATTTCGGTGGTCTCCTTATGCATTTTTAGTTGGACCTATTAAGTGGTACTTAAGCCTCACCTAATAGCCAAAAGGATTACATTGGAGTACGACTAGGAGGGAGATGAATTATGAGGGCCACACCGCTTGTGCGTTTTGTTTGGTTATTTACCCATCCATTATATGCCGTATGCCATGCTAATCCCCATGTCTATTCCCACCTACTACCTGCCAGAGGCGTTGCTGGGGGGGCGGCTGAGTGGGGCTCTAGCCCCTGGTCTTTTGGTTGTAGCCCCAGATAGACGCTCAGGGGTAACAACCAAAAAGGCTAGCTAGCCCCCAGTCCCGACAGTCCCAAAATTAGCATAGCCCTGGATCTTTTCCAGACCTAGCAACACCCCTGCTACCTGTCCCTTTCTGCCCAAAACATATCCTTCAAGGATCTCTTTGAGCTAGCTCTATCAAGAAGTAACATCAGACTTTGGCCTACCAGTGTCATTTCTAAGTAATATGGTGAGTCAATGGCTAAATTGCAGGTGTAAATGCTAATGGTATAATACAAATGTCTTAACCAAGTGTGAATTCAGCCACTTGATTTAAATCTGTTCCTTGCACTGAAGTCCTGCTAAAAACAAGCATTCACAAAGCCAACCGTTTTCACTTGTGCAAAGGTATTAGATAGGCATCTGCCAGGAACTGCTTTCATACACAAAGGTAATCAAACTATTTTCCAGCTGTTGCCATTTTACCGCCAGGTACTACTGTTTGACAGTGCCTGACAAATCTCTACTCTATGCCTACACAAAACTGTTGGATTTGCCAAAGCATATTTTTCCTTGCTCCTTCACCTTTTCTCCATTCCTTACCCTGCCTGCCAACACATTAGCCCGCTTACTCCCATGGCCAGTGCAGAAAAATGACACGTTTAAACTTGGACAAAAAAGTAAATCACCTACCAACCCACTGTACAGACAGACTAATGTGTTGCATGCAATGTCCTGCAGCCTGCCTTAGAGTCACATAAATAACCTGCCACTGTAAAAAGCAGTAGGATCTGTCACTGAAATCTGTAGGCGGTAGGACTGCGTAAAAAGCAGTAGCCTACTACCTAAATCTGTAGAGTTGGCAAGTAGGTTAGTATAATGAATTCAGTGCTGGCACGGCAGCGGCTTTACATTAAGGAAAGTAAGCAAGCCGCTGATGCCGGCAGCACAAAATTCGTTTTACTAACGTTACATTTTGTCTTTTATAGATCATGTGGGTGAGGGATTGAAGGCATTTTTACTTCTGCTGTAAGATAAGTTATCACCGGTTTCATGTGCCCCCGACCCCAGCCATTGTGTCCATGTGCCCCTCGTCACTGTGTCCATGTGCCCCTTGCCCCTCGCCACTGTGTTCATATGCCCTCCTGAGCCCAGCTTACAGCAACAGCTTATGCTAATTAAACTGCTTAAATTAACCACAGGCAGATGAAATCCAAGTCATTTGTGGCCTGCAGCCTATACATTTTGCAATGCATTTAACTAGGATTTTACATTGTGACACATTATGTAAACTGTTCCTTGCCCGAGCCACACACTCAGCCTGGGCTTGCTGCGGCCTACAGAGCTAGTTCCTAGAGATCCTAGGGCAATGGTGCATAAAATGCGTCCCTCTGTGTCACAGAAGGTTAATGATGCATCGTTGCTGGGCCTGAAGTCAGTCTCTAGGTCTGTCATGTGCAAAACCTCTGTGGTCCAGTTTGTCTTTGCATGATGCGTGCACCCCAGAACTCTAAAACTCAATTAAAAATTAATATGGTCTGGTGTTGCACAAATGAATCTTTCTGATATTTTGTTATTATTTTCAGACCTGCATCTTCGTGTGGGAGTTCCTTCCTTTCTGTGTTCTCAACGCCAGCAAACAGTACCACCATTGAGCAGCTGACATCCAGCCTTATCTGTGACCGCTGTGAGAGGTAAATGAACGTGAAGCAACATATTGAAAATGTACAGCATATGTTAATGATCTGATCTTTTAGTCCATATCTATTTATGCATTGCAGCCTTGTCCTAGTTGTTCCAACATTACAGATGGCTGTCTCTCTTCCATTTAATCAGAGAATACCACAACATTAACTTCGAACTGTATGACACTGAACGCATGCTTCACTTCAGTTTTTTGGGACCCAAGGGTTTCCTTTTTTTCAGGGGCAGAGTTTGAACAGGTTGCAACTGTTAATCTCTCAAATGTAAAGTATAACCCTGACAGATAGGACTGACCTAAAAGTAAGCTAAAAATAAATACTTGAGATCACTGCTTAGGTATGTACTCAGTGCTCCAGATAAGATTTTGAAGTGGGACTATTGTATTCCCTATTTTGTAAACTTGGAAGTAAAATGATTTTTAGGGAGTAAAAATGTAAATCCAGTTCCCCACAGCAGTATTTTGTAAGCAAGTAAAAATGCTCTAACTGAAAAACAGAAAGGTTTTTCTAATAATTATGTTGCACCTAGTTACTCATACACATTAAAAGATCATGTGCATGTCTACCGATCGAGCAGTAATAATAGTACTTTCTTCCTTTGGAACTACGTGCGCTACCTCTCCAAACATCCATGGAGCTGTGTGCATGAAAGCAGGGTCTCAGGGTCTACAGTGTTTGTTTCCTATTTTTTTGTTGGGAGTATTTGTAATCTGTTTTTCTTTTTGGGATTACTCGCTTATTTTCAGGGAGTACAGTGATAACCTTGTAAGCCAAAGCAATACATTTCAGATTTGCCTCCTCTTTGGTATTTAGCGGAAGTGGTCCTCCAAAGAAGAGTGAAGCACAAAAGAAGTCGGGAGGACACTGAGGAATCCATCATTTGCTTGAATAATAGCTTCTGATTTAGCAATACTAAAAGAACGAACATGTCTACACCTACAGGAAAGCCCAAGGATCCAAAACAGAGGTCAATCGTTGTTATGTTTTCTTCAAAAGCCAGAGGAGCTGGCCCTACTCCAGGCTCTGATTCAAACAAGCGCAAGAGGTCGGATGATACCTCAAGTGGCAGTTCAAACACAGATGCACATGTTGTCCAACCATCGGCCAGCACATCAACTCTAGCTGGCAGCGAAACTGCTTCTTCAGGTGCAGACAGTGCATCTACATAATAATAACATGTGCTGACATTGGTTCACTATCTTCACATGCTGACTCTTTGTCTATAGCTCCACCTTCCTTGGCTGACATAACATCTCCTTCATTTGTGGTGGCCACTGAAGGCTCTTGTTCACGTGCAGACATTGCTGTGATGGTTTCACATGATGCTGATGACTAAGCAACACTTCAACTTTCCTGGATAGCGCTGAGTGCTCTTTCAACCCTGACGTTGAGGATTGTTCTTCCCGTATTGGCATGTTTGATGATCCCCCCACTGTTGCTTTCTCTCCCGACATTTCACTCCTCGGGGAGAGCACAGGAGGTTTTTGGTTGCAGAGCGATAACAGTATGCAGATGTGTCTAGCTGAGCAGGGCATTCCAAGAAGATCTCCAGCTCCCAATTTAGATGACAGTGTGGTGACTGTCACCAAATCCATGCAGTGACCCGGTACAGCCTAAACTTCCTACATACCCTGTAACTGGTTCCCGTACGTTTAACGGAGACTACCAAACATATCCTTGGTTGGAGTATTCAATTCAGAAAGATAAAGTATACTGCTTTTCATGCAGACATTTTGGTTCTAATTCGGGAGGAGGGGGGCGTGCACGTGGCAATGTTCCATTTGTAAACATTGGCTTTGCTAAATGGGAAAATACACGTTGTTCTTTAAAGATGCACTCTGATTCTGATAAGCATAAGTCTTCGGTTGTAGCTTGGGCAGACTTTAAGCGTGTACAACAGACTACAGGCCCTCAACACTCCATTTTTCCAATGCTAGAAAAGGTTGGGGACCAAGAGATTGAAGAGAATCATCAACATGTGCTGCAGTTACTAAAGGTTGTATGTCTTTTGGGTCGTTAAGGACTTGCTTTCCGAGCCACAGATGAATCGCAAGACTCCCACAATAAGGGAAACTTCATAGCTATATTGCGTTTTCTGTCTGATAATAATGAACTTCTTAAAGTAAAAATGGCTAGAAGATATGGGCACTACACATCTCCTGAGTATCAAAATGACATGATCTCAGTTGTGGCAAATCTTATACGTCAGAATATCATGAGAAAAGTGACAAAGCACTTTGCAGTGTTGGTTGATGAAACCAAAGACATTTCGCATAAAGAACAGATGAGCTTTGTGATCCGGTTTGTAGATCAAGATGGGAACATTCAGGAAAAAGCCATGGGATGTTACCACATGGAGAAGCTGGATGCCTCCAGTTTAGCTGCAGCCATTGACAAATCTGTATGCAATGCTGGCCTTGACTGGAAGAACTGTGTGGCACAATGCTATGATGGGGCATCAGTTCTGAGTGGCTGTTTCAATGGAGTGCAAGCGAAAATAAAAGAAATTGCTCCACAGGAAGTTTACATTCACTGTCATGCACATCGTCTAAATCTTGCGTTAGTGCAAACTATCACTAACATACAAACAGTGAAAGATTTTTTCTCAACTTTGCAGGTTGTGTATGTGTTCCTTTCACAAAGTTCTCCTCGACAGAGACTCTTTGTAAAAGCTCAAACAGAAAGCGGTCTGGCAGTACAAGAATTAGAAATACTTTGTGGCACTAGATGGTTTTATTGGTACGCTTGTGTTAAAAAAATACAGGCTCGATTTGAAACCATTATAGTTGTTCTCAGTGTAATAGAATCATGGCAACAACGTGACAAGCAGGCTTGTTGAGAAGCCAGAGGACTTCTCCGAAATATGCAGTGCTTTGAGTTTTTGCTAACTTTGTTAAGTATGGAATCAATTCTGAAAAAGATTAGTGTTTTATCTGATGAACTTCAGAGAAAGAATCTTGATTTGCCAGATGCGAGTAACCTAATTCAAGTGACAAGAACTGCCCTTGTCAACCTTCGACAAGAATGCCATTGGGTGAAAATCGTCAATGACGCAACGGAATTGGCAGAAAAATGTGGTATTGAAACAGTTGAAGACCATGACCGCAGAGCTTTACCAGTAAGGCAGTATCAACTGAGCAGCAAACTAAAAGAATACCTTGTTGGTACTGCTGTAGGGAAGAGGCCTGGACATTATGAGCACTCTGAGGATAGAATGCCACAGACTGAACGGATAAAGCAAGAGGTGTTTTTCTCCACCTTGGATAGGTTTGTAAGAGAGTTGGATGCTTGTTTTATAGATGACATGGGGCTTATCAAGGCTGCCAGCATGTTCAATCCAAGGGCTAAACATTTCTTGGAGGACTCATCTGCAGATGTTCTTGCTCAGCACCACCTAGGGCCCAAGCAAATTATGCTGGATTGCATTCAGGCCTTGACATTGCAAGGAGCTATTTATCTGACAAGACTTTAGCAGGCATTCACTCTGTCAGGTACTATCTCAATGAATATTCAAAAGGCTTTTCTGAGGTCCTAAACCTGTTGGATCTGGTTCTTGCATTGCCGATTACAACTGCAACAAATGAGAGGTTCTTCTCCTGTTTGAAAAGAGTTACAAAACTATTTGCGAAATAGATGTGGAGACAACAGACTTAGTGATTTGTTGATAATGGCATGTGAACCTATGGAGGTTGACAAGATAAATTTAAGCGATGCCATTGACCGATTTGCTGACATGCGACACAGGAGGTATCCTCTGAAAAGAGGAACCATTATATTCGTTGACACTGTTAGATTATAGCTCAATTTTCCAGTTAGGTCTTTCTTTTCAAGTCACGCAGACCTAATCAGCACCACATAGTCTTCAAAAGCATCTGCTACTCTCCTACACTACCAGTCTCTTCTCCTCGTGAAGTCAGCCATGATACATCGCTCATGCACTACAACCAGTTTGTCTTGCCTTCATAACACTGCATGGTATGCTGTTGAATTTTGTCAACATCCTATTCTTTACCAGTGAGCTAAGCAACAATGGACCATTACGTCAGAAACATCATGTGTGTCTTTAAAATGGCAGCATCTGCCACACTGCCGGCATCCTACAGATTTTCAGTCTAAGCAACAGCAAGACATTCAATTAGTATTTTCCTGTGAAGCCAGACAGGCACTACTAGTAGCACAGCCACACACATCTGTCAACCACCAGTCTCTTAGAATTTGAGTAGCCTCCATCAGCATCTTCTTGACAAGTCAGCCAGAAGCTGCAGCACAGCTGGAGTTTTGTGTCATGAAAACATTTGCTATCCGATTCCCACCTGGCTTTTCTTCATTTCCAGTCAATGAAGTAATGATGAGCCATCTAAGCAGCAACTTCCTTTAAGCCAGTCACCAGCTGCCCCACAGCTACAGTTATGTCTTCACAATGCCAGCACCGTAGCCTTGATTTATAGTCAACCAAGCAATGATGAGACACACCCAGTCAGTGCCCTCTGTTAAAACCAGCCCAGCACCATCGGCATCACAGCCAGTATTCTGTGACCTCAAAACAGCACCTGCCATACTTGCAGCCTCTTCTCTGCCAAACACCTGCAGCTCGACTACCAGAGTCCTGTCTTCTTGATCTGTTGCCATTGAACACTCACAGACCTCTCCTCTGGTTTCCGGTCACCTAAGCAACAACCTGCCTTTGAGTCAGAATCGTCACCTCACATGCCATTGAAACAGCAGCACCGGCACGTCTGTCAAGCCACTGTTCTGCTCAATCTGGTAAGAAACTACATTTTAAGTCTTATGATCAGAGTGAAGGAAGAGCAACTGTTGGGCATTATCCCAAAATCTATATAATAGTACTAATTGTTGGAATATGTACCATTGTGGAGAGGTGCTGGGTGTGGAGGACAATGAACATGTAGGAACAGAAAGCTAGGCATATAAAGAGTGTTGGTGAGTATGGGAGTAATGCAAAATGCAGCCAAGATTTTTTCCCCCATAAAATATGGGGACAGGACTGATGAGGCTTTTGGTACTGAAGTTTGTATCACTCAATAAGGCACTGTATGCCTTGAACACATTTTGTACTAATCTTTTTGGCAGTCAAAATAACACAAGAAGAAGAATCATTAAAAACTGAGGATGCCATACATGTTTTCTGGTGAATATTCTCCCTCTCCCCTTTTATTCTGGCTTTTCTCATGGCCGCCTATCCGTCCCTGTCCCCCCAGAATGTGATTTTGCTCTGCAGTCCTGTTGAAATAACAGGGCAGATCCACATAAACAGGGGATTGGGTTTATACACTTCACGTGGCAACATGGACCTTGACACTGCTACATATGATGATCCATTCTTGTATGAAATGTCACAATACACTGATATCGTAACCATTTTTTTCTTAGTGCACTGAGGGATAATGCTTTATGAGGCCACTTCTGTGATGGCATGGTGGGGGTGTGGTCAAATGACATCACTCCCTGTGGGGTGTGGTCTAATGACATCACTTCCTGTGATGTCACCCTTGGGGGGTGTGGCACTGTGATGTCACTTCCGCTACCCCTGGCATTTTGGTGAAATGACGTCCCTGGTGCCAGTGTTGTCTTCCCACTCCATGTCTCATCACCTCTGTTTGATGCCATTCAATATCTCTCAGGAAAATGCTCTTGATTTGATCTAACTTGGATCCTGTTTTTGACAAATCCATGGCTGTGGCGAGAGTGGTCCTGCAGTTGATTTGCCTGTACAAATAAGACAAACATGCATCCTCAGATAAAACTTGAACGATATTCCCAAAATAGGCTGACATATCTGAAGAGCAGCAGATCAACGAGGTTGTGAATTTTGCAATTGTAACAGCTGTTATGATTTAACACATAATAGAGACAGGAGTGAAGTGGTCAAAGTGGGCGGGAGCAGTTGGGAGAAGTGGTCCTCTACTTTTTTTTTATTACGTTTTACCATTCCTATACTTTTATTTTAAAAAGAAACCTTTCAATAAAGTGTAGGAAGAAGTTGAAACGTTCACCCCATTGCACTGAACAATCCTTTAAACAGCAGGCGCGTTGGATGGGGGTTGGTGATTGGAATTGTGGGAAGCAGAGACAGGCCAGCTAGGAACATAGTTCCATTACTTTTCTTTGTACATTTCGACCACTGCTGATTGTTGCAACTATGCTACAAAGAGAGGTAAGGCAGGAAGCCATTCTGAATGTGTCATCTTTGGGTTTGGGTAGGAGGTTGAATCTTTCCACCTTGGTACCTCGTGTTATGGGATCCTCTTGCTCCCCCTTTGCCTAAATGAAACTTTGCAGTTCATCTGCTTGTAGAGAATGCTGCAGGTTGACACTTGATGGGACATTTCTGCAGACGATGATTTCCTTGTATGCATTACAGAAAAATTAGATATATGATTAAAGCTAATAGAACACTGAAAACCCATCCATGCTGTGGCCTTATAGACTAAGGGTGGCTGTTATCGCAGGATAATAACCAACCACCAAGTAATGGCCCGAGGCAAAGCCATATCAACCCATCTCATGTATTTATGCAAACATTAAACTAGTTGTCAAAATTTTAACAATGCAATTGAGTAGGGTTTTAAGTAACATAGCACAGCTTGAGCAACGTGGGTTTGTGCATAGGCGTGATATGAAAGAACACAGAAGGCTGGTGGCTACTCTTGTGGACCTTACATATGCGTGGGGCTCCCAGCTGATCCTATATTTGGTATTGGTGAAATTTGTCTTGTGCTTGTGGCACAAAATTACCGAAACCATTGTTACAGAATAGAGAGAGAGATGGGGGATCTGAACTGAGTTTATCTGGTTGGCATAGCAACCGGCATTGCCAGAGCATAAAAATGCCAACTCACTACAATCTCTTTTTCTAAACTCCTCCGCGTACTACCCAATGAGAAGTTCCCTAATATTTGCTCCAATCAGCAGCTTTCTAAGAAGCGAACTGGGTGCCGGGATTTCCATTTCCCATTCTCGCAGTGATTTGCAAGGTTTCAATATTTGGATATTTTGGGTTACCTTTGGTGGCAGATTTCTTTTTGTCCTAGGCTACCTCTCTACCTCCACCAACCCACCCCACGGGGAATCTCTCTACCCACAACTCCGCTCTCTCTATCCCCACCAACCCTACTCCCATTTGCTCTACCCCACCCACCCATCCAACCCTATTACATGTGCTGGTTAGGTTTTGTTTGGTATATTTTGGGCTACTTTCAACGAGTTCTCCTGAGGCTGCTTAGTTCGTCATGCTTAATTCGTCATTTATTAAGCTTCCAACCAACTACCCAAACACACCCACACCAGCCCCACTCTCTCTACCCCCACCCACCCCACTTTCCTGGCTTCTCCACTCTCTCTACCCCCTCCCACTTACCCCTCTCCACTCTCTCCATCCCCACTCAAACACCCTAGCACCACTCTCCACCCCAACCACCCACCCTACTGCCACACTTTCCTTGAACTGCACCCACCCTACCATCTCCCTCATCCCCCACCAACCCTACTCTACCCCACACTCTCTATCCCCACCCTACCCCAGCTCTTTCTACCACCCACCCTGGCCCACTCTCCAACCTCACCAGCCCACCCTACCCCCACTCTATCTACCCCACCCATCCTCACTTTTTCTACATATCCACCCTGTCTCTACCCCTAGCCATCCACCTTAACATCACTCTCTCTAGCCCCAGCCACCAAACACCACTCTCTCTACCCCACCCTACCCTCAATCTCTGTAATCCAACCTGCCCCCACTATCTCTAAAACCCTCTCTTTCTCTACCATACTCACCAACCTTTCCTGCACTCTCTCTATTAGACCCCCAAACCACCCTACCCCTTCTTTCTATTATAGCCACACCCACCCCACCCCCAGTCTCTCTACCATACCCCCGCCACTCACCATACACCCAATTTCTCTACCCCCACTCACCCATCCTAGCCCCACTTCCTCTACCAAACCTCCACTCTCTCTGTCATCCACCCTACCACCACTCTCTCTAATACACCACTCTCTCTACCCCGCACACCCTACCCCCACTCTCTCTAGCCACACCCAGCCAGCCCATCCACACTATCTACCCCAACCACCCGACTCCAATGCTATCTTCCACCAGCCACCCACCCTACCCTACCCTATGCTCTCTACTCACACCCATCCTCCCTACCCCACTCTCTCTAGCATACCCAACCACACACCCTAGCCTACTCTCTACCCTCACTAACCCATCCTAGCCACACTCTTTCGACCCCCACCCATCCTCACTTTCTCTACACACTCGCCCTCTCTCTACCCCCAGCCACCCACCATAACCACACTCTCTCTACCCCCAGGCACCACACCCCACCCCACTTTCTGTACCCCACCATACCCTTATCTCTCTACACCCACCCACTCTACACCACTCTCCCTAAGACCCTCTCTTTCTACTGCACCCACCAACCCTTCCCCCACTCTCTCTACTATACCCCCAACCACCCTACTCCCAGTCTCTCTACCATACCCCACCATCCACTATACACCCAATTTCTCTACCCCTACCTCCATCCTACCCCCACTCTTCAGTCTCTCTACCCCACACACCTGACTCCCACTCTATCAAGTGACATGCCCAACCAGCCCACCCACACGTCCTCTACTCCCACCATCCTCCATACCCCACTCTACCATACACCCACCCTACCCCACTCTCTCTATCCAACCCCCATTACCTCACTATCTTTATGCATACCCACCCTACCCCCATTCTCTCTACCCACACCCACTCACTCTACTCCCACTCTCTTTACCTCAACTCACCCTAGCCCATTCTCTTACCATACCAACCCCACCCTACCTACATACTGCCACTCTCTCTACCTCCACCCACCCACTATAGTCCAACTCTCTTTACCCTCTCCCACCCAATCCACCCCCACACTCACTACCCCCACTCGCCCACCCACCCAACCCACTCTCTCTACTTTCACCTACCCTACCCCCACTCTCTCTAACAAACCCACCCACCCTACCCCCACATTCTAAACATACAGCCATTCTCTCTTTACCCTAAACAGCCCACTCTATCTAGCCCCATGTACCCCACCAACACTTATCTCAACCCCCAACCAATGACACTACTTTCTCTACCCCACCCCCCCACTTTCTCTAGCCCCACCCCCTTACCTCCACTCTCTCTACAACCCACTCATCAACCCTACCCCCACACTTACTACATACACCCACTCTCTCTACCTCCACCCACCATACTCCCACTCGCTGTAACCTCTACCACCCCACTGTCTCTACCCCGCACCGAAACATACTATCTCTAGCCCCACGCACCCCACTCCACTCTCTCTACCGGCACCCACCCCATCCACCTCTCTCTACCTTGAACCACCCCACACCTCTCTCTACACCCCCACACCACCAAATGTCTCTCTACTACCACCCACCCCAACCTACCCAACTCTCTCTAACCACACCCCACTCTCTAACTTCCCCCTACTCTCTAGCCCCACCCACCTTACCACCACTCTCTACAACCCACGCACCAACCCTACCCCCACTCTCGCTACATACTTCCACTCTCTCTGCCTTCACCCACCCACCATACACCCAATCTCTCTAACCTCTGTCACCCACCCCACCCCCACCCACTGTCCGCTCTCTCTACCCCCAACCACCTCACTACTCTCTCTACCCTCACCACCTCACCTAACTCTCTCTATTGCCAACCAACCACCCCATTTTCCCTACCCCCACCAACTACTCCACCCAACTTTCTGTAACCCCACCCACTCACACCACCACATTCTCTCTGCCCCATCCATCCTACACCACTCGTTCTAGAATACCCCAATTTCTCTCCATACCCCACACTCTCTAACACCACCCACCCACTCTAGCCACATTCTCTCTACCCCACTCTCTCTACAAACCACCACTCTCTCTACCCGCACCCTCTATCAATGACATCTTCCCTTTCACTATTCCCCTCTCATTCTCTTGCACAACTGCACCCCTTAACTCATTCTCCTTTGAAACTTTGCACTCTCCTCCTTGCACCCTGCTGCCTATAAATTACAATTGCAAAGAATGGCAGTCAACGCCAAATCCATTGGCTTTGCCAGTGCTTAGAGAAGGCTTTTGACCGGCTCATCTGGGTGTTACTATGGTGTGTTATGTCTAGAAAGAAATTTGTGATAGGTTTTGTTCAAGCAGCATGGCGTATGTTTCATAGGCCTCGTTGTTAGGTAGTTATGGGTGGTTGTTCTTCTCATTTTTTGGTTGGGGGGGAGAGCATACAGCTTACGGGTTTCCCTTATCACAAGGTATTCGATTATGTATTGATCCCTTGATTAGAGCCCTTACCTTCTCTGTGGATATTCACTGATGTTTTTGAAAGGTGCATGTCATTGAAAGTTGTTGCTTGGATAACTGATACAATGGTGGAGGCAGGTAATTCTGTCTATACAACAATCAACATTATTGTGTATTTTTAAAGCCCGGTCTATGTATTTCTCCTCCAATCAAATTAAAGATTCTAACTCTGTGGTCTCCCACTTCATCTGAAATCAAGGTAAATCCAGGCATGGGATTTAATTTGCATTAGTACTCGTTTGTCTGGAGTGCTCCAATTGCCAGATCTTAGGCACATGAGGCTCAAGACTACAGAATGCCTCACACTTAATTAGGAGCCAATGGGCCTCATTACGACTTTGGAGGTAGCCATGGCACCATTGGCGCCATGGCTGCCTCCAAAACCGTGTCTAGGTCCGGGTTCCCTGAATGGGGAATTACCGGGCCATTCCGAGTGTGGAGGGCCCGGTAATTCCTCCTTCAGGGAACCCGGGCCCGGTCCTTCCCCATTTCCATTTGAGCCCCCATAGGGCTCAATGGGAATGGGGAGGGAGCTAACAACGGGCCCACTCATAATGGGCCCGCTGTTAGCTCCCTGGTTCCCTCGCGGGACCTGTTATGGACATCTGGATAAACCAGACGTCCACATCGGATCCCGCGAGGGAACGTCCTAATAGTGCGGAGTGGGTTTAACGGTGCCGGCACCATTACCGAGCCGCTAAACCCATTCCGCACAGGTCGTAATGAGGCCCCATGTGTTCCAGGTATACGACGATAAAAGACTACAGTCTACCATCCTTTGCAGATCTTTGTGGCTCGTTCATTTATAATGTATCTTCAAGTAACAAGGTTTTTGCCTAAAACCTCCGCATCACAAGAACTTGATGCCTGGAATACTCAGGTAATTATAGGGACAGTGTCTATTTTCAAATATTATGCACTATTTATTGACTGTCTTAGAATTTTTACCCAATTCTGTTCAAGAAAAATGGGGCATGTCTTCCCAGATCTTAATTTGTGTTCCAATTTAAAAAGACATTTCTCCATCTCACTGAAGCCCTCCATCTCATCTTGGCTGTATGTGCAAATGTAGTCATGTGAAAAAGAATTCAGCAAAAATCAATTTTCAAAAATGTAATCATTCAATTAAAGCAATGCAATGTGTGGAAATGTTGCCAGTAATAAGGTCACCAAACAAGCCGTTTTAATTATACACAAGTACAAGGGTGTAACCCTAACAATGAACCAAAACTCTAATAAAACCATCCCAATCATTCTAACCCCATTTCTAAAACGTACCCTTACTCTAATTGTATGACAAGAAAGGAGGCTCGCATTATGCTTTATCTTTCTTTATTTGCTGCCGCACCAGCACTTCAAAACTTAAACTTTAATAGTGAACATATGTGGTTTCTGATCAAAACATCAGGAAAACAAAATATGGAAAGCTTACAGTTCTCTTGTTAAACTCATCTGTTCAATCCAACATCAGGGAACTACCAGCCCCATGAACCTTAGAGCTCTGGTAGTCTTGACCTCTTTCCTCTCCACCAATCAGTGGGTATCCCCATGTAAAAGAATCCCTTTGCCTAGGTCCCTTCCTCTTTCTTTTTGCTGCCCATACTCAGATAAGTGCCTACAATTGTGTTTTATACATTTAAAGGTTTGTGCAAGTAATAATAGTTAATGAGTACTTTAACAGATATTGGGGGTCATTACGAGGTTGGAGGTAAGGGATTACCGGCACCGGTAAGGGTGCCGATGCCGGTAATCCCTTACCTCCGTAGTCCGAGTTCCCTTTGTACGGGACCCGCAAAGGTACCTTGGAGATAATTACGGTACCGTAATTTACGGTGCCGTAATTACCTCCTTCCCCATTCCCATTGAGCCCTTTGGGGCAGAAATGGGAATGGGGAAGGGCAAAAGGTGAATGGGGAATTACCGGTCCCTCCAACCCTGGAATGGACCGGTAATTACTCCATTCACCATGCCGGATTTGGGACGGTTTCGGAGGCAAACATGGAGCTAATTACTCCATGGTTAGCTCCAAACCCGGAATCTGTACTTCAGCATGTAGAAAAGCTAAGCGTTGGTGACATTTCTTCACAATACTCAGTCATAATTGCCCACAAGTAGTTACCGTATCCGAGCGCGTAGTGTGCCAGTTAAGGGCGTGGTCCGCGTCTCAGCAAGATTCCTTTCAGCCGCGTCATACTCGGAAAGTATCTTGGTAGGGAGCTGGGGACGAAGGCACGAGCAATTCCGCTCGCTTCAGGTAGCCGATCCCCGCTCCTGTCATCGTGTGAAGAGTGTGCCGGCGAACACGGTGGCTGTTAGGACCCAGGGGAGCAGGAAGTTTCCTGGTGTCCCAGCATCCCCTGGGATTCCAATAATGTTTGCACTGCTTTTAGATTGCAAACCATAACACAATACAAAGAGTGAGCTCCAAAATTTTAGATTACGAACGAAGACTGCATTTTACACGTGCAACTCAAACATCAAGACACATGTTAGCATCTGCTAAAGCAGTCTCTGGGCATTCTGTTGCTGACTTCCTCGAAGTTGGCTCTGCCAGCACTAAGATTATGGCCCAACTTTGCACCCCAACAGTACTCCATTCACCACACCGCAATGGAGCCAGGAAGAATGGGAGGAGGACCCTGCCCATCAAGAATCTGAATTGTCATTGAGTTTTAAAAAAGTTCTTGGAGACTCCTTAAAGCAGGCTGTCTCACAAGGGGTGCAGCCTATTGAACAAAGGCTGGAGACTCTGGATATGATTATGTGTGAACAGCAGAAACAGCTGTCAACCAAGAAAAGATGGGCTAGCAGCCCTGAGGAAGGAACGTCAGCAGGACACCCCCAGAAAGGGGTTGAAAATAAGGGGCACAAAGTAGCCTGGAAGAGTAAGCACTCTTTGACCCCCCCCCGGGCGGTAAAGAAAGGATTAACACTGTTCCCCAAATGGAAGGCGACCCTGTCGCCAGGCTTAAAGAAGCCTTCCTGGCGAAGAAGAGAGACAGCCAGGACAGACCACCTACCCCAGGGGTGTATAATACAGGGTAAGGAGATGAGGGCTAATCGCCTGATGATGAAGGGGGTAAGGAGGAGGAAGAAATCAATAAAGGAGTGGAGGATCCCCAGGACATGGAAAACACTTTGGATATGTTCGATCCGTGCCGTGCCATTCGGCACCCAAAATCATCTGAATGGGTACCTTCACTGAGGGTGGCACTATACATGGCCCAACACATTAGGAAATCCCTAGAAAGGGAACTGAGATCACGAATGAGGTCGGAATGCCCGAGGCCTGAGCTGCCAAGTAAACTGGCGGAGATGCCAGACCTTGATCCAAAAATGGTCACCTTTGTGACGAAGACAGCTTGTGATGTCAGGAAAGGGGTAGACCGCGCCTGGAGGGGATGCCAGGACAAGCACCTAGACATTGCAGGTCCATTGGCCAAGATCATGGATTTAGTGGAGAACTCTAAAGATACTGGCATTCCGATATAGCCTATCGCCCTAGGTAACTGGGCACACCAAGCAGTGTGCCTCTTAGGCAATGCCAACTGTGCCCTCTCCTCAGAAAGGAGGAGAGGGGTCTTGCTGAAAATAGACAACAAATTGAGCAACCTAACCTCCTACGAAGCAGGGGAAGGCGCCAAAGGATTGTTGTTCAGAGAAGCTTTCGCTAAGGAAATGTCACAATTTGTGGGAACATACTCCGCACTTGAAAAAGCTAAAAGTTCCATAAGGAAGATTTTTCCTGGGCGAGTTTTTGCCGGGACCGGACAACATAGGGGTCGCTCATCAGGTCGCTACAATTTCCAGCGGAGACCCCAGGGACAGCAAGCCCAATACTGGGAGACTAGACAGCAAGGCACCTTCTTCCCGGCCAGGACAAGGTTCCCCAGGGGTCGCAGAAGAAGCGGATCCTACAGACAACCCGGGGCCACAGCTCGTGAGTACAGTAAACTTGCGAGTAGGAGGGAGAACTCTCCAATGCTTGAGTGAGTGGCAAGCCTTATCAAGCGATGCATGGGTGTTGCAAGCGGTAGCAGGTCTGCAGTTTGAATTTGTAGGAGTTCCCGTACAAAGCGTACCTTACAATTCCGATAGCGACAGCATTTTGGAAGTATCTACACTTCGGATGGAACGGGGGATATGGCGGTTCACTTGCCTCCCGTTTGGCCTGTCCTCCGCCCCTTGGGCTTTCACCAAGCACATGAAACCAGTGGCGGCAGCCATAAGAGAAAGGGGTATTCGCATTATTATTTACCTAGTCAACATCCTCATCTTAGGGACAGATAGACCGTCTCTTTTCACGCTCCTGTCCTGACTGGTATTTCTAGTAAACCTTGACAAATCTCAGTTACTGCCAGTTCAGAGGATAGAGTTCTTAGGTTTCACGATAGATACCATGAAAGCAACCCTCGAACTTCCAGGGTACAAAGTCAGAGCAATCAACAAAGAACTCAGGACAGTGATTGCGAGGAAAACTATCTCGCTTCGCAATCTAGCCAGAGTAGTGGGTCTTCTAGCAGCCTCTAACCAGGCGATATTCCCTGGCTCACTGCACTATCAAGCCCTTCAGCGGCTCAAGATAAAGCATCTGCAGGGAGGACTGTGCTACCATCAACTAGTAACCCTAGATCAAGAGGCCCTCACAGAGCTCCACTGGTGGTTACAGAATATGGAAGCCTGGAACGGTAGACCCCAGATGCCCCAGACTTGATAATAGAGTCAGATTGAAGCAGATCAGGCTGGGGAGCCAGGTGCGAACACATTCAGACAGGAGGCAAATGGTCAGAAGAAGAGTTGTGCCTGCATATAAACTGTCTCGAGTTGCTAGCGGGTTCCTTCGCAGTGCAAGCCTTTATGAAAGACAGGATGAAGTGTTGCGGGCTGCTCAAGATGGACAACATCTCAGCAGTATGATATATAAACAAGTTAGGAGGGACGAGATCCAGAATGTTAGCTTAGTTCGCGAAAAGTTTCTGGCATTACTGTCTCCAGAACAGGATCTCTGTATCAGCAGAGTACTTGCTAGGGACACGGAATGAAGTGGCAGACGGGAATTCACGTTATCTAATGGACTCCAGCGATTGGAAGTTACACCCCTCAAGTGTTCCAGCGATTACAAGAGATTTGGGGTCCCCTGCATATAGATCTATTTGCGTCCAGACTGAACGCTCAGACACAACAGCACTTCAGCTGGAGTATAGACCCGGGTGCAGCTGGCACAAACGCCTTCCTGCAGCCATGGACCGGGGCAATCCATTATGCCTTCCCACCGTTCAGCATGATCACGAGAACACTAGCGAAGATTCGCAGAGATCAAGCGGACATCGTGATCATATTTTCCCTATGGAAGGCACAGCCGTGGTTTCCAGTAGCGATGGAACTTTCTACGGATTTTCCGAGGATAGTTCCGCAGCAGCCCGACCTTCTTCTCGACAACCAGTCGAGTGCACCCGCTAGTGGCAGCGGGCACATTACAACTGATGGCCTGCAGAGTTTCAGGAAGAGATGGGAGTTGCCAGGAATTTCACAACTCGCTGCAGACTGCATCAGAGACTCCTGGGCGCCTTCCACCCTTAGGAGCTAGAGTGCGGCATGGAACAGATGGGCGTGATGGTGTTCAGAGCACGAGTTGGATCCCGTTTCAGCCCCTATAGTGGAAGTTCTCAACTTCTTAGCTTTTAGGTTTCAAGAAGGCGGAGCCTTCAGAACAGTAGGAGTGTATAGGTCAGCCATCTCGGCAGGACATGAGAAGGTAGAGGGAGGCGCCGTGGTCGAACACCCGACAGTCTTAAGGCTACTTAGGGGAATGAAGCTCAGAAGGCCCTCCAGAACCCAAATACACAGTTTTGTGGGATGTCAGAGACGTGTTTCGTCTGTTTCTCAGATGGCCTGATAACGAGAACCTATCCCGCTCTCAATTGTCGGGCAATCAAGCCATGCTGCTCTTTCTTACAGCATGTAAAACAGTTTTGGATGTCAAGGTCCTGGAGATAGATAGGAAGATTTTCTATCCAGATGGAGTATCATTTACCATTAGTAAAAGAACAAGACAGACTCAAGAGTAATAACTTACCCATATTTCACAGAGAATAAAAAGCTTTGCGTAGCACACTGCATCAAAGATTATGAGACGGCGCATCTTAGGCCACAAGGGGTGTCCCAGTTGCTTATACCGCGTAGGAAGCCCTGTCACGCAGTAGCATCAGCAACCATTGCTAGTGGGTGAAAGAAGGGATGCAATGGGCAGGGATTGACTTATCTCTTTTTCGTCCGCACTCTGCTAGAGGGGCAATGGCTTCTAAAGCCTTTACAGCAGGGGTGTCTAAGTCGGCAGATTGGTTCTCTGAGTCCACATTTAGGACATTCTATTTTAAGCCTGTATCCAAATACTGAATAGGGTGGTTGCAAGCATTGAACAAGCATAATGTGAGCCTCCTGTCTTGTCATAGAATAAAGATTGCCCACGCTAACAGCTCAGGAAGTCTATTGAAGACAAGGAGGCGAGCATTATATCCCACCCAGAATGGCAAAATAATTGTTGATTTTCATATACAGCATGATGTAACATGTTTGCTCATTCCCACCCTCATTACGTGCTCTCCTTTAACAGGATGAAGGGATATGCGGAGGATAAAAAGTTTGTCGTTTCAAAGAAGTGGAATCAGTTCGATTTGAGAGATCGCTTGGTTGGCAAAGTTAATGTCGTGCAAGTTTATGGACATGGACAAAGAAAGAGGAAGGGACCTAGGCAAAGGGGTTCTTATACATGGTGATACCCACTGATTGGCGGAGAAGAAAGAGGTCAAGACTACCAGAGCCCTAAGGTTCATGGGGCTCATAGTCCCCTGGTGTTGGATTGAAGAGATGAGTTTAACAAGAGAACTTTAAGCTTTCCATATTTTGTTTTCCTGATGTTTCAGAAACCACATATGTTCACAATTAAAGTTTAAGTTTTGAAGTGCTGGTGCGGCAGCAAATAAAGAAAGATAAAGGATAATGCTCGCCTCCCTGTCTTTAATAGAATGAAGACTTCCTGAACTGTTAGCGTGGGCAATCTTTATTACAATCATTGGGCCTCATTATGAGATTGCCGCTAAAAATCCGTCTCTACCGGCATGCCGGTAACAACATGTCCGTGTAGCCTCGATCCTGCAAACAGCGGCTGATCACGAGTGTGTGAGCACGCGCATACCTGCATGCCAGTAAGGACCCTCAAATCCCCAGATAGCGGCATCATGAAATGCGCACATAACACCTCCGCCAACTGCAACCCCCAAATAGCGGTACCGGTATTAAGAGAGAGGTATAAACGTGTCTGTTATTACTGGACCCGGGTAACGTCATCGCGCCGGAATGGGAAATGCACTGGCAGCCATCTTTAAAAACACAATCCATTGCATTCCTCCACAGACTGGACCTTCTCAGGCTAAACCCTAAACATACCTCAGAGAAAATGTCAAAGGCAACCCAGAAAGGCACTGCCTGTCTGTGGAAACCAAGATTCAAGGACAAGGCGCTCAACATGCTAGCATATACCCTTGTAGAGCATGCGGACGAGGTCTTCTGTGCTGACCTCAGGCGTCCTGCACAGCTCAGGAAGGGGGAGATCTGGGAGGAAGTGGCAAGGAAAGTTAGTGTGGTCAGCACCACCGCATGCACTATGCGAGACTGCAAAAAGTGCTTGGATGACCTGCGGCTAAGAGTGAGGAATATCCTGTCGGTCAATCGGAGCCAGGGGCTGGGAACAGGCGGCGGTGCCCACTCACATCCACTTATCCAACCCGTATGTATACTTTTTCATTCCTACATTTCCTTCTGCATGTCTGTATAATTTATTTGCGAAACATAATGCTGTTATGTTTTTATTTGTGACACTCATTTATACATGGGACGATTATCTTTTGTAAATATACATGGAATGAACATGGTCGGCATTGATTTGGTGCAAAATTGACTTGTGGATTATGATGTAATACGTTTTTCTGAATACTGTTTTACTTTGGTGGCACTTAATTCTAAACTTGTGTTATGATGATCATGATTAGGCCCTGATGAAGGAAGTTAATTCCGAAATGCATTGGCCATCCCTATAGGCACCTGCATTGACAGAGATTATAAATCTCATGATCCTTTTAATAAAATCCAGTTACATTGGACAAAATGCATGGAGTATGTGATTTCTCATATCTTGGATAAAAACTGATCACTAACTAAAGGATACCACATATTTGTGGATATAGGAGTGGAGCCCGCACTGCTGGCTTCACAGCCAAGGTCTTTGAACGTTGGCGGTGCCCACTCACCCATTAAATTGGCAAGGTGGGAAGAAACATGCAGCACATTGATAGATGTCAAGTTCATCGAAGAAGTCGGTGGAGTGGAGTGTGGACTGCCATCATCGGCAGATGAAGGCGAGTGTCCCTACAAACACTTGACAACCAATGATCACAGTTGACCAACAAATGTGACAGTGATGCGAACCAATACATGGTCCATCATACACACATACACATATCCCTGTCCAGATGCTGGCCCCACCACTGTCACATCAGAATGCATGCTGCATGCCTCTCCCATACACAAATACACACCCGACACACAGATGAACTGCACATGTCACACAGCACGCAAGACACAACACACCCGTAGGCCCCACAGCAGACACCATGGCGAACATGTGAACACCTGAGGGATGGCAATACCCCCCCAAACCTTGCACGTACCCATCCCACCGCAAACACATGCATGCAGCTAATCACATGGCGCCAACTGCACAAAGACCAATACATGCATGATGCAAGCACCACCATCACGGATGCCCTGCCTCTCTTTGTCCCCCACAGGTACGGATGCAGACACCAAAGAACGCAAAGGAACTGCACAAGCCACAACACCAGCCAAAGGTCCTGGGGCCAAGATGATGGCACCAGGCCATCCACGTCAAGGGGGATCAAGGATGCTCCAAATACCACGCAAGTCAGCCACCAGTGCCCAACCAGCCCAGCAGCCACCTACACAGGACCAGCAGACATCTGCCCCTGCACCCCTGGAGACACAACCCACACAGGGTGAGGCCACATATGCAGAATATGAGCATGAGGGTTCACAGTCCGCTGGCTCAAGCTCGATAGTGGAGACAGCTGCATCGGCACTGCATAGTGGCGACGAGGAAGGGGTCCATGACGATGACACCATTGCTGGAGTCTTATACTCAGAGGATGTTGGCCAAATCCCAAGCCCCCAGGTCATCCCACAGGGCACCCCTCACCAGGAATGTGTAGGACAGGGCAGCCATGGAGAGTGGTCACCAATGGTGCACAGCCCCGTATTGGCTACAGACACAACACCAAACCTACCATCCACCTCCACCACCGCGATACAGAACCTCAAAGGACGTCTGTCCAGGATGTAGGGCCGGCAGGAGGAGATGCATGGATATGTGAAACAATACCTCACAGATGGCGAGGCAACACGCAGTGCAATGTATGACACCACTGCGGCCGTTATCAAGGCCATCAACCGGAACACTAAGCGCGTCCACAATGGATTTGCTGCTGTGGGCCAGATCCTCACCAGGATAGCCAACAGTATGGAGCAGCGGCAAACAGCGGCTTCGGGGACACAACCATCAACATCATCTGCATCAACCACGCCAGCAAGTTCCACTCAGACCATCCCTGTGTGCAGGTCCCTGCGCAGCGCGCGGTGCTCGGTGGTGAAAGCCCCGTCCAGCGAAGGGGGGTCCACAGTAGCAGGGGAACCATGCATATGTTGTGTTGCACTGCATCTGGACACCTGTTGTGCCATTGATGTCTTGGGGTGTTGGGTGGGTGGAGGGTGTTGAGGCACGGTGTGTAGGGGGATGTTTGGGGGAGTGGAGAATATGGGGGGTGGGGAGGAGGGGTTTGTGGGGTGTGTGGTGGGGTATTGGGGGAGTGGGGAGGGTGGAGGCGGATGGGGGGATGGAGGGTTCATTCACATTGTATTTACCATCAGTTCAATACACCTGTTGTGTCAAAAACCTAACGTGAGTGGACATTGCTTCTTCTGTGTGTGTCAATGTATTGCTTTACTGTGCACTGTGCCCATATACCCCCACACCCAGTGCCTAGAGCCACACATACATGGCACCCTCTGCATCCCAGTACATCAGAATGATTAGTCTATGACCGATTGGTGCACAGCACGTCCCTCAAGTGTATTGCGTCCTGGCCGATGTCCAACATCTACTCCTTCCTCTGCTTCAACTTCACCTGGTGGTGACTGGTCCATGTCCGGTGGCAGAGGTACGTTCCGCCGGATGCACATGTTGTACAGCATAGCACATACCATGATGATCTTGCTCACCTTCTCTGGCCCATAAATGAGGGTGCCACCTGACCTGCTGAGGCAGCATGTGTGTATGGGCACGATTGAAGTCCTCTTCGGGCCTGTTCTGTGGATTCCTGACTGGGGTGAAGAGTCACGCCTTCGAGGGAATCGCCAGCATCACCTGCATGGGAGCAGAAGAAGGTATATTTTAGGATACTGCTCTATTTTCATTTGTGCTCGGCCTGTACATCGTTCATGTTCGCATGCAGTATTCCGTCGATGGCAGCTGTTGACTTCACATCTGCATAGCTATCTGCCCTGTACACCATTCGCCAATCCATGGTGCTGGTCTTGGGTGACGTACATGACTTAGGGGCCTTGACATTGGAACCACCGGCCACCCACATGGATTGACAATGTCCATGATGTACACACATGTGAGGGCTGTGTGGCAGGGGATGACTCCAAATGCATGTTGGGCATTGTTTGATGCATTAGGCTGCTGTACTACATGATATTGCTTGTTCAGACTATGATACATATGGGTCATTGTAGATGCCATGCACGTGACCCTCGATGTCTACACACTCGTCACATTAAATGGTGCGATGTGAATGTTGGTAGTGTCCACCAGTGTTGGGTAGAGTACCTTAGATGACGCATGGTGTTGACTTGCATGCTGGTACTCATGTGCTGTAGGTAATTCCCACGCCTATCGCACCGATGTTGGTGTTGCTCACTACATGATGTGTTCAATTTGATGCATCCTTGTTGCATGTGTACTGCCATTATTTTCCATCTACGTTTGTGGCCATGGTGTTATGCAGGGGAGGGGCAGTGACAGCGGAAATACCTGAGGTGGAAACGATACTGCGCACTCATGGATCCTTGTACTGCAAGGTGCTTCAATGCGGTCATTTGTTTTTGGCTTCGTGGACATGTGATGGTGCGTTGTGGTGCTGAGGGCATGGTGATGTCCGGTGAACATGTTCAAGGGTGTGTGCCGATTGTGTGTGTGACATATACACATTGGTGTGAGGCCAGAGTGCATCTGCCTCCATTGTCTGTGTCATGCATCATATTTGGTTGATTATGGGCAGGGTCTTTGGCAGCATGGACAGTGTACAGACACCACATTGAGGGCACTCCCATGGCCCAGATGACAGTCTCCTTGCGTATGCATGTATGCACCCCCCAACACTCTTCCATGGCCCAGAGGGCATTCTCCTTGCGTATGCATGTATGAACCCCCCCAACACTCTCCCATGGCCCAGAGGGCATTCGCCTTGCGTATGCATGTACGCACCCCCCCCCAACACTCTCCCATGGCCCAGGGGGCAAACTCACCCAGCAGCCAGCCACTTCGTACAATGTCTCCTTCCATGTGGTGGGGTAGTGAGAAGTTCCGCAGCTCCATAGCATCATGCGTGGATCCTGGGTATCTGGCACAGCTGTGGAGTATTTTTATCCATGCCATTGCACCACACTGCACCCCTTTTGCCAATCGGGGAAGAAAATTGCCAAGAATGGAGGCAATAACCCCTGTGCGCACTAAGTCTGCAAAATTGTGCAGAGTTCATAACCCACCAAAAGAGCTGCATGCCCTGCCAAATACACAGGCAAAGTGGCGTAAAAGCAGGAATCACTGCTGTCATCTGTCATATGTCATCTGTCACTGGAAACAAGCCCACAGAATGGCTAAAATTCGAAAATGCCCCAAAATACAGTTCCTAATCAAGGGCAACCTTCAAAGTGCTGTTTTGGCACTAAATTCACTTATGTTCCCCAGTGAATTATTGAAAGGAGAGTGTGCTGGAATCATGGATCCTCAAGGCGTCAGAGGAATCCAGGCAACTCAGCCTGACAACTGCCTAAAGAAATTGGCTGTAAAACATAGCCTAAATGTATTTCTTTGTCCTGAAAAGTTGCAAAATCCACTATTTCAAGTATGTTGGTGAAGGGCTAATTCTTTTAAAATGGTTAAATCCTTTATACTCTGTACTTATATTTTATATGTGAACTGAAAAGATTTTAAGTATAGGAACCCAGTCTGAAGCCAATCCACATTTGAATTCTGATCTGACAGGGCCTGGCCTGGGAAAACTGACATCTCCGCTTCACACTCCCTTGAGAACACGACGACTAATGGCTGTTAATGGGTCATGCATAATCCCAGCAAGCCACTCAAAGGGGCTCCATCAGACATTTGTTTGCTGACTGACCAAACAACAAAGGACATGCTGAGAATTGGCCTCTGCAAGGAGGAGCAGGATGTGGGGGAGGTTTCTCAGTGAACTTCAAAGGACTGGCCATCTGCTCACTTTGGGAAACAAGAAAAAAAGACCTGGACTGGATTTTGAATGGAAATGACTTGTTTTTGCCTCAGAACTTTATGACAGTTAACATGCCAGCCAAAATAAGTAGACAAGTGAAAAATACAAAACTTATAAACCTGAACTCATGCTAGACAGTTAAAGATGTGGTAGGATTTTTTACTACATAAGGAACCAAAGATACACTAAAACACTGATTGTGGCAAAACGATTAATATTGCAACCTTAAAATTGTATGTACACGATCCACTGATCAGCTCCCAGAGGAGTATCGAATTAGAAATTATGAATACAAAGTGTTCTGGGTACAATTTATAAAAATCCATAAAATGACCAATACAGCTCTCACAAAGATGTAAATTGGATGTAAATGTACACAGTCAAATGTGACACATATGTGTCTAATTTGGTGAGGGTGCATAATGGAAGGAATGTACATTTGTGCAAAGGTATGTTTTGCGTAAGAATCCAGGTGGGAGTTCCCAAATCCTGTCATAAGATCACAGCCCTGTTTAAGCTGCCAACCAAAACGAAGCACACGCCTCTAGCCATTCACAGATGGGGGGAGGAGGGGTGTTCTGAAGTTCTGCCCATGCCATAAAATTTGTAATGGATAAATATAGGAAGGGCACTACACATAGGACTACACACATTGCTTCCAGAACACCCTGCTTCCAGAACCCATCCAGATGTCCATGCAGCACCTTATTGCAGAACTCTTCCTTTTGTAGCTGACTCCAGAATTCTTTGAGAGATCCAGATTTCCTTTCATAATCCAGACTCTAGCATTGCAAAAGTATTGCTAGCCTGACCCAATTGCAAAAATCCCAAACCTGAAGGGACTTAATTTTAATTCAGCTTGGCTGGCTACCATTAGGCTTGCCTGCTGAAAAATTGTATCTGGTTATCTACCGCGTCCAGTCACCTGAAGGGGCCCTTCCATATCCAGTCTGAGGTGCAGTCCAAACTTGACCAGAACCGCGCCTCTGACCCAAATCCCTCCAGAGGTGCATGTTTGCCGGTGGACCTGCCCTATCCATGACCAGAACTGACGGTCCAATTTAATAACTTATTCTGTGAGTATTAATAGGAAGAACAGTGACCCATAACATATCTGCATTGTATGATCCCAATCTCAAACCCATCCCCACTCTAATTCAGAACCATCCTGTTGCTAGAACTATCTTTGCGCTAACTCTTTTCTCATATGTGCTCCTAAACCCTAACTTCTTATTGATTGATTAAGAAAAGTGATTCCCAAACCAAACGGAAACTGGAGTATCACACATGAACTGTTATGAGCGGCCGTGAATGACCTTCCTGTGTGGCATTCTCCTTTGTGTAGTCTTTAATATAGCATAAGAAAACCCATCTGTCATTCCTAAACCCGAATCTCTGTTTTCCATTCTCGCGCCTATTTTACAAAAACAACCTTTACTAAAACCTCTATAACTCCCTCAGTTTTTATGATAGAAACAAAATGTCAACTCCTACTTGTACCTAACATCCTTAGCCATCCATAGAAACCAAAACATTGCGATTCTCCCGTTATAGCGAATATCGCGCAAGGAAACGTTTGCCGCCATTTTACATTCAGATAAATTTAACACGTGTGAAACAGCTTTAATTTATTTCCTACTTGGACTTTGAGATGTCAAATGTTTTCTTTGGACTAAATCATTGCTTGTGATTGTTTGCAACTGTTCAAAGCAGCTCCCATAGGAGTTTATAATAATTTAAGTATTTTTGACCACATTTGGTGTTTTGCTCAGTCAATTCCAAAGACAATTTCAAAGCCATTCTGACAGCTGAAAAGTCAATTCCGTTTTTCTCTTGTGTTTGAAGGGGGAAGTTGGGACTGATATTCTGTTTTATTTGTGCTATTCCTGAATACCTGCTCTCTCCTCACATCTATTTAATTTCCTGTTGGGGAGTTAAGGGGGCCGCAGGGGAACCTCTTACCATAGTGCCATCTATACCAAACCAACTCAAAAGTATTCTTTTCTGTGCTGCATTTGTTTTTGTGCTCATTACTTGATTGCTAGTACGTTAAAGATATTATTCAGTGTTCCGTCACCCCATTGGTGATTGTTGTTTACCTATTAAAATATATTGTGATTACATTTTAAGTACATAAATACATATTTAACTTTGCAACCTAGCCTGATTCCTGGTTCAATGTGACCGGGGGGTCTCAGGAGAAGGGTGTGATATGAGTGGTATATCGTTCAGAATATTGAACTTATAGATAAAAATAAATAAGGGTTTCAATTGTGCACTACATGCTGGGCGTGACTTGGGTGTATGCCAGATTGAAATCACTACAGCAATGTGTTATCATCTTTCTGCCATCACACACCATCTGCACATTGATGGAGTGGTATAGCTTCCGATTGTGGTACACCACCTGCATGGCCTGTGGGACTACCAAATCCACCTGAGTGCAGTTGAGGGCTCCAATTACATTGGGCATGCCTGCCAGTGCATGGAATGCTATTTTGGTGTCATTCGCCTCATGTGGTGTCCGTGGTAGGGATATGTAGGCCCCTGCATGCTTTAGGAGTGCATCCAGTACTTAGCACACCAGAGAAACATGGTTGTGAGATGCCATTCAGCTGGCCCGCTGTTTACGGGTAGGTGCCTGTGGCCAGGAAGGGGAGCACAGATGTCACCTTCAGCAGATGGGGGATGGCAGTGTGGATGTTGATCAGGCTGAGCAAGTCTTCATGCATTCATTCCACTATGGAGGTGATTGTGTCCCTGTCCAGGTGGTACAGGGCATGGGTCTGTGCTGGGGTTAAGTTGAATGGATTGGCCCATATATGTGGAATTGGTGGCTGCCTGCGGGGTACAACTGCCTGCACTGGTGGTATTTGCTGGCCCAGACTTACCCTCCTTCTCCTCCTGCGTCTCCTCTGTGTTGCCGGTTGTACTGCCTGTTCAAGGAGTAGTAGTGCAGGCGTGTCCTCCAGCTCCAGTATGGCGAGTGCAAGTGGTATCATTTTGGTCTTGGAAGGGGTGTGGTGTGTGGGTGTGCTCCTTTTTGAGCAGGGCCTAGCTCCATTGCCTCCACCTGTGCTGATTGTGTGCACCTGTGGCAGTTGGGAGCACAGCAGTTTCCTATTAATGGGTGATCCGCGATGCCGGTATTGACGCCATCATGGTGGCCCTTCTTACCGGCATCTGGATGCCGCTATGTACATGTTCGTGCGACTCGTGATGTCCTCTTCCTTGCGGCATGCCGATACGGTGGTGCACGGCCACAGCGGGTCCTTGTCGAATGCCGGTAGGACCGGAATTGCGGGTCGTGAAGGGCTGGTCCCGTAAACGATGCCGGTAATGCCTTACTGGTATCCTTATTACCGAACCGCCAATCTCATAATGAGGCCCATTGTGCATGCTAAAGTATTGTATTTTTGCATATCACTCAATACAAAACACCAAATAAATAGAAAATAACCAGTGAGTCTAACTCCAACCCCATCACCAGGTCTCCAGAAATACTATAGCTCTTGCCCTAACCTAACCCTTGCTCTAACCCTAACCGCACCCTAACTCGCATGTTTAACACTTACTGTTAGCTGGTAAGATCTTTCAGCAGGTTAAGTGCTTGCTGCTGCGATCTGCATGTGATCTGTAGGTCGCAGGTTTGAATCCTGGCAAGGCCGAGTCTTTCATTATTCCAAGGTCAATAAATGTGGACCAATTACGATTGGGTAAAAATACTTGTACAGAACATGTTGTTTGTAAAGTACTTTGGGTGAAAGCTCTATAGAAATTACACATTATTATTACCCTAACCCAGAGCTCTTCAAACTGTGGTGCGCCCCCCCCACGGGGTCACAGCCACATTCACGGGGGGTGGTACAGGGGGGTCGAGGCCCCAGCCTGAAATTAAAAAAAAATATATATCTCTTTTTTTAATTCAGGAAAAGGGCACAGGGGCAGTTCACAAGGTCGGACTGGAGCATAAAACTGTCTCAGGCACCAATGAAAAGGTGTCCTACAGTTGCAAATGGCAATTCATTCCTTTAGTGACAGACTGTTTGAATAGTACCCAACGGTGGGGATGGGAGGGTTGTTAAAATGTAAGCAAACTGTGATATTTAAAGAATATTTCTTCAGCAACAGTGTTCAAAACTACTAGTTGCATAGTGAAGTACCTCATCAAACTGGCCCACATTGGCTTGAAAATTGGCCCATTTTGACCAAAGAAACTGCCCCACACTAGCATTTTTGGTCCGGGCATTGCCTTACTGCCCATTAGGCCAGTGCGAGCCTGGCGACTCATCCATAATGTGTGAGGGGGCATCGACCCAGTGGCCCCCTCACCCATTATGGAGGAGCTGAGGAGCCAGCCCAATGAAACACTGGGCACTACCTCAGCTGCTTTTTCCAGCTGAGGGAGTGCTCCTGGGATGGCTGAATTGTCAAAGGGAAACGCTGTTTCCCTTAGAAAGTTAATTTCCCCAGCCGCACATGCTCACTGAGCCATGCAAGGCTGGGGGCGTTTTGCTGAGCATGCCTTGCATAGCTCATTGAAAATGCTGGCTGGGGAACTGCATGTCTGTATGTGAGAGCGGGAGCTCCTGTGCCTCCTCGCACATGCGGACAGAGCCGCCTGGAGCGTGGCGTTTCAGCATCCACACGCAGACCTCTGGACACATGTGCACGAACCAGGAATCTCTTGCTTCACGATTCCTGTTCATGATGCAGGAGCTGGAGCGCTGGGGAGGAAACATCAGGACCGGGGCAGAAGGTACGTTTATGTTCATTTTTCTTTTTTTTAAATATGTTTATGGATGCATGTATGCTTGTGTCATGAGTGAGTGTATGATGATGAGTACTCATGTGAATGACAAAATGCTTGCTGTTTGAATGTGGTGTGTATGTTTGTGTTGGTCTGTGGAGTTGATTTGGGTGAGTGGGGGGGGGGGTTAAAAATGCATTTTTTGCACAATCCCCTACCCACCTGCCAAAACTAGCTCTCCTTCTAAGGCGCTGTGGAGCCCAGCCCAGGGGACAGGGATGGTATTTTTTTTTACTGGACATCTATCGTAGATGTCCAGTCAAACATACCATGCTGTCTACCTGGGCCTCCCAGAGCATTGCATACAAACATACATAATCATGTTGATTGTGTTAGGCACTGTGGGGCCCAGGGAACAGGGATGGTATCTTTTTTACTGGACTTCTATCATAGATGTCCATTAACAAATATCATACCTGCCCCCTGAGCCCCCAGTCCCAATTGCAAACTGTTTGGCTTTTTACCAATTTCTATTTAAGTATGCTCTAAAATACAACATTTTAACCCATTATTTTAAAAACCTTGATCGGTTGGGGCTCCCACGCTATGCTCGGTCACTATGGCATATCTGTGGGAACGATGTATGCCCCTCCACTTAAAAATGTCACCAGCCGCCACTGGCCCTGGGACTGTGCTGGGAGCATTGTGGGGGAGCGCAGGGACGGTGCAGACCTTGCCACATTTTGCTCGGGGGTGTGGGGGGGGCGGGGGGAGTCCTAAAAAGTTTGAATACCACTGCCCTAACCACTAGGTTTATCCTAACCCTCATCCTATTCCAACATCTGCAACCTCCCGATCCCTTTTTAACACTTACCCAACAAAATTACTTTATTAGTCCTAGTTCTTATCATAACCTCTACCCCGATACTTGATCTACCCTAACCACTAACCAAACTCCAATATCTCCAAACCCTCCCACAACCACCCCTACCCTAAACCTGACCCTAATTCAAACCAACATCTGTACTCTAAACCTAACCTCTATCCTTATCCTAACGCCTTTCCTAACCCTGCACCAGGCAATCATATGCCTAATAAATGCAAGCAGCACTTCATTTTGGGCTGCTTTTCAGCTGCATTTTCTGAAAACCTTTTGCTTGGCAGCATTTTCACTGCAGAGGAATTTTCCCCATGAGTTCTTCACTGACTACATTTATTTTGGAAGCATTTTCATTGGTTACCCTCATCTTTACATCAGTTATACCATTATACTACCTAGAAGCATGCAATATCTACATAAAAGTGTGGAATAAATTGTCTTATTACAGGCTAGGTTTTTTTTAAACTGCTTAAACAATTTTTCTGCAACATATTAGAAACTGCATTTTTGCTTTTCTAAACCCTAACAGATTCTGTATTGATTATATGGATCATCAAATGGAACATCTCTAGCAATATATCAAGCAAAAGACTTGGGCCTCATTATAAGTTTGCCGGTCCAGGAACTACGGTACTGGTAAGCATGCCGGTACCGTAGTTCCCGGACTGGCAAACTACGAGTTGTGCTCGCCGGTTCCTTCTGCAGGTCTGACCTGGCGGGCAGAAAGGCACCCGCGAGCACAGCATGTTGGATGTACGTTGCCGGTGCCTCCGACCTCCCCATTCCCATTCAGCCCTATGAGGCGAATGGGAATGCGCAGCATCTTTTTTCCGGCACCCACAAATGGGAAATTACCGGGTCCGCCAGGGCCGTAATGACCCGGTAATTGCCCATTTGCGGGTGCTGGAAAAAATTGCAAACTTGTAATGAGGTCCAAAGTATTGTGGCCATGTATTGTAAGGAATGAAATACCCCCTACCGTACATAAAAAGGAAATTGCAAGTCACCTTGGAGTTCTGTGACCTTATAAAGGAACACAGCCTTTGGCCTCTTTTCTCTATTTGGTGACAAAACTCTGTGGTGACTTGCAATATCCTTATGATGGAGGGTAGGGGTACATTATCCCAGATAAAAGGTACTCCATTTTTATATTGGACACTTGCTTTGATTAATTCATGCTATTCTATCGATTTTTCCGGGTATCCATGATGCAAACGGGTCTCTGCCGACCTACTCCAAATGTTAAGTAATGGCTCTCTTCTAGATATATTGCGTAGCAAGGTTACACAGCATGTGTCCCTGATTGTGCATCGGACCTTAAGGCTCATCTAATTTGAAAGTATCTTTGCCATCTCCTGAAAGGAGGAGGGCTTTGTTACTCATGAGTGGAACATTTCTATAATGCAATCCTTCCTGCCTGATGTTGGATTTCATGCCGATGGAAGGACTCCAGCCCTCCCTATCATGATCACTCCATGGGAGAAATAGCAGCGGAATATACCCTTGCGAGATCTGTTTCATTCACTACCAGTGTGTATAGACAAGGTAGGGAAATGTGTGGCACGTTTGAATGCTATTTATCAAGGAATTATCAAATTAAAGATAGTTTTTGATTGGCCAACTAATAATTATTTGTGTCCGTTTTTTCAAACTGATTTTGTTTAACCTAGTAACTGTCTTTCTGCCATGCAATATGCAATTGCCAATCTTCTTCATAAGAACACAAGAGAGCAAGAAGCGTGTTTAAGGGTTGAAGAAATCTGGCACACAAGTCTGCCCACGTCCCCGGTGACTCCAGATGTCAGGCATCTCATGCAGCCAGTTAGGGATAACTGAGACCCTTTGGGGTTTTTAGTCCCCTCACTGTATATCTTTCCGGCTGTCCCCTTCCTTCTGTGAGATCTTGCATAAGTTCCTACCTGCACGCCTGCCACTTCCAGGAAGTCCCATAATTGCAGTCCTACGCTCATAATGTGAGAGGTAAACTTTGGTATTGTTTAAGAAGGCGAAGGGATGTGAGACAAAAATCCAGGACTGGCAGAACATGTCACAACTGACGTGGAACAACACAGCTGCTCTGTTTCTGCAGGCCTTCTTTTTTTAAATAAAGGTATGAGGTGAGACAGAATTGGAGAGACCAGATGCATAAACCTTTAAGAGTCTCACATTCAGAAGTGGCATACACAGTCCTTTTACATATGGCGAAGGACGTCAAGAGAAAGCTCTTTCCAACATTACTCGCTGAAAAATCTCTCATAATTAACCCTTGGCTGTCGTTCACCACTCAGCCAATCAGGATCTTCCCGTCTTTGTTTTTCCATGAGAATTGAGGATTGGCTCTGCTAGATGGCAATTTTTTTTAGGTGAGTAATGGCGGAATGTGTTTCTACTATACACAAGCTCCAAGTCTTTATTGTCTCCACATTTCATTAATAGGTGTGATTATTTGTCAATAATATATTAATAGGTTCATTGATCTGTGCCTGTCAAACACCGTTTCAACCCTCACAATACAAACCTGGACCTAGAGAGCCAACACACACATCGCCGCAGCAGGCACACAATGTACTGAGCTATGTTGCCATCATTGCCTTGCATGTTACGGGTATATGCTGTTGAGTATCTCTGAACATACCACAAAAATCAATCTCCAATTGATATGTGAAGTAGGTTTCGTTCAGCAAATGTGTCAACTTTGTAAATATTTACTCATGGTGGATCAGCAGAGTGCACTGATTACAACATATGAAGAGTTGTTGTCCTTCCATGCGTTTGACATTGTACTGTCGAAAACAACATACATTTGCAATCGAATTGTGTTGATAGATTGCCTTGAAATAATTTTGGGAAGAGATGCCTCACACTGGCGCGAGCAATCATAGGCAGCAAGCGTGACTATTGTAATGCCCTACTTGCAGGAGCATCAGCTAAGAACCTGGCCAAACTGCAACTCCTCCAAAACAATGCCCTACGAGCCACCACAAGTCTGAAATCCCCCAACCATGTCCCTGCCACTAGACCCAAAGCCACTGGCTCTCCATAAAAGCCAGAATTGACTTAAAACTCTATGCATCACTCACAGACGACTCCACAAAGAGGACCCCAGTACTAGAACAACAGGATCTCCAACAAGACCTTGGCACAGCTGCTCATGTCCTCCGCCAACCTCCTCGCACCCAACGTGTGGAACGCCATCAAGGACAAACCTCAGACCTCGCTTCCAGAAAGCGCATGAAAACATGGCTATTGGACAAATACGACTAACTTTGGGAACTTCCACTTTGACGCTATCTTTTTACCACTGCTTTGTTCAAGCGCCTGTGATGCCGCCGGGACTGGGCACTATACAAATTTAATAAATAAATAAACCCTACTGCAGCGGTGGAAATGGAAAAGAATTGGTGGGGGAATCGCACAAGGGCCGGGGTGGGGGCGTAGATTGGGTGTAAAACGGCACTATTTCTTTCATGTTGCTTCTTTTCCAAACTATATATCAATACCACTTTAAACCACTTCCATATCACTGGTGATGAGTTACTGCCCTATGCGAATAATAGTTTTGACCAGTATTGCTGAGTAAATACTCTTTAAAATGCACAATGTGCATCTCATTTGGTACTATTCAAACAGGGTGATTTGCCTTAAGCAAAATTTTATTTTACTTGAAACGCAACCGCACAGCTCCTGCAGCTCCCCTCTGAAAGCAGTTGCGTGGCTGCATCGTGTCTGATGTTAATAGGGGTATTTATTCATACAATGTTTGTCGGATACCTCCTATATTTATTTATGCAATGTTTGTCGGATAGCATAAATAAATAATCCGAGTCCATGTATCCGACAAACATTGCATAAATAAATTGGGTCGTGGCTGATGTGTGTAAGTTCCTCTTGCATGGAGTCGGCAGAGAAATTTACAATATATATATTTTTTTTGTTGATATAGCTGATAAAATCAAAGTTACAATATAATTCACTCATTAAAACATATCTAAACTTTCAGTTAATATAATATCACACAATAAAAACAAAAACAAGCAACGTCAACAGCCCTATCAAATGTCAATAAGCTATACATTAGAACGTATTTCACCAATGCCACACATTCGGTTAGAAGATGCCTTAAGTTTTATTCAGTACTTTTTTGCTGGCAAATCACCAAAACTTCATAACTTCTTTAAGAATTTTCTGCCGCACTAGAATCTGTCTGGTAGGCCAAAGATTTAGCCTCAAACGAAAAAATTAATATATGTAGGCTATAGATGGAGCTTTAATCAAATATGCTTCAGGGATGCTATGTTTTTTCCTAGAAAATAAGTGTACATCAAAATCATGATATTTTGATCATTCTTCATTAGTGCTTTCCCAATCAAAGGCAAATAATCTAGTTTTGACCTGTGTCGGATTTTGAAGGAGAGTCATTAAAGAGACGTCCACCCATGCCAAAGCCTGAATCACTGGAGATCGCCATTTGGTGATAAAGACATTGGTCGATGTGAAGACATGATCTGCCAAAATACCCAGTACACAGCTTGTGTGATAAGCCAAAAGGCATTTTCTGAACAATGCCACCATTTGCCAGATATATCTCATGAAAAGAGATATTAACCCAAGTTCATTTCGTATAAAGGGGAGTGGAGTGCAGGAAGGAAGATTAAGTACCCTGCGTCAATATTTGCCCTCCAAAGTGGACCAGAATTGTTTCATCAATATAGGTCTAGTTTCAGCTGCTTAAAGCAGTATTGGTGTTGTTTTTTTTAATGATAATATGTCAAAGCAGGGGTAACAGTAAACTTACCATATTTGTGTAAAATAATCTTTGTCTGTTGTATGGCCGTGGTGACTTTATGAGATAACAATTGACCATACAGAAGCACACCTCCAAAACTTACTATTTGCACTCCTAAGTAAGTATAGGTTTGTACTACTTGTAATCTAGCCCCCATGAGAGTCTAAACACCATACTTACAGGCGTATTTTCTATATGCATTAAACAGCATGACCTTATTCTTCTTAAGATTAATAGCCAAGTGATTCACCTGGGTATAAGAGCATCCAAGGCTCTCTGAAGCCCTTTTGGAGCCATAGAGATTAGGATCAAATCATTGGCATTTATTAGAAAGGGTATTGGTTTGTTTGCCAATTTAGGAGGGTCAGTTAAGATGTTAGAAAAAGTACTCCCCACATCAGAAATAAAGAAGATGAATATGGCCGAAGCCAAACCAACAAAGGTGATATATAGGGCTTGCTTTCTGGCCTGGTGGGATGTGATTATAGATGTAAGTGTCATGGAATTCACGCCAGTACCCATACCGGCCATAAAGCCCGTTTGCACAGGATCTCTTAACCCCGCTTCTAAAGTCCACCTGTTAAAATCCCTAAGTATGAATTTTGAAAACAATTTTCCCAGAGCGTCTAGTAGGGAGATTGGTCTATAATTACTCGCCAAGGACCTGTCAACCCTCTTGAAAATAGGAACTATTACTGCAGATTTCCAGGAGGAGGGTAGATGATGGCTGGAAATTATTTGGTTAAAAATAGTGTATAGAATTTTAGACCAAAGTACTGAATGTTGTTTGAAAACAAAGTTACTTAGGCCATCCGGGCCAGTCGCACGGGAATTATTGAGTCTTAATATATAAAATAAAACATCTTCTTCCTTGATGGATAGTCCCTCATAATTTGAATGATCTAGGGTTGTATACGAGTTGACCTCCATCGGTTTTTGTTACATGTTAGAGAAGTATGCCACCCACTCTGTCTCATTGACACCATTGAGTTGAACAGACTTTTGTGACATGCTGGTGGCAGAATTAATCAACATCCAAATTTGTGCAGTATTGTTGCTCAAGATGTTTTCCAACATGGATTCGCCATCTGTTTGAAACAGATGGATTTGGTGTGAACGTAACCAATTTTGGTACTGGCAAGAAAGAGCGCAAAGGCATTTGTGTTTATTTTCACAGTTAGAGAGTGCTACCAGCTTTTTGTTTTTATGCAGAGTGGATTTCTTTGATTGAACCATTGCATCAAATACATGCTGAGGTTTGAATTGTACATTGGTAGATGACTGTACTTTTTGCTGGTAACTGTGTAAAAATACAAGTGTAATCACCAGAGACAGCTTTGCCATCATGACAGGTACAGTGCAATACTGTCAAAGACTGGATATTCCATATTAAGGGAGTTCTTGAATTGTCAACCATCATGGCTTGGGGGAAATAGTCACATCGATCATCACTAGCTTGAACTTCAGACAACCATATTAGGTTCAACATATTGTGATCACTATATGTTTGCGATATTATATTGAAACTTATGTTTGCATTAAACATACTGGCCCTCATTACGACCCTGGCGGAAAGTAACTGACCTGACCGCCATAGCGTAAATAGCGTTTCCGCCATTGCACGATGGAGTAAAGTGCGGCTAATTCCGACCCATCGGGCACGAGCATTACGCCATGGCGGAAGTGCAAAGTCCGCGATGGCGGAAATGTCCCCAAAACGCCCCTCACCGCCGTCGTACGGCGCCCTAGGTGCAATTCCGCCACCCATCATAGCGGTCACCGTAATGAGCGGTAATCGCAAAATACGGTGACCGTAAATATACGGAAACGGAAGTAAAAACATGGGGCCGGAACGCGAAACAGCACGCCGTACACCTATAAAATCAGAATCCCAACACAACCATTAAAAATCCGACCCCGAGACACATCCCAACCCGTTAGCCACCCTAGTTAAAACAATCAAAATGGGAAAAGTTGCTAAAAAAGCGTGCGACCGCAAGCGGCAGGTCCACTTCTCCCATGAGGAACTCACCGTGCTCACAGAGACCCTCCAGGAGAATGCTGCCGTCGTCTTCTCGACGCAAATGACCAGGACGGCACTTGCGAACAAGAAGGCCATATGGGCCCTGGTGGCACAGCGGGTAAGTGCGGTGGGGACCGCACCCCGCAACCCACAGCAATGCAGAAAGCGATGGGACGACTTGCGGATACGCGTACGGAGCATACTATCTGCCAACCGTAACATTGCCACAGCTACCGGGGGAGGATCGGAATCACCCATCAAGTTGACCCCCTGGGAAGAAATCTGTGCCTCCACCATTGGAATGGAGAGTATAGAGGGAGTCGGAGGGATGGAGAAAGGAGTGCAGACATCCGAAGAATCAGGTAGGTGGGCCAAATAAAACAATGCTAAATCCACAATGTCCAATCATGTGAAGTACCATGTGTCCACATAGTGCAACAGAAACAAATGTCCAGGAGAACGTCCACATACATTGGCCTGATAGCGCACTTTAAAAGTCACATTAAATACATAAATAATTAAAAATCCTAAAAACACCCTCTACACGTGCAGCATGCACACCCTAACTGCAGGCTGCAAAACAACTGCATCCTCAATCCACACAAAAATGAAACCACCTCCAAGGCCCTGACCCAAATCACCCTCAGGTACCACCCCAATGCATGTGATACATTGCCATTCCAATTTCCACAGACCCATAAATAACGCTCGCCCTCCTTTACTCCACCACAGGGTCCGATTCAAACGACGAGCTCCAGGACACCCCTACCAGCACACCAGCAAAGAGGGCCAAGACCAACGGCCAAAGACCCTCCACCTCAGCTGCACGGATCAAGACACGGCAGCAGCACAAATCAAGTGGCAGCACACAGGAGGGGACTTCAACAGGCACCCCAGCAGCCAGCATGGCCACAACAGCAGCACCACAGGTCCCCCCAATGGATGCCACAGAAGGCACTGCTTCTGGTGGCAGCAGCACCATAGGTGACACTGCATTAATGGCAGCATGCTCCGACACAGAAAACGGTGCTGTCGATGTAGGACCCATCCATGACCTGTCTCAATCCCCCTGTTTGTTTCATCCCGTACACCATGAGGATACCACGCAGGGGCACCCACAAGACGACGACTGGCCATCCCCCACAAGCCCTGTGGCAAGGCAACATGAGGTGATCAGCCCCTCTGTGACACCACCGCAAATGGCCATGGCCCAGCAGAGGCAACAGTCCCTCGACCAGGTGATCGTGCAACAGCAGCAACTGGCCACGCTCCTCAAGGAGCATGCTGATGAATGTGGGGGTTCTAAGGCAGTCATAGAAACATCTACTGAGACACTTAGGGCACAAATGGAGAGAAGTACAGAGACACTAAGGGTACAAATGGAGAGAAGCACCGAGAGCCTGAGGGGGGAACTGCATGCGACGTCCAAAGACGTATGTGGTGAACTTGCCGCTGTGCGCCGTGTGCTCACTGAGCTCTCACAAACCCTTAGGGACATGCATGGACGTGAGCAGGCAGAGACATCATCCGTTGCAAGTTCCGTCCAGGGCAGCCCCCAACGTAGATCTGGGAGGAACCTGCGCTCCACAGGCAGGGGTGCCCCTGATACCCGGAGAGGGGGCTTGCAATAGCGTCTGCCCACTGACAATGAGCATCTTTGGACACTGGTGTTCGGGGGGGAGGTAGGAGGGTGGAGGGGGATGTTGGGCTTTCTTGGGTGGCGGGTCGATGGGGTGTGTAATATAATTTCACATATGCTATAAACATTACATAATCACCCAATGAGATGTGTGGACATTGATCTTTGTGTACGAGGCCTTTATTGGCGTACAGTCCACATTGTGCATGTTCCAGACACACACAGTGCCACAAGTCCCGTGTCCATGTATCAGCCACCAGGCGTGAGTGCTAGAAGCATGAATCTATGATATTCTGACGAATTTCACAGGCCTCCTGTGCCTCGCGGACTCCTTGAGGTGCTGCCACATCCCCACCCTCATCATGACCATCTTCAGGTGCTTGCAGTTCTGCGTCAGGGGGCATGGGCACATTTCTACGTACGCACATGTTGTGTAGCATGACACATGCCATGACCATCTTTGCAACCTTCTCATGGCGGTACAGGAGTGCCCCGCCAGACCTGCTGAGGCAGCGGAAACGAGCCTTCAGTAGGCCGAATGCCTGTTCAATGACTACACGGGTACGTGAGTGGGCATGGTTGTAGTCTTCCTCATGCTGGTTCTGTGGGTTCCGGAGTGGTGTAAGGAGCCATCTCTTCAGTGGATACCCGGCATCACCTGTATGTGGACAATAAAGGATGTTTGTGGAATGACATTGCTACGTACGCATCCCCCCCCCTTCCTGCCAGGTCATTGCCGCATCACATACCCCACATTATCATGCATGAAATGAGACTCACCGAGTAGCCAGGATCTGTTCCCTGCGTGTCGCTCCATGTAGCGTGGTATTGTAGAGTTCCTCAAGACCATAGAATCATGGGTTGATCCAGGAAATCGGGCACAACAATGTGTAAAGATCCTGTTGGAGTCACACACCATCTGTACATTCAGAGAATGATATTGTTTCCGGTTGCGGTACTGGGCCTCCATGGCATGTGGGACAACCAATTCCACATGGGTGCAGTCGATGGCACCAATGCAACCCGGTATGCCGGCCAGTGCATGGAATCCAACTTTTGTGTTTGTAATCTCCTGCTCCGAGCGTGGTAAAGAGATGTAGTCGTCTGCGTGCTTCAGGAGGGCATCGAGCACTTGCGATAGTGTCCGTGACAACAGTGGCTGTGAAATGCCATGCAACTGTCCGACTGTGTGCTGGTAGGTGCCTGTGGCCAGCAAGTGGAGTACAGACACCACCTTCAGTAGGGGTGGGATGGCGGTTGGGCTATCTATCATGCTGACAAGGTCAGCGTGTGTCATGTTCACAATGGCGGTTATGGTGTCCCCGTCCAAACGGTAGAGGGTGTGGATCTGCTCAGCAGTGAGGTTGAACGGATGAGCTCGGAGGCGTGGGATTGCGGGCTTCCTGCGTGGTGGTAGTGGCTGTGCTGGTGGCCCTTGCTGGCCCTGCCTTGCCCTCCTCCTCCTCCTGCGTCTCCTCTGTGCGGCCGGTTGTTGTAGTAGTTGGTGTTAGTCTTCTTCTTGAAGTTGTAGTACTTGCAGTGCTATCAGGTCCCCCAGGGCCAACATCGCTAGTCCTGCCGGTAGCATTTTGGAGTGGGTGTGGTTGTGGGAGGGGGTTGGGTGTGCAATTTATGTGTTTTCAGGCTGTATAGCCTCCACCTGTGGTGATTCATTCCACCTGTGCCAGCTGCAATCCCCTTTGGGCGAGCACGTCCCGCACACAACGCTGCAATGTGACGCATGGCATCTTGCTATTACAATCATGTATTTAATCCCGATGGCAGTGAAATATTGGTTTATATGTTCATTCTGCTATGGTCCCATTGTTTCACATACTATCTTTGCAGTCGCGAACAAATTTGTGAAGGGTCAGTGGAATGTAGTACTCGATTAACGGTGGACCCTCATGCAGCACTGTACCGAGGTTCACCGACGGGCGGGGCGTCCCATTTGTGAGTGAAGCCAGTTGCCATTTTCACACACTGCCGCACTACATGGATGAATTTGTGATTTCAAGCGGTCACAGATGCCTTATCGACGTGATGTTGCAAATGAGGAATTCGAAGGACAGCGCTTTCGGTTTTCAGCTAGCGGCGAGGAGACGCCCACAGGTCTGACTGCAAATATAACGTTCTATTGTTTAATGTCCTTGGGACAGGGGCCATGGCGAGAATGCAATGATTGATATGAATAGTATGGGATGCGCAATAGCGTAGTGGACGATAAGGCAGGACGTTCCCAAATACATGTTACTTCACAACACTAGAATTCCGGGCTGGAGCACAGTGGATTTTGCAGACTGCATTACGCACAGACTCAATGGAAGTTTCAAATGTGATGTGAGTAAATAATCAGGCGTTTTCATACCGGGATGAGGGAATGATGTATGGATGCATGGACAGATGATTTAATTGAGTGTTTGCCATGTACATGGCTTTTCGGGATCTATCCCCTTCCCCTGCGCTATGTGATGCAGAGCTGCCATAGTGGGACCATCGTCTATCTGCCCTTGTTGAACCCTCCCTGTCTCGACGAGCCTTCAAACACTTGTGTCTATGCACGTTACGAATCCCATCTAATGGATTCTGTCTTAACAGACGCATGCACACAAACACTTGTTTGTAATAGTGTTTTCACCTCGATTTATATAGTTATGATTGGCAAGTGATTTTTGGGTGGAAATAATCCTTTTGAGTGGGCTAGCATGCATATGGCTGTGGATTTAGTGTGATCATTGAAGTGAGTAATACAAATGAAGTTCTGATGCCCATGCTATTCTTTTTCATTTCATTTGGGTGACAGGTATCTCCTCCCCTTTTGCCGCTGCCATCTGTATGCCACTCCTGCAGATGGCTTTTACTCCCGACACCTGCTGCTTCGAGTTAATCAGTGGAGCACCATTACGATCTTATGGGACGATCGCCAATGGGCCACATGCCCTTACGCAGTACTAGTGGCTAGGAGCTACATATCAGCCTTTCAGCTGGACTAGTGCCTACCTAGTGGGACGGCCCTGCGGTTCTCGGCGCTTCCATGTTGCCTTTTTGAACGTGAATGTAGCCCCTGTGTACCATGAAGGAACAGGGCATCACACAAGAAGAAGCTGGTCATTTATTGCGGATGCAGCCCACAGTAATGAAAAATATTTTGGAGTTTATGACCTAATAGCTGTATGGGCTTGGTGAATTTGATGTGCATTAAAATTTGATTCTGATTTCAACCGTGTAGCGTTATTCTTTGCAAGTAATGTAGCATATTCCTATTTGTGGAGCGGTGTATTGTGAGGAGATCTGCATTGGGTTCCGGCTTCCGAGTATAGTTGCGTGGTACTGTACTGGCCGCGTTTGCCTACGAAGCCCAGTAAGTTCAGGGATGGGGCCTGCCATTATGACTGTTTTAATGATGTCATGCTCAGGGGCGGGGGATTAGCTTTTGTGTAACAGATGCCGGTCAGCCAGGTGGATTGGTGGAATGATGTGATTATCAGTAAATGGCTGGTCACAGGTGCCTGTGTTTGCGTGCGTTTCTTGGAGGGAGACTGAGGTCATGTCCATTGGAATAGCTTCTGTATTCGTGCCATCTGTGCCCTGCAGCTCCCATTGGCCCCTCTTGAGATGAGCCTGGCTGCTCAGTCACTCTGCCAACTTGTGTGGTACATGCCTATGCTGATGGTTGGTTTGTTTACTGGCAAGGGTACAGGGCTGGTGCAGTCTCCCTCAGGATACTGCTTTGAATGTTGCCTTACACTGGTTTCAAGCGATGGGGGCCTGTTGTTGTTTTGTCTCATGTTTCAGTTCATATTGCTGTACTTGAAACTTCACGTGCCTGTGCTGCATCAGTACGGCAATGGTGACATGCCAAATATGGATGGCCACTCACAAGGCACTTGGAGCCCCTACATTCATTTGTTTGTTGGCATGCATGGGTGACTTGTACATTTCACTGGTTGCATTGTGTAACTTCATTGCACCTACGAGGTGTTGTGCAATGTGAGCATGGAGTGGTGTACAGGCACTCAGTAGGGCCATTTACGGTTGGTTCACGATGCCGTAATTCTCACCATGGCATGCTTGATGGCGTTAAGTGAATGTCCGCTAGGGTCAGCATTCGCGTACCGTTGCGCCATGGTGGTAATTACGGTTTTGCATGGCGCGCGTGCGCGTACTTGGTGCAGTTTGCGTTGGCGTTCACTACGGTGTCGCTGTTGGCATCGTACTTTACGGTGACGGGTCATAATCGCACCGAGCGGTATTCGATGGTGGTATTACATTTCCGCCATCGTTTTTCGATTTCCGCCAGGGTCGTAATGAGGGCCACTGTCATCTACAAAAGTGTAATCAATGATTGAAGCAGTTTTCCCTCTTTGCCAGGTCATCTGTGGGGGAATATCTCCCACAACAGGCCCATTGCACTTGAGGAGCCCCCGCTCCTTCATAAGTAGGTGCCATCTTAGACAGGATAAATTGTATTTGGGATTATTGATGGGTAATAGTTGTAGATTCCAATCACCCGTTACAATGATATTCGTTACTTCAGTGGATTCAGAAATGAGATTAAAGAAACACTCTAGATCACTAAAAAAGACCTCATCAGATAGCTCTTTAGGATTACGATTGATGTTCAAGATTGCCACAGTCACCACAGGGCAAATGAGCTTTGTCAACAAAAGATAAAAATGTGGAGTGGCCCACCAAGACAACAACCAGTTTTGGTGATTTTTAATCGCTACTAGGAGACCAGAAGAAGGTCGACCATGAGAGGCAGTTTTGGCAGCATGAGAGACAATAGGGTGGCCTTCCCCAATTGGTTGTTCTAGTAGCCATGTTTCTTGTAAAACGATTATGTCATGTAAGGCTAGAAATCCCGCACTACTCCCCAATAGATGGGAATGACCACAGGTATTCCAGCTAATTATTGAAATTTGTACCTTTCTTTTGTCATTTGTTGGTTATAAGTCAGGGTTGTACGATGTTGTTTGATTCAGAGTAGGATTTTCTAGCTTGCTGGTAGTGGAGTTTACTCCGACAAAAGTACTTTTTTGCAATTGAAGCATCCCTGACTTGCTCAGGCTGTTTTCGAAGGTTAAATTCCCTTCAGAGTCAAGGACAAAGGGATCTCTTGCCAGGACAAAGCCCAGGGCAAAAATATCCATCCGTGCTTGCCATAAGGCATTTCTGACTAGATTTGAATGTAGCCATACTCTAACGATGGAACTATCATTGTGCTGGACAAACTTGACCTGTTTAATGTCTGCAGATGTAACGTCTTGGAGTGTACTAACCTCCTCACATATTGCATGAAGACTGGTTCTATTCAAGATATATGGAGCAAACGGAGCTGGATGACATTTGAGTATTAACCGATGAAGTTTGGCTCGTTTTTTATGATCAGCGCCGATTTCATCTGACCGCCTGGTGGACACATTTTGTAGCTCTGTTTCTCTGTGTTTAACACCAGTATTTGGAATAGAGAGTGTAGATACTTTTACCTCACTCAACTGTTGCATTTCTACATGTAGTGGTAACTCAACATATTAACTCCACGGTTTCTGGGTGGTGAAGTTCTGGTTGAAATAATTATGAACAGCTTTTGCAATTTGATCTTCAATCTGTACCATATTATTCTGCTCAACAACTTGCTTCTCTGCATGGGTCTTACAATTGGCAGAGTTTACTGCAATCAGAAGGTCACCAGAGTTTTTACCATTCATAAGGTCCTTGCTGTTCATGTCATTCTGACATGCATCGACTCCAACCGTCAAGAAACCCTGTGGTGAGCTGTCTCTCGGTGCAACCAAACGAACAGTCGGTACCCTAGTGTTTGGCATGAGCTTGCCCACTTCTTGATTATAGGACGCCACCTGTGAACAAGTGGAGTCCTGAGCATGCTGAATTACATCGATCACTCTCGATACAGCAGGTGCAGATACTGGCTGAGCCTGGGGCTTTGTCTCAGCTTCAGGTATCAACATTGATAATGGAGGCTGCCTTATTTTTTGTAGATCAAGGTATTTCTGTATAGAGTTTTCAATCGGAGTCCGAACATCAGCCAGAATAGAAGCTTGAGATTCATCCCGTTCAACAACCCTGATATTTGCCTGGACATCAATAGTATTCAATTGAGAGGATTGATACTCAGAAGTAGTCAATTGTATAGCAGAGATCGAGTCTATGAGGTCATTTAGCGGGCGATATTCATTGACCTCATTTGACTTCTCAGCCCCTTTCTTTTCACAATTTGTTATTGGGAGAGAACATTTCTTTGATTTTTGCATCTTTGATTTCACCCCCTGTTTTCATTTGAAGAGCCAACCGTTTAATTAATTGTTTTATGTTTGCTCTGGCTCTCAATGGCAGAACTTTTTGATTTTGTAGTTTTTTTAAGCATATCCGATGGCACGACTCCTTGCTTTCTTACCTCTTTTGCTTGAAAAAGATTGTAAGACATCTTCATAGGCACAAGCTCGTCCATTGAAGGAGCATCAATGTTTATAACTACGCCCTTCGATGGAGGAGCCTTCTCAGGAAGTGCCACACACGGTTCTATATTAGTACGCTGAGAATTGGGACTAATAGAGATTCCATGAGGCTCTAAGGCATTAGAAACAAATGAATGACAAAGTCCACCCACAATGTTGGGTGACTGATCCGAACCGATCACGTGAGTAAATGTCGACAGAACTGCCTCTGAAATAGAGGGTGTCTTATCCACCTCACCGGACAGTTGACGTTGTGAAATAACATTGCGTGTACCCCGTTTCACCCATTTACCATGTGCACTCAGCGACAATTTTTCTGGTACTTATTCACTCATCCACATCCTTAATTGATCAATTTGCTTGGTTTGAGTTGTAAGTTTCAAATCTAACGTTTCAAGCAGCTTAGTCAGCGTGGAAATAGTTGTACTCATTGAATTTAAGGTGATTTCTAAGAGTTTAAATTGAGATGAGACCAACAAGTTGTTATTGGGGATCTCACTACACCTCCGAGAACATTGTCCATCTGTTACTAAACCAGCTAGGGACATATGAACAGTAAGTATGGAATCATCAAAAAGACTGGGAGATTAATAAAGACATTTCCTTGCTGAAGATATTACATGCGAGTGGAGGAGACGTTAGATCACATATAACTTTCACTGGAGCAACTAGTGGAGACACGAAAGATCGGTCATGCCCACTCCACCCTTAGTAGCAGGGACCATTTTTGAAATAATCATGTCCACACAGTTTGTTGTAGGAATGATAGGCAGTCCTTCCCCCGCCAGCAATTGTGTGTCGGTGATAGAAATGTGGCCCGGCGGATCCCATCACTTGTAAGCACATTTTCTGAAAATGTGTGTTTGGAAGGAGTGGCCAACGAATGGCGTCGTGGAGTGGATTTGAGGACCAGTGAGGTGCTAGAAGTTTTCAAGGCCCTCAGCATAGCTCTCGTCAGTAAATATCCTCGAAATGCCATCAGTACTTGTCAATTATGTAACAAGCAAAGTGAAATAAAATGCAGCTGGAAACAGTCAAAACATCTGCAGATCTAAAGGAAGCTCAAAGGGACTAGTCCTGCAGTTACTGTTGATCTGCGTGAATCACGGACGTTACACAACCTGCTTATTGTGGCAGCCAAGGGGCCTGATAGTCAGAACGCAGCTACAAGGGCCTAGCCCCGCAGTTGCTGCCAATCCACGGTCGCCACACATGTTTTAGTTTGTTTTATTGTGTCACCATCAAGTTAAGTGCAGCACAAATAGTAAGGCTAGCCCGCAACAAAAAGTGTCAGAATCTGCGTTCTATGTCTAACACCCAAGTGCTTGTTTTAAACACAGGTGTTTGCTTTATAGCGTGTTCACTTGTAATTACGCACAATAACGCTCACGCGCAGCTGTGTCATAGTTTCTTGAAGGCAGTTCATATGCGGGTACATCACTGTGACAAATGTGTGCTTAATGGGCGTAATTTATAATGTAAGCAACCTTTCAGAGGGAACACTGCATCAGCAAAAGGGCTCCAAGGCTAGAGGCGCCCGCAGACACCCCAACGTGTAGCCTATGATTGAGCTCAAAGGCGATACCCCGTAGTCACTCTGTCACAAGGTGTGTTTCCAGCTAGGCGTTGGTGTCAATAAAGTCTGACCCGGACAAGTACACAAGCCATTAACCTACTAATGGCCATGCAGTCCGCAAGCCACGAATGTCAAGCCCAAATAACACCATGTGAAAACAACATACCATGTGGGCTGTATGCACCTCATGCTCGTCACTCTTGGTAAAACCAGGAATTACTGGCGTTATAGTGGAGCAGACCGTGTGAGGTAAGAAGTGAAAGTAGGGCCGCTCACAAAGCGAGTCAATATGCTCGGCTTCTCCTGCAATTTAGGGATATGCTAGCCACTGCAACACTGAGGAACCACCCAGGGGGTTCTTACTCACGGGCAGGCCAGCCCTCCTCTGGGGCTGTAACTGTACCGTTCTCACTGCAGAACTGCTCAGCTCAGTGGCTCCCGGGCTGAATCTACCAGTCTCGCAAAGCCTATTGTAAAGGCTAGAGGAAGGAACCTCTTCTCTCCCAATCACTTTGTCACTGAGACAAGCCACACCTCTCACACACGAGCAAAAACAGAAATGGGAATGAGGCCGCTTCCGACAAAGTTACAGTTTGCTCGCGGGCTTATTTTTTATTTTTTCATTTTTTATAACCAGCGCAGAGCAGGGTTTTGGGGGCGGCTGACTCTGGCCGGATCCTGAGATCCGGCTACACACCTGGTGCCGGATCTCGGATCCGGCGAGAGCCGGCCCAATGACCAGCGCTGCCCTACTGCCTAAATTGAGAACTGTAGAACGAGAAAACCTGGCTCAGTTTCGGCTTCCCCCTTGAACAAACTTTGTGACCCTGGGAAAATGACTCTACATTACTGCGTCTTATTTCCTTACCTGCCAACATTAAGATCACTAAAAGGCGAGTCTTCAAATGGGCACTACACAAAAGGGCTCACTCATTAATGCTTTGCTACATATTTTCAAATCTATTGACCGAGTGTGTCTCGGAAGTGTGCTTATTTTAAATGTATTAAAGAAAAAAACATTCTAATTTGCACAATGTATAATGTATTCTATGGTACATGCTGCCACTAAAAATGGACAATTGCTTTGGTAATGGGCACTGGTATTTCCCTAGGCTGGATGTAAATGCTCCATGTAGTTCCAGTAGTCCCCTTGAAAGCCATCCACTTTTGCGGCCAGCATCCTCTAACAGCAAATTCACTCTGTACAGTTAGGCCACTAACTAGACCCCGCCACCACTCCGTTGCAAATCTGGCTCTGCGTGCCCCCCAATACATTTCAATGGGGTTGCTCCATGTAAACCTGGCACAATTGCAGGAAAAGTATGAAAGCTTTAATTTATCCGTGTAATTGTAAAATGATCCCAAAAAAACGAACTGATTTTTTCCCAAAATGTCCACAAGGCGGCAGGCTTTGCCAAAAGATCAAAATTAGAAAAACTTTGCTCCATTGACAATACCTGTTGAATTTTGTTTCAGTTTAGCGCTTGTATTTTCCAGAATATTCTCTGTTTAGGAAACATTTGCAACGCTGTCCATAGTACTCCTTTAACCTCCATTATTTACTCGCAGATAGGAGCAGCACGTGCCTTTCTGGTATCACAGTTCAAGGGATCGACAGGAGACCCGAGGCTCATGTAAGGTTCAAACAAACAGAGTGAATTCTAATCAAACAGCGGTTTGGAGCAAAGGTAGAACACAACGTGGGCATTTTCTGCTTAATAATCGGTGAGGGTTTACGGGAAATGAAAAAGGTGAGAGCAATGTCAAATACGACCATGGCCTGTCAGTCCAACCTTCTAATTTATAGCAGTATATGGTCAGGATGGGAAGCCCTTGAAGTGAAAAGTCTTTTTAAAAAAAAGCCAGTCACAATTCTTTGGGGTGTTCAGCCCCTGTCTCGAGGCGTTTGATAGACGTGCTCCCCCCTCAAGCCCTCCGGTTGGACGAACTTTGTGAGCAGCGGCCATCTTGGGTTATCTGTCAGAGACATCCCGATGACAGTGGATTTCTTCCCCAACTGTTGTGTGTTGGTCATAAACCTTCAGGGAATTTAGCCCCATGGCAAAGAGTGATATGATATGATATGATATGGCACATATTTACATGAAATTAAGATCCCAACCAAATTTGGTACTCATTTACGGACCTCAGAAGAATGAAAGGCGGAGTTGGCCTTGCTGGGATACAAACCTGCTACCTGCAGATCACATAGAGATAGCAGCAGCCAGCGCTCAACCCAATGAGACCCCTTGTGACGTCCATGTCCTATTCCTCGGCTAATATATTGCTGTGCCTCCTCTGTCCACCTTCCATCCCTCTGCTGTTCTTCCCTACTCCAGGGCCATTTTCTCCCTGCTCCTTCTCCCTGCCTCCACTCTCTTTGCTCTCTGCTCCTTCTCCCTGCCTCCACTCGCTTTGCTCTCTACACTCCTTTCCATGTTACTAAGCTATTCTCTAAAATCTCACAGTCTGGCACAGCCCCAAACCCTCAAATAAGTCCTGCAATGCCGGTAATTGTTGTTCAAAGGGCCTTTATTGATACACATGGGTTCTAATAATGGTCTGGCTGTAAGCCTAGTTGTTCTCTAGATGCCCTGACTTCGCCCCATGTGTGATTACTTGAGTTTGAATTATGGTCTACAGCTCTCCAGGCCTAGGAACAAAAAGGGTTGCCCACCATCTTGTAATCAGAAAGCCCTGTCCAAGATGCCACCTGAGTTAACTATGTGTACTGCTCGCTTCCTGTGTCTGGCTAAGTAAGTTCATAACTTGTGTAAACGCTTTGTCCACCGCGCGAACCAAGTAAGCAAGCCCGAGGCACAGACCACTAACAGTGTTCACATCTCTATCTGTAGCCCAAAGAAAAATGCTGTGATTGCGATCCCTGCTCAAGGACTGACGGGGGTCAGTGTGCGTGTTCTCCTTACATGTGACATGCTCTCAGTGCCTGAGTCCAAAGTTGAAGAGAGTCCCTGAGGGAAACCCTATATACCGTCTATGGGGTTGGAAACACTTAGTGGGGGCCTTGCCCCAGCCCTCGCCATCACAATCAGCCCACTGACCTCTTTGAGCATTGGGGCTCCTTCACACTGGGGCTCCAAATAGAGAAAACCCGCAGCAGTGCCCAGAGGCAGAAATTGCCATATGGCACATATATATGTGTTCTCAGTGCAATTTTATTCTAGAGCATGTTTTGCTCCAATGAAAACAGCATATAATCTCTTGATTTATTGGCTAATTCAGACATCCATAATTATCGGTCTGCACTAAAATAAACGTTCTTTTCACATGTCTTTACTTTCATTATTTGTAATTCTGTTTGAAGTACATGGTTTTAACATGTTGGTTTATTGTTCATACATGAACACCAAAGAGAACCTTTGCAGTGGCAGTTGTGGCGCCATAATATATTTACCGTTATAGGAATTAGCGTTATTGGACTTTTATGCTCGCACCTATGTTTTAGGTTATACAATATAAATTCCCCTTTGCCTATTTCTGAGATGCCAAACTTTTTTCTTTATTTTCGTCATGCCGTGACGCAGCTAGTGTGTTTCAAACAGATCTCACTAGGGCTTGACTCCTATATTTCTGTGGCCCTTTGGTGACATTCGTGCACCACAAATGTGGGGACCTCTGCTGGGGTGCCCCAGAGTGTTCACCAGTCAGTATTCTGAATCAAACAGTTTGATTGCTTCTGGTTGTTGGCAATGTGCTTCACTATAGTGACTATTGTGTGGAATATTCGACAAGGGTGCACATGCAATGTTTTTTAAAAATGTGTATTAATTAATCAAATGATGTGGGTTATTATGCCTCAGATAGGGTGATCTGCTAACGAGAGGCCCCTTTCACAAGCTCCACCTTAAAAGCATAGTGTGCATCTGTGCCCTGCTGAATAAGTATCCTGATATGCAGTGCCTGCTCTCGAATGGCATAGAGCAGCTTCCGGTCGCAGGTGCCCTTTTAACTGATACGGTGATAGCCAAGTTGCAGCATTGCAGGGGCTGCAATTAAGATATGCACCTCTGTTCCCAAACTATATAACGAGGAGAACTGCTATCCTGGTGTCTGTGGTAAAGCTTAAATATAAGCCACACCGGGGTTTAGTGTACGATGGATAGCATCTCTCGCCACATCAATTTGATATCATACAGGTATCAGCACTTTGAGCCCAGCTCATATTTGGAAGGGTCATGTGTTTTCTGGTCAGACAGCCTGGCCCTGCCAAGTGACAGGGCAGTAGACTGGATGGCTATGCTTCTCCTTTTGATCCTTTGTGAGGTCGGGCAACACCTCTCTCCAGCAAGCCAGCCTCCGAGAAAGAGCTGGCCTGGGAAACAGGAACCAAATGTTGCACCCATCTCAAAATGACTAGCCTCACATGAGGGTGCAGCATATCAAAAGGGCCTGTGGTGCTATTGACAAGGGAAGGGGGTAGAGTTAGTGTAGATAGGGGGTGCTCAGGCTAGCTGGAGGAGAATTCCATCACAGTGTTTCTCTTTATATTCTCTCTTCCATCCTGCCCCCTCCACTGCCTTTAACACAAAGCATCTTGAGTATGATGTTAGAAGGCAAAGACAGTTTTTACCAAGGACTGGGATTGGACCCCTAAAAAGCAGGTTTGTTTTAGTCCAATCACCTATGGGCCTTTGCCTTTAAAGGAATGGGTCTCACACACCTTTAATTCACTCATGGACAGACAACTAATGAAGAATTCATTTGAACCTCTTTTGGGAGAGTTGATCTTCCCAAATCCCTCAACCACTCAGGCGAAGAAAGATCAGTCTACGGAAGAGAGAAGCTCTGCTTCCCACCCACTCCCATGGCACATTGGGGGTGACCCTTGCTGAAGGCCAGGACCTCCCACTCTGGACCAACCCTCCATAGACCGTCAGAGCAGAACTGGAATATACTGATCCTGTCCAACAGCCCCTGGAGTGGGTTTCACAGCATCTGCAGGACCAGATCAAACCAGTCAACCACATTTGAATTGTGTTCACCACCCTCGAACCAGAGGGACTTTGCTGCTTTTGGAACTCCATTGAACTCAAACTATCACTGCATCGCACATGTTGAAACCGTTCGCCACTGCAGTGTGCCAAGCAGAGCCTGTCACCTGTTCAGTCTGAACAAACTGCTTGCCACTGTGGACCAAGCTCAAGCTGCCACCTCTTCAAATCCTGCATTGGAGGACCAAGGTCACTGCATCGGATTGACGGACCTCGACTCAAACTGCTGGAGCATCGTGCCACTCAGCGACTAGAAACAACAGTCACCAATGTCTTAAACTGCCTTGAATGAACTCCTGATCTGACCCTGGTGAGCCATCCATACTGCACAAAGTGAACACTGCATTAGACCCACATTGAGCCCCCAATTCAAACCGACTAGATGCTAGCTCACTGCTTGACCCAGTACGACTCGCCACACCTGAACCTGGTTCTACCTGCTCTGCAGAACAGTTCGAACCCAGCTTGATGCTATTGAACTACTCAAGAGCAGAGGAAAGGTATTATTAACCCATAACTACCCCCAGTCCATCTTTGAGCCCTAGAGACTGTGATGGTCACTTTTCCACCATTCCACTGAAGGACATATCCTTTTTGAATCTATGTTGATACTTATTGCCTTTTCAGGCCTATTTTCCTTAGCCAGAGAGCTGCATCTTCTATCTTTCCATAGGGCCTCATTACGACCCAGGCGGTAAGGGGTTAATGGCGCCGTAAAAGGTGGCGGCGCCGTTAACCCTTTACTGCCTAATTACAAGGTCCTTTTGCGGGTCCCGACCTTAATGGCTGGTTTCACCAGCCTTTAAGGATTGGACCCGCAAAGGGACCTTGGAGGTAATTATGGTACCGCAATTTGCGGTACCGTAACTACCGCCTTCCCCATTTCCATTGAGCCCTGTGGGGGCAAAAATGGGAGTGGGGAAGGGCCAATGGTAAATGGGGAATTACTGCCCTTCCAACCTTGGAATGGGGCGGTAATTCCACCATTCACCATGGTGGAATCGGTAAAATACCGGCGGAAACCATGGCGCTACTAGCGCCATGGTTACCGCACGGGTTGTAATGAGGCCCATATAGTCTGTATTCTCTCTCACAGGGGTGGATTTGTATGGTGTTTTTAATAGTTATTTGTATATTTGTGTGTTTAATTAAGGTATATACATTTTTTTTATAGAACTTTGATTGGACATTCCTTTATTTTGCACTGTTATACTTTATTGTTTGGCTCACTACTGGAGCAAAAAAGTGAGGTGTTGGCTGGAAGGTTTACAAATAATCTTAACATCACTCTGGGCAACCCTCTGGCCCATTGTTCTACACCTGCCAAGCCATTTCAGAAAGGGGAAAACCGATATACAAATCAGGCTTTGTCCCACCGTAAAAGGGACAGTCCAGACCGAACTGCTTGGTCACATCCCTCCTGCACAAGACCAAAAGCCTCCCCAGATTTGTTTAGGTCTCATTGGGCATCATCCGTGAGGTGAAACTTGGGTGTCTGGGACCAGCATGTACTACTGGATCAAATTTGCACCCTTACTAAGAGTATATCCCTCCCTATAGCCCATGTTACCACAAAAGGTAAAGGAGGTATATTTCCTTGCTGTGTCTGTTTGACCTTTATGATTGGGATCACTGTTTGTGTGCATAAGTGTGGGTACTGAGCAGATGGTCTAGTCACTACCCATCCTGAAACTCCTGCAGAGCAGACGTCATGTTGTCACAACTTTATGAGTTGCAGACGTTCTGTATCACATGAAGCCTTTTTTTCCTTGAAGGCTATGATTTATTTCTGTGGCTAGATACAGTCAAGTTACTTTGTAATATATATAGGCTTTCTGGTTTTCAATGTTTATGTTTTGTCAATTACAGGGGTGTTTTTCCCTCTTTTTCGCAAAATCTCGAAATATTTGTACATCACAGTTTATACATTTTCTTTCACAAAATAATTGACCTCAACCATGTTTTTCCAGTGTATATGAAACACATGTGATTACTAACATACATACATTTTGGAGTAGAAATATCATGGCATATACAATGTTCTCAATGGACAGGTTATTGAGGGAACAGTCTTGCAAATGGGGTTACATTATTTGTAAATAAAAAGTATTTGTCAGTGCTCAGAAAAGGAAGTGTGGGACGTTTCAGGGGCATTTTGATTTTTGAAGCTAGGTGTGTGTGCGTGGTCACAAGAAATGACTAAAAGTGGGCTCAAAACAGCCCCCGTCCACTGAACAATATTTTATTTGACAAACAAAGATGTAACGGGATTTTGCAGTGCCTGTGCGTATCTTATCCTAACACTACATATGTTGGCATTGCCACAGACAGAAACATGTGTGTTGGAACAGGCATAAAAGGGCATATTTCAGCCCCCAAAGAATTACAGTCCCAATATTATAATTTGAAAACATGGGAAAAGTGGCAAGTTTTATCTCCATGAACAGTTCACTGTATCAGAGTGAAGGCATTAAAATGTGTTTGCTTCTTATTTCCAAAGCAGTTTAGCTCTGTAATTTAGTTTGGTTGCCAGATTATTGAAGCAAACATTAAAAATCAGAATTTGGAAAAATGAAAGTGACAGTTTTATGTCTAAAGATTAGAGCTACTGTAATGACACATCCATTAAATTAACTGATTATTGTTTACCCAGGCACGTCATGTGGGTTCTGCCCCATTTGGAACTGGAGTGATGTTGCCACTGGCTACTTCTGGGAGGTAGTGTCCTGCTTTCTTGTACAGCTGGTTTATGTAGGATTAATACAGCCCCTTTAGCACATTTGGTCCACCCTGTTTCCTTGTTAGCCAATCCAATCCTAACAAGCTGGTGTCATTCATTTAATCAGTTGAACTGGCTGTCCTGTTGGAATACTACTTTTGAAATTCTCTTTGGCACTGAACAGTTAGTCTAAGGTGTCTTGAATCCAATTGTGCTTTGTTAGCTGCACAGAGTTGTCCCCTGGCACGACAACTGGTAGCACTGTTCGGTTCCATTTCTCATTAACAACAATCGAGTCCCCCAAGTGTTTACATAAGTAACTTCAGATTGGGACATACACAATCCCTAATTATGAATGCACCTTATTAGCATCTGCTTCTCATGACTGATAGTGCATGGGTGAGCATTTTCTCTTTGCTTCACGTCATATTTCACTATTGCGTATTTCTCAAATTGTGTGCAACATGGATCTGTTAAAGTGCAAATTAACTGGCCATTTTAGAATTTATAAAGTTTTGCTATTATTCAGAAGCATTTCAATACACTCCTCATTCCTGCATTGAATCTTTTCAAGATAATGGGCCTCATTACGACCCTGGCGGAGTGGGTTTACGCCAGCGTTATTCGCTGCGGACCCGTCCGCCCTACTACGAGATTCCGTAGCGCCATGGAGCGTTTTCCGCCTGGTTTTTCCGGGCGGAGAAATCCATGGCGCTACGGGACCTTGTCGTTAATTACGCCACCGTATTTTGAGGTGGCGTAATTAACGCCTTCCCCACTCCCATTATACCCTATGGGGCAAAAATGGGAATGGGGAAGGGTAAAATGGGGGATGGGGATTTACCGCCCCGCCAAGGTCGGAATGGGGCGGAAAATCCGCCAACCCCCATGGCGCTATCGGCAGCTTTCCGCCGTGCTCCAAGGTGCATTTTGCACCGCGATTTCCGCCAGGGTCGTAATGAGGGCCAATGTGTTTAACAAACAGCTAGCTGTGACATGTTTTGAAAGTGTTGCATTCGTATGTATTTTTATAATAATGAGAGAAACAGAGAATTTGCCTACGCACTCATTTTGGCAGAACACAAAGCGATGCTTTGACAAAATGATTTGTATGCAAAGTGAAGATAAGAATGAATCCTTTCCATAGTTCTTCAAAGTCTGTTTTTTGCAAAGGAAAACATGTATTTTAAACGTACAAAGCTTTTCTGGCTCTAAGTCAGCATTTGAAAGGGTTTTTGTATTTTGCCTGTCCTGAAAGGAATCTGTCGAAGCCAATAGCTCTGAATGCATATATGTGACTATGCATCTCTCTATGTTTTTTTTGGTTTTACCAAACCCTATCAGAGTCATTCACAGGTTTCAGGCATATGTAGCATGCCTTAGGATTGAGAGCTATTCTAATCACAGGTATGATTATATAGTTTATTCAATGAAAAAACGTTGTTAAAAGGGACGTTATGGTTAAGTTGCGCTACTAAAAACCTATCAAATTCAGTAAGAAAAACGTTGTTAAAGGGACGTTATGGTTCAAAGTAAAACCGAAAAACCCCTGAAATTCAGCAGTTATGGTAAGATAAGCAACCATAACTCGCGCCACCGTGCACGGCTAACACTAACACCAGGACATCAAAGATGACATCACAAAAGTCATTTGAAAGCAGTCAAGTGCAGCTGTTCAATTGGTAATTATTGTATTCATTTATTTATTGCATTTGTTGATAGCACCCAAACCCAGAAGTATCATGACACTAATTAAGGTTGCATTACAGGCAGTACAGTCAAGTGAAAAAGAATCATGCATTAGGCATACCTGTTAAACAATGCAGTTTTCACTTTTTTTTCAGTAGGTTAAATATGAGGGCTCCTCTTGGATACGTGGAGGTAGGGAGTTCCAGAGAGTGGGAGCTATGACAGTAAAACTTACTTTGCCTGCCTTTTTTCTGGTGAATCTGGGAGTTGCCAGAGATAGGGTGGTGGAGGAGAGTTAGCAACGTGGTTTGGCACTTTTTATGACACGCCAGTTAAGATAGGTGGGTTCTAAGTTATGGATGCAAAAATGCTGGTAGTACACCTTCTGTGATATACATCTGTTGAAAATAAAGTTTGCAGGAGTGGACGGAGAGTGGCAGTCCTGCAGGAGAGTCTGGAAGGTCTGTTGCCCATTTCTACTTTTTTCGGTGTGGGGGAGGACCCTTACATAAACCCCTTCCATCCGCGGAGCGAACGCGGAGTGGACGGAGAGTGGCAGTCCTGCAGGAGAGTCTGGAAGGTCTGTTGCCCATTTCTAGTTTTTTCGGTGTGGGGGAGGACCCTTACATAAACCCCTTCCATCCGCGGAGTGGACGGAGAGTGGCAGTCCTGCAGTCATGACTGTCAGGGCTGCAAGGGCAAACAGAGAAATGCGGGAAATTGATATTAACTCGGAGCAGAACGACCCCCGGAGAGAGGAAGAAATGGAGGAAGAGGGTAGACGCCTGAGGAGCGCCAAACCTAACCAGAAACAGCAGGGTCAAAAACAACAACAAACATTAACCTCCAAGGAACATCTTGCGGCAAACATGGGTTTGCTTCAAATGGGCTCCCCAAAACTGACGATGCAGCAAGAGCAAGTGACCACCATAAAGGCGAAAGCCACCAAAAGCAAAGTCTACCGCCCACCAGTGGTCTTAGAAGACTCTAAACCAGCCCAACACGGCCCCCAGCGACGACCATCCTTACCTGGAGGGGCGACTGACGTGCTGTGGGCAAAGAGCCTGGAAGTCAGGACAGCCGAGGCTTCTGCCTGCCGGAAAGATGCCCTGTCGCCACCCCGAGCCGCTGCGGTTGAGCAGGACTCCGCGGAGGCAGCCCTCAAAGGGGGACCGCGGCCCGCGTGGGACGGCGAGGAGGGGCTGACGGAGAGGGAGGGCACGGCTGAGGCGGTTGGAGCCGCCGGGAGAGCGAGCCTTAGAGTGGGAGCCAGGCTCGACGGTCTGGCGCAGTCCTCCATACTTCCCTTCCCCCTCAGAGCGCCGCAGGGCCCTCCCCGCCCCACAGCGGAAGCTCTCGGAGGAGGGCTGACGGGCGTGGATGTTGCTGAGGGAGGGAGGGGAAAGGAGGAGGATGGTGCAACGGCCTCAGGAGACGCAGAGCCAGAGGAGGCGGCGGGCCCCCCACCTGAGGAGAAGGGGCAGGGGGAGCCCGATAGAGAGCTGCACACTGCAAGGGCATCATCGCCGTATCCACTAGCGGAAGCGAAAGTGAAAGTGGTGGCTCTCATTCACAAAGAGGCGGAGGAAAGTGCAGAGACCAGTCTGGTCTCAGAAAAAATCAATGAACAATGGCAATCCAACCCTAATAAAAAGAAAAGACAGAGAACAAATTCTTTGCCCCTCAAGAAACTCAAGAGCCGCAAAATAACGAAAAATAAGATCAGTATCAGAACGAAAAAAATGCCCCAGAAGCTCGAACAGCAACAAAAAACACCAGGACAATTGATGGACAAAATAAATGAAAACGAGCCACAGAGAGGAGAAGGAGGGGCACTTAAAAATTCTATAAAGGATTATTTTTATGCAAACATGAGGCAAAAAGCAACAAAAGAGTACTCCCAGAGGGAACTTACAGATCTTGAAATACTGGAAGCTTTAAATGATTGCTTACTGGTAGCAAAACTACGCAGAGTTGAGCACTATGTTAGTGATAACCTGTCATACAGTAAAAGATTGGCCTCAGAAGGCACTAATAAGGCACGAGGACAGCCAAGTGTCAAAGAGAGGGCCGAGGGGGAATCACCGAGCTCGATGCCACCCCAAAAGAGTCCTAGGAATTCACCAAGAGGCCAGTTAAATCCGGAGCTGACAAAAGACACAGAGAAGGGGGAACACAAGAGAAATGCGGACAAAGAGTCAGAAATGGGGGCTGTCATGTCTCAGCGCAAAGGAAAGCCCCATACCATTCAAGAGGAGAGCCTTACTACAGTTGATATGGAAGGTCCAAATGGCTTAACAACAGAAAATGAGGAAGGCTCCTGCAAGCTAAACCCTGCAACACCCTCACCCCCTGAGGGTACAGCCCCGAACGTAGACAACTTCATCGGAACAGACAGAGACAAAGCTCACAAAACCCCAAATAAAACGCTGGTGCCTGAAAAACTCAATCAAGCAGGGCTCTCCAAAGCCCAAAGAGAGAGCACGACAATAGAAAGGCCATCCACAGCAGGCACAGACGATCTAAATCAAGATAATCTTATGAGACCCCAAATCAATCAAAACTTGAATATGGGGGGAAATGACAACCGAAGTTCCCATATCGACAAAGATCGAAAAGGAAGAGCCTCATCAGAAACAACAAGGCCATCTCGAGGCAGCTGGAAAAATCAGACAACAATGTTAACTGAATCACCTATAAGAAGAATCTCTCCACATCAACTGACCAGCCCGACGGATTCCTCAAATAAAAAAAAAATTGACTTATTGTCAATTATGTCATCAGTGAACATTGCATTGGCACCATTTATGAAGCTTAACGAAACTATTGCTGACTCCTTGAAAGACCATACAAGCATCCAAGCGATGATCCACAGCAAAGTTATCTTCCTAGAAGCATATGTCATGGCTCTGGAAGCCAGAAAATCAAGCACAGTCATAACAAACGACGAGGGCTCGTCTTCCCGACAAAAAGAGCAGTATGGAGAAAAAGAACAAAGACTGGTGAGCACAACAACAGGGACTCAAACTATAGCTACAATAGACCTCACAACAAATAACTTACCAACAGAGGGTGCAAATAAAGAGGCAAAGTTAATGCCGACCGGGAGCCAACCAACAAAGAGACCATCACCTAGACAACCCACTATTGGAAACCAAACTGCAGAAGGTATTTTTCAATTTTTTACACGACCAGTAAATCAAAAGGAAATATCACTAATGAAAGCCAAAGAACCAGAGTCGAGGCAAACAAAAAACCTAGAAGTATCAGAAAAAAGAACCTCCAGCCTATCACCATCAATAATTGAACGTATTGAAAACGAAGAATTGATGAACCTGAGCCAACACCTGCCAGAAAACTCTCCTATGAGCCTAAAGGCACATAGCCCCAGCGAAGCTTTAACTTCACAATCACACAAAGAAAAAGAAAATACAGAAATCGCAGGGAGACATGAAGAAGCGACTGGAGAAAAAGCAGCAAAAAATTCTAGGGAAAACGCGAAAAACACAAAGAACAAGGGCATTAGATCAATGGAAACAGATAGACAGACAAAGCTAAAAAGGATGATGAAAGAAACAAAAAAAGAAAACGAAAGGACGAAATCGAGACCCAGAGACAATCAGACCCCAAGAAATCGGAAAAAAGAACAAAGACATAACTCCTTCAAACAGAAAGATGGTGAACTGAACGTGGTAAATCAAGAAGGAGATCAGAAGATAGATGGGACGAACAAAAACATAAAAGAAAACCGTACAGAAATACATCACCAGGCAGACTTCGTTCTCAATCCAGGAACGCCCACAACAAAACCAATGCTGAAAAGCGACTCAGCCCATCACAAGATAAAGGAGAAACGATCTTTCGGTACAGATCCAGAACACAGAAATACAACTTAAAACTGAGAAAAGTGGACAAAGCTAAATGGCGCATAAAGCTGACACAAGTGAAAGAAAACAGAGATGAAATAACCTTGACCCGAAATTCGGTGTTAAAACTTTTTAAACACATTCAAAAGCTGAATCAAATAAAATCAGAAGACCTGCTTGTGGTAGAGCCCAGCCATGTAAACGCAAAAGCAAAAACGGTACTCTACGTGACATCAACAACGTTGAAAAACCTGATTCTCGATTGTAGTGAAGAACTGGACGAAATGGGCTATGATGTCAAAGTGCAATCAGCCACAAGCGAAGAAGATAACAAAAGGGAGGCTGAAAACAAAGGGCACAATACGCCCAGCAGAAAGCAAGTAGGCAGACACCTGAAAAGCGCCATAGGAACAACCGGCCGTAAGAAATCTCCTGCAAAAAACAAGGAAAGAGCAAGAGCCCTGGAACCTGAAGAGAAACTGAGGGAAAACCAAAAAGCCTCCAAAGAAAACAAAAACTATGAAAGTTCCACAAAAACCAAAGATACAAAAAAACGTAACAATGCCAGGACAATCCCAGAAACAGCGGCCAAACTTTCAACAGAAAAAGTCCCACAAAAAAGATGTGAACCCATGAAAGGCATATGGTCCTGGTTGCCTAAAACTCTGAGGGAAATAAAGCAAATATAGCAACCCGCGAGAGACGAGCACATTCTTCAAGATAGACATCGCTCGACCCCCCAAAAGTGCGAACTAAAAATGTGCTCGTGGAACACGAGAGGACACACCCACCTACTGTCTCCAAGTGACATGGACCTGGGGTCATATGACCTATTATGCCTCCAAGAGACCTGGCTGACCGAACCCCCTGCAATAAGGGGGTTCGAAGTCATCCTTGCACCAGCCAAACAAGGACGTCGAGGAAGACCTTCATCGGGTTTACTGATTGCGTTTAAAAAAGACTCCGGGATCAAATTAGAAGAAACATTGATCAGCAACCAATTGATTCTGATGGTCAAGGTGTCATGGACCCGACGGAATACCGACAAAAATGCCTATGAGAAAGTTACCTTAATCGTAGCAAACACCTACTGGAACTCAGCAAGCATAGAGCCTACCACCTACATAGAAAGAATTGAGGACGTGATAGACGAGGCACTATCTGAACATCTGGTAAAATACTTCCTCATTTGTGGAGACTTGAACGCTACGTGCACGAGCTTGGACGAAAGGGAGGCGGACCAAGGACACAACTCAACAGGCAAACAACGTGGCAATCTATGGATCAAATTGATGAATTCAAGAAACCTTCACAATTTGCACGAAGCATTCCCAGACTCAAATCGCCCGCCATCATGGGAAAGAAATGAATCGACAGGTACCATAGACTACATCTTCGTCACCAAACCAATACTGGCAATAACGATAGACTTTGAAATTACACGAGTAACAGTAAGTGACCACAACCCCCTGTCAACAACTTGGATGTCAACAAGGCCCCGGAATGATTACGCTGAGCACCAAGTCATAGTCAACACGAAGGCAAACCGCTTACATCTTACAACAGATTCCATTGTGGAAATAGAAAAAGGATTCAGTTCAATGTCAAACCATTTGGGCAAAAATAAAACAGACTATACGCCACTTCTGACGAAGTTCAAGAAGAACTGTAAAATAAAAACAAACAGTGGAAATCCCCCAAGACACGCGTACGACCTAACACTGGTGGAGAAACGCCGGGCACTGCGTAAAATACAACGCAAAGCAAAATCTTCCAGATCTCCAGGGGCTGTGAGAGCGGCCGAAGTGGAAACCAAACTCTACAAAGCTTGGGTAAAAGGTCATAGACTGTCCCTCTACCAACAAGACGCTGAAAATATCCTAAAAGCGATAAGCGGCAAAAACATAAAAGAATTTTGGAAAATCTTGAGAGCGGTTAATGAAACGCAAGAAAATACTATCATAACCGAGATTGGAGAAACTACGTGGACAAAATACTATACTACTATGTACCTGGCACCAACTGCCAACTTAAAATTACAGGGCGAAATGTCTTCGGAGCCATGGGTAATCATAGATGACCCAAGGAAATCCGATTAAAGATCAGAGGCTTAAAAAACTCTCATGCCTCAGGACCCGATAGGACTACTAACATTGATTTAAAAACAAATCAAAATGAGTGGGCCAGTCTGCTAAGTAAAATCTTTGGCAGATGCTGCAGCTTGAAAACGATACCACCCTCATGGAAACAAGCAACAATGGTACCAATATTCAAGAAAGGAGACAAAAAGGACCCGACAAATTATAGACCCATTGCGCTCCTGGATGTTATAGGTAAAGTGTTTGGCTCAATGCTTCTTGACCGTTTTAAGATCTGGGCGGAGGAATCACCTTGCAACGACCCACTCCAAACAGGATTTAAAAAAAATCTGGGCACGACAGCTAACATTCTAATGCTAAACGTGCTGAAAAACAGAGTACTGGAAGGGGGAACGAGAATTTTCGTGGCGTTCATCGACCTTACCCAAGCATTCGACCGGATTGACAGGGTCTGCCTATGGTCCAAACTTGAAGCCTGGGAGTGTCCACCTTCTATACTAAACCAGATTAAGGCATTGTACACTGATACTTCAATACGCATTCGACTCGACCAAAACGGTCTCTTATCATCACCCATTCCAACAGCGCGGGGAGTGAAGCAGGGGTGCCCTTTGGCCCCGGCTTTATTTCTGGCATTTATCAGCGACATCCAAGATGAGGATCCAGAAATTCGGGCATTTCCTCCAAAAATCTGCAAAACCCCGATAACGCGATTGCTCTACGCAGACGATTTGGTCCTAATGGATCACACACCAATAGGTCTGCAGCGCCAATTGACAAAGCTCCAAGGGTATATGCAAGAAAATAAACTGGAAATAAATGCAAAGAAAACAAAATTCCTAGTACTAGAAAAATCAACCAGGAAAACAGAAAAACTGAAACTAAAACTGGAAGGATCACTGATCGAGCGAGTGTTCGATTTCAAATACCTAGGAGTAATCCTGGACTCCTCTTCACAAGACAAAGCTATGCAATTGGCCCTGATGACCAAAGTCAATAAATTGGCAGCTCAAGCTAGGGCCATAGATAAAAAGTTCGGGAGATTCTCCCTGATCCCAGTGCTAGAACACTACAAGAAAAAGGTGATGCCGACATTAACATATGGGGGAGGCGCAATGATGAACCTACCACCATCCATCTAGACAAAAATTGAGGCAAAGTTTTGGCGAAAAGTACTTAGACTCCCAAACTCGACCCCAATAGCCTCAATTCGACGAGAGCTCAGCTTACCATCTCTTAGAAGTTCAGTCTCACAATCGTCTCTAAGGCTGTTCAGGAAATGCTGGATGGCCGAGCCACCGTCAATATATTTTCTCATCAACCTCGAAATAGAAAGGAACACAAGCAAATCCCTTAATAAATGGAAAGAAGAAAACATCAGTTTGCTAGAACAGGTACAGGCAGATGAAGAACAACTAACAAAGTACCCAAAGAGAACCTTCACCAAAATCAAAGAACTTGACTGGATAAACACCCTGGAGACAGCAGGAAAAAATAAACTAACCTTACACCTGCCTCCAAATACGAAAAAACTCAATGAACTCCAGGAGTATATAAAGAAGTTCTCATCCAGGAAGGGGAGAGATATGCTGATGAGGGCCCGTTTAAACTTACTGCAGACAAACGAGATCTTGTCAATCAGAGGCCAGTCGGAAAATAATTGTTGTCGATTTTGTGCGACACAAGAAAAGGAAACAATCCGCCATTTGCTCCTAAAATGTGCCTCAAACCAACATATAAGAAGCCGATACTTAAAATCAACCTTCACAGAATTCATCATAGAGGACGAAGAAATATGTTGGTCTCGTCTGATTGGAGGCGACAAAACACAATGGCAAATAGCCACTTACAAAATCTTGGAAGCCATAAACTGGCCGACAAAGGCACATTTTTAGAGAGCTGTTCACTTTTTCTTTTCTTTTTCACGACCGCAGACAAAAGACAGAAATCTCAAATTTTGTAAAAATCTTTTGATTAAACACATAATAAATATTAAAAAAAAAATAAAAAAAATAAAGTTTGCAGAGGGCTGATGGCAAGTGTTGATGCCCACTGCAAACTTCCCTGCCAGGCATACTTTTCACGAAAGGCCGTACCTGGCCTGCATTGTATCATGATATGATATTATATGATATGATGTGGCATTTATAACGCGGCTTTACACAAGTGTTTCTAGGCACCACAAGAAAAGGAGGGGGGAAACAAGGGAGGACAAATTAACGATCTTATGAGGCCTTCTGTCATTCAGATCACGCAAGTGTGGGGAAGAGCAAAGGGGAAAAGTGCCAGGGCGAGTGGACTGGGGAAATGCAGTTAACTCACAAGTGCAGCCAGACGTGGCTGATAAGTGCAGAGAGAAGGGACTGCAGGGTTACAGATACAGGCCCTTAAGTGCTGGGGTGTCCGGAGGCAGTGCAAGGGCAACTGGACATGCAGAAGACTGCGTCCGAGTTCAGAGGGTGATCAGGTGACTAGTGCATGGAGCAGTCAAGTGCATCAGCAGGGGAGAAGAGAGAAAGAAGAGAGAAAGTGCAAGCAAAAAGGAAGGTGTTGAGTTGCTTCCGGAACCAGAGGTGGTTCTGCTCAAGTTTGAGAGTGGCAGGGAGGCTGTTCCAGAGGGAGACCCCAGACGAGGAGTCAGATCTGCCCCCAAATCTCTGCTTGGAGGAGCATCTGACACTAAGAGAGTTGGAGGTGGATGAACGGAGAGCTCGAGAAGGTAGCGTTGCATGGAATTGAGATTGCAGAAAAATCAAGAAAGTGTAGGGCAACTCATTTCAGAAGTAATTAAGCAATATTCACCCATTCCACGGGCTGGAATGGGTGGTAACATCCCACAATGTAATGTGGTTCACAATGTTGCACTAATATCAGCCAATCATAAAGTGCTAGCAGGTGCAGAACAAATTCCCATACAACCAGCTTAACATATCTGTTCCAACTGTGTGAGCAAAGAAATGTTGTGTTGGACTACATCTAGTCACAGTTGAGCATTGGACGGGACCTTCTTCACCCTGACTCTGTGGCAGCTCGTGCACAGGGTCTACAATTTACTACGACCCTTTGAGGAAGCCACACAGCATGTGAGCCAAAGCTTTGTATCATTGGGTGATTTACTTCCAGTGATATACTTTCCCGAAATCAACCTATCCAGAACAGCCAAGGAACATGATAACCCAGGCTAGTCAGACCTTGAGGCATCCTGTGCATTCATACAAAAGCCCTGGCTATCAGCACCCGTGGTTACCGGATGCTAATAGCAATAATCACCCATTTCACAGGCTCTAAAAGGTGGTAACAACACTGGGGACATTCGTTAAAGGCCCTTGCTATGCTCGGGCCTATTACCTTAGCCCCTTTGATGTTACCACCCGTTCCAGCCTGTGGAACGGGTGATTATTCCTTAATTACTTCTGAAACTAGTTGCCCTAATCCTACACTTTTTTGATGTTTCTTTAATCTCAATTCTATGCAACACACATTTGTAATCTTGACAAATTAGGGCGGAAATATCCTTTTGTAAAAACCAGGCCAACTTAAAACTCTCTTGCTGAAAATATTGGAAATCCATTACCTGCGGAAGAACAGATGATATTGTCATTTTTTTGTTTAACAAAATAAATAAAAGAAAAATGGATTACAGAGCCTGTAAATGCTCAGGTGAACAAATGCCAATATTTTGGCACATTTCTTTCACAAATTCAAAACACCATTTGGCCTCTTTCTGCTTCCTCCCCTCTTTTTATTATGAATGAATTCTTTTTCTGTCTCATCCATTGACCTTTTTTCTCTGGTTCTTCTTCTTGTCGGCCACTTTATTTTCATGGCCAACCTTTTCCGGCCACTGTTGTAATATTTAGGGCCCCTTTCTTTCAGATTCCTGGGCTACTTCAACCAATAGCCTCAAATCAAGGTTATCATTCCAAACTCGTTAAAAATCAGCAACATACTGCCCTAATTGAAAAAGGGTTCCCTTGATCAGGATCGTCTGGGAAATGTCTGTGCCATTACTGCCCTTCCGTTTCTTAGGAAAGTAATTAAAAGGGGACATTTGTGCAGCTAAACTCTTATTTTTGACAGACGTCGTTTGGCCCCACATCCTCAACTTCTGACCTGACTGCATCACAGAGACAGCAACCTCCCCAGTGGCCAGCACCCTGCAAAGAGCCGGCAAGGGGCCTTTTTTATGTTAATGGCCTTCTTACCGGCTGTCAACATGATTGTGTGTGGATTGCTCCGTGACATCCTTCACCATCACATTCGTGTGGAGGATAAGAGTTACAGACGGGGTCACCACTCCGTTATTCATTTCCTTTCAAATATGGTTTGGGGTCAATGTGGTCACTTATGTTATTCAGTCTTTAGGTAGCACTGGAGATTGTGTGAACAGTTTGGGCATCGTCAGGCATCAGTATGCAGATGACACGCGGACCTGCACGTATCCTTGCAATATCCAGATGTTAAAGGTCCACTTTTTATTCCTTCGTTTGGACTTTATTTTTTATTTCCGGTACTTGTTCTCCCCTGCTGGTGTTCATTCGATTTAGTTTTGGCCTTCCCAAATCCATTCATTCTCCCCATAAGGTAGTTCCATGTTCTGCAGCTACGTGACTTGCTGGGTTTATCCACTTAGAGCACATTCACCTGCTCAAAATGCTGAGCTAGGGCCAAGATGACGGACAGGAATGACGTGCTGACTTTGGTCTCCAGCGACCTGCGGCCCCAGTGATGTGAAGGGGCAATCCCCAGGTGCTGATGGATCCCTGCTTTGGCGGTGGGGGGGCGGGAGACCTGCAGCATCCTGAAAAATCCTGCAGAGTCTCGATTGCCTGAACCCCCGGTGCACGGACGCAGCAGTGCCATCTTGTCATGGTGTGAAGGGCGCATCCCCAAGCACTGATGGATGCCCGCTGCTTTAGAGAGGGACCAGGGAGATTGGCGGTACACTGAAAACCATGACAGGAGGCTGCAGTGGCCCTGCTGAGTCATGATTGCCCCGATCCTCCCGGGGTATGTGGGTGAGGCGGCGCCATCTTGCATAGAGGCGCTGATGGACTGTCCCGCAGGCAGTAGACTCTTCCGATCTATCGCAGGCCCTTTGCGGATACGGTCTGATGGGTCATCGAAGAGTGAGGGAGTGCAGGTGCCCAGGAGCGGCGATGAGAGCCAGCTCAGGGGGGAGGAATGGTGGTGAGGGCAATCAACACCTCCCCACGGCCTGAATGAGGGGATGCTTCCCACTGGCACCACAGAAGCACCAGAATAGATATTTGGCAGAGAAAGCACCACTGGGGGGGCTCATGTGAGCAGCATAATAGTTGGTGGGAAAGCAGAATAGCGAGGCCGTGGTCTGTGCTGCCTTCCGACATACTGTGCCCACACTGATGACCACAGATGCATAGGGACATCAGAATGCTGGGCAAGATGCAAAGGGGCACATTGGAGATGACGTTCTGTCAAGCTTAAAGTCATTGCACAGCAACTTAACCCGAGAAATGGTTGACATCAAGGCCAAAGTGGCAAAGAGTCTAGCCGATTAGTGTAGGGAAGTGGATGCCTTGGGGAACCACGTCAACGACCTGGAGCAAACATTTTCTGAAATTGGGGAATTAGCCACTGAGAAAGCAGGAGAGGTAGAGGACATGGGGTAAACCCTGAAAGATTTGGAAAACAAATGTGAGGACTTAGAGAACAGGTCCAGACGTGACAATATTCAAATACATTTTCTGAAAGAGAGCGCAGAGGGAGCAAACCTGGAGGGGCTGCTGAGAAACGTGTCCTTGGAGCTGATCCCAATGGAACATGAGGCAATGATGGAACTAGACAGGGAACACAGAATGGGCATGTATAGGACAGGCACGCACAACGATAGACCGAGAGAAATATAGTGTTCAAACTTTTCCACTACTTCTTCAATGAGAAGTTGCTCAGGGTGGCTAGGGAGAAAGGCAAAATAGATCTTAGAGGCTCTAAGATTCAAATATTCTAGGATTTGTCAAATGCCACACTTCAGAAACGCAGACTCCTGAAGCTGATCACGAGTGCCTCAATGCATGCAAAGACTGGATACAAAGGACTGTTCCCAACAGGGATTCAAAGATTGGTCAGAAACCTACAGTCACAACTCTGGAACAGGGATGTAAGATTCTGGGTATAGAGGCACCCCATCATCAGCTGACAGAAGCACAGCACGAAAGATCCAATATAATGGACTAGAAACACTGGTCGGTGATAACCAGCAAGAAGAAAGACGACTTGAAGACACAGTTAGGTGCTATTTTTGGTAGGAACCTGAGGAGGACACATGATAGAGCTGACCTGCGAAGACTACCAGGATGAGCTCAGCTGGAGAGGTGATTAGGTTCTAAGATCTAGGGCTCATTGAATTTATAAATGTTTGGTGATTGAGGGGCTGGAGAGGAAAATGTGGCATTGAGTCAAGATATGGTGAGGACGGGTAGAGAGACCACTCACTCATTAGCAAAGAGTTTGATTTGCAGGGGAACATGGCTTGAGAAGAATGCCTTTGGAAGAAAGGGGTGGGACTGTGGGGTTGGTGGCACAGAGTCAGGGATGTCATTTGGGGATCACCAGGAGTCGCACCTGTGACGGCTGAGGTCATCCTTGCTACCCGTGTGGTTTCCCTTGCTACCCCTAAACAGAAAAGAAATGTAAAAAAAAAAAAAATTCATGCTCCAGGGATGTGGCCAGCGGCATGTTGCTCTTTGTTTCTGGAGTGGCTGGCTTTCTTGTTCAGGCCTATTAAAAAAAGCAGGGGTTTCACAAGTGTAACACTTTGAGCAGTGACCCTAAATAAGAAGGAATAGGAACACCAAATAATTTGTCTTTCTGGAATTGTATACAATAATTGCTAGACTCATTAAAGGTCTATTCCAGGCACACCTCAGCGGGTGAGTCACTGATTCAGTCTGTTCTTAAATACATCAAATTCACAATGCAGACAAAAACTCCCAAAAAGCTTTTAGAGTAGAATAAGCATCCATTTCGTACTATGTATTTTGCTTTTCGCAAGTTGCAGTTATGGCATGTTTTTTTCTGCTGTTGTCTCTGTTACGATCATCACAAGACTTTCCATCTTGTTGTCCTCGGTCACTTGACAAAATCCTTTTGCCTAAAGGCTTGTGTACAGTGTAGAAATGTTTGACCATAGCACATAAAGTGGCCCTTGACTTGCCTTGGGCCACAATTACTGCTTTGTTGTAATTTGTCTATCTTTCCTATCTCTGTGGCATGCTGTTCAGGATGTTTGTTTGCATGTGCAAGGTAACGAATGCCCAGAGCAGGGGATGTCGTGTGAGTGGGCTGCTTTCCCTGCTCCACTGTAATTTATTTAATACACAGTTATGAAACCCCTCAAATGGTATGTATTTTGCAACCTCTCAAGCCTGAAAAGTAGATCCACGCATGCTGGACATGTGACCAACTTTGCCCCAGGCCTACAGATGAACTGGCCTGCTGTTAAATCTCAATTTCCAGTTTAATGGTATCCACTACAGATTGTAATTGGATTTCTGACTTTGAGAACATTCAGAGATGTAATTGCTCATTTTACTATAGCTGGAAAGATAGCAATAACAGGTGAGATAGCTCAGTGGGTTGATTGCTCGCTGCTGTGATGTGTGTGTGTGATCTGCAGGTTGCAGGTTCAAATCTCGGTAAGGCCACCTCAGCCTTTCATCCTTCTGATGTTGATAAATGAGTACGAACACAGGTTGAGTGATATCTTATGTATATTTGTTCTTTATAAAGCACTTAAGCATGTTTGGGAGCCCCTCTACTAAGAACGAACACAGACAAATATCCTTTTCTATGGAAAGGTGCTCACTCAGGAGTTTCTACAACCACGTTTTAGCTCACTGTACCTTTCAGAGAGGAGAAATATCCATTTGCATATCTGTCTTTGTCCCACCCACAAGGGCAGTCCAGCACCCAAATGCTAGGCAATTCTCCTCTGAAAAAAATTACCGGCAGCAACCCCAGACATGTGTTTCGACCTAGTTGGGCCTCATCAGTGAGGTGAAGCTGTGCCTCTCTAAGCACAGTGAGCAAGGGGTCACATCTGGATTACCCAGGGTAATTTAGGGTGTAATACAAAGTTTTTAAAAATTCCCAAAAAGGGCTGGTAGCCCCTCTACTGAGAATGAACACAGCCAAATAACCTGTTCCATGGGAAGGTCCCCACTTTAGAGGGTCTACAACCACGTTTTAGCTCACTGTACCTTTCACAGACGTGAACTCCTTGCTCACTGTGCTTAGAGAGGCACAGCTTCTCACTGATGAGACCCAACTAGGCCGAAAAACACATGTCTGGGGTTGCTGTTGGAACTGTTGTACCAATGGTAATCAATGGTTGCACAGGTAGTATAGCTCCTTGGCAATGCGCTCTCAAGATGACGCAGAGCAGCACAGGTTTGAATCCTGCGCCCGCGTTTAGAAACCGCTTCAGTATTAAGCGCGTTATACAAAAACTATTAAAATTATTATAATTATAATTATGGCAGTGAAGCCGTTAGAGGGAGGTAACCAATGATGAAATCCATAGAGATCATCTCCCATGGTCGCAACGGCAAGACTGGCTGAATCAATTGACTCAATGGATGTATACGAGGGATCTTGGATTGGAGACACACAGTACAGGAAGAGATGTATTCTTGGACCATAGCGAGAGCCGGCCACAAGAAATGGTGCAGCATAAGATCAGAAGTAGTCTTGTCAAAGCCTCTGCTTTGATCTGGCATCCGTAAGATGGGGGCAGGGGTAAAAGCAATTTTCAGGGCACTAAATGTTTTTCGGGCCTCAGATTTTCTAACAAACCTAACCCCTTCCTTTAGCAACGCAGTTAGATGCCACAGTTTGCGAGAACTGTTTCAAATAAAAATTCTCTTATGTATACAGTAACTGGCCACTCGAACAGGGCTATTACTTTGTCGGGATCCATCTTAGTACCCTTTGCAGACAGTACATAACCTAAATAGGTGACTTCGATTGAGGAAATACACACTTGGCCAGTTTAACAAAAAGGTGATTGTCTCTAAGTCTTTGTAACAGTGCTTTCACATGAAGTTAAGGGTCTGTGACGGTTTGGGAAAAAAACAAAATAAGGTCAAAATAGTTGCTGACAGAATGTAGGAGGAGGTCTGCAAACACATGATCCATACAGAACTGAAATGCAGCAGGGGCTTTGGAAATGCCAAATGGCATAACTTAGTACTCATAGTGTCCGAAGACAGTACGGAAGGCTGATTTCCATTTGTCACCAGGGCGAATGTGAATGAGTAGATAGGCTCCCCTGAGGTCCAGCTTCGTGAAAATGGACACCCCTCTGTTGGCCTCCAGAATGTCAGTTATAGGAGGCATGGGGTATCTATTGAGCCCATGGAAATCTATACATGGGTGCAATTCTTTTTTGAATGAAGCACAAAGAAGCCCCTGCGGGGGATTTGGATTCTGTAATAAGGCCATTTCTGAGGTTACCCGAAGGTAGTTTTTGAGAACATCCTTTTTTGCTACTTATAGGATATACATGTGTCCGAATGGTACCTGTTTGTATGGTTGCAGTTTGATGGCACAGTCATCTCTATGGAGGCAACTCTTTGTCCTGGAGATCTGAAAATAAATCTTTGAAACACTGGTATGGCTCAGGGATGGTTTTAAAACAATCAGCCAAGGTGGTAGTGGTGACCAAAGTCACATTAAAACTGAAAAATGAAGACATACAGAATCCTCAGATAAACAGTGAGAGATGCAAAGTTCTGAACCAAGAAACATTGAACCCACAGTCTAATTGACAAATGTGTTATGACGAAACAAACACAGTAATCCCAGAATAACTGGGTAATGAGTTGATTTGATGAGATTCTGTTCTGTATGGGAAGCTATAGACATGGATAACATGGGTGTCTGTTCCTTAGTAGGACCCAAGACAAAAGGGGATCCATCAACTACTTCCACAGGTATGCCAATGCTTTTAGGCATCATATGTATTACTTTTACCAGAGCCCATTGGTCATTTATAATTAATCCTGCAGCACCACAGTCAATCAATGGGAATACATTTACTAGATCCCGGTCGGGGAGATGTAGAGTGAATTTGATGACCACCATTGTCTGTTTTATGGAAGATAACGTGGGTTCAGGAGCGCTAACTGGCCTTATCGGATCACAGTTTTCTGTAAAACTGGGAACTGGCATTTTCCGACAGTCATGGGGCGGCAAGGGGAAAGTCACACACTAAGTGCTCTTTGGATGCACAGTAGATGCATAGTCCCTGAGTGCGCCTTCTAGACTTCTCCTCCGAGAAGAAGGGTCTATGAGTCACACCCTGCTTCTACCACACTTTGACCACAGTCCAGGTTAGGTCACTTGTCTGATGTGTGGAACATCCTTTTTTGCTTTCAGCATAGCATTCTGGAAGCCGGTAATTAAGCTGCATGCCTAAAGTGAACATCTGAATCAGATTATCAGTTCGCAGAACCCGAAAGACCTCGCCCTTGAGCTCTTCAGTGAGACCCCTTCTAAAGATGGTAATAAAATCATCATCCGGTCAAGTAGTCTCTATTGCCATTTGCTTAAAGCAAATTATGTAGGTTAAAATGTCCATTGAACCTTGCTTGAAATCCAGGAGCTTGAAATCCAGTAGTATTTCCTTGGCCGAAAGTGATTTCTTGTCGTCCGAACATAGTCAAAACACTATTCACAAAGGCTTAATAAAAGTTGAATATGGGGTTGTTGGTAGTCACTAACGGTGTTGCCCGTGCCAAGGCACTACCTGAAAGGTTATAAATCATATAACCCACCATGTCATGTTCCGTAAAAAAATAGGTTGCCTTAAATGAAAACTGGACAGTACAGGCATTCAAGTATTCCTTTTGTTTATGCGGATTTCCATCACAATTTCCCCCAAGTAAAGGCGCTGGTGGAATAGCAATAGGCCCAGGGGTACCGGCTATCTGCTGGCACAGGGTCACATTTTCATTCTTTAGGGTTTGAACTTCCAGAGTTAAGTTTTGGACTGCTGCTATCAATTGCTGCATTTGGTCCATTATGTAAGCAGGTATCCTAACTGTTATTGTCATGCAAGCCTGAATATACCGATCTGGATTAACGTCTGTATTGCAGCAGAAATCAGTAAGGAGCACCCCGAAACCACTCGTCCTCTGAATGTGGAGGACAGAGAAGCGAGTAGCCACAGGGAAACCCTCTGTGGAAGAAAACCCTGATGATAGATGGCTTTGACTCCGATGGAGCAGGATCGAGTAGAGTGGACTTTTCCCAGGCACTTGGGAGCAACCTCAGGCAGCGCAGAGAGTGAAGCAGGATCAAGAGACAGCAGGCAATGTGGGAGCACTGTAGTGTACACACAGTACCACATACACAGAAGTCAGGCAGAGAACAAGTCTTGACCACAGAAGGAGGTGAAGAGAGGGTCCCTGGAATGCCCCTGTTTACCCCCATCAATAGGACAGCCCGCAGAGTTAAGAAGGCACAAATCAACTCACTGTTTGGACAGACTCCAGGAAGGCTAGTGACATCCACATATGCAAACAGATATTGTCTTAGACAGCCATTCAAACCTTATCCAGTCAACGTCTTTATGGATGCAGGTGACGCTACCCTGATCATGGACCCAAACGCCTTGATGGATCACATTGACTAACAACGGAAAACCATTGTGCTGACATCATTAGTGATACAACGACATAGCAACATTAGTCATGAAGTAAAACTCGCAGCCATGCTCAAAGTTACATGAACACACAGGTGCTCACATGAAAAACATGCTTACACATTTCTGTAGATAGATGAAAGATACATATACATATTGTCAAAAGCTTTTATTATTTTTCTCATTAGCCAAGTGCAGAAACGCTGAATGCAAGGCAAAAGAAGAGATGAAGACCAAGCTGCAGAAGCTTCTCGTAACTAACCCTATTGAACTCCAGGATCATAAAAGAGGCCTGGCATATCTGAATACTACTAACTTATAGGAAAAATAGCACGCTATACATATATAGAAATCATAGTATAACTATAGTGAGGTTACATGAGGCCACAAGGCACAGGACGAGAGAAAAAGAAAAGCAGAACTAGGCTACACAGAACAGCAGGTCAGGGCTTGCAGCCAAGGTCAGAGACACAGAGCACATTCCGAAGCTGAGAGATACAAAGCCATCTGCAGAAGAGCAGAATACGTCCTCATAAATTGCAGACCAGAGAGCTCGATTTCACAGTCCTCAATCAAGTGATGCTATCGAGCCAGACAATGGTCATTCACTCACGGTGGAAAGACAAACAGTTCTCAGCAACACAGACATGAAGTGAAACATGAAATTGTTAACAACATTGCAAGGCTGAGGGCACTCTCACAGGCAACAGGAGTGGCACTAAAAGTTACATTGGCAACACATAGTCTTTCTCATCACCTTTAGAAGGTGCACAGAGAGCTGAGAACAGAGCTGGGTCCCAGGCCTGGGGAGACTAGCTTCAGCCAATCCAGGGAACAGAAATCCAGGGGTGGATGGCAGAGGGCAAGGACCAATGTTAATCTTGCGACCCTGCAACAATGTAATAGATAGTTTCTTGGGGAAGGGGCAGGCAAGCCACCTGACATGTGAGGACCAATCAAGTCATATCTATAGGTGCCATGCATAGGCCCTTCCACCCAACTACCCAATGCTGTCTTTAAATAGGTTTATGGGGAAGAGCCCCATTTTGAGATCTAGAAATGAAACAAAATGGCCCGACACAGGAGCCATGAGTCTGTGAGATTTTGACTGTCCTGTATGATCCCTGTCTGTTTGTGTAATAAACAACAGTTCTAACTTGCCCTAGGCTGAGTCCTCCGTCTGTGCACCAGGGGATGGCTTGTTGGGCCCTGGGAGCTGGAACGGTGAGCTCGTAGTGTGACCCCAAGTCCCTCTGCTATACCTAAACCAAAAAGTTGGTTGCAGAAGGATGGTTCACTACGCCAGTTCAGCATAAACCACCTCTTCCATCGCAGATCTAGGAGGCCTGAGGGGCGCTCACAGATTGAGCACAAGAAATATTGGTATCCCATGTCAGGAGGCAGGAAGACACCTGTTGGTATATGTCGGGTTCGTAAAAATTGGCTGTGCGATGGAACAATACCGTTGTGAGCCCCGTTAGTGATTTCTATCTTTTCCCCTATGTAGTGAAGCAGTGACATCACTGATAGGGCCTCTGCATATGACTAGGATAGCATGAGTAGGTATAGAATTTCATGTTTACAATTTCTAATTAGCAGAGTAAGCTGTTTAGTGGCAGGGCGTGGAAGGCGCATGCGCAAGATTGCTGGGTGTGCCTAAGGTGGCAGAGAGTTGTACAAGGGTGGTGGTGGAGCATGCCATAGAGGCTCGGGAAAATTGACAAGATTTGGTATTTGTGAAATACAGAAAAACACTATAAAAAGTATTTATGTATTTGTACAGTAACGGAAGTATCAAAAGCCTCGGCTAGAGGTCTAGTAATTATAAAGCAATGTATCAAGGGAAGTGCGGAGGGGGATACAGCACCTATGTAAGGCCCTGTCACAATATAAAGACAAGATTTGTAAATATAGCACAGAAAGTAAATTGACTAAGCCATGGCCATAATGTAGAAGTTTCTCCAAATACGTGCAGCAATCATTACAAACACACATACAATAGACTTACAAGGGAAAAAATTAAGCAGTCGTATGGCGATATTCGAATTCTGGGAGATGTTTCAGGAGGATCAGGGGGCAGTAGGGAGGTGCCAGTGGATGCTGTGCCAACAGGAGACTTTGGGCGGAGCGCTCTCTGGCCCTGTTCTCTCACTTCTTACTGACCATGAGCCGGAAGGGGCTACCACATAAGCACAGGGATTATACCCTATACAAGACTTAAAAGCAACAAAGGGGTACATAAATCCAACATTTGAACCTCCACCATATACCAAGGAGGAGGGGCAGAAAGGTGTGCACAACGAGACCCAGACAAGTGCCAAGGAGGGGCTGGAAGGAATAGCATCAAACAAGTGCGTCGGGGGCACATATTATTGAAGTTAGCTGGGAAGACAGCAGGAGAAAAAGGAGGGGCAAGTAAGGAAGTAGCTGAAGGTAAAGCTGAAGTAAGGAAGGTTGTAGGGGAAGCAGTGAAGCACAAGAGTGGGCATAGAGTGGGCAGAGATAATGGAAGAAGTAGAAAGGAAAGAGAAGGAAGAGAAGGAGGAACGTGAGAGGGTGCCGAGAGACAATCAATGAGAAGAAGAGAAAGAGCGGGAGCAGTGTAAAATGAGAAAGAGGGAGCTCGTGGAGATAGAGAGACAAAGAGAGGAAGACGAGAATGAAAAGAAAGTTTTGATAAGAAGCAAAAGGAGTAAGTGGGAGCTACAGCGGCTTGCAAGAGAGCACACATGCAAGGAGGAGCATGCAGTAAGAGAAATAAGACTGAAGTTGGGATTAACCTCGTCCGATGATAAAGCAGGAAGAGATAGTCAAGTCGAGCAGCATCACAGTAACAGTAAGACATATGAAAGGGCATCCGTGTTGCCAGACAGAACTGATGCAGGGTCCTCCCTGAGGGGGGACAGCAGGAATCTGATGGATTTAGGAGGGGATCCAAAGGGAGGGAAGATACTGAGGAAAATAAGCTTTCATGACAGATTTGACAGTGACCTGGGAGACACTGAGTCAGAAGACGACTTGGCAGACAGTGAGGATGAGGGGATGCGACAACTTGCTCGTTAGTCGTCAGTCGACAGGGAATAAGACCGATCAAAGCTTGACATCGGGAACAGACAGAGATGCAGGTGAATTGCAGGGTCACAAAGACGAGAGACCACGAAGGTCCAAGGATGCATCATGCAGCCTGGATAGTGTAACCCCATATGCACAGAGGCTTAGAGACTTCCCAGCATGAAGGAGGGGGGAAATGGTAAGGGTGTTCACCGCCACCGAAGACACTGGGGAATCAGAGGGGGAAATAAAGTTGAAAAGGGGACCAGACGGCGAGATTCAGTTCACACAGATGCACCTACTGGAAAAAGGAGGTGGGTGACCACAGTACATACCATGCTAACATATAGACAAGGAAAACTTGAGGTGTAGACTACCCTTGTTGACCGCGGGTGCATGGACATGGATATACAACATGGAAAGAATGACGGCAGGACAGAAGTTAGCTGCAGGAGATGTAAAAGGTCTACTAGTGGTGACACTTGGAGTGGCCACTGATGATGTATGGCAGAGGGCGAGGTACCGAGGAGTGACAACTCAGAACACGGTGCACAATGGTTTGTCGTTCACTAACTGCCGAGCAGCTGTATGGCAAGCTTTGTGGACGCAGTACACAGACATTAGTGCAATTATGGCACGCAGAATGGGGGAAGACGATGACCTGGTACAATATATTCAGGCTATTCAAGAGCTTTGAAGTCTTAAAATGCGAGAACCGTGGGAAAAAACTGTGGAATTACTCTTTCATATACTATCTCAAGGGTTGCCAGAACAGGTGCAATGCAAATGAAGAAGCTGGTGGCAATGGAAGCAAAACCATGGTCAGAAATGTAACTTACAATAGTACATTACTGTAGGTTAATGCATGAGAACACGAGGAAAAAGTGTGAGGAAAGAAATCAGGAGGAGACGAAGGTAGTACAGAAGAAGCTATCAAAATACACCATGGAAGGGGCAGTATTAACAAGCACAGGAGGACAAGGGGGACCACAGACACACTACACAACACCACCCGTGGAAAGCAGGTACATGGGACGGGGGATGCACAGCAGGGGATTTCAAGGAAGAGGGGGTCCACCAAAGGGATGCGGGTATGGGCAACAAATGCAACAGAACCCAGGGGGATTTCTGGGAGGGTATCAGGGATATGGACAACAAATGCAGCAGGGTCCAGATGGTTTCCCTGGAGGGTAACGGAGGCAAGTGGGAGAACAGCCCCAGTGCTTGGTGTGTGGACACATAGGACATATCGTAAGGATATGTAGGAGCAGAAGAGGGATTCAACAGAATGGGGTAATGCAATACCAGCCAGCATATCCACGGGAACAGAATGAGTTCTATGCCCAGGACCAGACGCTAAAACAAGAACAGACACCGAAGGTATACCCGCAGACACACCAGTCCATGACACACACACCACAAATGCAGGTGCCCGTGCAGCAGTATTCGCAGGCACCAGAGATGCAGGGCAACACACAGCAATTATACATGGCACAGCAAATACTGCAGATGCAGAACAGCGTACAACCTGGCGACCGGACAGTGGCATGCACAGACTCCATGACAACGAATCCCATATGGATATTAGGTGGTGTCACTGTAGTGGGGGGGCAACCCATTCTTGGGAAACAGAACGTCATTATAACCTCAATAGGACAGCCCACAGACAGACTTAATGTGTTCCATCCTATCGATTACACCCAACCCAGCAGAGGAACCACGCATAGGAGTGACGATAGATGACAAGACTTTTTCCTTTCTTGTAGACACAGGGGCGTCTAGATCCTGCATCCGGGAGGGGAAATATAGTATGTCAGGTGGATTGGGGTTGAAAGCCCGAGATCCAAATGTTCGAGGGAGAAATCACTGAAGATTATTTTTCCAGTCTTTTCTCCCCTGAACTTTTCTGACTTGGCGCCTGCCTCACACCCATGCCCCCACCCACATCCCCACCAGACCCCCACCCACACCCCCACCACGCCCCCCCTACTTCCCTTGCGGCAGCTGCCTGTCCCTGCAATGCCTGTTCCCTTTCACTTCTGCAGAATCCTTTCCTTTTTTTCTTCTTTTTTTTGGGCTTTTGGGATGGCTGCGGGGGACACCCACACAACCCCCGGTCACAATATAGTGAGCAAGGGTGCAGGGGACACTCCCGCAGCCCCAGCACCAAATGCATGATTTGTTTGAACTGTTTTGTCTGCTCTGAATTTAGGAACAGCTGTAATTCATCCAAATCACGCATTCAGGCTTTTAAGCTCGAGCAATTTGGATGCTTCCTGTCAGGTGATGCCATGAATGCCCAAGGGTTCTCTGGGGTGATGGAACTGGTTCCATTTACAGACAATATTGCACTTTCCATAGGGGAGCACGACTTAGCTCTGCCCTTACTTTATTCTCGGCAGACATCCATAAACATATTGGGGAGATATATCATGATCAGCCTTAACATGACCATTTCATTAATTGACCAGGGGATAGTGTGTTCCACACCAGGGATAAACCTTCTAAACATAACGGAGATCATTCAAGCATATTGTGGACAGAAGGTACAGATGGGAGTGCCAGTAGACGAGGAACTGTATCAGTATGGGACAGAGATAATAATAGCATGGCTCCCAGGAATTCAAGGCAAAATATGGTGCCTCCCAAATTAGCACTTATTCAGCCCAGAAATACCATTAGATGATATGGAAGGGACAATATTGCCACTAGAATTAGAGGCAGTAATAGTGGGGGATGACTGGATAGCAGTTCATGGGACAGATGACACAGGGCGACCATGGTGAGCAGTGATCCACATGGAAGAAGGATAGAGGTTGACCACAGTTACAGATGAAGAACTATTCAAGGACAAAAAATCAGGTCATGAGATGGTGTTCGAAATGAGCATCACATATTGGGGGAGAATACATTACAGAGAGGTACCACAGAGAATGGCGATGGCGCTAAAAGCACCACAGACCTTTCATGAGGAGGACTTGGCAAAGATCCCCAGCATCTCATATCACATCATATCATATCATATCATATCACATCATATTATATCATATCATATCATATAGATCACAAGTCCCTTTGATGTGGGGTTTCTGAAAGGGATAGGAGCAGTGAAAATAAAGCTGAAGCCACAAGCCATTTTACAAAGGGTTAGGCAGTACCCACTATCGAGAGAGGCAGACAAAGGTATCTATGAGACCATTGCATCACTAGTAAAGCAGTGCATCCTAGTGCCATCAGAATCACCATGCAACATGGCTGTGTACCCTGTAAAAAAGGCAACGGGTGGTCATGGCGTTTCATACAGGACTTGCGCCCTCTTAGCCACATTGTAGAAGCAGAATTTCCTTTAGTTCCACATCTAGTGAAAATTATGTGTAGAATCTCCACGGAAGCTGCCTACTTCACTGTCATATATTTGAGGAATGCATTCTTCTCTATACCATAAAATCCAGACTCACAGGACTTGACTTTATTTCTATATAGAAATAATAAGTGGAAACATACAAGACTTCCTCAGGGGTACTGTGAATCACCTTCCATATTCAACAGGGTACTCCAAATGGACCTAGATAACATACACATGGAGAGCACGGTTATACAGTACGTAGATAACATATTGATTTGCAGTAACACGGAGGAACAGTGTAGAAATGACTCGGTACACATGTTGATAATACTAGCAGAAAAAGGGTACAAGGTGGACAAAGCCAAGTTACTATATTGCCAGACAGAAGTGTTGTACATTGGACAGATGATATCCCAAAACGAAATGGCAGAAGTGTAACACCAGAAAGGGCAGAAGCAATACGCAGAACAGCAAAACCCACAACTGTGAGGCAGATGCAGCAGTTCTGAGGACTTTTTAACTGTTACAGAGCATGGTTATTCGACTAAAGCACTTACACTAGGCCCTTATTGAGCGCACTGAAGGAAGCACAAAGTGGGGAGAAGACAGTATAATAGACAACAGAAACACTGAGGCATTTGATGAGCTGAAAGAAGCAATATGCACAGCCCCAGCAGTTTTAGGGATCCCAAACTATCAAATATAATTCTTCCTATTCTCACACTCCGATGGAGTGTTTATGACCAATGTATTGACACATAAAACACGCATGGGGCACAAGCGTCCAGCATATTACAGTGGGAAATTTGACCCAGTCATGAGAGGACACTATCAATGTAAACAGGCATTGGCTGCAGCCACAATCGCAGTGGACAACAAATCAGTGAGTATTACCATAGGATGCAGCGCCACTCTTTATCTAGAACATGCTATCTTTGCAATACTGGAAAGACCGAAAAGTACATTGACAACACAGAGAGCTTCGGGGCACGAGGTGCTACTGTCAACCCCAGCTCTCAAGATAGTGATATGCTGACTTATTAATCCGGTATCTTCGCCGACGTCTTACAGAAGGGGGACTATGCACATGACTGCACAACATACATTGAAGAATTCAGGGACACTGGAACAGCAGTTGTGAGGCTGAGAGAGGACGGGACAATCGGGGTGGTGACAAGTACACTTCTGCCGTCACACTATTCAGCACAAGCAGCAGAATTAGTGGCCTTAATATTGGCACTAGAATACAGCAGAGAAAAGGAAGTGACAGTGTATTTATATTCAGCCTACATGGCATCCACTGTCAGGTCCTTGGTCCTCTTGACTGGCGCAGAGGCAGCACAAACACCTACCTCCCCATTGGGTCTTGTCACCTGGGATATTACTACCACAGGCCACCGCAACCCTCTGGGGAAAGAGGGTTAGGGTCCGTTGAGTGGATAGATAGAGATAGTTCAGGGTAACCAGAAAGAGGTTTATGGTAATGGAATGGATGGGTAGGGGGGCTTAGGGAAACATGCTCCTTGGTTCCTGCTCCGGCTCCAGTGGACAGTGACTCCGCCCTTGCACACTCACTCCGCAATCATTCTATGTGTCTCTGTTGTTGGGGGCCTTTGTACTGGAGCCCCTAACCAGCAATTGCTTTTGCAAATGCTTTTGCAGTTGTATGTTGTCACACCTGTATTTGGTTATACACTGCCACCTTTGTAGGATACTGTCTAGCACTAGCACCCACCCCACATTACTTCATGTAGGCAAGTTCCTGCACACAGTATGCAAATACACTTAGCTTGGTTTTCTGTGCGAGTTCAAGGTCCTCTGGGTCTTTTCTTGTTGGTGGGCCGATGCGTCGTCACGCAGGTTCGTTTGAAGCTGAAATGAGCAAGTTTAAGTCAGTACATGTGCGCGTAGGTGTCGTTCCTAAGAGCTTTCCCTGAGGGGTTAAAACAAGTTACAGGTGCAATTACTTCACCACCTGTTAAGTAAACAGAACTCTAGGAGCAGTTAGGCATGTGTATCATGCAGGGGTTAACATGCGTTGCTCGGTTGCGCCTCCCGTGATGTTCGTGGCTCTGGCCTGTTAGTGGTTAACATTCCCCCAAGGCGCGTAGCGCGTCTCCCTTCCAGCAGAGAAATCAGCTGTTCGCAATATAAATAGGCTGCTACCTATCTTTGGTTTGTACATGGGGCCTGGGGTGTGGGTGCAGGCGGGCTGATGCCCCTCGTAGGTGTGCCTCCAGGAGCTCGCGGAATACAAGTCCTCACTCTCAGGAGTCAGGATTGCGAGCAGCGCTTACTGGGCTCACGCATGCGCACTCGTGCGGTCATGGCTCTCCTCTCCCCAGCAGGCTCGTGTAGCACACGGCCTGCTGGGAAATGTAGTTTCAGGCAGTTCTCCATCCCTGGGCCTTGGTCCTGCAAAAAGGGTGGAGAACACGTCTGGAAAATCTGTTAGGGTGCTTTAGGACTTCACCCACTTCCCCAACGGACCTTATAGGGGCTACTACTTACCCCACTGCCCCTTCAACTGCCCCAACCACCCCAGCCCTGACATCCACACTGCATTCTGGGTTGTGACATTGGCTGAGGAGGGGCTTCAGGCATGCTGATGGATCATTGGTGCAGCACACACTACTATTGGGCAGATTGATAGAAGCACTAGACCTCCCAGAGCGAATCGCAGTAGTGGAGTGCCAAGCACACATGAGGGAGGAGGATCCCATCTCGAGGGGCAACTAAGCCAAAGATGCAGATGCAAAATGTGCTGCCTACATTGGGGACATTTTAGAAATGAAAGCATCGTCCCACATGCACGATTATTTTTGAACAATGATACTAAAGGAAGGGTACAACACATTACCAGTGACACAGATTATGGAGCTGCAGGGAGCTGCACCCAGGGAAGAAAATGAGTTGTGGATAAAGAGGAGATGTACAGTGTCTCCAACAGATGCCTTATTGCAGCAAAACAATATAGAGAAAGTGGTAATTCCTTTCTCATTATTGCACATTGCACTAACTCAATTACACTATCCGACCCATACATGGAAGGAGGTGCTTGGTGTTCATATTGGAGAAACGTGGTTCTGTCCTAGCTTGGCAGAGCACATGGCTGAGATCATGACTAATTGTCTAGTCTTTAAATAATTTAATACAGGTCATACATTGTGGGTAGTGAGAGGAGCCATACCTCACCCAATGGGTCCATTCCAACACCTGCACATCGACATGATCCAAGTTTTCCAAGGTTACTGCTACATGATAGTGGTTGCATGTCCATTCTCCCATTGGATTGAGGCCAGTCCTTGTTCCCATCCTGACACCCTTAGAGCAGCGAGATTCCTGGTCCGGGAGGTATTTCCACAATGGGGCATGTGTGAGGTCCTGCGGTCTGACAATGGCCTCAATTCACCAACGAGATGTTCCAACACATCCCAACCTTGTTAGGAATCCAACAAAAATGTTCTTATGCCTATCACCTGCAAGCAAACGAAATGTGTGAGTGTCTCAATGGCTTGATCAAGGAAAATATAGCCAAAATCAAAAAGACACGGAACAAAAATTGGCTCCATTGCCTTCCCTTAGCCTTGTTCGCTCTGCGCAATAAGTCTGGGTCTGACCACCATTTAACCCCACATGAGGTGGTAACGGGATGGTGCATGCAACTTCCCCTGGCTCCTCTCACTAGGGCAAGCAAAGATGCACAGAGTGTGTCTGATGTATTGGGTCAGGAAATGTATGAGTATACCGTTTCCTTGATTGCTAGTGCCTCTTTTATTTCTCATCAGCTGCTGAGACATTGGGAGAGTCCTGAAGCAGGCGAAGAGAGCAACAGCACCAAAGTAAACGTACTTAAGCAGCCACATTGTATCCAGGGGACAAAGTCCTCTCACGCAATTACACCAGAAAGTGGAATGCACCGCGGTTTACAAGACCGCATGTTGTTGAAATATTAACTGAGTGAGCAATCAAACTTGTTGTGAAGAACACTTGGTACCACCTCAGGGAGATCAAACCCTACAAAGCAGTGGCCTCTCATAGCACCAATATCGACATAGCAACGATCCACAAACAGAAGAGCAAAACAGCAATTTGGAATCAGCACAACCCAGCAGAGGACATCTAGTGGTTACCCGCTCACGTGAAGGAGAGATAGGGCAAGGACTTCCTACACATCCAAAGTGAAGGCACACTGTCTATTTGTTATTTTTCTTTCCTCACACATTCATCGTGAAAGTGCAACTGTTTTTATTGCATTTGTTCCATGATTCCCACTGATCCCCATCCTGAATCTTTCTAAGGCCAATTTGTTAGGAGGTCCAAAAGTACCAGAAGACCCCACCCTAACATGTATTTCTGCATTTTCATAGACTATTTGTCACAATTATACCCATACCTGGAAAGGGGAAATCCATCCGTGCTCTCAGTATTACGCGACCCCAGAATAAAGGCTGTGTGGGAACAGCTATTCCTTCTTGCTATGCCAGATTACTTTGTTTATAGGCTTTGAACTAATGAAATACTAACCCAATAACACTTGTTTTGCACATTCCAGGTGGGTAACTGATATCTTCAACTACACAAGGATCCAGAAGGGGAGTAAGTGATGGGCAGCATTATTCAAAGATTGATTATTGTGTCTTGTGTCTTATTCTCATGTGGTATTTTCACCCTCATCTTTTGGTGAGCATCTTATGGTGCTAGAAATGACACTGTCTCCTCTACTAACTCAACCCCAACTCTAGCAGGGGGAACGACCATGTCAGGTAGACCAATACGCACTGTGAGTACACTAAGGAGAGGTAGAAGGTGGGCAGATGTAGAAATGGGGGGGGGGTGGAACTCTATCTCAATGATACTGCTCGAGTATCTAATAACATGTGGTAAAAGCACATGACCAAAGTAGGTAAAGAAACCACAGGGAAGAGCTGCTATGTCTGCTCACTAATGCGTTTGCCATGAATGCCTTCAGAACATTTAAAGCTCCTGAAATACAGCAAGTGAACAATGCCTTATGACCTATCCATCATTCCAACCCGGTGAAGTTTCCAAGGGAAAACAGCAACATAGAGATGGATGTCCAAGGCAACATTTCTTTATGAAGACAGTCCTATAAATACACTTGGCATGATGAACAATTACTAACAGCTAGACCAGGCCATACAATACATAACTGAAGGCCCAAAAAAGAGAAACAAGAACAAAAGCACTCAAGGAATTACCATGCACCAAGAAAGAACCTAAAAAAATAGGAGGAATACTGGGATGTTGGGAATGACCACAAATGCTCATGTATGGCCAAGTATACACAGCTGAAGGATTGATTGAAGGAGGGAGTAGTAGGCAACAAGGCACACACCCTAGTAGAAGCACCAGTAAACACAGTAAAAGGAGAAAATGAAGAGTGCCTGAAGGAATGGGATGCGAGTACCAAGTTACTGACCTCTTTGGACGATGAAGCTCGACCAATGCCCTTAATACCACTGAAGAAACCAGACTTGTGTTTCCAGAACGTTGGAGCAGTAAAGGTTGGAGAAAACAAGGAGTGCAGGTACACAGAAAAACATCCAGTAATGAAGACTGAAACGACAGTACTGATGGATCACTATTGGGCTTGCAGATCTAAGGTGTATGACAACCTGCCACCCAACTGGGGAGGAGTTTGTTTGTTGGTAAACCTCAATATGGCAGCAGTAGTAATACCGCAGAAGAAAATCAAGACAATTTCCCCAAAATAGACAATACGAAAAGAAAGAAAAGGTGAGTGGAAGTGTGTTTAGTGAAAGAAGACAACTATTTATCATCAGCATTAGAACCATCACTGGACGATGTGCCACCTGAGCACTGGCTGTTCAGTAGGACAGAAATATTTTTCACATCAGTAGTTCCAGCTGTGGAACCATGCACAAATGCAAAATGGTTGCAGATAATGAGATGGGAGCTGATGCATACAATAAACTTAACAGTAAATGGCTTCAACACAATAAAAGAAGAGCTCCGATAGTAAGGTTGATGGCTCTCCAGAACAGATATGTTCTAGACCTTCTCAGAGCAACGGAAGGAGCAGTTTGCATCAAAATCGGGAGTTCCTGTTGCACGTTGCTGCCCGCAAATGATGGAGAGAATGGTATACTGACAGAAGCATTGACAAGATTGTCAAAAATGCACGCCAGAATTTAGGGGGAAGCAAAAGGGACAGGAAAAGAGCAGAGCTGGCTATCATATATATGGTCATTGATGCCAAAGTGGATGGCAGACGGATTAAAAGTGTTAATAAGAGCACTAATATTAGTACTAGTAGGACTGTGTGTGATTAAGATCTGTATTAAACAATCTCGCAGAATGAAATGAAAATGATAGGGATGAAAGTGTTAGTGGATATACACGCTGAAGAAGGGAAGGACAAGAAAGTGGAAGAAAGAAACAACCTGAGAGCAAAGATATAGGAATGCCCACTGTTCCCGACCAAGATGATAACATTCGACGATCCCTTTGACAACAACAAGCACTGGGTGAAATGGGTATGATGCAAACCAGAAGGAGACTGCAGTTACATGACATGGAGTTTCGATAACCATGCAAATTATTATGGACATATTGGATAAGTAACAAAGAAATGTCTGCCAAAAGTAAGGGTGACTAAGTATGGTGGTTTGGTCGACAAGTCGACCAGAGGGCGGTTAAAGAGAGGGTCCCTGGAATGCCCCTCTTCACTGCCATCAACATGACAGCCCGCAGAGTCAAGAACGCACAAATTAAGTCACTGTTTGGACCACCCCCAGGAGGGCCAGTGACATCAACATATGCAAACAGATATTCTCTTAGACAGCCATTCAAACCTTATCCATTCAACGTCTTTATGGATAAAGGTGCTGCTACGCTAATCATGGATCCAAATGCCGCGATGGATCCGATTGACGAAAACTGGAAAACCATTGTGATGAAATAACTAGAGACACACCCACATAGCAATGTTAGTCATTAAGTAAACTCGCAGCCATGCACGAAGTTACACGAACACACACAAACTCACCCGAAGGACATGCTTACACAGTTCTGTAGAGGACAGATATATATACATACTGTCAAAAGATTTTATTATGTTTCTCATTAGCCAAGTGCAGAAACGCTGAAAGCAAGACAAAAGAAGAAATGCAGAGCAAGCTTGCAGACGCTTATCGCAACTAGCCCTATGGAACTACAGGATCATGTAAGAGGCCTGGAACAACCGAATACTCCTAACCTATAGGAAACATAGCACAGTATAGATATATAGAAATCATAGTATAACTATAGTGAGGTTAAATGAGGCCACAAGCCACAGGATGAGAGAAGAAGAAAAGCAGAACTTGGCTGCACAGAACAGCAAGCCAGGGCTTGCAGCCAAGGTCAGAGATAAATAGCACATTCTGAAGCTAAGAACACGCAGCCATCAGCAGGAGAGCAGAATAAATCATCATAAATTGAAGACCAGAGAGCTCGATTTCATTGTCCTCAATCACGTGATGCGGCTGAGCCAGACAATGGTCATTCACCCACGGTAGGAAGACGAACGGTTCTCAGCAACACACACATGAAGTGAAACATGGGATCGTTAACTATGTTGCAATGCTGATGGCACTTACATTATGAACACATAGTCATTTGCATCACTTTGAGAAGGTGCACAGAGTGCTGAGAACAGAGCTAGGTCCCAGGCCCGGGGAGACCATCTCCAGTCTATCAGGAAACGGAAATCCAGGGGTGGATAGCAGAGGCCAAGGGCCAATGGTAATCCTGCAACCCTGCAACAATGTAATAGATAGTTTCTTGAGGAAGCGGCAGGCAAGCCATCTGACATGTGAGGACCAATAAAATAACATCTATAGGTGCCATGAATAGACACTACCACCCCAACTACTCAACCCTGTATTCCAATAGGTTGTTGGGGAAGAGCCCCATGTTGTGATGCAGAAATGAAACAAAATGGCCCGACACGAGCTTAGTCGCTGTGAGTCCAGGAGATTTTGAATGTCCTGTATGATCCCTGTCTGTTTGTGTAATAAACCACAGTTCTAACTTGCCCTTGGCTGAGTCCTCCATTTGTGCATTGAGGGGAGGGTTCGTTGGGCCCTGGGAGCTGGAATGGTTAGTTCGTAGTGTGACCCCCAGTCCCTCTGGTATACCTAAGCCAACAGACGAATAGAAGGAGCAAGGAACTAAAGAAGTAGGGGACCTTACAAGAAGCATCTGTGCTAAGAGAGTAGCCATGCACCAGGTTCCGAGTCCATGCAGCATTTGTTGGATAACTCGTTCAGGAACCAACATCCGGCAGTGGTCGAAGTGTAGAAATAAAAGTAGTGGAACTGTGGATTTTGTTGAAAGACATATGTGTGAAAACAATTGTGTTACATGAAACATGGTAGAGGGTATAGCTTGAGCAAAATAAAATGCCTTTCAGGTGTTACTCTGTTGGCCTTTGACTTACATATAATGAATAGAATTATATGGAAGACCATGTATGCATAGAAAATGGCTACAGAGAAATTATTATAATTTTTTTAAAACTTTTATTTATTGGCAGAAGGTCAGGACAGGTACAGTACACATTACGCAGAGAGAGACAGTAATCACCATTGGCATTCAGGCATTGCAACAAGAACAATTACAAGTAACACAGAATGGGGGGGTAGGACCATGGCATGGGGAGATCATGAAGTGTTCAGTTCCTGTGGAGAGCGCCAGTCCACCTCATCTCTGCTGTTTAGGTAGCTACAGAATTCAGTCCACACATTCTTGGGGCGGGATGGGGTGAGTAATGAGCCAATATACTCCTCTTCACATGTTTGTACCCAAGTAAGGGCCTTCAACCACATCTTTAGAGTCGGGGGAGATCGGCGGTTCCAGCATTGCAATATACATCTTTTGGCAACGATAGTGCTCACATTTAAGAATTTTGACATTTTTTTTCACCTTCCCCAGCCCAGATCCCAAACAACAAGGCCAATGGGTCAAGGTCCACCGGGGATCCAACTATCTCTGAGAGCGCCTTCGTCACATCCAGCCAAAACGTGCCTAGCGTGGCGCAGGACCAAAACATATGTATATGGTCCGCTTCTTCAGACGTACATTTTGGGCATGTGTGGGTCAGAGTGTGAGAATATTTCGCAATTTTGAGCGGTGTGTAATACAGTCTGTTGAGGATTTTGTATTGTATGCAGCGAAATCTAGCACTTAGAGAGACCTTGCGTGTATGTGCGCACATTTTGTTCCACATTTCATCAGTAATTTCCCTCCCCAGCTCCCCGGCCCAGGCTTTCCGTGGCTTGGGGGATACGTCCTCTAGTTTCCCCAGCTGCATTTTGTACAGGGAGGATATAATTCCCCTACTTCCCGCGGAGTTCGAGATGTACTGGAGCTCGGGGAGTCCGGGGGCTCATTTGGGTAGGAGGGCCACATTTTATGGACTGCCGCCCTTAGCCTAAAGTATTGTAGTAGCTCCAGCGGTGAGTTGGAATGTTCGGGCCGCCACGTTAGGGGAGTAATAAATTTACCGTCCGGATATAGGTCGGTGAGTGCACGGTAGCCCAAGTTTCCCCAATGACGGATGAACTGCTGATCGTGTGTGGGAGAGAGCCAAGGGAATTGCCATATGGGAAACCATTTGTAGCACGGGCGATGGTCCTGTTTTGAGTCGAGAATGATATTCCACGGTCTAATAGTGGTGGCAACAGGATCCGCCTGGGCATTCGCCTGGTATGTACGGTGTAACACTAGGGTCATGATATTATTCTCTTCACCAGCCAGTTTCTCCAATTTGACATGTGGGGGCGGGTTGATGTGTTCGTACCAGCGTGTGGCATGCCGGGCCTGTGCCGCAAACCAGTACAGTGTAAGGTCAGGGGCTGCAAACCCACCTTTTTCGTAGGCTAAGGTCATATGTTGCCATTTCTTGCGTACCGCCCCAGATTGCTATAGAAATTGGGCACACGCCGAGTGGAGCCTCTTGAAATAGTGCTTGCCGGGCCACACTGGGACGTATGCGAAAATATAGAGGAGTTTGAGAAACACGATAATTTTTATGAGGGATAGCCTGCTGCAAGGGACAGCGGAAGATTGCGCCATTTGAGCATTTTGGACTCAGTAAGCTGTGCCGTGGTCTCATAATTCTCTGCCAGTAGAGAGGTTTTGGTTAGTGATACTTGCACGCCAAGGTATCTGATACCACCTGGGGACCAGCGCAGGGGGAATTCACATGATGGCTGTTGGGTCGCCCCGGTCAGAGGGAATATTTCTGACTTAGAATAGTTGATGGTAAAGCCAGAGTATGTGCCAATTTTTGTTATGTCTCGGATGATTGGGTCCAGATATGTGGAAGGGTTTCTGACATATAGAAGCACATCATCAGCATATAGTGAGATGATTTCTGGTGCATCCTGTAGACGAATGCCCTTACTGGTGTGCTTATTTCGAACATGGTCCGCCATAGGCTCGATAGGGGAGAACGGACATCCCTGGCGGGTTCCTCTATGTAACGCGAAGGGAGAGGAGACATTGGAATTGACCAACACCCTGGCCATGGGTCCTGTATACAGGAGTTTTATGTAGGCGATCATATTAGGTCCAACATTCATTTTCTCCAACACGGCCCACAGGTACTGCCAGGAGACAATGTCAAACGCCTTCTGGGCGTCCAGTGTGACTGCTACTGCGTCCGCTTCTGGGTCTATTCTGGCCATCACATTGAATTTACGGCGGATATTAAGCGCCGTGGAGCGGCCGGGAACGAATCCGTTTTGGTCTGCATGGACTAGGTGGGGCGTGAATGGAAGGAACCTATTTGCTATTATTTTGTCAAATATCTTCATGTCAGTGTTAATAAGCAAAACAAAAGAGTTGAGGGCTGGAAGGTTTAGAATAAATCTTGACCTCTGGCATTGCTCTGGGCAAACCTCCAGATCATCGTTCTTCACCTGCCAAGCCATTACAAAAGGGGAAAGACCATATGAAAATCAGGCTTGGTCCCACCCCCAAAGGGGTAGTCCAGCCCGAACTGCTAGGTCACATCCCTTTTGCACGAGACCACAAGCATCCCCAGACATGTTTCAGCCTTGTTGGGCGTCATCAGTGAGGAGTAGCTTGGGTCTCTAGGCCCAGCAGACAAGGGACCCACGTCTGGGCATACACTTCCCACTCGGGGTGACAATAGCAAAATGGTCTTTCCCTTCTGTAATGGCTTGGCAGGCGAAGAACGGTGGTCTGGAGGGTTGCCCAGAGCGTTGGCAGTGGTTAAGATTAATTCTAAACCTTCCAGCCATCACCTCTTTGTTTTTGCTATGTCACCCCGAGTGGGACGGGTATGCCCAGACGTGGGTCCCGTGCCTGCTGGGCCTAGAGACCCAAGCTACTCCTCACTGATGAGCCCCAACAAGGGCGAAACATGTTTGGGGATGCTTGTGGTCTCGTGCAGAAGGGATGTGGCCTAGCAGTTCGGGCTGGACTGCACCTTTTGGGGTGGGGCAAAGCCTGATTTGCATATGGTCTTTCCCTTCTGTAATGGCTTGGCAGGCGAAGAACGGTGGTCTGGAGGGTTGCCCAGAGCGTTGCCAGTGTTTAAGATTCATTCTAAACCTTCCAGCCATCACCTCTTTGTCTTTGCTATGTCACCCCGAGTGGGACGGGTATGCCCAGACGTGGGTCCCGTGCCTACTGGGCCGAGAGACCCAAGCTACTCCTCACTGATGAGCCCCAACAAGGGCGAAACATGTTTGGGGATGCTTGTGGTCTTGTGCAGAAGGGATATGGCCTAGCAGTTCGGGCTGGACTGCCCCTTTTGGGGTGGGGCCAAGCTTGATTTGCATATGGTCTTTCCCTTCTGTAATGGCTTGGCAGGCGAAGAACAGTTGTCTGGAGGGTTGCCCTGAGCGTTGCCAGTGGTTAAGATTAATTCTAAACCTTCCAGCCATCCCATCTTTGTTTTTACTATGTCACCCCGAGTGGGTCGGGTATGCCCAGTCGTGGGTCCCGTGCCTGCAGGGCCTAGAGACCCAAGCTACTCCTCACTGATGAGCCCCAACAAGGGCGAAACATGTTTGGGGATGCTTGTGGTCTCGTGCAGAAGGGATGTGGCCTAGCAGTTCGGGCTGGACTGCCCCTTTTGGGGTGGGGCCAAGCCTGATTTGCATATGGTCTTTCCCTTCTGTAATGGCTTAGCAGGCAAAGAACGGTGGTCTGGAGGGTTGCCCAGAGCGTTGCCAGTGATTAAGATTAATTCTAAACCTTCCAGCCATCACCTCTTTGTTTTTGCTATGTCACCCAGAGTGGGACGGGTATGCCCAGACGTGGGTCCCGTGCCTGCTGGGCCTAGAGACCCAAGCTACTCCTCACTGATGAGCCCCAACAAGTGCGAAACATGTTTGGGGATGCTTGTGGTCTCGTGCAGAAGGGATGTGGCCTAGCAGTTCGGGCCGGACTGCCCCTTTTGGGGTGGGGCCAAGCCTGATTTGCATATGGTCTTTCCCTTCTGTAATGGTTTGGCAGGCGAAGAACGGTGGTCTGGAGGGTTGCCCAGAGCGTTGCCAGTGGTTAAGATTAATTCTAAACCTTCCAGCCATCACCTCTTTGTTTTTGCTATGTCACCCCGAGTGGGACGGGTATACCCAGACGTGGGTCCCGTGCCTGCTGGGCCTAGAGACCCAAGCTACTCCTCACTGATGAGCCCCAACAAGGGCGAAACATGTTTGGGGATGCTTGTGGTCTCGTGCAGAAGGGATGTGGCCTAGCAGTTCGGGCTGGACTGCCCTTTTGGGGTGGGGCCAAGCCTGATTTGCATATGGTCTTTCCCTTCGGTAATGCCTTGGCAGGCGAAGAACGGTGGTCTGGAGGGTTGCCCAGAGCGTTGCCAGTGGTTAAGATTAATTCTAAACCTTCCACCCATCACCTCTTTGTTTTTGCTATGTCACCCCGAGTGGGACGGGTATGCCCAGACGTGGGTCCCGTGCCTGCTGGGCCTAGAGACCCAAGCTACTCCTCACTGATGAGCCCCAACAAGGGCGAAACATGTTTGGGGATGCTTGTGGTCTCGTGCAGAAGGGATGTGGCCTAGCAGTTGGGCTGGACTGCCCCTTTTGGGGTGGGGCCAAGCCTGATTTGCATATGGTCTTTCCCTTCTGTAATGGCTTGGCAGGAGAAGAACGGTGGTCTGGAGGGTTGCCCAGAGCATTGCCAGTGGTTAAGATTAATTCTAATCCTTCCAGCCATCACCTCTTTGTTTTTGCTATGTCACCCCGAGTGGGACGGGTATGCCCAGACGTGGGTCCCGTGCCTGCTGGGCCTAGAGACCCAAGCTACTCCTCACTGATGAGCCCCAACAAGGGCGAAACATGTTTGGGGATGCTTGTGGTCTCGTGCAGAAGGGATGTGGCCTAGCAGTTCGGGCTAGACTGCCCCTTTTGGGGTGGGGCCAAGCCTGATTTGCATATGGTCTTTCCCTTCTATAATGGCTTGGCAGGCGAAGAACGGTGGTCTGGAGGGTTGCCCAGAGCGTTGCCAGTGATTAAGATTAATTCTAAACCTTCCAGCCATCACCTCTTTGTTTTTGCTATGTCACCCCGAGTGGGACGGGTATGCCCAGACGTGGGTCCTGTGCCTGCTGGGCCTAGAGACCCAAGCTACTCCTCACTGATGAGCCCCAACAAGGGCGAAACATGTTTGGGGATGCTTGTGGTCTCGTGCAGAAGGGATGTGGCCTAGCAGTTCGGGCTGGACTGCCCCTTTTGGGGTGGGGCCAAGCCTGATTTGCATATGGTCTTTCCCTTCTGTAATGGTTTGGCAGGCGAAGAACGGTGGTCTGGAGGGTTGCCCAGAGCGTTGCCAGTGGTTAAGATTAATTCTAAACCTTCCACCCATCACCTCTTTGTTTTTGCTATGTCACCCCGAGTGGGACGGGTATGCCCAGACGTGGGTCCCGTGCCTGCTGGGCCTAGAGACCCAAGCTACTCCTCACTGATGAGCCCCAACAAGGGCGAAACATGTTTGGGGATGCTTGTGGTCTCGTGCAGAAGGGATGTGGCCTAGCAGTTTGGGCTGGACTGCCCCTTTTGGGGTGGGGCCAAGCCTGATTTGCATATGGTCTTTCCCTTCTGTAATGGCTTGGCAGGCGAAGAACGGTGGTCTGGAGGGTTGCCCAGAGCATTGCCAGTGGTTAAGATTAATTCTAAACCTTCCAGCCATCACCTCTTTGTTTTTGCTATGTCACCCCGAGTGGGACGGGTATGCCCAGACGTGGGTCCTGTGCCTGCTGGGCCTAGAGACCCAAGCTACTCCTCACTGATGAGCCCCAACAAGGGCGAAACATGTTTGGGGATGCTTGTGGTCTCGTGCAGAAGGGATGTGGCCTAGCAGTTCGGGCTAGACTGCCCCTTTTGAGGTGGGGCCAAGCCTGATTTGCATATGGTCTTTCCCTTCTGTAATGGCTTGGCAGGCGAAGAACGGTGGTCTGGAGGGTTGCCCAGAGCGTTGCCAGTGGTTAAGATTAATTCTAAACCTTCCAGCCATCACCTCTTTGTTTTTACTATGTCACCCCGAGTGGGACGGGTATGCCCAGACGTGGGTCCCGTGCCTGCTGGGCCTAGAGACCCAAGCTACTCCTCACTGATGAGCCCCAACAAGGGCGAAACATGTTTGGGGATGCTTGTGGTCTCGTGCAGAAGGGATGTGGCCTAGCAGTTCGGGCTGGACTGCACCTTTTGGGGTGGGGCAAAACCTGATTTGCATATGGTCTTTCCCTTCTGTAATGGCTTGGCAGGCGAAGAACGGTGGTCTGGAGGGTTGCCCAGAGCGTTGCCAGTGTTTAAGATTAATTCTAAACCTTCCAGCCATCACCTCTTTGTTTTTGCTATGTCACCCCGAGTGGGACGGGTATGCCCAGATGTGGGTCCCGTGCCTGCTGGGCCTAGAGACCCAAGCTACTCCTCACTGATGAGCCCCAACAAGGGCGAAATATGTTTGGGGATGCTTGTGGTCTCGTGCAGAAGGGATGTGGCCTAGCAGTTCGGGCTGGACTGCCCCTTTTGGGGTGGGGCCAAGCCTGATTTGCATATGGTCTTTCCCTTCTGTAATGGCTTGGCAGGCGAAGAACAGTGGTCTGGAGGGTTGCCCAGAGCGTTGCCAGTGGTTAAGATTAAATCTAAACCTTCCAGCCATCCCCTCTTTGTTTTTACTATGTCACCCCGAGTGGGACGGGTATGCCCAGACGTGGGTCCCGTGCCTGCAGGGCCTAGAGACCCAAGCTACTCCTCACTGATGAGCCCCAACAAGGGCGAAACATGTTTGGGGATGCTTGTGGTCTCGTGCAGAAGGGATGTGGCCTAGCAGTTCGGGCTGGACTGCCCCTTTTGGGGTGGGGCCAAGCCTGATTTGCATATGGTCTTTCCCTTCTGTAATGGCTTAGCAGGCGAAGAACGGTGGTCTGGAGGGTTGCCCTGAGCGTTGCCAGTGATTAAGATTAATTCTAAACCTTCCAGCCATCACCTCTTTGTTTTTGCTATGTCACCCAGAGTGGGACGGGTATGCCCAGACGTGGGTCCCGTGCCTGCTGGGCCTAGAAACCCAAGCTACTCCTCGCTGATGAGCCCCAACGAGGGCGAAACATGTTTGGGAATGCTTGTGGTCTCGTGCAGAAGGGATGTGGCCTAGCAGTTCGGGCTGGACTGCCCCTTTTGGGGTGGGGCCAAGCCTGATTTGCATATGGTCTTTCCCTTCGGTAATGGCTTGGCAGGCGAAGAACGGTGGTCTGGAGGGTTGCCCAGAGCGTTGCCAGTGGTTAAGATTAATTCTAAACCTTCCAGCCATCACCTTTTGTTTTTGCTATGTCACCCCGAGTGGGACGGGTATGCCGAGACGTGGGTCCCGTGCCTGCTGGGCGTAGAGACCCAAGCTACTCCTCACTGATGAGCCCCAACAAGTGCGAAACATGTTTGGGGATGCTTGTGATCTCGTGCAGAAGGGATGTTGCCTAGCAGTTCGGGCCGGACTGCCCCTTTTGGGGTGGGGCCAAGCCTGATTTGCATATGGTCTTTCCCTTCTGTAATGGTTTGGCAGGCGAAGAACGGTGGTCTGGAGGGTTGCCCAGAGCGTTGCCAGTGGTTAAGATTAATTCTAAACCTTCCAGCCATCACCTCTTTGTTTTTGCTATGTCACCCCGAGTGGGACGGGTATGCCCAGACGTGGGTCCCGTGCCTGCTGGGCCTAGAGACCCAAGCTACTCCTCACTGATGAGCCCCAACAAGGGCGAAACATGTTTGGGGATGCTTTTGGTCTCGTGCAGAAGGGATGTGGCCTAGCAGTTTGGGCTGGACTGCTCTTTTGGGGTGGGGCCAAGCCTGATTTGCATATGGTCTTTCCCTTCTGTAATGGCTTGGCAGGCGAAGAACGGTGGTCTGGAGGGTTGCCCAGAGCGTTGCCAGTGGTTAAAATTAATTCTAAACCTTCCAGCCATCACCTCTTTGTTTTTGCAGTGTTAATAAGCGATAAGGGCCTGTAGGAACCGCATTAATCCGGGGACTTTTCTGGTTTGGGGAGGACGGTGATCAGGGCTTCTGTCAAGGAGGGAGGGAGGGTGGATGACCGTAGTGATTCAGCCCAGACCCCGTAGAGTACGGGAGCCAGAATAGCAACATGCTCCTGGTATAACTCAGATGTGAGCCCGTCTGGACCGGGGGCCTTGTTCTTGGGAACGTCTGAGATTACCTGGACTATCTCATCTAGGGTGATTGGGGCATCTAGTTGTTCCTTAGTGCTTTGGGAGATGAGGGTCATGGGGATGTTTTCAAATAGATCGTCCAGGTCTTGGGCAGTGTGCTCCAGCTAAGGGCCATATAGAGTGGCATAAAAGCTAGCAAAGATATCAATGATGGATTGGTCGGACCAGTGTCGTGAGCCTTGTTCATCGAGAATGCTATCTATCCTAGTTCTGCCCCTCTCCAACCGTACTAGTTTAGCCATGGTCCTCCCGGATCTGTCCCCCTCACCATATCTTTGAGCGGCTACAGGATGAGCATAGTACCACACCTCGCTCAGGGCGTGAAATTCAAATACCTCCAGTTCCGTTCTAATTTTTGCAAGGGTCGCCGGGGCTGGTGCAGAAGCATGCTCCTGTTCCAATGCTTTAAGCTTTGCTTCAGAATTATTTAGGGCTTGCCTAATGGACTTGAGGACCCCTGCCTCCCTTGAGATGCACATCCCCCTGATATATAGCTTAAATGCCTCCTCGGTGGTGTCTTGTGGATTGTTATTTTCAAAAAAGGCGTTTATATCAGACAGGATCTCAGCTTTAAAGACAATATCAGATAGCGCGTTAGATTTAAAGCGCCAAGGGGGTCGTGCAGAGAGGGTCGTACCCAGCTGAATCTGTAACAATACAGGAGAGTGATCTGAGAGTGTACGTGCTAGAATCTCAACACTCGTCACCTTACCCACCCGGCATCCCGACAATAGAAACATCAATTCTTGAGGAGCTATTGTGTACCGTTGAGTGGAAGGTGTAGTCTCTTTCCTGGGGGTGGAACGTTCTCCATATATTGTGTAGGTTTAGGGTATTCATGTATGTTAGAAGTTGTCTGGCGGCACGGGATGTGACCCTGCGTGAGGTAGTTGTTCTATCTAGGACATTGTCAAGTATAAGATTCATATCTCCCCCCCATATAATAGGAACTTCTACATATCTTGTCAGGATATCTGCTATTGCATCTATGAATTCGGGGGAATCAGTGTTGGGACCATATGAGTTGACTATCAAGCATTCCTCATTATCCAAAGTGCAGTGAAGGATCACATGCCTGCCGTCTGTGTCGATATGGGCTGTGTGGAGCGTGAATTTAACCAATTTGTGGATAAGAGTCAAGACTCCCCTGGACTGAGTGGAGTATTGAGTATAGAATCTGTTGGGGCCCCAGGTCTGCACCAGGTTAGATGATAGGAGTTTCCGGGCATGAGTTTCCTGCAAAAGGAGTACCTTAACCCCATGTCTCTGTGCACATGCAGTAATCCTACGGGACTTCGTGAAGTTAGTTAAACCCTGTACATTCCATGTTAAAATTTTAATAGCCATGGTGACACTTTATGGGACATCCCAGACAAGGGGACCATCTCTGACTGCAGTCAAGGATCTGTTTCTGATTACCATCATATGTGCTGTGGCCTGCCATGGAAGCAGACCAGTCCTCTCCCTCCTGCAAGTTTTAACGTAACATCCCCAAACTTTACCACCCCCCACCCTCACTGTCCGCTGTAAACTAGCAGTGTGATGATACCCACCCCTAGAGTGCCCATCTGCGTGCCGTCCCCAACTTGGCAACGCGCGGTGTGCACGACCCTTAGCAAAACTGCCAGTGCGCCACGACCAGACCAGCCGCTTCAGTTCGTTTGCCCAACTGGGGCTGAACCAAGAACAAAACCACAACATTGAAACTGCAATTGCAGTGGGGGCCGCCATTGCGGTGTACCCAATCGAGCAAGTGGTGTGGTGCGTAGGCGCCTAATAGGCAGCGACAATATTTCAAAGTATTGTGTTACAGTGAAAAATTATTGTAGGATAGTGTCTTCAAAAGAGAGGTGCAGTCATCGCCAGTGCGTTGGGAGTATAGCGACCTCAGTCATTGTTCATCACATCATTAGGAGGCGCCCCCAATGGGATTTGTGTTTCAATTAATTTGACTGCTTCATCAGGAACCGTGAATAAGTACAGTTTATTACGGAAGGAGAATTTCAGGCGTGCCGGGAATAGCATTGCATAATCGATGTTTCTGTCGCAGAGCATTTTCTTCACCACATTAAATTTTCTGCGCTCCGCCTGAACCCCCACGGAAAAGTCCAGGAAGATTCTCATGACTTGCGTCCATTCTGAGTTCGCCTTTCTCCCGTGCCAGTCTCAATATGTGGTCTCAATCCCGATAGCTGAGGATTTATTTCGCTATTATCGGCCTTGGGAAATCACCCAGCTTCGGGCGGGGAGCGAGAGAGCTGTGCGCTCACTCGATAGTGAAGAAAGGGGAGAGTGAAGGGTCACCTAGTAGATCCTTGAGGAGGGATTCAGCTGCCAGTTCCATACGGCCCTTCAGTGCGGACTCCGGAACCCCCACAATGCGAATATTATTCCTTCGGGACCTCGATTCAAGATCGTCACATTTGGCCTTGACACTCTTCATGTCGCGGACCAACCCTGACACTGTGTTTTGGAGTGTAAGTACGCTGTCTTCAGTTGCCCCGATTCTGGTTTCGGTCTCGTGATCCTGGTGCCATGTTGGTCTAGTTTCGACCTGAGCGAGGCCACATTAGCATTTATATCGTCGAACTTCTCATGGAAGGAGGCAAAGTTTTTGGCCATCGACTTCATCATTGTGATCAGGTCCGGTTCAGGGGGTTCTAGTGGGGTCTCATTGTCGGCGGCATTAGAGGAGGTGGTGCTCTGTTCCGCCCTGGGTGTTGGTTTTGGCGAATTTGTCCATAATCACAGCCTTGGGTGTCCCACGGGATTTGCTGTAGGAGGTGATATTGAGTACAAGAGTCAGATGGCGTGAGTGGAGGCTGCAGTCTGGACGGCCCGCACAGTAGCGCACCTCAAGCTAGGTCCTCCTGTTCTTGGCTAAGCGAGGGGTCCAGACGGGCGCTTCGGAGTTAGGAGCAGGGCACCGTATCAGCCATCTGGGGAGTAGCAGGCGTGTACACAGAACAAGGAAGGCCCAACAGACCAACAGAAGGAGCACTGGAGAGATGCAGATTGGGCCCTAGGCACGGGATTCGGGTTGACAGGGGCCCGTGAGGTGAGGCAGGTAGGCATGTTGATTCCCTATGGTTAGGGCGAGGTCATGCAGCTGAGACTGATCCTGTATTGAAGGAGGCCACTGTGTAGGTGCTAAGCGGGCCTGCGCTGGAGGGGGGGCGAGGTTCTCCTCCAGCCGCGTTATCGTTGGTCGTCTTCTGCTGCGCTATCCCTAGTGCATGGTGAGCCAGGGAGGCAGGGCTCAATGTTGCATAAGGCTGGTTAGAGTGGGAGCTGGGGGCCGTGGAGCCTAGCAATGCAGCGTTTGCGGGTGTACTTGGGCAGTCCCCCAGCTCCTTACCTCACGTTCCAGTGATCCGGCTAGAGTGAATGGAAGGCACCGCAGTGGTCGATGGGCTCCACAGACAAGGCGCGATTCAGGGCACTACCGGCCAGTTGTCCGCAGCACCGGGCGCGATCCGAAGCGCTGCCGGGGAGGAGGCCGCGGGCCACACCAACGAAGGTCCCCCCACCGCGCCTCCAGGTAGATCGTGCCGGCAGTCCTCCGTCACACAGGTGGACGCGGCACGGCAGTCAACAGCTGTCCGGGGAGCGGGAGAGGAGGGGGCGGGTACACCGCCAGGAACGCCGCAGGCAAGGTGAAGCAGCAGGGCCCAGGATCCCAGGTACAGCGCCACACGAGGAAGGCCCGGCACGGCCTCCCCAGCCCTGACGAAAGGGCCGTAAACAGGGACCCCGGTGTCCAAATTCCTTCGGGATTAGACGTGGGTGTAGCTCAAGAGCAGCGCTACACACCGCTGTAACTTCCAGCACAGGATACGGTATTACACCGCCAATGGTATCAGATAGGATACTGTTGGGCACGGAGGTCCACGCCTAGGCAGCCATTTTCTAGGCTGCTCAACAGCGCCCCCAGAGAAAATATTTTTATGCAAAATATACAGGGAAAGGTTTTTCATGCACAGTACATGCAGCACAGTGAGTAGCAGTGCAAGTGTTCATAAAAATCGTGTTTTTCATGCCCAACATACAGAGCAAGACTTTTCATGCACAAGATGTCCAGCAAGGTGAGCAGCAGTACAGGCTTCCCTTCCAGAGAGCAGGTGAGCTATGAAAAAGATAGTCGGGTCAAGATAAAAAAAACTACTGTGTGTAGAAGAGTTCAGCACGCTGCTCGCCTGTTCACTGATTCTTATTGCACTATCACATAACTGCCCCGGGCTTTGTATAAAAAACAAATGTGGTTTATTTTTAAAACAGAAGTATAGGAAACCAAAATGTATTTACTTTTTAAAGGAATCTGTGTAGCGTGTGTGGTCACTGCAGGAGAGTGATGCAAGAAAAGCTTTGTCTCTGCAGCACCACGCATTTTCCAGACTATGGCAGTAGCACATTTGTTTGAGGTTCAGTTTGACCTAGATCGGCCCACCACCAGCCCATCACACTGCTGCTGCTCCATGTCACATGTTTGGTGCTGCAGCAACTGCTGGCACGGGCTAGTAGAGATGGATGTTGAAGGGCACACATGGGTTGAGAAAGTATTATGCTTTAAAGTTGGAAAACACTTGTTGTGGTAGGTGTAGTGGTTCCAGCATTCCGGCAGTAGAGCAGCAATGAACGGTGGCAGCAGTGGCGTAGACATACTAGAAAATATCTGGGCCCATGCACTTGTTTTTTTACAAATGAATTATTTAGTGGAAACATGCACCTAGTTTGTGTGGGGCACACAGTGTCTGGGCCTCATTACAGGTCAGGCGGAATGGGTTAACGGGGTCCGCCAATGGATGCGGACCCGTTATTCCCATTCCGCCTGATTACGAGGTCCCCTCGCGGGAACCGGTAAGGCCGCCTGGTAAAACCAGGCGTCCTTACCGGGTCCCGCGAGGGCACCAGGGAGCTACCAACGGGCCAGTCGTAATCGGCCCATTGTTACCTCCTGCTCCCATTCCCATTGAGCCCTGTAGGGGCTCAATGGGAATGGGGAAGGTCCAGGCCCGGGTTCCCTGAGGGAGGAATTACCGGGCCCTCCGAACTCAGAATGTACCGGTAATTCCCCATTCAGCGAACCCGGACCCAGACCCGGATTTGGCGGCATGGCTACCGCCAAAGCTGTAATGAGGCCCAATATGAGGGGTTCACAAGCCTTGAAGTAGACAGCCCAAATCAGACCACATTTTTCGGATAAGCACAGGCTACAGAGTTAAATATTCATTTAATGGATTCAAATACGTTTAGTGCTGCTATCCTGAGAACACCTAGTGGATTTGGATGACTGGACTTTTTCACGATGGAATAAGCATCAGCTCATATTCACTACTACAGCGAATTTATGGAGGTTCAAGGTGCTTTTATTGGTGGCAACAGCTCCACTTTTGCCATTCATGCAGGCTAGACCTCGTCCTGAAGAAAGACCAAATCAGTCCGAAATGCATTGGCTTTTGGCTCAGCTGGAATGTTTAAAGAAACGTGGGCATTGTTTGACCACCACAATATGTTGTTTCAATTGATTTGAACTTCTCTTTTCTCATTATATTTTACCAACAAATATCTATATAACAATTTCGAACTGTGACAGCTTTGCATAAACGATAGTGGATCCCCCATCTAGGGCGTGGTCCACTTTGTTGTTTTCCCAGGGTTTTGCACAGAGTACTGTTGAGGGATTTAAAGCCCCCGACCCCCACCCACACTATCAAAATATGTTCTCTAAAGTTCATAGCATTGTTACTAACCAGTGGTGCCCACCCTTATCCCACCAGTGAACATGTGACTGCCATTACAACACACCGACCATCTTCAATGGCAACAAGTGGGGCATGAACTTGGTAATGTAGATGGGCCCACCGCAGTGACATTAACATCTGTAAATGCCCACACAGCACTGCTGAGTGGACATTTACAGATTTTAGGCGGGCATTGCCCTCTCAGACCTTAACCTTGTCTACGCTTCTGCATCCCAGCCCTACGGATTATCCCACTAGTGGTAGCATATGAAATGACATTTAACATGCCACTAAAACTTGCCCCCATTTACTGCTTGTGAGTACATTGTTGGGTCGATTTGGTGCCCCCTGACCCCCAACACACTCCTTGATCATGCCTCTACGCCACACCCAGTCTTAGAAACAACTAATGGATGTCTTGACAATACCTTACATTATTATTGCGGCGGGCTGCCATATCCACGTCAGGCGCCGCTGCAATAATAATGTAGTCAAGCTAGCAGCAAGGGATCATGATGTGACTGCTCGCCTTGCCTCGCGGGCAGCGGCCACATCCTGGGATGCGGTGGCTCCGGGCACACGCCACGGCCCAACGCCACAGTCAGTGACACAGTCACACTGCAGTCAAAGGGGGGGGCGTCTCTCTTACTTTTCAAGGCTATGATGCATCAGCATCATACGTTACATTATTATTGCTGCAGGCCTCCATATCTACGGCGGCCGCCACAATAATAATGTAGGCAAGCTGGCAGCAAGGGATCATGATGCGACTGCTCGCATTGCCTCGCGGGCTGTGGCCACATCCTGGCCTGTGGGCTGCAGTGGCCGTGGGTACACGCCATGGCCCAATGTGACAGTCAGTGACGCAGTCACACTGTGGTCAAAGGGGGGGCGGCTCTCTTACTTTTGATGGCCATGATGCATCAGACAAACTTACATTATTATTGCGGCGGGCCGCCATATCCACGGTGGCGGCCGCAATAATAATCTAATTATGCCGAGTGCCGACATGCACCAGAACGCGGTCCGGGACTCCATCCAGACAGAAGAAAGTTACATAAGATTAAACTTACCGTGCGTTGACGTTATTAGTACCTCGAGTGTGTGCCGCACTGCCGCAGTGAGCAAGCAGTGCCTGGCTGGCCAGGCCTGCCTGCCCCTGAGGAATTAATTAAGCAAGCAACTCGTAGGCCACACACACTGGAACTTCACTTAAGCAGCTAGGCCACAGTGCACACACGGGGCCACATGTGCAGGGGAGGCTCTCTCATGAGTCGACTGCCAGCCACGCCTTAACAAGTGAAGTGAAGGTGGCGCCGCTGCCTGCACCCACCCCCAACCCCACGTCACCATGTCATTTCACTGGCTCATGAGAACAGCCAATGAAAACTTGTACATTCTGCGTTACTATACAGAATGTATCAAATACTGCATAGTAACAACAGAAGGTTGGTTTTCATTGGCTGTTCGTTGCTGTGCTCTACTCCCAGGATCAGCAAGGCCCTGCAAGCAGAGCAGCAGACTCTTTGAATGATTTCTCATGTAAACTAAAGTTTGAACAAAGAAAGAAAGAAAGCAATTACACGTGTGCCAGCTGGCCTAATGAGTTCCGGTGCCCAAAAAAAGAGTGTCAGTGTTGGCCACCACCAAACACCGGCACAAATTAAGCACTGTCGCCAAGCCTGGTTATGGTCCTAAGCTCCCCTAGTTGACTTTGCTCTTATTCAGAACTTTGTATTTCTGTTTTTTCTGCAGACACTGTGCTGATGTTGTTTTTCCATTTGGTGTTAAACGTTCATTTTTTATATATTGTTGTATTTTATGTTTCTGCTTTTCCATTTGTATTTTTTGTACAGCTCTCTGATGCACCTTTCTGATAAGTTCACACTAAATAATGATTGTAAATAACACAAACACTCCATGCACTAGTCCCAGGCAGGCATTCTTCTGCTTCCTGTAGCGTAGGGCTTCTCTGCAGATGGCATGGCAGCCTCCTATCCAGACTTAAAGAGAGTGGGCCCAATTCCCAAAGATGTCTGTGAGCAGGAACACCGTAGATTGGCTCATGCTACCTTGCACCCTAAAACTGGAGCAAACGTGGTGCTTCCTGGAGCATCTCTGACCTGCTTATGTGAAAATTCGATTCAGCAAGATTTGCCCAGTTCCTCCGTGATATTCTCCAGCCCTGAACTGCGTTTGATCCTCTCATTTTGTACTGATTGGTTCAGGCTGAGACAGATGGTCTTGAGAACGGGAGGAGTCTTCCATGGTCCTAATGGGAATGTATTTTTAAAAAACGAATTCGGAAAGTGTGGTTGCCACTGTCCAGGGCATGACTTCTCTCTCATTTTGCAAATGTTGTGACGAGGAGGTGTGTGATTTGCGGTGATGTAAATTGCAGGTTATTAATCCAATCTTTAGGTCACGTGCACAATTAACAAATGTGCCTTTCACAGACAAAACACTTTAAACACATGTCAACCGAGTCTCCTCAGTCATAACATTCCTCCCAGCTATAGTTTCTTCAGACCTTCTAACACAACCCTGTAACCAAAGCAAATAAAGTCGCTATGGTTTCAAAGATCAGCCTTGCCTGTGTCTAACCTGGGCACTATTGATGCTCCTCCTTGTATTGTTGTGAACTGTTCAGATCAGAACGAGGCATTATTTTTGCGGAGGGCGGGGGAGAGGCTCTGAAAATACAGCAGGCACATCCCATGCCTGCCATACATACACCTTGGCAGGGGTGTTGCCTACGACGGTAGGAGTAAAACAAGATTCCCCCTATGACATGTGTAAAGACTAGAAGGCGTATCTGTACCATTGCCCTCTATATGGTAGGGTAAAGGCACAGAACACCCCAGCCGAGGCTCTTAATGGGTAGCAATGGATGAGCAATCAAGGCTTGCAGGAGGTAATGCAGGCTGGTTCTTAAAGAACAGTGAATTCCCCAATCACCACAAAAGAATGCCCACACACTATGTTAGGTGATAACACAGCTTCTTTATATAAAATAAGGTTTAGTAACATATATAGATTAAAATAATAACACTCTGTACTTTGGCAATACTTATTCAAAGAATGGCAAATATATACACTAGTCTATGTGGTACCACACAATACTTAAATTCTGTAAAAAATGCACTAATTGCAGACAGTTTTAAATAGGCATGTGAATTCTTAAATGACGTCTAACCGTTTAGAATAGGGAAGAAAGGCAGGTTAGTTATGAACAGTGCCAGGATGCTGTCTTTAGACTAGATAAGTAATTCTAAATGAGCATCCCCCCACATGGACAACCTGTAATGGAAAAGTGAGGAAGTAACGTATCTTGTCTTTTACAGCCCAACAATATTTAATAACCTTATACTTTCTTTTAAAATGTTCCACCATCCCAAAGTACCTGATAGGCCACAGGAGAACAGGATCCAAGACAAATCTGGGACCCCTTAACTAATCCTGAGGTTGAAAGATGATCTTCCTTGTCACAGTATCTCTGGTGCTTTGGCAGGTGAAGTGGCAGAGTTTCTTCGTTTCACTCGATGATTTCCTCCGAGGATAGACCCGTCCCCTTGGAAGAAGGGGCCACTGGGATGCTGAGTCCAAAAAGAAAAATGTAACCAAAGTCTTTCTGAAGTGCAGCAGTTTGGCTCTTCGCAGTGCTCTCCTTCGGTCAACGATTTCTCCAAAAGCAGAAGTCCTGGGAAGGTAACATTTGCTGCGGTCTCCTTAAAGGCTTAACAGATGAGAGTAAGACCCCTGGGACCATTCAATGACCTCTCAACGGCTTCTGGTGACTGCAACCTGACCACTGGAGTGAGCCGTGGACCCTCACCAAGTCTGGACCCTTGGGATGCCTTCGTTAGCAGCCACCGGCGGACCTTACACTGCACCCAGCGGCTCTGGAATCTCTCTGGTGGGAAAAGTGGTCAATGGTAATGGAAAGGATGTCCTTTGAAAAATATTCTTAGGCAGTTGGGAACTTTTGCACCTACAGGTGTCTAGCAGCACAATGCCAGGGTACCCCCTCTTCTGGGCGGTAGACAGTAACTGCTTCCAGCGGTCATGAGATGCACCTCTGGACCCTTGGTGACACCAATGGACTTCTTTGACTCGAGATGTCCTGGCACTCCTCTTCAGGACTCATGAAGACCCCTTTGCTGTATGGCAGGCACACAGGACTGGCTTCGAGGGAACTTTGGATGAAGAGTAGCAGGTTGCACGATGGCCCTTTGTAGCTCAGGGAAAGGTCTCCTTTGCAGGTAATCTCTGGATCAGTCCTTGGAAGAACACAGCAGCTTTTGGATTACACAAAGAAAATGCAGCAGCAGACTTTTCCTCCAGCTGGGCTTTAAGGAATCGCTTCTTCTTGATTAAGCTACGATTTCAGCTTCTGAACCAATTGGTAAGTGAGAGGCCCCAGATATACACATCTGTTCCTCATTCACTCTGGCTGAGCCATGCTCAGTCAACCAATCACACACTCTACACTGAATTCATAACAGTTTCAGTCAGGGCAGTCTCAGGCATTGTGCCACACACTCCACACCCTGGCACCCATTACACAAAATGCAATTTCACTTCAGACTCCATTCACAAAGGTCGCACTCCTAGTGTATACCCTTCAACACACAACACCTGTTAAGGCTCCAGTCTGTCTGACAGGAGGCATCCCCAGAGCCATATATGGTATTTCCACTCAACAGCCAGTTAGGTGGAAGAGACAGAGTCAGGGCTTCCCAGGACTTTGGGAAACAAGGTAAACGGCAATGGAAACTAAGAGGCCACAGGGGACATCATGCCTTCTATCAGGAATCCATTGATTCCTATGGCAGGGCCTGGGTGTCCCGAAAATAGAGGGGAACTCAGAGCCACTGCCAAGTCAGCATGTAGCTGTTAGCAGCACATCCCCAGCTCTGTGGGCAACACACAGGTGCCCAGAAACACACATAAGGTGTACATGGGTGTACGCCCACCCATGGGTGCCAAAAGGGTATCACCAGAAGTGCTGCACTGCCAGAGGTCCAGGCTGGACCTCAGTGACATAAAACATAGAGACAACACACACAGAGAAGTGGTAGGACAAGGACTAGGAGGCCCTGTTCCTCCATAAGGCATTTCCAGCATCACAACATGACGTCTCCAGTGGAGTGGGAATCTGTGGACGTTGATGCTGCCAGCAGCATTGGGGTGAGATCATTGATGTGTGATATGCACTTGGGGGATGTCGTGCAGCGATTTGTCTGTACAACCAAATAGATAAGAAGCATTTAGGTGATCAGGGCAATGGGCAAGCGTTCCTACAAATCAGAGAGGGAGAGACATACTCAGAGATTCCCTTGCTCCCATTCCACGTCTCCCATCTCTCTTAACAGATGTAGCAGCAATTCTTGAAGTCTTGTCTCATTAGTATGTGGGTTCTGATTCTGCTAGGAGTACTCAAGACTTCCCTTTCCTTTCATCAGTTGCAATTGGGAATTGCAGTCTTTCGGTACATGGCTAAACAGCTTGTGGCCACCCATACCGAAGCACCTCTTAGTGATTCTTGACCAGCAGCACTTTCTCCCGATGCACCATACAAATGTACCGTCCCAGTGCCAGTGTGCTTTGGTACCTCTACTTTGATGAACCACAGTCACTATGCATAAACTCATGTCATGCATTCACAGTCTGTGCAACTCCATCTGCACATTTGCTTTATGTCCTTGCTGGTTGTTAGCATCACACAGTTCATCTCAAGTATTCTGACTAGTTGGATTTCAGAGCAGGGAGAGCAAATCCTCTTGTTTCTGTTTACAACTCTTAACTGCTAAATAAACTCCAATTTAACAAGCCTGTATTTGTCAAATAAATCAATCTGTATATCTGTGTCATCACTGTCCCTCAGTTTCATTCCCTCATGTTTGCAGCCCCTAGCTTGCTTGCACACATTGGTCCTTCTTTCTCATCCATGGGTATGTTTTATCTAAATAAAAACTCTATAGGTAATCTTAACAATCCACCCTTAATTCTTGAAAGCCATGCTTATCAGGGTGTGTGCTCCCTCTCATTACTCTCTCATTACTATTACTTCCCCCCATTCTGAATACAAATGTTTGTGTCAGTGCATGCGCTTTTCATGGTGCTACGGCAAAAGGTGCTAGCAATTTATTAAATCTACTGTACTCATGTAAAAGCGTGCTGTGCCTGATCTGGCATCACTTACTATTGCATTAACCTTCTCTATTGTGCAATTTACATTTGCCATTATCAGACTTTCACCGTCTCCAGGCTATTCAGAATGGGGCAGTAAGAGTTGTTAAATGTCTCACGAAAAGAGATCATGTGACGGAAGCAAGAAGAAGTCTCCATTGACTGCCCATTCAAGCCAGAGTCTCCTTTAGGCTGCTTCTCATCACCCACAAATGTGTGCAGGGACAAATGCCCATGAAATTGAAAGTAGTCATCATTCTAATGCAAAGCACAAGACCTCTTAGGTCAGATGACTCTAATCTTCTTAACATCCTGTGATGTAAAAGAAGTCCAGGGATGCTGCTTTTGCATCGGGGGCTCCCCAGGCATGGAACACTTTAATGCCTTCATTGAGTATTATTGCATCTACAGAGGTCTTCAAGGAAAAGTTGAAAACAGTCCTCTTCTGCTAATCTCATTTTTCTCCATAACTGTTATGACGACCCACAGAGCCCATATTCTGGCCTGTCACTGGGCTAGCATCTGCAGCCCGCTTTGTTTCTTGTGTTTGTATGTTGAGCGCCCTTAAGCCTTTGGGTATATAAGTTCCGAAACATAAACATAAAACATATAATTACACTTCCATTCTTGGTGCATGCCTGGCACCATGTGTGATCCTGGGCATAATATTTCAATGATTATGTGCTGTGCAGTGGGGAGTGTGCTGTCCCCCCTCTTTCTGTCCTTAGTTACACTTCTGACCAGTGTCCTCACAGTCTGGTTATTTGTATGATATGACAAGGCATTTGTAATGCACCTATACACAAGTGTTTCAAGGCACAACGAGGCAAGGAAGGGGAAACAGAGGTTGGACAGAGACAACGATCTTAATAGGCCAAGTGACATTGAGATTGCGCAAGTGGAGGGGAGGAAGTGCCATGGGAAAGGGGAGCGGGCAGTGCTGTACATGGGATCAAAAAAATAATAAGAAGTGCGGCCAGCATGTGGCAGGAGCAAGGGTATGTGCAGCTAGCAGGTGTCCAAATGCGCAGGTAGGGGTACTGTAGGGTTACAGATACAGACCCAAGTGCAAGGGTTGCCAGGAGGCAGCGCGGTTGTGCAACTGGGCGGGTAGGGACCTGGGCCCAAAATCAGAGGGTAGCCAGGTGACCAGTACAGTAACAGACAGGAAATCAGCAGAGCAGAGGAAGAGAGAAGGCAGAAGCAAAGAGGAGATGTTTTTTGTTCGTTCAAAATTCATTAGTTGTTTTCTCATTCGATATAATCACATGTAACCGTTTGGTGCTTTATGCCGGTGATATTGAATGGCAGAATGCACAGATGGCCAATATCGGTAAACAGAGGACATACTCAATGTGCTGTCCGGACCATTAGGGTATCAGATAGGGACGAGCATGTTACTGTCTAGGACTATTGACCTACGCACCCAACCATGCTCAGCGACACCCATAATTGTTGTGTGGAGATCCACATGCAACCCAAACACCAAACTGCTGAAAGAATGGTCAAAGTCAGGCAGAACCGGAACATGAAATGTGGTCCAAGTGCTGTGACAATATCTGGCTGAGTTCACTGAACTTGTCGCCAGAGCTTGTCAGACTACAATCATGACCAGAGTAGGCTGGACTCGCGAGAGAAGAAACGAAGATATGATGTGATAATGCAGTAAAATCTGAACGTTCTGGCAAGAGGTGACTAGGGGGATTGTAAAGGTCTTAGGCAGTGACATTGACATCTTAGTCCCCATGTTAGTCCTTTACTGTGGTGCACAAATGCATTGAAAGAATATGATTTTTGCATTTGAGGAATTTTTTCCTGGTGTAAGGTGCAAAGTTTCTGTAATATCGCTTGTATTCTGGGTGATGACGTGATTTTAAATTAACTAAACTATCCACAAAATAAATAGGTGTTTAGTGCAGCAATGTTAACCTCAAAGAAAATCTAGAGTATGGAAGACCCAGGTCCCACCTACTAAATAGGAACGGTTCACCGATTTGCCCTCAATGTCAACACTTCAGTCACGTTAGGTGGATCATCATTCTCAGCCTTGGCCCCCACGCTGTGGAACGGACTCCCAACCCACATCCGACTCACCAAGGACCTCATGTCTTTCCGCAAATTACTGAAAACAAGGCTCTTCCCCTAAAACCGACCCCTAACTCAAACTGGATAACTGCCACTTAATAACATTAGCCCAAACTTCTAGATCATAAATAACAATAACAATAATTAACAATCCAGCATCAAGGTCCAAACGAGAAATCGAAAACTAACAACCTCTAATGTAAACTAAAAAGGACAAACAGAATAGAATGAGTAAAATGGATCAAAGAAGTGAAGTGAACAAAAAAGAATAAATTGTATGAAAGCAGTAAAGTGGTTGAATTTAATGAAATGGATGAAATAAATGTAAGGACAAGAGGAACAAAATGGACGAGAGGAATAAAATGGAGAGGATGGAAAAGATGAATACATGATACGGATGAGCGCACAAAGTGCACGGAATAGGTAGAGTGCATGGAACGGATAGATGGCATGGAATGTTGGAGGTATTAGTTCCATGGTATAAATGGAACTATTAGAATGGACGATTCAAGTGCATGAGACGGGTGTAGTGCATGGGACAGATGGAGTACCTGGGACGGATCGAGTGCATGCAACAAGTGACAGAGGTTGAACCGATAATGCAGGATGAATGGATGAAGTGAGTGGAGCAGACGCAATCGGTGGAAAGGATGAATGTCGGTGGAGCGGATGAATGTGGGTGGAGCAGATGAATGTCAGTGGAACGGATGAATGTCAGTGGAGCGGATGAATGTGGGTGGAGCAGATGAATGTCAGTGGAACGGATGAATGTCAGTGGAGCGGATGAGAATGTAGAGTGGATGAGAGCGTAGTATGAAGGAGAGCGTGGAACAGATGAGAGCGTGGAGTGGATGTAGGGTCTGGTGCGGCTGTAGGGTGTGGAGTGGATGATATTGTGGAGCGATGTAGGATGTTGAGCAGATGTAGGGTGTGGGGGTGTTGAGCAGATGTAGGGTGCTGAGAGGATGTAGAATGTGGAGCAGATGTAGGGTGTGTAGCCGATGTAGGGTGTCTAGCGGGTATAGAGTGTGGAGCGGGTGTGGAGTGGGTGCAGAGTGTGGAGCGGGTATATGCAGTGGAACGGGTGATGTATGTGAACAGAACGGGTGATGTATGTGGACGGAACGGGTGAAGTGGGTGGAAGGAACGGGTGAAGTGGGTGGAAGGAACGCGTCAAGTGGGTGGAAGGAATGTGTGATGTATGAGGAAGGAACCGGTGAAGTATGTAGATGTAACGGGTCAAGTGGGTAGAAGGAACGGGTGAAGTATGTGGAAGGTACGGGTGAAGTATGTGGAAGGAACGGGTGAAGTGGATGGATCAAGTGAAGTATCGAAGTATGTGGTTGGAACAGACGATGTACGGGATTCGTACGGATGAAGCATGTAGATGGAACGGATGAACTGGGTGGAATGGATGAACTGGGCAGAATGGATGAACTGGGTGCAACGGGTGAAGTGGGTGGAAGGGATGGAGTATGTGGATGGAAAGGATGAAATATGTGGATGGTAAAAATGGAAATATTAGAATAGACGATTCAAGTGCATGAGACGGGTGTAGTTCATGGGACAGATGGAGTACATGGGACGGATCGAGTGCATGCGACAAGTGACATAGGCTGAACCGATAATGCAGGATGAATGGATGAAGTGAGTGGAGCAGACGAAATCAGTGGAACGGATGAATGTCGGTGGAGCGGATGAATGTGGGTGGTTTGGATGAATGTCAGTGGAACGGATGAATGTCGGTGGAGCGGATGAGAACATAGAGCGGATGAGAGTGTAGGATGAATGAGAGCGTGGAACCGATGAGAGCATGGAGCGGATGTAGGGTCTGGTGCGGCTGTAGGGTATGGAGTGGATGATAGCGTGGAGCGGATGTAGGATGTTGAGCCGATATAGGGTTTGGGGGTGTTGAGCAGATGTAGGGTGTTGAGAGGATGTAGGATGTGGAGCGGATGTAGGGTGTGGAGCGGATGAAGGGTGTGTAGCGGACGTAGGGTGTGTAGCGGATGCAGGGTGTGTAGCGGGTGTGGAGCGGGTGCAGAGTGTGGGGCGGGTGCAGAGTGTGGAGTGGGTTTATAGAGTGGAACGGGTGATGTATGTGGTCGGAACGGGTGATGTATGAGGAAGGAACCGGTGAAGTATGTAGATGTAATGGAGGAAGTGGGTAGAAGGAACGGGTGAAGTATGTGGAAGGAATGGGTGAAGTATGTGGAAGGAACGGGTGATGTATGTGGAAGGAACGGGTGAAGTGGATGGATCAAGTGAAGTATCGAAGTATGTGGTTGGAACAGATGGATGAACTGGGTAGAATGGATGAACTGAGCGGAATGGATGAACTGGGTGGAACGGGTGAAGTGGATGGAACGGATGAAGTATGTGGATGGAAAGGATGAAATATGTGGATGGATCAGGCGAAGTGGGTGGATGGAATCGGGGAAGTGGGTGAATGGAACAGGGGAAGTATGTGGAATGAACGAGAGAAGTAGGTAGATGGAACGGAGAAAGTGGGTGGATGAAACTGGTGAAGTGGGTGCATAGAACGGGTGAAGTATATGGAAGGAATGGGTGAAGCAGGTGGATGGAACGGGTGAAGTAGGTGGATGGAACAGGTGAATTATGTTGATGGAACGTGTGAAGTATGTGGATGGAACGGGTGAAGTATGTGGATGGAACGGGTGTAGTATATGGATGGAACGGCTGAAGTATGTGGATGGAACGGCTGAAGCATGTGGATGGAACGGCTGAAGCATGTGGATGGAATGGGTGAAGTAAGTGGATAGAACGGGTGAAGTATGTGGATGGAACGCGTGAAGTATGTGGATGTAACGGGTGAAGTATATGGATGGAACGGCTGAAGTATATGGATGGAACGGGTGAAATGAGTGACATGGATGAAATAGGTGGATGAACGGATGAAGTATGTGGATGGAACGGGTGAAGTGGGTGGAACGAGTGAAGTGGGTGGAACCAGCGAAATGGGTGGAACGGGTGAAGTGCAACCGGTGAAGTGGATGGAACGGGTGAAGTGGATGGAACGGGTGAAGTGCAACCGGTGAAGTGGGTGGAACTGGTGAAGAGGGTGGAAATGGTGAAGTGGGTGGAACGGGTGAAGTGGGTGAACGGAAGAAGTGTGTGGATGAAATGGGTGAAGTGGGTGGAACGGATGACGTATGTGGATGGAACATATGAAACAGGGTGTATGGAATGGGTCAAGTACGTGGATGGATTACACATGAAGAATGGATAACGTGGATAGAACGAATGAAATGGGCAGACCGGATGATGAAGGGATAACATGCATAGATGGGATGAAGTGCATTGATCAGAAGGAATTCATAGAACTGATCGAACTGATAGTGTACATAGAAGTGAGCAAGTACATGCAACGGATGGAATGCACGGAACAGAGAGAGGGCACGGAATGGACACTGTACAAAATGATTAGAGTGCATGGAACGGTCTGAAGTGAATAGAACGGTCGGAGTGCATAATACGATCGAAGTGCATAAATGGTTGGAGTGCATAGAATGGTTGGAGTGCATAGAATAGTTGGAGTGCATAGAATGGTTGGAATGCATAAATGGTTATAATGCATAAAACAGAGTGCGTGGAACGCTGTAGAGTGCATGGAACGGTTTGGAGTGCATGGAACGGCTTGGATTGCATGGAACGGCTTGGATTGCATGGAACGGCTTGGAGTGCATGGAACGGCTTGGAGTGCATAGAACGGTTTGGAGTGCATAGAACGGTCAGAATGCATGGAACGGGCAGAGTGCATGGAACAGTTGGAGTGCATAGAACTATTGGAGTGTGCTTGATCTCAACCATCTAAGGTAAACCACCATATCACACCTCCACACTTACTCTCTTCTTTACACTACCACTCAACTAGAACACAGCGATACTATGGCACCATTCAGTACAGCTGTTCTCATACCATCACTTGCCTCATACTCCCCAACATCCTAACTAAACACCGCCGGTTACACACCCTCCAGCCTAGGTGGTCTAACACAGCCAGAATCGGTCTGGATAACAACCTGCCAGAACGAACACATACTCCTGATCTCCCACCCACCACACCTACTGCTAAGAATCAGCTATCACATGAAAACCACTACTGCTGCACACATATCCGGTGCTCACATGGACCTTATGACTCTCTCTCTCCCTCTCTACTGACTTGAACTTTGGTTCCCGAGGGCATTCAACTTACCAGTGCCTTGAGATCATACCAATGGTACATAAGGTGCTATATAAATGCAAAGTAACATAACATAACATAACAGGAAGGTCTTGAGGTGCTTCCAGAATGAGAGATTGTTCTCCTCGAGTTTAGGAGAGGTAGGGAGGCTGTTCCAGAGGGATGCCCCAGCCAAAGAAAGAGATCTACCACCAACTCGTTGCTTGGAGAAGCGATTGAACTCAAAGGAGTTGGAGGTGGAGGAGCGAAGAGCTTGAGTATGAAAGAATTTACAAAGAGAGAGTTGGAGGTATTGAGGACCCATCCCCCTGAAGGCCTTGTGGACAATGCAGAGGGTCTTGGACTTAATCCTTGCAGCCACTGGGAGCCAATGCAAAGATACCAGTGCTGGAGGGATAGGATCCCTGGGCTTGAGGCCAAGGACAAGTCTCGCAGTCCTGTCCTGGATGAGTTGCAGAGGGCGGAGAGTAGAAGCAGGCATGTTTAGAAAGAGGCTGTTGCATTAGTCCAGCCTAGAGAGAACCAGAGCTCTAGATACAGTGAGTCTCTGGGGGAAGGAGAGGAAAGGAAGAATACTTCTGAGGAAGTGCGGTTGAGAGTTAGACTTCATGGAGACGTCAGAGATGTGAGGAGAGAAGGAGAGTGTGGAGTCAAAGATGACCCGAGGTTCTTAGCCTCACATGTGGGAGCAAGAAGAGGGTCAAAGGAGGCCAGTCAGAGAGTGACAGGAAAGGAGGGTGCAGGTGTGCTGAAGAGGAGAATCTCCATCTTACTGGTATTAAGGGAGAGATTGTTGGCGGCACACCACTCCTGGATAGCAGACAGACAGACAGAGATGAGAGAAGGAGAAGAGGTGGCAGAGGGGAGCCTGAAACCGAGCTGAGTGTCATCCACATAGCACTGAAAGTTGGAGCAGAGAGCAGCAATGCGGTGAGTGAGAGGTGCCAGGTACTGGTTGAACAGCCAGGGAGAGAGGTTGGGACCCCTGGGGAACACCACAGGTAGAGAGTGAGATAGAGGAAAGGAAAGACCCAAGTTGGACTTGGGAGGGTCGATCAGAGAGGAATGAGGTTAGCCAGGCCAGGGCCTGATCGGTGACACCCAGGTCATCATGGAGAGGACTGAGCAGGATGGCATGGTTGACCGTGTCAAAGGCAGAAGAGAGATCGAGTAAGATGAGGACAGAGGGGAGATTAGAATCAAGGTTAAAGAGGAGGTCTTCACGAATGTTCAGGAAAGCACTTTCCATGCTTCTGGCTGCTCTGAAGCTAGACTGATGGTCATGGAGACAACCTACAGATTCAGTGTGAATATTAAACTGGGAGATGGCCAGCTTTTCCAGGATTTTGCCCAGGAAAGGAGTGATGGAGATCGGGTGATAGTTACCCAGGCAGGAGGGGTCGGCTGAGGGTTTCTTGAGAAGAGGGTACACAAAAGAGTGCTTAATGGGAAAGGGAATGCTCCAGTGGCAAAGGAGTGGTTGCAGAAGTCAGCCAGGGCAGGATCGAGGATGTCAATGTGGTCCTTGATGTTTTTGGAAGAACAGGGACGAACCTGTTTTGACGAGACTGTCATAGATCGGACATGTCTAGAAACTGCATCGGGGGGAACAGAGAAAAGGATGAGAAAGAGGGAGGAGAGGTGGCCACGGGGGGGGGGGTGAGGTAGAGGCGAGAGTAGAGGGAGGAGGAGGAGAGGACGAGAGGGTGGACAGGATGTCCTTGGTTTTAAAGATGAAATGAGAAGCCATGGCCGTGCAGAGGACCTGGGAGGGGAAAGGAGAAGTAGAGACTGCAGCAGGATTGGCCAGCTCCTTGCAGATTTTAAAGAGTTTTGCCGAGATGCTGCAGAGACGCAGGCTTGGATGTGGGCTCTCTTCTTAGTGTGGACAGAGAGCCAGTATTGCCTTTGGAGCAGGTGGCAGGCTAGCTTGTCAGAGGATGCGCAAAAGCTAGCTATTTCCTCTCCCCCTCCTGCACTTACATTTAAGGGTAACGAGGTCAGAGTCATACCAGGAGTTGCACTTGGCTTTGGGCTTTAAGCGGATCCTCATGACAGGGGCAAGAACATCAAGAGTGTCAGAGATCTAAGAGTGGAGCATGGAAAGGACTGTGTCAGGATGTGAGTCAGCCAGAGGAGGAAGAGGAGGGGGAGAGAAAGTGGCAGCACTCTCCTACGCCTTCATTGCAATCTCTATCTCACTCTTGCTCTCCCATGCCTGTTTCTTTCTCACTACCGTTTCTCTCCCTCTCCTTCCTCAATCACTTTCTCATTTCCCTCTTCTAACGTACTTCCTTGCTTTCTTATTGTTGCACATTCTATGAAAATAAACTGTGTGCATCTGCTCTTCTTTTTGATAATGTACTGACACATCTAAGAGCCACTCTAGGCGCTAAGTTGCAATCATGTTTACACTATTTAACACAAGGGTGTGAGACACCTCCATTTGCTCATTCATTGTGTGTTGAAAAACCATTGGCAGGGCACCTTTCCCTTTTCCAAATTACTTTTCAATAATGTGCCTAAACTTTAAAAATGGTTTATTTCCATTGCTTAATATGCCTTTCTCTTATCGGTGTGACTACCCTGTGCACACTTATAGTATATGCTTTTTAAAAATGCCCCATCTACTACTAATAAAGGTACCTACACTGTTTAAATGAGATTAAAACAATTGGAGGGGGGGGGGCTTTGATGTGTGCTAATATAATGTCTATGATCAGGTCCTAAAAAAAGTTATCTGGCATAGCTCCAAAAAGCTCTAAAGAGTGTAAGTGTCAGAGAATGTGCTGCAAATATGGTTAATCATACAAAACCTTTTGGCCAAAACAAAAAGACTCAAAAATATAGACCCTTGCCAAATAAAAAAAAGGGGTTGATATATCCTACAATCCCATTCATATCAATCAAAGGCGTCCCAAGGGCACCATCTCAAAATAACATAACAAAATACCAATCTCTTTTTTTCCTTTAACAAAATCCAATCTCAAATTCCTTCAACTGGTGTTGTTAAATCAAAGTAAAACTGACATCCTCTACTAAAAAAACACCATTATTACTGATATACAACATAAAAAAAGCTTAAAAATGAAAGTCATTTTAAATGAGTCCTGGCTCTAAAATACCCTTTCAATGATAGTGGTACTGAGCCCTTGCTTCATTTAAAGGTCTGTATTAAAAAGATTTGTTTTCAAAATATATCACCACAATCAGTCTAATATTTTCTTCTACTGACATTGTCAGCTCAAAATCACTTTTCTCCTATATACAACGTATAGTTTAATTCTAAGGTCGAATATCTACATTTACACCCACTCTCTGTGCGATTCCCATTATGTATATTTTTTTTCAAACTAACATTTCAAAACATCCCAATCTCATGTCCAAATTATCAACCCGTAACTACTAATATTTAAAGCAAACTGCATTTTTCTTCACATTGTATTTCATCATAACTCAATGTATATCAGAGAGCCCCTTAATTCAAAGCGCTTTACATGACCTATATTTACATATATTACTATTTATATATTACTATTTATCATTGCCCAATCGAAATTGGCACTAATATGTGTGTGTGCATGACTTTTGAAATACTCCTGCTGAGCGTTCAACCACAAAAAAATACCACTACTTTTGCATATATTATTTCAAAAATACTAGCACAACAACCCATTCGATCTTTCTAAAAAATCCAAACCCTTCATAGCATTTCTCCAAGCTTCTCCATAAATTTTCAACTGTCATTTAACCCAACCCTACTGACATCTCTAACACAAACATTGCAACCAAACTCTTTTGACCTCTAAATGCATATTACTGCAATCCATGTTAGTATCTCAACTACCCGTGCTTTGACACACTGAACTATCTTGAGTCCTGTTCTCTTTCTGAGCCCTACTCTCTTGTCTTCTGCTGAAGTCTTTAATTTTGGCAGCACGGGCCACTTGTTTGAAGTCTTCGAGGCAAAGCAAAGGAATGTGATCTTTGCTTGGCAAGACCATAAATTATGTTGCACATTAGTTGAAATGTTCGCATAGCAAACAACTGAGTTTCCTTTAAAACTCCTTTATTTTTCACTTAAATACATTATAAGATATGCACATTCTTTAGGCCTAAATAAAAAAGGATTTGAAAAACATTTTTTTTAATGTCAGAGCTATTTAAACAAAGAGTTCTCTGCTTCCCTATCAATCAACCCAATCCAAATTCAAGCCATTTGTTTTTTTCTGAAACAGCCTTTACTGATCACAAGCATATGGCTGTTATCTCTGTAAATGCAGCCCACAGCTTAGCCACGGACAAACTGAGTTTCTTTTAAAACTAAAAATGAAATCCCTGTCTTTGCGCTCGACGCAAGTGGAAATGACACATCACAAAATACATACTGACACATCACTGACATATGACAAAACACTTAAAGATCTATGCTTTAACTTAACCTCATCACTTATTCTTCACTGGTCAAAAATGTGGCTCTGTTTCTATGGCAACTATGACAAAAACGGAACTGCTTTGTTAAAAAGTAAAATAAAAATCACTTGGCACATGAAAAAAAGAATTGTTTTCTTTGAATTCACCAGACGATGACACAACACACACCAGATACCACATGTAACATGGGTTAATCTTCATGGTCACACAATAAAATGAATAATATAACAAATATTCAAAAAATGTTTTCATTAAAAACCAATTGCCCGTTTCTCCATTTATATGCAGTAAACATATGCAGTAAAATGAAATCCAGCTTCATTCACCATATACATTTAATGCTTAATGCAAACTAGCTTTACTATCACAGCTAAACCCCAACAAAATGTCCACTTTGAATTCCTTACGATCGTCTTTTCCCACTGTCTGCAGTGGGTGTAACTGACCTCTCCATTTTTTCCCCTTCTTAGAGCTTGAAATACGCTCATCTCAGGCCCTTGCCTCAGGATAAATACACATAAATATTTTGTCACTTTGCAGAAAACAGCACATCACTTTCAATAGCCCTTGCTACCAGTATTCAGAGGTATCCTTTCCTGAAACAAATCCTTCTATTTACACAGAAACACTGTTTCACGTATGTATATATATTTATTTACCCGTGCAAACTAATTTCACCCCTGTTGTTTGCCCTGTGATACCTCACCATGAATTTTTGGAGGTGGGCTCCCTTCTCTTTTGTCTGCCGCACTAGCTGCCATGAAGACTATATGCTTTTGAAACATGGGGGTGAGTATGCAACCTTTCTGTGTCTCTCATGTTTTTCTTGTTGCAAATTCTTCATACCTGGCAGCGCCACTCATCAGAGAAGAGTTTGAGTCCTTGTCGCTGTTAATCTGTCAAAGAATCAAAGTGTTGCTTCGTGGTCTGCCAAATGTAAAGAGGTCAATTTCTTAGGATAATTTCCTGTTGCCAGCCTGCCTGGGACGGAACCCATGATGTGGAAATGACGGACACAAATAATGACTAGCCGGAAATATGTGGTTTGAATCACCCTTCTTACAGGCTGACAAAAAGAAGAGCTAACTGCATTTCTGCATCCATCATGGTTTTATAGATTTTAAAATATTCCATCAGTTCTGTTCTAATATGAACCTTATAATGCAATTGGTCAATTTTCTACAAAGTGTACTGACCATTTATATTGCATATAAAACCTACCTGAAACACATGATCATTTGCTGTCACAATGACCTCATTTATGTTAATTAGTATGACTTTGCTTTTCTCCAATTTCACAAACTTAAAACTGGATAAAACAGGTTTTAGAAATTACGCATTCTCCAGACAACTGCAAAGGTAACATATTAAGCTGTATAGTTTCTTATTGGCTAATCCCCCTTCATTATCTATTTTTGACTCTATGCCATTTTTGTTTTGTGAGCAGCACTGTGGAAAACCATGTATTCTGAATGTCATGCTGCCAAATAGTGCACCTGTTTCGCCCAATCCCCAGCCTGCTCTCAGTCAACCTTGGCTTGGGATTCTTATCTATTTGTCTGCGTTTTTCCAACTCTGTATTTCCTTATTTGTTCAGCACTTTTGAATTCACACAAGACTTAAGGCCTGCATTCAGTTTTATGTATGTTGGGGCTTCCGTTTTGGGAAAAATGGCTACCTTTTGCTATTGTTATGGGCCTTATTATGATATGTTTTTGTAATGTCTATTGACTGCGGGTAATATTTCTTATGTCAGAAAGCTATATTATATATTTTGGAAGCTGTGCACAATTTAAGCATTCCTTTGTTTTTATGTAGTCCTAAATACATGTGTGCATGTCAATTTTCGAATGTACCTGCCTATAATAAGGACAACATGGCTGCCTCAATGGACAATGCTTCTGACTTTTACAGTGTTGAACAGGAGGGCAGGACACATTCCATGAATAACATTTCCACCTGTGTATCACCAGAGAGAGGGGGAGGATCTAGTCATCTTCAATATATCTATCCTAATTCTTGTGAAACATTTACACATCTTGTTACACATGGAGCTACACATCCAGTTGTAGTATGGTACTGCTGTGGAAGCTATTGCAGCTGTGGCCTTGACAAAAGTCACCAGGCCAGCAGTTAAGCGAAACAGTTATGGTCAAGAATGGTAGACCAGTGCTACTCAATATGGAATGCTGCTGCAAATGCCTTCAGTGGAAAACCTTGGCTCAAATTTATTATCAGTGTGGTGGGCAGTTACCACGAGAGACAGCCCACCAAACTCAGCTTTGTTGCTTAATTGTAGTGGTCCTTACTCTTATGGAAGCATTGTGATTTGTTGCCGAGTGTTCCAAATTATTTGTGATTGCATGAAAGGACCTAGACTTTTTAGTGTTTAAGATTCATATGGTTTCTGCCTCATTAAAACATCCTGAGTTTACTCACCAGCCAAACAATCCTGGAAGAAACCTTGCCTGGGTTGCTGCCTACTACCAAGCTCCATTCATGCTCTTTTTCCAGTGTCCGTCCACTTTCTCCACCTTCAGAATCAACTAGTGAGGACAAATCCAGAAATGATAATAGTTTTGGATGCCATGGGGACAAGCATTGTTCTCCACCATAGGGAAATAGTGAAGGTCAGAGAACATCCAACTCATTAACATCCAGGAACAGCTTACATACTGAACTGAAATGTGTAGCCATATGAAAATTCGAAGGTCCTCTGTGGTCCTTATGATGGTAAATATATTGGCAGTTCATTAAGTAAATCATCTAAGTCCTATGTTATCTAGCTTGACAGTTCTGGGAATACAGTCTCCAAACTCAAATATTGGTTCCAGCATTCCACATCCATGCAAAGACCAATAACAGCGGATTTGCTTTCCATTAAGTTCGGAGATGTAAAGAACTGATGTTTGCTAACAAGATGTTAACCAGGATTCATGCTTTAAATGCCCCCCCCCCCACACACACACACACACACACACCCCACACACAGACCACACACATACACACACACACACACACACACACACACACAGGAACACACACACACACACAGGAACACAGGACCTACTTACATGCAAACTGATCACACAGGTTACCTGCATTTTTGACACTTTTTTTAGTCTGGATCTTTTTTAGAGTTCCCTTTGCAATGATCCCCAGAACAGTTTTGCAGTCAGTTAAAAAGAGCACATTCATGGTTTTGTAGCACTGCTGCAGCCAAGTCATGCCATGTTTCCCTTTCTAGTGAGGTTATTAATATCACATCCTCTTATCCTTCTTGATGCATAGATTCTGCTTTTAGGACTGTGGGGTGAGCCCCACTCATTGAATATACAGGGTCCTCTACCCTTAGCAACATGGCAGATATTAAGGGTCTCTGTGATTTCCTGAACATGTGGTTGTGTCAATCAGCAAGGATGCATAGGCAGTAGGAGCTAGGAGGCACTCAGCACAGCCTGGTGTAAGTGGGCTGGCTGGTGCATCAGGCACTGCCTGGAAGTGGTTCAGTCTTCTGTGAAGAGTATTACTGATGTTCTTCCTTTTCCAATAGGGTTTCTCATGCCACCGAATGAATTCATATTAATGGGTCCTTTTACTGTGGCGGGCTGTTCATAGGTCAACACCCAGTAGTCCTCTGCCTTTTAAGATTCTTTAGGTGGTAGAAACCTGTGGCCCCAAACTACATGTCCCCTTCCATTGTCAACTTAGTATTACAGTCCGGTTTAGGGTGAAAGGATCGAATACAAAGGGTCAAAATGCAATTGTTTCAAATCAAAAGGACCATTTTAGGTGTCCAAGAAAATAAAGGCTTTAGCTTTTTAACTCTTAATGCACAGTTTTTGGAATTTTTACACTGGCATCCTCTTGTGACACCTTAGCTTGGACTTCTGTGGCTGTGATACTGAGCAACTTCCTTTTACAGCGTTGTTTATCCAAGACTGGTGCAGTTAATTTTGTGCTCAGCAGCCAGAATGTTACTCTAATTTGGCAACTTAAATTGTGTATCGTGTGCATCAAGATCTACCCAGATAGGATAGAGAGACCACTTCAGTTCATTCTGTAGACAGCGGACGCAACATCATGCCAATATCACAATGATTATAGGAGCAGCATCACATTGATAACTCAATATACAGAGAGTGATTTTGGAAGAATGCTTGGAAGACTATCTGGTTCACTTGGAAGATTATTGAAGATGGCTACTGTCCGTCAGCTCAGATCTGAAGAATGATACATTATAGGCAATATTGTTAGCTTTATAAAGTGAATGAGCATCATTTAGAAATCAGTGTTGAATGCAATCCAGGGATCTATTAATCCCGTGAAATACGACAGGATAGAATCTATTATCTATGAACAGCAGGGTTCATTTTTGTTTACACAATAATAAAGATTTGGCATTTCATTGAGGTATTGGTGCATTGAATATCCCCAGTCTTTTCTTCACATCCTGAGATGTGTTGTTTGAACTGCCACTAGAGGTTAATGCATGGTAATTCATCACCCAATGAGAATCACTGCTTGTTGCTGCTACAACGAAAGGTTTTCCAAAAAGGTACATAAAGAGTTAATGTTTGTAAATGATTAATCCGACTACCAAACAGAACAATTTATAATTGACACTGTTTGTTTTGCAGACTATGGTAAAAGTCAAGATATAGTTAGGTTTAAAGCAATCATAGGTATGTTGTGATGGCAAATAGTAAAAGTAACCCAGGGGTGTGCTATAGACAATTTGCGAGGCACTCTGCACAACACACAGCTGAATTAGAAGAAGCTTTGTGCTGTGTATAAAGCAGTACAAACCTTCTGTAATCTGGCCACAGAAATCTCAACCTATAACAGCTCTTGAGTTATGACTTTAGGTAGAGTAAATCTCAAGGCTAAATAAGTGTTTGTGTTGATAATTCAAGAATTCAATGAGCTCAGAGAATCATTTTCTTGTTTGGCTAGCTCTAATCTGAATTACTTGTGTCACCCCACCAAATAAATGTCCTTACTATTAGTGATTGGTTAGATAGCTTTTGGGGTACTTCTACATCACAACTTTGAATTCAGGTAGAGAGGACTCTGGAATTTTCCCTTGAGTTGATGAAATGAGTCGCACTGTTTTGTGAACTAACAGGAAGTCCTTTCCCTCTCTGTAGGCTTCATTTTGTTGGCCATCAGATTGGTGAAAGGAAGAGTCCTCACAGCCTGCATGTGAACCTTTTATCTATTGCTTGCACAACGATGCCTGTAGCAGACCTGTTAATCAACTGATCTGTCTTAACAAAGACATATTACATTTTAAAAATGTATTTTATTGCTTACAATGCGCAGCAAGCCGCAGGCATCAGGGCGCACATCAGACAACTAACGACAAAATGGTCTTGAGACGTTTGCGAAAAATGACCAGGCTTCTTTCTCTGCGAAGATCCACTGGCAGCCTGTTCCAGGCGTATGTAGCTTTTACAGAGAAGGAACGTACCTTTCCTATTGTTCTCTTGACTCTACGGCATACCAACCACATGTCATTGGACCTGGTCATTCTTGCCTGTGATTGCAAGGAGAGAATTTCTTTGTGTACAAAGGGGCCAGTCCATGCAGACATTTGTGGGTTAAGGTGATCATCTTAAAGAGGATCCTGAATTCAACTGGCAGCCTGTAAAGCTCCTTTCTCGCAGACGAAATATGGTTCCTCTTGGGAATGTTTTTATGATCCACACAGCATCATTTTGGAGGATTTGAAGTTCGTTTATGCAATTCTTACTAGCTCCCCTGAGGAGCACATTACAATAATCTAGGTTCGCCTCTAAACAAAACCTCCCTCGATCCTACCCTTCTGACTAACTACCACCCAATCACGATTGTGCCCTACTTACTGAAAATCCTCGACCGCACTGCATACTCCAAACCCACCAAGAAACCAACTATTTGCTTGGCACCCAACAATCCACTTTCAGGCCCAGACACAGCACTGAATCCACCCTCCTTGACCTTAAGATCCAGCTTCATCATACCCATGATGCTGGTGACCTCGCCATCCTCCTCCATCTCCACCTCTCAGCAGGCTTTGATCAAGTCGACCACAACATCCTATGCCACCACCTCACTGTCATGTTTAACCTCTCCCGTGAAGTGGCTGACTGGATTAAATCCTTCCTAAGTGGACAAACCTCCAGGGTCTTTGCTAGGGCTAAAGCAGCCAAACCCATTCCCGTCTCCTATGGAGTACCTCATGGGGCCTGTCTCTCTCCTCCACTATACAGTATGTAGACCAAGCCTCTCTTTGATCACTTGGACAGCCTAAACATTCCTTATACCAAATTTGCCAACAACATGCAGGCCCTCCTCAAACTCACCAGTAACCACGAACATGATTCTCCAAGTATCATCTGAGCTTACAGCATCATGCAAGCTTGTATGGCTAACCACCATCTCTGCCTTAACGATGACAAGACAGAGTTGCTCATTGTTGATTCACTGCACTGCTTCAAACACCTAGACCCTGTGTTCACTTCCTTCTGCATCAACAGGAACATCACCCCGTCTCCTCCCATGTCAAATCAATGGGAGTATATCTTGACTATGAGCAGCTTAACATGCATAAATATGTCAAGGCTGTCGCCTCATCTGCCGCCTACTCCACCGAACTTATTAACCTACCAGGACATTCTTCATCCCAAATACCTGCCTCACGCTGGCGAGGGCTATTATTGGCGCAAATTAGATTACTGCAAATCCATCCTGGCAGGAACCTCCACAAAAAAACTCAAAAAACTGCAATTGATCCAAAACAATACCCTCATAGCTGTTTGGGGACTGAAACGGTCTGACCACATCTCCGAAATGAGACATGAAACACATTGGCTACCTATCAAAGCACACATAGAGTTCAAAATCCTCTCCACCACTCATTGTTGCTTGACATACCTCAACCAGCGCATCTCCAAAATATCCAACTTACGCCACCTGCAATTCTCTTCCTCCTCCTCATTAGTAACCCCAAGATTCACCAGAAATAGAGCTGGAGGAACAAGTTTCAGAGTTCTCGCCCCCACCCTCTGGAACACCCTCCCACCAAACATCAAAGAGAAACCTCCTACCAGATCTTCTGCATAAAGATCAAAACATCACTGTTTAACACATATGCATAAACCATTGCCTGTATTGATCTGCCTGAAATGATAACTGTATGCCAACACTACTCTGTAACCAGTGTGCCAAACGAATCTGACTGAAATGTACCATCTGTAGCGCTTTGTGTGGGCGCTGCAACAATGAAATAAATAAATAGATAAATACATAGCCTGGGTATGATGGTGGGCCACACTAATGTTTCACAGGTGGTACTTGTGACATAGGGTTTTATCAACCTGAGTAGTCTCAGGTGACATTGAAAATTTTTGATAATACTGTCCACCTGTGCATCTGCTCCTAGTGAAACATCCAATACAACACCTAGTGTTTTAACTCTATCCTGTATGTTGATGCAATGACCATCAATAAAGAAATTCAAAAAGCAAGGGCCCGGTTTCCTTCTTGCCTGGGGGGATCCGAAGATCAAGATCTCAGTCTTGGCACCATTCAGACAAAGCAAATTGGGCCAATTGGCTGTCATCCAGCCTTTGATTACCTTATACATTCTGTCTGCTGGGCATAATCACTGCTGAACTCGATCAACATCAGAGTATCGTCAGCGTAATTTTTGAATCTGGCTCCCTCTTTGCCTAGAATGTTGCACAAGGGACACAAATAGATATTAAAGAGTGCTGGACATGCACCTTGGGGTACGCCACAAGTAGATGGTTCTTCCGGTGACAACACCTTTCCCTAGCAGAGTATACACAGTCTATCCGAAAGGAATTAATCAAACCACTTAGCAGTATCTGCCGAGCATTGCCCTATCGATGATACGGTGGTCAGTAACTTCTTGTGATCTAGGAGATCAAAAGCTGCAGTAAAATCAAGCAGCATAATATAGGAAGGAAGGCGACATTGATATCGATCAAATCAATATAACCTTCCTCCCTATTACTCTCTGGTAAAAACAGACTGGCTGCAGACCTCTGTGTGCAACCCATAGAACACACACTTGAATATTTGTAGGGCAGACTCAGCATTTTATCCTTCTGAAAGTAATGAAATGAGTATCAATAAGTTGGGAATTAACTCTTAGTTAGGCACAAAGAAATAATTATATTTGTGGTTTTAGCAGGGTAAACTGCAAGTGGAATTACTTTTTGGTGCAACAAAAATTCCCAATTCAGTGGTATTCTTTTTGACCATTTCTGAAGGATGCAAGGCTGAGTACTCTCCGCCCACAATTGAATTTGTGATCAACAAGAAGCACGCACAAGTCTGTAACAGGTTTCTTGACCCACTGAGCTATCACACTGAGGAGAGGGTCCTATTTGGGGTAACTAAGGGGTGTAGGGTATTTTGTGGAGATTTGGGGCCTGACGGTATTTTATTACCACCGAAAAATAACTTAGCAATAATCACTCCTTGTATTCAGATTGGGCCATGTGCAACAATAATACAGTGGACATGCATTATTTCAGCACCCAGACATGCATATTTGGTATGCGTGGTTGGTATGCGTGGTTGGTGGTATTTTGGTGAGCATAATTCCCTTGTTTTATTTGTGGCCCCAATGTCCAGAATCCCTTATCTTTGCTTAGATTTTTCGTGTAATCACTAGAGAGACCTCAGACCTACATTTCAGGAATACCACATTTTCAGTGTTAGTGTTAGTGTGCCACCATGGGCGATCTCACTGACTTATTTACGACAGAGAGCTATATGTGGTAATTTTGTGGTAATTTCCACTACCTTATATATAGTAGGGAACTATGTTCAGAGAGTCCCTCTTCCCGTTGGCTCATGTACCTCCAACGAGCTATGCTACAAACAATCACTCTCAACTGTCCATACTGAATATGATCATGCACACATCTGTCTTAAAATGACAATTGCATTGTTTAAAAATCTCCCCTCATCATCAGCACTGTATTGGTAAATATAAGACACACCACCCGTCTGCTTTCAAATATTTTTCTGTATTATAAAAGTTGCATTTAAACACGATCTCACTCTTTACAGAAATAAATAAAATAGCACAGTAACAGCATTGTCTGTGATACACTGAAAAAAGAGTGGCGGAGAACAGAACCCAATTTGCAACATTAACATGTGATTAAGGCACCGGAATCTCCTTTCCTACTCTGACTGAATATTCTCGTACACACTCAGCTCCCACACTTATGTAATTACCTTATCTGTTCAGCCGAGTTTTCTTCAGCTGTTCTCTTTCTGAATGTGGCTCCCTTGAAGATTAACCCCAGTGAAAAGGAGCGCCTTTCCTTCTCAAACCGGGGTCATTGCCTGGAATTCTCAGCTTTTGCAGATAGGAATGCTCCAGCCAGGAAAAAGGTCCTTTTCCCAGCTCTGCCAAATCTTGACTGTCCTTCTCTCTCCTCAAACTCCCCCCCAGCAAAACTCTGATCACTCCCTCTAGCATGATACTTGCTATGACGCTGCTCCAATCAGAATCAATCATGCCATCTCCTCCTTCTCTACACAATGGCTCATTTTTATAGTAATACTTTGTAACCAACTGATTTCCTGTTCTTTCGAGCCCTTTTGCTTCCTGTAGTTATGTGGACAGGGCAGCAGAGAAAACGAAAAGAAAAAAAAAATGGATGTGCGTTTAAAAGTTCACTTTCAGAATAGGCCTAATTCTGCAGTGGAGACACATTTTTATTAGTGGATTATGTTAACTTCAGTTTCATTAGTCAGGTTAGTTATGAGTAATGTTAGTTATTAATTTCCAAATGTGTCTCTCGCACCATAGGCATTTCAGGTGAAAAAATAGTGTGCATTTTTGAATGTGCACGTGTGCTTTTAACTGTAAAAATAGATTTGCATCTTATATGTTAAAATCGTTTTTGACTGAATAGCCTGTCTTTCCTTGTTAATCTGGTAACACATATAGCAATGCACCATAGGCATTTGGTGCTGCATCAAAAAAAAATTGCTACCTGTGCAGTAGTGCTGTACTCTGTGCTGGTTGCTACCTGTGCAGTAGTGCTGTACTCTCTGCTGTAACACGCCAAATATCCTTACAGGGGTCACAACTGCAACACCTGGCAACCCCCATGCAACCACTGTCACTGCATCTGCGCCTCCTGGGGGTGCTCGGATTTCAAAAAGATTTGTTTTTTCTTTTTGAAGTCACTCTGAATTAAAAAATAAATGATTTCCATTTTGTTTATCAAAATCATTTCTTTTTGAAGTCAGTCAGAGTCACTGCAAAAATAAATTATTTCAATTTGAATTACGAGCACCCCTCCACCATTCAGGACATGGATGCTCTGGCTCCTTTGCTCTGCTGCACATGACAGGTCTTGCGTGTGAGCTGGAGTCATGCCGGCAGAGGACGGATTCTGGAAGGCAAGGACAATTTTTTGTACAAGTGTATGTGAATGTGTGTGTGTGTGTATTATGTAATGCACATGTGTGTATACATCATGTAAAATGTGTTAATGAGGACATGATGTTTGGTTGGATGGGCATGCTTGTGTGGGTGAATGAGTGCATGTGTAAATGAGCAAGTGGTGTGTGAATGTGTATGCTTGTGTACTGAATACCTGGATTAAAGACCAGTAATCTTTATTACTCCTAGTCCTACTCTTCCTTCAGAACTTGAATATAAAGCACTTTCCCTCATACAAAAGTACTGGGACGAGGAAGAGGGATGTTGAGGTAATACTGGGCTGAGGAGTTGATTTTTTTGATTGGAGGTGACGAGTGGGAAAGAAAGGGGATGTGTGGGAAGGGTGGGTCAGGAGAGTGCTGCACTAATACATAAAGGTCATCAATGGTAATGCATGTATGACATGTATTCGTGGCTAGACTGGCATTTTCGTACAGCCAGTCTAGTTTTTCTTTACTGTGGCATGACATTTTCACTGGGCATCTAAAATAAAGTAAGCATGATAACTGTTATTACCTGTGTAGCCTGGCATTTGGGGGCAGTCAGCCTTTTCTTACTGTGTCATATTTTCTGGGCATATATAATGAAGTAAGCATCATACGTGTTATTACGTGGGTAGACTAGAATTGTGATGCAACTAGTCTAGCAATTTCTCACTGTGGCTTGATATTTTTTACTGGGCATCGCTGATAAAGCAATCATGATAAGCGTAATTACGTGGCCAGACTGACATTCGGCTGCAGCCAGTCTAGCCTTTCCTTACTGTGGCATGGTATATATTTCTGGGCATCTATGATAAAGTAAACATGTTAAGTGTTATTACGTGGCTAGATTAGCATTTTGGTGCAACCCATCTAGGTATGTTTTACCGTGGCTTGGCATTTTTCACTGTACATCATCAAGACTACAGTAAACATGATAAGTGTTATTACGGGTTTAGCCTACATTATGCAGCCAGTTTTTACTGGCATTTAAATTTTAATAGAAAAGCTGTAAGATAGGTCATTGGGTTAAGCACTCACTGCTGGAATCTATGTGTCATGTGCAGGTTCGAATACCGACAAGGCCACCTCGGCCTTTCATTCTTCTGAGGTTGATAAATGAGTACCAACTTTTGTTAGGATATTTATATTTAAATATGTGCTATGTATAGTGCTTTAATAAAAGCGCTATATAAAGAACAAATCATTCTCATTAATAAAAGCATTAATGCTCCTTGCATTCTTGGTGACTTGCATCTATTGGATTTTTGGAGGCTGGAATATCACAACAACTGGCAATGTAGGGGCTCTAGTTATTTATTTATTCATTTGTATTTCTTATAACGTGCAACTCACCTCAGGCTTCTGTGCATGCTACATATGACAATATCTGACATGCAGCTATAACTCGCATAATATGAAAGTAACTGGCCATACAGTGCTGACGTGGCATATCTATGGCAGTGCCTCGGCCCAAGTTGACCTGATTGGGTCTAACCCTATCATATCATGACCCCATCCATGCCATATGAAGCCAAAACCTTTGTTAAAATGTGGTGGGTATCTAAAATATTCTTGTCTGCTTTAGTACCTATTTGGTATTTTAAAAATTGTGCATGTATGTACTTTTTTTTACACGCACAAGCCACTTCTGGTGATGTCACCAGGGTTCAAGAGGAACCGGAACCATCAGTCATGTGACACCACTTCCTGTGATGTCATCGTGCGTGTGATGTCACTTTCGCTACCCCTGCCATTCTGGTGAATCGACTTCCCTGAGTGTGCCTTTGATTGCCGTCTGATAGGCAGCCAATTGGGTGACTCGAACGTTCAGTCTCATGATCAAGTCGAGGTGAGGCTCACCAGAGAGGCCAGGGTATGTTCCCCAGTCCTGCAATCGGTAATCTCTCTGGAATTGAATATCCCTGAACATGGGTTTGAGAAACATGGGCAATACCAGTACTTCCAACTCTTACAGGCTCAAGTGTGCATTGGTCGTAGGCCAGAGGAAATATTACTGTAGTTGACGAGGGAGGCTGCCCACCATGACGGGGATAACCTTATATTAACATGAAAGGAGCCAAACCTTTTTTTTTTCTTCTAGCAAGCAGCCTTGTTCAAGCAGTACAGTGATAGGTACTTCCATCTTGAACCAGGAGGTGGCAACGTCTACCCTTGCAAAAAAGCGTGCACGTTTCAAAATTAAACGCTCTAAAATGCACGCCTTACATGTTGCCTAGCAGCCGCCTCGGCGTGCTTGCTGTATTGTACAAGAAGCCATAAACATAAGAAATCGGCAAAAGAAAAGGAACAACAATGTAACTAATTACTCACTGAAGGAAAAGGTGTGTACACAGGTAGTTAATAGGTTGGGTTGCAGTATATGGCTACCAGGAGCGCAACGAAACCTACATTTCGAGGTTGGGGGGGCTAACTGGTGATAGGAGGTGCCATTTCAGAAACTGGCAAACTTTGAGGCTCCACCCCCACTGTTCTACCCCAAGGGTTGTCTGGCGTGAAGCACAAGTATCAAATTGTAATGGCCAAGCATTACACATAAGCACACATATACATTCACTCACTCTTTAAACATTCCATTCACCATACGCTCGCTCATTTACATACGCACCCAGCCTCCATACATCATACACTCATTCACACACACTCAATCACACATACATTACATGCACGCTCCTTGCACACATGCATACATGCATAATGAGCTAACCTGCAACACCCTTTATCACCGCTAGTTTCAGGTTCGCTCGCATCAGTGAGGTGCTGGCTGATGTGTGCATTTGATTTGTGTTAGGGTGAGCGGTGAGAGAAGCCCTTCTTGAAACTAGCAGTTTTCAAGTTTTGCTTCACAAACACAGTAACACTTTAAAGCTGCCAGTTCCAGGAAAGGCTACTTTCCCCTCTCTGACTAACAACAAGCATTGACAATGCCAATAGTTTTGGTGTTTACTGTTGTTCTTTGCATTATGCATTTATAGGCACCAGGGTGCAAGGAGGAGGGTGCAAAGTTTCAAAGGAGGATGCGATAAGGGGCACAGATGTGAAAGAGAATGAGAGGGAAGGAGATTAGAGCAAGGGAGGAAAAGACTGAGAGAGGGTCCATAGATGATGAGCAACAGGAAATATGCGCGAGAAAGGTTGAGAGCGAGAGGGTAAGAAATAAAGCAAGTGTGAGAGGAAGGATGAGAGGGGGCAGAGAGAGGGGTGAGGTGGGCGAGTGGGTTGCAGAGAGAGTTGGGTTGGTGGTGGAAGAGAGCATGGGGTAGGGTGCGTGGGGATAGTGAGAGTGAGGGTAGGGTGAGTGGCTGGGGAAGAGAGAGCAGTGGTAGAATGGGTGAGTGGGGGTATGGAGAGTGGGGGGTAGAGAGTAGGGGTAGGGTGTGTGCGTGGGGGTAGAGAGTGGGGATAGGGTGGGTGGGGATAGAGAGAGAGGAGGACCTGAACAGTTCACCAGTAAAGTTACATGCCCCAAAGCTTAAGTGATGTCCTTAATGCCACATTTGTTTAGGCTACCTGCCTTTACTACATTACTCATAGGTTGGACAGTTGACATATTTGGTACTCTGCACCAATTTTCCTTTGCTCGCTCAGTAGCCAGAACCCTGCGCCATGCGTTATAGCCCCTTATATGTACTTTTTATTTTTAAACTACATTCGGAAACAACTACACGGCCAGTGCAAGTGGTGTGTTCTGACCACCCTGCTGCCTCCTTGCCTCCCCATAGGGTGCCCCTATGGTAACTATGGCAGCATGGCCTGCTCTCAAGACACCCCAGCACTGTACTTTGAAACTCCATCATTGTATCATGTTGCTACTTTGGGAACCCTTTCGATGGGAAGTTCTTCAAAGGTCTCTGTGCTGTGGTAAAAATCACTAATCACCAGCTGGAAAAAAAACCACCATGCAGGAAACCCATCCCCTCTGTGCCTACTCACCTTCCCTCCCTAAACAATTGTGGTTACATTCTCATCACAAGTTGGGCGGTAGCCCTTAAATGCAGCAGTAATTGTGTTACCACCGCATTTACCGCTCCGCCCAATATCAAGTCCAGCATGTTTACCCCCAGCTTATAGGCGGATGGGTGGGTACAAACGCAAATAAAGTTGGGCGGTATCCCAGTCGGGATATTGCCCAACTCATGATGAGGCTTATCTTATAATTCCACCATCAACAAACTCCCCTATATGTTTCCCTTACGCCTAGCAGGCCATGTCGCGGCCCTGGAGCCACCCGTCCTGAAATTAAATGCTCACTTGGAGTGACCCAAGGCCACCGTAGCTGGGCCCAAGTGCCTCTGCTGTCTAGGGTTTTTGTGAGGTGCAAGTTCATGCAATTTGCCAACCTGACCTTTGGCTCAGTTGCGATGCAGGCCTCTAGAAAATGGCTAGAACCAGTGCTTTAAGTGGGCCTGGGCTGGGCTCTGGCAGTCTCCAAAAAGTGGGGCTTGGACCAGAGCCCTGCCAGGGCTCTCTGGTCCCACCACAACATTGGCGGGACACATTACCCCACTGCAGCTGTGAGAGCAGATGCGCCCACCATTTTTGAGTCAGGCTAGCTGATAGAAGTGCCAGCCAGCCACAGCTGGGCTGGCTGGCACTTTTGTCACTCACTGTAACTTCCTCCTGTGACCCCTCGCGTGACACGTCACAGGTGGAAGTTACTGTCCTTTTGTTTCCCCGCCTCCTCCCCTGGTCACTGAGGCGTCTTTGACCCTCGGCGAACCTGGGGACTCTGTACTAATTTCTATGTTTGTAAAAGATGGCTTGAAAAGTGTACTTTTCAGGCCATCTTTTATAAACATAGACAGGTTTAAAAAAGGTGACTTCAAAGGTATGCAAACCATAAGGTATACACACAAATAGATACATGTGATATATTTGTCTGCGCACCTTACTATGGTTTGTGTTCTTTTCAAGCCATCTTGAAGTACTCAAACCATAGTAAGGCACGGAAACAAAAATATAAATGTAAGCATGTATATATTTATGTGTGTACCTTACTATGGTTTGTGTCTTTTATAAACATAGAAATGTGTAACATAGTTCTATGTTTTTAAAAGATGGCTTGCATAGCTCACAATCCATACTAATTTACGCATACAAATATATAAATGCTTACATGCATTTATATTTTTATATGCGTACCCTACTGTGGTTTGTGTTCGTTTTTTAGGCCATGCCCAACTCGCAAACCACGCCCCCTTCGATTTCTTACCCAATTAAAGCCCTGTCTAGAACAATGAAACATTCTTTACTCCATAACATTGAAATGCCATTTAGCGGGTACAGTGTTAAAGGGCACTTGAAATCCTACCTTCTACTAGGAGCAATTGGATCAATGCTACACTCAGTGAGAGGCAGGAGCCGGGCGAGCATGACGAGGAGCAGCTCCCAAAATCAATTGCAAGCAAAAGCGCTGCGTGGCAGCCGGGGGAAGGCAGGCGTGGCACACCTGCCATCACTGCAGTGTGGTGCCTGAAGCACTGCTGCGTACGGGAACACTGTTTCTTTGGTGCATGCCCGTGCCACGCTAATGCCCAGTCCTACCCTCTTAAGGACCCTTGCATCTGGAATCAAGTGGCTCGATCTCCAAGCAAGACGCCTGTGGCCCCTCAGCATTGGGAGACGGTGTTGCAAAACAGGCCCACATAACCCCCCAATACTACAGCTGGGGGAGCCAGGGATTTCATGGGTAGGGCAGAAATGAAAATAAATGGTCAAATGTGAAGAACAAAAAAATTGCCATTTCTTTCCATTTTGCCCACACAGGCACAATGGAAAGAAAAGACAATTTTTTTAAAATGTATTTATTTATTTTTTTTGCGCTGTGCACTGGGCAGCAATGGGCGCTGTGCACTGGGCAGCAATGGTAAGGCCCGTGGAAGGCCTGTGGCATCCGGGGGTACCAGCCCGAAAGGACGGTCGGGCTGGAGCTCCCGCTGGAGCCCAGGCTGGCCCGGGCCTTGCCAGGCTCGCCCACCTCTACCCAATACACAGGCACTGGTCAATGTCCCCTACAAGAGGCGCTACAAGCAGGGGTGTTGCTAGGTCTGGAAAAGACCCGGGGCTACGCTAATGTCGGAACTGTTGGGACTGGGGGCTAGCTAGCCTTTTGGTTGTAGCACCTGAGCTTCTATCCAGGGCTACAACCAAAAGACCTGGGGCTATAGCCCCCTTAGCCCCCCCCCACCCTAGCAATGACTCTGGCTACAAGACAAGATCAGTTACTTATTCAAGAAAAAGGTGGGCTCCAAGAAAATGCTCTCCTGATTGCAAAACAGCCGCACTAGAAAGCACCTTCGCAACAATGTGTCATGGGAAACAGTGAAATCAGACTCCCGGCCAGTGGGGTTACTCTGCATGGCTGGACACCAAAGAGAAAAGCCTGCTGGAATACCATTGCTAATTACAAGGACATGTAGATAACGCTGCCCAGCGCAGTCCTAGAGGCTACTAACAGTTAAAGTGCTAATGAGAACATTCAATAGCAGAGTATCCAGGAACCTGGCGAGAAACAAGCAATATGAGTTGGTATAGCTATCTGGCAGAATAAGATGCAGTGCATAGATGCAGTGCATAGATGCAGTGCATAGCTAGCCCAGGTCAGAGGCAAACACCGCTGCTTCCCCGCTGACGCAGGGAGCAGACAACAATCAGTGCCCAGTTGCCCAAGTGGACACCGGAGGGCAGGAGCAATGGGAGAGGGAGAGACAGGGCACACTGGGCCCGCCTTGCTTGTGCACTGTGGGCAAAGGCAGTGCCACGTGGCACCTCCCCACCTCCCTCTTATACTTGCTTTGGCTGCAGGACCATAGATTTTGTCACAGAAAACTCTTCCGTAAATGCAGGGCAGGAACCAGGAGTCTTCCAACAGTAGGTAGAAGCACCCCTCCCCCCAAGGACCTTGGCATGGGAGGCTGGTCCTGTTACACCACTGGGACAAGCCATGCCACACAGGCCTGGAGAAGGGAGGCCTGCCTCAATCTCGGAAAGAGATCACTCAGGGGCTCCAGCGTTGAAAGTCACACAGACGTGTGACATATGACAGTGCTCCTGATTGGGGGAAAATACGTTAAACAAGCCACTATTGGATTACATCCGCGTAGTACAACAGGAAATAACACTTAGGGGCCGATTCTGAGCTCATGATGAAATGAGTGTGGAAATACGACATTCTCCCCTCCAGTTTCCTGCACCACCATTCTAAAGTGGGTGGAAGTATTAGAGCGGAGATGTCGTGCTTTCCACCAGCAAACACTGTTAATATCTCTCGTTGTGCAGAAAACATGTGCTCCCTGTGGCATTGCGAGCATTTCTTAATAGACTGCCACTTTTCTAGTTTAAGAAAGTTTTTTTAAACTTTCATTAAACTAGAAAAGTGGTGCTGCAATCTATGAGATGCTGTCTTTACAACGGAAAGAAGTGTGTAGTGGACTTTAATAGCACCTCAAAGGTGTCGTATTCTAACTCATTTTATTGGCATGCTAAACCAGTGCTGCTGGGAGGAGAATCCCCTCCATGTGGCTGCCCTGAATTCCTGATGGTTGCTAGTGCTGTTGTCAAGCCGTAAATCAGTCACACGCAAAGGCAGATGCTTGCATGTCCCTGCACTACATTCTTTATTCCTCAGAATATGATGCATTTAAGAAATGTATTGTTCTGACTTGGAACAACACCTTTATCATTTTACATGGACCTCTGAATCAGGCCCAAAGTGTGTGCGCTTTTGTATGCGATAGCATTTCCAGTTGTCATGCCAGCCACAAAGACTGCTTCTTGGTACCCCCTTCTTATCTGTAGCAATGGCCACGCCCAAGACCAGTGTGCCCCTCCTGCCTCTGGCACAAACATGGCAGTGGATATAACCACTATAGCCACAGGCCCCAGGGGTGGAGGGTGGCAAAGTCGGTTGTGCAAGGAGACACCCCAATCAGTCAAAGGCCATGGCCTTAAAGGACCCCTCACCTACCAAACGCTCCTGTATACCATTTGCCATCCCATACTGTTAGGAAGAGAGCTTGACCCACAGGTATCACGCCATTAGTGAGCCAAGAGACTATTCACTCTCATACAAATGAGTAGCATTAAATAAATAATACTGCAGTCCATGAAGTGCCTTTGAGAAGGGTGTATTGTGTAGTGAATTCTATGGTATTGTGGGCTGGAAAATGATCGGACATTTTCTCTCTTCAGGTGTTTTCTCAACTGGAACACAATCTGTGCTTCTCTTTTCCCCAGTTTCCCACCTCGCTCACTGTCAGACTCACCTGCATTCCTCCCAGTTTCAGTATCACACTCCTCCAGCTCTCCCTTTTCTCACTCACCTCCTTCTTGTCTCTCACTCTCTTACAATATTTTCCCCATTTTCCTCTCAGCTTCATCAAGTGCCTGATTCCTACCCACACTTCCCACGGTATGTATTTCACTACTCTCCCATTCTTTCCCCTTCGATTTTTCTTCGACTTTGTCCTTCTTCTCTGTCTATTGCATATTGAGACCATCACTCATTCCATGTCTCCTTTTGTTTTTCAGACCACTATTTTTCCACATCTATGTCTGCTGTGCTGTATGGGCATGTTTCCTTCCCTTCAGCTTTCATCCTCTTTCTCTGTCTACTGCTCGCTCTTTTCTGCTCCCCTGTTGAGCTTTTTTTAACATTCTGACAGAAATCTCTACCTCTTTCACTCTTCATTTATTTTTCTTTATTCTACGCTGCCTTCCTTCTGCTTTCTTTCTTATGCAACACCGGCTTCTTTCTCCTGCTCTCTTCCTCTTTTTATTTCGACCCCCTCTTTCTCTTTCATTCCAGCAGTTAAACTGATAGATGCGGAGCTAGAGCTTACATTTAATTCTGGATCACTCCCTTCAACAAATGTTGTGATCCTCAGCCATTGACATCTTTGGGCTTAGGCTTTGCACCATTTGTGGGTGTGCTAATGTCATGGTTAGTTAGATAGAGATTGTTGAAATTACGTTAGGCCTGATTTCCAAAAACCTAATACAATGGCACAATCACATTAAAACACTTGTAATCAGGGTCGTTCATGCTGTGTAAGGGGATAGTAATAGGACTATTTGCATGTATGCCAAAATATTTACAGTGCCCAAACCTCATCCAATGCAAAGCCCCTCATTGACTCCTGTTGTCCGTCCAGCTTCCCTGCCACCGTTCCATTTTACATTCCCCGTAGACTCTTCTGATCTCCTCGAGAGAGACTGACTACGCACGCAGCAGATCATTTCAATCCTTCTGCCTTATTTAAAGCTTTCGTTCAGTGTAAGCAGCATTTCCTTTTCCCTTGCAAGTCTGATTGCTTTGTTTTGTGAATGCTTATGAAGGCTATGGCATAATGAGCATTGCTGAAAATTGGCAAAATGTACTCTCGGAACCCCCCCCCCCCCCTTCATGTGGATTGAGGGGCGGGGGAAGTGGTCAGAATGATGTGGGTGTGGCTCAGAGGTACAGCCCCGACCCAGGTTGAGCAGTGTCTGATCTCCTCAAGGAACGGAAGCAAGGGCACCCGGGGGACTCCTTTTTTATTTTAAAATGTTTTTTCTTTACAAAAACAGAAATCATACAATCAATGCAACAATACTATAATAACGAATAGTTAAAATGTCAGAAACATTTCAAATGATCCCCCATTCATCAAAATCTACAAATAAGCAAGATAATGTACACTAAATAAATAATTAAATACATCATTCTTTTCCACTTACTAAAATTAAAAACAATAACGTATCTTCCAGGTTTCTACTGCATTGCTCCATTTTGCAAATCACCACTCCACTATTATCAAACATGTTGCTTCTCCTTTGCTGTTGCATGACAACCTTCTCAATATTGCATATAGAACACATTTCCTGCAGCCACATGTCTTGAGTTGGAAAGATTGTAGATCTCCAGTTTCGTAGAATGATCCTTTTTGCGAAAGATCCAAGTCACTTGATGATAGGACAACTCTTCTAGATTAGTATCTTCAGCCAAAATCAGAGTTCCAAAGTCATATTCTCTCTCAACTCCCAGGACTTTATTCATCACACTTGTTACATCGTTCCAGTAAGTTCTGACCTTGTCACAATTCCATAATATATGTTCAAGTGTTCCTTTCGACCGACCACAGCCCCAGCATGCATCCAAAGTACTCAATCCTTGTTTACACATACATTCTGGTGTCCCCGAAGACCCTATTCTGTAATTTTGCTTGATCACCTGGGGGACTCCTGAAGGAGGGACTGTGTCCTCGCGATCTGAATTACCACTGAGTTTTATATATGCTCGTGATAACGATTCAAGCAGGAAACTAATCTGAGCAAGCAATGCAAACTGAGTTCTCTGCTCATTTCATTTGCCACAACACTCATCCTAACAGACAAGGTGTGTGAAGTCTGGGCCACGACTGTTTCTGGATGTGAGGCATGAGCTGTTCCGCACAGAGCTGGTAAATTTGTCACTTTGGGCCACTCGCTTACCAGTGTCTGTAAGCAGCTTCTTATGGGTGACAGAGGAACTCTGGCTCTGGGGCAGGTCGTGGAGTCTGCCGGGCTGGCTAGCCCTGGGGTTGCTTGGCTTCAGACACTCCTGGAACTGCGCTCCAGTAAGGTACATTTTGCCATAGTTGCACTCCTTCTGGTCCTAGGGCTATTCCTCTGCTGCTCACACAGGAATCTATGCTCTCTGGCAAGGCTGCACGAGGAATGAGGACCAGGCTTCATCACGGGAGTGCAGGAGCCAGCCTCTTTTCTGTAGGAGACTCCCACTAGTTGTTTAAGTTTTGACAGGACTGTTTCTTCCTTTTCACTTTTCTTTTGCTTTCTTTTGACAGTCTCGTCCACTCTCTTTCTATGTGTCCTGCTTACATTCCTACATATTTTGTTTTCAAGTTCTCTGCCTGGCCTCATCTTTGCTATCTTTCTCCCCTCTTTCCCGACATAACTTCACCCTGCACCATACCCCCTCCACCTCAACCTTTGAACTTTGTCTTTTTATTTTTAGTTCTGCCTAGGGCTAGTATATTCGCTCACCCTTAGTCCCACCCCTCAGTCCTGGCAAGTCTCTCCTTGGGGGTGGTATCTGTCACACTTTTGGCCATGGCTGACAATGAGGTGCTAATGTGTTAGTGATAGACTGTGATTAAAACATTGTACTGTATTGCTAATGTGTCCTGAACCCCAGTCAATGTGGCCGGATCCCTTCACTTTTTGTGCACATCTCTCTGCATCCCTCCCATGAAAACATCCAGTGCAAATCAGCCCCATGTTACGCTGATTGGGTGAAGGGAACATGACCTGCAGCACCAGCTCAAAGGGTGTTTGTTGTCCGGAAGGGAACAAATAGGGGAATTGGTACATTTTGCAACAGGTTTTTTTACACGTAGAAGGATTTAATAGCAATTTGTTTTAGAGCGCAGTTCATGATCTCAGTGTTCACTGCGATCTCAAGAGTCAGGGTGGGTGAAAAGGGTGGAAAAGGCAAACATTTCTGGCGAATTTCACCCATTCTGCCAATTTCACCCACAGAGCAGAATTATCAGTTTGGGGTCTTTTCACGCCAGAAATATATACATATATTTTTAAGGGAGTTTCACCAGTTAAATTTTGTATTTTTGGAGAAATTTCGTTTTTGTGTGTGTTTCGGCCCCACAAAAAGCAAAACTTCGTCAAAAATCGAATACTTCACAGTGGAAAAAAACCTGCCAAAATTGCAGTAGCAAGTATAATTCGCCCAGCCGGCAGAACAGAATCGTTGGCGAATTGAGCCGATTCCTTTTCACTGTCAGGATTATCGGCCACCCCTATTCAAGGGACAGTGGGAATGTAAGAAAAAGGGCCCAGAGAAAATAGCCGTCTTCATGTAGCCGGGACTAAGATCTATCTATAAACTTAACTTCTTGTGTTTTACATTTGGGACAAGTGAGACCCCCCACTCAGCAATTCTAGCTGCTGCCACATGCGTATGATTGCAAAGTACCCCATAAATGACAGTGGCACCACCCTTTGGTTTCCCCCAAAGCTCCTCCAATGACTTGCATCTTTAGAGGGAAAATACGCGTCTGATTCTGAGTTTGGTGGTAGTGGTAAAACCTCCAAGATTTTGTAATACCTGAAGGTTTACGCTCCACAAATGCTGGAGTTGTGTTACAAAACTTTTTTCCCCGCCTGCTTTTGCATGTAGGACATTTCTTCAACACCAAAGCATTATCACATGCAGTGATATGGAGCTCCACAATGGGGAAAAACTGAAGGGTCCTCGTGACTCTGCATCGCGTTACCGTATATTTACCGCTGAGTGTGTCGGTTTTACCATTGGTAATAAGAAAAACTCATAATCAGCTCCTAAAAATGTTACAGCAGCGAGGGAGCAAAAAGAGACGGGAGGTGGGTTCATGTCATGTGACAGAAAAACAGGAGGAACTCACAACTAGAGAGAGAGAGAGAGAGGGGGAGCGTGAGACAATTGTGAAAATCAGAAATGGAGATCAGGAAAAGAAAGAAGTTGCTCCGCAATGAAGGAAAGGGAAGAAAATAACTCAGAACCGGAGAACATGGAAGACATAGAATAAGAAATTGCATTGGACGAGGGGTGTGGGGCAGCGGGGGAGAGTGCACACTGATGGAGGGGCAGCAACACGGTGCAGAAGAATGGGGGGGGAAGGTGGCTGAGAAAGGGTGAGCTCCGAAACTGCACAGGAGGAATAAGCGGAGTCAGGGAGGAGTAACTTGAGGGGAGAAGTACTGGGAAAGGAGAGAGTGCAGCTCAGGGGCAGTCATTTACACATATCCACTAGAAAGGCCGTCACAGAGTGAATGTTCACGCAGATATTCAAAGGTGCGCCGCTTAAGTCACCAAAGTTGCAATCACTTATTTAGGGTCTAAAACTGGAAAGAGAACCCTGTTGAATGAGGCCAGATGACCTTAACTGGGCTGTGAGACTCAAATCAAGAGGTTTGTGTTGCATTGGGGATCCTTGTGTGTACTGCTGCAGGCACACTGCTAGATTGAACGGGAAAATGTTGTACATAACGGTGACAGAAGCCATGTTGATTGTTGTGGTGTGTTGATTTTCTTCTAATTTAAATGAATGGTTGGTAGATAGGTCACGTGTGTCAGAGGAGCCGGCGGGTTCTTTCTTGGTGACGAATGAGGTTCATTATTGGAGCTGAAATGCTCACACCTCCTCCAGAGACCATGGCTCGTGAGGTCTTGCCTAACTTTGGAGCCCGGGCTATTTCTAAAGAACCAGCATGATTAGTTAGTTTCTTTTCTTTCTTTCACTTTACTTATATCAGGGGCAACACACAAAACCCTGAAGCACACAAGCAAGTCAAGGGCTTAGTGCTCGTTTCCTCTCCCAAACCCTCACAGCAGTAACCTTGATCCCACTCCGCCCGCAAACACTGTTTCCAGACACACACAATAGCACTGCACCAAATACTGCTCATGGAGCCGTCACTGATTTACAGTAATAAAGACATTCAATGGAGTGATGAAATTCATGAGAAAAAAAAAAGATTGATTATTGATTTTCCCCGCTGTAACAAGTGTTACAAACTGTGACGCAGCCGCTTCTTAGTCTTGGCGCATTGTAAGTTGCTTCAAAGTCCTGCCCAGAGGAAAGCTCACCAGCAGCCTTCCCTGCCCTTCCTGCAATGCCCCTCACACACCACCGTCCCTGGCTGGTGAATTTTCATGTGGCCTTCAGAACACCCTTTCCCTCCTATCCTACTGCGGCTGCCTCCGTTTTTAATGTACCTGCCCCCCCTGTGTTTTTTTTTCCTCTCCCCCACCCACTCACCTGGAAACTACCGCCCTGCAGCACCCACCATGCCTTTCTCTCCCTGCATGGCCTCCCCCCTAGCTGCTTTGGAGTACGTAACTGCTTTCCCCTGCACCGCCTGTCCCAACTGATGCAGTCTGCTGGTATGGTGGCCTTCTTTGGTCATGTGCATACTCTGGAATAGCTGCGTTCCGGCTGCAAAGTGCTGTCTTTCGTGAAGCATCCTATTTGCTATGCATTGAGAGCATTTTCAGCTGATCTGTTGGTATCCAGTCAATATATCTAAAATATTACAGAGTGGTACATGTCTGGGGTTGCTGTTGGTACTCTTGTTCAGAGGAGAATTGCTTGGCATTTCGGTGCTGGACTGCCCCGGAGCAGGACAAAGACTGATATGTTTGGGATATTTCTTCTCTGTGAAAGATAGTGAGCTAAAGCCTCTGGGTAAGTCTCTTGTAACCAGGACTAATGTCTGGCAGAGGGACTCCCGGGACCCCCTTGTTAATTTGCATATTTCAGTAACTTTGGGTCTCACCCTAAGTTACTAGAGGAATCCAGACGTGGACCCCTTGCTCACTATTCTTAGAGAGGCACAGCTCCACCCTACTGATGAGGTCCAACCAGACCGAAACACGTGTCTGGGGTTGCTGTTGGTACTCTTGGTCAGAGGAGAATTGCCTAGCATTTCGGTGCTGGACTGCCCCAGGGCAGGACAAAGACTGATATGTTTGGGATATTTCTTCTCTGTGAAAGATAGTGAGCTAAAGCCTCTGGGTAAGTCTCTTGTAACCAGGACTAATGTCTGGCAGAGGGACTCCCGGGACCCCCTTGTTAATTTGCATATTTCAGTAACTTTGGGTCTCACCCTAAGTTACTAGAGGAATCCAGACGTCGACCCCTTGCTCACTATTCTTAGAGAGGCACAGCTCCACCCTACTGATGAGGTCCAACCAGACCGAAACACGTGTCTGGGGTTGCTGTTGGTACTCTTGGTCAGAGGAGAATTGCCCAGCATTTCGGTGCTGGACTGCCCCAGGGCAGGACAAAGACTGATATGTTTGGGATATTTCTTCTCTGTGAAAGATAGTGAGCTAAAGACTCTGGGCAGGTCTCTTGTAACCAGGACTAATGTCTGGCACATTTCAGAGTGCACCTTAATATTGAAAACACAGCAAACATTAATTAAATAAATAAAGAGTAATGTGGTAAAGCGGTTCAAATGCGTCGGGATGGGGTGGCGTTATAAGGGTAAAAAAAATGTGGTGCTTGTTTTCGGTATTTTGTCTGTCGTAGAAATTTACCACTCTGTTATTGTGGTCGGTAAAATCACATATAACCGATCTGTTAATGTGTATTCTCCTTCCTTTTTGTGATTATGCTTTTTTGAGGGTTTCCAATTCAGATGTTCTTTTTTGAAGATATCTGCTGGAATACCAGCCAACTGAATTACCGTTACCGTCACTTGGTCCAGTAGAATTACCGCCGGATTACAAGTGGCAGTGGTTGAGTAATCCCAATTTTTTCAGTTATGGGGCTTTTCTTCTGCAGAATTACCGCTGCAGTAATTTTCCCGATTTTTCGACTTTTCTGCAGACGGTGTAGAATTTATCTCCGGCGTGATGCTGGAGGTAAACCCCCCACTCCAGGGCCATACTTGTAGTATGGCGGTGCAGGAAGTGTCAGTAATTCCGTTACTGTCAATTTTTTCCCGCACCACCATACTTGTTATGAGCCCCATTGGGATTTTTCAAATTGGTGTATAGGCAGAATCCCGAGCACAGTTAATAAAAATGCCCTGTATTCACTTACTCTCCCGATACACCACTTCAGCAACGTGGGTCCCGTCGTCACCCCACGTGGTCAAAATTAAAGAGTGAGTTGGAATTATTCTCAGTGGCTTTGTCTTCTCCTTGGAAGGCCAAACTCGAAATCATTGCAGAAACACACTACTGGAGGAAATCCCCACAGCCCATTTGGCCAGCCCACCACTGTCCTTAATGAGCACCCATTAGAATCAAACAAGACTGCCACCAACCAATGGAATCCGCATAGCCAGTTGTGCAAGGAGATTCACACAGGAAAACCGAGTGCCTTTGGGGGACCCTATCTCTCAGCCACATATGGTCTCTCAAAGCACTGCTCAGTACATCAGGGAAAAACCGATGAAACGAGGACAGGAACAATTAAAACTATCCAGCCCCTATCATAAGAAATGAAGAATTGAACTTTCAGTCTCACAGAATGTCTTAGATCAGCGGGGCCAATCCTCAGCAGGAATGCTTTAACCAGCTAAACATCATAGCCTGCCCATTCTCCTGAATGAAGTCCGGCCTTGCAAGTTGATTGGCCATCTGAGTAACTTGATGTTCTCCCACTTCATGTTTGTAAACCACTGTAAGGGCTTATGAAATGAGATGGTATGAACTGTGACTCCTGTTAGGCTGGGCCTAATCTACCTTAAAGCCTACATACTGACATTGTCTTTTTTTAACAGTGCCACACCCTAGATTTCTGTGGCAAAAGTGCCAGCTGATGGACACTGCAGGCTGCTCTATGCCTTTGGCATTTCCCTACAGCAGCATCATGCCCACCCATAGGTCAAATGCATTGGTTTGAACGTTAAAAGTTGGCTATAATCCGGTGGCCACACCAGTGTGGCATAGGGCATCTTTTATCCCTTGAACTGCCTGCTGATAACCCTCTGCCAAGCATTTTTCCTCAGAGGCTGGTTTGAGGTGAGTGCAGTCATACCATAGTTTCCCACAAAGGTCTGGTACTAACTAAAGAGCCGAATAATGTCTTTCACCCAGCTATGTCAGTGGAGGGCCCCATGCAAGAAGAGGACCTCTGCCCCTCAGAAACCCTGTGGAAAGTACATGACATGTAGGGTATATTTCATATATAACCATATGTGGATGCAACCAGGCCCCATAACACAGGCATATGGCTTCACACACAAATTATATTTTGGTTAGGGTGAGCTAAGGTAAGGACACCAGTCTTGGTATTCTCCTGGCTCTGCTTTCAGGCAATCACTAGATTATAGTCTCTCTGTTACAAGGCATCTCCATAAATCTATTCTTTCCTCTGTATTGTCACTATCAGCACAATACTAGTAGAAGCAGATATGTGTATATGAGACACTTCACTCAGTTGTAGCTTATTTCTCTGTATTGGTAGTGTGATAGGTCAGAATAAGGACACAGGCTCTGATTAGACATTTCACTGGTAGGCGTATTAAAGAAAATGAATAAAGTCTAGCTTTCCCTATACTATAAGGTGTCCATACCTAACAAAACTAGCTAAGGTGCTCATCAGTCGTCAGTGAATGGGCCTCATAGGCTATTAGCTCCATGGGTGCTTCCAAAAACCCTTCCGACTCCGCCTTCGTGAATGGAGCAATTACCGGTCCATTCCGAGGTCGGAGGGACCGGTAATTCCCCATTCACCAGGGCCATTCCCCATTCCCATTTGAGCCCTCAATAACGGTACTGCAAATTGCGGTACCGTTATTAGCTCTAGAGTCCCTTTGCGGGTCCCGTCCTTAACGCCTGTAAAAAACAGGCGTTAAGGAAGGACCCGCAAAGGGAACTCATAGTAGGGAGGTAAGGGATTACCGGCACTGGTGCCCTTACCAGTGCCGGTAATCCCTTACCTCCCACCTCATAATGGGGCCCAATGTCTTGAAATCAAACTGCCCACCGTCCAACTCTAAGCCTGTCTGACCCTACCACATCTCTAGGCTCCTCTCCTTTTTTCACTTACCTAGCAGTGGGGCATCCACTGAGTAAGCCGGTGTTCCTTTTTCTCTTTCTCCTGAGGATTCTCTTCTCCTCCATACATCCTCTTCTTCATCCCAGTGGAATGGGAATTTAAAGGGAATTCTTTTATTTCCTGTTGGGAATAACACATACTGGTTTTCTTCTGGTTTTCTCTTCACAGGGTAGCTCAGGGGAAACGCGTGTATCTTGAAACGTGTTATAAAAGAACAATTATAATTATAATATCTTTTCACCAGAAAGGTTTTAAGATGTTATTTTGGAAGGTCCTCTAGGGAGTTCTCAGTAACGGGAGTCCTTGCCCCCACTTGCCTCTACCCCTAGGGAGAGTATTGTGCAGCAAGCTCACTTCGCTAGCCTCACAGGGGGTGGGGAGTCTTTTACTTGGGGAGTAGGGATGAATGCCAGCAATTTGTCACAGTTGCAACTGCAGGGCCACTAGTTGGTGCTTTGAGAGTCCAATGCTTCCACTTTCTTTATGCCAGGTTCGTGCATGGGCTAGGCAGCCAAACTTTCGTTGGAACATGTGAACCTTGTGACTCACTGTTCTTGCTGGCCAAGGGAAGAGAACATGTCTTGGTCTCTCTCGTCAATTAAAGTCTTGTGTGTACAAATATCATGCAAGCTTTGCTACTAAAATAGTTTTTAGAAGTGTGTTGGACTGGCAGGGCTTCCTCATGGTTCCTCTTTAGATGGGCAGCTACTTCTTCATTTCAGCACCTGTAAGAATGCAGACCATCAGAGTAAATAAGGCATTGTGAGGTTAGTTTAAAAGTCAGCTGCCAATCACAAAAATGCATCAATTACATCTTTCAGTTTCAGCCCATCACTAAAGTGGTGCCACATTAAACGTTGTCCTTTCCGGGCTTCCTCTTGCGCATGGATTTCAACCTTAAATTCTAAAACAGCTCATATCTGTTTTTTCTAACTGTAGCCATCACTCTCTTTGTCAAACAGTAACCAGAAACATATATGTAGCATGCGTGTCACACTCGCTGGCTCTTAGAAACATTGTTTAGCAATTGGACTCAGTAACGGATTTACACAGCGGGTAATGGTAAGGATACACCTGGCTGCAGCAGGCTGTTCCTCGTGAGAACAATGAATGCCACCATTCAGTGCATCCCACACAGTTCAATGAGACTCACAGAACATGGAGACTCACACATCCGGGTGATTGTTGATGGTTTTTATTGGATGCCTGTAGAGATCTCCCACAAACGTGCTTAAGCAACCAAGCGAAGCAAGGGAGCCCTCACCAACCAAGGAAGATTTGGGTGGCTTGCCCTGAGATTTCATTAAATAATGGGTTACAACAGTGTATTTTAGAAATGTCTTAATTTAAATTGATAGTTACAAAACTCGATGAGCAAAACTTAAAAGCAAAAGATAGCAAAGAATCCCATTCATCATAGAAATGTGATTTTGAACTAAGAGGGCAATATATGATTAAGATACCCAATGGAAAAGATACTGACATGTTGACAAACTGATATTCAAATGATAATAGCCCAGAAAGGGTGGTATCAATACTGGCCATGATACAACTAGGGTTGAACAGTAACCCAACACCCCCACCATGGCCAGAAAGCCTAGAAATAAGAAGACAATAATATTGAGAACAATTAAGAGCAGGATTGATATAAGAGTTATATGGCAACACATATTGTAGGGCACATCCCCTAAATCTTCTCTTAAATATGTTAATGCATATGGAGCTTTTGGATAGAGATATTTTCATCCAGCCTACTTGCTCTTTTGAAGTGCCACACACCTTCAATCAGAGTCCTGCATAATCAATGTTACACACATTTTCCCAACTACCCTATTCAAATAGAAACTATCTGAGCAGGAATTGTAGTGCCTAATGTTAGCATTTTGCACTTTGCATTGTTTATCACCAATACCTATCAGTCAGGATAGCCCATATTTTACCGGGAAACCCAGAAATATGTGCAGGTCACTTTTATGCAAGTATGCTTGGCCTTTCATAGTGCAATGAAATAGAATTATTAACATAAGTTGTTTGTTTTTCTGATGTTAGTTGTGTCTGCCAAAACCTAATCCCAGCGGTGCTCATGATTTAGCATTGTTTGTCCTCTTCAAAATGCATTTTATAAACACCATGTTTCTTGAGCTTTTGGGGAAAGTAAAACATGTTGGCCAATACTATGAATCACAATAATCACACAGAGTAGGAGTTGTGTAAGCTATTTTATTTTTATTTTGCTCATGGGTGGTTCATTAGCACCAAAGGAATGGGGCCAAACGTTATGTTATTTCATGTGCGAGATACAAGATGCAATGGAACACTCCTTATCTTCTGTATGCCTCTCCTGCATCTGACAGTCATGTGTACTGTAGTAAAATCACTAGACCACCTAACAGAAAATGGCTTGAAGTTTGTACCCCCTGTAAATGATTCAATGGATAACGATGACTGGCTACAAACCACTTTCTATGGTGAGCTCTGCTTGCATAGTGTTTTCTCGAGTTACCCATGTCACTCCAGGATGTGAGCAGATGGAGACAAAAGGCAATACAGTGGGTGCACAGAAAGAAGGGGGAACCGTGTTACTTCTTTCTCCTGAGTATTGTTATTCTGTGGGACAACAACCCTTGTAGGAACCACATTGGCACCACCCTCCTATTGCCTCCTGACTCATTATCCTTCTTCCCTGCCTTTAGCAGCAATGCTAGGAGGAGAAGGGCTTACATGTTACTCTCCCAGGGTGGACAATGTGTAGGACTGCATGATTCACTGCCCTAGTAGGGAACCTGTCAGAGAGACAGGACAGGGGTTGACATGAGCTATATGGTCCTCTAATTGCTGGCACAAGTGGGGGAGCAGAATAGTTTCCATACTCACCTCCCCAAATGACATTTGGTGGCAATTTCAGGATCTATGGGTCAGAAGCTTTTTATACCTTAGGGGGCTTACGTGGGTTCTGATGTGATAAATTAGCACTTTATATGAATAACTTTCATATGATTTGAGTATGTAGACATTTTCCAGGAATACCTGCCATGTGATGTGAGTACCTGGGCATTCAATGGGAATAGCAAGCAAATGTCATTTGGTGGACATGACGGATTTATGAGTGTGTACCTGATTTTGGATGGAAATAAATATCATATGATGTGAGTACCTTGCCAAATCATCATGGCAACACCTTGTAAATGTTGAGACAGCATTGGAATTTCATGTCAACACCTGGCATATGGTGTGAGTAGCTTATCATTTGCTGACTAACCTGTCACATTCAAGTGACCACTTTGCCAGAATGTTTTAATGGCAGGCTGACCGCACTTTATAAAACAGAATAGATTACCCTCACCTTTCACCTTCCACGAAAGAAAAAGGACCTCAGCTCAATTACATCAAATGAGCTTCTAAATGGTTGTCCAGCTATTGATAATGGTACCTCAAGTACTGAATACTGGAACAGCTGTCATACAAACCTTCAACCTTTCTGTGTCAAGCCCCATTGATTGTTAATAAAACCCAAACAATGTATAGCCTGTGGCACATTAACCAATTTACACATGGGGAGAATCCTGCAGATACCCCACTAAAACCCTAAAGTCTCCTCCCAGTTGGCCAGGACAAGGCAGACACTTTCTGATCTCAATCCTGGGGTAGTGTACTGTGGGAGGATTACCTGGGTGGAGACAAGGCCCAGGGCGGTGGGGAGATTTCACAGTGTGAGAGACAGAATTTCTCCTTAAAGAGGAATAATCTTACCACAGACGTAGAGGAGGAATTGGCTTATTGCCATTTTGATATATCTAGGCCTCCTACTAAGGATGGAAAGGTAAATGCTAAAGGAGTGACTCAATCTAGCGTTGAGCCTAAAGAACACAACTTTTATACTCCTAAATCCCCATATGCTCCACAATGCCAAAGGTATGCCAAAAGGAACAGCGAACATGTGACGTTTCCTGCCCCTTTTGTCTCAAAAGGTTACATCTTATAACTCCTCTGTTAATATTATCAAGAGAGGAAAATCCATCCTTAAACCTTTTAAAGAAGTAGAGAAATTGAATTCCTCTGAAATTGACTTTTCCATCCTTTTCCATCAAAGGAGCTGGGAGAGTTAGAGATGTCCTATACTACCAAAAAGACAATAGGCCTCATTGCCAGTTTGGAGGTAGCCATGCTGTTTTTAGCGGCATGGCTACCCCCAAACCGGGTAGCGGGTCCGGGTTCCAGAAATAGAGAATTACAGGGCAATGCTGACTTTGGTGGGCCCAGTAATTCCCATTCTCGGGACCCGGACCCGGTATATCCCCATTCCCATTTGAGCCTCCATAGGGCTCAATGGGAATGGGGAGGATGCTAACAACGGACCCGTTAATGACAAGCAGTTGTTAGCATCCTAGTTTGCCAGCGGGTCCCGCTAAGGATGTCTGGTCTGACCAGACGTCCTTAGCGGCACCCGTTAGCAGACCTTGTAATGAGGAGGTAGAGTGATAACAGCGCCGGAAGCTCTACCGGCGCTGTTGTGACTCTACTGCACTCATTATAATGAGGCCCATTATGTTGAGGGGAATGTATATCACCTGTATTTCCTTCAGAATCATATTATACCCAGAAAAGACAAATTGATAGTGTCCTTGTTGCTAGAGGTAGAATTCCCTATTTACATCTCTGCGTACATTTTACCAAAACAAGGACCCAGATTTAAGATCTATCCCCTCATTTCTAGTGGAAGGGAAATGAAACCTACAATTTCAATTTTTTAACCACTACTCATGAAATCCATTGAGGTGATAGACTGGTTAGATGAATGTATGATGTGGCCTTGGAGTCATGACATCAAGAGGGGAATATACCTGCCAAGGTCAACAGTGACCCCAGATATATTTGTCCTACCTGTTTTGAAATTAGTTCTGGTGAGACTGAGAAGGGACACTATCAGAATTCCATGCTGAATGGTGAGGAAAATAACAATAGTTCCTTATATCCCAAGCACTTACAGAACACAAAAGGTGAAATTTCTCGAAAGACCATGTTATATTGTTTAGATAAAGAAGACAGTTGCCCAGAACTCAAATCTTTTTTCAAAGAACCCGGGAATGACACCTGGAGTGTTGAGGAAGAACTGAACACTCGTCCTTTTGAAGAAATGCTTAGGTTCAGTGATAAACAATCACATGGGGTTTATCCTGTGCCTCTGGCTAAAACAATGTCTACCATCAAAGAGGGGGATTACACCTTACCTCCAAATCTTGAAATCTCACAACAATCTTAGTATGAGAGTTCACAGGAAAGTACTTCTCCTTTCACAGATTTAGTTTTCACCGAGAGAGGTCCCCAGAATTTGGTTGTTTAAGATGGTTACCAGTCAAATGGTCGAAAACATTTGGTCGACAGACAATTTGGTCGACACCATTTGGTCGAATGCCAAATGGTCGAATTTTTTTTTTTTTTTTTTTTTACCCATTTTTTTTTTTTTTTTGGGGGGGTCCCCCCCCAACCCCCTTTTTTTTCTTTTTTATTTTTTTTCCCCACACGAAAACCCACAAAACACATATATATAAAAAAAAAAAAAAAATTCGACCATTTGGCATTCGACCAAATGGTGTCGACCAAATTGCAGTCGACCAAATTGCAGTCGACCAGTTGACTGGACACCGTTTAAGATGTGGAGGTTTTGACCATCGCAAATATGGATCTAGACCTCAAAATAAGTATATATTCTTACAGGATGAATGGGAACAAGACAATCAAGTCAACTCTAATGAACATACTCTTTCAGAAATTCGATCTACCTCTAGGCAACAGGTTCAAAACAATGACATGTTGTGTACAGCAGATCAAACCACATATAGAATACCTGTGGTTTTTCAAAATAAAGCTATTTGGGCCCAGTTGGATACTAGAAGAAAAACCTCAGCTATACAAGCCAGTTTGTTACCAGAAGATTGGACAATATTGGGTTACATAGAGATAAACTGTGTACATGGACAACTTCAGAAACATCCAATTACTGTCCTTAATGTTACCAGTCTATGGAAAAGTTGTTCCATATCTGTAACAGTCTTGTCTGATCTTCACATTTCCTTAGTTTTGGGCACTGAAGTCCCATGTCTTAATGACTGGGTCTTTAACATCACCCAACAAAACTTAAAGAGCAAGGCAACTATGTGTAAACATGGCAAAGGAATGATACCCTTATCCTTGCCAGGTAAATTGAAGGTTTGTAAAACTTCCTTGAACTGTGAATCAGTTAATAACTGGGAAATTGGAGCCTCTAATAAAAAAGCAGGGGTGGCCGGAATAGAGGGGAAGGTGGAATCTGGCCCGAGAGGCCAGGTCTTTAGAGGAAGGGTATGTGGAGAATACTGTGGATCCCACACTAAAACCCTGCCTAAAGTCTCATCCTAGGTGGCCAGGATAGGGAAGACGCCTCCTGATCCCAATCCTGGGGGTGGTGTACTGCGGGAGGATTACCTGGGTGGAGACAAGGCCCAGGACGGTGGGGGGATTTAACAGGGTGAGACATGTTAATTCTCCTTAAAGTGGAATAATCTTACCACAGACGTAGAGGAGGATTTGGCTTATTGCCATTTTGATATATCTAGGCCTCCTACTAAGGATGGAAAGGTAAATGCTAAAGGAGTGACTCAATCTTGTGTTGAACCTAAAGAACACATCTTTTATACTCCTAACTCCCCATATGCTCCACAATGCCAAAGGTATGCCAAAAGGAACAGCGGACATGGGACTTTTCCTGTGCCGTCTGTCTCTCAAAAGGTTAAACCTTATAACTCCTCTTCTAATAATATTACGAGAGAATAATCTATCCTTAAATCTTTTAAAGACGTAGAGATATGGAATTCCTCTAAAATGGATTACATGTTCCAAAATTCATCAGGGACTGTGAAGAAGAAGATGGCTAAAGAGGCTACAGGAGTCAAGGCCAGGCAAGCAGGTCTAATAGCTTTTGGCAAGGTCAGGCAACTAGTTCTAAGGGCCTGCACTTGAAACCAATTCACCCACCTGAGGCGCATACAAGGCTGCATCAGGGAGCAGCAGTAGAAAGAAGTTGGAGCAGGAGCTGGAAGATTGGCAGTAACAGAAGAAGCAGGGGCTGGCAGTTCACAAGGAAATGTGACTACAAAAAGGACGATGGAGCAGAGGATGGGCAGATGTCACCTGCAGGGTCTGAGTTGGTCCTGTGCTCACAAACACTGTTTGACTGTGGCAGCATTGGAAGAGACTGGGAGAAGCAGGCAATCTTTCCGGTGCACTTCATTGCTGTGAATGTAGAGCTGAAGTTGTGCATCCACCCAAGGCCTGTGTGCAGAAGCACGCTGAGGGAAGCTGGAGCATGAAAGACTCTCCCTTAATGAGGCCGGATCAGAGATGTGCAGCACAATGCTGTGGGTCCCAAGAGTACCTGTAGCAGTAGCAAAAGAGTAAAGCCTGGAAGCAGAAGCAGCCCGCACTTGCTGTGATTGTGGAGTCAGAAAAGGTAAGCTCTGTACTCCAAATCAAGGAGAATACCTTGCCAATAACTTTAACAAGCTTTATTCATACACATAAAAGCGAGTAGAAATTGTTCACAGAAGTAGAAAGTCATTCTCAAAAGGGAATTGGAACGCACTTATATATTAACAAAGCTGAAGTGCCTGTGTTTAGTGAAAGCATCTATTTTCCCCATTGTTAGAAGTAACTTGTTGCCGGGTAGTTGCGTGGCTCCTTTTAACAAGGAGAACGCTGCCGGTAAACTTATTGAAGCAGAACGCGACCTTCCCGAAATGTTACAAGCACAGTTTTACATCAGAAGAGTTGCGCATGAAACATTGGACCTGATTCATGGAACGTTTTCCTATGGGATTGCACCATTATAAAACACTTCCATGAATCAGGACCATTGTTTCCCTATTACCTTGGAAGCTTAATGCTGACTGAAAGGAGGAAACGCTCATCTTTGAAGTGGCAGTTCAAGGTCAAAACGAAATCGTGTGCGCCTAATTTAATTTATATTAAGAAACTTGCTTCTTGTAACACACTGAACGCTAATGTAAAAGTTGTAGAAGTGGTTGAAGATGAACAAAGAGCAAGTATTACCCAACCCAGTAGACCAAACCATTTAAGAACTGAACACCATTATTTTGAGTCACTGAAGATGTTGTTACCCCAGAGTCTGCTAAAAGAAGGGTGACAAGGTTGTCCAACACTGAAAGAGTGGCACTACAGCTTTGGGGGAACTACTGGAGGAAAAGGTTTAGATGAAGCTTGGGAAGGGAGCTGGGTACTTGTTAACAGAAGTTGATTTAAAATATTCATGGCTGAGACTGTTTAAGTTGAAAAGAAGTAATCTGGAAGCTAAAAACAGATTTTGTGGTAGCTGCCATTAAGCATTTCATTAAGAAAGAGGCTGCCATTTCTTGCCATACAAGAGAGAATAGTGCCTTGCCAACCTGTAGAGGTCAAAGAAATCTTGTTGAAGGTGCTTAAAATTAGAGGTTGCAGTAGCAGCAGTAGAACTGTGGTTGCCAATAGATTTGTCAGAACTGTAGCAGTTTAAAATAGTATAAGCAGACGTCATTATTAGAAGGGAGTTGCTGAAAAGAGGGCAAACCCTAAATAGAAGCATCCTGACATACTGTAAGAAAAAACACCACAGAAGTTGCAAGCAGAAGAGTTGTTGTTAAACGGAAGTGGTACTTTTGTCTTCAACTTTACAGATTCTTTCCTGGAAGGAGGTTATCCAGGAATCTCATTGGTGTTGTTCTTTTCTTTGTGGAACTTGGAAAGGGAATCCTTTCATCAAGCGAAGAAGGAACTGTTACCAGTGGATTTTGATTTGTGTTAACCTTTGCTTCTTTGGAACGTTTCAAGACCTTGTTCAAGACTTTCTTTTCCTTGGAAGAAATGTACTTTGGCACAATCTGGGGGAGCAAGTCATCCAAGACACTGGTTGATTGGTAAACTTTAATTTATGTTGTTTTCATGTTGTTTTAAATGTTTCTGTTGTTTAGTGTGAGGGTTTCTGTTGTTTATGCTAGGAGGTGTTCCCTTAGATCCTAGACTAGGTAGGAAATCCCCAGGTAGAGTAGGTTTAGTTAGGGTTTATGTTCTAATTTTGATTAAAACAAAATGTCAAACCTTGAGAAAACTGAACTCAATCGTGAGTATCACATTACTGACCCCACACACACAGTTCAAAAAGGGATATTGAAAAAAAAGGAAAAAACCTGGAGGAAACTGAGGAACAACAATTCTTTATCCTCTGCCAAATTCGCTCTCTATGTATATAAGTTGGCCATTATAGGTGCAAAAATAGCCTATTTTGCCAGAACAATTAATTTGGCCCAATATAAACCTTATGGACTATGCAGATTATTACTTCCCTATCAAGGCCCGGATGTTCTATAAACACCCCATAATCCTCCATTAAGGCTGCTAATACTTTTAACAATATTATCCTGCAGCTAATTGAGGAAATATGCTTTACCATTTCCTCTAGTCATGAATGTCTTCTGTTCTCTTCATATATGTCAGCTATATGCTCATCCTATGTATTTCACCTGACCCCCATATTGGAGGAATCAATTTGCCCATTTATACAGACCCTAAAACCTACCTGTAAAGAAGAAGATGCTGTTCCTGCTTCAATTGCTTGTAAACATGCTGATATTCTTGCTTCACCTGTTGCTTTTGTTATTAATGTATCTCTTGCTCTAGGTGTAGGCCTTGATCAATTTAAGCAAGTCCTTTTTCCCCCTTTACTGAAAATAAACTTGCATTGGGACCAGACACAACGTCCAACTAGTTGGGGTGCCCGGCGTTGCCCGTGTGCTGATCGAGTGCTGTCTCATGTACCCCGGAGGATGTTGCTCTTGTCTTCTTGTCGGCAAGTCTTGCTTCAGTTTGCTCTGGCATCTCATTTGTCCTGGAGAAAGTTCCTCTTGTCCTCCGGTCGGCAAGTCGTGCTGCTGTTTGTTGTTGTGTTTCAGAATCTCTTGATATTGATTTTCGCTTTTCGCAGATGAAGATTTTGCTAGTGATGTTTGTTTTTTGTGCAGCATGTTTCAGTCACTTTATGGCTTCAGTGCATTTGAGAAAATGTCCAAGAAAGATTGATTGATTGTGCTCTGCTCGCGTGAATGAACTTAAGAATACTGTAACCTTGCCATTTCCCATATTTGGAGTGGCGTAATAAAAAAATGGTGTAATTATTTTAAAATTCCCTTTAAAAATGCCTTTAATAAACACTTTATAACTGTATACAGTAGTAATGCGTTTCAAAGGAAAAACCAACACATCGAACATTTTGCTTCAGACACTTTTCCAAATGTTGCCGCCTTCTAGTACCTACTGAAGTAAATCAGGGCGAGCATCAGTAAATGAGGATGTCTACGGAGTGAATTTCTTTGCATCCAAACATAGACTCCAATCTTGCCCCAGACAAATGAGGAATCCAATACAAATTTGGCAGCAGTGGTTTCAATGGTGTGGATTTGTATAGCCGGACAAACATATACATGCATCCAAAATATTTTTTTCATACAAGATTAATGCATACAAACATAGGGCCTCATTATGAGCCCAACGTTAACCCTGTCGGTGCTCCGGAGATTACAACTGTGGCGGCCCGTGAAGTCAGGCGCTGGTAAAATGTAAATCCCCATTCCCATAGTGTCCCGAAGGACTCTATGGGAGTGGGGACATGGAAGCTCCGGCACCGTTGTTAACGGTGCCAGCGCTTCCGTGAGGAGTCTGCCTATCGTGGCCGCTGCGCCCGACAGGGTCTCACCTGTCGGGAACAGCAGCCACGGCAGGCATACACGTAGTTTGCTGGTCTGGAAACAAGGGTGCCAGTGAGCTTGCGATTGATATGATATAATATGATATGATATGGCATTTATAACGCACCTATACACAAGTGTTTCAAGGCACGACAGCAAGGCCAAGTGTTGAAAACAGCCAGCATTATGTGCAATGTTTGTTGATTTCAGGACATCCTGTCGATTTGTTATGTATGATTCAGCAATTGCATAGTAACACCCAGGTATGTATGAAGTTGAATGGCAGGGGAGTCATAACACTGCTGATCCCCATTAATAGTTTAGTTTAGTTTAGTTTAGTTTAGTTTAGTTTAGTTTAGTTTAGTTTAGTTTAATTTAATTGAGTTTAGTTTAGTTTAGTTTAGTTTATTTATTTGTAGAGCGCAGCAAGCCCGGGGGCACTATGCTTACAAGTTTCAACATATACAGATCATGGAATGCAGCAGAGTGATACAAAGGAGTTATATAAAAAGAGTTGCATATATACAAAAAAGAGAGTTACATTTATACATCGGCAGGTATTTACATGACATCTTTATATAGTTATGCAATCGAGATGAGATCTTGCTCATGGAGCCAGACTTTTACCTTTTTCCAGAATAAAAGGTAGGACGGTTCCTCTCTTAGTGGTAGTGGGAGGGTGTTCCACTTCTTTGCCGCAAGGACAGGGAAACTGACCCTGCCTGCTCTTTGTTGCTTGAAGTGTGGGATGTTGAGGCAGTGCATCTGGGCTGCTCTAGTGGGCCGTGTTGAGGTGTGGCGGGTGCTAGTGTTAGATAAGTAAATAGGCGCTTGGTTAGATAAGCACTTGTGTGTGAGTGACAATGTTTTGAGGGCTATCGTTTGCTTAATGTTAAGCCAGTTTATCGACTGTCTGGTTTCCGAGATATGATGTTTCTTAGAGACGTTCAGTGTTGCTCTAATGGTATTATTTTGCATGACTTGCATTTTATTGAGATTTTGTTGAGGTGCAGAGATAAAGCGCATTACAATAGTCAAGCTTGGAGAGGACTAAGGCTCTTGCTATTGTTATACAGTTAGCTGTAGTCAGGTAAGGACGGCAAGCAGTTAAGAGCTTACATATGTATGCAGAAGAGGAGGCCATGGTATTGGTTTGTCTCGTTAAGGTTAGTGCAGAGTCAATATAAATTCCCAATGTTTTCACAACTTTGGAAACTTTGATTATATTGCTGACAATATTAAAGGAAGTGAATAACACATCCAGTTTGTTTAGATTAGCAGGTGAGCCCAAGAGGAGGAGCTCTGTCTTATCATTGTTAAGACAGAGCTAATGCTTTGCCATCCAGGCTTGCATAATGAGGTAAACATCATTGAGAGTTCCACTGTCTACAGTGTAATCACCAGTGATGGGGATGAGTATCTGGGTGTCATCCGCATAGTTAGTGCAGGTGACACCCAGATAGTCGAGATCATCAAAAAGTGGCTTGGTGAACACATTATAGAGTAGGAGACACACATGATCCTGAGGGACCCCACAGGTAACTGGCATGGAAATAAGGATTCAATCCAAGCGTTTGGTTGATCTAAGAAGTGCGCAGCAGATGAGAGGCGTTTACATAAAATATTATGGTTCACCAGGTCAAATGCCGCTGATAAATTTAGTAGAAGAAGCAGGGCCAGTTTTCCCTTGTCTTTCAGAGTTTGAATGTGAGTCTTAAGGTCGAACAATGCTGTTTCAGTCCCATGTCTAGATCTGAATCCTGATTGTGGTGAGGAACGGCAAGTATACATTTTTTGAAAGAGCACAGGCAGACCTTTTCAAGGGTAGGTGACTTGTGCAGGTTACAAAAGTGTATTGTGCCTAAAGCAGCGACTAAATGTAGAGCACATTTGGGAAATGAAAGGGTTGTGTGACAAAGGGCACCAGCAAATGGGTCAAAACGTTATGAAAACCATACAAACACAACAAATGTCAAACCTTCCCGCATTCCCACACGTGTCCCGATGAAAACGATACCTCACATGTGTGGGTGCACCTACCTGGGCGCCAAGGGGAAAGCCGAACACACCCCTAACCCTAAGTCTTTTCCGACATCTGAATTTCACGATTTTTCCAGACGGGCACACCATAAAGATATGGGCCTCGGGTGTCCAAGCCACCAAGGAAAACAGGGAACCCCATGCATTTCCGAAAAGAGGATACCTGTGGGAATCCGCAGAGGTTTGACTTGCTCAAATCGACCCAGAATTTATTACCCACAATCCCTGACAAAGTGTGATATTTGGTGGGGAAAAAACACAATTTTCACTTTGTCGGGGATTCTGGGTAAAGTTTAGTAAACAAAGAAAATAATTCAAAATGGCAGGCTGCCCTTTAGCGGGGGCTGAGGGGCACCCTAGACCGCTGTGGAATTTTGTACTGTGAAGGTGGGTGCACCTCTCCACCCCACCCCAACAGCAGCCTTGATATCTATTTTTTTTTGCCCCCCACCCCTGGGTGCAGATGGTCACCCATCTGCCCCCAGGGATCTCGATACATGTGGCCCATGCTTTGGGGCCATGGGCAGGAGGGGGCCACTTACCTAGTAAACAGTCCCCCCTCCCCCATACTACAAGGACATCCCTGGTGTCTAGTGTGCATTGCTGCCCCTGGATCGAGCGCCCTGCGCCCGATGCGGGAGCAGCAATGCTTACAAACAGGGTGTCATTGGAAAGGGGAGAATGTCCCCTTTCCAATGAAACCATTTCCGAAAATATCCCTGGTGGCTAGGGCCCCCAACCCCCATCCCCCCTTCCCATCAAGTATTTTTTTTTTGCGTTCTTTTTTTATGCCCCCATCCTTGGGGGCCGATGGTCACCTGCCCCCAGGTTCCGCCAAACCGTGATCCGAAGCTGGAGAAATAGAATGTATTCAGAATTTGGTATGGATACATACACAAATCTTTCATTAGGGATGTGCTCTTGTAAAACATGGTTGCAGAGAGTGCATGTATGTTTCGACATGTGTGAAATCTGGAAGATTGAATTTATTGGGATGAGTTTGGTTTCTAGTGCTTGTAGTAGGTACATTAGGAACTCTTGTGGATCTTCCTGTGTGTTTATGGTGATTGTTACCATTGCTGCACGGTACTGCAATTCTTGTTTGTTACCTGTGACACTTTTGGTGCTGACAGGATTATTTGTGGTATTTGTATTTGCAAGCACAACTGGTCCGAGCCATTCAAATAAATGTTGTGAACAATTGGTGGCAATTGGAAGAGAAGATTGATTGCTATGTTTGCATAGCAATTTACTCCAGTTGTGTTGCTGAATTTAAATGGACCAGCGAGTTGTGCCTCTGTATCCTTTAATGGGACTGCAGTTGTTTTGACAAGAGACATTTGTCTCTGTGTCTTTTGATGGACATGCGGCTGTTTTTGGACCAGTGAGTTTTGTGCTTGTATAATTTGATGGACTTGCAGTTCTTTGTTTTTTTAGTGGTTTTCTGGTATAGCTTCTGTTTTTATTAGTTTCCTTTTTAAAGGTTTTGTTTTTGAGGTATCAGGTACATATTTAGATGGGGCTGTACAGTGGACATAGCCTGTTGTATTCTAGGATACAAGGAATGTCAGCATTGACTTTGTTCGCATCAAAGTAAACTAGGCTTAGACCAGTGCTTTACATAGAAAAAAGAAGTGCAGGTACTCACTAAGCTACGAAGCAGGACATTCCAATACAGCACTTTCGGCACTGGCTGTTTTGGCATGGCACCTTGGGCCAAGGTCCCTTTTAAGAACACCCTGTTGTTTTTAGGCAATGCCTGGTGGGATTAAATAATGTGCCAAGGTTCACACACTTTGGTAAAGCAGTTTACCTGGGAGCCTTTGACAGAAATGTCCAGTTTGTTGTTATGCATTGTGCTAAGGAAGTTTAAATATCCATTTAAAATGGGACTTTCGTTTCGTGTATCAAACTAGCAGATATCATAGCTGTAAACTAAGCTTTAAAAGGGAAGTTTTATCATTGCTTGCTTTTATTGCCTAATACGAAATTTGGTAGGTAACTGGAGCTGTGTGTGAGTTTTCAGTCAAAAGTGTTCCATCACAACTCCAATGACTTAAACATTTACATATTAGAACAGGCCCTGCTAATAACAAAGAAACATCTTAAGTAATTTCCCAGGCTTTACAAATCAATCCATGAACCATGAAAGGACACCAATGGTAACAGATGAAGCCCACTTAGCAAAACAGTCTTCCGTACCTATGTGCTGAGACCACAGTAGATGCATGTTTGTCTCTCCTTTTGTTCCGCAGGGTGGATCCTGAAGGAGACATTATGGGCACTGCAGCTGGTGAAGAGAGGAGGGGCACCGAGGATACTGCTTTCACCAGCAAAGTTGCGATAACGTGAAATGTAAAGCTTTCATTTTACCTTGCAACATAGTTGAGTGCCAGTACTCTCTTTCTGGCATTCAGAAGTTCAAATAATCAAATGTTCAAAAATAAGAAGTCCGGGTGCAAGCACTGTAATAGACCATTGAGTGCACAGAGACGTAAATGTGCTACATAACTCATTCCTTCTTTGAAGACTTTGCTGCCAGTGTTGATCAGTCCGTGGTCTAGAGTTAGACCTTGCAACTTGTGAATAGTGACAGCATATGCAAGAGATAGAGAGAATTGTTCTCTGCATACACACATGTCTTTGAAAAGAAAGAAACATAATATTGTTCGGCCTATTCTTTTAACTTCTGAAAGTTTGTCACAATGGATGTTGACAAACTGAATATTCTTGTCATGTGGATATGTTTGGAAGTCAACAACTGTACCAAATGCTTCATTGATGAAACCTTGTTCTACGTTAAGGTTATGTTTTAGAATTGCTCTGCAGTTTGGACACAGAGTTAATAGTTTTTCTAATCCAGTTGTGTTGGAGATACATCTCCCTAAGCTATTTAGTCATGCTGTTGCTTGTTCACAGATAGGGAGTGTCATGCCATGCACTTCTAGTTTGTCTGTGGAGGTCATATGCACTATGGGTTGCATTTCTTTTTTCAACATTGTATCATTGAATTGGGTTCAGCTTGCAAGCATTGGCATTAAGCACATGCATTTTAGATGTTACTGAGTTAATTGTTCCATAATATATGGGGCAGATGTCTTTTGTCCATACAGCTCATGGGTTACTCTATTTTTCAAGATGGATTTTGCACCTTTAGTAAGCAGACCAATTTTAATGCTTTTAAAAATGTTAGCATCGGTTAGATCTGCTGACTGACACATGTTTTCAGTTAGTTCTCTGTAGCAAAAATGGTGCCGGAAATGTACATTCCCAATGTCGCTGAATATATTACAACATTATTTGTGCCCTAACGTTTTGAAAATGGGTTGACCTTTTACAGGTGTTAACTGTAGGAGGTCTCTGGAAACAATAACATGTTTTCCTCAAAACAGTTGTTCGTAGTTGGTTTTTAGGACTTCCTGTATAGTGAGATTAATTAAAGCCAGCATGAGGTTGGAAACCATACTTACTTCATCAACCAAAAAAGCAAAAGAGAAATAAGGCAATGCATCTGTGAGCACAGATCATGCCTAAAAAATCAGATAGTGGATAAACCGATGGTAGCACATTTTAAAGCCAAAAACCATACATACACAGAAATATTTTGGTTTATTATTCAAACTGTAGCCAGCAGACCAAGAGGTGATGACCGGGATCTAGCCCTGAGAAAATGGAAAAGAAATGGATCCATCACCTGGACACTGTTAGAAAAGGACTTAACATAGCCATCGAGTGGAACATGTTTTTCAACTAGCAATATTCCATCAACATCCAACAGACCCCTTTCAATCTCCACACCTTCCTTGATGGGGCAGCTCCAGTAAGATATCTAGGAAGCCCGCATAATGTAATTAGACTTATCAACCGGACATGGAAAAATCATGTACCCAGGTGGGCCATTCCGCTTTCACCACAAAAATGAAGAGGCTGACACCAGTAAACCAGTTTTGCCTTCAGGGCCAATATGTGTCTTATATGACCAGTCTAAATAACACCTGTATTCTCTAACATGACTAGCCATGAAATATATTGTGTGTCTAGACAACCAGGAATGTGAAAGGTGGAGACAAGTGTATGAGAAATACTATGATGACGATTTAAAAAGCGATAATATGTTGGCATCATATATAACTTAGAGGTTCATCTTGCAAATGTACTGTCACCTGTTGGTTCGGGGTAAGTTGTTTCTTCTTCACGCCAATTGCAAAAAAGACCTACTCTTAGTCACACATTGTGTCACCCGGAAAGATACTATCCACTACAGGGAGTGTATTGTTTCTGACATGTGAGTCTATGCACTCTAAAACTAGTGGGAGTATGAGGAGTATCTGTGCTCCTCCCCCTTCATAGAAATAACATCTTTTTCCATACACACTACGAAGCAATGACATCACGGGTCAACCATCCTATCAGCAATACGCTACGCGAGATGAGCCCTCCAGCAAGAGCATGCATGCGTGTGCTGGCTCATATCGTACAAAGAACTACAAAACTGACAATTTCACCCTTCTCCAAGCGAGAAAAAACAAATGCAGTGCACTATCACTAGAACATCAAAATTAATAAAAAAACATTTGCAGCATTCTGCCAAAAGGTATCAATGGCACCACGCGTCATCCTAGTTGCCAAGCAACTATCAGCCAACCAATAAGTAACACAGCACACTAGATGAGTCCTCTAGCTAGTCCACGCAGGTGCTCACATTGCCAGACCAAACAAAAGCTAACATGACAAGCAGTCCAACACTGTAAACAAGTAAGTCAGACTAATATCACATGAATTTATATGCTCGTTATCAGTGAGCTCTCGTATATTCAAGACGAGTCTCACGGGTTGCCATATTCAGTACACAATCAACACGAGGCAGTCACATGCAACAGTAATCTCAGTCATGCTCTGTGACCCTGCAACCTCTTTGACTAGTGTAAGCCGTCGACATTAACATGAGTCCTGCATTATCGCTGAGACTTAAGAGTTGTGTGTTTTCTCACTGCAATACATCAGAATATACAGACTGGGGTCAACACCCAGCACATAGACCAATCTGTTTACAACAGTTTGATTTGTATGACATGCACAATACACAGAGTGATATTTCTGATAGACACAATTTTGTATCCTTAGAATCACCAATAACCGGCACCTAGCAGCGATACGCCAGTTTCTCCATCAAGTTTGCCATTCCCTGGCCAAAACTGGTAGGCACCTTTTATATTCTACACTGCTGTTTAAACAAATTAGATCCAAAGAACAATATTAAAGGACACTTGGGTCATTTCTAAACAGAACCAGACCAGTTAGCAAGCAATTGCAATGTTCTACTCAAGACAGCTTTAAAATAAGAATCATCCCCAACACACTTCAAGCAACCACCAGGTACGTGGTACACCCTAGACATAAGCTTCTTTTATTTGTTGATTAGTACACAATATTTTTTATCTTGTTTTTAATAGAAATACCATGAGTGGGGGTCCCCGCTTTGAAATTACTGGCTGACCATAAGAGCATGTTTTCACTTTGCACCAGTCCTGAAGAAAGCAAGCCAGATACAATACACACATATTGTCTGTAACTTTGTCTATAGACTAGTCCCATGCTGGAAACATGAACTGTGTCAACTTTCATGAGTGTACTGTAGTAAAACAATGCACCGTAGTCAAATGCTACTAACCTCACACAATTGATGTATGAATCAACCATGAAACTATTGTATGAGTTGAAGACATCATAATTAACATGACCTATTTTTATTTTGTTGATCATATTTCTAATAAATGTAAGTTTTTACCAGTTGGAAAAAGCACCTGACCTAGAGACTATTTGTTATATCTGTATTGCTCGGTGTATTACAACGAATACTGACCAGTGTCTAAGGGAGGGGTCGCCTATGTGTCTTTGCTTTAAATACTAATAGTTTTGTCCCTCATGAGACAGGCCCCCGAAAACAAAAAAGAGGGCACCTATCCTGCTTCCTTATCCACTGTATTTTGTAGGCCATATCCACTATTTTCACACTCTTTTTTTTATAAAAGTGCTCTGCAACAACAGACACATACCTTTTTTGGTATTTCAGCAGATGTATTTTGAAACTTGGCTACTTCTTTTTTGCATGTATTTGTAAGGAGGGTGGTGTTTGTAAGTTTTTCATGAATGTTTTCTAAGTAACTGAAATATGTAAGTCAATTTCATTTCCAAAATATTTACTTTGGATGTGTTCTTCAGCTGTTCCATGTAGCAGAATGTTATTTAGGGGCCGATTCATGGAACAAACGTGCGCCGAAAATCTACGCGCAAGCAGGCGCAAGCAGGCGCAAGCGGAAAAAAGAGGCGCACGCGATTCATGGAAGTCCCTGCGCGTGTCTTCCTCGGGATGTGCGCCAAACCCGTGCATGGCGCACACGTCACTGCAACATCGCGAAAGGCGTGCGCGACGCGCACAGTGAAAGCGCACAACCGCAGCGCACACACCAGAAAGTGGGCGGGACATGGGCGTAACGCGCGGAATGGGGAACAACACGCGAAAATAAGGGCGTAACTGGGGATGTACTGCAGGGAAGCAGACGGAACGCCCACAAGCACTCGAACCACACGTATTCATGGAATCGAATAGGGCAAAGCCACGCACAGCCAAAGACACGCACAAGCTGAAACACGGCCGCCACACGAAGGCAGGCGGTAGAGTCCCAGCGCATCAAAAAAGTGGCGCGCGGGAAGTTAAATACGCGATTGAGCGGGTACGTGGATTTCAGGGGTGCGCGAGAAATTCTACACGCGATTGGCCTGGGTACGTGTATTACAGGGGTGCGCGAGAAAATCTACACGCGATTGGCCTAGGTACGTGGATTTCAGGGGTGCGCTAGAAAATCTACACGCGATTGGCCTGGGTACGTGGATTTCAGGGGTGCGCGAGAAATGCTACACTCGATTGGCCTGGGTACGTGTATTACAGGGGTGCGCGAGAAAATCTACACGCGATTGGCCTGGGTACGTGGATTTCAGGGGTGCGCGAGAAATGCTACACGCGATTGGCCTGGGTACGTGTATTACAGGGGTGCGCGAGAAAATCTACACGCGATTGGCCTGGGTACGTGGATTTCAGGGGTGCGCGAGAAAATCTACACGCGATTGGCCTGGGTACGTGTATTACAGGGGTGCACGAGAAAATCTACACGCGATTGGCCTGGGTACGTGGATTTCAGGGGTGCGTGAGAAAATCTACACGCGATTGGCCTGGGTACGTGTATTACAGGGGTGCGCGAGAAAATCTACACACGATTGGCCTGGGTATGTGGATTTCAGGGGTGCGCGAGAAATGCTACACGCGATTGGCCTGGGTACGTGGATTTCAGGGGTGCACGAGAAAATCTACACGCGATTGGCCTGGGTACGTGTATTACAGGGGTGCGCGAGAAATCCTACACGCGATTGGGCCTGTGCGAGTGGGGCAGTGTATTACGTGGGTGTGCGGGAAGTTGAAGAGGTGAATTGCCAGTGTGGGTCCTCCCAGGTCTCCCCTCTACCCCCTCCACGACCTCTGCAGGCAGCCCACACCACAGGGGACTACCCTGCACCCCTGGTCATGTCCCGCAGGCAGCCTATCCACCATGGGCATGCCCCCCAGCCAAGCCACATGTCCCCTTGCACCCCCACCCCCCAGCACCGTGGGGCACCTGCCAGCAGGCCCCCAACCATGTCCCACTCATGTCCCCTTGTCCCCCCCCAGTCACCAGGGGCAGCCTCCACCAGGCCCCCACCCATGTCTCCCACCACCCCCACCCCTCCAGTCACCAGGGGCAGCCTCCACCAGGCCCCCACTCATGTCCCCCTGCGCCCCCACCCCCCAGCACTGTGGGGCACCTGCCAGCAGGCCCCCAACCATGTCCCCTTGCACCCCCACCCCCCAGCAGGCCCCCACCCATGTCTCCCACCACCCCCACCACCCAGTCACCAGGGGCAGCCTCCACCAGGCCCCCACCCATGTCTCACACCACCCCCACCCCCCAGTCACCAGGGGCAGCCTCCACAAGGCCCCCACCCATGTCTCACACCACCCCACCCCTCCAGTCACCAGGGGCAGCCTCCACAAGGCCCCCACCCATGTCTCCCACCACCCCCACCCCTCCAGTCACCAGGGGCAGCCTCCACAAGGCCCCCACTCATGTCCCCTTGCACCCCCACCCCCCAGCACTGTGGGGCACCTGCCAGCAGGCCCCCAACCATGTCCCACTCATGTCCCCTTGCACCCCCACCCCCCAGCACTGTGGGGCACCTGCCAGCAGGCCCCCAACCATGTCCCCTTGCACCCCCACCCCCAGCAGGCCCCCACTCATGTCCCCGTGCACCCCCACCCCCCAGCACTGTGGGGCACCTGCCAGCAGGCCCCCAACCATGTCCCCTTGCACCCCCACCCCCAGCAGGCCCCCACTCATGTCCCCTTGCACCCCCACCCCCCAGCACTGTGGGGCACCTGCCAGCAGGCCCCCAACCATGTCCCACTCATGTCCCCTTGCACCCCCACCCCCCAGCAGGCCCCCACTCATGTCCCCTTGCACCCCCACCCCCCAGCACTGTGGGGCACCTGCCAGCAGGCCCCCAACCATGTCCCACTCATGTCCCCTTGCACCCCCACCCCCCAGCACTGTGGGGCACCTGCCAGCAGGCCCCCAACCATGTCCCCTTGCACCCCCACCCCCAGCAGGCCCCCACTCATGTCCCCCTGCACCCCCACCCCCCAGCACTGTGGAGCACCTGCCAGCAGGCCCCCAACCATGTCCCACTCATGTCCCCTTGCACCCCCACCCCCCAGCACTGTGGGGCACCTGCCAGCAGGCCCCCAACCATGTCCCCTTGCACCCCCACCCCCCAGCACTGTGGGGCACCTGCCAGCAGGCCTCCAACCATGTCCCACTCATGTCCCCTTGCACCCCCACCCCCCAGCACTGTGGGGCACCTGCCAGCAGGCGCCCAACCATGTCCCCTTGCACCCCCACCCCCCAGCAGGCCCCCACTCATGTCCCCCTTGCACCCCCACCCCCCAGCACTGTGGGGCACCTGCCAGCAGGCCCCCAACCATGTCCCACTCATGTCCCCTTGCACCCCCACCCCCCAGCACTGTGGGGCACCTGCCAGCAGGCCCCCAACCATGTCCCCTTGCACCCCCACCCCCAGCAGGCCCCCACTCATGTCCCCCTGCACCCCCACCCCCCAGCACTGTGGGGCACCTGCCAGCAGGCCCCCAACCATGTCCCCTTGCACCCCCACCCCCCAGCAGGCCCCCACTCATGTCCCCCTTGCACCCCCACCCCCCAGCACTGCGGGGCACCTGCCAGCAGGCCCCCAACCATGTCCCACTCATGTCCCCTTGCACCCCCACCCCCCAGCACTGTGGGGCACCTGCCAGCAGGCCCCCAACCATGTCCCCTTGCACCCCCACCCCCCAGCACTGTGGGGCACCTACCAGCAGGCCCCCAACCATGTCCCACTCATGTCCCCTTGCACCCCCACCCCCCAGCACTGTGGGGCACCTGCCAGCAGGCCCCCAACCATGTCCCCTTGCACCCCCACCCCCCAGCAGGCCCCCACTCATGTCCCCCTTGCACCCCCACCCCCCAGCACTGTGGGGCACCTGCCAGCAGGCCGCCAACCATGTCCCACTCATGTCCCCTTGCACCCCCACCCCCCAGCACTGTGGGGCACCTGCCAGCAGGCCCCCAACCATGTCCCCTTGCACCCCCACCCCCAGCAGGCCCCCACTCATGTCCCCCTGCTCCCCCACCCCCCAGCACTGTGGGGCACCTGCCAGCAGGCCCCCAACCATGTCCCACTCATGTCCCCTTGCACCCCCACCCCCCAGCACTGTGGGGCACCTGCCAGCAGGCCCCCAACCATGTCCCCTTGCACCCCCACCCCCCAGCACTGTGGGGCACCTGCCAGCAGGCCCCCAACCATGTCCCACTCATGTCCCCTTGCACCCCCACCCCCCAGCACTGTGGGGTACCTGCCAGCAGGCCCCCAACCATGTCCCCTTGCACCACCACCCCCCAGCAGGCCCCCACTCATGTCCCCCTTGCACCCCCACCCCCCAGCACTGTGGGGCACCTGCCAGCAGGCCCCCAACCATGTCCCACTCATGTCCCCTTGCACCCCCACCCCCCAGCACTGTGGGGCACCTGCCAGCAGGCCCCCAACCATGTCCCCTTGCACCCCCACCCCCAGCAGGCCCCCACTCATGTCCCCCTGCACCCCCACCCCCCAGCACTGTGGGGCACCTGCCAGCAGGCCCCAAACCATGTCCCACTCATGTCCCCTTGCACCCCCACCCCCCAGCACTGTGGGGCACCTGCCAGCAGGCCCCCAACCATGTCCCCTTGCACCCCCACCCCCAGCACTGTGGGGCACCTGCCAGCAGGCCCCCAACCATGTCCCACTCATGTCCCCTTGCACCCCCACCCCCCAGCACTGTGGGGCACCTGCCAGCAGGCCCCCAACCATGTCCCTTTGCACCCCCACCCCCCAGCAGGCCCCCACTCATGTCCCCCTTGCACCCCCACCCCCCAGCACTGTGGGGCACCTGCCAGCAGGCCCCCAACCATGTCCCACTCATGTCCCCTTGCACCCCCACCCCCCAGCACTGTGGGGCACCTGCCAGCAGGCCCCCAACCATGTCCACTTGCACCCCCACCCCCAGCAGGCCCCCACTCATGTCCCCCTGCACCTCCACCCCCCAGCACTGTGGGGCACCTGCCAGCAGGCCCCCAACCATGTCCCACTCATGTCCCCTTGCACTCCCACCCCCCAGCACTGTGGGGCACCTGCCAGCAGGCCCCCAACCATGTCCCCTTGCACCCCCACCCCCCAGCACTGTGGGGCACCTGCCAGCAGGCCCCCAACCATGTCCCACTCATGTCCCCTTGCACCCCCACCCCCCAGCACTGTGGGGCACCTGCCAGCAGGCCCCCAACCATGTCCCACTCATGTCCCCTTGCACCCCCACCCCCCAGCAGGCCCCCACTCATGTCCCCCTGCACCCCCACCCCCCAGCACTGTGGGGCACCTGCCAGCAGGCCCCCAACCATGTCCCACTCATGTCCCCTTGCACCCCCACCCCCCAGCACTGTGGGGCACCTGCCAGCAGGCCCCCAACCATGTCCCCTTGCACCCCCACCCCCCAGCAGGCCCCCACTCATGTCCCCCTGCCCCCAGGTCCTGACAAAACGCAATCATGGCAGTAATGGGCAGCATACCCAGCACAAACACCCAGGCAAGGATTGCATCCACCCACATAGTAGATGCAATTACATGATACAACCCCAATGGCAAGTATGTAAATGAACACATGTCCCTCACACACACATACACAATGGGTGCAAGTGAATGTCAAAACCCATATCATGACATGCATGAAACCAATGAGAAAATACCACAAATGTAAGTAATAAATATATGTATTAAAGATGAAAATGAAGTAAAGAAATAAAACACACAACAATGGGGATGACAAAACAAATGGTCCATGTCCGAGAACAAATAGAAAAAATCAAAAAACAAAGGAATCCAAAAACTAATGTAGTCCAAAGCAAAATAATGGGGGGAAAAATAAGGAAAAACCATTGCCTCATGGTGAACACAAATATAAATCCAACAAATGTTTTCCAAACATCAAACTATGTACAAGAATATCCCAGGGTCCATGAGCCCAACACCATAAATTAAACCTACTACTACTAACTAATAATAAAAATATTTACAGAAAAGTGGCCATTGTCCGAGCGGTCCAAAAAAAACTTAAAAAATAAAGGAAACCTAACACTAACTAACTAAAGAACTATATACAATGGCAGCGGGCAAGTCCTGCGGCTCACTCTGTGATGTTGCCGGCCAGGGCATCCTCGAACTCCATGTCGATGTCCCGGAGGCGGGACTCTGTCCTGGCCCCGAGGTCTCGCAGGGACAACCCCGTGTCCACCTCAAACTCCCTGCGAGCTTCCTCGAGGCACTCAGCCCGCCTCAACGCCCGACGCATGGAGAACTCCGCCCTGACCATGGTGAGCCGCTCCTCTTCCGCCCGCTGCCGCTCCGCACCTATCCGCTGGACCAACTGTTCCCACACGGAAGACACTGCCATCCCAGGGTTCTCCTGCCCTCCGGCCGATGCCTGCCCCTCTGATCTTGATGGCCCCGAGCCATGATGCCTCCCACGTCGAGCCTGCTGCTGCCTCCGACGCCACTGCCTCTGCCAGCACGACGGCATCCAGGCTGATGGAATCCACCGATGCCATCGTGCACGTGCCCTGCCAGATGATGCCGGCACATCCTCCATCTGCAGGGGGACAGTTGCTGGTGTGTCCACCCCTGCTGGACCTTCGACTCCCGACTGTGGCAGGGATGGTGTCCCCACCGAGCTGGCTGCGTTGGTCGGGGCAGGTCCACAGGGGGCCCTGGTGGCATCTGGGCCGGAAGACGGCATGGAGCACGACTGGCGCATAGCCTCCACAGAGGAGGAGAGGGTCGCCAGAAGGCCACACACATGTAGGAAACCCCCGACCATGGCGGCTCCCAAATGGTTCACGTACGCACGGTGCTCTTCGTGATGATGTGCATGCTCCTCCCGGGAAGCATGCACCTCATCACGAATGCCAGCCGTGCGCAACGCGACACCAATCAGGACCCTCTCCACACGGCCAGGGGTCCCCTCGTCCGCAGGTAGAGGAGTGCCAGATGACATGGACATCTCCCCTACCTGCGGACGGGCCTGGGATGGGGCATCCCTGCTGGTGCATGGTGGTGCAGTCACAGTGTCAGGGACAGTGACATGCACAGGCACCTCCACGGCGACCTGTGCTGCCTCCTGCCCCTGGCCCTGGACTGCACCACTTGCACCAGCGGGGATGCCCCCACCAGGCCCCATGTGTGGCTCAGTAGCGGCCTCCTCCCCCTCTGTGGAAACCACCAACCTGGATGTCTCCACGCCGTCTTCCGCCGGTGCAAGCCCCTGTGGGGGCTCACCCACCCCTTCCGCTGCAGCCGTGGTGGCATCCCCGCCGCTCTGCTCCACAGCGCCTTCTCCGCCCTCTTCTTCACTTGCCACTGTGTAGAGGGAGACATAGAACACAAGCATCAGGGTACTGTACAATGGTCCCCTAGACAGGAAGCAACAGCAGATGAGTGGCACTGTCATACATCACTTCCATCATGTCCCGCCACAACACATGGGTCAGTGCAGGCAAAGCACATACAGTAACAGGCATGGCGCATGCCATGGACATTGGCATACATGACCAAGGGACTCATGATTCATACAATGTTGGTTTTAAACTCACATGCATCATGGGTCTTGCCATCACATGCACACACCTCACCGTAGTTCCATCCATCTGGCCTCGTACACCACAGACGCAGTGGATACAAGGATGACTAGGCTGCATCAGTGAATCTGAACATTGTCACAGACATGTGTCATGCATCCATGGCAGTTACAAGTCACAGACACGCAGTTCAGACACACACACATGGGCACCATACGTGTACATGGGACCAGCACCCATCCCTCACCCCCACCCATGTCCAGGAACAGAGACTGCCATGCTTCCATGTGTCCATTCCGCACAGAGCCCCCCATGTTGCAATAGAACACATGCACCAACCATGTGGTTCACACATCACTGTACTCACATGCCTGACCATGATGTCCCTGCACACACACATACGTACATGGCCTATGTCACACATACAGGCAGGTATCAGACAACCAGCACACTGCAACATGCCCTGTCTCACACAGTAATGCTTGGCCACTTACCGGCCAACTCCAGATGGGTCTGCCTCCGAAGGATCGGGGCGTGGAGCGCTGGGTCTACGCGTTCCAGGACCCTCATCTCGATGTCACTCAGGCGTGCCCGGCCCCCCTCCGCGAGGCGCCGGGCCTTATTGAGGGTCCTGGACCTCAAGTCCTCCCAGCGCTTCTTGATGTGCTTGATGTCGCGGGTTGCCACCTCCTCCGCGTTGATGGCAACCACTACATCATCCCAGATCCTCTCCCGTCCTTCCTTGTTGGCGCGTGGTCTTCCGAAGAGGGCATCATAATGCCCCAGGACATGCTCCACCGGGACACCAACTTCCTTCTCACTGAAGCTGGTGGCCCTCTGCCTCTCTGGCTGGGGGTCGCCACTGGTCTCAGATGGTGCTTGCCCCGACATGGCGACCCCCGAGGCAGGCGTGGGTGGGCAACTGGGTCCTGGGGCTGGGCTGTGGAGCGATGGTATCCCAGTCGGGAGTCTACTGTTCCAGCAGGGGTCGACACAGCAACTGGACCCCTGCAGATGGCTGATGTGCAGGCACCAAATGGCAGGGCACGGTGGCAGCAGGCAGGCAGGCAGCAGCAGATGGCACGTGGGAGGCTGCTCGGGGCACTGGGGGGCAGTAATTCGGCCTTCTGGGCAGGAGCGTGGTCTTCCGTGTGTATTCGCGTGGCCAGCTTGATACGGAGTGATTTGGCACGTGAAAAATCTGCACGTCAGCGTGTAATTCGAGGAAAGGCCCGTAGCGCGTAAGCGCGTCTGCACGCATACGCATTTTCATTGGACCAAAGGCCCTCAGCCCGTGAGCGCGTCTGTGACGTGTCGTGCGAGGGTGTATCCCTCATTGCACGTGATGACAGAACACACGTGGATTACAATCAATCGCGTGTGAAAGTTCACGCCACCCCGGAACACACGTACCCAGGCTAATCGCGTGTGGAACTACCCGCACACCCGGAAAAACACGTACCCAGGCTAATCGCGTGTGGAAAACTGCACGTCCGCGTGTAATGCGCGTAATCGCGCGTGAAAAACTGCACGTCCGCGTGTAATGCGCGTAATCGCGCATGAAAAACTGCACGTCCGCATGTGACGTGACGCGCGCGTGCGTTTCCCTCAGCACGGGTTAAAGGTGAGCGGGCCCAGCAGTTCGCTGTACGTGCCTTCCGTGGAGACCGACGTGTGTTGCTGCTTCCAGTTGTTTCGCGCGCCATCTACTTCACAGCTCTCAAGGACGTATCTCTTCTTTTGGCGGGGGTATTGGCTACGCGTGTTTTTCTGCATCGCGCTAGTCAGACGGTGAGTCGCAAACGCTCCTTTTCCAACTGCGGGTGCCCCTGTGTATTGCACCCATTTTCGATGTCATCGTAGCCTGCGTGTCCCACGCGTACGCGTTATTCGTGTTACTGGGTGCCACCGCGTACTGCTGGAGGTCAAATCCACACACGTAGGCTGCAGGGTTGCGTGCACGGTTTTACTGCAGTTTTGGGGTGCCTGAGCGTTGCGTGACCTGTCACCACATCACCGGGGTCACATACAGCCTTGCAGGTGCAGGGGGGCTGTTAACATCTTGCTTCCCACCCCCTTCACCCCAATTGCCCAGGACAATTGTGGTGTACACCTCCCATTGGCACCACTCCATCTGTGCCAGCACTATTACATCTGTGCCATGGTTGGGAGGCCACCAAAGGTGAGGGGCGCCTCAGCTGGGCGTACTCCTCGTGGCGGGCGTGGTCGGGGACGTGGCCGTGGTGACCAGGGAGTAGGGGGACTCCAGGGTGTCCAGGGCAGCCACAGAGGGGGAAGAGGCAGGGGTGCGCCACTTGAGCACAATGTTGTGCCATGTGTCGGTGCAGCCATGCCACCACCCCCTGTGGTTCCGGGGGATGCAGCTCCTGCATCTGGCACTGGCACCGTATGACCCAGCAGTCCGTTCCATCGACTGCCACGGGCCCAAGGGTAGCGGTAGCTGCAGGTGCAGCTGTGGACACCGCCACCCAGGCTCAGGGTCTGCCAGCGCAGGCTGCGTTGGCACTTGAAGAGCCCTTGGTAGATCTCCAACAGGCCAGGGGGGAAACCATAGGGGCACGCCGGGCTGCTCAGACCAAGACACGTGTCCCTGGGGCAGTCATGTCATCTGCTGCCCCGAACAGCCGGGTGTTGGCAAGTGCAGGGGCAGATGCACCCAACAGCACCCCGGTTGTGAGTCTGCCAACCAGGACCGTTGCGGTCAATGACCCTGCCACAGCTGATGTTGCTGCGCAGGGTCCATTAGTGGGCACCCAGCTGCCACTGACACAAGTCAGGCCTTTGGTCATCCCTCCACCTGCCACTCCCTCGGCTCAATCCACCGAACCCACTGGCCATACTGGTCAGGGCGGCATTAGCCAGCCAGGGTCTGCGCCACAGTCCAAGAGGAGGAAGGTTGCACCTGCAGCACAGGCTGGGACCCCACACACAGCCACGACCTCCTGCACGTCGAGGAAGAAGCCTTTCTGTAAGCAGGAACTGGACTTCCTCGTGGACTACGTGCGGGGACACAGCCGTGACATGCTAGTGGGTGCCAATAGTCAGACTACGGCTGCCCAACGTGACACCCACTGGAAGCATGTTGCGGAACATGTCAGTTCATTCGGCCATGAGGTGCGCACAGCGCAGGAGTGCAAAAAGCGCTGGAATGACATCAAGCGCAGCACTAAGGCTAAGCGTGCCTCAAATTACAACTTGACTCTGGTGACTGGCGGTGGGCCTGCACCAGAGGAGGAAGAACTCACTCCGCATGAGGCTCTTGTTGCGGAGTTCATACCACCAGAATTGGTCGAAGGTGTGGGAGAGATGCTGGACTTTGATGCCCAGTCCAGTGAGTGTTGAAGCGTAGTTGTTGAGGACGTGTGTGTTTCACTTGTGGGATGTGTTGTGCATGATTGCTGCTACATGTGACGTGTACATGGTTCTGAGGTGTAAGTAATGCAATGCTACCGTCATGCATGTCTCCTCTGCCTGCATGCGGGACTCCATGTGGGCATGCTCCCTTGCCCCTCCTCCACCACTCTGCACCCCAGTTCCACCTTTGCACTGGTCTGCTACATTCTTGCCAATGTGTAGTTTCTTGTTCATGTGTCCTGTGTAGATGCTAACTTCCAGCTTAGAAACTGCCAGACATATGCCGTGTGGTACAGCCTTAGTACTCGATGCAGGGTATCCCACTTGTACTGTGCATGGGTCAGATGTCCCGCAGGGACATGAGTGCCCATTCATGCTCCATGTGCATTGCACGCATGCCCCTATGTGTCCTTGACTGGATGATCACTGTAATATGAGTCCTTGGTTACATACATTGCCTGCCATATTATCGGCCTCCCCATGTCAACTGTGGCTCAGTCCTGCGTTGCACACATGTTTAGGCAATGACAATCTGTGTGGCTCACAGGCCTCAGCCTGTTCAATGGCCAATGACTCTGTCCAACTCTTGTCGTGTCTTCTTCACACGTGGCTGGCCTCCGGATCTTCCATCATGTGTCCTGCCCACTGTCCCAGCATCATTAGCAGTGTTGTAATTTGATTCACATTAAGCTGTTGATGCCAGTCAACACTGCTTGTCAATACACAGGTGTATGGGCAGCCTTTTGATACCATGCTAGGCATCCCTGCTTTGGTACTGGGGTGGAGGGGTGCTTGGCTGCTAGACATGGTACACATTGAATACACAATGCACGTGATATCTGAATTTGACATTGCACTGCCTTCACATTTCCTGGCACACACCATGGAGTGCTTGTACATGTAGGTAGTGAGTGGCGTACACATTTTCAGCACTGCATAGACCCACTTCCATGCAAACTGCCACCTTTCAACAGGTCTGATCACAGTGGCTATTCTAAGTAGACCCAGCATGCATGCCAGGTCATATGTTGTGTGTCACATGTCTGCCGGATGCCTTTACTGTCGGTGTGTGTGTGTGTTGTGTGCTTCTGACATGTGTAGTGACCTTTTCCTCTCTATTTTTCAGGTGATGACGCAATGGATGCAGAGGATGGTGTTGTCACGCCAGACACAGGGTTGGTAAGACCACATCAACCCGGCACTAGTGGGGGTCGTGGGGTGGTAGGCCACGAAACCCCCCAAGTGCTGCAGTCCATCCTGTCTCTGGCTGCCTATGAGTCCAGCCTTGATGACGACTCTGACGTCCATGTTGAGTTGGATGACCATCAAGTCCATGTGTCAGGGGTGAGTGATTCTGATGTGGACACTCCTCTGTCTGCGACACCTGCACTGAGGGATCAGACAGTCTTGGTTCCTCCGCCCGTGGTGGATCGGGACGCAGGGTCACCCTCCACACCAGTCACTGATGTGCCTGGGACATCACGTCGACGGGGGCATGTAGTCGTGCAGCCGCAGGCGGTGCCAACACAGCGAGGACCTCCGGTCCTTGGGTCCCGCAGGGGTCAAGCCCAGCAACGCGGTCGCCGCGCGCAACCGCTGTATACTGAGTGGGAGCAAGACATGACTGCCAATTCCGAACGGCAGGGGGCAGCAATGGAGAACATCGCTGACAGCATGGAGCGTGTGGCCCGATCTGTGCTCCCCCCTGCTAGGCAGGTGCTTCTCCAGCAGCAGGCGGCACGGTCCACGGCCCGCTCGCTCAGGCTGGGCATGGCGGCCTCAGACAGGGCACGCCAGGCTGAAATGTCGTCTCTGCGTCAAGCAATTGCTGCTCACGCAGAGGCGCACATGGATGCCCTGAGGGAGGAGTATGCCTCCCTCAGATCCACTCTGGGTGTCCTTATGATGTCCCAGAGGCAGCAGGCAGAGGAGAGGTTTGCACAGCTTGAGCGCACCATCTCGGCTGAGCTACAGGCTTGCCGGGAGGTGCAGAGGTTGTCCAGCCAGGCCTTGCAGGAGGAACTCCGTGTTACACGTGCTACCTTGCAAGAGGAAGCACGTGTATCACGTGAGGTTCTGCATGCAGACCTATGTAACATCGCCACACAGAACCAGGCTCACCTGTCCGGCAGACTTGCTGCCGACGAGGGGCAAGCTGCGGCTAGGCGTGGCCAGGCTACTGTGCCACGTCCTCCTTTCCAGGATGAGCCAGACTCGGACGACCATCTATCTCCCACATAGGTCGTGCTGTGCAGGCGTTGAGCCCATGGAGGTATTTTTTTTTGGCTCAGCATCATCGCATGTGGATGTTGAGCAGCACCCTGTACCTCCCCCCTCCTGGGTGCCTCCCTTCCCCCCTGGGTCGTATGTGGCCATTTTTGATTTTTCGTTTAGTTTGGTCAGTTAAGTTTCTGTTTGATAGTTAGTTTAAATAGGTAATGTAGGTTTTCCATAGTTAGTGTAATTAGTTAATAGTTGAGTTAGTTTAAAATTTGTAGTCTATTGTGCTTTCATGTGACAGTGCGGTGCCTTGTGGTTTTTGAAGGCATCCACTGTCTGTTCCAGCTGGGCCCTTCATGGTTGTCTTGTGTATGTGTTTGCTGCTTGGGTTCCTTGACTCACATATGCCACTCCTGCCTCCCTTATCCATGGGCTCGCAAGGATGGTTCGGTGTTACAGAATTTTACACAAGGGCTTTGGACTGTCATATCTGTGGCATGTCTGGTGCTTTGTGACTTGTGTTGACAGCCCTAGTGGGGATGATTTAGGTGTAATTGTCCACTGTTCAGCTTTTGCTAGATGGGGTGTGTCATGATTAATGTGGACATTGATTGCTATGCATTGTGTATTATGTCTCATTTCTTTCCTGTACACGCGCCTGTTGCAATTCATGCTGTAGATAGTGTTCCACACTTTGGAAGTCAAAGACGGACTGATGGTGTGATTTGTGATGTGACTCTCTGACATGGTCAAGTAATGAGATGCCTGATGCGACACACACAGATCACTTTGATGCATTAATCATTTGTTTCATGCACTTTCTGCAGGGGGATGAGGCACCAGAGCACCTTTGCCAGCAGACATGGCCCATTGGACGACGGAATTCCTGACCCGTTTGTTGGTGCCCACATGCACATGTGTGCACGAGCAGAGCCACAGTGATTGCAGACCCACATCCTAGAACTGCTGACATGTTCCAAGGAACTCCAGGCAAGGTGAGCATCACAGGGGGGCCACGACACAGCAAAGCTTGCACCAGGCGAGTTGCACATGCAGGCTTAGTCACAGCATTGAGGGTGAGCTTAGACGAATATTGGTGTTGAAGCACACAATGCAGCTCAGATGTGTTTGTGGACTGATGGCTGTTGATAGTAGGGTTGTCTGGGACACATGCAGGGGCAGTGGCACATACCCTGCGGTACACCAAGGTTCATTGAGGCACTTGTATCAACCATGTAGCCTTCAGAGACATGGAAAGGGGCAGCTCACAGGGACATACAGCAAGGGACATACTTGGGTGCAGTGCATGTCTATTCCACGTACTTCATGATAAATGCACTGCCAACTTTGTTTTGGTCATGGTGGTACGCAACTTGCTCTGTAGTCATGGCTTGCCATATGGGTCTGTCTGCTTACCCAGGGAACATTGCATGTTGTGTGAATTGTGACACATTGGTGTTCCATTTGCCACGCACCCACCAGCGCCTGACTCACTGCATTGACTGTGTATGACCTGTCACAGGGGTGATGTTATATATGGGTACGAAGCATCGAGCACTGATTGTCTGTTTGTAGAGTAGTTTGTTGCTATGGGGCATGTTTTGTGTTGTGTTTTCGTGTAATTGGCACATACAGGTTGTTGACTGTGTCTCTCTTTGCAGCATTGGAGTGCTCCTGTAACCGACCCTGAGAGTGCGCAGGCAGGAGGCCAGCACTCAAAACCAGAGCTAAGTGTCTTGTTGTTTTCCTTACAAACTGCCCTGCATGGGCTTGCTGGGGAGTGTACTGATGCACGGATGTTTGTGTGGTCCTATTTGTTATGTTTTTTTCCCTAATCACCCGTGATCCTATGCAATTATGAAACCTGTACCCTCTACCCGGTGTTCCTGCTTCCCGTGCCTATCCAAGCAACGTTCCCTGACCCTCTTTCCCCACTGGGGTTGCGGATGCCTGTGTAAGCCCCGAACTTGCAGGCGCCAAAACCCTAGAGGGGGTGGTTGGTTCGTACCACTCCTGAGCCTGGACTACAGAATGTCATGACAATGATGTCCAAGTTTGTTTGGATTGTGTATGTGTTCATGCAGGTTGTACATTTTCGTGCATTCCCTAGTTTCATGTGTCATTCCTCCTCCCCTCACCTGCCACTCATTCCAGTCATCCAGTGTGTCTACACCTGTCCCGACTGCATATCCCTGAACCTCATTCCCCACCATGATCTCAGGGGCCTGTGTGAGTTTGACCTTGCAGGCACCCGGGACATGGTGTGGGTGGTTGTTTCATGAGACTCCCGCGCCTGTACAGGGGACCTGTGACAGTACACATCCATTCATTGTGCATCATCCTATGTCATGTACCACACATGTCTCACATCCTGTCGTGACATTGTTCTGCTGTGCTACCTTGGTTGTTGCATCATTGTGGTAGTACTTGGCGTTTGTGAGGTACTGCTACGTCAAGTCATCTACTGGAGGGTGTTTGGGTTCGTTTTCATGCCTTGGATTTTGTGATTTTGTAAATGAGTGTGGATTCTGAGGGTTCAGGCATCTTTTTACACACAAGGTGGGAGATGGACACGAAGGGTAAAGGTGATCCTGTGGCCAGGTGGAAATGAGGGTTGGAGGCTCCATGACCCAGGTGCAGTTGTTCAGCGGGTCATGGTCATTTGCGCGGGAGGGGGGGGTTGTTGTTGATAGTTGCATTGCCCTGCAGTGTGATGGGAACTCTGACATTGTAATGTTGTTGTCCTATGTACATGTTGTGTTCTGCTGATCAATGCCTGTTCATGTGTTGTGTTTTCCTTTCAGGTGCGAGGGGATAGTTGTGGTTTGACATGCTGGGGTGTACACATGGTGGATGTTCACATGTGATGTGTAGGGAACACTGATGGTCACTTGAGTGCACATGCATATGTGGAGTGCATGTCCCTGCAGAACCACACACTTGCACTCGGATGCACTCCATGTACTCCCACCCTTGCATATCCACGTGTACACTGTTTGCCTTCTGGTGCCCACTGTGTCCCGGCAGCACATGTTCTGTGACCGATTATGGTTCCAGTACATGCCAAATTTGATGTTTGATGTAGTCTGTCACTTAGATGTGATGCTCAGGGTGTGCATCACACGCAATGGCTGTTCACTGTGCTGTGCGCTGAGCAGTGTGATGCAGGAGTGGGACACTGCACACATGAGCTGCAGTGTTGATTTTGCAATGCATAATGTGCATATAGACAGGCATTCATTGTGATGTTACGTCTACGACTGTTTTGGGTGGGACATTTTGTTGGTCTGTCATTTCATCTGATTCCGGGTCAGGCATCATTGTCCGATGCCACTGTACATTTAGGACATGGCAATGTGTACCTTATTGTTACTGCGTCAGTGTATGGGTATTGCTTGCCATGTCATGTTGATGTTTGGGAGGGTTTGAGTGACATGACAGTGATGGCCATGGCCTGTTTTGCAGGTGTGTGTGATGCACACCTTGCATGTCCAGGTCATCCGCTTCTCAGAGCAACTAGCTGGGGGTAGGTTTCTCTCCGCAGCAGGGCCCTCCCCCTGGAACAGACTTCCTGGCTGACTTGAACTTGAGGGGAACCATCTCCAGTTCTGGAAGCACCTCAAGACCTTCCTCTTTGCTTCTGCTTACTCTCTGCCTCTCCCTTGCAGAATTCTTCACTGGAACTGCACAGGAGCTGCTACTGGGACACTCTCACCAACCTCGGTCCCTGGCCCAGCCACTGTCCACTTGCACTGCCACCCTGGCAACCCCTGCACTGCAGTACTGTCTCTCTATCCCTACAGCCCTCCCTTCCCAGCACTTGTCTGCACTTATCTTTGCAGTTGCCACCAGGCGACCTATGTATTTTTCTTTTGGCCTACTTCCCCTGTACTGGACTCCCCCCCATCCTTCCCCTTGCACTTTTCCCTTCCCCCTACCCCTGCACTTGCACAATCCCAATGACACCTGGCCTAGTAGTACAGTTCTCTGTGTTCCCTTGTTCCCCCCCCCGCCTCATTGGGCCTTGGAATACTTGTGTATGGCCCATGTCATGTCACATGTCATATGTGTGCATTTTGGTTGCACAGGATAGCTTGTGTTTAAGTAGCTAGGGATGCAGACGATGTGGCACTTCCATGGCAACTATCTCAGGGTGGTAGGGTTGTGACAGTTGACTGTCACTTTGTCATCATCGATTGTCACCTGGTATGTGCCAGGCCTGTGTGCACTCCGCAGGGGTGGGAGTTTAGGTGAAAAATGTGGCCACAAGCTGGGTCCGGGCTTCCTCGCCACGTGCCCTGTCCCCTCCCATGGGCAGCGCCTGTGCCTGTGGTTGGGGATGTGGGGGCACCACCATGTCCACCGGGACGCCCTGCCGTGTTGCAACATTGTGCAGGACACATGCTGCCACAATGATCCTGCACATTACTGGTGGTGCATAGAGTAGTTGCCCACCAGAGCGGTCAAGGGAGCGGAAACGTGACTTGAGCACTCCGAATGTGCGCTCCACTATGCCCCTGGTTGCAATATGGGCGGCGTTGTATCTTACCTGGGGTGGTGTGGTGGGGTTCCGGATTGGCGTCATCATGTGGTTGCTCAGAGGGTAGGCACTGTCCCCTGGGGAGGTGATAATAATTGAGATTATTAGGGTTGGGATATTTGTCTGTGTGTGACTTGCATGCATGTGCAAGGGCATTTGTACTGACCTAGGAGCCTTGTGTCGCCATGCTGCCCAGCTTCCAGGGCCCGGCTCAGGGCGGACATTCTGTATATGAAACTGTCATGGGTGGAGCCAGGGTAGTTTGCATAGACAGAGGTGATGATTCCCTTTGCATCGCATACCACCTGTACATTGATGGAATGCCAGTGCTTGCGGTTTCGGTAGATGTGCTCAGTGGCCCTAGGTGGACGTAGGGCCACATGGGTGCAATCTATGGCACCGAGCACTTTGGGGAAGTGTGCCACCCTGAAAAAATCCAGGACAACGGCCTGCCTTTCTGCGGGTGTTCTGGGCATGTATATGTGCCTGCGGACTGAGGGGCGCGCTGTCATGATTGCCAGTACCTGGTGTAGGCAGCGTGACTGCGTGGCCTGTGAGACCCCCCCCATTATGGCAGTGGTCCGCTGAAACGACCCAGTGGCCAAAAAATGCAAGACATTGAGCAGCTTCTCCAAGGGGCTCAATGCTTGGGAGCAAAGGGTGGGGGATGTGAGGTCATCTTCCCACTCCCTGACCAGGTCTAGGATGATATGGGGTGGAAACCTATACCTGCCGTAGACCTGGTCGTCAGGCATCCCAAAAAGGCTTGTCCGTGGTGCAAAAATGCGTGCCCTGGCTATTCTCCTCCTCCTGCGGTGTCCCACAATCAGTGCAGCAACAAATGGGGCATTCATCGTCGCTGTATATACGCGTTTGTTGTTTGCGCGCACTTTTATGCTGTGCGTGGGCGCGGGACGCCTCCGTGTGGGCGGACTCGTTGGTTTCCCGTATTCGGGTGTCATCGCTTGTGATCGGAGGGGAGCGAGCGTACACGCGATTGGCCTGGGTACGTGTGTTTTGGGGTGCGCGGGTAGTTCCACACGCCATTGGCCTGGGTACGTGTGTTTCGGGGTGCGCGGGTAGTTCCACACGCCATTGGCCTGGGTACGTGTGTTTCGGGGTGCGCGGGTAGTTCCACACGCCATTGGCCTGGGTACGTGACGCCATTGGCCTGGGTACGTGTGTTCCGGAGTGCCGTGAACTTTCACACGCGATTGGTTGAAATCCACGTGTGTTCTGTCATCACGTGCAATGAGGGATACTCCCTCGCACGTCACGTCACAGACGCGCTCACGCGCTGAGGGCCTTTGGTCCAATGAAAATGCGTATGCGTGCAGACGCGCTTACGCGCTAAGGGCCTTTCCTCGAATTACACGCTGACGTGCAGAATTTTCACGTGCCAAATCACTCCGTATCAAGCTGGCCACGCGTAAGCACACGGAAGACCACGCTCCTGCCCAGAAGGCCGAACTACTGCCCCCCAGAGCCCCGAGCACGCTCCCACCTGCCATCTGCTGCTGCCTGACTGCCTGCTGCCCACGTGCCCTGCCATTTGCTGCCTGCACATCAGCCAGGGGTGCTGTTGGTGTGACCACCCCTGCTGGAACCAAAGACTCCCGACTGGGATTCCATCGCTCCACAGCCCAGCCCCAGGACCCAGTTGCCCACCCACTCCTGCCTCTGGGGTTGTCATGTCGGGGCAAACTCCATCTGTGACCACTGACAACCCCCGGCCAGAGAGGCAGAGGGGCACCAGCTTCAGTGCCACCGAAGTTGGTGTCCTGGTGGAGCAAGTCCTGGGGCAGTATGATGCCCTCTTCGGAAGTTCCCGCGCCGACAAGGAAGGACGGACTCGGATCTGGACTGACATCGTGACTGCCATCAACGCGGAGGGGGTGGCAGTCCGCGACTTCCAACATGTCAAGAAGCGCTGGGAGGACTTCAGGTCCAGGACCCTGAACAAGGCCCGGCGCCTCTTGAAGGCAGCGGATGCCAAGGGGCGCCGGGGCCACTTGTCGGAGGAACAGATGAGGGTCCTGGAACACATATCCCCAGCGCTCCACGTCCAGGTCCTTGAGAGGCAGACCCGTCTGGAGTCGAGCGGTGAGTGTACATGCATCCTGATTGTGAGCAGTGCGTGTGGTGATTGTTCAGTAGTGTGCAGGTTGCACATCTGTTTGTATGGGGTCGAGTATGGGTGCGGGTGTACAGGTCCGTGGGGCTGACACATGCGAGGGCTGTAATGTGTGAGACATGGATGGTGCCTGTGTGTGTGGGCTTGCATGCCAAATGCAGTTGTGTGGGCACACAAGTTTGTATGAATGTGTATGTGAGTAGACATGTCCGTGATGTGACGCATGTATGTTGTTTTCAGCTGCATGTATCAGCGCTGTGTACATGTGCATGTGTGTGTATTTGACAAGGGTGCAACAGTGATGCAACATGGATGCATGTGACAGCGGTATGTGGAAGCCTGATGGGCAGATGTGACATGGATGCCCGTCTGAACACTGCGACACTTGCCAGAGGTGTACACATGCATGCAAGTGTGGTGGTGTGTGTACATGTGTGGTGCACTTCCTGTGTTGCATGTGATGTCTGGCTCACCTTTGGCTGCTCATGCTGTTGTATGTGTATGGATGGTGTTGGCAGTTGCGATATGGCTGTGGTATGGCTCGTGTGTGCGAGTTGTAATGACATGTGTGTTGGGGATCGTGATGACATGTCTGAGGTTTGCCAATGCCACTTATGTACAACTGTCATGTGTGTATGTGTCCATTGTACATTGCCCTGATGCGTGTGTTTTGTTTCTCCCTGTCTGCAGCGTCAACTGATGAAGAGGGCGGAGAAGGTGCTGTGGAGCACAGCAGCGGGGATCCCACCGCCAGCCGGAGACACAAGGCCCGGCTCCCCTCCCATGTTGTCATCTCGTCGGGGAGTGAGGAGTCCGGTGCCGCGTCCCAGGCCGCAGCTGCCGGGGGGAGGTCCAAGAGGCGGAGGTTGCAGTTGGACTCCTCGGCAGCAGAAGGGGCAGCTGGGACCCCACAGGGCCCAACGGGGGAAGATGGCACAGAGTCATCCAGGTTGGTGGGGGGTTTGGTGGAGGAGGAGGCCGTGCAAGCACCAGAGACGGGGTCTGGGGGTGGGGATCCCACTGGTGCTAGTGGTGCAGTGCAGGACCAGGGACAGGAGGCAGCACAGGCCGCCGCGGAGGTGCCTGTGTGCAATCCTGTCCCTGATCCTGTCCCTGCATCATCTTGCACCAGCAGGGATGCCTATGTCCAGACCAGTTTTCAGGCAGGGGATGAGCTGACATCAACTGGCCTTCCTCTGCCTGCGGATGTGGCTATCCAGGCCCGGGTTGAGCCTGTCCTGGCTGGTGTGGCGTTGCGTCAACGGGCCTTGCGAGGTGACCTGCAGTCTTTTCATGAAGAGACTGCACGTCATCTCGAATGGCTCGTTGACCACGTCAGCCTGCTGGGACAGGTCACCCAGGCCCGATTCCTCCACGTCAACGACTGCACCCCAGCCGGCGGAGGATGTGCAGGCAGCAGGAGGCAGTGCAGGGGCAGAGGCACAGCAGCAGCAGCACCATGGTGGGAGCCATGAAGGCTCGGGGCCTTCGACATCGGAGGGGCAGGCATCGGCCGGAGGGCAGGAGGACCCAGGACAAAAAGTGTCTTCCGTGTGGCAGCGGTTGGGCCACGCCATAGATGCGGAGCGGCAGCGGGCGGAAGAGGCACAGCTCTCAATGGTCAGGGCGGAGAACTCCATGCAGAGGGCCCTGAGGCGGGCCGAGTGCCTCGAGGCAATCCGCAGGGGTTTGGAGGTGGACACGTCGACGGCCCTGCAGACCCTCGGGGCCATGGAGGAGGACCGCCTCCGGGACATTGAGGAGGAGTTCGATGATGCCCTGGCCCGGCACATCCAGAAGTGAGCCGTGGAACTAGCCCGCTGCCCTTGTACATAGTTATGTAGGTAGTGTTAGGTTTCATTTTTGTTTTTGTTTCATTTGGACCTTTTGGACATTGGCCACATTTTTGTATATATTTTTTTTATTAGTTAGTGTAGTTAGATAGGTTTCCTTTATTTTGTTGGGATAATGGACCCTGGCTTCTTGCATTGTACATAGTTGTAGACTTGTACATACTTTCTTTTTTAACATTCTCCATGGATCAATGGCTTTTATTTTTATTTCCCATTGGATTTTGTTTTGTGGACATTGACTTTGTACAACATTACTTTGGATTTCAATATATTTTTATTTTTTTTATTTTGAACGGACATGCTTCTTTTCATTTTTTTACATTCACATTTCTGTTTCTTCATTTTTGATTCTATTCATGTTTCCTTTAATACATTATTTTTTTGTTGAACTTCAATGTGTGGTATCTCATTGTTTTCATGCATTTCATGTTATGTGTTTTGAGATTCACTGACACCCATTGGGTGTATGTGAGGGACATGTGTTTGTTTCGGAACTTGCAATTGGTGTTCTGTGATGTGATTGCAAATTATGAGTGGGTGGATGCAATACTCGGGTGGGTGTTTTGCATTTGGGGGCTGACCATAGAGACCAGGGTTCTGGATTGTGATGACATGTTGGGTGGGGAACATGAGTTGGACATGGGTGGGGGCCTGGTGGAGGCTGCCCCTGCACTGCTGGGGGGTGGGGGTGCAAGGGGACATGAGTGGGACATGGTTGGGGGCCTGCTGGCAGGTGCCCCACAGTGCTGGGGGGTGGGGGTGCAGGGGGACATGAGTGGGGGCCTGCTGGGGGGTGGGGGTGCAAGGGGACATGGTTGGGGGCCTGCTGGCAGGTGCCCCACAGTGCTGGGGGGTGGGGGTGCAGGGGGACATGAGTGGGGGCCTGCTGGGGGGTGGGGTGCAAGGGGACATGAGTGGGACATGGTTGGGGGCCTGCTGGCAGGTGCCCCACAGTGCTGGGGGGTGGGGGTGCAAGGGGACATGAGTGGGGGCCTGCTGGGGGGTGGGGGTGCAAGGGGACATGGTTGGGGGCCTGCTGGCAGGTGCCCCACAGTGCTGGGGGTGGGGGTGCAAGGGGACATGAGTGGGACATGGTTGGGGGCCTGCTGGCAGGTGCCCCACAGTGCTGGGGGGTGGGGGTGCGAGGGGAAATGAGTGGGGGCCTGCTGGGGGGGTGGGGTGGTGGGAGACATGGTTGGGGGCCTGGTGGAGGCTGCCCCTGGTGACTGGAGGGGTGGGGGTGGTGGGAGACATGGGTGGGGGCCTGGTGGAGGCTGCCCCTGGTGACTGGAGGGGTGGGGGTGGTGGGAGACATGGGTGGGGGCCTGGTGGAGGCTGCCCCTGGTGACTGGAGAGGTGGGGGTGGTGGGAGACATGGGTGGGGGCCTGGTGGAGGCTGCCCCTGGTGACTGGAGGGGTGGGGGTGGTGGGAGACATGGGTGGGGGCCTTGTGGAGGCTGCCCCTGGTGACTGGAGGGGTGGGGGTGGTGGGAGACATGGGTGGGGGCCTGGTGGAGGCTGCCCCTGCACTGCTGGGGGGTGGGGGTGCTGGGAGACATGGGTTGGACATGGGTGGGGGCCTGGTGGAGGCTGCCCCTGCACTGCTGGGGGGTGGGGGTGCTGGGAGACATGGGTGGGGACCTGGTGGAGGCTGCCCCTGGTGACTGGGGGGGTGGGGGTGCTGGGAGACATGGGTGGGGGCCTGGTGGAGGCTGCCCCTGGTGACTGGAGGGGTGGGGGTGGTGGGAGACATGGGTGGGGGCCTTGTGGAGGCTGCCCCTGGTGACTGGAGGGGTGGGGGTGGTGGGAGACATGGGTGGGGGCCTTGTGGAGGCTGCCCCTGGTGACTGGAGGGGTGGGGGTGGTGTGAGACATGGGTGGGGGCCTTGTGGAGGCTGCCCCTGGTGACTGGGGGGTGGGGGTGGTGGGAGACATGGGTGGGGGCCTGGTGGAGGCTGCCCCTGGTGACTGGAGGGGTGGGGTGGTGGGAGACATGGGTGGGGGCCTTGTGGAGGCTGCCCCTGGTGACTGGAGGGGTGGGGGTGGTGGGAGACATGGGTGGGGGCCTTGTGGAGGCTGCCCCTGGTGACTGGAGGGGTGGGGGTGGTGTGAGACATGGGTGGGGGCCTTGTGGAGGCTGCCCCTGGTGACTGGGGGGTGGGGGTGGTGGGAGACATGGGTGGGGGCCTGGTGGAGGCTGCCCCTGCACTGCTGGGGGGTGGGGGTGCTGGGAGACATGGGTGGTGGCCTGCTGGGGGGTGGGGGTGCAAGGGGACATGTGGCTTGGCTGGGGGGCATGCCCATGGTGGATCGGCTGCCTGCGGGACATGACCAGGGGTGCAGGGTAGTCCCCTGTGGTGTGGGCTGCCTGCAGAGGTCGTGGGGGGGGTAGAGGGGAGACCTGGGAGGACCCACACTGGCAATTCACCTCTTCAACTTCCCGCACACCTACGTAATACACTGCCCCACTCGCACAGGCCCAATCGCGTGTAGGATTTCTCGCGCACCCCTGAAATCCACGTACCCAGGCCAATCGCGTGTAGATTTTCTCGCGCACCCCTGAAATCCACGTACCCAGGCCAATCGCGTGTAGATTTTCTCGCGCACCCCTGAAATCCACGTACCCAGGCCAATCGCGTGTAGAATTTCTCGCGCACCCCTGAAATCCACGTACCCAGGCGAATCGCGTATAGAATTTCTCGCGCACCCCTGAAATCCACGTACCCAGGCCAATCGCGTGTAGAATTTCTCGCGCACCCCTGAAATCCACGTACCCAGCCCAATCGCGTGTAGAATTTCTCGCGCACCCCTGAAATCCACGTACCCAGGCCAATCGCGTGTAGAATTTCTCGCGCACCCCTGAAATCCACATACCCAGGCCAATCGCGTGTAGAATTTCTCGCGCACCCCTGAAATCCACGTACCCAGGCCAATCGCGTGTAGAATTTCTCGCGCACCCCTGAAATCCACGTACCCAGGCCAATCGCGTGTAGAATTTCTCGCGCACCCCTGAAATCCACGTACCCAGCCCAATCGCGTGCAGAATTTCTCGTGCACCCCTGAAATCCACGTACCCAGGCCAATCGCGTGTAGAATTTCTCGCGCACCCCTGAAATCCACGTACCCAGGCCAATCGCGTGTAGAATTTCTCGCGCACCCCTGAAATCCACGTACCCAGCCCAATCGCGTGTAGATTTTCTCGCGCACCCCTGAAATCCACGTACCCAGGCCAATCGCGTGTAGAATTTCTCGCGCACCCCTGAAATCCACGTACCCAGCCCAATCGCGTGTAGAATTTCTCGCGCACCCCTGTAATACACGTACCCAGGCCAATCGCGTGTAGAATTTCTCGCGCACCCCTGAAATCCACGTACCCAGCCCAATCGCGTGTAGATTTTCTCGCGCACCCCTGTAATACACGTACCCAGGCCAATCGCATGTAGAATTTCTCGCGCACCCCTGAAATCCACGTACCCAGGCCAATCGCGTGTAGATTTTCTCGCGCACCCCTGTAATACACGTACCCAGGCCTATCGCGTGTGGGGACACCCGCACACCCCTGAAATACACGCTCCCCGCTCTGCGTTTGCTGCTGCCCTTTGCGCTGGATTGGGGATTTTGATGGCTTTTCCCTGCGCAAGGGGCGTTCTTGGGGGCGTAACTGACGCTGCTGCAGGGTCGCTGCGCCACTCTGCGCCACGGCTGGTTGTGGATGTTGGAATCCATGAATACGCTGTGCGCCTGAATGTGTTTCGGCGCACGCGGCTGGCGCAGACTACCGCACGTGCACACTGTGCTCCAGCCGCGTGCGCCACTTGTGCGCCACTTGTGCGCCGAATTCTATGAATTGGCCCCTAAGTGTCAACAGTTCTTAGTTATACCTGCAAAATTAAGGAAATAGTAGTGACCCCCGGTCTGACCCCTCCATGACCCGACAGCCGCACCTGCGCCTCCCTTAGTGGCACTTCGCCCCCCTGGCACCAAAACCTGGCTCCACTACTGTTGCACAAATGTACATGCCCATATTATATACACAATAAATGTATAGGGTCAGCTTGCTGCCATGCCTGACATATATTTTGGGGGTGAAACATTCTATGTTGCATCCAATTAATCCCCAAATAAGGTTGGTAAAAATGACAAAGGTGCACTGTTTAGTGCCAAGGTCATCTGTAAAAATGCACATAAATCTGTGGGATTATTTATCTAAACGAAGTGTAAGGAAGGCATGGTATCAACAGACAGTAAGACAGACACAAGTGACCACAGTTCAAGGGTGTTTATTGAACTTCAAAGAGGGTTTGAAAAACGACTATCTAATCCTAAATTTAAAGATGGGACCAAGCTACGACCATCAAATAATAATAACGCAGTCCTAGTTGTGTCTTGTCAAAAATAAAGGGCCTATACTAATAAACCTGTCGCCAATCCTTACCTCTAAATACAAATAGTGTGGGCAACAATGCTATGTAAAAGAAAGAAGTGTTCAAGAAATGATATGCCAGGATATTCAGGCTGTTGGCCTCCCTTCCACACGTTTTCAGCACGGGATAAGGGGGCACACTCAAGCGTAGCATAGTCTCTGGCTTCTCTAGTATGAGGGTACAGTTCAAACATTAGCATCAGGGCCTTCCATGCTGAAGTCTCTTTGCCTTTCAAAGTCTCTTCTTGGAGAGGGACTAATGCAACAAACAAACAATATGTTGTTTTCCTCTCAGGATTTCACACGCACTCAATTTCTTAGGTGATTCACTATTCACCTCGGATCCCCCTCAGCCAGGCTCAGATCCCCTTTGCCACAATGCTTGTAGGATTTTCATGTATCCAATTCATGTATCCAATTTCTCTGGTGATTTGCGGTTCACCCTGGATCCACCTCTGCCGGGCTCAGATCCGCCTTGACACAATATTCAATCAGTCTCCCTCCGCCGGGCTCAGACCAATTTCAATTTACTTTAAGACAAATTTTGTTGTAACCCAAAGCTCTCAGCTGATCTCCCTCGTTCGGGTTCAGAACAACTTTATCTACTTTGTCATCAACTTTCTTTACTCTGTTAACATCGATTGTGCACAGGATTTTGCTTGAGCCATTGCAGGACCAGTTTGATTCACAATCCTGTTTCACTCTTTCAATTTTGCCACCTCTCAGGTGGATACCTTACAGAGACATTCGAAAGAGCACGCACGCGTTGCTGAACCACTCTGTCTAAGGTAACGTATCTTGGTCTCAAAGTTCAGTCTCTCATCTGCCGTTCAGCTTCACTCACGTTGGTTATCACATGCGTTTCAAACAATATTAGTTTCAGTACTTGCAATACAATGTTGCCGCTTGCAACCTTGGCTTCAACACAGACCGGTCCTGTATCGGTCTGCCCAACTCAACGGCTGTGTTGATCACACTGATGCTGCTTTGTTTTTGGAGCCCAGGACAGCACCACAGTAGCTGGCGATTCTCCACACCTTGATTATCGATGCAGGAGGGACAGGGATTCCTCAGGCTGGTTTCCTAGTGTTACACCTTCTATTCCTTTTTTTTAAAGTAACGGTTCCTCATTGAAACGGTCAAGGGCACTTCCCTCCTTGCGATCCCCTTCTGTTTTGCCTTCTTTAACCTCATGTTAAACTGCACTCTTGGAACTTCTGCTTCCTTGTGTGATTTGCCTCGCTCAGAGTGTGCTCTCATGCTCCGCCTTTTATCCGTGTGAGGAAGTGTAATGGAAGTCATGTTCTGTAATTGCCTGACCCTGCCTTGCTATCTTATTGGGACATGTCAGGTATCCAGCTCGGTTGTTAGTCTGTTTTCTCTCATAGCGAGTTGTCTGTGAGAAAGTGTTTGTGTTATGAAGGGGGAGGGTTTAAGTTCCTAAGTATCCTACCTGGTAGGATGAGATAAAGGTGTTACAGGGAATGGGATACTGTGTCTTGCCATCCGGTGTCCCACTCCCACTCCCTGAAGACCCCTCATCCATGTGATCCTCTTGCACTGGTCCACCCCCGGAACTGGATGCAAAAGCGATGGCCTTGTCCTGATCCCCAGGGACTAGCGGGTGAGACACCTTCAGGTTTCTTACATAAGCCAGAGAACAATTCAATTTTGCCCAGCAAAATGGTCCCAATAACCTACATAACAAAGATACACATTTACCTTTTTCTTTAAATGCTTACAATGGGGACATTTTCCAGCCAGGACAGCTTGCAGGAAACATCTGCATAACTGCTGATGTGTGATTGTGATGTCTGAAAGAACACAATAGGGAAGATCCATTTTGCCCTAATCCTTTTGGTGCACAATTTCCCACACAGCATTCATCATGACATAGGTGGAAGCAAACAGGAGAACTAATTTACACAGGATGTGAAGTGCAACATCTCCCTAGTATCTGCTATTATATCAGGCAACAGAGGACAGCTTTTCTTTCGGCTGCAGTTAATATGCATGGAAGTTAGCTATATTCCTCACTGCTGAGAAAACAAGGATTCATGAAGTCAATAGTTTTGAGTGCTGTATTGTGAAAACATTGTATGAGTAATTGTCATTTAAAATCACTTCAAGGATGTTGCAGCAACAGCATATGACGGCATTCCCCCTGAAAATCACCTTCATGCTACTCTGCTAACAGTTATGCAACCACAAGACATGAGGGCATTCATTCTGTCAGCAATGGGAGGATAAAAAACTTTCATGATGCTCCACCCAAAATATATGGCAGCGTTCATAAAATAAATCCCTATGATGGCATTGCACAGACAATATATAGCAGCATGTCAACTATAAAACTGTTTCATGGGCGATGCACCCCCCGCCCCACATTCGAACATCACACTTGCACACACATGCACTCAGCCTGTCATACTCATTCACACATACACAGAAACATATGCATACATCCATGAACTTATGTACTCACAAACATATTCAACTCTTGCAAGCACACAATCACAGACACTCAAAGAAATATATCCATATATACAAGTATGCGTATATTCACACCTGTGCACACAATCAGTCAATAAATCACTCACACAGTCGCATACACACTCTCAGAAACACACACATAGATACAGGCATGAACGTATACAGTCTCTGATACACATGTACACACACGCACATCCTCCTGCTCCCTCTACTGCCTGCTCTTCCTCTGGCCCTTCTGTGGCCACCCCTCCTCCCTCCTTCTCTGCCTTTCCCCTTTTCTCCCCAGACGAGGTTTCAAGACAAGTCCGATCTATGAAAGTCTCGTCAAAACAGGTTCTCCCCTGTTCCTCTAAAACCATCAAGGACCACATTGACACCCTGCTCCTGCCTCCTGCTTTAGCCGACTTCTGCAACCACTCCTTCCCCCCTAAAGCACTCCCTTGTGCACCCTTTTCTTATGAAACCTTAAGCTGACCCCCCCTGCCCTGCTAACTGCCGCCATCTCCCAGCTTAATCTTCACACTGAATCGGTTGGTTGTCTCCATGACCATCAGTCTGGCTTCATAGCTGCCAGAAGCAAAGAAACTGCTCTCCTGAGCATCAGTGAAGACTTTCTCTCAAACCTTGACTCCAATACCCCCTGTGTCCTCATCTTACTTGATCTGTCTTCTGCCTTCGACACGGTCAACCATGCCATCCTGCTCAACCGTCTCTGTAATAACCTGGGTATCACTGATCAGACCCTGGCTTGGCTGACTTCTTTCCTCTCCGATTGACCCTCCCAGATCCAACTTGGGTCCTTCCTCTCCTCTATCTCTATCTCTATCTCTACCTGTGTTATTCCTCAGGGGTCTAACCTCTCTCTCTGGCTGTTCAACCAACACATGGCACTTCCTGCCCACCGCATTGTGGCTCCCCCCCCCAAATTTTAGTGCTATGCAGGCAAAGCTTATTTTCAGGCTCCCTTCCGCCACCTCTTCCCCTTCTCTCATCTCTGACTGTCTGTCTGCTATCCAGGAGTGGTGTGTCACCAATGATCTCTGCCTTAATTCCAGTAAGACTGAGATTCTTCTCATCGGCACACATTCTCCCTCCTTTCCTGTTGCTCTCTGGGTGGCCTCTCTTGCCGTCTTCCTTCTCCCACCTGTGAGGCTAAAAACCTTGGGGTCATCTTCTACTCCACACTCTCCTTCTCTCCTCACATCTCTGACATCTCTAAGAAGTCACACTACCAGCTGCACCTCCTCTGAGGTGTTCTTCTTTTCCTCTCCTTCCCCAGAAGCTCACTGTCTCCAAAGCTTTGGTTCTCTCTAGGCTGGACTACTGCAACAGCTTCTTTCTAAATCTGCCTCTTTCTACTCTCCGCCTTCTGCAACTCATCCAGAACAGGATTGCGAGGCTTGCCTCAGCCTCAAGCCCAGGGATCATATCTCTCCAGGACTGAAATCTCTGCACTGGCTCCCAGTGGCTGTGAGGATTAAGTTCAAAACCCTCTGCATTGTCCACAAGCCTTCTGGGGCCTGGGGCCTCAATACCTTCATCTCTCTTTTCCTAAATATCTTCCTTTTCGAGCTCTTCGCTCATTCGCCTCCAATACCTCCAATACGAGTTGGTAGTAGATCTCTTTCTTCAGCTTGGCCCTCCCTCTGGAACAGCCTCCCTGCCTCTCTGATACTTGAGGAGGACCATCTCCGTTTCCAGCAGCACCTCAAGACCTTCCTCTTTGCTTCTGCTTTCTGTCCTCTCCCCTGCTGAACTCCTGCCTGAAACTACACTGGTCACCTGGCTACCCTCCGATCTCGGGCTCAGGTCAACTCTCCCACCAGTTGCACACCTGCACTGCCTCCCAGGCAACCCCTGCACTAGGGGGCTGTTTCTGTATCCCTACAGTCCCCACCAGCTCTTGACACTTGATGTCTGCACTTACCCCCGCACTTGCCACAAGCTGGCCGCACTCTTACCTATTGTTTTTATGTATTCTATTTATTTATTTATTACTGTTGATCCTATGTACTGCACAGCCCCCTCCCCATTGCCCCCCACACTTTCCATTTCCCCCCTCCCCTGTACTTGCACAATCTCAATGTCACCTGGCCTAGTAAGATCGCTGTCTCTGTCTTCCCTCTGTCCCCCCTCCCTTGCCTCATCGCACCTTGAAACACTTGTGTATAGAATGCCATATCATATCATATATATTAATTCACATACAAACATACACTGCATACCATTTGAAACATGCATGCACTGTGAATAACAAAAAATGTACCTTCTCTTTGAACCAGCAAGCACAAAGCACCTAGCAGGTGGGGTGGTGGGGAGTGGCAGGGTGCTGTGCAGGAACAGAAGGACTGTAGGAAGACGTAGGACTCATGGCAGCAGAGCCTGCAAATTCATAGCATAGCTTAAGCTGGCAGTGAGTAGCAATAATACTTAGTGGGTGCAGCTCTTACAGATGTTTCCTTTAAAAAATTCAATAATGAAAGCTATCCCAGCATACAGCACACACACTAGGCTACGGAAAACAGCGGACGGGAAAGAGGGAGTTATCACCTAGTATCCTAGTACAGCTAGATTTAAATGACAGAAGCATTCATCCAGTTAGGGTTGCCCTGACACTGTCTTAAAAAGGTAAGGCACACAACCAGATTGGTTGAATTCTGTGAAGGAAGGAAAGAGCAAATCAAGCTACTTTGCATCCTTACATGAATCCAAAAAGCCCATGTATAGTATACTCCAACCTCTTTCAGCTAAACTAAAAATACTAATTGCTGTAACCCCTCATGAAATGTGTGCAATTAGAATTGTTTAAAGAAACTATTTTCAAAGAACTAAATCCACATACCCGCCATTTGCATAAATGGTTCAGTCCCCTTTCATAACTCATAGGTGGAAGTGAATGCAAGAAAACCTGAGAGACCAGGAGTGCCACTGCTGGCCAAAATACCACTCACATCTAGTTTCCTAGCAGATGCATTGATCTGTGGTGTCCCGGTATCAGTTCCAATCTTCTGTTTTTGAACATGACACATTGTTGTATGGTTTGCTTTTTTCATTGTTGGGGTTAGCCTATTTTTGTAGGGGAGAGTGGGTCTTGTTTTTAAGGTGTCTATTCATGCCGCTGTATGCACTGCCTTGAAATATATCTATCTTCTGAATCTTTCTTGGAATGCATTGAAACCTTTTTGAAGAGAATGGCTCCGCCCTAGTATGAAATGTTAGACACTATATCCCTGAGCCTTGATGGGTGTGGGTGGTGGTGGGTGGAGGATGCAGGATTTTCCTCTATTAGATAGCTTCTGTGATATTAGGCAGGGACCATGATTAAGAGACAAATTACGGTGGAGGTGTTCTACAAGTCGAGCAACTTTGGGATGACATTTTTTACTGCACGGCTGAGCTCATGGAGCAGTGCACTGACCTGAATTGGTTCACCTCCTACCTTTCGGGGCGACACCAGGCAGTCCAGATGAACATGTCATCTTCTAACTGACTCCCAGTATCCTGCAAAGTCCCCTTAGGCTCCATTCTTTTGCTCATCATTTTTAAACTTTACACTTCCACTCACCCTCCACTCCTCACCCTACCTGAGAGTGAGTGATCTGCTCCCCACTCTTTCCTCCCTTGGGTGTTTGTAAATCCCTGGCTACAAATTGTGCACTCTCCCCTTCCCCTGCTGTTAGCTCTCTTCCCCCTGTTTCTCTGCTTCCTTCATCATGTTCTTTCCCCCAATGATTGCAAAGCTAGATTCACTCTCAATAAATACCTTAATAATAATACCAAAACAAAGTACTTGGAGCCTCTGGGCACACTACTCAAAGATCTCGATATATCCATCCACCATACGTCATATGCAGACGATACCCAGTTGTACATGAGAGAAAAATCCCACAGGACATCAGTTACGCTGCTGTTACCTAGCGATCATCAAGTCCTGGATGTCAACTAACTACCTCAAATTTAACCCTTCCAAGACCAAATGTATCCTCATCAGTACCGCCAATAAACAACAACTTTTCCAGTAATAGCTCCATGATAAGCGCCTAGAAGAATTTGATCCGCAAATCTCGGATTTAGCAATATCTTTAGGCTTCACCATTGACAGCAGTCTGTCCTTCCAGAAACATATAGCCAAGAAGGCTTACCCATTTCAAAATGAAACCCTTAATTGTGTTGCAGGCCTTCCAGACTGTAGTGCAGGCCCTTGTAGTCTTGCACATCGATGGGGGAAATACCCTCCTGAGAGGGCTCCCAGTCGCTCAGTTGACTCCCCTGAAAACAGTCCTCCACGATGTAGCTCGTTTTATTACAGGTGTGTGGAAATTTCACTGAATAACCCCCATCCCACACAAACTTCATTGGCTTCCTCTCCAGGTCAGTATACTATTGAAGACTGCATGTATCTTCCACAAAGCTGTAATGAGTAGCACACAAGCGTAACCGGTGGTTTAGCTCCACATATCTGGTGGCACACGCTCCACATGCAGCAAATCAACCAACTTGCTCGAATCACAACTAATCTGTAAAGAGAGCACATGCAAACAATCTTTCTCTTGTCCCGAGCCACCCCACTGTAACTCGATCCTGGAATTGGCTCTGAATGCCCCCACAATTCTCCAATTTCGCCAAGCTCTGAAAACATGGCTCTTTCAACAACACATGACCAAGGACTAATGCTAATGGATGCACAGACTGCAACTCACAGTACTGCACTACTGTTAAAAGATGACAGCCCAAAAGCTGGCTACCCATACCTTATACAGCGCTCTGCTGCTCTTGAGCTAGGGGCGCTCCTTAAACAATAAAATAAAAAGGGTGGTCTAACTCTTAAATCAAGAATGTATTTAATGTTTGGGAGTTTTTATCAAACCACCTCCCTTGGGTTACATAGAGCACAAACCTTGCTGAGAAACACAGAGCGCCGTATAACAAGAAATAAAGTGATGTGCTACAAAATTATGGATATAAGTCTAAGGATATATTAAGGTTGTACACTTGAATGCTTCATGGAAATGGGGAATCTGAAAGGTTTTTAGGAGGAGGATACAGGCCAGAGTAAAGGTGGACTCATGTATGATTCATTTGTTTGTGGATATGCAGCTATGCTCCTGTTGAAGCTATGCCCCAGTGAGTTTCAAGCAATCTGACCCTCCTAACCACAGTATTGAGTTCCTGGGGGTGCCTCAGCAATTTCCCTCATTTACCTTCTTCTGCTATGAGACTGAAAGCCAAGTGTGTTCCCTTGTAATACCCCTTACACAGAAACCCCAAGGAGACAAGCCATTAAGCAACTCCTCCACAATTTTGTGCACCTTCTTCTATGCTAATACCAATAGAAGATGGCAGGGTCATTGAGCAATAGCATTCTATATGCCAGTGTTTATGGGATTCATAAGGCACACATTTCTTTTTTTGGATTATAGTGACTGACTTTGATTTTCAATATATTTCAGTGGAATATAATCAATAGAAAATATAATTTAATTAAAAAACATTACTCTATTGGTGAGCCTACAGCATAATGAAATACGTGTAATTGTTATACAAAAATGGTAGCTAGCATGACATGATAGGCCGGTGTAGTACTGAAGTAAGAGGTCTATGACAATGGTTGGCAAGAGGACGGAATATGTAAACAAGGTGATTTCAGGGAAAACTGGTGAAGGCTCTTGAAGTTCCCCACTGGGAGAGGAAAGGAAACAGGCCCTCAACACTAGGATAGGCAACAATCACAAGAGTTGTGTTGTTATGCAACAAATGCAGCTGAAAAACTATTGAAAACATAACCAGGATTGTCATGGCAGTCAGCCCTTGTGAAATGAGGACAGCCCCCTCAGTCTCCTCTCTTCCCTGAGGGCAGAAAAATCCTACTTGGTCTTCTGCAAAGCCCTCAAAACTCAGTTGTTCTCCTAGCCCACAAATCCCCCATCCCCTACTCTTAGGTCCCAGGAAACTAACCCTGTTGCACTACTTCACCTCACTTTATGATAATGTCAATTAGATCATTTGTAACTGTGTTATTTTTTACCTATGTCACCCACTGTGTTGTTTTACGATATCTTGATCAGATTCAGTAACTGTAACTGCGCCTCAATGCCTACAGGTTGTATACGCAATAAAAATGAAATAAACATGCTCTAGATGTCGTTTTAACCCACCAAGTCCAAATAAAGAGGAGAGTTTTAGGATTGTTGCAAGAGGATAGGGAAATATGAGTTGGGAGGGCATGAAGGCTAGAATATTAGGGATATTGTGGGACAAAAAAGGGATGTAAGAACGAGGAGACATATTGTGCAGCTCAGATTGAGTGTGATATTCCAAGTGTCATGGAGGTAGAGATCCTTTTGTGTTTCACTTTCAGTTCATGCCCTTAAATGGCCACCTTGATGGGGTGTCATTTCGCACTTGCTCAAAAACATACTGTCTTCAGAGCTTTCCAAATTCTTAGGATCATCTTCTCGTGACATGTCACATTTTTCCAGCCTTTGGGAAGCTCAGTCGGATCTGTTTATCAACATGTCATAATGTCCTACAGTTTGCCTGAGTGAGCATGCCTGTGATTGCTAAACATTGGTTTCTCCTGGGATTACGACTATGTGAATAAATTAGACTTAACCACAGATCACCTGAGATTCTGCTTTATTCAGGGTTTTCCAATTTACGGGATCACTCACGAGATTCAGGCAATCGAGTTCAGTAAATTCACCTATCTATTTAAGGGTCTTGATTCTTGAGCAGTCACTGGAATTGTTCATAGAGGGTGGAGAGTGGTACCTTTTTACTGTTTGAGAGTGGAGCTTTTTACTTTACTAAAGGCTTTCATATTGATTTTAAGGGTGATATATCACAGAAAGGCAGGTTAGCCTGTCCTTGCAATGGCTTTCGGGTGTTGTTTGACAAAGAATTCACTTTGCATGCCAGGTGCATCACTAAGTGGCTGACATCATTTGCAATGGTGTGGCTTGATTGAATGCTTTCACAAATAACTCTGTAGTGATATATGTATGGGCCACTCTTAAAATAGGGATTTCATTCCCTCCCCAATCAAAAGCGCCACAAATAATACACCAATGATGTGATTCAATCTAGCCCTATGTATAACCCATCTAGAGCCACATAGATCGCTCCTCCTGTGCCACAGATAAACCAAGAACCAGGCCGGTGCACAGAGAGAATATATATATTTATTAAATGATATGTCCAATTCATATTTACACATAACAAAGCTTTAATACCAGGAACTCACTTTTTAGGAATATACATTAAGTAAAGATCTGAAATTACACCACATGTGCGTTTTCACTTTTGAGTATCATGTAAATAGAACACAGGTCAAATAAACAGTTCAAACCTTCTATCACACAAAAAATCCCTTAATAACAGCTATGATGTAGCACCTTAACACATGACAAGATCACACGTTTGATATTATACTGTTATGAATCTAGGTTTAAATAAAATGCAACATGTTTTGTATTTGTCAAAAACAATTTTACACATGCAGTCCTCTTTACTTATAATCTCCCTGCGTGTGTGTCAATGCTAGCAATGTAAAAGCTCAACAGCCTTTTAGTACAGCACTTTTTATATGGGTAGAACCCTTCATCCTACACCCCTGTGCAATGCAGAATCTCTATTCTATTAGGAGTCATTTTCTCACTCTCAGTAGAGAGTATGCTTTCAATTAGGGACTTCACTTTATTTAATGTAGGCAAAAAATGTTTCTCCTCCAGCACAAAAACCCAGACATTGGGCCTCATCACACGGACGGCGGTGGACCAAGGTGCTATTAGCACCTTGGTCCATGCCGGTAAAATACCGGCACCGCCTTGGAGGAAAGGGGAATTACCGCCCTATTCCAAGGTTGGTGGGGCGGTAATTCCCCCTTCCCTCATTGCCCTTCCCCATTCCCATTTTTGCCCCATAGGGCATAATGGGAATGGGGAAGGTGCTAATTACGGCACCGCAAATTGCGGTACCGTAATTAGCTCCCTGGTCTCTTTGCGGGTTGGTTTTTAATGCCTGCAAAAAGGGGACATCGTAGCAAGGCGCTAAGGGTTAGCGGTCACCAGTACCATTAACGGTGACCGTTAACCCTTACCGCCGTCCATGTAATGAGGCCCATTCAGTTACATTCAGCACCCCTCTGCTTTTCAGGCAAGTTCTGAGGAATGGTGAACAGTTATGAATTTCTTTTTTTTTTTACTAGGGCTTTTGGGGTGCGCAATTCAATATAGGAATATCCACATACTATGTGGGAGTTAATACAATTATTATTTTGTAAAAAGCTAAGGGTCTGCTCAGTTTGCCCCCACCCACTAATTAAGGGGAAGGGATTCACTCAAACAGATCGTCCGTCTGCACATTTGGTTCTATTGGACACATTTCTTAAATAGAATGTCTCTGCTTTTGGTGTTCAGGAAAGACATCAGCATTTCTGGACCCTTTTTTGGAAAAAACAGGGATCTGGTCACGCACCTCAGTCATGGATAGCCACCAGCATTCATTCCTCTATTTGGCTTTCCTTGCAAAGATTGCAGCCTCTCTGTTTCCTGGTTTCCCAAATCTTGTTTCCCAGGCAATATTAATTCTGCATCCATTTTTCAGTAGTTCCACCCAGATGACTTTAGGCAGCTCTTTTTTTTCTTTCCCATTGTGCAACACCTTATAAAGCGATAATCACACATCACATTATTAAAACTAGGAGTTGCCAGCTTATTGGCTCTTATTTGGGATTGGAACCTATGGTTCTCTCCTCCCCCAAGGCCTAGACCCTCTCCCCTCTCTGTGGATATGCTCCTGCAGTTATTAAGCTTAAATTGTGGGAGGAATCAGTCCACCCACTTGAACTGACATGTTTAGGCAATGTAACGGTTGAACCAAAATCCACAATGTGAAAAAAAAATGTATTTGCAAATAAGCCTGACAATATAAATATGGTTATGTTTGTCTCATCATGCCACACTTAATGAAATGACTCCCATTTTGGCACAAGGTTGCAGGTTCAAACAGTAGTTCTTCCTGAATTACGCACAGATAAAAGTCACTGTCTCACAATTTTACATACTGTTAACTAACTCACAAGGCTACTACCTCCCAACATTTCTGCCTTATGACATTTTTTGGGGAGCCATAAACACATTTTAGGTTGTAGCTCTTGGTTCCCAAGGTCAAATCTTGATGAGAGTTGAATCAACGGAAAGTCCTTGTTATGTTATGTTAAAGTTTGTTATATCTTGCACTGTCACCAGCTGCGTGGTCCCTTGCCACTCTGGTGGAACTGTAAAGCAAGAGGGTAAGGGGGTATAAGTTAGTAGGAATGAGCAGGAGAAATAGCAAGGGAGCTGTGATGTGCTGTTGGCAGCTTCAGTTCGGTTTAGACTGTTCACTGAGCGTAGGTGTATTTTTGTGGTTGGTAGCCGTCATGTGCTGTTGTAGATTGTTTTGTTGGTGTGGTGTGGTGAAGTGCAAGCATTTTGTTGTGCTGTAGAGATATGATTGTGTTTAGTTCAGAGTTTGAGAGGTGTATGCGAAAGGGTGACATTTTCTAGTAGGGTTGGTTAGTGGCGGTACCCTATCCTATGCCTATACCTATCCTTTGCCAACTGTTTTGATTGGCTGTGGCCTGTGTCCCTTCCCCTGTTGTGTATGCTGGTGTGCTACACTTACCACTCCTATGTTGTGTGCAGAAGAGTGGATCCTCAATGGGCTATTCAATGGTGGTACCTTTCCATCCCCAGCGTTTAGACCAAGTGCTGCCCATATCCTTTCTCGCTTAGCTCAAGCTGGTGCGCAACAACCACCACACCCCATGGGACCTCCAAGGGAGGGTGCCCCCTTACACCTCCCCCCTTCATTCTCCCACATCTTCCTAATCATCTACAGACCCCCTGGCTATGATAGACACTTCTCAAACAACCTCTGCGACTCTATTGCCACCATCCAACTAAACCATCCCACCCTCACCCTTCTAGGAGACTTCAACATATGGCTTGACATCCCCACCAAACCTATGACCCACTCTCTGGTTGACGGCCTAGACTCGATTAAACTCCAGACCCACATAAATGTGCTGACTTACTATAAAGGACACACACTTGATGCCATCTTCAGTTCCCACAACCTGATACATTTAAACCCCCCCACCGCTATCATCTGGTCTGATCACTTCATTGTTTCTTTCACCATTCGCTCACCCAACCCGCTCCCATTACCAGAACCAGAACCTCCGATTCTACGCAAATGCTGGAAGAAACTGAAAATCCTTCCAGACCTAGCAGACGCACTCCTTCAGTCTCCTCCACCTACCCGCCTACCCAAAGAACCACTAACCTCTGACGCCTTTGACTCATGGCTCAACACCTCACTAATTCCACTTACCCCCTCCTGCAAACCATCAGCTCACCATGGCCTTTTTGCTAGATGGTTCACACCAGAACTGAAGACAACTAAACAGCTATATAAATTCCTAGAACGCAAATGGCGGAAAGACAAAACTGCCCTGAGCAGATCCTCCTTGGCCCGGCACCATCGCCTCTACAAGGCTGAAATCCGGAAAGCTAAAAAAGCCCACTACAACTCCCAAATCTTAAACTGTAAAAACCCCAGCAAAGAACTTCACAAAATCATCGCCAAATTCACCAATCCATCATGTACCACCACCCTCCCCACCCCCTCACAACCACTGTGCGACTCACTCTCTCTACACTTCTACACCACAGCTCTCGAAAGAACAAACTCCCTAACCAACAAACTAGATCTTCTACACCCACCACGCAAGCCACCCACACTACCTGCCATCCCACCGCCTGCAACTGCTACCCAACCAACCTTCAACTCATTCACTCCAATATCAACTGACCAATTTCTCAAACTTCTCTCTTCTGAGGTGTGGAGAGGGTGTGGAGTGGATGAAGAGTGTGGAGCGGATGAAAAGTGCGGAGCGGATGAAGAGTGCGGAGCGGATGAAGAGTGTGGAGCGGATGAAGAGTGTGGAGTGGATGAAGAGTTTGGACGGATGGAGAATGTGGAGCGGATGGAGAGTGTGGAGCGGATGGAGAGTGTGGAATGGATGAAGAGTGTGGAGCAGATGGAGAGTGTGGATCCCTCGGCCCTCTCGAGCCCAAAAACTACTGCCCCATCTCAAACACCAGGTTCCTTGCCAAACTCATTGACCAAACCGCCTACTCCCAACTAAATGCCTTCATCGAAGCCAACCCCTCTCAATCAGGTTTCAGAACCCGACAAGGAACCGAAAACACCCTAACCTCAATCTGGGATGACCTTAAAAACACTGCTGATTCTGCCGGATGCGCCGCACTAATCCTTCTCGACCTATCAGCCGCCTTCGACACAATCAACCACTCAATCCTCCTTGACGCCTCCACTCCCTGGGAATCTGTGGAAACGCTCTCAAAAGGATAGCATCCTTCCTCGACAATAGGAACCAAATAACCCTACTCTCCACCTTTGCTTCACATGCCCGACCAGTCAACACTGGAGTTCCACAAGGAGCATGCCTATCAGCCCTCCTGTTTAACCTCTATATGTTCACCCTCCCACAAATAATCCACTCACACCATATCCTGTGCTATAACTACGCTGATGACACACAACTAATCCTAAAACTCCTGAATTCAAAACCCAACTGCCAACCCGACCTTGCTTCCTGCCTCCTCGACTTAGATCACTGGATGACCACAAACCACCGCTTGCTAAACCCCTCCAAAACTGAAATCATAGTATATGGCAACACCAAACTTCTTCCACACCCACTACCCTGGCCATCTGCCGTGGGCAATTCCCTGACACCCTCAAATTCAGTAAAAAACCTTGGATGCAACCTAGACTCAGACCTAACCCTCTCGCTCCAAGTCAACAATGTCCTCCCACTACCACCTTAAAACTCTTAGGTGCATTTTTCCATACCTATCCTTTCCCAACAGACTCTCCGCAGTTCAATCGATTGTTATGTCAAGACTGGAGTATGCTAACCCCCTCTACCTCAGAGTCAACACGTACCAACTGACTAAACTACAAAGAGCACAAAACGCTGCAGCCAAACTGCTACTAGCTCTTGGCCCAAGAGACCACACTTCCCCAGCCCTCAAAACTCTGCACTGGCTTCTGGTTGCCTGAAGGGTGACCTTCAAAACCTTATGCATATCCCAACAAGCAATGCATAAAACCGGACCTCAATATTTTGAAGACAAACTAAAACCCTACCATCTTCCACGCACTCTAAGATCAAGCTCTGCCAGCCTCCTGGTCCTACCTAAAACCAACTCAGTCAGGTTAGGTGGATCATCATTCTCAGCCCTGGCCCCCACTCTGTGGAATACACTTCCACCCCACACCCGACTCACTAAGGACCTCATGTCTTTCCACAAATTACTGAAAATATTGCTCTTCCCCTACAATCGACTCCTAACTAAAACTGGATAACAGCAATCAATGACCTTAGCCCAAAGCTGCCTTATCATAAATAACAGTCCAGCATCATGATCCGAGCGAGAAATCGAAAACTAATAACCACCAACCACAAATGTGAATTGAAACGGGTAAACTGAAAAGCACGAGTGAAGTGGACGAAATTATTAAAGTAGATAAAGGAATAAACTCGATGAAAGCAGTGAAGTGGATGAAATAAAGGAAATGGATGATATCAATGAAACAGAAGAGAGGATCGAAGTGGACGAGAGGAATAAAGTGGACATGAGGATGGAAAGGATGAGTACAGAATACGGATGGTATGCACGGAATAGATAGAGTGCATGGAACCGATTCCTGGAATGAACGGAACAATTAGAATAGATAAATCAAGTGCATGACATGGATGGAGTGCATGGGACGGATGGAGTGCATGGGACGGAAGGAGTGCATGGGACGGATGTGGTGCATGGGACGGATGGGGTGCATGGGACGGATGGAGTGCATGGGATGAATGGAGTGCATGGACGAATGGAGAGCGTGTGACGGATTACGTGGGTAGAACAAATGAAGTGGGTGGAACGGGTGAAGTGGGTGGAACAGATAAAGAGTTGTGGAGCGGATAAGGAGTCGTGGTGTGGATTGCGTGTGACGGATGACGTGGGTAGAACAAATGAAATGGGTGGAACGGGTGAACTGGGTGGAATGAATAAAGAGTTGTGGAGCGGATAAGGAGCTGTAGAGCGGATAAAGGGTGTGGAGAGGATGAAGGATGTGGAGCGGATGAAAAGTGCGGAGCGGATGAAGAGTGCGGAGCGGATGAAGAGTGCAGAGCGGATGAAGAGTGTGGAGCGGATGAAGAGTGTGGAGTGGACGGAATGCGTGGATCAGACAAAATGGTGGATCTGATTGAACAGATGGAGTGCATAGAACTGATATGATATGATATGATTTGGCATTTGTAATGCGCCTATACACAAGTGTTTCAAGGCGCGACAAGGCAAGGGGGGGAAACAAAGGGAGACAGACAACAATCCTACTAGGCCAGGCGTCATTCAGATCGCGCAAGTGCAAGGGTAGAGGGGAAAGGGAGATGTGCAAGGGGGAAAGGGAGAGGGGAAAGTACATTACAGGGTCAATAGCATACAGGAAATAACAAGTGCCAACTAGTGGCAGTGCGAGTAAGTGCAGATAAGTGCTGGGAAGGGGGGGCTGTGGGATACAGACACAGTCCCGTAGTGCAGGTGGTGCCAGGGAGGCAGTGCAGGGGAGAGTGGCTGGGCCAAGGACCGAGAACACCGAGTGGCCCAGTTGCAGATTCAGTGCAGTTTCAGTAACTTTAGCAGGGGAGAGGGGGAGAGAAAGTGGAGGCGAAGAGGACGTTTTTGAGGTGCTTCCGGAACCGGAGATGGTTCTCCTCAAGTTTCAGGGAGGCAGGAAGGCTGTTCCAGAGGGAAGCCCCTGCAGCGGAGAGAGATCTGCCACCAACCCGTTGTTTGGAGAAGCAGCTGACCCTGAGGGAGTTGGAGGCGGATGAGCGAAGAGCTCGAGAAGGAAGATATTTAGGAAGAGAGTGAAGTGAGTACATGCGACAAATGGAATGCTTGGAACAGTTAGGGGACACGGAATGGACATTGTACAAGAATGGTTGGAGTGCATGGAACGGTTGGAGTGCATGGAACTGTTGGAGTGCATGGAATGGTTGGATTGCATGGAACGGTTGGAGTGCATGGATCGGTTGGAGTGCATGGAACGGCTGGAGTGCACGGAACAGTTGGAGTGCATGGAATGCATATAGCATGGAGCAGAGCATGAAGACGCTCGATCTCAAGCACCTACTGAAAACCACCATATCACATCACCAAGCTTACTCTCTTCTATACACCACCACTCAACTAAAACACAGTGATACTATGACACATTCGGTATAGCTGTTCTCATACCAACACCTGCCACATACTGACCATCATCCTAACTAAACACAGCGGGCTGCACACCCGCCAGCCTACGCGTTCTCTTCAGGCCTAACACAGCCCGAATCAGTCTAGTATCACCCTGTCAGAATGAACACATACTCTTGATCTCCCAACCACCACACCTACCGCTAAGAAGCAGCTATCATACGAATGCCACACCTGCTGCACACATATCCAGTGCACACACGCACCTTATGGCTCTCTCTCTCGCTCTACTGACTCGAACTACGGTTCCCGAGGACGTTCAACCTACCAGCGCCTTGAGATCATACCATTGGTACATAAGGCGCTATATTTATAATGCAAAGTAACATAACATAACATAACATACAATGTCAGTCTTTTGTATTACATAAATAAACCCATTGGCTATCTTTTGGCATCTTTCCTTGACCCCTGCTTTCAGGTGACAGTGGCTGGACATGAACAATAGGAAAGCACATTAAGAAGATAGCCAAAAGGGGCTTGCAAAATAATTTGCTTATACAATAAAGGTACTAAGGACAGTGGATAATTGATAATTGAGCGTCCCCAACAGTCAGTCAGAACTTTAGCAGCATTTATGTATGCAGCTATCAACATTCTACAATTCACCCAGCCACTGTGCCATCAGAAAGATTTTTTTAGTGCTAGTGCTTGTATCTCTGACCACATGATGAAGAACTGACATTCATTAACAAGCATTGGCAATGCCAACAGGTTAGGCTTTTGTGTATGCATGGGAAAGGCACTTGTCAGCACTACCATACTGGTATTAGCTGGGCAATGTTGGAAGCAAGTGCAAAATGGTGCGAGTACCGGGGCATCTAAGAGCAGTGCCTGCAAAATGCCTAATACTTATTCACAAGCCAAAACTGTTGGCTTTGCCAATGCTTCTTTTTAACAGGACTTCAGTGAAGGTACTCACGTAGTGCATATAAATTGAGAGGGTGAAGGCAGACCTGTTGGCAGACCTGTTTAAGACAAGTTTGTTGACAACTCCATTTAAGTTTTTAACTCTCAGAAGACTGCTTTTTTTGATAACACATTTTATTACATTTTGTGCAATAATACAACAACTTACTAACTACAACCGTAAAGGTTTGCATACAGGTGGAAGAGCAGCAGCGCGAAAGGACATAATTGAGCAAGTTGAAATGTAAGCAACCAGAGGGACACACACGCTATAAGGTATATTGGCAGTGATTACAGCAAGCAGTTGCAAATCCTGGTATTACTCGGGACGCCCCAAGGGTTGGTATTGTCACATACAGTTTAACAGGGTTACATGATGGTACACAATAATCATATTACAACAGTGTTATAATGTCTGTTCCCATTTTCCCCAGATCTTGTCTGCTTTGCCTGGGCAGCCTCTAGCTTGATAGACTCGGCGTTCCATTAGGATGACAGTGTCTATATCAGTTTCCCAGTGATCATATTTCGGGGTGTTTTCAGAGCCCCACAATTGCGCAATGTTCCTTTTGGCAATTCCGGTGGCAGTCGAGACAAGTAGTTTTTCAAAGCGTGACAGTTCCACTGTGCTGTCAATCCCCAAGAGGAAGAGTTTAGGGTCTGTCGGGATTGAGCGATATAAGACTTTGGAGAGCCTTGCGCTACATTTATGCCAGAAGCGTTTGAATACGTGTGCACTGCCAGAGAATGTGATAGAAGGTTCCCTCCTCCTGTTTGCAGCGTAGGCATCTGGGGTCGGTCGCTCTGCTCCAATTATACAGGGCTATTCGGGGATAATAAATCCTATGAAGTATCTTGAGTTGAACCAGTCTGATCCGAGCAGAGATTGCACATTCTCTAGGATACATTAGAGTCACAATCCAGTCTTCAGGTTCTATAGGGCCAATATCATTTGCCCATTTTGTCTTCAGAGATAGAAGTTCCTTCGTGGCAAATGAGGAAATAGCGTTGTACATGGTGGATGTGACTTTTTTAGTTACACTGCCAATAACTATATTCCTTTCTATGGGCGTGCATTCCGAGCTGGGCTCTGTGCATAGTGATTGCGTGCTGTAACTGTCTGTAGTGATAATGTTCAGACTCAGGGAGGTTGTGTGCTGCAACAAGCTCGGGAAACTGAATCAGTCGATCATTCACGATTATCTGCTGAATTAGCTGTATCCCAGCTGTAGCCCAGTTTGGCCACTTCGGAAGATTGCATAAGTTTGGGAGGTGAGCATTGTTCCAGATGGGCTTGACTGGGGTAATTTTATTGTCCCAGCCTAGGTGTTTGTGTACTTCTCTCCATATCCGGACTATGTGTGATGCTATTGTGCATTCTGATGAGCGGGTCTGTTTACAATAAAGGCTTTCAATGGGGGACATCCCATGCCTCGCAGCTAGTTCAGCTCTTATATGAGGGGTTAACGGGTCTCCGTGCAATATGTCGTTGACTGTTGCCATCTGTGTCGCCCAATAGTAGATCTGTATGTTCGGAAGTCCTATTCCTCCCTCCCAAACCGAGCGTTGTAGGGTTTTGAGGGCAATTCTCGGGCGTTTCCCACCCCATAGGAGTGTGCGTGTTGTGCCATCTATTCTATGAAACTCTGCGGAGGGGATGTGAAGAGGGGCGTTTTGGAAGACACATAGAAATCGGGGTAAAACCACATCTTGAAGAGTGCCGCCTTTCCTAGCAATGTCATTGGTAGTGTATCCCAGTGGGCTGCGTCCTGCTCGTATCTTTTAACTAGTGGGTGCAGATTTTGTTTTACGTAGTTATCTAGTCCATTGGTGATTAGGATGCCCAGGTATCGAAACTGCGTGTTTTCAACCATATATGGGGATCCTGTCGCCGGTATGCAGTCCACACCTTTTACCGGGAACAGCACAGATTTGGACCAGTTTACTTTTAGTCCGCTAAAGTTCCATATTCTATTAGAATTTGGGTGACCACAGAGCAGGATGTCGCTGGGTCGCCCAGATACACCAGGAGATCGTCTGCATATAGGGATACTCTGTCTTCCCAGTTTGGCCCCCATCTGAAGCCAGACCATGTGGTAGAGTTCCTCAAGAGGACTGCCAGTGGTTCTATAATTAGCGCAAACACCATCGCCGATAGCGGGCAGCCCTGTCTGGTTCCCTTCCCTAAACTGAAAGTGCGCGATGACCACCCATTTACTTTAACCTCTGCTACTGGATTATTGTATAGGAGTTGCACCCATTTTATGAATGGTTCCCCGAAATGCATCCTACACATTATGGCCCATAATGCCTCCCAGTGAACTGAATCGAAAGCTTTTTCAAAGTCTACGGCCAATAGAGCTAGTGATTGCTGCAGGGTTGGTGCTCTCTCCAGCGCCAGGTGCAGTCTACGAATATTCATTCTGGTCGACCTTTGGGGCATGAAGTCACATTGGTCCGGGTGGATTAACGATGTGATGACTTCTTGTAATCTATTGGCCAGTATTTTGGCTAGTATTTTGGCTTCACTATTGATGAGGGATATGGGACGATAGGAGGTGCATTCCTCTGGGGGTTTATCTTTTTTGGGAATCACTATAAAGGTGGCTTTGCGGAGATCTGGTGGAAGCTCGCCTTGATTTAGGGAATGCTCAAACACGGCGAGTAAGTGAACTGGAATATCTAGATGATTTAGCTTTTTCCAGATGTCAAGTGGGAAGCCATTCGGGCCTGGAGTTTTGCCTGTCTGGAGTTGCGCAATGGCAGTCGATATTTCGTCAGTAGTTATTTTGCTGTCTAAAGTACTGGCTTGCTCTGCGGTGAGAGTTGGAAGGGCCATATCAGCTAATAAGGCGCTATTTATGGCATCAGCAGGGGGTTTATATAGGTCCTCATAGAATTCAGCAAAGCGGTCCGCAGTCTCAGCATCGATGTGGACAAGGTTAGTGTTCAGAGTTCTAATGCATTTCACCTTCTGTTGTCCTTCGTCACGCTTTTCTAGCCACGCAAGCATTCTGCCCGCTTTGTCTCCTGTTTTGTAAACACATGCCTTCATGGCAGCATGTGCTTTTTGGGCACAGTCTAGGCTAAGATTGTGCAACTTCTTCTGTGCCAACACCAAGTCTCTATTCGTCTCCGGAGTGTCGCTGGTGATGTGCGTCAGCTCTTTGGACATGACTTCACTTTTCGATTTCGTTAATTTTCTCTCGATGCTCCTTCTTCTTGTGGGATGTCCAAGATATGATTGCCTCCCATAGTGTACTGGGATTATCAACTCAATCTGCATTAAGTTCAAAGTAGTTGACATTGGTTGTCTCCAGCAATTCTTGGAATTCCGGGAAGCCCAAGTAATAGGAGTTCAGCCTCCATGAGGGGGGGGGTCGCGGTCTCTCCGTTTCCAGTTCTAGCAACAATGGGGAGTGGTCGGAGATTCCTCGTGGAAGGAAGGAAGCATTGCTTATTTTATGAATGATTTGGTTTGGCAGGAAGAAGTAGTCTATTCGTGACATCGAGGCATGGGCTCCCGAGTGGAAAGAGTATTGTCGAGACTCAGCATGAAGGGCCCTCCATGCGTTACATAGGCCTAGCGCTGACGCAAAGGAAGCCAATTTGGTCGTGATGGAGGGGTTCCTGGCTCTCAGGTGTGTGCGGTCAAGGGTATTATCCATGACCTTGTTAAAGTCTCCCCCCAACACCCAGGTATCTGCCGGTCTTGCTGCCAGGATGGGGGAAATTTCATTTAGCAGGTCATTGAGGAGGGTTGGCAGGGAGTATACTGCCATGAGTGCCAGTGTTTGGTTCCAAAGAGTTGCTTGAATATGTACAAATCGGCCTCCTCTGTCTTGTATGGTATGGGTGATCACCAGCGGAAGTCTTTTGTGAATTAGACGAGGACTCCCCTCGCTCCCATGGAGAAGCCAGCGTGTACCGCGGTGTGGTAGTTTGATCTTTGGAAGAATTTGCATTGATTTCCAGCTAAGTGCGTTTCGGTCAGAAGGGCTATATCTGGGGAATGTCTATTTAGATGTTGGAGAACCAGTCGTCTCTTGATGCTGGCACCAAGTCCATTCACAATCCAAGCCAGAAGTTTGAGCTTTCTTTGGGACGGAGCGGTCTCAGCTGCCATTGACATTTTGGGATTTACTTTCGCAGGTGTGTGTCCCCTGTTGCACACGCGGAGGTCCGGGAAGAAAGCAATTCTAGATCCATTGTACGTAACTGTTCCCTAAGATCTTGCTAATTGCAGTACTGTATCTCTATCTCTGTAGTTTAGGAACCTTGCAATGACTGTACGTGGCGGTGCCCCTGATACGATCTTGCCTGTGGGGATGCGATGGGCTCGCTCAATAGAAAAAAACTTAGAGAAGGACTGTGAATTGTATATGTCCGCAAGCCAACTCTCAAGGAACAGCTCCATACAATCTCCTTCTGCTTTTTCTGGAAGACCGATTATGCGGACGTTGTTGCATCTCGATCTACCCTCACTATCATCTGCTCTTGATTCCAGGAGCTTTATGCGTGCCATCATGCCAGACATCTGACGGTTCACCCCGCAAAGATTATCAGAGATCCGCATCTCCGCTTCCCCTGTGCGTGAGGTCAGCTTCTGCAGGTCATGTCTTAGCAAGGATACATCTGCACCTATACTGTCCATCTTTTTCTCCATGGAAGTTCTTGAACTGGCAATGGCACTCATGATATCTCTGAGGGAGATGTTCTCCGCCATGCAGTCAGTGTCTTGTTGCAACGGCCTCTCCGGGGAATGAGACATTGGTGTGGACACGTATTGTTCGATCCTGCTTTGCGTGGAGGTCTTCCTGGGTTTCTCTTTCCCCATATCTGGTTTTCTGGTAGGGTGACTGCGAAGATCCAGGTTGCTTCTGGAGGGATATGCCAGGTGGAGGGCAGAGGAGCAAGAGTTATTGGAGGGAGGGGGAAATTTCCAAGTATGACCACCTCGTATCTTCAGGGCCGTGAGCCGTGGTAGTTGCCGCTTTAGTGTAACAGTGCGTCACAAGGGAAGGAATGTCTCCAGGCCGTAGGCCCTTGTCTGGGTTCGTGAGGAGGAGAAGCCCACTGTTATATCTGAGCCTGCCGTAGGTCGAGCAAGCCGCACACTGTGTCGGCATGGGTGGTGCACCCAGCGCAGTACGTATTGTTGAGTAGTTGCCCTTAGAGCGCGCACTATGAGGAGGATAGCAGTAGTTCATGCTGGCCTGGGCCTAGAGAACTACCAGCAACAGTACGCCACAGGCGGCGGAGGGACCCAGGCGGCGTCCGTGCAGGGCTCGGCTGGCGCAGTGTGATGGTTTCAATTCTCTATAATGCGGCTAGATTGGCATAGTGTTGTTCGTTGTAGCTTGCTAACAATTATCTCAGCGGTGATACCCCTCCAGGCTATAAAGCTGATCTTGGGTTGTACTACGCCTGTGCTGGAGGCCGGAAACTTTGGCGTAGTGCAGTGAGTTCGCCCAGAGTGCAGTAAATGTTTATATGGAGCCTGGGGATGGCGCCCAAGGGAGCCGACTTTAGTCAAACGTCCCCCCTGCTCCTTACCGCCAGTTTGGTCCACCACGATCAACCCAAGGAAGTGGATAGAGTCCGCACACAGGGGATATCAGGCGCTCAGCGTCACGCAGGAGATCTGCGGCGCCGCCGTGGCTCTCCGCGATTCGATGGGATTGCTCCTCCCCGCTTGCCGCAGCCTCCAGTGAACCACGGGCCCGGCAGCGGTGGAAGGCAGCCACTCCGTGCGGTCGCAGTCGTGGATGGATGATGGAGAGCCCTCGGGCTCCCGCCAGGGCACCCCGTCCCCGCGCCACCATGCACGGGCACACTGCCGGGTAGGGAGATCCTCCGATCCTGGGGGAAGCATCGGGCGGGAAGCGGGGAGTCCCTGGTCAGGGTCCGCTTGGCTCCAGTCGAACAGGAAATGTCGCCGGCGTCAGCACACATGCGCCACTGCTCGTACCTCCACAGCCCTCACAGGCGCTCCCCACCCTCCGGGGCGTCGCGGATCCACAGGGCGGGCACGTTAGTGGGATACGGTACCCGCCGTGGGTCCGCGATGTGCGGCGGCCATTTTGTTGGTCATACGGCGCCTAGAGCCGCCGCCTGCAAAACTCTCCAAAGTGCGTTTCAGCGCACCGATTTCCTCCGGGAATTGACGTGAAGGTGCCTTGCCGGTTCCCACAGCAGGGAGGCAGTTCAGGTGCACTCTTACGAACGAAAGAGAGGCAGGATTCCTTCAGCATTTAGCTGGCGGCACGGGAGCAGTGCGGGCTCACGTCTGCATCAGCCGCCTGCTGGCCACGCCCCCCGCCTCAGAAGACTGCTTTGAAGAAGCACTGGCTGGCATTTGCAGTGCAAACTTTGATGGTAAGGCTTGTTTAAAGCTCAATGAGTTACCATGAGGAAGTGTTTTGGGTGGGGAGGAGCAGAAACTGGGTGGGAATGGCCATAGGGATTAACATGGCCATGCAAAGTCAACCAAACACCACCTACAAGCTTTGTATCCCTCCTTATATGCCATTTCACTCCATCTGTACTCTAATGCAAGAGATTTGGTTTATAGGTGGCATATAGCCCAAGCTAAAAGCGAATAAACACCAAATATCAGCAAACTACGGAAGATACCAGTGCTTTCACAAGCAACAGTATCTTCATGCTTAGCAGCCATTCATATTCAAGTTAGAGGATAACTTCTGTCCCAGTGGAAGGCAAGTCAGTCAGGGAAGTGGAGTGGTGGTTACTGTTGTTTTCATAAATACTACAAGCTCAGGCTCTGAGATTAAACAGTAACGTGATGGGGAATCGACTATGGTGATCAGGATTGCCAATTCTGATGATGCTTTAGGGAGTGAAGTACCAAGTCATTTACATGTATATGTCGTTGATAGAATATAATGCATACATATGTTCACACCCACAATTTTCGTTACTATCATGTTCAATTTCCAAAGGGATGGTAGCACAGCCACACAGTCGTTGTAGCTGCACTCCTGCAGTACAGGCTGCACACATTCATTTGACTGCACTCATACAGGGAATGAGGTTGCACACAATTAATGATACATTCTCAAGGGAGAGCGGGAACACACACACACACACACACACACACACACACACACACACTTGCTAAAGTCCTGGAGGCATGGGGCAGAACACGCACATTTTCTGCTGCACTCACACAGGAAAAGGGTCGTAGACTCAATTTTCTCAGCATTCCCACAGGGAAGGCACATAAACACCGTTTTTTCTGCTCTCCTGCAGGGAAGGGGTGCCTCATTTCTGCTGCATTCCTGCAGGGTAGGTGTGCACAAAGATGTTTTGCCTGCACTCATATAGGGAATGGAGTGCGCAAACAAATGTTGAGTACATGCATAATTTGTTCTATACACCACTATAAAATGGAATCAAGTGCACAATTTATCTGCACTCCGAAAGGGAAGGTGGAGCACTCCCACAATTATTGCTGCATTGCTGCAGGGAAGGATGTACATGCACACACAATTTTCATGTCTCATTGGCATGAGACACGTGCCTGAATGGAGAAAGGAGTTACAATGGAAGAACGCTCAGTTTCAACTTCATAACCAAGATATACTCATTACTGAGGGAGGGCCTCCACAGGCTAAAACATACAGGATGGTATGGGATTCAAATTCTCGTCATTATATATCATGGAACTAAAGGTAGTATGGTCCAAAAAATAAACATTAATTGAAAAATCTTCAGGTGAGCGAAAGCTTCCAACTGTACATGGAGCTAAGAGAATGGGATTGGCACCCCTCATTCACAGTAATTTCTTGAGAGTCCAGTTGGTCAGGGGACCACAGTGACCGGAAAAAGTGACTCGTCTTATTTTACGCCTCCAATATCTGTCATGAGTGGCTCTGTAAACAAGGTGCAGGGGATTGCAGGGTGTGGACTTTAAATGGACTGTTGGCCATTCTGTGAACCTGTCAAGTTCTATGGTTAAAATGGTTTAAGTATGGAAGTTTCAAATGCCTGCCTCCCTTTTTCCAATTACTGGCTCCAGTGGTTTTCAGAAAAAGCAAGCTTTTTATGTGTGTGTGCATGCCATGTTTCTGAAAGGAAGTTCATTGTTCACCTGTGCTGTTCTGGCTGCAGTGAGAAGGGTGTGCTATTGTGCTGAGAGGGTAGTGCCTGGTATGTCTTTCCTTTTCCTCTTATTGGTGGTGGGTGTCTCGTCCTTTGTTCCCCAGACCCAAATGTTGGCGTTCCATTGAAAGCAATGGAGGTCTTTCACGGATATTGGATTTGTGGGGAGGGGCTATCCCCCAGTTTATCTGGATCTTGCAATGAATGGGAAGAATCTGAGGAATTGCGTCTGCTTTGCCTCTTAGGGTCACCGTTTCTGAGCAGGTGAATGGAAGTATTAACCCCGACTTCTTCTCCAGTGGGTTTCTTGAAGGTCTGGGCTCTCGGTTGGGGCTACAGTCTTGAGGGAGTCTTTTCTCAGCTTGCACCCACATCACCGGGTCTGTAGTCTCTGATCCCCGGGTCGTGGTTTACATGCAGTCTAATGGGATGTGATGTACTGAGGACCCCATTTTGTTTCCTGTTTCCATGTGGTGTGTGTTCCAGGTGCTTTGGCACCTCCTCTGTAGTCTGCATGCTTCCCAGAGGTCCCCCTTACTCACAGGGTTAGTGAAAGAAGATGCTCTAGTGCATCCTCTTTAGACACACACCAGGGTTCTTACTGGAATGCTGGCAGCTTCCCTCAACCCTCATAACCTTTTGGTCCCCCACAATGGGCCTCATTATTAGCTTGCCGTTCCGGTAACAATGGTACCGGTAAGCTTGCAGGTACCGTTGTTACTGGACTGGCAAACTGCAAGGTCTGCTCGCTTGTTCCTTTCCGCCCGCCATGTCTGACCTGACGGGCGTACCGGCACCCGCAAGCAGACCATGTCGGATGCTCCGGCACCATTCAAGAAAGGAAAGTTTTTAGAATGCTCCCCATTCCCATTGACTCATATGGAAATGGCGAGCAATATTTTCCGGCACAATTACCGGGTCTGCCAGGGCCATAACGCCCCGGTAATTGCTCATTCCCGGGCGCCGGTAAAAAAAATGATTCTGGCATTACCGGCACAGCTAACGCCGGTCTCATAATGTTAATGTTAAAGGCATTTGTATAGCACACTGTCACCAATGGAGTTGGTTCCCAGGCGCTCAGGCGGATCTGTAAAAGAGAGTGGAGGGGGGGCTAGGTTAGTCGGGTGAAGAGCGAGAAGGAGAGTGAAAGGAGGGGTCTGCTGTTGGCGGCTTCAGTTCGGTTTTCACCGTGAGCTGAGCTTTGGTGTAGATGCCGGATCGGAGCGAGGCCTCGTGTGCTGTTGGTGTAGTTTATGTGTTGTTTAGTGTGAGGCCTAATGTGTTTTTTTTTTCTCACAGAACCAAGTGTTTGTCTCTGCATTTGTTGTTTTAAAGGTTCTTTCTATTTTTGACGGCCATGCTATCTATCGGGTTATGATCCCACCTCTTACACACACATAACAGATTTGGCTTCTTAACTGTTGATCACTCATTAAAAAAATGGCAAGAGATTGTTTATCTGTCTAAACTGTTGTGTTGCCTTTCAAGAAAGAGGTTTAAGGCTTCAATGTATCATATGTATAGTTTATTCAATGTAATTACAAATAAAGTAACTATGGACAGGGCCACCAGTGGCAAATTCATCTAGGCTCGGAAGCTCCAGCTGTCTTGACGCAAATCTCCACAGAGCTCTCGAACATTCTACAGACCGGCATCACACAGTGCAGACACATCACAGCAGGGAGAAACAACTAATGATTACACTTGATGTGCATCGCTAAGACACTGAAAAAGCACCAAACAATAGTTGACGTTCTGAGACGAACTCTCTGTCACCCATACAGGGACTGGCACAGTGTAACCCAAATTGAACATAACATACTGACTGGGTATTGGATAAGAACGAGGTAAAGTAGCAAATGGAGTGACTTGCCACTTCCCACTGACTCAGAGCTGGAAGGATAGTCCTCACATACTGTGGAATTAGAACTTAATTTGATGTGGGGGTGTGAAGTAGTGAAGGAGAATGGAGCAAGGGTGAAGGCAGCACAGAGCACCACGGCAAGGAAAGGGTGGGAAGTCGACTGGAAGAGGAGGAACAAAGGAGAGTGACTGATGGGCGTTACTGGGAATCAGATACGGAGGAGGACTAACAGTGGTTTTCTCTTGATTTTTCCAGAAAAGCGCGAGGGTGGGAGAGAAAGGGGACAGTTTAGTGTGGGCATATTGAAGGAGTGAGGAGCGGATTCGGTCAAGCCCCGCTGGTCTGAAGGAGTGAAAAGCTGATGTGTAAGAGCCCCATTGGGCAGAAGGTAGCCAGAGTTGTGAGGAGAATGGCGGACCACCAGGGGGCCTGTACCACTCCTCACATTAGTTTTCAGAGCAGCCGCATTCCGGGCTGCTGCACAGTAAGCGGAGGTGCCAGCAGAACTCATACATTTCCCGCTTGATAGCGTAGGGAGGAGCCAGTCCCTTCACGTTAGTTTTCAGAGCTGCTGTGCTCTGGGCTGAGGCACAGTAAGTGGAGGAGCTGGCTGAACTCATACATTACCCGCTTGAGAGCGGAGGGATGAGCCAGTCCTAAGTGCAACTCCAATGATGCTTGAGGAAGTGTTGACAGGGTTTTTCTTCTCCAAGCCTTGATAGGGCCTTCCATCCACCTTCTGTGTGCCGTCCAAATACCCGGCCCAAGTTGCCAGTTAACCAGCGCAGAGTCACAGAGAGAGAGAGAGAGACAGAGAGAGAGAGAGAGAGAGAGAAAGAGAGAGAGAGAGAGAGAGAGAGCCAATAGCCACAAGCAGATGAAGGCTACCGTGGAGAAGAACCCCTAAAACAATAGAGAGAAGACCAAGAAAATGAAAAGGGGTTAGTATAGAAGCCTGCCATACAAACACCATGGCTGGGGAAACAGGGGAAAAAGGAGGGAGAACTGGTGTGAGGCACATCAGATTGATACCTTAAAGGATTAGGGTTGAGAGAATTGATGGAAACGTTAAATAAAGGTTTTGATTGAGAAGGCAAACAAGAGAGTTGCCCTTATTACCCTTACCTTAATCTCACAGTGGGTCACAATGAGCTACACAAGCTATTTAGCTGCACTGCATAGTTGAAAGGAATGGAAAAATTGAGAAAGGATTTACGGAGCTAATCCAGATTGGAATCAGATTGATCTACCACATGTTTGTCCATGGTGGCAGATGTTTGTGTTATTTCGAACCTGCTATACCATCAGAAAATCCTCTAATGTCAGAAATCTAATGAATAATGTTGCAGCTGTTCTTAGTCTACATAGTTGGATTTTTATTGCAGAGCATGCAACACATGTCCAGCTATGAAAGGGCCCCTTGGATTATTCCATCTTCGATTGTGAATGGAAGCTAGGACAATGGGGATAATTTTGCGATCCCCAGGGATTTAAATTAAGTGCAAAAGCCATGCATATCTTGAGTATGCATGGCTGCACACTTCATTGTAGTGCCACAGTGACACAGAAAGGAGTCAAAGTCTCTGTTTCCCCTATCTGCTCTCCATGCTAAAATCAATACGCCTACGAATATTCATTCTGGTCGACCTTTGGGGCATGAAGTCACATTGGTCCGGGTGGATTAATGACGTGATGACTTCTTGTAATCTATTGGCCAGTATTTTGGCTAGTATTTTGGCTTCACTATTGATGAGGGATATGGGACGATAGGAGGTGCATTCCTCTGGGGGTTTATCTTTTTTGGGAATCACTATAAAGGTGGCTTTGCGGAGATCTGGTGGAAGCTCGCCTTGATTTAGGGAATGCTCAAACACGGCATTCAGAACATAATGGGATTTTCCTGTGGGCATTAATTAATTGTATTCCTTTGGAATACGGAAGCTTTGCATATTGGCTAAATACCTCCCACCATACATACATGGTGTGAGGAATTTACATTTGTTTGCAAAAAAAGTTCATATAGTGCAGGTAAGCATAGGTCTATCCAGATTTGATTTTTCTGCATTTCACTTCATAGTGTGAACAATCAGAACTGCAAGGAGAGGATTACAATGCACATAAGTGCATATGTTGACCATCCCCTCTGTGCAACAGACAGCAATATGCATTTGCAATAGTGGTGAGGTAAGGAAAAACATCAAGCTGCCATTGAATTCAATATCCATTTTACCTGTGATGAAATTAGAAACCAAAAATGTAAGACTTTGAAGAGGTTGTGATGTGATATTGCCCAACAGATATATAGAAGGCTAGTAAGACAGCTTGAGCACCATGCTTATGAATGTGCAATCCTAATATCACTAATTGCATGTGGCCGATGGAGTGCTTCTAAAGGAACTGTTTGCACGTTTGCATTTTTTTATATTTTGTTTTCTTTAATTAAGTGTATGTAGTTATATTTAAGCCTTTAAACCATGTATAAAAATACAAATATATAATTTTAAAAAAAGAAAGTGAAGCCAATCCAAATTAAACAGACATGAGTGCCTTCAAGTATTAACATAAGCCAATAAGGCAATTACTAAAATAATTCCAATTTCGTTAATATCACTTTCCAGACCAAGAAAGACGCATTGTCATAACTCCTGAATGAGCTCCCAGAATGGTGGACCAAAACTGGTCCAGTCTAATATCCTCAATATGAGTTGTAAGATTAAGATAGTCAGACAGGTATATATTGCAGTGATTCAGTAAGTGTTTGTTCGTCTCCAAAGAATCATGAAAAAGGCGGCATCTCCACTCATCTCTAGGGATCTGCTTTCTTGCTCCAAGCACCATAAAGGCTGTCAAGAGATTAAAATGCAAAATCATAATAAAACATCTTAGACCCTGATCAATAGTGTAGATTAAGTAATTTTCTGGTTTAAGAATGGGAAAGGCTTGTGCAGCATGTTCAGTGAGCGATCGCTTACTACACTCAAGTCGTCAACACACTGGGCCCTCTGCCACGAGTTGGCCTTGTCAATTAAAGACTGTATGGCCAACGTATAATGAAAATTGTTATCATCACGCCATTCCCAGCCAATCACCCAATGGAAATCCTAGACGCCTTCCTCATTTTTTCTATAGGACTGGGGCAGCCACGATCAGCAGAAAGCGTTGGAGGATGGCGCCTAGAAATAATAGTCCTCCCCCCATCTTGTAAGATTTTAAATAACCAGAGTGATCTTTTGATCTTGACTTGGGTAAGTAGCGACTCAAAGCCCAATTCCAAGCATAAAGCAGTCACTGGAACCAATTGAGTAAGGCTGAGATTGCGACACCACAGCTTACCCTCCGAGACATCCAACCAACGTAATTGATACGGAGTGTAAATCTCCAAACCATAAATGAGGTCAGGAACCACACAAATGTGAAAATACACAAGAAAGCAGCCAATCCCTGAAATTGCACCATAGCAAAATATTGCAGATGAAACTGACATGCTTTCTGGAAGTCATGTCCTTACATAGAAGGGACTTGAGTAGACATCAACAAAAATATCAAATCCCTGCAGCTCCTATTTCAAAGGTAGAACTTAAATAAAATGCTAGGAAAATGCTTTCTTGGCAACTGCATTACTGTGTTTGCAAAATTGCAAGAGAAGGACTCAAAAATACAATCATAGTAGCAATAATGACATGTTTAACTAGCCAGGTACACCACCCCTGCAATCCATCACTAGATTTATCGAACAACAGATGGAACATTTTCTGGGGTTACACTATGGTCTGTAATGGTATGGTGGCTCTCTGCTGGTGAGAGGGCTGCAATAGAGGTCTTCTGGGTTCCTCCCTGACCGGCGCAGTGTGGTGGAACGACAAGGATGCAGCACCCATCTTGGTCCCTACCTTTCCCTGGATAGCAGTTTTATTTCACTGACTGTAGATGGTGCGATCCTGTTATTTTTTGTACTGTAGTATAAAGAACTTCTACACTTTGGATTGTCCTTCTGACCAATACAATGTTTCCTCCTTTGCTATTGTGAAGACACTGGTGGCGGCAGAGTTTGTACTGTGGCTGCCACACATGGACACATGTTCAAATGCAGAGTAGCAGGATTTCTTTGAAAGCCCCTGAAGGAAGATGGAGGAGCAGCTTACCCTTCTTTCTTATCTCTGTAACTGTGGTATCCTCCACCTTCTGCTCCTCTTCATCGCTGGTTTCCAAAACCTTGTGTTTTGGCCTGGGTTTAGATGGGTCACTGCCTTCAATGTGGGAATCATCATTACCATCATCATCATAATTACCATCCCTAGAATCTTTACCAGTGGGGGTGGGTGCTGGAGACCAGGCCGATCCCACATCCTGCACGTCTGCACTTGGTTTTCACACCTTGTCAGTAGATATAACCTACCAGCTTCACAGGCCAGTTAGTTGAACTTCGCTAGCCTCCCCGTGGCACTTTAAGGTTCAACCTACGCAACGGCATTAGTAGCCATAGGATGGTGCCTCAGTATTTGCAACTTCACAAGAAACATGTCTCTGGTCAGGTCACTAAAAGATGGCACACTGATTTACAGTTGCTGAATGTAATCTCCTCTTGTCTATAATAACATTATAACACTTTTTCTTTGCAACTAGCATTTTCTCTGGGCACAAAATATGACACACTCACTTACACCTGTGGAATCCACTCTTGTGTCGAAAATGAATCCTACGATTTGTTATTCACAACTTCGCAAGTAAAACTTATCTGGTCTGGTCAACAACAATAACATTGCACACTGCTTTACAAGCACTCAATGCAATCTACTCTGGCCTATTAAAAATAGATTTTTTTCTTCTTGAAAATAGTACTTTCTCTGGGTAGAAAATGACAATACTCACCGTTACATCCACTGAATACACTCACATGCAGGAAAAGAAAGCTTGCAAGAGGCACCGGAAAGCTGCTGCAGCACCTTACATGTAATGTTTTGCAAAACATAACCAGTACTGCTTATGTACATTGGTATGTTTTTATATATGTATGTTTGTATGTATATATGTATGCAGTAATGAGCTTTAAAAAACACACACCGACCTGGAAAGCAAAAGGACACTTTAGATAGGGGACAGATGCAGGCAACTCCAAATAAGTTGCTATGGTAGCAGAAATAACTGGAATGGATAGGGGTAGCCGGGGAAGAGGGAGCAGTAGGGTTGAGTGGAGCAATCTGTGATATGTGAATTGAAGGATGGAGGTCGTCCGTTCTATATACATTGATAACTTAAATGTTCCAGAGACAGGGTACAGGAACATTGCTGTTGTTTACTTTTTCCCTCTTGCACTTCTCTATTTCCAGTCCAGTGATGTTATGGCTTCAGGGGGTGAGTTCGCTTCCAGAGAAGGAGAGTTTCTTGGCTAGGTAGAGTGGTATTTTGATTATGCAGGCTGTCTAGAACATGGTGCATGCTTGAAGGGGCAGCCAGTAAAGTTCCTTGAGGATGGGGATGGTGTATTCAAGTGTTCTTAAAGCTGTGATGTGGTGCGCTGTGGCATGCTGGACTCTTTTGGGTAGGGGCCATGGGACTCCTGCAGAGGCGTTGCTAGGTGGGTGTGAAGGGGCTATAGCCCCAGGTCTTTTGGTTGTAGCCCTGGATAGAAGCTCAGGAGCTACAACCAAAAGCCTAGCCAGCCCTGAGTCCTGACCGTCCCAACATTAGAGTAGCCCCAGATCTTTTCCAGACCTAGCAACACCTGTGGACTCCTGTGAGCAGGGTGTAGCCTTCGTCCAGGTGGGAGATGACCAGGACTTAGAAAACGGCTCTGGAACATCGGTGTCGGGAGGATGTCATTGATGAAAGCGATCTTCAGGTAAAGCTCTGTGTCATTTGCAAATGTATGTATCTTGACTTCAGTGTTGGTTTGGCATTCCCCCAGAGGTTCCATACAAGGGAAGAAGTATGGAAAAATCATTTTGCAGAATTATATTCTGAAACTAGACCCTCTTTCTCCTGTGGAGCAAACGGAATACCTTTTCCCACAAAGAAGCGGCCATAAATACTGGCCTGCTCCAAATAAGAATTGCACAGGTGAGAAAACCAAGCAGCAGCCGAAGGAACAGCAAAGCACCAGGACCCGATAAAATCCCATACGATCCATTTAATTAAGGGTGAACTAGATATCTGGACGCAGATTCTTTTTTGCTTATTTAACACGATATTGCAGCTATCAGTTGCACCCGTAGCATGGATATGGCGGAAATAGTTCCACTTCTTATTTAAAAAAGTGGTAGAGAAGATATAGCTAATTATAGGCTAATTTCTCTTCTAGATGCAATGTTTGCTAAAGTCAGACTCTGGATTGGGTCATGGAATTTTGAGTCATCTCCAGACGGTTTCCAAACGGGGCAGAGCGCTGTTGGCCATGCTTTCGATTCTTCCTCTGGATACAGAAATATGTTGTCTTGCGGAAGGTTAACCTTTACACTGCTTTCAAGGGTCTGAAAATATAATTTGATGGGATCCCCAGAGTTGAACTATAGGACATGCTACATGATGGTGAGATCCCAACAGGCCTCCTAAGTGGGATGCAATCCCTCTATTGTAACAATGAGGAAAGAGTGCGGTGGAATCTCGCAGGAGGTACAACCCTTCCAATGAAGGTACAGACGGACCTTATTAACAATGTGATTGACATGATTGCTGTAGCAAAACTGGGGGGAGGCGAGGTTCCTGGCCTGCTTCATGCGGACAAAGTCCTTTTAACCTCGTTAACCTCTGCGAGCCTATAGAAACAAACAGCTTTAATGAGCAGTGCACAACATATGGGCTGACCATTAATCGAAATAAGACAAAAACGATGGTCTTTCACCTGCCATTTAGAAAACCAAAATTCTTGCGCTTAACAATCGATGAATTACCTCTCGAAGAAGAGGCTAGATTTGACTACAATGCTATACGGTTAATGGGTACCTGCAAAGGGACCGAGCTACTGGGAAAATCCTGCCTAGAATTTGAAAGACCTTTTAATGTATTCCTTAATTTCGCAACCAGGCATGGGGTTGCTTCCATGCTCTCAATATCTATAACACTCAGGCAACAGCAGGCACTCTGTGTGGATCGGAGGTGTGGGGCTATATAGAATCTGTGAAAGCTAGCTGTTGTTGAAAATACATTCCTAAAGAGAATATTACACTTGCCAAAAAGCACATCCAATAATATTTTACACAGAGAGCTGAATCTAAAACATATCAGCAATAAAAACTACACCAACCCTCTATATTATTTTATCCAACCATCTAATTGTTTATGTATAAGTCTCTAAGTGCGGACTTGGGGTTCGAACCTGTGCGCCGTTTTGGTTCACAAAGGGAGCACGTTGCCCCTGAGCTATTCTCTTAGCGCAGGAGGGTGTCTTCACCTCATCTGGTAACATTAGGGAAGCAGCCATTACTGATGTACTATCACTAGAGAGTGGACAATCCATGCTATGGTGTAAACATGTAAAAACCGTTCTGGCGAATTTGTGGCATGCATATGCGTGGGCTGACACACCAAATATCAGGAAGGAATATTAGGAAGTATCTTGATGCAATCGAACCACTTTGGCAACTTAACCCTTGCAGTGCTGTTGCAGAAAGGGGGCGCGACATATCCACAGGGATGCCTGGCGTGTACATATACTAAGGAAACACCCAAGTACTCTCTGTTTCTTTGCCCAGAATACTCTCATTTTGGATCAGCCTATTTAAAGCCCCTTCCTTATATGCATGAGAAAAACATTGAATGCATAGCTATGGCACTGGCTTTCTGCATATCAACCGAAGACATCAGGACGGCAGAAGAAGTGGTCACACGTTTACATAGAGCTCGGCCGAAGAGGAACTTAATTATCAAACGTGAAGAACGTATTATTCATCAAATGTTTATCGCTACATGGATTGTTGTATTGTTTTAAACTATGATAATAATGTTTGGAATGTCAATGTTTACTTAAAAGGTATGTTATGTTATGTTATGTTATTTTGCATTTATATAGCGCCTTATATACCATTGGTATGGTCTGATGGCGCTGGTAGGTTCAACGCCCTTGGGAACTGAAGTTTAGGTCAGTAGAGAGAGTAGGGAGAGTCAACGGCGCGTGTGCACACCGGGTATGTGTGCAGCTGGTGTGGTATTCGTGAAAAAGCTGCTTCTTAGCGGTAGGTGTGATGGTTGAGATCAGGGGTATGTGTTCGTTCTGGCAGGATTTATCCAGACTGACTATGGCTGCGTTAGGCCTGAGGAGAATGCCTGGCTCCGGGGTGGTAACCAGCAGTGTTTACTTAGAATGATGGGGAGTGAGCGGGAGATGTTAGTATGAGAACAGTTATACCGAATGGTGTCATAGTATCTCTGTGTTCTTGTTGAGTGGTGGTGTAAAGAAGAGAGTAAGCGTGGGGTGTGATATGGTGGGTTACATGCTCTTTCAAACGTTACCTGCATTTCAGACCATACTATGTACGTTGCGCAGTTCTATGCGCTCCAGAACGTTCTATGTACTTTTATTCATTCAATGCGTCCCCGTCTGTGCTACACACTCCGGTCTGCTCGACGCACTCATGAACTCCAGTCTGCCGCGTGCACTCGTGTCTGCCCCATGCATGCAGTCCTGTCTGCCCCACGCATGCAGTCCTGTTTGCCCCTGAATTTCGTATTCATCCACCCTATGCAGTCACCCGCTCCTTGCATTCGCTCTCTCCCGCACTCATGCGTTCCCGGCACTCATCTACTCCCCGCACCCACCAGCTCCCCGCACTCACCAGCTACCCGCACTCATCCGCTCCCCTGCACTCATCTGTTTCCTCACTCATCAGCTATCCTCACTTCTCCGCTACATGCAATCATCCGCTCTATGTACTCATCTGCTCAATGCACTTGTGCTTTCCACGCATTCAACTCGTCCGCTCCCCTGCACTCATCTGTTTCCTCACTCATCACCTCTCCTTACTTCTCCGCTCTATGCACTCATCCGCTCTATGTACTCATCTGCTCAATGCACTCGTACTTTCCACGCATTCAACTCGTCCGCTCCCTGCACTCATTCGCTCACTTCATTCATCCGCTCCCGGCGCTCATCAGTTCCTCGTATTCATCCACTCCCGATATTCATCCGCTCCCCGTACACATCCGCTCCCGGAATCATCAACTCTCTTTTCTCATCTACTCCTCGTACTCATCCACTCCCCGTACTCATCCACTCCCCGTACTCATCCACTCCCCATACTCATCTGCTTAATGCATTTGTGCTTTCCACGCATTCAGCTCATCTGCTCCCCGCACCATCCGCTCCGCACATTCATCCGCTCTAAGCACTCATACGCTCTATGCTTTTGTGCTTTTCCCGCGTTCAACATTAATAAGCATTCATCAGTCCCTTAGGGTCATTCGGTAATATGTAGTAATCTTGGTCTATAAATTCATCTGCTCTGTATCCTCGCCTCGTTCGCTCTGTAACCTTGTTCGCTCTGTGACCTCGTCTGCTCTGTGACCTCGTCCCCTCTACACACTCCTCCGCTCCACGCACTATTCCGCTCTACACACTCTTCCGCTCTACACACTCTTCCGCTCTACACACTCTTCCGTTCTACATACTCTTCTGCTCTACATACTCTTCCGCTCTACATACTCTTCCGCTCAACATGCTCTTCCGCTCTACACGCTCCTCCGCTCTACACTCTCCCCCTGTCTACACGCTCCCTCACTGTACACGCTCATGCGTTCTGTACATTCATCAGTTCTACATCCGCTTCTCTGTAATTATGCACTCATCTGCCATACACGCTCGTCCGCTCTTCACACCCAACCACTCCAGTACACTTATCCGATGTACATACTCATTCAATTAACACACTTATTTAATCTATATAGTCATCAGTTCTTCCACTCATGCATTCTTTCACTCAGTGCATTCACCTGTTCTACGGGCTTCGTCTATTCTAACTATTTCATCGACGTCATTCATTTTGTTCCCTCTTCATGCATTATGTGTGTTTCAGCAGTTTACATCTCATTACAGTTTCACTATGATTTATTCTTATTATCCGCTTCACTGTTTTGAACTACATTACTCGTTTGATTCAGTTTGTCTTTCTAGGTTATATTCCGGGACATTAGCTGTCAATTTCTCACCTCAGGTAGTTTGTTGGGTTGGTGTCGTTGAGATGCTGATTGTCTGTTTGGGTTAGTTTGGTTACTGGTTGGCTTTTAGGAGAAGAGCCAGGTTTTCAGCAGTTTGCGGAAAGATGTTAAATCCTCAGTTTGGCGGATGTGGGGTGGGAGTGAGTTCCACAGGGTGGGGGCCAAGGCTGAGAATGCTGATCCACCTAATCTGACTGAGTTTGTCTTAGGAATGACTAGGAGGCCAGCTGAGCTTGATCTTAGGGTGCGAGGGGCGTGATAGGGTTTTAGTTTGTCTTGAAGATATTGAGGTGCGGTTTTATGCAGTGCTCGATGGGAGATGCATAGGGTTTTGAAAGTCACCCTTCGGGCTACTGGAAGCCAGTGCAGAGTCTTAAGGGCTGGGGAGATGTGGTCTCTTGGGCCGAGCGCAAGTAGCAATTTGGCCGCCACGTTTTGTGCCCTTTGGAGTTTATTCAGTTGGTACGCATGGATTCCGAGGTATAGGGGGTTTGCATAGTCCAGTCTTGACATAACTATTGATTGGACCGCGGCGAGTCTGTTAGGAAAGGAGAGATATGGAAAGATGCGCCTAATGGTGTTAAGGTGGTAGTGGCATGATTTTGAGACGTTGACTTGGCGCGAGAGTGTTAGGTCAGAGTCAAGGATGCACCCAAGACTTTTCACTGAGTTGCAGGGGTTCGGTGAGCTGCCCATGGTGGATGGCCAGGGTAGTGGTTGGGGGAGAAGCTCGGAGTTGCCACATACCATGATTTCCATTTTGGAGGAGTTTAACAAGAGGTGGCTTTGGGTCATCCAGAGTTCTATGTCGAGGAGGCAGGAGGCCAGGTCAGGTCGGGAGTTGGGATTTGAGTTAATTCGTTTTAGAATTAGTTGAGTGTCGTCGGCGTAGTTGTAACACAGGATGTTGTGTGAATGAACTATTGGAGGGAGGGTGATCAAGTAGAGATTGAACAGCAGGGCAGATAGGCATGCTCCTTGTGGGACTCCCGTGTCGACTGGTCGGGCTTGGGAGGTATAGGTGGAGAGTATCGTTATTTGGTACCTATCTTTGAGGAATTAAGCTATCCATTTAAGAGCGGTTCCGCGAATTCCTAGGGAGTGGGGGCGGTCTAGCAGGATTGAGTGATTGATTGTGACAAAGGCGGCCGATAAGTCAAGAAGGATTAGTGCAGCGCATCCCGCGGAGTCTGCCATCATTTTAAGGTCATCCCAGATTGAGGTTAGGGTGGTTTTGGTTCCGTGACGGGCTCTGAAACCTGATTGTGTGGGGTCTAGGAGATTGTTGGCTTCGACAAAGGCATTTAGTTGGGAGTAGGCAGTTCGGTCAATGAGTTTAACAAGGAATCCGGTGTTCGAGATTGGGTGGTAGTTTTTGGGCTGTAGAGGGTCAAGGGAAGGTTTTTTAATTAGTGGTTTGACCTGCACTGTTTTGAATGCGTCGGGAAAGATACCAGAGGAAAGGGAGGTATTTATGATGGATCTTGCGTGTTCTCCTGTGCAAGTGGAAGCAAACATTTCTTTGAGGGTTGTGGCCGGGCAAGGGTCCAGCGGGGAGCCAAATGGTTTGCGGGAAGATAGAAGTTTGAGAAATTGCTCTGGTGATATTGGACTAAAGGATTCGAACGTTGATTGTATAGTGGTCGCAGCTGGTGGGCTGGCCGCTATGGGGGGAGAATTGCCTGGTGTATATAAGAGAGCCAGTTTGGTGGCTGGAGTATTTGTTCTTTCAAGAGCCGTGGTGGAAAAGTGGAGGGAGAGTGAGTCGTACAGTGATCGTGAGTGGGTAGGGACGGTCGTGGTGCAAGCCGGTTTGGTGAATTCAGAGATGATTTTGTGGAGTTCCTTGCTTGGGTTTTTGCAGTTTAGTATTCGGGAGTTGTAGCAGGCTTTTTTTGCTTTCCGGATTTCAGCCTTGTACTCCATGGTTTTGACTTTCTGCCATTTGCGTTCTAGGTATTTATATAGTTGTTTAGTGGTCTTCAGCTCAGGAGTGAACCTTCTGGGGAAAAGGCCACGGCGGGTTGATGGTTTGCAAGGGGTTGTGAGCTGAATCAGAGATGCGTTGAGCCATGAGTCAAAGGCATCAGGGGTTAGTTGTTCAATGAGTTGGCTGGTAGGTGGTGGAGATTGGAGGAGTGCGTTGGCTAGGTCCGGGATGATTATTAGTTGTTTTTTCCAGCATTCGCGTAGATTAGGTGGTTCAGATTCGAGTACGGGAATGGGGACGGGTGAGCGAATGACGAAAGAGAGAATGAAGTGATCGGACCAGATGATGGGAGTGGGGGGGTTTAAAGGAATAAGGGTGCTGGAGCTGAAGATGGCATCAAGAGTGTGTCCTTTATAGTGAGTCGGGCCATTTAAGTGGGGTTGGAAGTTAATTGCGTCTAAACCGTCAACCAGGGAGTGTGTCATAGGGTTGGTGGGGATGTCGAGCAATATGTTGAAATCTCCAAGAAGGGTGAGGTTGGGATGGTTTAGTTGAAGGGTGGCAATTGAGTCGCAGAGGTTGTTTGCGAATCGTCTATCATAGCCTGGGGGCCTGTAGATTATTAGAAAGCTGTGTGAGAGTGACGGGGAGAGGGATAGTTTAACGAGGAGTGATTCGCAGGAAGGAATGGAAGGTTGGTTGTCGCTGATTGAGGCGTGGAAGAGCGACTTGAAGACGAATGCTACTCCCCCTCCTCTAGAGGGACGGTTCAGTGGTATGAGGGAGTAGGCAAGGGGAAAGGCTTCACTGGCGATTGGAGCGAATTCGTCAGGGAACCAAGTTTCGGTGATGAAGACCAGGTCTGGTTTTTCAGAGGTGAGGAGGTCAGGGATGGAGAATCTGTTTTTTGCTATGGAACGGGCATTAAATAGGATGCAGTTCACATCGACAGACGAGGTTGGTCTCGTGGCTGCAGCTGAAGGAGGTAGTGGCGGGGAGAGAGGAAGCTGGAGAGGGAGAGGGTGGGTGATGATCGGTGGGAATAGTGGGCGAGCAGAAGAATTGGCGGGCTTCGGTGGGATTGGGAGGCTGCGTGTGTTCGGGTGATCGGGTTTGACTTGGGGGAATTGAGGATGGGGTGTGGGCGGTTAGGAGTATCCATTTCAGTTGATGAGAAGTCGAGGGAGATGGGTTTCAGAAAAGGTGAAGCTACGGGGGACGGAGTTGATTGGGCGAAAGTGAAAGTGGGTCGAGACAAGGGAGGCAAGGAGTGCTGACAGATTGAGGGGGACCAGGTGCAATTCCCTTTTAGTTTCTTTGTTGCGATGGGAGTGTGAGAGAGGGAGGGGGCTCCGAGGGGGAGAGGGATGCAGCTTCGGTTCTTGCTAGGGCTAGGCGTGCAGTTGTTAGGGATGGGAAAGGGTGTGTTCGGGGGGAAGTTGGTGGGGGTTTGTGGGGAGGGCGGGGGTGGATGCTTGCAGGACAAGGTGGGCCCGCTGTGATAGTAGGGAGCGGGCATGGTTAACGTGGACTGGCCGGTGGTGAGCTTCGGGGAAGGAGTGGTCTTAGGGTGGTTGGTTCGCCATCCTGCCCCTCTGGCTTGGTGTTTGGATAGGGGAATGGTAGGGAGAGCAAAGGAGGGTGGGGTGATTTGGGAAGGGGGTACGGGACGGCTGGGACACCAGGAAGTGAGGGCGGTCCACGGTGGTCGTTTCCGACAGGCACTGTTGGAGTGGGTGCACTCATGTTTAGTACGAGCTGTTAGGTGTGGTTTCAGTTGAAACTTAAGTTTATTGGATTTTATATGTTAGACTATATCACTGGCTGTGAGTAGTCTTGGTTTCAGGGTTGTAGTAGTTTGTAGATATTAGGCCATTTTGAGGTGTAGCTAGACCCTAGGATATGCTAGTTAGGCAGTCTATTTAGTTGTAGCTACAGCGCTGCTATGATGTTGGTAGACTTTCTTCTAGAAAGCTAGCATTCTTCAAGTAAGCTGGAAGATAGGTAAGCTATTTTAGGAGAAGTTGAATGTAGCAACTAATTGTAGTTCTAAGTTCAGTAGAGGCCCGCTATTTGGCACACTTCCAAGTTCAATTTGCATAGAGATGATATTAGACTATTAGGTGCACTTCTAGCTTCAACTGTACACAGAGATGATATTAGGGTATTATTACACTTCTGGGGTATTAGGTAATATTAGGCACACTTCTAGATTTGACTGTACACAGTAGGTGGTATTAGGTCTACCTCTAGATTCAGTTTTGTATAAAAGGGATTTTAGACTATCCGGCACAGTTCTAAATTCTACATTGTACAGATGATATTAGACTATTAGGATATTGGGTATAATTCTAAATTTAACATTTCTCAGAGAGGCTATTGGGCACACTTCTAAATGCAGCTATTCTCAGAGAGGTTATTGGGCACAACTTCTAAATGCAACTTTTCTGAGAGAGGGTATCGGGACACTTCTGAATGCACTTCTAGAAGCAACTTTTCTCTAAGAGGCTATTGGCCACAACTTCTAAATACACACATAGGCTATTGGGTACACTTCTAAATGCAACTTTTTTCTCAGAGAGGCTATTGGGCACAACTTCTAAATACACACATTGGCTATTGGGTACACTTCTAAATGCAACTTTCACAGAGAGGCTATTGGGCACAACTTCTAAATGCAACTTTTCTCAGAGAGGCTATTGGGCACAACTTCTAAATGCAGCTATTCTCAGAGAGGCTATTGGGCACAGCTTCTAAATACACATATAGGCTATTGGGTACACTTCTAAATACAACTTTTCTCAGAGAGGCTATTGGGCACAACTTCTAAATGCAAGATTTCTCAGAGAGGCTATTGGGCGCAACTTCTAAATGCAGCTATTCTCAGAGAGGCTATTGGGCACAGCTTCTAAATACACACATAGGCTATTGGGTACACTTCTAAATGCAACTTTTCTCAGAGAGGCTATTGGGCACAACTTCTAAATACACACATTGGCTATTGGGTAAACTTCTACATGCAACTTTTTTCTCAGAGAGGCTATTAGGCACAACTTCTAAATGCAACTTTTTTCTCAGAGAGGCTATTGGGCACACTTCTAGATACACACATTGGCTATTGGGCACAACTTCTAAATGCAGCTATTCTCAGAGAGGCTATTGGGCACAGCTTCTAAATACACACATAGGCTATTGGGCACACTTCTAAATACAACTTTTCTCAGAGAGGCTATTGGCCACAACTTCTAAATACACACATAGGCTATTGGGTAAACTTCTAAATGCAACTTTTTTCTCAGAGAGGCTATTAGGCACAACTTCTAAATGCAACTTTTTTCTCAGAGAGGCTATTGGGCACAACTTCTAGATACACACATTGGCTATTGGGCACAACTTCTAAATGCAACTTTTCTCAGACAGGCTATTGGGCACAACTTCAAAATATACACACAGGCTATTGGGTACACTTCTAAATGCAACATTTTCTCAGAGAGGCTATTGGGCACAACTTCTGAATGCAACTTTTCTCAGAAAGGCTATTGGGCACAACTTCTAAATACACACATTGGCTACTGGGCACACTTCTAAATGTAACTTTTCTCAGACAGGCTATTGGGGACAACTTCTAAATGCAACTTTTCTCAGAGAGGCTATTGGGCACAACTTCTAAATACACACATTGGCTACTGGGCACACTTCTAAATGCAACTTTTTTCTCAGAGAGGCTATTGGGCACAACTTCTAAATATATACATAGGCTATTGGGTTCACTTCTAAATGCAACTTTCACATGTTTAGGACAGGATTTCAAAAATTCAAATATACTGCAGCAATAATGAATTTACATGTTTTGTTAGATGAGTGGTAGGGTAGTATGGCCTGAAATATTTGCTTCTGGCCCTGCCCTTGGAGCGTAAGGCATGCTGAAATGCATGCTGAATAAAGCACATGTGATGATGGTAAACGTAGCATGTGACCCACGGTAGCAGAAGATTTCTGTACATAAGGGGTTCTCTATTTTTCATTAAGTGGTTGATCTATACAATACAGATGCTTTAACGAGTAAGAGTAACGGTTAGAGAATGAAGGGCTTCATATTAATCACTGAGTGTACTTCAGAGTGAACGAGTGTACAGAACAGATGAAGGTACAGAAAAGATGTGTGTAGAGATGAATTTATAGGACAGGATACTGATGTTGAATGCATGAAAGACACAAGTGCTTAAAACAGGTGAGTACGGGGAACAGATGAGTGTGGGGATCAGATAAGTGCATAGAAGGGATGAATGCAAAGAAGAGATGAGTGCCTAGGAGGGGTGAGTGCGTAGAGGAGGTGAGCGAGTAGAGGGGGTGAGTGAGTAGAAGGGGTGAGTGCGTAGAGGGGGTGAGCGCGTAGTGGGGTTGAGCGCGTAGTGGGGTTGAGCGCGTAGAGCGGCGAGTGGGGTAGTGGGGTTGAGTGGGTAGAGGGGGTGAGTGGGTACATGCTTGACACCGACAAGAGTCCACGCGCGGGGCAAACAAGAGTGGGTAGGGGGGCATAGAATGGACTGAAGCGCATTGTATTGCGTAACGTATAGAGTATGGTTTGTAACCCAGATAACGCTTAAAGAGCAGTTAACCCACAATGACTGGAGTGCGCATCTGGAGCGCACGGAACGAACTCGAGCGCACGCGGTAAGCCGAAACGCATTAATGCGGGACTGAAATATCTGGAACAGACTTGGATGCATGGAGTGGATAGGAGTGCATGGAACAGACTGGTGCACGCGACGTATATAGCATGATTTGGAATGCAGAAGAATATCTGAAAGGGTATATAACCCATCTTATCCCACCACCACGCTTACTCTTTCCTTACATCACCCCTCAACTAGAACACAGTGATACTATGACACCATTCGGTATAACTGTTCTCATACCAACACTCGCCGCTCACTCCACATCATTCTAAGTAACCACTGCTGGTAACACACCCTCCAGCCAGGCGTTCTCCTCAGGCCTAACGCAACCACTTCCGCTCTGGATAAATCCTGCCAGAACGAACACATACTCCTGACTTCTCAATCAGCACACCTACCACTAGAATGCAGCTATTACACGGCTACCGCATGAGCTGCACACATACCCGGTGCCCACACGCACCGTTTTTACTCTCTCTACTGATATGAACTTCGGTTCCCAAGGGCGTTCAACCTACCAGCGCCTCCAGACCATACCAATGGTATATAAGGCGCTATATAAATGCAAACTAACAATAACAATAACAACGTTAGTAATTCAATATACAATGGTCAAATTCATATATAATAATACTTGTTCTTTTATAACTTGCTTAATAGCCAAGAGTAGTTTTTTCAGCAGGGAATCGGTATTCGAACCTAGGTTGTTCTGCGTTTTCTTGTTTCTAAGACAAACATGTTGCCCCTGAGCAATCCTTCCTCCCTCTGTCATATCCAACCAATATGGGGGCGCCATGTGCACTCTGTGCATATCCTTTGGGAACCTTGTCCACACTATGGGACAGGCACGGGTACTCTAGTGCTTTGAAGACCAAGTGAAGCACTTCAAATAAGATCCGAACTGGGTTAGGGCATGGGAGACATCCCTGGATTGCAAAAATCCCTCAGGTGGGTTTAGGCAGCAACCCTTTTCCTGGTGGTATACTGAAGGAAGTGCCTATATGCAAGTAATCCAGGGTTATACATGCACACACAAATGCATGCACTGTCTTCCCTTTTGGTATTACCCAAACTGACCGCAGCCAAATTGACCGTTTGTTTTGCGACCGAATTGACCGAATATATTTGTGGGGGTGGGGGGGGGTTTGGGGTAGTAAATAATGTAGGTGGATTTGGTGGGGGTCTGTGGGGGGTGTGCCCCACATATATTTTCGGCCAATTCGGACGCAAAATAAAAGGTCAATTCGGCCGCGGCCCGTTTTATTCGAACGATTCGTATACAACCTTCCTTTCTCCCAAACTCTCTCTCTTCTGCATAATGGGGACGTAGAGAGCGGAGATGTGAAGGCTTTCAAAGCGAATTTAGCTCTTGAACTTTTAAAGCAATACCAATCTATTAGGATAGCATATCTGTCAAAAAATCCCACATCCATTGTTGCGCAAAAGAAATAGTTCAGGAAGCACTGCGGGCATGCAATTAAGTGATTAATTCTGAGCAAATGAGCACATTAAAGAGATAACGAGGGCCATTGTACATCTGAGTGCTTGTGACAGGCTCTCAGGCTGTGCTGAAAGACATGTCATAGCTTTTGCATCACTCGTTGAAAGGTCACTAATCAGATGCAAATGCCTTTGTACTAATTTGCCGTGTCATCTTTTATCACAGGCTTGTGTTTTGTGCTGATTAAGAGATGGGCTCAGTTTTTCGTGGCTCGTTCCAGTGAGCACTCAAAGAGACGCTGTTGGCATATTCCATCTACTGCCCACTGCAGTTTGGGATCCTGCTGATATGCTGGAGAGCTTCTTTAGAATGTACTGTGTCGATACGAAAGGTCACTAATAATACAGAGGGTTTAGATGTGCATTTGAGAAAGGAAATATCCAAAATGACTGAAAATAAATGAACGAATGCGTGATTTGGCCGAATATCGGCTGTTTGAAAATTCAGAACGGCCGAAAAGTTCGACCAGATCACGCATTCTGTGCTGGGGGCTGCCGTGGTGTCCCCCGCACCCTTGTTCACTGTATTGTGAGCGGGGTTTGCAGTAGTCTTCCCCCCCAGCCGATCCCAAAAAAGCCCCCCAAAAAAAAACGAGGGCTGCAGAGGTGTCCCCCTCACCCTTGCTCACTATACTGTGAGCGGGGGTTGCGTCTTTGTCCCCCGCAACAATCCCAAAAAAAAAGAAAAGGACCACAGAAGTGAAAGGCAACAGGCGTTGCAGGGACACTGCGAGTCAGAGGCCGCAAGGTATGTGAGGAGGTGGGGGTGTGGTGGGGGTGTGGGTGGGGGCCAAGTTGGAAATGCTCAGAAGAGAAAAGATTGAAGATTATTTCGGAAAAATAATCTTTGGTCTTTTCTCCCTCGAACATTTGGATCTCTGGCTTTCAACCCCGATCCCTTGGGAAACAAAGAGGTTGATTGCTTTCTGAGCCTAGATACCTGTTGCTGTGTATTCTGGGACTAAACAAACTGAATGCAGGATAGAGTCACCGACTAGCCTTTTGATGGCAGAGAGATGTTGGCCTGCGGTGGACTTTAGTGGTGCCATTTCACTAGACAGAACAACTTTATTTTCTAAATTATTCCTATGTTCTTAATCCCTGAAATTGACTAAATATCCCTATACATAATGTCTTGTGGTACCTCACTTGGTTAATTTAGAACATTTCAGGGTGCTGATTTTAAGCCTCCTCAAAACAAGTGGGACTGTCACGCAAAACAACTTTCTTTCCCTATCCTCTCTCACTACTTTCCTACTGCTAAAAATACCTGCACACTTCTTGGAGGTCGAGCATATATTTTATTGTTGTCATTTTTATTGTTGTCGCCTCCGGTCGATGTGTCTTATTACTCACAACTACCTGATACATCAGATCAAGTTTTTCTTAAAAAACAGACAACTGCAATTGCTTTTCGCTGTCTATAATAAAAGATGTGATGTTTCTAGACCAAGCCCACTTCTCTATTGTGGTGGCTATCACTCCCAAACTATCGGGGTTCGGCTCATTACTCCAAAACCATTTAAATTGTCGACCTGTTTCAGCGGTTATCAATATCTTGCCACTTTCTTCAGGACATGTAAAAACAATCGTTCATTACAAATCATTTAAAAAAGACAGTTTCATATTCTTGTGTGCCCAGTTTGTGGATCCTGGAGGATAACTCTGGGTTTTGACAGGCAGTGTGGCTTCCTTGTCACAGCCCTATAGGGAAAATGGGAAAATGGAGAACAGGTTACCATCAATCTCCTGGTTGCAATTATCATTCCCATTAAATTTCACTGGGAGAGTTCTTATAGAGTTTCTCACCTGTCTTCTTGTATCAATATGTAAAGCCAATGTTTTGTGGGTTATCTCCGTATACATGCCAATCTATTCTTCATTCAGGTGAATGTTACAGATCCAGATTCAAATATTAGCATCTGTGAACCAATGGAGCACTCTTAATATTTGTATATACTCACACGTCGTGGCTACACTTTCTATATTTAGTTACTATATCACTACATTTAGTAACCCAGAAGTCTGTTACCTGTAGCTCGCAGCATGTTCTGCTTCTTAGTGACACTATCTTCCCACAAATTGTATGTTTACTCTCGCTCTCCCTTTTGGGGATATCACCTAAATAGAGACCAATGTACATGCTCAGATGTTATGTTCTTCTAACGTACTTACACATAGTCATGACTTATTTGGCACTGTGACTTTAATCTGAATTCTAATTGCTAGGCAACCATTGAGGGCATCCATTTAGGGCATCTGGGCATCAGAGTGGTGCCTCTTAGTAATTAATTTTTGTCAGCTACCATATTGTTATATTCATTAGGGCAAGTAGTTTTAACTATAATGACTTACCTTCTTGTCTGGGTGCTCCTGCATTGTGGTATCTACTTACAGTCGCATTCCGGCTGCCATTTTGTAAATGCTGTTATTTATATATGCCCCGTTCACGTGATCGCAAGTTACTATATCGCAGGAGCAAGTCCAGTTTAATTTAATGTGCTCTGCATATCTGTGGCCTGTATATCATACATCGTGCAGTTAAACCCAATTAAAATTCAATTTTGTGGACCTGGACATAATCGCCTGCACATTGCCGAGTGTTCATGGGAGATGTAGTGCTGTATGCTATGGGACCATCTCCATGTATATATATACGGTTGTCATCCTATTCTACCACATTGTTGTGTGTTGTTCCACATAAATCTAGGTGCCTATATGTGTCCAATTCCGTACCCCTTATGCGGTAACATTTTTATGTTTAATTGTGGCATGGACTACAAGCCACCTCCTGTAATGCTGGGTAATATAGTCCATCGTGTCTCAGGCTATTACATATATTTTTGGTCACTTTCAAACAGTGATGCTATCAATACTTCGACAAGTCCATACGTCTCTATCTCGCATTGCTAAATTGCGCCAAGTAATGATTCACTTCTGCGTCAATAGACATCTATTTGGCAGCCTAATATTACATGTTATGCAGTCACCTCTGTGTATCGGCATGATCATGATCTCTTTCACCAAATTGCTACAGATCATTTGTCCTACATCTATGTACCTGTATACGTACAATACCCTCATCTAGGGTGATTAAGATATATGGCACACTACTTATTGTCACATGAACAGCTGATCAGATATATGTGGTGTTGTAGTTAGTCAGTGTCCTCTGCTCCCATGGTGTCGGCCACTCTATATCAATAGAGGTTGTTCATCTGGTATATTGGCAAACTTAGCAATTTCCACATGGTGTGTGTCCAGTGGCTTTGTGTACCTGCCATAGTCTTGATTGATCCTCTGGTGTTTTTTCTTTTTCCTTGGAAGTGTGTACCAGTCCATCTCTGATATTCTTCCTTCTCTTTATGGCAAATAAAGGAGTATTCAAAGTGGTATCACCCGTATTCAATATATAACAAGCTCTCCTTATCTCTTTCTTCAATCGATTCACCACCGGTGAGTGGCTGAACACAGCTGTTAGCACCTCCTCAACTCTTTTGCCATGTTGCATAAGAGTAACCTCCCTTGGTATATTCCTCGCCTTTTCCGGGCTTGTCTGATAGTTTTTTTCTGGATAATTCCAGTCTCAAATTATTTGTCAATATTTCTGCTTGTATGTCTTTTGGTACAGTTTTTTCTAAACCGTAGGAATTGTCCAAATCGTAGGTTCTCTTTCAGCGTCCTCTGATGGAAGCTGTTGTATTCTAAAAGGGAATTCATATCTTAACTTCTCTGATGTACCGTGGTTTCCAAATTATAACCATTTCTGGTGATCTTCAAATCCAGGAAGGTAGCTTCTTTCTTACTGGCGTCATGGGTGAAGTTTAGAAATAGGTTCAGGTCATTCAGCCAAGTCACAAAACTAGCAAGTGTTGACTCATCCCCTCTGAAGGACATAAGGATGTCGTCAATGTATCTACGCCAACTCAAGATGTTCTTTGAGTAGGGGTTTGTTTCTTGATAGATGTATCTTTCCTCGAAGTCTGCTACATATAGGCTTGCCAATGTGGGGGCATATGTAGCACCCATTGCTGTACCGGATATCTGTTCATAGTAGCTTTCTTTCACTAGAAAATAGTTCTTAGTCAACACAATTTTGGCGACTTGCATAATGAGCGAGGTGGGCATCTCAGTTGGTTGCGGTCTACTTTGCAATATCCTTTCTATGACTTTCAAGGTTGCGGTCTGAGGAATCTTTGAGTAGAGAGATTCTATGTCCATAGTTACAATGAAGATATCTTCACTCTCAAGGAACATATTGTCCAAATGTACCAGAACAGCTGTGGTGTCTTTTGTATATGATTTCATCCGTGGAACTTCATTTTTAAGAGAGAAGTCCATGAACTGGGACAGTGGTTCCAGTATGGATCCTATCCCTGACACGATGGGGCGTCCAGGTGGTGGTGTGATGCCGTTATGGATTTTGGGCAAGGAGTAGAAAGCCGGACACTTCAGATGTTTCTTGAAAAGGAATTGTGCTTCTTTCTGGCTTATGTGACCTTCTATTTCAGCTTCTTTATTGATTGGATTGATGAGGTTTCTAAGCTTCTCAGTTGGATCACTTCCCAAATTGTGGTAAGTGGTTCTATCCTCAATTAGGAGGTTTATCATCTTCTGATAGTCCATTTTGTTCATAAGGACTATTGCCCCTCCTTTGTAAGGGGGCTTTATGATTATTTCATTATTAGTCCGTAGCTCCCTTAGTGCTGTCATTTCCACTCTGCTCATGTTTGAGAAGTCTTTGCTTTCTTCCACTTCTATTGCCTCCAATTCCTTAAGTATCAATGTCTCAAATGTGGTTGATTCTGTGGTGATCGCATGTGGAGGTGGATAGAAAGTGGATTTATTGTGTAAATTGGTCTCATCATGGGCTCCTAAATATATATTTTTGGCAAAGTGTTGTTTTAATCAAATTTTTCTCATCAACTGAGTTAGTTCAATACTTGTCTGGAATGGTTCATGTTTGGTGGTTGGTACAAAAGAGAGTCCTTTTTGTAATACATCCAAGTGTTCTTGGTTAAGTTTCATGTCTGATACATTTACCACCAAAGACTGCCCTCTGTTTCTTATGTTTTTTTCTTGTCTTTTTCTCATTGTGGTGGGGCATTTCTCTCATGCCAGCCTCTCCCAAAGTTCCTGGTCACTCTGGGTGATTGTTCTTGCCACCAGCCTCTTGGTCTGCCTCGTCCTCTTGGTGCCTGAAAACCCTGGGTGTTCCCTCCTCTATTTTGTTCCTGGTCCTCGAAGCAGAGGTTCCTGTTGGTCCTCCAAGAGTCTTCGTCTGAGCTACCGCTCGAGAAACTCTAATTGCTGGGCTTGGGTCTATTTCTGTGTTGGTATGGTCTCCCTCTCTGTGGTCCATTATCCGTGTACTGGTTATTGGTTTTCTCTTGTTCCTCATAGTATTCATTAGTTGTATTTGGATATTTTGTCTCGTGAGAAAAAGCTGTAATATCTTTCTTCAGTTTGGTTTATTTTTTTGTTGGCATTAAATTCATTTAATTCTTTCATGGTAGCATCTAGGGCTGCCATGCTCTTCAGGTAGTTCCCAACTATTGTTTTGGCTGCAAGAGCATCTTGTTTAGTTATGATTTCATTCATGAGTTTCTCTGAAACTGTTTTTGCTGTGTTAATTATCAGTATTATCTAATCCCTTGTACACTTATTTGCTATGAAGCTCCAGTGCTTCCTAAATTGTATCTGGTCAAGGAAGATTCTTGGTTCAATTTTTATAATCAGATCGTTGGGAGCAATGTGGGACTGTACGTATTCTGTCATGATGGCCCTGTCTAGTTCTGTTCGTATGAGCTTTTTGCCTAGGGCTTCCAGCTCATTCCACTCATCGCCCTTGGTCTCTAGGACTGTCTGTTGTTCAGCTCCCAAAATAGATGGATTTGCTAATAGTCCCTCTACTAGTTCCTCTGCAAAGGCTAAGTATGTAGCCTCGGCCATTGCTTGCCTAACGTGTTGCACACACTCCCACACAGACAAATAAAGGTTGCCACCTGTGGTTTCCCTTTCCCTTTTCCCCCTTTCCCTTTTTCCCAATTGTGCTTTCCTTTTTTTTTTAAATGTCCTACTGGTACACTGACTCACGGTGGTTCACACCGCTAGAAGGTATGCAAAAAGCAAAAATGGAGTCTGAATGGAACAGCCTTCAGACTCCATTTTTGTTTTTGCATGCCATTTCACTAGACTCATGGCTTTATACGTGACATCACTTGACTGTGAACACCCCAGCCTTTGCCCCATCACAACACTGGATGAGGCAGCACATGCCTTTTGACACCAATGAAGAACCATTATATGTCTTTAAGTAATCTTCTTGAGAGTGTGAGGCTGCAGAATTTGGAAAAAAAACATTGATTGATAAAAGGCACTAACGTCCAGCTACTACCCCACTAATGAATCAGTAGCTCTAATGGTTAAAACCCAGTTGAAAAGCTGTGTTCATGGATTGCAAAGAGCAACATAGATGAAACAATTGCTGCAGTGCACCCAGCTATCCCTGATGATTTACGTTGGTGCATAGGAAAGTATCTTAGATTACTTTAGGGTTGAATTTGGGAATATTACAGGCCTGGGCATCAAGACCTACAATCGTGTTTGCCAATTTTCTTACATTTCCTGAAAAACTGAATACTAGATAAGGGGTTGATGATAGTAAAGTTGGTTGTGAATCGTGCATTTTAAAGATCATTTGGCGATAAACATTGGCTAAAATGACTAATTGCACATTGGAATAACTCATCATTCTGGTCCACTTTGGCCCAGAAAACACTCCCACACTAAAAGGTAGGGCCAATCTTCTGGCCATGGCACCACTGCCCCATAGCCCAGTCTGAGACTGGCTTAAAATATGGAGTGTCAAGCTTATGTTTGATGTCAAGCAAGCTAGCACTTGATTACACAGTCACAAGTGAGTGTGAAAAACAGATATTATGTTATGTTATATGGAATTTGCAAAGCACCTAAAGCCATTATTATGGCCTCAAAGCTCTGAGCCAATAGGTGTGGCCGACAAAGAGAATTGCGCTGGGTGACAATGAAAGGATTTACAGACAAATTCAATGTCATACCTGGGGCCAGATTACAGAATGTTTGCACCAGTGTAAGTGCAGTTTGCCATGGTATTAGCACTAGGGCAAGCTTTGCACTGGTGAGAAAACACGTCGAAAAAAGTATCTTTTTTGCACAATGGCTATTTTTGCCCTGGTGCTTATACCATGCCAAACTGCACTTGACATGGTGAAATAGTTGTCTTAAATGTCCCAGGGTTTTTTGAAAATAAGGCACACTTTGCCCTAGTGCTATTACTCTGCAACTTTGCACTTGCACCAGTGTAAAGTTTCTGTAATCTGGCCCCAGGAGTTAAGAATTCCAACAAAGATTAGCAAACTGTATGCATGAAGCAAGGTGTTAATAAGTTGGCATATATACAAAGGATATGTCTGAATTATTTTTCCATTGAAACAAACAAACTGTTTACTTTTCGCTATTACAGGGTGCTAAAAGCACCATCTATAAAGCTGAAACTATTGGCATGAGAATCTTTATATATAAAGCTGACTGTATGTATGTGTGTGTGTGTGTGTTTGTCCGGCTATACAAATCCACACAGTTGAACCCACTGCTACCACATTTTGCATGGATTCCTCTTTTGTCTGGGGCAAGATTGTAGGCTATGTTTGGATGCAAATAGGTCACCTCATAGACACCCTCATTTACTGATGCTCACCCCGATTCACTACAGTAGGTTCTTGAAGGAGGCAACATTTGGAAAAGTGTCTGAAGCAAAATGTTCGATGTGTTGGTTATTCCTTTGACATGTATTACTACTGTATACAGTTTGAAAGTCTTTATTAAAGCATTTTTAAAGTCAATAAAAGAAATAAGTAAAATGTGTTTTTATCACGCCACTCCAAATATGGGAAATGGCAAAGTTACAGTTTACTTAAATTCATTCACAAGAAGAGAGCTCAATCAATCTTTCTCAAACATTTTCTGAAATGTGCTGAAGCCATTGAGTGACTGAAACATGCCACACAAAAAACGAACATCACTCCACCTGATGCAAAGCGAAAATCAATACTAAGAGCTTCTGAAATGCAACAAACAACAGCACGGCTAGCTGACCAGAGGGCAAGAGCAACTTCCTCCAGGGCAAATGAGACACCAGAGCAAACAGAAGCAAGACTTGCTGACATGAGGACAAGAGAAACATCCTCCAGGGCACTTGAGACACCACTCGATCAGGACATGGGCAACACCAGGTACCCCATCTAGTAGAATATATGAGGAACATGACATGTAAGTAGGGACACAGCCTGTCGATGCAGTTTGTCTTCCTCATCAATGGCCATGGCCATGCTGAGGCTCGTGTGCAATTCCTCCCCATTCCTGCCCCTTCAATATCAAACAAAACCATTGCAGACTGTCCATGTTGTCATTTACTGCATGTCTCACAGGCTACTCCGCAAACCTGAGATGTGAAGCTGATTGGCATTAGGGGAAAAGGGAATCCGAAGCATGACCTTGAAGTGTCGATCAATGACTCCGCTCTGTGAGGTCCCTGGTTAATGAAACCCAGCAATGGCAGGCAACGTCCTTTTCGTTCTAGTTTTTGTTTTGTTTGCTTCATTGTGTGGAAATGGGTTTGTTTGGGCATTTTTTTGGACTGATGAACCTTTATACATTTTTACACAAGTCTTTGGATTGTGTAGATCAAGGAAGGAATATGTGTTAATGTAAGCTGCTTCCATCTCTTTATTTGTGTGAATGGTATGTTCCAGTGACATTGTGGTGATAACTTGTTTCACACAGGAAGTTGCACTTGTCTCTCTGCTGGGGTCTTGCCTCTAGGAATGTTTGCTGCTTTCTTGTCTGCTTAGTGTTTTGGAGGCAGGAGATCAGAAACGCCTAGTAAACAATTTCTCAGTATAACCCACTGCATGTCATCTGTTACTCATCTGTCTCACACAGATATGTCAATTCACCAAAATGCCAGTGGTAGCGGAATTGACATCATGCAGCACTTGACCTCTGATGACATCATAGGAAGTGATGTCATTTGACCCCACCCCCAAGTGATATCATGGGAAGTGATGGCACAGGACCTGTCACCCCTTGACAAAACAGGAAGTGGCATCACATAGCATTGTTCCAGTACACTAAGAAAAATATGGTTACAATATCCCTGTATTATGATATACATTTCATACAAGAATGGATCACCATATGTAGCATTAATATCAGTTTGTATTGTACCTACAACCGTAAGGCAATAATGCACTGTCAACTGGCTGGTTACAAACTGTTGCTGCTGTAACGGAAAACAGTGTATGAACAACCAATATAGTGAGAAACACTAAGTTCATTATATGCCCAGAACAAAACAGCTTTTTACAGTCTGTAAACTCAGCTTCTTCCTAAAGAGAGTACAGAAGTTGATTCCAGATTCGGACGCCCGGTGATGGCAAGCTTTACCACCTGCTAACAGCAGACCTGCCAACCAAGTCTCCCGCAACTCATGGGAGTTTCCAACAAAAAGAGGCTGTCTTTCGCACTGCCACAATTTACATAATTCTACAGCACAAATAATCTGGAGGGAATCATCCTGTTGTCCAAGCAAATTTCAGACTTTATTTGGATAAGTTAAAAGACTTGCCCAATTAAACACTTATATTTGCTAGAAAAAGCTTTCTTGATGAGTTTGCCATACAAAATGGTGGAGGTGACTGCTAATTTAATCTTGGAAAGCGGCATGGAGGAAATCCGACGCGGTCAGAAAGCATAAGATACAGAAATTGCAAAGGACATGCGGACTGCTTGTGCCAATGTGTGTTTCTACCCAGTGGTATTGCATACTTCAGTTCATCCATGAAAATATGCTCCATTCAATTTGGAAGATAGTAACATAGCCCTGTTTTTTTCTTTGCAATGCATATTGGGAATTCTAGGCCTGTGTTTTGAATGGAGGAATTCAATACTATCAGTCAAAGAATGCACGTAAAAACACATGACTGGACTAACATGTCCCAATTGGAATGTAGCAGGTATGTCGAACATTCTGTGACAGTCATACGCGTGAAGAGGCAAAAGGGTCGATGCTCCTCCATTTTGGAGGAAACATTTAGATTGGCAGCCCTCCCCTTAGCAGCCTAAACATATATATATATATATGAAGAGGCGAGTATCTCTTTTAGGCATATGTACTAGTTGAATCTCAGCTGAAAACATGTTCTCTTGTTTTTCACTCTGCACACATGACCAACTAAATGACCAACAAAACCCATCTTTGCCCCTAATAGAAAAAGAGAAGTGTTGACTGCCATTGACCTATGTTCGCATGATTTGCTCCCTCAGAATAAAAACAACATTTCTGCATTTCCCTGGAGTGCATGGCACGTAATACATAAAGAATTGGGCAATCAACATATTTTTAAAAACAAGCATTGGCAAAGCCAAAGGGTTTCGCGTTTTAAGACTGGGCAATTTCCGGGGACTGCCAAAATGGCATTACCTTCCCAAAAGATGGTATCAGCTGGAAAATGGTGTGACTACCTAGGCATGTGATGTCAGTGCCTGGTAAATGCCCAATACCTATGCACAGCCCACAACCTTGCCAAAGCTTACTTTAACAAGACTTTAGTTAAAAAAAACACAGGTACAAGGACACACAATTACTAATTTATCAAGGGGCCAAAGGCATATTTGGTTAAAACATGTTTTATTATGACAGGGGCTCATTTACATCTGCAATTAAGCTGTCAACTCCCAGAAGACTACTTAGAAATACCACTGGCAGGCCGATACAGCACCAAGAGTGATGTTACTGCATAATAGAGCTAGCTCAAAGTGATCCCATGAGGGCGAGTTTTGGGTGGGCAGAGGCAGGCCATCGATGGGAAAGACCATAGTATTTTGCATGGCCTTGCATGGTAAATGAGTGGGTAAATACCCAAACAGCATCCACAAGCTATGACCCTTCTCACATCCCATCTTCTTCCCTCCTTTCTGTACTCTAGTCCTATGGATTCTGCTTAAAGGCAGTGCTAGGGCAGTGGTAGACCACAACCTTTTGGCCAACGCGAATAAATTCCCAAACAAGATCAATGCGAAAACCTGTATAATGTTTTTACTTTGTCATTTGGATACACACATGTAATATGTTTATATGCAGATGTGTTATACAGTCACTTGCTATTATTTATTTTAGATACATCAGTTATATTGATGTTAATTTGTAACATTAAATGCAGTTCATCACAGCATGGTTCTATGGAATAAAACACATTCTGAAATACATTCTAGGGCAATGATAAAGGCAGGTCATTGTATACATTTCACTGCCATCTTTCTGGATTGTTGTCATAATTCTGGCTGTGTTTTTTGTGAGCTGTAAACTAATGCACATTTGTTTCTATTGCCCAACTCACTGCTGCATTTTCTCAGCAGACTTTACAAATGGCTTACATTGGCACTCTACATCTAGAGACTTCTGGGCAAGTTGGTACTGGTTGAGGCCATGCTAACCCATTCATACATATTACCTACACTCTTGCCACTCACTCCTAGAACTTGTATGCTCATTTTCTTTGTCTGCGTTTCAAATGATCATCCTCGTGAGTTGTACATTCTTCTTTTTTTACTTGTCTGTTGATTTGCTGGTAAGGGGTCCTCCTTGCACTTCGCTCCACTCCCTGACAAACATCCCACAGAGCAAGCCCCACCTGCCTGAGCGGCACTAGCCTACAAGAAGAGTTCTGGCAATACTAGTGTAGTCTCACTGCATGTTTGGAGACTTTTCTCTCTGTTGCTTTCCCTGTGCCAAACTGATAACACCCCCGTAAATAGCTGGGCTCTGTACTTGTAGGTGCCTCACCGCTATCTTAGAAGAATCTGGTAACAGGTCTGCATGCCACTTATGAACTGGAGACACACCTGAAACAATGGAACAAGCACAGTAGCACTACTCATCATTGGGGTTTATTGCTAAATTCATCACTACCATGCTAGATGCTACCATTCTATCAAACCCTTCCAATGGCATAACAGCCTATGACAAATACATTGGAGAAGTATTGGACTCCTTTGCAATGTAAAAATACCTAGGGCCGCCCACAGTCATGGGTAGCAAGGTAGACAACAGCGGTTGCAGCCGTGACCCCTAACGCCCTCCAAATGATGCCCCTGGTCTCACAAAGCACTTGCAAAGGGAAGCAGCAGGAAAGGTCTATAAACAAATCATCTTTCTGGGGTAGATAGCATGGTCATTTTAAATTGTTAAAAGTATGTGGTATTCCTATCTGGTCTAGAATACAACAATAGAAGAATGGTACTTGTGCACATAATATGGGACTGAAACTGACTCACCACATACACACACACACACACAGACACACACACCACAGCTCCCTCACACACACATATGCTGCCCCCACAAACACACATACTGCCACACACACACGCAGACGCACGCATGCTGACCATCCACACACATTGCCCTACCGCATCCACTACTCAAACACACACTGCCCCCACATGCACTGTGCTCACACACGCATGCTCATTTCCTCTCTCACATGTCAATGCAGCAACTTGATGAGTCCTCATCAGATATGATAGTAGCTTCCTGTGACCCCATGAACCTGTGGAAGCATCTCTTGACCCATGGCATAGCAGGTGCATTCTTCGCCCCCTATAAGTGATAGTGATTCAGGCAACCCCAAAAGAGGATCTTTGGCCGCGGTCATGAATAGATTATTTGCTGACACAGAATATGCCAGCTGTGTGTGTGTGGCTCTGTGTGTGTTTGTATAAGGAATTGTGTTTATCAGTGCTTATGACTGTACGAATCATGTTTGTGTGCATACGGGTGTGTGTGTCATTGCATGAGTGCCTGTTGTTTTGAGTGTGTGTTTGCAAGTGTATACATGTATTTGGTATAATTCATAAGTGATTGTGTGTGTGTGTTATTTCATATATAGAGTTATGTGTACAGGCGAGTGCCTGCCTGTATGCACATGTGAATGAATACTGATATCTGCATGCGAGTGCATGTGAGCTCATTCATGAGTGCTTGCTCCTATTTGTATGTGCGTGCATGTGTGTGTGTGTGTGTATGTACACCTGTGCATGTGATGGTAGCGCATATATGAGCCATTTACGTTGGCATATAAAGCGACTACTTGACTGTATGGTGTTAATGAATATCAAAATGAGGGGAGTAAACGGATATATTAAGGAATAAAGCTATATGATGAGATTACCTGGTCATATGAAGGTAATACCTACCATATTGCGCTGGTTCTTGGTCATATGATGCCAGAGCCTGATAATGTGGTTTAAAACTTTCTAGTGTTTGCAGACAAATAACATTAGTGCATGCAGTGCCCAAGTATTTACTGCATTCATGCCTATAAAAGTAAAAGACAATAAACAATTGCAAACCCCAAAACTATTGGCTTGGACTAAGAATATTTCTATCAGGGGACAAGAGGCCCTTTGAAGTCACCTGCCATTATTAGCCTGACTGTAGAATACAATGAACATGTTTCTGAATCATCACAGTCCATCACGGTTTGAGCCGCAACTGATTGATAAAAGCTTGCACTATTGGCCATCTTCCTAGCATGGCATTTAGTGCTCCGAATTCTCAGCAGCATGCCCTTTGGACAAAATATTGCATAATATTGCAGTACCTCGTAGCTTTGGCAATACAGTTTTACACGCTTAGCTTCTTAGCTTCTCCTGCAGTGTGGTGCGATTCCTGAAAAAATAAAATGACAATAGTGTGTTATCCAACTGTAAGAATATGTTCACCTTTTTCATTTTAATCCTTTATACATGAATATTCGATAACAGCAAGAGCTCTATTTATGTAGTTCCCTTTTCTTTGTTTCCCTCAGTGATGAAATGCTTGATCAGTTGCACACCTGAATATGCTTTACGGAGCACCTTGTGATCTTTCATTTCCTGTGAAGCTATTCCTTTTTATCCACTCCGGTCTTTCTTATTATTTCCCAATTTACCTCTACTGCTCTCCCGTTCTTCTTGTACAAAGTGGGGGCGGGCCTCTGGTCTCTATTTGCTTCTTGGCAGTTTAGGAATTCAGGACACTGCGTCATCCTCTATATACAATACACATAGTTTGGCTTAAGGTCTGTTTAATTATAACAAAAGCTGCTCTTCCTTAATGAATAAGCTCCGAAAATGGCAGTTATCGATTACCTTCAGCCTGTCTGGGCCATGCCCAACTCCCATTTTATGAAATGTACTGAAGAACTGAACAAAAAAATGCTGTCTTGTCTCTGAGGAGACTTTATTGATGACCCCCCAATGTTATTGATGTTGTTTATTTATATAATATGTGACTTGTTTGGTCTCATCGGGCTCAGCTGTCTTACCTTCAAAAGGTAATTCCCTAGGCAAAGTTTAATAAGACAATATCCCTTTTTAATTGTACACTCGATTATGCTGCGCTCTGAGGCCTATGGGCATGTAGCACCCTATAAAAACTGAAATAAATAATAAATAAATAAATACAATTAGCTGTTTTCTGTGTGTCATCTAAAAATCCAATTGAAAGGTGCAAACTGGCTTTGTGAGGTCTACCCTCACCGTCAGACCCACCCTCCAGTCCTTCTGGAATTTCCCCAAATCTTGACTGTCAATCTTCTTGAACCATTTCCAAGTAATTTACTTTGGCTTTCAGAAACTGACCTTCCTTCTGCTGGTTTCTATTAGTTTCGTCATTGCTTCTTTATGGTTTTTCGGTGACTCGCCTTTCCACTTCCTCCTTTCACTCAGACCACTCAATGGCATCCCTTTATTTTGTAACGCAATCCTTACTCGTTGTGCTCTGAGGAGTTCATGCCTTGTCATACTCTGACTTCTAGACATTGATTCTGTTCCCTTTTTATACCTTCAGCATAACAGTGAAAGAATCTGCCGATATTGGTACTGTGTTTACTTACTTACCTGCACCAACAGTAGGGATGATACACGTATTTTCTAATTTGCATTTACTTTAACTATGAACTGCTGTGACCAATTTTAATCCCGATAGTCTTATGTTTTTATGTTGAATATCCTCAAAAAATGTATTTCTCTTGCCCATCCACTCATTGAAATCTAAAGGCTAACTATTCAAGTATGTGCAAGTTTGCTTGGATAAGATGCCTAGATTTTGTATAGGGAGAATTTGAAGAAGAGTGATAAAAGCCCTGTCACATTGAATATGTGGCCTGCCATCCCCAGACATTATTATTCCCCCTACATTTTGTCATATCATTCACACAATGTTCTTTGGTCTGTTAAGGGGATTTTTTGTTGGATATTGTCACTTCTTCCAGAGTCCAGACTGCCGAATTGCCATCTCAACCCCACCTTCTCTCATAAAGGTCGAGATGGAGGCCCTTGTCCTCTTCACCTGAATATGTTTTGCAGAATGGGCCAACATCTATTACCTTTTTTGGATTAATTTCTACTTCACCTTCATAAGAACACTCTCCATTGTGTTTGTCAGTAAGGAATTTAACTGCATGCAAACAACAAGTAATTTGCTGTGTAGTTTAGCAGGGGTTGTGTTTTTTAATGTTTCCAAGTCAGCCTTTTTACTTCAATCAGCTTCTAGGAGTCCGGTGACAGTTTAAGTTGCTGGGGTACCTCCATAGTACATACACCACATGTTTGGTTTTGAGGCTGTAAGCCAAGCAAATAATAATTGGCTGAGCAGGTGATGTTTCTGATGCTGAGCTGGGCTAATATTGGATACGTGGCGCAGTGCAGACTTGGGATTCATCCTATGAGCACCACTTTCATGTCATCCCAATTTGGGGTGGTCAGGAAAGGACCCAATGAGAAAGAGGGGTTCACATTGCATGTGCCATATTTGTGACTGGGAGAGCAGCGAAGTTGGCACAATGTTGCAATTCTATATGTATCGAGCGTGGTTAAAGTGAATGGGATATGTATTACTTTAAGTGTTACTTTGTGTTTAAGTTGATACATTTAAGATTTGCATGTGTGCAGCAAGATAAAATGTCAAAATCATCAATGAAAGATAAATACAATTTGGGCATGGTCTGTCACGGAGCACCTGGAAGCTGGGCAAGGAGGAGCTTCACAATGCACATGCGAGGAAGGAGATTTGTTATGAAGAAACCACTGTAAAGAGGACAAAGTCGTTGTTAAACATGCATGCACTGATATACATACATGGGGAATTTACAAATCTATATGCAGTGTGCTCTTTTTCATAAATTGGTTAAACTCTGCAGTCAGGGTTTTGCGAAGTGAATTCTGAGTGACTGGTAGACCTGGTTTTCAAGATTTGGAGGCCAAAGGAGAGGTAATGAGTTACCACGATATTAAGCAGATGGTCAGCCAATAAGCTATCACAGGATTTTTATGTCTTGGCAGTATCGTGAAAGGAAGATGCAATCTTTTTAGTGCATGGGAGCTTGTTATTTATTGTTCAGGGGGATCTGGCCAGTTGTTTTTTTGACCAGCAACAAATGTAAGGTGAAGGGATGCCCAAGGCCTGACTTGACCGATACTTCCTGGGTTTCAATTGTTTCTCAGGATGTGACTGGCTGCCATGCATGTTGAATTGGTAGTCATTTTGATTAGGGTGTTTCGGAGGTACCAGCAAGTCTGTGTGGGTAAAATGGTTATCACCAGTTCAAAGGGAAACTGTTTATTCTTCCTCTCCTCATATTGTTTGAATTACTTATGCAGACAATGTGCAATTACGTCCCAGGTTAGGAGGTCTCAGGCCAGCTGGGACTTGCAATAAATTAAGTTTGTATGTGCATGTCCAACTATGTGATGATGTCACAACCTACAATCGACAAATTCTAAAAGGGGGTGTGTTGTACACAGGAACTGTATATTGTAGTTAAAATAAGTGTGACCAATGAGAGTGGGGGAATTGGAGAAAGATTGTATTTCTTTTGTTCAGGCTTTGACCAATCACATGTGGGGGGTGGTTTGTAATAAAAAAATAGGGGAGTGTTTTCACTATTGCAAAAATATATATAATGTGTCAACTTATGTGGTTCAGGGAGACTCAGATTAGTTTGACTCTACAGCGTCATCTAGCCCCCCACCCCCGGCTGATTGAACAATAAACTTGCTTTACATACAAACATGCATTGGCTTCTTAAGTGGTGGGCCTGCTTTGGGTTCAGGTGATTAAAGACCCATCCACACATTTGGTGACCATGAAGGGGCCCCAGTCCTTTTGAGATGTTGGGGATTTCCTGTCCGCTCAACTCGGCTGCAGCGCCTCTCTGTGGGGGTCAGTCTTCTGTGTATGGTGAAAAAAGAGGGGTTTACTAGCGCCATATTGGTTAGAAAACTGTCTGTTCCCTCTGAAGCGCTGTACCAGGGTCCAGCTGTGCAGGACGAATTGAAGGAGCACCACTTCAGAGCACTTCAGGTTCATGTGAGTGCACTTTTAGGGGGTAAAGCAAGGGGAATAGGGGAAAAAGAGGGTTGTTTCTTTTAATTTAAGGGATTTGGTAAGGGTAGAATTGGAGTGCATGTGTAGAATTAGCTGAGGTAACGGGCATTGAAAAGGTGAACATACTTTGTATATATTCTTTCCTAGTTTGTAATTTTAGAGGTGTGAGGTGTTATTATTGCCAGCATGTCCATGGTGAGATTTTTCATGATACCCTTGAGTTTGCTTGTCTGTTTGGCTGGAGCCCTCACTTGGGGTGTAGTGGCCTCTTATGGTAACTCTAACTGTAGATACCTTCCTGAAATATACCCTTGGCACCCTTCATTTTATATTGACTGTGCTGACGGAGCCTTGGTTAGTCGAAGTGGTGAAGGGTATCTTCCTGTAGTCAGGAAAAGACGGTATTGGAATTGAGAATACCATACTAGTAATGAAGATATCGAGAGCAGCAGTGTTGTACTGGAAAACATTACACTCCTTCTATGCTCGAGTGAGGGAGATATCTCTGAGATATTGGTCGGCGTGTGTTTTTTGGATGAAGATGCTTTTGTGTAAGAGCGAGAAGTATAATTAAAGTAAATAGCCAAGCAAGGTGATTGCAGTGAAAGCGAGCAAGGTGAGTGATTGTGGGGAAAGACTAAGAAACAGGGAAGGGGAACAGAAGGGATTCCTTGGGTTGAAATATTGTGCCCAGGATTCAATTTCAGTGTATTAAGTCATTTATTTTAAAGTAAAATTGTTTCTATCTTATTGGTTTGGAGTATGGAGACTCATTTGAATCATTTGTGTCAGGTACTTCCTGGCTTTAAGGTGAAGATTTTAAAGTATCATCAGGAATGTCTGTGGGAAACTAAGGGTAGCATGCTAAATGCTTAGCCCATTAAAGGGACCTGTGATAAGGGGATATTGGGAAAACCTGCATACTTTTTTACCTGTAAAGCACAAGGTTTCGAAGTTAAATGAGTGGTTAAACCTCTTAGAACTATGGAGGATGTATGAGAAAGGCAGGAAGGCCCACAATGTTAAAGTCCCAAGGAAGGGACGAAAAAGGAGGGTTCAGGAATTCCTTCTGCACCACCCCCAGATGGATGCTATCCTTGATCGCCCGCAGAATGGTATACAGACCCTCCATTTTCTCCAGCAGCCACTCCAGTGGTTGTGACATGGACACAGGTAATGCCTCTATCAGCTACGATTCCTTGAAAATGGGATATTGAGGAAAGTGGAAAGATAACTCCTTCAATGGTTAAATCTGTAGAAAGGTTGAGAATGGTTATCAGAAAATGAATAACTAACCTGACTTCTAGGTTAGCATAGACATTACAGGTGGAGGAATGAGAAAGAATGAGTATGGCAGCCAGAAGAGTATATGAAGAATGACTAAGAAAGGGGAGGTTAGGCATTTTACCACTTGGATAGTGGATAGGCTGCGAATGGCAGTCGAGACACAGGAACGCAAAAAATTGGAAGAAGCACTGAGGCTAGCGGAACAAGAGGTAGTGCTGTTATGAAAGCAGAGAAGTGAAGAGTTGGAAGAAGGGAATAGACAGGTAAAGGACATAGACAAAGGAAGGCAGAGGCATGGCCAAGTTCTTGTTAGGTTGGATAAATCAAAGAGGTCAATGTGCATCTGGAGGACAAAGGTATTGCTATGAGTACAGGTTTTGAGCAGGCAGAACGGGAGCTGTCACCCTATAGTAGTGCTGAGTATGCTTCCATGCCCATAGAAGTATCAGGGGAAGTAATAATAGGAATAGGAGACAAAGGTGAATAGGAGTCTGATGTTGAACTCAGAGAGCAGGGTGTAGCAGGCACACCTCCCACTCCAGTAGTGGTGAGAAAGTTTACACCATGGAGTCTTGGGATGTGCTGTGGCACTCGCAGGACTGACTGTAGTATATAGTAGGAGAGAGATGGGGAAGCCCCAATAAAAGCAGATGTATCTCAATTTTCAATGCTCCAGGAGGGTCTGGGAAAGGCGTATTATGTCCCATGGTCACACATGGGCAGTAATAATTTGATGAAGACACTCCCTTCGTTCATTGCAGGGGCAGGGCAGTGGATTTATGCATTAGAGAAACACAATGACTGTGTTATGTTGGCCATAGATAATATGAGAAGCATATTATCGGCTCTAATTGGGGAACGGTCAGACGAGCTCTGGAGGAGAGCGGGGTATCTGGGAGTTCAGTTGGATACAAATACCTGTGATGGAGCAGCATTTAATAATTGCAGGGCGCAGGTATTGGGGGCCCTGCAGATTATATATCCCGATATGCCTGATATAATTTTGGTTAATTCAGGAGATGTGGAAGGCAGAGACGGGAGGAGCGTGGGATAACAATGTGGCAATGTTTTACCACATGCTAAGGAAGGTACTTCCTAAGGAAGTCTAGCATGATCGAGATACAGTATTAGGGATGGCAGCCAAGAGTTGGCTGGAAATTGAGGCACACATTGTGCATTTTTGTAAAAGAAGACAAGAGAAGGAAAAGAAGAGTATAGAGCAGGCACACAAGGCAGAGACCAAGCTTGTTCAGAAACAGCTAGCAATGTTTAGAAGGAGCAGTGATTACCTGCTCCAGGGAGGGACTGCAGGGACAATTGGGCGACAGGGATATAGTGAATCAGGTAGTACAATAGGTTGGATGGACGGGTATGCTCCCGGTCCAAGGCAAATGAGAGAGTTTCTGAGGGGTAAGAGAGGATTTCCATGAGGAAATGGGTCACTTGGCAGGTTCAGAGGATTTGGGGCACCAGTTATATGGGCCAATAGAAAATAACTATGGAGGGCTGTATGGGGTTCAGTGTTGGTCATGCGGAATGATGGGACACACAGCACAAGATTGCCAGAGCAGGGCACACTACTTTAATATAGGAGCTCAGCGAATGCAATCCCTGACCATGCCATATGCCGCAGGCTCTGTGCAATTGCAGCATGCACAGGTTGAACAGAACCCAGCCTCTGGGGCTGCACAGACCTATGTGATTCATCCAATTATGCCAGTGCAGGCATGGGTACAAACATGGGAGAAAAATCCGTCAAAGACCGGGTTGGATTCAGGTGCGCTGGTGCTAGTGTGCCTGGTCCCCTTATTAATAGAATGCTGGGGCTGCTGGGTAAGATAGTTTTTCCCCGCCCAGCATTTCAGGCTGATAATTCAATTCACTTCTAGATACTGTTTCTAAAGCAAGTTGCTAGCTCTTGCATACAGCGTGATTCTATATTCAAGTACACACAATTTCAAAAGTTGTTGGCAAATAAGTAATTTAACATTTCTGTTCTTGTAGTGACTTCAAGGTTCAAGGATCCAGGCATAGTTTAAATAATACATGCACGCGTAACTAATAAAACCACTCAATCCAATACGAAAAAGTTCCATCACACGCCTCCCAACATTCATTATAACTACCTTCGTGACTCGGGAGGCAAAGGCAGTATATATACCGACAAAGACCGGCCTGGACTCGGGTGTGTTGGTGCTGATGCACATGGTCAACTTATTAATAGATCACTGTGGTTGCTCGTAAAGATAGTTTTTCCCGGCCCAGCGTTTCAGACTGATAATTCAATTACAATTCTAGATGCTGTTTCGTACAGCAAGTTTCTAGATCTTGCATACAGCGTGATTCTATATTCAAGTACACACAATTTCAAACGTTGTTGGCAAATAAGTAATTTAAAAATTCTGTTCTTGTAGTGACTTCAAGGATCTAGGTTCAAGGCATAGTTTCAATAATACATGCACATGCAATGAATAAACCACTCAATCCACTACAAGAAAGTTCAATCACACGCCTCCCAACATTCAGTGTAACTACCTTAGCAATTACTAATATGTACCAAGAGTAGCACAGCCCACAGGGATCTCTGATGTGGTCAGTCCTGTTGGTTACAACTGATCCAGAAGAGGAACCCCGGATAGGTGTACATATAGGTGACCGTACGTATGTATTCCTGGTCAATATAGGGGCTGGAAAATCTTCCATCAAGGAAGATGAGTTCTCCTTGTCAGGCAAAACAATGGACACACAGGGATTCTCTGGGGCTATCCTGTTGGTGCCTTACACTGAAGATCTATGTATTAAGGTAGGTACACAAAATGTATCTGCTCCTTTGTTGTATTGTACAGATACTGGATGAATCTCTTGGGCAGAGATCTCTGCAGTTGACTCAACATGTCGATTGCGTTCACCGAGGAAGGTATAGTATGCTTGACTTGATGTTTATATACAGTAAGAGAAGTGGCACATTTGCATACATACTGTAGTGACAGCATGATAAGGGGGGTATCCAAACATTCAACTTTCTTTCTTTATGTGGTAGGGTTTTGTTGAGTTGGGTCCCGGGAATCAGAGAACAGACATGGTGGGTACAGATTCAGTTTTTGTTTTGGCCTGCTTTGCCGCAGGAGGTAACACCAGTCACCATTGTTACAATTCTCCTAGAGGCAATAGTCATGAAGAAAGACAGGGTGGTTATTGCAGGCACCGATAAGGAAGGCAGAGAGTGGCGCGCAGTTGTGTGCATCAATCCAACATATTCACCAAGGGACGTGTCTGACAAGCAATTGTTCAAAGATACTGAAGACACAGGAGAGCTGGTTTTTGCCATTGGGATACCTTGCCAGAGAGTGATTAGCAAAGGGAAGTACCAAAGACCATGCTCATCATTAGAAATACCCCATTTAAAGGAGCATTTGGAAAAGGAGCCGGACTACTTATGGACCAGCAATCCTCATGATGTGGGGCTTCTAAAGAGTGTTGGAGCAGTGCGGATATAATTGAAATCTGGTTCGATATTACAAACGGTTAAGCAATACCCCACGTCTAGAGAGGCAGACAAAGGGATTCAAGAGACCATTATGGTGTTGTTGAAGCAAGGCATAATACAACCTTCTGTGTTCATACTCTGTAACTATTGTAGATCTTGGATATTTGACTACTCTGATTACGTGAGGCCCTTACTGCAGGAACTTAAGGAAGGGCAGAAGGTGAAGGGTCTGATAGAAAGGTATGAATAAATGGTGACTTGCTTTCTTGAACTTAAGGCTGCTATCAGCAATGCTCTGGTCTTGGCGACTCCGAATGACAAGAAACCATATCTTGGAAAAATTCAAGTCGACTTTGATGACCCAAATAGTCTCGGGGTATGAGGTTATTCTATTGAATGGATCGATACATTCAGTATGGTGTCACCTAGTCAATCCTGTGAGGTTCGTAGCCGAGCCAGTGAAACCTGATGATATTGTCCACTATTTTACAAAATATGAGGAGACGAGAAAGAGAGGACGAGTGTTAAGTAGTATGCTTTGGAGGGAGGTGAAGTACTTTTTCTTGATGGATCTTCGATAATCAATCAGGACACTGGTGAGAGGCATACGGGTGCATCAGTTGTGGGCCTTGTGGACGGGGAACACCAGGTCAAACTGAAGAAATGGTTGCCTTCACATTATTTTGCACAAGTAGCAGAACTAGTGGCATTTATAGAGGTGCTAGAAATGAGTAAAGGGGAGGCAGTTGTGCTGTAGCAGCTTGAAGCATCTTTTGTGCTAGATGGAATTACAAATAAAGATCTCAGACCAAATAACAGGACAGACCCAAGGAATATGGCAAAGTATTACTTTATTCTCATTTAATAACGCAGAGAGAACTGACAGGCATCAGACTGATGCATGCACACACACAAAAACAATGTACGCCACCTATGACATCATCCTATGTGGGGAATCATACAACTTAGGGGAGGGATTATTTAGGGCACATATCTACTCAGAGAGGCACAGCTCCACCTCAGTGATGATGCCCAACAAGGCTGAAACACGTGTATGGGGTTGCTGTTGGTACTCTTGTTCAGAGGGGAATTGCCATAGCATTTTGTTGCTGGACTGCCCATGTGGGCGGGACAAAGACTTATATGCAAATGGATATTTCCCATCTGTGAAAGGTACAGTGAGCTCAAATGTGGCTGCAGACTCTAGAGTTGGTACCATCCCATAGAAAAGCCATTTTTGCCGTGTTCGTTCTCATAGAGGGGCGCCCATGACTAATTTTTGATTTTTTCAAGGGCCTTAGGATTAGTTATCCTAAGTGTCCTATGGTCATCTAGACATGGACCCCTTGCTCACTGTGCTCAGAGAGGCACAGCTCCACTTAACTCATGATGCCCAACATGGCTGAAACACGTGTATGGGGTTGCTGTTGGTACTCTTGTTCAGAGGGGAATTGCCATAGAATATTGGTGCTGGGCTGGTCAAGTGGCACAGCGAGTAGAGCGCTCGCTTTGACATCCGTGCAGAGCCTGCTAACGCAGGTTCGATTCCCGGCAGGGCCAAACTCAGCCTTTCATCCTTCCGAGGTCGATAAATGAGCACCACACAACGTGGGTAAATAATAAGCAGCGCTCAGATACCTGAGGGTTCGTAGCGCTATATAAATGCCAAATTATTATTATTATTATTATTAAAGACTGATATGCAAATGGATACTTCCCATCTGTGAAAGGTACAGTGAGCTTAAATGTGGGTGTGGACTCAAGAGTGGGTACCATCCCATAGAACAGGCAATTTTTGCTGTGTTAATTCTCATAGAGGGGCGCCCATGACTAATTTTTAACATATCTATTTATAGAACATATAAGGATTTGTACATCATTTGCAACCCCTTATCTGTAGGACACACCTTTAACTACCTCTAAATACGTATTATTATAGTGAACAAAATAGCAGTGGATTGGTCTATGCAACATTGTATGTTATGTTGTACCCTTAGACCTACTGATTGATTTGCATACTTTCCCAACCTTGGAGTTTCAGCTCTTTAGCAGCACGTATGTGAAACGAAACCCAGGTGCTTTGAATTGAATCAGATTACTCCACGTTTGCCCAATTTATCCATCATCCCTCATTGGTCGGCCAATAGCCAAAGTCTTACATCTTTAGTTGACCTTGTAGCCTGCTCACTGTCTTGGAACATTTGAGGGAATGTAAGCACGCCACTGTCTTTGTCTGTGGCTCTAATGAATAACCTTTGTCTTCGACTCCTGAATCACATGTGAAGGAACCATAAACTTGTCCATTTCACCTTGTATTTACTACTATTTAATTCAATTATGCTGGGTGCTGTTGCTCCTCTTGGCCTCTAGAGACTTGCTAACTCTATCTTGCACAGACTTTATACTCTTTTAATTGTACAGTACTTTGGTTGTTGCAAATGTTTTCTTCTTCCTTAATCTAAGAGGAATGTCTCACATTCAGGGCTTATCTGTGCAACTCCCCTTGTGCCTTGCAATTATTCTTTAAAATAGTATTGTTGATCCTAGGCCAAACTTAACTCATCCCTGTTTTGCACACAAGCTGTATTTCCAGCGTCTGCTACTCTACAGCTTTACTCTGTCTCTGAGGTAGCTTGGTTGAATTCGACATAAGCCGGTGTCCATTTTCCTATCATGTCCGTCCTTGACAATTTATATATTCCTCTATAGCAAGCTTCTATATATCTCATCTATCTTGCATTACTGCATATGTGCAGTTATTGGCCAGTAAGTTATTTCATTCTTCTTTATATCCATGATTACTTTAGCTTTAGGTACATATTTCTCTTGGTGCTTCATTTACATCATCACTCTTAAGTATTTTCATATTGTTTCAGCATAGGTTCAAATATTTTCTTCATGACATCAATCTGCCCTCATCAGATTTAAATTAGAGCTCCATGATGTCCATAGGCGCATGCTGACATCCTTCTATGTGGCATCCTTCCACACTTTTAGTGCAAGGGTACATTCTATATGGCTGGTTGGGTGCATAACATCTCTCATACACTCAGTGCGGTAGTGAGATTACACAAGGATTACCATAGCCCTTTGTCTGCTGTGTCAATATGATGGTTGTGAGGGGGTGGGAACTCGTGAGAAAGCATTCACCTACTTCTCTACACGGTCACTATTTATTCTGACTCTGCGTACATAATCTTCACTGTGCATGCAGGCTTATCAAGGTGGCAGAGAAAAGGGTTTAGGAGATCTGATGGGACCCCTGTCCAGCATACTGCTCTGCTATCCAGACTAATCAAAGTGCTAAAACTCTCCACAAAGGTAGGGATCAGTAAATGTGCTGCGCATACTAATTGTACTAACACAATAGCACTTGGAAATGATGCAGCAGACAGGACGGTGAAGGAAGCCATATATTTGCCATTCCCATGTCCCTAGAAAACAGAAACTGTTTCCCAGGTGCAGTTTCCAGCTCCGTACACTGTAGTCTGTTTTCATCAAATCATAGAAATGCAGGGGAAAGCACCTAAAGAGGAACAGGAGCTTTGGGCAAAGAGAGGATGTGCCCTCTCTTTGATGGATTTGCTGTGGAGACAGGAGCTCATGGGGAAGGTAGTAATGCCTATAGAACTGCTTCTCCTGGGGCTAAAACAACTACATTACCCACTGCACTCTTCTCAGTGACAAATTGCAGCAGAGCTCCTGGAGGAATGGTTCAGACCAAACCTCCAGGAACAGGTAAGTAGATATGTAGGAAACATGTGAGATGTTACAATTACCGTTACCTTATAGTAGTGGGTTTCCCATTTTCCTGGTAGCTTGAGGTTGGTCCCTGCATATTTGTGAGGTCTTGAAGTCCGACAATGGAACCCACTTTTTTAATACATCGTTCTCAGAAATAACTTTGCTCTTGCGGATCAAGCACAGCTTGTGTTCAGTATACCACTGCAGGCCAACAGGATCGTGGAGTGGTTACTTGGAATTCTTAAGGTCCGGTTGGCCAAAATGTGTAGTGATTTAAGTAAATAGTGGATATACTGCCTGCCATTGGTTTTGTTTCATTTGAGGAATCAGCCTGGGAAAGTACACCACCTTAGCCCTCATGAGATCATGATGGGGTGTAGATTACACACACTGTTACCGCCTGCACACACAGCACATCATCAAATGCACATAAAACAGCAGAGGTCCTGGGTGAGGAGTTTAGGGAGTATTTTAGGGCCTTAACCAAAAGTGTCAGAATGATATCTTCACAGGTTGTGTCTTCTCACCAACGGCCTACAGGAGGAAGCAGAAAAGAATTAGATGATCTACGCAAGCAACTATCGTTGCTCAGGGACCTGAGCACCATTCATACCTTTGTGCATTGCTTCAATGTGCAGCTTTTCCATGGGCCGCACCATGTAATTTTCGCAACTCCAACAGCTTTGAAGGTGGAGGGCAGCAAGACCTGGGTCCATATCAGTGACATACAAAGGGATACCAGTACCCCTCCACCAGCACAGGAGCAGGCTCAAAGTTAAGTATACCCTATTGATTTGCAGTTCATTGCATTGGCAAAGGAGGAAGGTGAATGAAAAACAAGAATTGTGATTTTTCAAATAGAAGAAGAACACTTTGGATTTATAATGTATATCAGAATTATTGTTTATATGTCTCTCGTTTCTTTTGTCATCATGTTCAAAGATGTCAAATAGTATGGATGTGTATGGCTTAAATGTATCTAGTATCTTAAAACATGATGTAAAATGGTATGACATATTATTGAAGTCACAGAGGAATGTTGATGCTGATTTCCTGGACAAAGAAGATAATGTAAATTTAGACTCCATAGTAGATGCTCATGGTTTTGCAGCAGATAATCTATGGTATAGCCATATAATATGAAATTATATGATATGATAAGATATGATAAGTCATTTATAACGCACCTGTACACAAGTGTTTCTAGGCGCGACAAGACAAGGGAGGGAGAACAGAGGGAAAACAAAACAAACAATCTTACTAGGCCTTGTGTCATTCAGATTGTGCAAGTGCAGTAACGCAAAATGCAGGGGGGAAGGCAGAGGGGAAGTGCCAGGGGGGAAGGTGAAATTGCAGTCAGGGCAGCATTGCTCCCAGTAAGTGCAGCCAGGGCAGCACGGCTCCAGGTAAGTGCAAGGAGAGAGAGAACTGTAGGGTTCCATTTGCAGCCCCTAAGTGCACTGTAGACCTCGAGACAGTGCAGGGCTACTGGTTGTGGAGGAGCCTGGTACCAGGTGAGACTCTGAGGGTAGCCTGGCAACTAGTCAGTGCAGCAGACAGGTAGGTCAGCAGAGGAGAGAAAGAGAGAAAGCAGAGGCGTATAGGAAGGTCTTGAGCATCTTCCGGGAACTTCAGGTGGTTTGGCTCAAGTTTTAGAGGGGCAGGAAGACCATTCCAGAGGGAAGTACCTGCAGAGGAGAGATATCTACCCCCCACTCTTTGCCTGGAGAGGAGTCTGGCCCTCAGAGAGTTGGAGATGACTGAGTGAAGGGCTCGAGAAGGAAGGTGTTTAGGAAAAGAGAGTTTGATGTAGTGTGAATGATGCAAAGGGTCTTAAACTTGATCTTTGCAGCCACTGGGAGCCAGTGCAGAGATTTCAGGGCTGTAGACATACAGTCCCAGTGCTTGAGGCCAAGGACAAGTCTTCCAGGACGTTTCTGGGTTAGTTTCAGATGGCAGAGTGTAGAGGAAGGCAGGTTAAGAAAGAGGCTGCTGCAGTAGTCCAGACTAGAGAGAACCAGGGCTCTGGAGACCGTGATCCTCTGGGGGAAAGTGAAAAAAGGAAGAATACCTCTGAGGAGATGCATCTGGTAGTGGGCTTTCTTGGTAAGGCCTGTGATATGAGGAGAGAAAGAGAGAGTGGAGTCGAAGATGACACCAAGGTTTTTTGCCTCACAGGAAGATGAAGGAAGAGGACCAAGCAGGGCAGCCAGAGTGATAGAGGGAAAGTGGGAGCAGTGGTCCCAATGAGAAGGTTCTAAGTCTTACTGGCATTAAGGGAGCGATCGTTGGAAGCAGACCACTTCTGAATAGTGGATAAACGTTCGGGAATGAGCAAGAGAGGAGAGGAGGCTCAGGGAAACCTGAAAGAGAGCCCAGTGCCATCCGCATAACACTGAAAGTTAGAGGAGATGATAGAGATAAGGTGGGCTAAAGGGGCCAAGTAGGCATTAAAGAGCCATGGTAAGAGATTAGAGCCCTGGGGAACACCACATGCTGAGCGAGAGGTGGTAGAAAGGACCCAAGTTGGACCAGAGAACGTTGGTCCATGAGGAAGGAGGTCAACCACAGCAGGGCCTCATCTGTGATGCCCAGGTTCTCACAGAGACGATTGATCAGGATGGCGTGATTGACCATATCAAAAGCATAGGAAAGGTCAAGGAGGATGAGGACAGAAGGAAGGCTAGAATCGATATTAGTGAGCAGATCTTCATGGGTTTTCAGGACAGCAGTTTCTGTGCCTCAGGCTGCTCTGAAGCCAGACTCATGGTCATGGAGACAACCAACAGATTCAATGTGGAGAGTAAGCTGGAAGATGGCCAGATTTTCCAGGTGTTTGTCCAGGAAAGGAGTGATAGAGATCGGGCAGAAGTTTGCCAGACATGTAGGATCGGCAGAAGGCTTTTTCAGGAAGGGATGCACAAAGGAGTGTTCGAGGGGAGAAGGGAAAGTTCCATTGGCAAAAGAGTGATTGCAGAAATAGGCCAAGGCTGGAGCAAGGGTGTCAATGTGGTACTTAATGGGTCTGGAGGAGCAGGGGAGCACCTGTTTGAATTACACTTTACTAGATCGGACTGGACTAGAAACATCGTCAGGTGTGATTGGAGAGGAGGAAAGAGGAGGAGGTGAAGGAGAGGCAGCCAAAGGGGCACCTAGAGAGGTAGAGGGAGAGGAAGAGGATAGAGAGGATAGGCTGTCCTGAGTTTTAATGGGGAAGTGAGAAGCCAGAGCCATGCAGAGGGCTTGGAGAGAACAGGAGAGGTGGAGACTGCAGAAGGATTGGCCATTTCCTTTCAGCCTTAAAGAGTTTGGCCGTGTTGGTAGAGGCCGCAGAGATGCAGGCATGGATGTGGGCTCTCTTCTTGGACAGGACATCCAGAGTGTTGGTGGTAGAAAGATGCAGGTTAGTGAGGGCTGTGTCAGAGTTGGAGTCAGCCGCAGGCATTGGAGGAGCAGAGAAATTGTGGCAAAGCATCCACTGACACACGCTTCATGGGCCGAATAACCAAGAAGGTAGGTGGCAGTGCTGGGGTGGGCTTGGCCTCGGGGACAGAGAGCTTCAGGTGAGAAGAGAGTCTACAGTGGTCAGTCAAAGAGAGAGGGGTGGTGAGAGGGTGTGAGAGGGGGATGACTGAGGAGTTGAGAACATTCAAGGTGTGCCCGGCAGAGTGCATCAGACCAGAGGGTAGAATGGAAAGAGAGAGAAAGTGTGGCGGAGGTTGCAGCAAAGCCCTGAGGAGGGATTAGAAGCATCCACTGACACACGCTTCATGGGCCGAATAACCAAGAAGGTAGGTGGCAGTGCTGGGGTGGGCTTTGCCTGGGGGACAGAGAGCTTCAGGTGAGAGGAGAGTCTACAGTGGTCAGTCAAAGAGAGAGGGGTGGTGAGAGGGTGTGAGAGGGGGATGACTGAGGAGTTGAGAACATTCAAGGTGTGCCCGGCAGAGTGCATCAGACCAGAGGGTAGAATGGAAAGAGAGAGAAAGTGTGGCAGAGGTTGCAGCAAAGCCCTGAGGAGGGATTAGAAGCATCCAGGTGGATGTTGAGGTCTTAGAGCTGGAGAGGTTGAGAGGTAGAGGCAAGGAGAGAAGTGGAGAGGTCAGCCCTCTCAGAGAGGAAGAGTGTGACCTGGCCAGGAGGCTTGTAAAATATGAGGAGAGTTGGGAGACAGAGATCTATAAGAATTTGCTATATCTGCTCTCTCATCCCCCATGCTTCTAGTGTCCCTACAGTTTTTACCCCAGATGAAACAGATCTAGCAGACACACTGTGTCTAGTGGACCTAGCTTTGTTCAGTGTCTGAGGTCAGTTTCAAGGGCAATCAGTCACAGACTCTATATTACCTGTTGACGAAGAATGTTCAGCTGCAGATCGTAAAGCTCATACGAATGTTTGGTGTATGCAAAGAGTCCAGTTGAGTTTGATAGAGGCTGTTATCATCAACAACCGAAGGGAGCAAGGCGTGAAGAGTTGCATAGCTGGAGGCATGAGGGGATTCTCTGAAGAAGGGGTGTCACGTGTAAACCGAGAATGTGGAAATGTGTGGCAGAAATATTTAAAATATCTGACATGGCCCACGGAGACACAAAAACCTGTTAAGATAGAGACACTTACTAATTTGTCTCTTTATTTTATGGGCAATGGCACAGTGCAATTAGCACACATGGGAACTGCAGCCACACACTTCAGATCACTGACCTGGCTGTAGGTACCACTGTGCTTCTTGATGTTTTTTGGAATTGTGAACAGTACGACTACAGGCATTTACCTCCAGCCTGGCGAGGTGGGTGCAGATTCACCACGTTACATGTACCTGTCCTTGTTATTCCTGAGGAACACTTAATCCTCGCCTGTCTGATGCTAAAAACCACATATGTGCACCCTTTGACCCCTGTGCCCCTTGCATCCCTTGTATCAACACATAATCCCCTCCAATCAACTATTTTACCTGACTGCTTTGTATATTAGTGTATATTATTGATTCCTATTATTGTACATTTTTGATTGTTATACCTTTACACCACTATGTTCATTCTAAGATTGCATTATCCCATTGTCTGTAACTACGCCGTGATACCCCCGGGTCTGGGCGTATAACAAATGTAATAAAATAAATAAAAAAAAATTAAAATAAATGGACACCTCAATGACTCTTTCTGGTCATGGGAAAGAGGTACTATTGCGACAGACCACGTGGTCCAACTAACTTTCAACAGCATCTTCAAAAGCTTTGATGGACATCCAGGAGCAGCATTGGTTATTTAGTCATACAGAAATGTTCTTTTCCTCCCTCCTGGCACCTGGTATCCACACTGCAGCAAATATGAAGTGGCTCCAGGTGACCCAGCATGAATGTCTGATATTTGTGAATTCCTCCGAATCAGCTTTCAGTGCCATCAAGGAAGAACTGTGGGCCCTGAGAATCATAGTCTTACAGAATAGCGTTATCCTTGACCTCCCAACAGCTATGGAGGGAGGGGTCTGTCAGAAGATATGGAACACTTGCTGAATGTTTCTGCCTCCTAATGATTTGGAAAATGGGACCCTGACTCCGACACTTAGCACAAGCTTAGGGTGGTCAAGGAGAATGAGGCAGGAATCACAAATGACCTTTTCTTGGACTCTCTTTTTTCTTGGGTGCCGTCTTGGAGGAGCCTAGTTATCAAACTTCTAATGCCAATTTTTGACTTTTTCCTTATTATCTTTTGCTCTTGTGAAATGCTGTTACAAGGCTGTTCTGCCCAGGTACCATAAGCAGATGCCATGATGACTGTGACCCTGTTCAAAGATAGAACCACTACTATTTTATATCACATGGGTACTTAGACTGAAGCTGTCTCATGTCCTCCACAATGTTGGGATTCTGTTAGGTAGATTGTGGAAATGGTTGGGGGACGAGTTGAGTTTGTTCAGCGGAGGAATATGCCCATATTGTGACCAATGTGAGAGATGGTTGTAGGTTTTTTTCCCGTGAGAAGTTGGTTTTAAAGAACAAGAATGTGGTTTATTAGTTAATGTATTAACTAAAGGGGGGAATATCGAGGTGGTCACGAAAGGTCCCAATGAGAAAGAAGGGTTCATGTTGCGCACCACATATTTGTGACTGGGAGAGGGGCGAAGTTGGCGGTAATGTTGCAATTTTATATGTATCCATCGTAGTTAATATTAATTGGATATGTGTTACTTTATGTCTTAGTTTGTTTTAAATTGATACATTTAAGATTTGCACATGCAAAGCAAGATAAAATGTCAAAATCATCAATGAGAGATAAATACAATCTGTGTACGGTGTGTCACAGAGTGCCTGGATGCTGAGCAACGAGGAGCTTCACAATGCGGATACGAGAATGGATATTTGTTATGAAGAAACCACTATAAAGATGACACGGTAGTTATTAAACATGCATGCACTGATATACATACATGGGAAATTTACAAATCTATATGAAGTGTGCTCTTTTTCATAAATTTGTTAACTCTGCAACCAGGGTTTTGAAAGGTGAATTCTGAGTGACTTGGAAAAACAGGTTTTGCAGGGTTTGGAAGACGAAGGAGAGGTAGTGAGTAACCACGACATTAAGCAGATGGTCAACCAACAGGCCGGCCCAGGTGTTTTATGCTTGGGAATATCGCGGAAGGAAGATGAAATCTTTTAAGTGCATGGGAGCTTGGTATTTATTGTTCGGGGGGATCCGGTCAGTTATTTTTTTACCAGCAATAAACATTAAGTGAAGAGATGCCCAAGGCCAGAGTTGACGGATACTTACTGGGTTTCGATTGTTTTCTCAGGATATGACAGGAGGCCATGCGTGCTGAATTGGTAGTCATTTAGATTAGAGTCTATCTGACATGCCAGCAAGTCGGGGTAGGTCTGTACTTATGCAGACCATGTGCATTTAAATCCGGGGTTACAAGGTCTCAGGCTAGCTGGGATTTTTAATAAATTATGTTTGTATTTGAATGTGTAACTATGTAATGATGTGACGACCTACCACAGAAACATACTAAAAGAGGGTGTGTTGTACACATGAACTGAAGATGGTAGTTAAGATAAATGTGAACAATGAGAATGGGGGAATCGGAGAAAGATTGAATTTCTTTTGTACAGGTTTTGCCCAATCACATGTGGGGTAAGGTTTGTTTTAAAAATGGGAGTGTTTTAATTGTTGCAAAAATGTATATAGTGTGTCTATGTGGTTCAGGGAGACTCAGATTAGTTTGACTCTACAGCGTCACCTCGACCCTCCTGGCTGATTGTACCATAAACTTGCTTTACGTACAAACATGCTTTTACTTCTTAAGTGGTAGGTCTGCTTTGGGTGAAGGTGATTAAAGGCCCATCTGCACCTCTGTGAAGGACTATCCATTGGTCTATTAGTGGAAAAATACCCTCATTGGCTTTTCTATACTTTCGCAGTACATTGCATACCTAAGCAAATTGCTATTTCAGTATCAGAGATTCCTGCCTCTTTTTGGCTTCCCCAAAAAGATATTCAGGGGAACTGTCTGTCAAAGTGAGAACCCACTAGCTGCCTCCCTCCATGTCTTTACCATTGTCTCTGATTTGAGGAAAATCATGTCTATTCTAGTGTATGTTAGTTTATGTGAATGTTGTAGTGCTTTTATTCCATTCTTACGTAGGATGGGTCAATTTGCTTTGACTACTCTGAGATATTTTCCAATTTCTTAATTTAAATGTTGTCACTAATATAGCAAATAATCATGGAGGTGTAGTGATCACGTTCGAACATTCAACCTTCAATGCTTGATTAATGCTGAGTCCCCTAGGAGAGGTTATTGCCGCACACCTCTAAAGTCCACATTTTGTTGCCCTCCTCTTTGGTTATACAGGCATACCCCCTTGTCACCTTAGCTGTCATTATACATGTTATAAGTGCTACAGGGATTATTCCTGAGAGATAAATCACTTCTGACTATTTGCCTATGTGTACCACTTCCCCTGTACTGATGTTTGTTTTCAAACGTCAAAGGTTTTGGGGCTTACATTTGTTAGAATGTAGTTAGTAGACTAAATCTTGTCTGAGTGAGTTTCTGTATCCTTGTGCATGATTTCTTTATGACGTTCAGGTTTGGTTTCTGTTGAACACAGAACTTGGATTAGCTTAGTTTTAGAATGTTTTCTAGGTAGGATTGCAGGCGGGACCCCTTCTGCTTTTGAGAGTACAAGTTCAACATGGCTCCTTATGCAAGTTGGGCTGTTAAATTCCTCAGTTCTGACATTTTGGTTGATCCTTACCCTGAGTTATATTCAGTAGAGCAATTCTACATTGACAACCATTAATCCAGTTAAAGGAAATGTGAACCTAACTCTCCCCTCTCTTCCCACCATCCACTTTGTTAATACCTGCAGATAATTGTTACATAGCTTTGCATTCCCTACCAAAACATCTGCCCTTTGGTCTGCCTACTTTTTTATTTTTATTTTATTCTTGGTTTAACTGTTCTTTGCAGTTTTTACAAGTTTCATGTCATCTTTGGTTAACTGTTTTTGTTTCTTTTCTTTGATGAGGAGCCTCTTTATGTATGATCCTGTTTTATTCTTATTCACAAAAGTTCTCAATTAGTGTGTCGAGATGTGGGCGGTCGAAGAATGTTACCGCTGCAATGACCCCTTTTGTCGATTTGCCAGACATCAAGTGGTCCCACCAGTATTGTACTTCTAAGATCAATACGTTTTTAAACAGGTGGCCCATGTGGGTTTCTCTGTTTTGCGTTGTTCCCTTGCATGTTAACAGTAAGTGCCTTATGGTTTCGACGTTTTCCTCGGTCTGGCAGAAGTGACATTTGTTGTCTGGTGATCTTCCACAAATAGCAAGTATCTCATTTGTTTTGAAGAGATTTAGACAGATTCTTAAGAAAGTTGATCGTGGTCTTTTGTTCGAAAATGTTTTCAGGTAGTCAATTGTCTCATAGACTTTTTGTGAGTTCGGTGGCAGGTGTTGAGTGAGTTTGTTTTTTGTTGCCTCCTCCAAGGTTTGGATCCAATCCCAGATTATTAATCTCGATTTGGTTTTGTTTGGGTTTTCTTCTAATTCACTTTCCGAACTTCCTATTTCTACGAGCAGGTTGTTGTTTGTTTTTGCCCATGCTGTCAGCATCTTGTTTGTTTTATTTTCCATTTCCTCTCTGTTAGTTCGAAAGTTTTGAAGTTAGAGATTTAGATTTTTCGATACAACATCAAGCCGTTTAGCAAGACCGTTGCTTTCATGGAGACCAGCGTGAGTTCTCTTCGACGCAGTTTGAGTTGATTGCGGTAAATTTTATGTTATTTTCCATAGGAAACCTTCCAATCTGGACCAGATGGTGTCTGGAATCTTGGGCATCGCTTCTGTGCCGTATAGTATGGTCGGGATTGCTTTTGACTTGTAGAAGTTTATTGTTGCTTGTATCGATAACCTGCCGTATTTTCTGTCCATTTTCTTTGTTTGTGCCGTCACCAGTTTTGTTTTTGCCCACAGTGTTTCCTGCATTTGAGATTCTTTTCTGCTGCAGTTGATAGTCACTCCTAAATATGTAAAGGAGGTGACTTTTTTCAGCTTTCGTCCCGTGATTGACCATTTTGCGCTTTCTTTTGGGTTATGGTGTTTTTCCAAGATTAATATTTTTGTTTTTTGGATGTTGATTTCCAGGTTGTTTTCCTTAGTGTATGCCTGCAGCCCGTCTAGTCACCGTTGAAGACCTATTGCCATGTGGTCGAGCAATATTATGTCATCTGCATACAATAGGCGAGTGATTTTGGCGGTTCCTAGTTGTGGGGGAAAAATCCTTAGGTTCATCTCGTTGTGCCCAATGTCACTTGTGTAAGCGTTGTACAATGCAGGTGCTAGGGGGCAGCCTTGTTTTACTCCTCTTGCAGTTTCAATTTCTTTTGATGGCTGTCCAGTGCCACTGAGCCTCACTCGCATGGTGGTGTTTGAGTAGAGACTTTTGATTGGGGCTAGAGTTGTATTTGGACAGTTCCATGTTGTCAGTTTGTGCCAGAGTCTGTCCCTGTTAACTCTGTCGAATGCTTGGCTCAAATCCACCAACGCCAGGAATATTCTTGGTCCCCGTCCAGGATTTTCGCCTTTATGGCATTTAGAGCAAACATGTTTGCCAGTGTTCCCAAGTTTTTGACAAAAGCTGCCTGAAAAGGATCTCTACTTTTCGAAGATGTTGCCCACAGACTAAAGCCATCCAAGAGGAAGGATCCAAATAGCTTGCCCAGCACATCCAGGAGTGCTATCGGGCGGTAGTTCACAGGGTCCGTTTTTTCATTTTTCTTGTAGATGGGGACTATGTAGGCAGATGCCCAGGACGGTGGTAAACTTTTTGATCTGTTACAGTTATTTAAGATGTCTGTGATTAAGGGCACCCAGGTCTCTCTGTTCCCTTTCAGGTCCTGATTGGTGATTCCATCCGGGCCCTGGGCCCATGAAGATTTTAGTTTTTTGATTTTGTCTTCAATCGAGTCTCAGTCATAGGCCAATTGCCATATCGTAGTTGTTTGTGGCTCTTTATACTGGATGTCTGTTTCTGGTTTACGGAAAAGTTTTGAAAAGTGTTCGATCCATGTTTTTTCTCCTACGTTATTCATCAGCGTGTCTTGTGTAAGTTGGTTTGTCGAGTTGATCAGAGACCAGAAATCTTTAGTTTTTTGCCACTGAGACATTTTAGCATTGCCTCCAAGTCTTCTTGGTACAGCATGTGTTTGTGATGTTTCAACCAAGATTTGTAGATTTTTTTGCCATGTTAGCTTCTGTTATGTTTTTTTTTGGTTGGTCTTTTCTTGGCTATTCTAATATCGTGTCTCATGGCCTTCCTTTTCTCCATCAATTTCTCATTCCTGGAATGTAGGAATGTTGTAGTTTGCGTGGAGTTCTTCTTGCTTGCTTGCAGATAATCCCGTAGTAATGGTCTGTAGTCCAGTTTTCCCAGGGCCCGATTGGATGTCAGCTCTCCTTTGGCTTCGCGATATTTGGCCGTGACATTTGCTATTGCTGCGTCGGACAGTTTTAAGCTCTTGCCCTGTTGGGTCAGTTCGATTTGTTGGTTCATGAAGTAAGGTGCGGGAGTTGGTGGTATCACCCAACCAGTTTGTAGAATGTTATGATCACTTTTCGAGGTTCTTCTGACCTCTAAGGTTGTAGTTAGTGCTAGTATTGATCTTGAAACGTAAATGTGGTCTATATTGGCTCTCAAACCATCTTTGTTCCCAGGTCGAGATCTCCATATTTTCTTTTGTTCTTAAGGTTTGAAGGTTGTGCAGGTCTCTTGATAGTAAGAGGCGATCTAGCTTGATTCCTCTCTGGGCGGCCGCCTTGCTCTTGATGTCGTACCTGGGCGTTTCTTTTATAGGACCACAGCTGATTGCATTCATATCTCCATATAACACTGTTTGGCCAGTGAGCTTTTTAACTGATGCTTCGTCAATCGTATGTTCCAGTTCGCTTAAGAAGGTTTTAGCCTGTTGGGCTTTTGGGTTCCACTATGTCGTAATTAGCAGTAGGAGTGTTTTTGCCCTTTCTGTTGCTGCTATGTAGGGTTTCCAGAGATCGTCATGGCTAAGAAGAAGGTGTCTTTCCTTTCAATGGATTCCAGCTTGTATCCACTGCCTGATCTTATTCCAATTAGCAGTCCTGCTGCTGGTCGTCCCTTGTTGCCTTTTGTTGCTGGCGACGTTATTATTTCATAGCCATCAAGGGTTCGAGGGTTCAGTAGCCAAGTCTCTTGAAGAGATATCAGGTCATAGGTTCCTAAGTTGACTTTACCTGGGTCCATGAGGTGTGAGAATCCACGTGTGTTCCACGATCCCAGATTTGTTAAGTTTGGTCTTTGTTCTGGTGTTCCATGCTCATCTTGGATCCTGTTTTCGTTGCTAGGATCTTGTGGCTCCGCTTGCACTTTGGGTAGCCATTCCCAGCTGTTTTTCTTTGTTTTCCTTTCGTTCTCCTCATTCTGGTGTGATTGATCAGCTGGGGCTCGAGATGGCTGTTCCCTGTCGATTGTGATGTTCCAGTTTTGCAGTGGTCCTTGTGGTAGGCGCTCTTCTTCATTATACGTGTTTTCATACTCTCTGATGTAGCGATTTTTGTGATCTTCTTTTGTTCGCTGGTATTCCGTTCTTGAGGTGAATTTTTTCTTATACTCTATTTTTCTTAACGAGGTAGTTTGGTTCCTGGGTCTTTTGTTTTCTTCTTCTCTCTCTTTTTCTCTTCGGGATCTATATGTTGATCTGTTTTTGTTATCGTGGTCCCAAGTTTCGTCACGTTTCCACGATCTATATTTATTAGAGTCCTTGTTTCTTCTGTTGTAATTGCGCACTTTAGGGGCTTCTATGTGGGCCCTCTCTTGCTCTTGTTGTCGGGCTGAGTCTTTGTAAGTTCGTCTTTCGTCTCTGTCTTTTGAACCTTCTTCCGTGTTTCTTGTGGAGAATGTTGTGCTCAGATCATAGCCCATAGCACGTAGTTGGTCTCTGGCTTCTGAGATCCTTCTTTTCACCGACTCAGATGATATATGAAGGTATACTCTGTCCGTGTGGTTGTTATCCATAGATTCTATGAGGCCTATATCATCTGTTCTGATGTTTTTCAGATCTTCTATGTGCGTTAATAGTTTTAGCGTGTTTTTCCTATTCAGAATCACCTTTCCTCCCTCCGCTAGGAGTTTTTCTAGTTTGAAGGTTCTTGTGTTTGTTGATCTCTTGTTTCTTGTCATTTGCGATCTTTTTGTTTCTCTCGAGCTGTGTAAGGGCTCTTCTTTCCTTAGGTCTGGTTCCGTTTTCTTTGTACTCGACTCCCGGTATGATTTTCTTCTCCTGTCGGGCCTTTGTTTGTCGTATGCACTTTCTTTGCGCCGGTCTTTATTTGAGACCGATCTTCTCTGTTGTCCTGAACTGCTCCTGTTGTTGTGGCGGCGGGGCTTTGACATTTCCCGGTGTTCTTGTCCTTTTGGAGGTTGTTGTAATTGGCCTCCCAATGGCTGGTGGCGATGTTTTTGGCACAGGGTTTGTGTTCCCTTTTATGTCCTTTTCTTCCTGTACTAATATTTTTTTTTCTTGGTGTCTTGGCTGCGATCGATTGTCTCGTCTCTCTAGGTTCATTATTTTCTTTCTTTTCTGCTCCAGGGTTTCAAAGATTGGAGATTCCGGAGGCGCTGTTAGGGAGTTTTTTTTCTTCGGTTGGGTTCCTTTTTCTGTATTGGCATCCTGCCCCTTTTCTGCGTCTTCTTTAGGGTATTGGCTGATGTTTAGTAAGTCTGAGATTGACGGATCCTTTTCCTCTCCCACGCTGTCTTCTAACTCCAAAGTCTTGTGTGTTTCCTCTCTTGGTTCAGGGGCTTCCACTTTATGTTTTGGAAGCGTGAGCAATCTAGTTTCTGTTGACTGTGTGTTTTACCACATTGTCTTCTTGTCTGGTGGTCCATTTTAAAGTTTGTTGTTTCTTCACTTGTTGTGTTTTCTGGTACTCTTTTGTTATTCGATGAGTGGACCCCTTGGGCAGTTTAAGTATTGGTGTAGTGTTTAGGGTAATTTTATTTAGAATTGGTTTGGTTGCAACTTCTTTTTGTAGTTTCGAGCAGTTCTGAGATTTGTCTGTTAGTGGTTTCGAGTTAGTGTGTTTTTTACAATCTTTTGTCAGGTCCACTTTAATTTTTTTTTTTCAGGATGTTCTGTCTCTCTTCCCCCTCCTTGTTTTTAAGGTGGGTCACCTGTTGGTCTGTCTGTGTCGCCTGTGGCTTGGTTTTTTTGTCATTGTTTTCCGTTCTGGTGTTCTGTTTATATGTTTCAAGCGACATGAGGTACCCTTAAAGGTAGGTTATTTTCATTTGCATGTAAGCCACCATAATTGTGTGGTCCTTAAGGGTGTCATTGATGGACTCGTACAGTTTACTGAATTGGGCCAATGCTATGGTTACAGTGGACATTATTGACAGCAGGTCCGTTTTTTTGCTTGGTGATTCTTTAATTGGGGATTCTTGTACAGCACTCAGTCTTTTGTTTTTTGCCGGTGTCGAGTAGGATTCTACTGTATGGGTTGAGGTCGATTTGTCTCTTTGCCCCTTGATTTCTTGCTCGACCTCCTTCCTCTTTGTGCTTGCTGGCACGGTTTCCCTGCCGGCTCCTCCCTCGTAGGTCTGTACGAGTTTGTTGCTGACTGGCATTGTTTTTTGGGCCTCTGTTTTGGTTGGGTCGCCTGGAGCTTCTATTGTTTTTTTAAGCGTCTGGATTTCTTGGGTGTTGCTCTGTCTCAGTTTACTTTCTTTGCTGTGCGTACTTGGTGTATTCAATTTCTCTTGTGTTTCATTAGGGCAATTGGTATTTTTTTGTGACTCCATTTTACTTTTCTCTCCATCTTTGGTAGGAGAGGTTTGCTCCGGGCGCTTTCCAAAGTGCCATCTGATTGGAGTGGCTATGTTTTGTGTCTGTCTTCCCTTCCGTTGGTCATTGTCAGTTGATTTGGTTCCTTCCTCATTCTGTGCCGTCCGTAACGGTTTCCAGGTGGGTATCTCTGCTCCTTCTAGGATTTCCACGTCCGACATTTCTGTTGGCGTTGAGGTGGTTTTCAGTTGTTTAAGGAAGAAGTTGTCTAGTGGGCCAAATGTGTAACCGCTGGGTTTTTTCCCCTTATTCTCTGCTGCATTGGGGTCTGTTAGCGGGCCATGGCCTTTACTCGTACTCGTTATGTGATTTGTGTTTGGCCTGTTCGGTTCCGTGTCTTTCCTTAGTTTGGCTCGCTGCCGTAGGGGTTTCGGTGGTCTTGAGGTGTCCTTCCTTTTTTCTTTTTATTTGGCTTCCTTCTTTTGTCCCATTTTGTTTCCTTATCTGCTGTTTTCCAGTTTTTGCTTTGCTTTCTTGTTTTTGGGTTTCGTTTTGTGTCACCTTTTGGGTTGGTGGGCTATTGTCCTCGTCTTCTGAGGTATATGAGGTACTCTTTTCTCTGTCAGAGGGCTCCGACCAGGTCGAGTTATCCGGTAGAAAGTTCAGTTCTGACATTGTAAGCATTGGGTGGATTTCAAGTCCATTTTCCTGCTGTTCTATTAGTGGGGTTTCCATTGTTCTTTCCCCTCCAGCCTCATGAGGATCATTCTGAGGGGCTGGGTGTGGGGTTGGGGGTTGATTCCTCTTATTGACCCTTCTATGGGGCTTTTTTGCTCTTCTTCTCGTGTCTGGTGGGAGGTTGTTTCTTTTATCGAGGCGGTGGGCAGGGCCTTTGTTGTGGGTGGTGATGTCTGTTCTGTCCACTGCTCACTATATAGTAGTCCCGGCGGCACTAGATGGTGGGGTAGTCTCTGGTCTCTGCCTTTTGGTGGTATGGAGACTCCCCCTAGTGGGCTGTTGACCTCTTTCCCTCCTGCCTTCCCTTCACCACCCAGCCCCTTCCCAGGTACCTGCAAGACCTGCGGGAACGCCGCAGTGGGTCCCCCAGAGAGTGGTGCAATCTGAGGTGTTTCAGCACCCAGGGGCGATGGGGGAGCGGCTTTGATGATGGGAGACGGGAAAGACGGTGAGGATTGAGAGGGCAAGGTAGGTGAAGATTGAGAAGGCAAGGTAGGAGGGGCCAAAGCCGATCCTGGACCCGACTTCAGGTCGTTGTCTGTTTTGAATGAAAATCTGTTCGTGTTATTGCATGCGTGTGTTTGGTTTTTCTGGTGAAGCATGCTGTGTGAGTTGGAACTTATCGTAGGCTGTGAGGTGAGATCTTGCCTGAGACGACCACTCCTCAGCCTACTTTGCTGGTCGAGCTCTAGTTGTAGCTGTAATTGTAACTGTAGCTGTAGCTGTAGGTTGGAGTGAATAATGGCAGCCCTCGCCGCCATGGTTGCTCTAACCGGTCCGGGTGCACAGACTCTGCAGCGACTCCATCGAAAATTATGTCCAGGAGAAATCTCGGGTGAAGTGTTCACAATGTTTATTTGCGGTGTATCCATGACAGGCTTGATTTAGCTGAGACGAGGGCCACCAGCGCTACCCAGATGAAAGGCTCAAGGCCCACAGTCTCTGGTTGCGATAATGGGAGGCAAGTCTGATGAGACACAGGACTTGGGAGCCGCCTCAGTATAGCCTGTGCAGGTTGCCTTAAGTAGTTCCCTGAGTCTTAGTGGGGGCCCCTCAAAAGAGCATCAGCTGCCAACTGGCAGCTGACCGCCAACGGCTGTGATGTATGCACACGCCTTTCATTTGTGCGGGCAGCTACTACGGCTTGTCTAGTCAGCTACTGCAGCATGGTACAGAGGACGTGTGCGCCTCCGTTGTCCTCCATTGTCCCCCGTTGTCCTCCGTTGTCCGCTGGGCCGCTCGGACAGCTCGGCTGAAAGCTGCCTCTTTGCTCTCTGCTCTCTCTGCTCCGCTGAGCACACAGCACTCCACTGCTCCACCTTCCTCTGTTAGAGGAAAGCACCTCTGTGCGTGATTAGATTTTGCCTTAGCCTCTAACGACTTTTATATTTGCACCCATTGTCTTCCCTCCATGTTGTACTAGTGGACGCTGTCGATTTCCCTCGTGTTGTCGAGTTTTTCCACCCAAGTAAAAACTGTTGTTGGACTTCTTGTTCTACACATATGAGTGGGAGGAAACTGTCAAGTATAGTTTAGCCAATATCCTCCTCTGCCTGCAGCTTTTGAGACAGGGGAGTTCATTGATTTCAGGGGAGTGTCTGCGCTCCTAGTCTCATAATTGCACATCAATCCCACAGTATCTGTCAACCCTTCAATGTCCTCTCAGGTGTCCACACTTAAGTCGATTAAGGATGATTTTGCCCTATTTCATTGAATGTTGCTTTTCCAGCCCCTTCTTGTTCTTTGCTTTTTTGTCGTCCTGCCCCTCCTCCCACAGTGTGCCAAAGTGATAAAGCAGGATCTGAGGTTTCAGTAGTTCGCACAATAGGAATATTAATATTAGTAGTAATGCTGGCAATAGAGACAGCAGATTAAAGCACTGGCATATTTATCTCAACGGTGGAGGTTGAAGCAAGTATCTTAACCATGGCTTCAACATCAAGGGTGAACTAGAGGAAGAGGAAGGAGTGGGATGAAGGCAGACTATGAAAACTCTAAAGAAGCATACAAGTGGCAAGGACTGGTCATAGAATTGGTCTTAAATCTAATCAGTAGTCTCCGGGAGCCAGTTTAGCTTCACCTGGGTGAGAGATGGGAAAGAAGCAGGAAGGAAGGTAGAGAAAAAAACACAGCCCCAAGCAACATGACCTTTCTGAAATACAAGTGTTACTTTGCAAAGCCTCTACTTCGGAATGACTTCCTATGTCTTTCCAACTGATCGATCAAGTTAAACCATGAAAAGTGGAATGATTGAAGATTGTTTGCACATACCTAATGGGAGCGTTTGGAAAGTTCTCTGATGGCTACCTTCAACCTCTGCCTGCCTCCATGTTTGGAGTTTCTGCGCCCTCAGCAAATATGCGCTCAGTCGGGTTTGATACTTCTTGAATCCTAACTGTTCGCAGGAGTTGCAGGACCCAGCTTTTCTTGTCAATCAAGCTAGGAGCACCCCATTTTCTTATGCTTCACATGGTGCTGGTTTCCACGTCATTGGCGTTCGTAATATTTTGCTTGCTCCTACTCAACTCGTTCAATGTTCTGTCCTTCACTTTCAGCAACTTGTGGCTAAAAATACAGCGACTGCTAATTCTGAGGTCTTTAGCAATGAGTCCACCTATTTCCATCTCTGGTTTGGCCATTACGTTTGCCCTATGTTTGATACTTGCTTTGAATTCGCTTATTTATGTGCGACGATCACCACTGTATTTCTCCTGGAATGCTTTTTCTACACTGGTTTGTTGTCTGTATTGCCCATATCTTTGCCTTTTCCGCATGGATGGGCTATTTGATCATTTCTGGCCAATTCATCCCTTATGATCTTCCATTTGATGTTCTTAATGTCCACCGACATTTCTTCCCCCTGTTATTCCTATGATTCAAGCCCGGAATGATACCTGCCATCCACCTATCCTCCCTTTGAAAGTTTCAAGTAAGGCGGGAAGCCTATACCTGCATAGTTGTAACCCCAGTGGTTAGTTCTATATTGTGCAATTTGAGGAAAGGTGATGTTTTAACACAGGTCACTTATCTCCTTTCTCTGATACCAGGCCTTCATCAATGCTGGAACGCCCCAGCAGGCTAATAATAGTTTTATGGTGAGTTCTTAATATTTCTCTTTGGGGAATTCTGGGGCAGGCACTCCAGCTGCACACACACACATCCTCGGCCTGGTATGCAGATCCTGTGTCTGTGCAGACAAAGTCCACTGCTTTGTTGTGGGGACATCCAGTGGGGCGACGGGTGAATCATCAGGGGTGCACCACCCCACCCCCCTGCCCCCCCCCGGCAGTGAATGATGGGCCCAGGGTTGGTATGGGAGAGAGTTCCCCAAGCTCATCCTCACTTAGCTACTTCCAGCAGACAGGTGATTATCACTTCCACAGAATCATTGTCCCTGGCCCCTTATGGGAAAGAACTAATGGCTACCCCTCCCTGAAGGTCAAGTCCCTGTACCATGACGTCACAGAGCTAGAGAAACCTGAAAATACACTTATAACCAGCACACTTGGTTTCAATTTTTAGCTACTACCCAAGCAAGGGCTTGCGTCCCTTGAGTGTGCCTTTTTTTCTCGTTGCACCATTTTCCATCTTAAAGGTTCCATCCTCTGTCTAGGGCTCCTTGCGGCACTCACTGTCGCATCTCCCTCTCTTCAGTGTTCTTGTTGGCTGAGATTTACAAACTCTTGTTAATACATTAGTTGGGGGATAACTGAACGTCTGTGGTTAAAAATGGCATTAAAGTTGGTAAATTATTTTTGCCGTGTTTCACATTTCTGCGACTAGCATAATGTATTTCATCTGTGTAGAATTATTTGTGGTAGAATCTGGTCAGACGGAGTAAGTCTCCCTTTCCTTGAAGAAATAATTAATGCACATATGTAAACTGGATGATTTTATGTGCAGTTGGGTTGAATACTTTGTAGGACTGGTCATTCTGCAAGTCTTGCCTCAGCTCCTTTACAGCTGTTTCAAACAATCCCTGCTTCTTCTCCTCTAAGTTAACTTTTTCTGGTCATTTGGAACCCACCAGACATATTATTCCTCATTAGAAGATGGTTTTCTGATCGTCTAGCTTGTTTACATCTGAATTTTTTTTTCATTCAATTGTAAAAATGTGTTGCCTTTCTCCTTGACTGCTTTACAAACGGTGATGTAACTGTGACGCTGTCTCCTAGGTCGCCTCGTTTCTTTGCAAATCGGTATCTGTTTTTTTGTCTTGCCTTCACTTCAGCTCTTCGTCTCCTCCTGTGCTGTGTTCCCCAGGGTTCATTACTTTCACCCGTTCCAATAAATCCATGTTTAGCCTCTTGCCTCTTCCATCTCCAATTTTGATATTTCATGGTGTACCTATACTGATGACATTCAGCTCCTTATCTGTCTCCTGTTCAGTTAGGTCTCAGCACTAGCTCTCCTTTAGAGCTGGTGCTGAGAAAGGAACCATGTGTGGTGTGCGGCCTAAAGCAGCCCTCCAGGGCATCCTGAAGTGTTGAGCTGGGCTGTGTATGCCAGCTACGGCCTGGAGTGATTTGGTGCCACAGGCCATATGTGGTGTGCGGCCTGGGTGAAATAACAATGGGTCTGCGTGTGCGGGGCGACACTGAGACGTGAACGTGGAATGGTAGGCAACAGCCCGTCCAAACTGCCAGGAAACGACAAAGTCCCAGGTTGCATGGCATGCGGAAGCCCGGGTGACAAAACATCAGTCACTCGACCCGAACTGGGGCATGGCCTCAGGGGGATACGTTCCGCCCTGGGGCCAGACCGGGTGGACCAGAGGAAGCAGAAGTTCCTGGGTGCATGATGTGCAACTGCCTGGGTAAAGAAGGCGGCACCATGGCTGGGAGAAGACCACCCGTCCAGGGCCAGACGGAGTGAGTGGCAAAGAAGGAAACATCCTGACAGCACCAGCGACATGTCTGGGGCTGCCAGCACCAATGGGGATCATCATCAACACTCTATGGGGCCAGACGGGAAGAACAGTGAGCGCAGGACTTGCCTGGACCCCGCTCCCTAACATCCTATTTGGCCAGAGCTCAGTGCAGAGTGCACAGTGATCAGCAAAGTCTCCGCCCAGATGGGCAGTACCTGGGCAGAGCTCAACAGGGTCTTTCTCCACCCACTAGGAAAACAGGAAACACTGCCACAGAGGAAAATGAAGGGCTTCCAAGGCCCTATGGGACATGTACCACCATGGAAAACAGAACTGGGGTTGATCAAACCCTCTCAAGTAACCACAAAGCAATGGAGGAAATGAGTCACAAATCAGCCAGCAAGGTCCCAAACGGCCTCTATTACAACCCGTGGCAGCTAACCGTAGCAGAGCGGGGATTTGACAAATGGAAGCATGACAGCCGTGAGTGAGAGGCATGAAGGTACTGTACTTTACTGAGTTATATGATATTTGACATGAGTGGCAGGTGAAGACTGGGAACGGAAAGTAAGGGCAGACAGCAGCTGCCAACGTTATTTAAAGAAATGGAAAAGGAATGGTAAAGATATGGTGAGAAAAGGGGAGTGGTTTATTGAATGGATGGAGCCCAGGGGAAGAGTGACAAGGAACTTGCATAAAGTTCATATGGTGTGGGACGTGTGTCACATAGTATCTACTACTTTGGAAATGACAAAGCAAGCTAAGATTGGGACCATGAGAGGAGTCAAACCGGAATGGAAAACAAATGTAACTGGTTAGTTGTTGACGCGCTTTATGTAAAGCCTGTGAGGGTAAAAACTCCCCCTCTGGTGTACTGTGCCTCATTTAACATCAGGAAGCCAGGATTGTAGCCCATCTCCTGTACTAACACCTTTGGTTGCTCTGCGCCTCACCATAACAGTTGGTCTGGGATGTGGGGTGGATCCAGTGTGGCCCATTACAGGCCCGGGTTAATTTGACTATTGTGTGCCCCTGTGCCAGGGCCATACAACAGGGTCTACATAAGAATCTTTGCCCCCATTAGTGTGTCTTTTAGACCCACAGCTCAGTGTGTACTCCCCTAAATAGGCATCACTCTCTGGAATTTAGACATGAAACTCACACACGTTGCATTTGCCATACTTATTGTTGAGGATTTAGGGTAGATGTTCGGAACTGTTCCCACAATAGTTAAACAGGTTCCCCATGAACCCTCTGATCATCTATCATAGTCAGGTATCATCAAACAAGACGAGTTCTCAGGATTGAAGAGTGGTGGATGAGGCACAGGGAAAGAAGTACTCACAATTAATACAATGATGGGCAGAGCAAGCTATTGATTAAATATATTGGGCCTCATTACGAAGTTGGAGGTAGCCTTGCCGGTAAAACCGGCAAGGCTACCTCCAAACTCGCATCCGGGTCCAGCACCAGCGTATGGGCAATTACTAGGCTATTCCGGCCCAGCCGGACCCGGTAATTGCCCTTTTGCGGGTACCGGGCCCTGTACATCCCCATTCCCATTTGAGCCCCATAGGGCTCAATTGGAATGGGGAGGGTGGTAGCACCGGTACTGTTAATAACGGTACTGGTGCTACCTTCATGTTCTGCTCATGGGTGCCGGTACGGCCACCAGGTCAGACATGGTGGCTGCAAGGGCACCCGTGAGCAGAACTCATGGAATGGCGGTACGGTAGTAACGGTGCCGGTAGCGATACCGGCGCCATTGTTGCCTTACTGCCATACTTGTAATGAGGCCCATTATCTCTCTTAAACATAGTTGGAGTTGGTATGTACAGGTAAAAGCAATGTGCTTCAGTGAAACACCCAAGCTTTTACATGCAACTATTAAAAAGCCTCTGACTACCACGGCTAGGGTCAACCACCCCCGCAATGGGTTTAGGGTAAATTGGAGCTAAGCAACATCTATAAAGAATCGATGTGATGCCTCCCTGGTACATCACACCATCCTTGGTCTGGTCACCATGTTGGGTAAACTGGGTTTTAAGGTTGTGAGCCAAGCACACAATCATTGGCTGATAGCGAGAGGTTCCTGATGCTGAACTGGTCTAATATTGGAATCACTGGGGTGGTACAAACTCTGGATTCTTCTACAATCTCAGATGCTTGGTAGATTGAGGTCACAGTGTTTTGAAGCCCCTATAGAGTAACTCTCTAGTGGTCCTTAATAACACCTCCCGCCAACAATACAAAGACTGTCTCTATACTGTCCTCGTCTTATGCCTTCCCTCGCCCTCTAGCACTTTCCCTGCCCTACTACCCTCCCTCTACCTCTAGCACCCAGCCACACTCACCCCCCACCCACCCACATCCATACTCCTTAAACCTCTCTCACACTCTCCTCCCCGACTAGCACGTAATCCTTTCCCCTCGCCACCTGCCCCACCCGATCTCCTGCTCACCCCTGACCAACCTCTACCTACCGCCATTTCACCCCTTTCCTAAACCTACCCACTCCATCATCCCTCCAGCACTTAAACCCCACCAACTCCCCTTCACTTTCAGCCCTCCTCACACTACCCTCCCCCTTCTTTTCTGAATTGCACCTCTCTGTACCAAGAAAGCGTCCACCCCCGTTGCTACACCCGCTTCTAACCTGTAGACGAGCTTTACTCTACTACTATTAAAGCAACTTCTAAGCTCCGCCCTTAACATCTCCCCTATCTGTGGCAGGCTTCTGAACATCAACACACCAATCATCTTGTTAAAGGCACTTGCACTTGACCACCTTTCGACCTGACCTCACTTAAATTTACTTCTCTAACAATTCGAAACAACCTCTTCTTAACCTACGCAAAATCATATGTACCTGTATTATCACGCATGATCTGTTTTACAGTCTTGGCGTTTCCTCTCTGTGTACCTTGCTGCATACCAGTTCTGTGCCCAGTGCTTTGAAGCCACCTGGCGAGTAAAACACCTGATAAATAAAAAATAAATAAAAATAACTGGGTCACAATGTCAGAATCAGGGCCAAAGAACCTGATTCCAGGTTGAAACCAGAACAATGAAATGTATGGTGCCTCATGAGCAGGTCTTTTGTGTTGGGCTTGGATCCCAGCTGTCAAGTGCTTGGGTCGGTACCTCACGGTCACTATTCAATGCCACTCCCTGACTGGAGTTTTCAAAGCTTTTGCCCAGTCCGGGTAAGGGACCCCCACGGTCTTGTTCTGCATATCTGTGGAGCTCCAGTGTCATTACATGTGCTATTGATAAGGTTCTTTGAAGTTGGATGAGGTCCACGGAGGACTGCTCGCAAGCCTTGGGGGAGTTGTAGATCTCCAGGTGCATTGCAGATAGGACTCGAGTGATGATGGCACCAGACGAGGCCCAGGCAGGCCCCAATAACTGACAGCAGATTAGGGTTCATGCCTGTGAGTAATAATGCCCGACTGCCGTATCTCACCACTGCACTTTAGGAGGCCAAGCATGCAGGTTCAGTACCTGAAGATGCTAGAAACTGCTGCCAGCTCACGTGGGCACCTGAGTGGAACTTACCAACCAAGAGCCTAACAAAGTACACGTTTTAACCTCTACCCGCTGGACATAAAGACCTGCAGGACAGGGGCAGTTTAGACCGTGCATAGGTAACAATCTCTTTGTATGAGTGCTCATCCGGAAAAGTCAAAACAATTAAGGTAACCCATAAAGGGAAATGAAATAAAACAGAAGGATGCTGAAGCTGAGAGTAGGCACCGTGATTATAGTTAGCTATTTTGCTGTTTACAAGATCAAGCCTGCTGATGTGTTTAAGAGCTATGTTTACCAGTTGACCCCACTCAATATGAGCTCTTGCAAATGTCCTGTTAAAAATCAAATCCGTTTATGAAGTCCTGAGCAAGTGCCTGGCCGCCTCCTTCTGTGAGCAGTGGGGACAACATGACGTGCAGAAGCCAGCTCAACACCCCATGCCTGCCTACAGTTAAGGCTCTTCGTGTGCCTCCTGCTGCACACGCACACGCCAAGCCCTAACACACCGACCTAAATTGATTGGAACGCGCCCTGCTTTTTGGCCTGGCAACAGCTCCCCTATCTCTACTTGTAATGCATGCTGTGATGCAGGTAAGTATCATAGGGTATGTATTCTCTTGCAGAAAACCTCGCACACAAATACGGAAATTGGAGCTATACAAAGAAATAATAATGAAGTGATAACATTTGATGTAAATGGAAATTCCCAGTTGAAATTCTAGAAAGAAAACAATATAGTATTTCGCACTGGCTAGAGAGGAATGCCTCTGACAGAGGCTCCATGATGTAGAGGGCTTCCTTTAAACTGTCCATTTGTATGTTTGCAATGCGAGCACATTAAGTAGAGACAAATCAAAGGCTTGACCTCAGACGCTTTGGAGCAATTGGTTAAAGGTTCCATTTGTGATTAATTGGACCAATTGGCAGTGCTATGCATCCCCCAGCAAGGGCCCATTGCGCCCCCAAGTGGAGAAAACAATGCATCCAGATGGTGGGGGGATCCGCAAAGGTGAACCTGCCCATACACATGGCTTACTCAGGGCAGAGAAGCATGCGGGGAGCTGAGGGATGCGGGTGTGCTGGAGAAGTGGGGGACCCAGGCAGGGGAGCACCCCCACTTCACAAAGGGAGGCTCCAGGTGATGCAGCAGCCCCTGCCTCTGGTTTCACCTCACGCGGCCCAACTGTTATGAGGGTCCTTGCCTGCATCTCAGAGCCCCTAATTTCTACTGCTGATCTAGTTGCGCAAAGCAAATGGGCATTTACAGTGATCAGCCCATTGGCACCAGTCACTGCAAATGGGCACCCTCCACCCACGCGATGGGGGAGCTGCAATCCGCCCCTTGCTTACATGGGCTCAGGTGACCGCTGGACAAGCAAGTGCCTGGAGCAGGCCCAACTCTTACATATATGTAGGCACTAGCTGTGGATCCCGTGCGCCCCGAGCTAGGTCGTCACCAGCATCCAAATAGGCGTAGTAAAGTAGAGGACTTGTGCACATGGTGATGCGGGCACAGAGTGTGCAGGGCACTTTGCCCCTTGCATTCCGTGACCCATAATGTTTATGAATTGGCCCCAATATCTTATCAATAGCTAGCCAGTAAGATAGTTCAGTGGGTTGAGCGCTTGCTGCTGTGAGCTATGTGTGATCTGCAGGTCGGAGGTTCGAATCCCAGCAAGGCCAACTCAGCCTTTCATCCTTCCTAGGTTGATAAATGAGTGCCAACCTCGGTTGGGCTGATGTGCGTAAATATGTTCTATGTACCGCGCTTAGGCATAAGCACTATGTAAATAAACACAACATTACTGAGCATGGGCAATAAACGCATATCAGAAATGAAGGCTTTCTGTTCAGTGATCTCTCTCCTGGTGCGGCATAAGGATTGCCTCATGCTTTTTAAATGTGCTCACAGTCACTCTTCCCCTGAATGCTTTACTGCTCCCCGATTGCAGAGAAGGATGTCCCCGTAAAGTCATGTTCTTGTGTCTGAACCAAGAATCTGGACTGGAAAACAGTAACATGAACAAGAGTGGGGGCCTGCACCGAGAGTCTGCCAGGCCGAGAGGAAAACAACATTCCTGACTCTATGCCAATGCGCTGCGGTGGAGAACAGGTCACACAGACCGTGCTAGATGCATAAGTCACTCTTTAGGACAGCAGGCTTCCAGAAGTCACATCTGCTTTCTAGCTGACGGAGCTCACTTCGCCATCAACACCACGTGTATGTAAACTGCACACATATTCTTTGGAGCAAATTCGAAAAATAAGAACAATATTAAATAATTCAGACACGTTGTTATATCATCATAATATACCTAATAGCTTCACTCTAGCACTTTTAAGTAGGTTCCTACCCCATTCCCAAGGCTTGTGATAGACGTGTTACCAAAATCATGGAGTGGTATTGCAGAAAGAGCAATTTGCATTTGGGCAAACATAGCCACAGTGCAAAAAGCATATACATTTTTGCAAAGGACGACGACTAGCGCAAACATTGTCCTCGTGCAAACATGCAAAAAAAGACTATTGCCAGGCCCACCCATAGAATGCACATTGAGCTCTTAAATGAAACAAGTCTGTAATATGTATACACAGTACTCTATGTTGTGTGTGGGTCTAGTGTTTTGAGTGTGAGAGAGCGTCATGACGATGTCATGACGCCTCTCTAATAAAAGGGGCTCTGCTGGCACGTGCCTGGCAGTGCAGCAGAGCCCCCGGAAGTGGCAACTCGTGTCTGTGTCTTTGTTTTGGGACTGGGTCTGCCATGTGATCGTGGCCTGTGTGTGCTGCCCCGGCCTGGTGCCCCCAGGGCTGTGGCTGCAAAGTGCTGGGAGCCCCCAGCTGAGGCATCAGTCCGGTGATGCGGACGAAGCAGGGTGACCCCTGCAGGAGGTGTGCTCCATGAGCGCAGCCCCTTAAGGACCCGTATTGGTCGGTCCCGACACCTGGTGGGGCCTGCCCCAGTGACCGGAGGTGGATCACCACATTGGCGACGAGGAGGTTTCACCCCCCCCACGTGCCCGTGCGAGGGACTCCTGGGAGTTGCTTTCCTTTGTTGGCCTCTCGTGGGGGGGCAGAACCACAGATCCTCGTGTGAGGTCGCAGCCCGCAGCTGTGCTAATTCAAGAAGCGGTGTCGACCGCATGGCGAGTGCCCTGGGCACCGGATGCTGGGTGCCTGCGCTGGTTGCCTCCACCTTCTCAAAAGGGTGCCATCTTCTGTGGCGGTAGCCGCGAAATGAAGGAACCGCCAGCAGGGCCGCGAGACAAAACACGCCCAAGGACAAAGGAAAAGGGGCAGAGCCCATCAACTGTGGGCCCGCGCGCAGAGCACGTGGCCCATCAAGACCCGGGCCACGTGGTGAAACTTTTGCTCTGGGCCGAGTGCAGGCCTGAAAAAGGGGCATGGTTTAATCGCGAGCCTCAGGACAATAGAAAGGGGCATGGCCTGTGGATCCGGGCTGCGGCGGTGAGTTCATCGGGATGACACGAGGCAGCGGGCTCTCACAGTGGGGAGTCTAAAGAAGCCCAAGTACAATGGGCTATCTGGATAAAGAGGAAAGACATTGGGTTATTTCTCTCCTTCTGTTGTGGTCGTAACTGGCAGCGTGAGTCTAAAGAAGCCCAAGAACAACGGGCCATCAAGAAAAGGAAGGAAGACATTGTGCTGGTTCTCGTTTTCCTTTTTGGTCCCAATTTCGCAATGATGTGGCTATAAGCAGGAGGAAGGTCCTCCCCTGCACAGTTCTACAGGGCCTTGGTGCCCAGTGTCCTGGGAGGGCTCAGGGGTCACTAACCATTCCAGGAGTGCCCACTCCCGCCCCAGACTTCCCACAACGTAGCCACTCCCCAAGGAGTTCTTGTGTGCCCTCTGGGACTGCGGCACAGAAGGGTCAAAGACCCGTTATTGTACCACCCGCACGGACCGATAACATTACCACAAGGGTAGCGGATCCCTGGGGGAGTGCTCATGCGCCATCAAAGACATCCACAAGGGGCAGGACTCCTAAGACCCACCACCTGTAGCTACATCATGTGCCTGCCCAGGGTCTACCATGTCGGATGACGAGGGGGCAGGTTGAGGACAGCTTGCACCACTGCCTCACTTCGACGTCGTGGGTGCCCTTTCAGTCTAGGACCCTGGTGGACAACCTGGGTAGAGAACCTGGAGCTATACTTTGAGGCGGGTGAAATCAAGGACAAGGCCAAACGCCCAACAATCCTGTACTCCACCGGACTCGCCGTCCAGAGGCTGTTCAAGACATTAAGGCACGCAAATTAGCCCTATGATGCTGCCATCGCAGCCCTGAACGAGTACTTCAGATCCATGGTCAACAGGAACTATGAACGGTTCAGGATGAGGTGTGCGAGGCAGGAGGAAGGAGAGAGCCTCGATGCCTTTCACGGGAAGCTGCGTGGCATTGCACTGTCCTGTGCCCTAGGAAATTTCGAGGAGGATGAGATCAGGGAGCAGATCATCTATGGCTGCAGTTCTTCAAAGCTGCGCAAGCAAGTCCTGAGGGACCCAGCGCTGACCCTCGACTGGATACTAGACCTTGGCCGTGCCCAGGAACTGGCGGAGGTGCGGGCCTCAGTCATGGACTCATCCAGACACCACCTCAAGCTGGAGGCCCCCATGCAGTGGGTCAAGCTGGAGGAGGTGTCAGCCGTCGGCAAGTGGCAAGGAGGAAAGTCGATAAGGAGAGGAGACTGGCCAAGGAGAGAACCCGGTGCCACAATATGCCATCAGTGCGGGTGGGATCTTCCACACCCGCAGGACTGCCCGGCCAAAGGACACATCTGTGGGAGATGTGGGAAGGTGGATCACTTCGCACGGGTGTGGCTCGCCCCAACACCAGCCAGCATGGTGGGGACATCATGGGGGAATGAGCCGAAGGGGAGAAAGACCCCCAGAGTGGCTGCCGTCCAAGTGGCAGAAGAACAGAGGAGAATGCAGTATGATGTGGGGGAGGAGGAAGATGAAGAAAATATATCCTTCTTGTCCTGCAGCAGCGCCACTGGCCAGTTCGATCCAAGAATCTTCTGAGTTGGAACAGCCCGCTGTCAGGCCCTGTGTTGTGCGGACTGGAACACACCTGTTGGTTCGCAGTGGTTAAAGTTTAAGGCGTTGGTTAGTTAGTAGGTGGTGCTCGGACTGGAATGCACCTTGTGTTTGCAGTGATGATGTATGAGTAGAAATGGTTCACGGACTGGAATGCACCAATTGAGACCCAGTCTAGGGTCGTTGATTGCAGTGGGGCATACATTTGTGTTTGTTTATAAAAAAGGAGGGATGTTGTGTGTGGGTCTAGTGTTTTGAGCGTGAGAGAGCATCATGATGATGTCATGACGCCTCTCTAATAAAAGGGCTCTGCTGGAACGGGCAAGGCAGTGCAGCAGAGCCCAAGGAAGCAGCAACTTGTGTCTGAGTCTTTGTTTTGGGACTGGGTCTACCACGTGATCATGGCCTGTGTGTGCTGCTCCAGCCTGGGTGCCCCCAAGGCCGTGGCCGCAGAGCACTGGGAGCCCTCAGCTGAGGCATCAGTCCAGTGATCCGGACAAAGCAGGGTGGCCCCTGCAGCAGGTGAGCTGCGTGAGCGCAGCCCCTTAAGGACCCGTGTCGGGCAGTCCCGACACCTGGTGTGGCCCGCCCCGGTGACCCGAGGCAGGCCATAAACACTCTAGAATGTCATGTATAGTAGTCTCAACTCTTACAATCTCGGTTACCAGGCCTTTCGTAGACCTGGCAGGATCTTCCAGACACTGACCTCTGAATATGTGCTTGTGCCACACCGGGAGATTCGAGGTTATTTCCTTTTTTTTTATGTCAATTTTGACTCCGCTAAACTCAACTCAAATATCGTACAGGGATTTTGTAGCTTCCAAAATCTCAGCATTTGTTATAACTGATGCTATCTATACTATTGAATGATTATAACTTTCTGCTATGTCCATGCATATTGATTTCATATGTTAGACTTACTTCTGTGTCAACATCGAGAAAATACTGCTGTCGGCTATCTTTAGACTTTGGACTTATCAGAAAGTAGTTCTGCGATTCCAGCAGCATAATGGCCTGCTTTTTGGTAATTACATAGTTGTTACTGTTCAAATCTGATTAAATTCCTCTCCCGATCAATAATTACTACTATTAGTCGTGTTACGATTAATCATTAGTAGTGTTAGAGCCTCATCACGAGTTTGGCGGTATCCCGACTGGTATACTGCCTAACTTTATTTGTGTTCCTGTCCATTTGTCCGGTGGTATTACTGTATTGCCGGATCATGGGTTGGGCGGTAAACGTTATTCCCTATTCCCCATTGGGTCTAAATGGGGAATGTTTGGTGCAATTAACGCCGGCAGTATTACTGGGCCTCATTACGAGGTGGGCGGTAAGGGGTTACCGGCACCGGTAAGGGCACCAGTGCCAGTAATCCCTTACCGCCCTACTACGAGTTCCCTTTGCGGGTCCTTCCTTAACGCCTGCTTTTTTCAGGTGTTAAGGACGGGACCCGCAAAGGGACTCTAGAGCTAATAACGGTACTACAATTTGCAGTACCGTTATTAGCACCTTCCCCATTGAGCCCTATGGGGACTCAAATGGGAATGGGGAATGGCCCTGGTGAATGGGGAATTACCGGTCCCTCCGACCTCGGAATGGACCGGTAATTGCTCCATTCACCAGGGAGGAGTCGGAAGGGTTTTGGAGGCAGCCATGGCGCTAATAACTCCATGGCTACCTCCAACCTCGTAATGAGGCCCACTGTGTGGTAATTGCACTGAAAATCAAAATTCTTCTGGCATGTGTACCCCCAGCTCTGAGCTAGGGGTAAACACACCATACTCATGATTGGGCGGACCCTTAAATGCAGCAGTAACCCCATTACCAGCTAATTTAAGGGCTACCACCCAACTCGTGATGATGCCCTTAGTGTTTAATCATGTTAGTTGTTAGCACCCTACACTAAACTGTGCTGAGCTAAATCCCAAAACACCTCTTCTTTATTTCACCCTCAATGTCTCACATCATTACTAAGGGCCTCATTACACGGATGGCGGTAAGGGTTTACTGGTACCGGTATTTTACTGGTACTGGTAAATCCTTACCGCCTTACTACGAGGTCCCTTTGCGGGTTGGGGAATTTAATGCCTGCTTTTTGCAGGCGTTAAAAACCAACCCGCAAAGGGACCAAGGAGCTAATTACGGTACCGCCATTTGCGGTACCGTAATTAGCGCCTTCCCCATTCCCATAGAGCCCTATGGGGCAAACATGGGAATGGGGAAGGGCAATGGTGGAAGGGGGAATTACAGCCCCGCCAACCTTGGAATAGGGCGGTAATTCCCCTTTCCACCAAGGCGGTGCCGGTATTTTACCGGCATGAACCATGGCGCTAATAGCGCCATGGTTCACCGCCATCCGTGTAATGAGGCCCTAAGTGTTGTATCGTGTTTGATGTGAATGCAGGTGCTTGGGAATGCATGAGAGAATGGTGCTGTGCCAGAGTGGATGTTTGGTTGTGAGTGCAGGAACAATTGTGATGAAGGTTCCAGCTGTTGGAGAGGCCCAGCCTGGGTGATGGGACCCAGTGGTTCCTCATTTACTATCTTAAGTGTAAGGCTGCAGCCTTAGCATACCCCATAGACAAGAAAGTGGGAAAGCTGATGTACATGTGGCTAGTGCTGAACAAGCAGCACGTCTTCCACCCCAGGATAAGGAAAGACAGGCAGCTACCTTGAGCAACCCATGAGTGAATATTAGGGGGGGCTGTGCCCCAGCTCAGCCACAAGTGCCTGGGAGAAAGAGAAGGAAAGAAAGGCTGCTGCATGTGAACTTTGTCAAGGTGCTGTAAATGAACTGTGGCAATCCCTGTGGGAGGAGTAAGGGGCATTGTGCCTGGCACAGTGCAAGTTATTTGAGTGTGTTGAAGGTGTGATTTCTATTATGCGCAGCCATGTGCATGTCCTACGTTCTTCCACGCGGGCAGATGCCACTGATGTACAGCATGTGCAAGAGAAGTGTCATCAGAGGTGAGAATTGCGCCCGGAAAGTAAGGCGTGGTTTCTGTGAGGAGCGATTCAATGCCATTGTGGAAAATCAAGCAGCAAATATCCAGTGCGAGAGAAGAGCTATAGATATAGCGTGCTGGCGGCGATTGTCAAGAGCTGCAGAAAGGAGGACAAGATGAGACTGTTGCGCACCTAATATCCTTTGCAAAAGTCTCGTTATAGGGAAGCACAACAGTGTAGGTTTAGAGCTGGCTGTCCAGCCACTGACTTTTAGTGTTAGTACAAGTGGGTTTGTTTGTAATAAGTATTCTATGTAGTGATTAGGGTGATATCCCTGGATGGGAAATGTGGCAACATACAGTAGAATGGCTGATGCTGGTAATGTGGGCCATGCACAGAGTATCATGTGTCTGGTAGTGGTGTCAGCATAATACTTACGCTGACATGGCAAGAAGTGAGTGGGATTGTAGTGAGCGTGAACAGGGTGTTAGTTTAACACGTTTGAGGACGTTTTAGCTTTATAGTTGCTACCTGCAACAAAGACTTTTAGGTGGTGGCGCAGCATGGACTTTTAGGTTGCGCAGCAACATGGACATTCAGGTCACGCCCCCCTGTGTTTGTCATTATAATGCGTAATGTAAGCAGGTGCAGAGGAAGTTGTTACATTTTATGTGAACATGCTCATAGGGACTAAGGTATTTTGAGAATTTGCAGGTTATACCTATTTCAGCTATGGACATTTAGGATGCACTTGTTATCTCGTTAACTGTAGAGTGTTTAGACCCTTTGAGCAGTAATGTTTCAGTGGGAAGTAAGGTTATTTTGACCCGTTTAAGGAGGTCCAGGTCAACAGCCGTTCCCAGTGGGGACTGTTGGGACGAGGTCAAAATGTTAAAGTGGCATTGCGCAGCATAGTAGAGTCTGGTAAGGGTATTTTAATGAGGTACGGTTTATGGCGACACCGTGCCCACACAATTGTGTGTAAAGATGGAGTGGGATCGTGGGATCTCTCCTTCGGTGTGAGGTTTGGCCAATGGGTAGTGTGTACGATTGCAGAGTTAAAGTGAGGTGAAGAGTGGGTCATATGTGTCTGTAAATAAGAGGGGGACGCCTTTGCATTCACGTGACTATGTGAATTAGAGTATGGGTAGATAGGGGGGGCGCCTTCCATTACAATGAGTGGATATGAATAAGGGGGGGTGACACCTTTCCATTCACGTGACTATGTGAATTAGAGTATGGGTAGAAAGGGGGGGCGCCTTCCGTTAGAGTGGCTGTTGTTGGAGCACAGCCAGTATGTTGGGGGGTCGCCCTCCGTATTTTTTCTGAGTTGCATCTCTTGTAATAGATGCCCTGTATGTTTCCTTTTGTGGATTTGTGTGTGAAGGAGGGAGATGTGTTGAATCATGCTTGGTGTGAATGCAGATGCGTGGGAATGCATGAGAGAATGTTGGTGTGCCAGAGATAATGGTTGTGAGCCCAGGAATGCCTGTCGTGAAGGTTCCAGCAGATGTCTGTTGGAGATGCCCAGCCTGGGTGATGGGACCCAGTGGTTCATGTTCACCCTCTTAAGTGTAACTGGAATAAAGCTTACCTGTGGAACCTGACAGATGTGTCAAGGAACTTACATTTATACACTAAGTCACACACCTAACACGTGCTGCAACATTAGCATCATTTGTGCATGGTGCACATTGCCCCTATTAAAATTAGCGCACAGTTGAAATTCATGTACTAATCATCGCTACATAACTGCATATCACGACACATACTTCCAGGCCAATAATCTTCTTAATGTCTGACAATCTGACTTACAAGTAGATTGAGAAATAGAAAAGCCTTCATTGAACACCAGAGAAGATGTGCTCACCACCAGAGACCAAGGTTGCATGTGTGTTCTGGAGTTGTTTTACCTATCCACACATCCTTTGATGTGGGGAACCAAAATACTCCGATCCACAGATCAGAAATAATTTCTGAGAAGAAGCACTGCCCTACAATCGTTAAATTCCTTCTTGTTCAATTGCACTCAACAGGACACTCTGTTTTCCAGGCACCGCAAGAGTAAATGTGGAATTTCCCAGACATCTTTCTTTCTAACCATCTTATTCAACATAAACATGGCAACCATTGCCTCCATCCTGGCATGCCACAATGGGCGCTTTCATAGTTATGCTTCCAGCTCAAAGATAAACATCAGGATATGTGAGGATGCTGGTAGCCATGTTTATACCATGCACTGCCTCTGTTAGGTCTAGTAGTGGGTGCATGTTACCAAGCGTCAGCTCAATGCCTCTAAAGCCGTGACCATGTTACTTCAAATCAATGTTGCCTCTTGACTCCTGTTTGACTGGAACCTACTCTTGGGCTCATCACCTATTTGATCAGGGTTGGCACACAGTCTGGGAGTCAGCTTTGATTGTGATCTCTTGTTGAACCCTTATGTCAATAATATCATCAAAACTGTGTTTCAATCTACCCTGCTTCCACTGGATGCACCCACTGTAGCCACTGCCACAAAGGATCATCATAGTCCACGTAGCGATGCTACCTCTGATAGGCTACTGCAATGGAGCTCATGGACTTGTGCCTGGCAGAACACTGGCCAAACTTCCAAGGTGCTCAAACACATCTGCTGGGCTCAAACACTTCCTGGAAAGGACCAATCACCCGGATCTTCAATTTTAGTGCAGGCTCCAAAATCAGACTTGTTTTCTCCAGTGAGACAAACCATTTTTGTGTGGATCTCTTGGATTCCCAAACGGGATTCTTTGCTTCTCTCTGAAGCTCACTCTTGATGTTTGATTCAGAGGTTTACAGAAGAGCTAAGCCTCACCTTCCCTATAAAACATATATTCCACTGTACATTGATGTCTCTCAGAGACACATCTGTTTATAGTGGAATATATGTTTTATAGGGGGAGGCTAAAGGGGCTATAGCCCCGGGTCTTTTGGTTGTAGCCTGGATAGAAGCTCAGGTGCTACAACCAAAATGCTAGCTAGCCCTGAGTCCAGCCAGTCCCGACATTAGCTCACTCCCTGATGATATAGTTACTTTAACCGGCCATACCACTGCAGCTGCAAGCACATCTTAATGAAATGACTTCTAGTGAATTCTTAACACACAGCCTTTCACAGCCCACTATTGAGGCTCCTTTATTTAAGTTGAATTAATGAAAGTTGTTCTTGCGGCATAAGTAGCTTTGAACATAATTGCCTTTGAAAGTGCAGTTGAAGCATGGCCAATGTTTCCACCCAGACCTGTTAAGGCAATCACAGTGTTATAAATGCAACCATTAATTGAGTTGGCAGCCCTTTCTTTTGTGAAGCGGCCAACTAGCATTGAAGTAGTAGTAGTGCTTCATTCCACATATTGACAACATGAAGCTGCTGTAGACTGTGTGAATAGTGCCTATTAGCCCGCTAAGGCTTTTATTTCCAGTCTTATCTATCATTCCCACATGAGGTGTGTTATTTTGCTATGTCATTTAAATACAGGTGTACATGTTCTGAGAATTCTACAAAGCAGAACTGCAGGGGTGGTATTACAGACACCTCGCACCCGTGCAAATCCTATTCACGACACGGACTCACGAGGGCAGGGCTGCCATCGCATGCTAAATGCAGCTCCAGCGTCCCACCAATGCCATTGAATGCAAGTTAATGCAGCAGATGGTCGGTATAGGCACCACGTATAAGGTACAGACGTGCACGTCCAGCTGCTGCCATCAACGGTCAGCGGTACTTGTCATTGAGGTGGATGCCCTGCTCAGTGCTGCAGACTAGTGGCAGCACTGTGCACACTCGCTCAGACAACTTTTTCCCCCCAGAACCAGTCTGTTCTTGTATCTGTAGTGCCCACGTTTCCGGGAAGGGTGGCACAGTGAGTGCCAGCCCTCATCTAGTCAAGGAAAGAACAGCACCAGCAGCGAACAATAATACAGAGCTGAGCAGCCAGGGCTCTGCTCTGAAAATGCTGCAGGCATCTTTCAATGGTTCTTTTTATACAAACAGGAGGAGGAGAGGTCCAACAACAAAATGGATCTCTGTGTGGTGGGTTATGATTTCTTTTTGCATATGTAACTATTCAGTTGCACTTTAATTTGGTCAAATATAATGGTTACAAAATTAAGCAAGATACACATTAATAATTAACATTCATTTTTGAATCTACGGTGGCAAAACCTGTTTTTATATTTCCTTATCTAGATGCCTACCATTACCATACCAAGATGTTTACCAGGCGACCTGCTTCCGCAGCCTAGAGCCAGCGGTTCTGACAGGTCATCAAAGTGCGCCATATAAGGAGAGCATGAGAGGAAAGGCGTTGCCAAATTAGGCATGACTCGGCTGGCACCCCTTAACTCCAGCTCAAAGTAAACAGCACAGCACAGCACAGCACCGCTAATATGCCAGCTGCTGTTCTGTGCCTTGTCTCAGCGCTGTCCCCCCAATTTGTTGTTTTCAATCATGTGTGGCTCTGGCCCCACACAGCAGCGACAGAGGTCGAAAGGGCAAGCTGCCTGCTAACCCCGGCAACCCCCAAATGACGTCCCTACCCATAGCCAATCCCTCCTCCTGTACACAAGTCTCCATCTTGTGTGCAACACATGCTAGAGCAAAATGCCTGCCTGCAACACGCCTGTTTAAAGAATCAGACTATATAATAATATAATTATTATAAAAAATATAAAAACGACTCATTGAATTGAGTTTGAGAGGGACCCTATATAACTGCTTCAAGACTTTCATCAATGGTCTACTCAAATTACTAAAGAAAAAAAAAGTGAAAAAGGATTGGAATGCAAACATAAAATATGGATGTTATTATTATACCTATTCGAAAGGAAAGACTTCATGGGCGGCAAAGAATAATATCACCGGGATGGTGGAAGGAGTCTCCTTGAAAATGAAGCAGACAGGCAATGGCAGTATTTCTATGTCTTTTCTTAATTCTATCCTGCAATTCTATAACCTTCTACAGTTGTTTCCACTTATGTCAAGGCTTCAAAGAATCCTGGCCTAATGCAACAAATACTCTTATTGTTTCTAGTTCTTTAAATCATGGCTTGACTCGAATCCATGTCAAGCTCACCATTATTTCAATCATTGAGACGCCTTCCAACCCAAATGTTTACACAGGTTTATCTATACCTAGCCTGCTGCTTTTCATACCTACCTCCAATGCGTGGTTGAACAGGGGTAGCTGTGGACTCTTCTTTCTCCCTCTATATGTAATTTACCCTCTTGAGTCAAGCCCCCCTGAAACAAAAAAGAGGGTTCCTCCCTTTGCCCTATCTCTCGTTAGCTGAGGAAGATCTCCTGGGCTGTCTTTCACAGGATTAGAACCCCAGCCCTTAAATCCACTTGGCCATGCATGGCCTGGGACGTTTGACCATCCCAACTTTGCATGGTCCATTGAGGATGCAGGCAGGGGACTGCAATGGCAAATGTGCATTGGGCAACCGCTTCACCTCCCAAATGCCAAGGGGTGATGTGAGGGAGGTTCTCTGGCTCTTATGTACAAGTGCAGGAACCTGGAAGATCCCTCTGCTTCCTGTTGCATGCTGTGCATGCTGTGCAGAAACCAGAAGGCCTTTGTTGTAGTAGGTGGTATTAGGCACAGTAGTCAGGAATCTGGAGGTAAGAAAAAGAAAAAAGTAATGTTTGTATGTACATGTGTATGAGTGCGCTGTTTGCATGAATGTATGTGTGTGGGTCATGAAGTGTGCATGTAAATGAGAGTGTTTATGTAGTGTGGGTGCACATGTGAACGAGAGAGTGTATGTTATATGGGTGCGTGGTTGAGTGAGAGAGTGAATGAAATTAAATGAATGTTGTATGAATGAGCCTGTGCCATGCTGTGAAGTGGGCCTCTGAATTAGGGAGGATCTATTTGTGCAGCACTAGTCTGGGAATATTTCATTACTATGGCATGGCACTTTGTATTGGGTATTAAGGGTAAAGTTAGCGTGACAAATGTTCTTACCTGGACCTACTGGCCTACGTTGGTGCAGTTAGTCTAGACATGATTTCTTACTGGGACATCACATTTTTCTACTGGCAACAAGGGTAAGGCCAGCATGATGAGTGCTTTTAGATGGCCGTACTGGCCTACTTTGGTGCACGCAGTCTGGACATATTTTCTAATTGTAACATGGCATTTTTTACAGGCATCATGTGTAAAGCCAACATGATAAGTGTTCTTTCGTGGCTATAATGGCCTATATTGGTGCAACTAGTATAGACACTTTTTCTTACTGTGGCATGGTATTACTGACATCAAGAGTAAAGCTAGAATGATGAGTGTTAGTGCATGGTCATACCGACCTACATTGATGAAGTCAAGTGGCACTTGTCATCTTACTATGATATGGCATATTTACTGGCAATATATTTTATTACTGTGCCATGGACCTGTCTTCTGTCAATGCATTACCTCTCCCACACATTCTAAAGGACGTATACTTCACTGGATTGCTGGCCACAACTGCAAGATCACCACCAGTTTCATCACTCCCTGTCCTGGGTCTGACCATAACATTATCTTCTGCTCGATCCTGCAGCCAACCAAAGTCAAAACGACATCCAACCCACTACCTCCTGCAGTAACACGAAGCTCACGCAAAATCACTAGAGACCACATTCCTCCCCAACTTAACACCCAGAGCACCAGCCCCCCTTCGCCTCCAACACATCACATTAGTGGCAAAATATACCAAAATCCTCTCCAAAGCTGTGAACACCCTAGCACCCATGGCCCCTCGCAAATCCATGATAGACACTTAAACTCCTCATTTACACCGGACCTCATGGAACTCTGCACTCTGAAACACCAAGCCCAGCTTACTTGGTTGAAGGACCCCTCCCATTCTCTGAAAAATTGGTTAGTAGAATATCCAAACAATACAAGGCAGCCACTATCGCAGCAAAATCTAATTCCTTTAACACCAGAATTAGCACAGCCTCCTCCAATACCAACACAATCATCATCATATACAGGGAACTATAATCACCCACCTACCCACCTTCCACCATCACCACAAATGCATAATGGCGTTCTGACATTCAAGCAGCAAAATAGACACCCTAAACCAAAAAGATACTCTCACATCAAGCCACATTCAACAATGACTTAGCTGTCTCCAAAATCAACTGGATTCCTCCCCACACAACTCCTTCTAAGAAACACTTCGCCTTCAGAGAACTTGCTGAAAGTGAAGTCTTAAAGCCAATCTGAAGACTGAAACCCTGTAAATGCAGAGGTGATATAGCATCCCTACTCAAAGACTACACTGACGTGCCAACCCCAGTCATCACTGCCTTCATAAACGCCTTATTCTCTAAGCATACCGTACCAGCCAGCCTTAAAGAAGATTGGGTCCTCCCATATTAATAAAAAAAATCACAAGACCCATCCATTCCATCCAACTACAGGCCAATTACAACTATCCCCTTCGTACAAAACATTTTAGACCATGCAGCCTTCCTGCAGGTTCAGCAATTCCTGGAGGACAACAAAATCTTAGGGATGCACCAATCCGGCATCTGCCCAGGACATGGAACGGAATCTGCCCTTCTCAATCTCAAAAATCAGCCTGATGAGATTTGGGATGAAGGGAACTGTGCCTTTCTCCTCCTCAAAGATCTTTCTTCATCATTCGACCTTGTCAATCATCACATCCTCTGCCAACACCTTATCCACCCACGCCAACCTTTCCCCACATGCTGTTGCCTTGATTGCATCTTTCCAGGAAGGCAGAGTCACGAAAGTCTACTCTGACATGGCTAATGTTTCTCTTAAACATCCTCGACTCCCTCGGCATAGCTAACACCAACCCCACTGGCAGCGAATCACCTCTGCCTAAACACCGACAAGACAGAAATCCTAATTGTCGGCACATCCAATGCCTGCAAATCGCATAACACTAAATACGCCTCCTTCCAGATCGACCAGTGTGTAATCCCGGTCTCAACCACAGTAAAGACACTAGGGCCCCTATTCTGAACGTGGCGCAGTGAAGGTGCTAAACAGCACGATTCACTGCGCCAAAAGAGGACTCCCAGGCTCCACTAGTATTCTCAAGTGAGCCTGAGCGTCTTCATAGAGCACAACAGTGCACTGTGTGGATTGCGCCTGTTTTTAGTTGTAACGGGCGCAATCTAATCTCAGCAGCATTTTTGTAAAATAACAACATATTTGTTATTTTACAAACATGCTGCCGAGAACACAGGTGTTTATGAATATGTTCCTATGCAACAAAGTGAGCAACTTCAACATTGCAGGATGTTGAAGCTGCTTACTTTGGTGTATAGGAAAGTGTTCATATACACCTGTTTGGTGTATATGAACACTTCATTTAAAGCTAGCAGCTTCAACGTTGCAGGAAACAACGTTGAAGCTGCTCACTTTGTTGTAAATGAAAGTGTTCATATGCACCAGTGTGTTGAATATGAACACTTTCATGTACACCAAGGCAAGCAGCTTCAACGTTGCATTGCAATCGAAGATGAATCAGAGAATGAGTGACAGACCCCTTTTTGGTTTTGGTGAATTATTGTGGCGCATACCATAAAATTGCCAAAACCATTGTTACAAAAGAGAGATGGGGGAAATAGGATTCTGAACTGAACATGTCTGTTTTTCATAGCAACTAGAAATGCCAATGCATGAAAGGGCCAACTCACCAAAATGTCTTTTTTCCAAACTCCTCCACTGTACTAACCAATAAAGAGCTCCCTAACAAGATTTGCTCCAATCAGCAGCTTTGTAAGAAGCAAGGCAGCTTTCCATTTCCCAGCTGCATAGTGATTTGCCATATTGGGCTATTTGGTGTAAAACTGGGCTATTTGTGACTACTTTCAACTGCAATCTTTTTTTATTTCTCCCAAGGCTGTCTATACGAACACCCAGCCCAATCCCACTCTCTCTACCCCCCACCCAACCCCACCCATATTCCATGTGCTGGTTGGATTACATTTTGGCTATGTTGGGCTACATTTGATAAGCCCCCACCCCCTGAGGCTGCTTTGTTGTTCATGTTTCCTGCCCCCAGCAACACTACTCAGACACCCCACCCTCACTCTCTCTATCCACACCCACTCAGCCATCCTACCCCAACAATTTCTACCCTCACACATCCTACCCCCACTCTCACTACCCCACCCACCATACCCCCACTCTTTCCACTGCACCCCTCTACCCAGTCTCTCTGCCCACCACCATTCCACTATTCACCTTGCCCACACTCTCTCTATCCCATTCTCCCACCCTACCCTCACGCTCCCTACCCGGACGTACCCATCCCCCATTCTCTCCATCTCCACCCACCCAACCCACACTCTATATACACCCCGGCTCTCTCTAAATCCACCCACCCAACCACCACTCTTTGCACACCCTTCCACCCACCCTCCCCCCACTCTCTCCCCCTTCAACCACCCACCCTACCCCCATTCTATGTACCCCACCCACCCAACACCCACTTTCTCTACCCCCACCCACCCAAGACCCACTCACTCTACCCCCTGCCACCCTACCCCTACTCTCTCAACCCCTACCCACCAAACCTACCAGTACTTCCTCTACCCCTACCTACTCAACATATCCCCACTCTCCCTACCCCACCTAACCTACCTCCTCTCACTCTATCCCCATGCACCCTACCCCCACTCATCCATCTGACCACCACTCCCTCTACCCCAAACACCCAACCTAACCTTACTCTCCCTACCCCCACCAAACCAATCTACCCCCTAATTTTCAACCCCCACTCAACCTACCCCCACTTACCCACCCTACCTCCACTCTCTCTACCTCAACCCCCGTACACTCACTCGCTGTACCCCCACACTCTCTAAGCTCAATCCACTCACCCTGCCCCACTCTCTCTACCCCAAATATCTCTACCCCCAGCCACCCCCACTCTCTCTACATACCCCCACTCTATAACCCACAGCCACCCTACCACCACTCTGCCTACCCCCACCCACCCATCCTACCCTAACTCTTTCTACCCCACCCACCAAACACCCACTCCCTCTACCCCAGCCCCACTAGCCCCACTCACCCACCATAGTCAGCTCTCTCTAGACCCACACACCCACCTTACCCAACTCTCTATATGCCCACCCACCCTACCAACTCTCTCTACCCCCACCCACCTAGCCTACCACCCCTCTCTACCCCACCCATTCTTCCAACTCTCTCAACCCCCATCCACCTACCCAGTCAACTCGCTCTACTCCCAGCCACTCTACCAACTCTCTCTACCTCCACCCTACCAACTCTCTATACCCTTACCACCTACCTACACCACTCTCTACCACCACCCATCCTACCCCACTCTCACTTCATACACCCACCCTAGCCCCACTCTCTTCACCCCAAATATTTCTACTCCCACCCACCCCCACTTTCTCTACACACCTCCCTCTCTTTACTCCCAGCCACCCTACCACCACTCTGTCTACCCCCACCCAACATTCCTGCCCCGATCTCTCCACCCTCACCCACCCAACACTCACTCTCTCTACCCCACCCACACTAGCCCCACTCACCCACCTTAGCCAGCTCTCTCCACCCCCACCCACCCAGCCTACCAACTCTCTCTACCCCACCTATCCTTCCAACTTTATCTACCCCAAGACACCAACTTTCTCAACCCCTTCCATACTACCAACTCTCTCTACCCCCAACAACCCTAACACATCTCTCTATCCTTCCACCTACCCTACCCCACTCTTTACAGTCACCCACCCTACCCCTCTAACTCTACCCCCACACACACAACACCACCCAACTCTCTCTAAAAACCCAACTCTCCCTACCCCCACAAACCCACATTACCCAACTATTTCTACCCCAAACACCCTTCACACTCTCCCTATCTCCACTTAACCAGCCTACCAACTCTCACTACCCCTACCCACCCACACTACCAACTAACACTACCCCTGCCCAACTTACGACCACACTCTCTACCCACACGCACCCACTGTACCCCCACTGACTCTACCCCCACCCACCCTACCCCCACTCACTCTACACCCACTTACCCACCATACCCTCACATGCTCTACCCCCACCCATTCACCCTACCCTGACTCTCTACCCCACCTACCTACCCTCACTCTCTCTACCCACACCCACCCTCCCCCACTCTCTACCCACACCCACCCTCCCCCACTCTCTACCCTGACCCACACTATCACCACCCATCCTACCTTCCCCAATATCTCTTCCCCCTCCCAAACCACCCCCACTCTCACTACCCCACCCACCAACCCTACCCCCATTCCCACTACCCCCACCCGCCCAACCCCAACTCTCACTACCCCCACCCACCAACCCTTCACCCACTCTCTATACCCCTACCCACCCACCCTACCACCACTCTCTCTATCCCCACCCCCAACCCTACCCTCACTCTGACTACCCCCACCCAACCATCCAACACCCACTCTCACTACAACTACCTACCCACCCTACCCCCACTTGCTCTACCCAACACACCCAACCTACCCTCACTCTCTCTACCCCAACCCACCCAACCTATCCTTACTCTCTCTACCCCACCCAACCTACCCCAACTCTCCCACCCTACCCCCACACATCCAGCCCACACTCTCTCTATCACCACTGTGAGAAACCTGAGGGTATTCTCACTCCTACTCCCCATGGACCCAATATACAGGTAGCCAGGGAAAGGCCATCACTATTGGATACTGACCCTGGGGGTGGACAAGCAAGGGAGGATCACTTGGGTGGAAGACCCTTGGGTAATGAGAGTGAGGTACCTTTGAGTGAGATATGGTACCCCCTTATGCTCAGGATAGACAACCTGATCTCCCCCCAACCTTTATGGGTCATTATGAATGTGTTCCACTTCTCTCCCCCTTTAAAATGCATGACAGTACTGAGCCGAGGAAGAGACAACTATGAGCCATGAAAATTACCCTCCATTCAAATACTGGGACGAAGAAGAGTCCTGAAAGTCAGGCATGTCCCCTTAATTGGTTTAATTATTGTCAGGCAAGTCAGGCAAGGCAAGCCCTTAACTTACACCTGCAGCCTATTAGTAAAGGTCAAGTGTATAAAAAGTGAAACTGCAAACAAGCATTAGAATGGAGGCAGAAGCTGAAGCAGGAGGACCAGATTGGAAACTGTGCAGGAAGAGAAGCCGAGAAGCCAGTACGCAATCAGAAGTCCTGGGAATCGCATCGGAAGGTGTATGTGGATCGGACTTTCCCCAGCTGGGCAGGTGAGCAGCAGGTGCTACAGAAAGGTGAACCCCTGAGAAGGACCCAGCTTTACATAAGAAGAAAACAACGGTACATAAAAGTCAGTAGTGCATGTCAACATTCAGACACTTCCAGTAACAGGCAATCAAGGACTGTGAAGCAGGTGAGAGTAAGAAGTAATAGAATGGAGAGACGGGGGAGCATGTTCCAATGAAAAGGAGCAAAGAGCCGAAAAGAACGAAAGTGAGATTGAGCACAGGGGGCAGGGGGGCGGGGAACATTCAGCCTGAAAAGACAGGAAGAACGGAGAGTGTGGGAGGGAGTATAGAAGGGGAGAAGAGAAGCAAGATAGCCAGGAGTGAGCCCATAAAGAGATTAAAAAACTAAACAAAGAAAGTGAAATTTAAGTTGAAAATGGAAGGGTAGCCAACCAACAGAGGCAAGAGAAGGAGAGATTGAGTCCTGATAGGAAAGAAGACAAAGTATGTGAATAGAAGAGATATAGATTGATTTAAGAGGGGCTAAGCAGGAGCAGGGATGGCCAAAAATCGTAACAGAACAATAAAATAAGCTAGATTAAAATTAATGAGGAGACAAGAAGATTCGTATCATGAAAGGTGAGGAAGGGACGGACTCTACGAATATTATAAAGGTGAAAGCGACAGGAGCGAGATGTGAGGGAGATATGATAGGCAAAGGAAAGGTTAGAATCAAAGTGAAGACCAAGGTTACATGCAGTGGGAGAAATAGATAGGGTGGAGGAAGGAAAAAAATAGACAAAGGAGGGGGATGTAAAGGGAGAGTGTTAGCGGGAAAGAATAAGACCTCAGTCTTTCCTGCATTTAAAGTAAGACAATTAGAAGCCATCCAAGATTTGATGGCATAAAGACATGATGAAAAAGTGTGATCATTATCAGGAGTGAAAGACGAGAGCGATATATCTGAGTACCATCAGCATAGAAGTGATGTGATAGTCCGAAAGAGGAAATTATAGGAGCAAATAGTGAGGTATATAAGTAGAATAGAACAGGACCCAGAACTGAGCCTTGAGGAACACTGTGATCAAGGGACAAAGGTGCAGAAGTGTTGCCACCCCAAGAAACAGAAAAAGTTTGCTTAGATAAATAAGAGGAAAGCCACAATAAAACAGAACCCCAAAGACCAAAGGAGGAAAGGGAGTGCAGAAGCAAAGAGTGATCCACTGTGTCAAAAGCTGCAGATAAGTCAAGAATAAGGACAGAAGAGTGTGTAGAATAGCGGGCTGTGAGAAGGGTGTTGGGTACACAGACCTAAGCTGTCTCAGTAGAGTGACAGGGGCGAAAGCCAGACTGACCAGGGGGAAGAAGTGATTGATCAGAAATAAACGTTGATATTTGTGAATAAACAAGGCTCTCTAGAAACTTAGATAGAAAAGGTAAAAGGATTTGGGACGAAGATTTGAAACAAGAAGAGAATTAGCTTTAGGATATTTCATAATAGGAATAATAATAGCGTGTTTGAAGGCAGAGGGGGAAGTGGAAGTAGAAAGACCCAAGGATACCAAGGCTCTGCTATAGGAATCAATGGTTCCCTACACAAAGGCAAGATGGTCACTGTAGCCTATTGGTTTTTTTTTGCCTTTACCCCTTGTTTCTCAATGTCATGAGAAGCCCTGACTCTGTTCCCTTCCCCTGAATGGCTGTTGGGTGGAATGACTATATGTGGCACTAGGTGCTGCCAATGCCAGACTGGCTGGAGCCTTACCAGGGACTGCTTGTTGTGGGTAACCCTTGAGTGGGACATGTATGAATGGAGTATGGTGTCAAATCATATTCTGTGTTGTGGGTGTCTGGATTTGGTTGTGTGACAATGACTGGGCCAGCCCTGACTGAAACTGGAGTGAATGCAGTGTAGTGCTCTGAAAGGCTGTCGAATGTCCCCCTATACGATGTTGTGGGTATCTGGTTTTTGGTGAATGGGTGCTGCCTGCATGAATGCACTTGTGTGTGATTGGCTGGCTGAGTGAATGGGTAGTGTTTTGTATAACAGGCGACCTCACACTCACTTTCTTGTCAGAAGCTGAAACAAGAAACTTGAAGCAAGAAGCTGACGTCATCTTAAGATTGTATTTTGGGTCCAGCTGTAGGAAGAAGTCTCCAACTCTTCAAGATATCCAAAGGCTGCTTTGTTGACTCAAGGACCGAACCAGAGAGGACCTGGCTATGTGACCCTTCTCATAGCTACGAGGGGACATTGTGCACCTGCTACTCTTCACCTGAAGTGTCCTGGAAACCAGCCCTGTGTGCTTGCCATCTGGTGAAGTGATCTTCGTGGGTCCAGAAGAGGAGTGCCTAGACATCTTGAAGTCAAGAGGTCCATCTGTTTCACCTTGGGTCTGGAGGAGTGTTCATGACCTCTGGAAGCCAAGTTGCTGTATATAGCCGGGAAGAGGGGTTACCTTGTCATAGTGCTGCCCGACACCCAGAGCTGCCAAAGTTCCAAATAACTGAAGAACCCTTCACGTGGCACTACATCTGTCCACTTTTCCGTGCAGCAGAAGGTCCAAGGTCACTGCCTGCAGAGTAGGGCCAGCCGGTGGGTTTCCCGACCACTAATCCATGAAGAAAGTGTCCTAAGGGTCCAGACTTGGTGGTAGTCGGCAATCCAGTGGTCGAGTTCAAGTCGCCATAAGTTATCCTGTCATCATGCTGAGGCTGCAGCACTGAAGAAGCAAAAGGCGGCCATCCGTGAAATACCGAAAATCAACATCTGCTACTGCCACTGCACCCGTGGCAACCCAAAGTCATCAAGGACCATCAAAGGACTTATCTACTTCATTGAACCCTTGTGGGTCCACAGCCAACATAGAAACCCGACAATGGAAACCACTGTTTGCTGTCTTTGCGACACTGCTTGGTTCCCTTCTTATGCTCGACACTGACATCCCAGTGACTCCTTTTTTCAAGAGGAGTCCATCCTGGAGGGGTCTCATCGAGTAAAGCCAAGAAACTCCACCACTTTGAATGCCAAGGCACCAAAGGTACTGTGATGAGGAAGAGCATATTCCATCTGCAGGATTCATCCAGGGGTCTCAGATTCGTCTTGTATCCTGTATTCCTGTGACTTTGCGGGTACTTTGCGGTAGTGGGATCTGTAGAAAGTGAATCAGACTACTAACAAACATATTTGGAATGGACTGTAATATACAACATAAAGTACACCTTAACGTTTCCTTACAGGTTGCCTAGCTTGAGGGATCCTCGCACAGTAATGCCTTTTTGGTCCTAAAGATAGATTTATGCCAGTGAGAATATTGCCTGCCATTCTAAATGAATGTCTATAAAGTTACAGGATGCTTAGTAATTCGCATGCTTTTTAATAACTGTCAGCAGTTGGTGCATTTTTACTGACTCTAAGTATAATGTTGTCCCACATAGAGTTGTATATATTATTGCCATTGTTAGAATAGTGTTGCCGGGCTACAAAGTGTGTTATTTATTGGGATAATATCACCTGACATTTATTTACTCAATAAGCAAACTGTATTAGCACATAACATTGTGTTTGCACATTCCCTTGTGTGGAGTTTGTGGACTCATCCTACCTAAGGACCAGCCTGCATCACCTCCCTTGAATCTCAGCCTTGGTTGCTTGTCCATAGATACAATTATAGAACCTTGGCTGAGGTGCTCTGTGCCTCTACCCCAACTATATAGTGGGCTGAAGTACAGATACCCTGATCCAGTCTTTACAGCAACAGAATTGGTGGGATTTGAGGCAGAAGGGCAGCAAATTGGTATTGTCTTCCTAGGACGATGAACCTTAGCAATTTGCGATTCTTTGCATGAATGGGGATGTGGATATATGTGTCCTCCAGATCTAATGTTGACACAAAAATGTCCTTTTCCGGCTGGCTGAGCACGTGCTGTAATTTGACCATCCTGAATTTTAGGGAGTTCAGGAATTTGTTGAGATGTTGTAAGTTCAGGATGGGTCTCCACCCACCTGAGTTCTAGCAAATCAGAAAGTATCTGGAGTATACTCCGGAGCCCTGGACCGACAGAGGGACTGGTTCCATGGGCCCCTTTTGCAGCATAGCCTGAACCCCCTTGAGGAGTTGGGCTACATGCTGCTCTTTACTTGTCAGGGAAGGAATACGAGGGCATGTGTCCTGGAATTCTAGGGTTTCATCCTGATCAATGATGTTGAGCACCCATTTGTCCATGGAGATGTTGTGCCACTTGTCGACAAACTGTGATAGCCAGCCTCCCACTAGGCTGCTGAAGTGGGGGCTTATGACATGGGCCTTGTCAGTCCTCTTTTGGTGTCTGCGTCCTGACAGCTTGGGGACAACGATGCTGGGAACCCACTCGGTAGGTCTGGGAATGCCTTCTGTGTGCTTCCTGCATAGTGGAGTGAGCAGGCTGGCTCTAGAGTCCTTCCTCCTTGAGAAGCAAAAGGACTGCCTCCTCTGTTGAAGTGAGCCCATAGAGCCCACTGTCTCTGTGTCCATTTTAATGGCTAGAAGAGATTAGTCCACTGCCTTGGCGAATAGATTTTGACCATTGAAAGGTATGCCGACAACCCTGACTTGAACATCTTGCCTGAAGTTAGTGGCCTTGAGCCAACCTTGGCGGCGTAGGGTGACACCATTGCCCATTTGCCTAAAGCCAGAGTCAGCAATACCCAATTGACAATGGGGCCCATCTTGTAACTGAGCTCTCTGTCATAACGTGTCAGCATAGCTAGGTTTGGCTGTAGATGCTGCAGTGGTAGTGATGTGTTTATCAGCGGCATCCAGCTTCTTGCTCTCCTCGTCAGGCGGGACCAGATTCAAGAGCTTACCAACCTGGGACATTATTGCCTGGAAAGATGCAACCTCATGGGAAGGGGAGTCTCTAGATGGCAAATCTACATCTAGCGGCTCTCCGTCTGCTGGGATGTAGTCTTCAAACTCATCCATTCCCTGAGTACCATCCATATCCTGGTTGGTATCTGTGTCTGTGTCAGTGCCCGTCAGGTCTGGCTCCATCATAACAGGGGGCCATATGGCAGGTGGATTCAGCATGAGCGCAGGCACATGGAGAGACAGCACCAGGCAGGGTTGATTAGGCCTTGGTGGCCAGGCGAAAGGAGTCACAGGTGGTAGACATTCCTGTATCTCAATGACCAAAGTGTGGTAAGTCATCAAAATGTCCAAAGAGACATCCCTTGGAGATGACGGTGTCAGAAGTGAAGCATGAGTCCAGGGACTCATAGGGCGAGCTGGCTGAACTGGTTGCGCAGTCTGAGAAAATGACCTCCAGAAAATCTTCCTCTTCCTCCTCCGAAAGGATGGAAGGTTGAACCCCAAAGCAGATGTGGCCTGTACCCGAGGAACCCTGCTGGTCTTCTGCCGAAAAGGGAGTGCTGATGATAACTCTGTCCATGCTGACACCTTCTGGGAAGGTGGCTATCGAAGAAGCACCTGGAGAAGGTAGTGCCATTGGTGCAGACGAAGCTGGGGCTGACGGAGGCCTTAGAGGCGATTCGACCCTGGAAGCAGCCGTCATTACCATAGAGAAGGTAACTGTAGTTGTAGACAAGTTTGTTGATGGGACAAAAACCAGCACAGCTTTCTTCGATGTTGTCCACAGACTTTTTGTCCACAATGAAGTCTTGGAAGATAATGGCCTTGGAATCATCGACTAGGATTTTGACAACAACAATGAGTGATGCTTTGTCAAAGGGGCCTGCATGGTTGAAATTGAAGAAGTGGACAACCTCCAGCTCTCTAAAGACGGGTTCCCATCCATGGCCGTCGCTGATCCAGCACAGCCGCAGCAATCCTTGAGGATGAAGTCAGAGCATGCCATGACTTTGCCTTTTTAGGTACCTTCTCCTTGGACGCGTCCTCAAAAGACCTCAACCTCTTTTCAGAGGGAGTGCACTCTTTGGGCCTTCTAACCCTGGAAGAGGCATGACTGCGCACAGATGCTGAGTCAGAGGCCTTACCTTCCTCATGTCATTCCTCCAATCTCCGATGGCAATCCTTCCTCATCTTTGAGGAGAAGGACTGGCAGATGGGGAATCCTTCTACAACGTGGTCTGGGTACAGAAAATAGATGCACTTCTGATGGCAATATTTCATATAGATGTTCATCTGACTGCATCTTGAGCAAGCCCAGGGCCGCAACCAAGGGATGGCTAAGGGGGGGCCACTGCCACCCTTATAAAAACACTAGCCCGCCAACTAGCCCATTCAGTTATGTGTGTTTGTTTTGGTGTGCCACCCCAAGATTTCTAGTGTGGCCACCCCTACGAAAAATGTCTGGGAATGCCACAGATCAAGCCTTGAAGGGGCACTTAATCTCGGCCTCCGACATAGCATGTGCTATATGCCCAAAAGGCATCTTGTGCCCTCACACCTACTGGAGATCCAACAGAAGGTGGAATCTCTACTGGCAACGGGTTCCCACTGTCGACAAGTCACTACAGTGACAGATGAATACAAGAAAATTATTTTTTTTAATCAAAAATAGGTAACGAATCTCATGAAAGGCGAGGAGAGAAACTCGAGTCCTCCTAGTGGGGTACGTTTCCAAGCCTATCAGAAATCCCCTTCATCACAAAACTGCGTTTTAGCAGTTACAAAAATAATGGCTGCACTGTGTCTGCTGAGCACAGAAATCCCCGCATCACAAAACTGCATTTTAGCAGTTACAAAAATAATGGCTGCGCTGTGTCTGCTGAGATGAGCACATATTGCCTTGCATCACAAGCTGCATTTTAGCAGTTACAGAAATAATGGCTGCACTGTGTCTGCTGGGCAGATACGGGTCGAGATGGAGCATAGACACCCGGAGAATGGCTGCATGTATTTCTTCATGTGAATCCAAAAAGAGGAATTTAAAGGCAGAATGGCTCAGCACTGCAGTGTTGTGATTTGCAAAAACTGAAAACTGCAAAAGAAAATGTTCTGTGTTTAAAACGACCTTGCACTGGTGTTTTAGTAACTGCCATGTCCATCTATATTCAGGTTTAATACCATCAAATGAGGTCCTTCCCTCCCTAAACGGCATTGTTGTGTCAAATAAATTCTGTGAAAAGCAGGAATTCATCTCAGTCCGCACAGCTAACATTTCACTTTGGAAACAAATTAACACATCCAAAGCCCTTCCAAAGGAGCTCTCTCCCTCCTTTGCCTGGTGTCAGTTTCAAGGAACCCATTTCTTGAACATATCCCTTTGTATAGAAATTGATTAAAGCTATGAAAGCCTTCAGAATGAAAATGCGAGGAAAACCGCATTTGTTAAATGGACATTGAAAATAAAATGAACCCGTATTACTTTGCTTTGCAAAGCAATGAAATGACAGTGTGAAAGCTGAATGGGAATAACACTGTAAAATGCACAACAGAGACACAACTGTATACTTTGGGAAGCAAAAATATAAATATATTTAACTCTGTATATTTTATTTTTCCTCACAAAAAGAACTTCAACAGCATGGCTGAAGCTCAGGCATTCCTGTTAGACCAGTTTGGCCTATAGGCCAAATGTCACACCTACCCGTGATTTGATGTTGCCAGGGCAGGGACCCTGTTCGTTAAGCTGACAGGTGAGATAATTACAGGGTGCCTCAGACTGCAAGTGTGAAATCCCCTGCATTCAAACTGAAGGACTTCAAAGGAGAAGCCATGGCAACCTCGCTGCAAGTTAACTAGGGAAAGACATTTGGCTGGGGGGTTGGAAAGACTGCCCACTTTTGGGAACAAAGCTAGCCCGTTTGATTTAAAAGACTTTTTTACATTAAGACATTTATTTCAGTGATCTGAATAAGCAGTAATGTGAAATTATGATGGTTTTCAATGTAATTTTTGTATCAGCAAGATGAGATGATGTGTGTCTTTCTAATATGTGGGGACGAATGGCATTAAAGGGGCATTTCTGGGGAAAGCATACTTGACACAGATGTAACATCTGATGGAAATATGCCCAACACCGTTAGGCTTATGTGTAGCCATTTGTAGAATTTTAGGTGAAATATTTTCCATAGAAATTGCGAAAGAGTGCCAGATGGGCAAAGCAACATCGCACAGACTGGGGGTTTGAAATGGCATATTCATTTCAAAATATGGGATCTGCCTATCTAATTTTCATGATGATAACAATTGTAAATATAAGCATTTTGTTTCAGAACTGATTTTGGCAAAAGTAACTGTGGGGAAACAAAGCACATCATAAAAACACACACACTAAAACTGATGTCACTCCCAGGATCCAATCCACTTACAGGGAGGCGGTGACATCCACAGCCTGACCTACCCTATTCAAGAGGTAGGTCAAGGTTACTTCCGCCCACATAGTAAAAAATCCTCTGATGTCATCCTGCTTATAAAAGGAGGAAGCATAGAGAGAGTCAGGACATTCAAAAATCTGTTATTCAAATACCAACATTCACAATCCAGAGACCCAGACATTGAACATTCACCGTGCAAGACTCCAGACTCCAGAGCCAGGCCAGGATCCAGATCCAGGCAGAACCTCCTATCCAGGCAGAACCACCTATCCAGAATTAAACCCTACAAAAATCCCAATAATTCAGGGAGAAAGGGGGAAAGGCTGCTGACCCTTTGGGAGAATCCAGTGATCAGACCTGACCTTGCCCAGCTGATGTACCCTGCTGTCCACTGTGACCAGACCCCAGTTGCCCCACTGTTCCCTTAAAGGAGAGCCCAGCCACTGCGCAGTGCCCAGATCCTTGTCCCGCTGTCCAGAGACCCGGTTAGCTGTCCAAACTACCCAATTCAAGTGCATTTTGTAAGAATCAACCTCCCCAGTAACCAAAAAGCTGCATACACTGTTCTGTTACCTTGTATTCTGTCTAACCCTATAAAAATCCTATAAGTACCCTAGTGATTTCTTAAATTGTCAGAATCCTGTGTGTATCATGTCCTTAGAATAATCTGTTTTAGTTTCCATGGGTTAGCACAATTCTTTCCAAATCATTTCAGTCCATGTGTAAATCCTTAGTACTATTTTGAACACATTAATTGATTTCCTATAGAGATGAACGCGACGTTAATAGGTTAACCTTGCAAATTAACCTCCTTGTATACCGTGTCTTTCTTTAATAATCTAGTCACTAAAATATAGTTGCAGTAGAACAAAGCATGAGTTTGCCTGTGAAATTGTTTCCCTTTTAAAATCCGATTTTCCATTCCTATAAAGAATCCCATACTGTCACCCATCAAGAGTCACCCTTTCACTTCAGTTTCATACCTGTTATGTGCCTTTTAATCTATTCATTAAAACTGATTTCTGATTTTGACTGTTCAGCTCATTTTCTAAGCTGTTTGCTTGTTTTAAACCTGTGAAAACTCAGAAATTTGAATTCTGCCATGTGTGTTTTCTGCTGCACTGTTGTCTTTCCCAAAGTCATTTTTCTCACCTATAAGCATGTTGTTTAATACCTGGCCTTGTAGCTTGTAGGTTTTCTTTCCTCTTTAGTACAGCCACACAAATTCCTATCTTACTCATTCAACTGCACATGTAAGATAATTAGTTAGTGAATTCCGAGTGCCATTTGTCTCAATTCTAAGGGTTTTCAATCCAATTTTGGTCTCCCATTCAGGGGTGTTAGGTCGGATTTCCAATCTGATTTTTGCCTATTTTAACGGACTCCTTGCTACTCCTTTCCACCCACATGAAGCATGGTTAACAGGGGTTTGGGGGAGTGTTGCAGGGGGAATGCATAACAGTTGTCCCATTTACAAGTATTACCAAAAAGTTTTCATTCATTTTTGCATTGATGTGTCTGATGTTAGAAAGTTTAATTAAGAGTATGCTATCATTTTGCTGTGTAATTATCACCATGCCAGAGATTACTGCCCTATATTGAAACTGCTTGATTTTCATTTGAATTTAAAAATAAATAAATATTTCATTATTGCACACCGGCCTGGTTCATGGTCCATTGCGACATGGGGTGTTTATCAAGGGGGGTGTGAGACAGGTTGGCTGACTTCTCAAAGCAGAATCTGAAATGAATAAACTAGAAACCGTTTTTATTGTGCACCACATCCCTGGCCAGTGGAAGGAGTCCTGGTCTGGAGTGTGCCATGTCTTTAAATCCATGAAATCCCAACATGAAAAAAGTGCAGTAAAAATCTGAAGATGGCCACCAGGGGTGGAGCTAAGGAGGACCAATGTCATTGCCTGTGGAGTTATGACCCAAAGTGACAGCAGTAGGCTATGCAAGAGACAAGCAGTTTTTTTTAACTTGAAGCTATACTGCTTTATATAACAGTTATATAACAGAGCGTTCCCAGCCTGATCACAGGGAATATTAATCGCATGTGAATCCATGTAAGCCCCCATGCTGGAGAAATCATATTAATTACAAAACCTTATTCTTGTCTTGCTATTTTCCGAACTTGATCAGCTAGGTTATTCCTTATCATCCTTTTTTCTGCAACGTTCCACCATTGAGTAAGTGTAGTGGCAGACATTTCTTCTGTTGTTTGTATTTTTCGTCAACACACTGACAGGGGGTGTTCTAGATGTCTTTGGGAACATTTTCCACAAGGCATTACAGAGTGTTTGGTTCTTCTTCCAAGATCATCACATGTGTGCTCAAGTCCTTTACAAGATATCCTGATCTTCTTTCAATGTCTAAGTATTTGACCTTTTCTAGGATACTCTTCAGGATCCTGTGAATTCGGCCTCTTTGATGCCCTGTTTCTAATGCAGTTTCAGCCTGCCCCAAATTAAGCTTGACTCTCTTTGGCAGAGACGTTTCCACTGTGCCCACTGATGACGATGTAGGATTCCCCTCGCTTTTCTTAAGTTCTTCTCCTTGTTATCCGCCTTGCTTCTTGCTATTATCCAAAGGCCTGGCAATAGAATTTAAATCAGATGAGTAAGAAGAGTTACTCGATTCCAAGTTCATGCACATTTTAATCTTTTCATTATCACAACCTTGTGTTCCCTCATCATCTGGATCCTGGAATCGCATAAGTGATCCGTCACATTAGAAAGCCAGGTTTATCTCCTGCAGCTGTCACCTCATCTCCAGTATTACCTATCACTCCCATACACTAACAGTTAAATATATTGCTTGTGGGTATCCTTTGCATACATTTGAGTGATGGCAGAGCTTTATAGCTGTTCACACTTACCATGCCACTTGGGCTCATTTTGGCAAGCTAGAGTTTGAAAAGCATTACTTCTAGGGCAAATAAAAGAAAATATAAGCAAACAAAAATGTGTTGCAGAGTTTATTAAGTAACACAGGACGAGTGACGTGCATTAAAAGATAAATCTCCAGCCAAGATATTTAAAACATGTGTAATTCTTACTGCCAAATAATTTATGACTCAGGTGAGGTAGTAGAAAACTTAATTGGTCATTAATTTAGTGAAGAGGCACATATATAAATATATGTGCCTACTGTGCATACATTGTTCCTTGCGGTGTGAGAATCGTCCACAACCTTCCTGTGTTTTGTGCAAATTAGGTATGCCCCACCACTTTAAAAATTCACCAGTGGCCACTGCACCCGGGTAATTGATTGTGGAGCAGTGGCTTGTGCTGCCCCCATACTTGCCACTACAAAGTAACTCTGTTCTTGACAGCAGTATGTTTTTACCATAAGTGGTCTTTTGTTTTACCCCTAGAGGTATTTCTTTAGTTGCTGGAAAAGTGCAGCGTTATTGCCTATTGCAAGACTACCCACATTACCACCTATTCATTTTTTATATTTATGACATTTATATAACGCCCAAACGCCCAAATGCCCAAACCTGGGGTATGACGGCTTTCGTTACACATACAGAATTCAGTTACAATCAAACATCATACTTATTCATACTCAAAATACATGATACGATTGCTCATTTCTGATGTTCCTCAGGAGAGTGTTCCAGAGGGTAGGTGGGGTGACCTCAAATCTACAGCTTCCAACCCTTTTGTTCCTAAAGTGGATATGACATCCTTTTATCGCCTGCATTTCCATCCCCTGACATTTTAACGTGCATATTACAACGAATATGCTCATCAAATTTTTTATGGGCTGTAAGAAAGGGCAGATAAGGGTTTGGGCGGGTAGGCAATAGCCAAAAAAAAGTGTGCTGAGGGTGTTTCGGCACCCCCCAAAAAAAGATGAGCATGTTCATTGGAATGTACACGTTAAAATGACTGGGGATGAAATTGCAGGTGATGAAATGACATGGAACCCTAAAGTGGGGGGTGACCAGGGAGATACTTGCATTAGATCTGAAGACTCTTCCTCAGGGTTTCTGGCTGAGTATGTCATTGGCGAAATGGGTGCTACTTTATATTTGTGCGCAAGGGTTAGAGTTTTGAACTCAATATGTACTTTTAGTGGCAGCCAGTGTACCTCTCGTCTGATGTCAAGGATATGATCTGAGCGGTTAAGCCCAAGTGCCACTTGCAGTGCTTTGTTCTGCAGTAGCAGCAGTTTGGCTAGGCTAGTGACAGAGGTGACCATGAGGAGCACGTTGCAATAATATAATTTTGATAGGATGAGAGCATGTGCGAGTTTGGAGTCAGAAATTGTCTGCTTGATGGGGTGAGCCATGAGGTATAAGCTGTGGCTGAGGACAGCGTATTTATGTTTTTTGTCATGGTTAGCTCTGCTTCAAGATGTACTCCCAAGGTTTTTACCTGTTTCAAGACAGGGTTGGTGGTACCATCTATACAGATGGAGGAGAAGGAAGGGTCTAGGTTTTTTAGGCAAATGGGAGAGCTGACAATGAGGAGCTCGATTATCTCATCATTCAAGCACAAGTTGTGTGTGGCTATCCAATTTTGGACTGTAAACCAAATTGATAGTATTTTTGTCTTGGGAGAGGTTACCTGTGATAGGATTGAGTATTTGGGTGGCATCTGCAGAGTTGGTGGAGATGACACCAAAGGAATCCAATAGGTCGAAGACGGGTTTGGAGTAAGTATTGTAAAGCGTGGGTGAGAGGCAAGATCCCTGCGGCACACCTAGGTGTACTGGTATAGGGTCAGCAGCTGCTGCCCCAATGAACACTCCAGTGGTGCGGTGCCTGTGAAAGGAATGTAACCAAGCAGTGGCATCAGGAGAGAAGTGGAAATGCTGGCTTAGATGCTGGTAGAGTCTACCGTGGTAAATTAAGACAAAGGTGGCGGATAAGTCTAGTAGTAGGAGTATGCCTAAGTAGCCAGAGTCCCTGATGAGGTGCTTTTGGTTTTAAAGCTCAAGTAGTGCAATTTCTGTGCTGTGTTTTGGATGGAAGCCTGATTGCCTCCTTCCAAGCATGTGGTTCAGCTCTATAAAATGTTGTAGTGATTGGTCAGTAGTTGGTCTGGATGGATAGGCCAAGGGAAGGTTTTTTAAGTAGTGTGGTATCGAAGCTGATTTAATGTTGGGAGTGAATTAATTGGTTAGGAAGGAGGCATTGATGAAATTAGTAATAATAGGAGCCAGGGTGGGTGCACAGAGTTTAACTACATGTGCTGGGCAGGCATCACTTTTGTAGTTGCCTGCACGTGACCACAAGCATCCACAGACATGTTTCAGCCTTGCTGGACATCATCACTGAGGAGTAGCTTCGGTCTCTAGGTCCAGCAGACTCGGGACCCACGTCTGGGCATACCCGTCCCACTCGGTGTGACTTTAGCAAAACAAAAAGGTGATGGCTGGAAGGCTTTGAATTAATCATAACCACGGGCACAGCTCCGGGCATCCCTCCAGACCATCGTTTTTCAGCCTGCTAAGTCATTACAGAAGGGGAAAAACCACATGCCAATCAGGCTTGGTCCTACCCCAAAAGGGGAAGTCCAGTCCAAACTGCTAGGTCACATCCCTCTGAGCTCTCAAAACCAGGACTAATGTCTTGTAGAGGGACTCCCAGGACCCCCCCTTGTTAATTTGCATAATTTAACTTTTGGTCTCACCCTAAATTACTGGGGGAATCCAGACATGGACCCCTTGCTCACTATATTTAGTGAGGCATAGCTCCACCCTAATGATGAGGTCCAATCAAACTGAAACATTTGTCTGGGGTTGCTGTTGGTACTCTTGTTCAGAGGATAATTGCGTAGCATTTCGGTGCTGCACTGCCCCAGGATAGGACAAAGACTGATATGTTTTGCATATTTCTCCTGTGTGAAAGATAGTGAGCTAAGGAATCTGGGTAAGGCTCTCAAAACCAGGACTAATGTCTGGCAGAGGGACTCCCAGGACCCCCCTTGTTGATTTGCAATTGCGGGGGGTGACAGAGCTGAGGACAGGAGTCTCTAGCTCTCTAAGGATGACAAAGAGCTCTTTGGTGTTAGAGCCTGCATTATTTATGCGCTTCTTAAACGTGTTTGCTTTGGTGGTGATGACAGCAGTCTTGTACTTGTGTACCTTCATGGCGAAGGCGATGCCGTTACTGGAGGAGGGCTTCTTTTTGTAGAGATATTCCAGGGCTCCTCTATTCCTACGCAGGGAGATGAGGTAATCGTTGAACCAATTATTGTTTGCTTTCCGAGAAGTGATCAGCAGTCAATCTGAGCATAATGTAATTTATAACTTCAATATTCTCCATGTAATAACAGCTCCCAGGGCCAAAACACCCAGTTGTGAATGATGTTTAAGAAAAACAATGGGGGTCATTCCGAGGTTGGAGGTAAGGGAAAAACGATGCCGGTAAAGGATTACCGGCATCGCTTAGTGCTACGGGCTATTCTGACCATCCAGACCGCTATTTACGGTGCCGTAAAGTACGATGCTGTAAATAGCAGTCTAGGGTCGCGGGCGCGACACGCCATGCCAATATTAGCGGCATGGCGGAAACCGGAGCTGATCACAAGTAATACACACATGCAAATAACGGGCTCCTTAAGCACGTAAAGTACCTTACCTGCATGGAGTACATACAGGCATCACAGAGAAGGTGTTAAGAACCCTGAGCAGTGGTTCCAAGAGCCACAGGTGCACACATCAGCACAGGTGTAGGCAATGGAGTCTGCCACAGCAGAAAAGGAGCAAGCCCACACACCACACCCCCTCCCACACCAAGATGATACCAATAGTGGTAGCATTACTGGAGCAGTAGGTCCTGCTTGCAAGGCCTCAACTACAACAACTACACCAACAACAACAGGCCCCACCACAGAGGAGACACAGAGGGAGAAGGAGGGTGAGACAGGCCCAGCATGCACCACCAGTGCTGCCACCGTTACCCCTCCGGCAGCCCCCAATCCCTTGCATCAGGTCCAGTCCTTCAACCTAACTCCTGAGCAGATCCACACCCTGTACCGGCTTGACTGTGACACCATCACCACCATAGTAGACCTGATACATGACGACATAGTGAGCCTCATAGAAATACGCACCGCCATCCCCCCTCAACTGAATGTGGTGTCTGTGCTCCACTTCCATGCCACAGGCACCTACCAGCACACAGTGGGGCACATGCATGGCATATCACAACCGTTAATTTCACGGACACTGAACCAAGTGCTGGATGACCTCCTCAAGCACACAAGGGACTACAAATCCCTACCATGGACTACCCAGGAGATATACGACACAAAGGTTGCCTTCCATACACTGGAAGGCATGCCAAATTGTATAGGTGCCCTTGACTGCACCCACGTGGAGTTGGCAGTCCCGCATGCCATGGAGGAGGCGTATCGCAACCGCAAGCAATACCACTCCATCAACGTGCAGATGGTATGCAACGCAAGCAAGATCATCACACATGGGTGGGGCCGGCATCCAGGATCAACTCATGACTCAATGGTCCTGCGGAACTCCACGCTACCACGCTATATGGAGTGACATGCTGGAAGACCTGCCTGGCTGCTTGGTGAGTTGCCTGACTGTGCCATGGCAGTGCATCGGTTTTATGAGGTGGGTGCCTGCATACTCAACCTGGGTGGAAATGTTGACGCCAGTGCACAATGTGCACCCCACCAAACACTGTGCCACAGAGCCAGTGAAACGGCACATGACTACCGAATCCCACATTGATGAAGTAAGGCCCACACCTAACACCACATGACCAACAGGTGACCAGGCCACATCCCAAAACACATGCACCACTCATCGGCGGCCCTCACATACCGCAAGGGCATCTAGCAATATGCTCTGCATATGCACTATGTGGCTGCCTCCAGCATATCACCACACCGGAGAGTCATCCCTGGGACTGGACTGAACTGAGGCCAGCAGGGATACCACACTGCGTCACTGGTTCTGCAGACCCATAGGAGTGCTGGAAGTCACCATAGTATGGATCAGTGCAGTATGATGAATATGCTACTGACCACAGCCAACACTCCCTACTACCAAATCTCACAGAACACAGCACTTCAAGGATCTTACCCCAAGACTGCTGCATGCCTAAACGATGCATGTTCTACAAGATGTGCGTGCCATAGTCTATAGACCATCTCGAAGATGCTACTCCCTCCATCATTCCATTGCACAGGACACATAGCGGGCCCAGGAATGGGGTCAATGCATCCATGGACATGTGCGTATGGGCAAAAATTACCTGTTGCCATGTAAGACTAGTTCAGTTGTCCACCATGAAAGTACAAACACTTACCTTCATTCCCTTCCCATGCAAGTGATAGTGGATGTCCCTTCACGCCGTGGCTCAGGACCCCTGTCTGTAACCCACAGAACAAGCCCGAGGAGACCTGCAATTGTGCCCATAACCGTGCCTGTGTGGTGATTAAGCAGGCACTTGGCCTGTTGAAGGCACAAATTTGTTGCCTCAGCCGGTCAGGTGGGGCACCCATCTACAGCCATGAGAAGGTGCCCAAGACCCCCATGGCATGTGTAATGCTGCACAATATGTGCATCCCTTGGAACGTGCCCCTGTCCCCTGACATGGGACTGCTACCACCAGATGATGATGAAGGGTAGGAGGAGGGAGAAGGGGCTGGACAGCATCATGCTGCCGATGCACAGGAGGGACGTGCCGTGTGGCAGGCATTTATTGGACAATGAAATTGTAACAGAAGTCAGCAGAGGGTGTCATGACATGAGGACCTAGGGCACTGGGTGTGGAGATACATGTACACCGTGCACTGTCAGATATCAGAAGACACATGCGCAATGATGAATGTCCACACTGGTTTACCTTTGCAACACAAACGTTGCATTGAAATTGTACGAGCATAAGTGTATAACAAACCCTCCACCACCCTCACCCCCTCCCCCACCCAACTCCCCAACACACCCTCACCCCATTCCCCTCACCCCCAACCCCCCAACACAACCTCACCCCTCTCCCCCCCAACTCCCCAACACACCCTCACCCCCCTCCACCTTCCCCCCAACTCCCCAACACTAGTCCCATGGTGTCCATGTAGGCCACATTTGGCAGGTAGACAGGTTACTCCGCGCTCCCGGGGCGTGGGGTAGCCATGTCCCGGCAGCACTGGGAACGTAGTGAAGGACGCAGTGGGCTTGTCCGGGTTGAGTGACTGGTCGACGGGGTGTCCTCATGCTCAGCCTGCTGAGAAGGACGTACAGCCTCAAGGGCATCAGCAATGCATCCGAGGACATCACATAGATGGTTGGTGCTGTTAGTCACCACCTGCCGCATTTCCCTTAATTCCTCCCGCCACTCCTCCCTGCCCTGGTGATTGTCTTGCATCAGCTCGTGATGAGGGTGGTGAGCTGCACTGCATGCTGCGCATCAGCTGATGGTGCGTTGTCCCTGCAGGGGATTGGGCTGCCATGCCCTGACAGGGCTTTGCCTGGGGGACTGGGCACAGGATTGGCTTGTTCCTGTGCTGCTCCATGGGCACATCGGCCAGATGTGTCTGGCTCCCCCGAGTCGCTGCATGAGACCTGTGGGTAGGTGCTTGCCTCTGGGGTGTGGACAACTGGATATGTGTACTCCTCTGCCGCTCCACAGGTGGAAAAGGGGCTGTCTACGGATTCCAGGGAGGCCGTGGCTGCCATCTCCCCAGCGACGCTGGACTCCTCGGACCTTGGGGTTGACAATGTTCCTGACGCCAATGCAGGGAGGGGCGGGGGTGGTGCACCCATCATGGGCCTTGCAGGAGCCGGTGTAGGTGTGCCCTTCCTGGCTGGGTTGCAGCGGAACCTGCCTTTGCCCCTGGAGGTGGTGGGACAGCTGGTCTCGTGGTCCTCGTTTTCATGCTCACTGCCTGTGGGGGTAGAAGAGAGGGACGGCATGAGTGATGATTTGAGACACAACTTTCATTCATGGCTACAGTCACATGTTCAGTCATTTGGGGTTTATGGGCATTTGGGTATGCAACAGCACTACATTCAATTTATGGGTGGGATATGCATGCAGGTGTCGGTATCACTCATCCTGGCCAGGTACTGTGCTGTCTGGCTAGCACACTGACCACACCAGCTGCACAGTGTGCATCATGGGATGTGCCACTTCATGCAGTATGTGTGATGTGCGTTATGCCCTTGCACTTGGAACTTGCTTGGGTCGCAGTTGGTTCGGCATGATTTTAATGGGGAGGATACCATTCCGTGATTCCTTGGCCGGGCCTTGAAAGTGTATATCATGGAATTGGCATTGGCAGTGTTGATTTAGGACACTCACCTCCATCAGAGGACGACGGTGCCCCACACTCCATGTTGCCGACGCCTTCTATTGATTCCTGTCCGATCAAGCCGGCACACGTCTCCTCCCATGGCATCAGTTTCATGGGGGAACTTGGCCCCCCTCCGGTCTCCTGGGCCTGGCTGCAGTTGGCAGAGAGGATGCTCTGCACCCTCAGCCGCAGGTCGTCCCACCACTTGCGGCAGTCCTTGGGGATGCGGGGGGTGCTGCCGACTGCGCTCACCCTTTGGGCCACTAGTGCCCAGATGTTCTTCTTCCTGAGCACCGGCTCTCTCTGCATGTCTCCACTGAAGACGATGTCGGCATGCTCCTCCAGGGTGTCCACCATGATCTGCAATTCGTCCGGGCTGAATCGCTGCTTGCGGAGCCGGTCTGCTGTCTTCTTGGGTGCTTTTGGCATTCCTGCTGCTTCTGATGGTCCCAGGGGTCCTGCCTGGTGAGGGTGGCAATGGATTGTGTTTTTAGATATGGCCGCCGCGCTCCTTCCCGCTCCTGTGCGATGATGATATTTCTGGTTCCGTTATTTAGATGTGGCCGTAATTTACGGCCACCGTTATTTACGGGCATCGCTTTTTCCACTTTATTTTATGGCGGTTGTGTTAAGTACGGGGCGCTTCACGCCGGTAAGGGCTTTTTCAGGCCCTTTTGCGGCATGGCGCTAGGTACTTTACCGGCATGGCGCAAAGCTTGTGCCTGCAAAGTCGTAATAGGCCGCAATTAGCGGTCTGTGACAAGATCAGAGACGCTGTTTGCTCCATGCCGGTAAAGCCCGGTACTTACCTCCAACCTTGGAATGACCGCCAATTAGTTTTACCTTCAAAAAATGGAACTCAGGGACAAAGGGAGATGTTCTTGCTCTAGAGTTACAGAAAGAATTAAGGAAGAGTGCATTTTACAGAACATACGATGTGTCCTCGCAGAAGGCAGGTGTCCTTGGGGCTTTCAGCTTCAGTAACTCATGTCCATTTGAATCCATCCTGCTGAATACATCGAGTGAATGCGATGAAAGAAAGTGCTGCAGCTGCTTGCCACGTGTGCTGACTTGCCACAGCAGGGAGGAGGTGAGAAAAAATATGCTTTTAAAAGGGCAGAGGGCAACAGTGAACTGCTACTCTTCGCTTACGTGCCAAACACCATGGCGTCTTTCAAAACCTGGCGGTGCTAAAAAGGTTCTTCCAATTCACTTTATAAACATATAAGAATGTCAATTTTACTGAGTGTAGAAGTTCGGTATTAATGATGACAACTGATGCTCAAGTTCTTAGACTCATTTCACGTTGTTGAGTGTGCTAGTATAGCCCTAGAGACAGGGGGAAGGGTCATTACACCTCGGACCGTTTCTTGTGGCATGTCATTATCCAAGCGATAATGACCACCATAGTAGGAGTAGCAATACATGTTTTGGAGTTTTGCTGCTGAACTAAAAAATGTTAGTTTAAAAGTAGCCATAGAAAATCGACAAATTGTGTTACTAAATGGAATGGGTTTTTGTGTTGCAGTATTTAAATAAATAATGTGTTTGTCTTTATAGGTTAACCAGTTTAATTGCTAACATATCATATCATAACATGGTTTATCGGTAGCCCTACAAAATATCCCCACCAAAAAATTGCCGTACATATGGCCGTTTGTCTCACCTTAGGCAATATTTTTGGGGAGGATATTTTGTGGGAGCAGGGGTTGCGGGGTGTCCCCCGCACATTTTTAAATAATACAGAGGTTGGGGGGGTCCATGGGTCAATATCGGCACAAGAATATGGTGAAATTTGCGTATCGCAATATTTTTGTGGGGATATTAACACATGGAACCGGTTGGTTTATCTGGGTAGGATGTAACATGAACATGCATTTGGTGCAATGTAAAAGTAACCTGTTCTCTAAGAGAAGGTGAAAATGTGTTCCCATGCTTTGGCTTTCTCTGTCATGTAAAATTGGAGGTTGCTGTGAACTAAAGATCCTCCCAGAGAGGGGTGGGGGCTGATTTGCAAAGTGATTTTCAATGGGAGTGTGCCATTGTAATACATTTTTGTAAATCAGACCCAGAGTGTCTTGTTGAAAGAAATCTTGCCCGGAAATGGTATTGTTATTTCCCTCAATGATTTTGAAGTCAGAATGTTCTGAATGTAGACACCCCCAGTAGTTATTGACTACACTCGGAACATTCTTATTGGCTGAGTGGAGTGATTGGAATGATCTTCAGCTGATATTTCGTTCACGTTCTTATTGAAATTGTTAATGCATAAACAGAGACGTTTTTATGGGAGGGCAAAAGGGGCACTTGCCCAGGGCCCACACCTTGGAGGGGGCCCACAAGCCTAGCTGATCTGAAGAAGTAAGATCCCATTGTTAACCAGTCATAAATAGCACACGTCAGGAAATTTTATGATGTGCTGCTGAGGCTCTAAACCCATTGCCCTTCTGTTTTGGCAAGTGCATTCTGCCTTGATCGATTCATCATGCATTGCTTTCTGTGTTCACTGTGGTATACATAGTTTGTGTTTTCCTTATGGCACAACTCTGTAGCATTCTTTCCTTCCTGTGGGAATTATGCTGATCATGTGCAATTGGCAATGGTGACATGCATATTGATAAATTGAGTGCCACAATGGTTCAGAAGTTAACTCAGTGTGTGAAGCACCCATTGCAGAGATATGTGTCATTTGCAAAATTATAATATCACATTTCAGCAAGGCTGGCTGAGCCTTTCCTAGGTCTGAAGTTTATAAACCTGCCTGCATATGTACTTGGTTTTGCAGAACAACATCTGCTATTATAAGCAATGTACCTGTACCAGATAGGGGTTGCTATAAAAACTAACATATCATCCGTATGGTGAAGGTCTAGAAATTGGTTTGTTCAGATGGCGTGTTGTAAAATCTAGGCAATGGCCTCCAATGAAGGCATACACTGTTAGTCCAAGAGGTGAATAAGTATCCAAATTCAATACTATGGAACAACAGCATTCATGTTTGTACCCTGCATTTGCCAGCAGACGATACAGTGATCCTGGTCAAATCATCTAATATATCTTCTTGCATGCTTCTGGTATCGTTTAGGCCATTACTTGAAATTTCTTCTTATTTAGGCCATTTGGGTGGAAGGGTTGGTAGACAGAAGAGAGCAGACCATATGTTGCAGGCATCGGGCAAGCATATTTTAAGGTCTGCTTGTTTGACACAATAAAAGGGTTTGCTTTTTTATGCACGTTTATAAATGAAAATGTTACAAGCCATTGTTTTGGAAGTATTTAAAGCTTTAAAATACAAAAGACAAACTCAGATTAAATTTGTTAAATCACATCGATTGGTATGCTGGTTCTTATATACTTCCCTTGATGATGGAGAGAATGAAGCTAGAATCATTCCTATTTTGCATAACACCCTTCTATAATATTTTGTTTAAAAATTGTCATGTTTAGTAATGTGATTTGTGTACTTTCCAAGTCCATTTTCTTATAAATTGAGATTGTTTTAGTTCATGGTAAGAACTGGAAAAGAAAGGGTTCAAATGCAGAAATTGCAGAGTTGGCACAGATCCCAGCTTCACCCCTTCACCCCTTAATCCTGGGCATCTCATTTAATCTGTATTGCCTAACCTCTCAATATTCCAAGTCTCTAAACCTTTCAAAATTGTCAGGCCTTCCAAGTGAATTCCTGCTCATGGTATGATCTTCATAAAAGCCTTATTCATGGTTTCACTGTGTTAATATTGAGCATATTTATATCGCACACCACAGGCATTTGTTCCTTTGACATCTAATGACAACACTATTTGAAAACCATGTCCCACTTCTAATCTCAGTCTATCTGGATAAAGACACCTTCCTGGTAGCTTCTAATCTGCCTACTATCCATGCTACGGTATGTGTAGCGTTCTCCTTCCTTCTAATTGGTGGTCTCTATCCATGCATGAGTACTTTTGCATTCTGTGAAGCAGCTAATGTGAGTTATCTGTCTATTAAGGGTTACATGTACCTTTTACATACAGTCCTGCATTAATACTATATCTACCTTCCTGGATGTTATTGATAAAAAGTATCCTGTATGTACTAAAACAGTAACCCCTTTGTAGACTACTAATGTTGGTCTTCAAATGTTATCTGTTTATCATTCTGATTAGAGCAAGAATGAAGAGGGCAAGGGGACTTAAAGGCAGTAAACATGCTTATTATGCTGCGAGACAGCATATCAACCTATAGGTTGTGAGCGCGATGGGTGGGGGGCGCGACCAGTATTCTTGATATCTTACTTCCTTTTGTTTTGTGGAGGGGGGGCCCAAAGATGTCCGAGCCCAAGGCCCCAAAAGTGCTTAAGATGGCCCTGTGCCCAAACCTTAAGTGTCTGTGTTCATAGTGGCTGGCGACTTAGTCAAGTGGTTGAGCTAAAGGTTGTTGGAGCTTTGGCATGGTAGAGTGCAGAAGGCAAGAGCAGAGCAAAATGATTGTTAGCATGTTTTTGCTTTAGCGCCACCTATAAGCCGAAACTACTGCATTGAAGTACAGTTGCTGTGGAGAGAGCATACGAGGAGGGAAAGAATGCGTGTAGTAATTGTTTGGTTATTTACCCACCCCTTGACTGCCCATGGCCTGCTAATCCCTATGGCCATTCCGACCTAGTTCCTGCCCCTCCCCGTCCATAACACCCATTCCTAGGATCTCCTTAAACTAGCTTTCTTAAGCCTTAACATCATACTGTGCAGTCCAGGTCCCTGCCAGAGTTAAAGGTTGGATTGGTGCTGTAAACGTGCTACTGGTGTAATACAGCTGTCTTAATCAGGTTTGTCTTCAGCCACTTGATTTATAAGCAGTATGCATATCCTTCACTGAAGTCCTGTTAAAAACAAGCTTTGGCAAAGCCAACAGTTTTGCCTTGAGTATAGGTATAAGACATTTATCAGACGCTGCTGTTATATGCACATGTACTTGCACCATTCTGTTACTGCTACCATTAGTGGCCAGTTAGTGCTATTATGGTGATACCTTGCAAACGCCTTTCTCATGTCTACACAAAACTGTTGGCATTGCCAATGCTTCTTTTAAATAGGTGTTAGCGTTTGTTTATGAAGGGGTAGAGTTTTCGATGGATGAAACACTTGTGTATAGGCGCGTTATAAATGCCATATCATATCATATCATATCATGTCATATCATATCATGTCATATCATATCATATCATGATTTGGATTGTGGATGTGTGATGGAGGGCTGGGTGGGTTGCTGTGCATCATTGTTTAGATGATGCTGGGTGTTATTGGGTGAATTAATGTAATTGGGTGGATGAGCGGGTGTAGTTGTGGGATGGCAGAAAGAGATGGATGGGTGTGATTGTATTGTTAGATTGATGGGTGTCATTGATAATTGGGTGAAATTGTGATTGTGCATGGGTGTCCATGGGTGTCTGAACATGAATGGATGCGTGTGATTAGATAGATGTAGGGATGCGAGGAAATCACGCCCTCAACAGAGAGTAACCTGTAAAAAGAAACCCAGATTGGAATCGACACAACAGAACGAAAAGGCGGATCACATGTGGAACCCGAGGGTGCAGGATCATGGGAAGGAAAGCGGCAGAGAAGTGGTGGGACCGCTAGGACAACTATATAGAAGACGGTAGCATGCATGGAAGAAAAAAAGCTGAAAGCATATGATGTAGGCACATCTAGAAGTATAGATAAGGGCATGACTGTACTGTAGCAGCATGTAGCAAGAAAGCGAAGCGAAGAAGAACCAGGAAGTGTACATGAAAGTCGTGCATAAAAGACATCCATGCCGCACAGGTATTTACAGAGACATAGCACACAGTCCAAGGACAAACAGACAGTAGAATAGTAAGGCTAAAGAAGAGAGGACACAAGAAGAAGAGAGAGAGAGGGAGAGAGAGAGAGAGAGAGAGAGAGAGAGAGAGAGAGAGAGAGAGAGAGAGAGAGAGAGAGAGAGAGAGAGAGAGAGAGAGAGAGAGAGAGAGAGAGAGAGAGAGAGAGAGAGAGAGAGAGAGAGAGAGAGAGAGAGAGAGAGAGAGAGAGAGAGAGAGAGAGAGAGAGAGAGAGAGAGAGAGAGAGAGAGAGAGAGAGAGAGAGAGAGAGAGAGAGAGAGAGAGAGAGAGAGAGAGAGAGAGAGAGAGAGAGAGAGAGAGAGAGAGAGAGAGAGAGAGAGAGAGAACCACATTGAGATCCGGTGGAGAATCAAAATAGCAGATATAAAACAAATCTGAACACAGCTAAGCATGACGAACTGACAGAATACAGAAGTAAAGAAAGGACAGATGGTTAAAGACGTAAGTGAAAGGCATAAATGAATGGAAAGTAAGTCAAGCAGTAATAAAGATAAAGCATAAAAGGGAAAAGAGAAACAATGGGTTATAACAGCTTGCACAATTTAGCAATAATACCCGACGGGGCCGAAGGTACAGGCCCAGAGCACAGTGAGCCGGATCGGGAATTATTGCTTTTCACACCTCAGCTTACCTTTCCTGTAACTCGGGGTGCTGAAAGCAATGTTTTGTGTATGAATGAACGGGACGCCTCATGGTTTCCCATTCATTGATACAAAAAACGGACTCAAGATGGCCACCACGGAGCTGGAAGATGGGGCTCCATTTCTATGGCGGACAGAAGGAATAAGGACCGGCAGCAGCGGCGCAGAGGGGATGCCGCCACCGCTGAAGGAATCAGGTTAATTGGGGCTAGGGGTGGGGGGGGGGCGGTAAAGGAAGTGAAAGGGAACAGAGGGTGGTGTGAAAGATGGCGGGGAGTGGAAAGCAACCGTAAGGTTATTCGGAACACTGGATTGGATCGTGGAATTCAGCTGGCGATCTGAGCAACCTGATTGGTTGCTCCCAATGGCCCGAGTGCTAAAATGAGATTCTCCTGTTATCTGCCACAATGAAGTACTGGAAAAGGAATACTTCAAGTGGCAACCATGGAATAACTACTTTGGCAGGTTCCAAGACATAGTGGGTAATTCAGGAAGGTTTTCACCATGGGGTAAGGGTGGTTTAATCGTTTAAAATAGTCCAACCTTACCTGAGTGAGTTAGAATTAATTAAAGTTACCCGCATGTTACCCTATTATGCTATGCCATGCCAGCCCTCCAGTAGTGGCCATGAGTGGACCCTTTGTGTGAATCAGGAGTAACGTTTATGTTTTTTTTCCAAGAGTAGTAAGTTATCTATGGTGTTTTTGTGAATCCTGCCTGTGATCAGAGGTTCCGACAGGAGTCACTTACAACATAAATGGCATTCTTTGTGAATCAACCTAATTGATGCTATGTGCATCCGGGTTACCTGTCCATATTTACAAATTCCACTCCCCTGGTTTATGAGTTTGTAAACCAAGTGAATCTTTAAAAAAAAAAAATCAGAAATCTTTGTATAAGTTTATGGAACCTGCTTTCGAGAGAGAAGAGAGAGGGTGACAGGATGAGAGAAAGACAGAGAGAGGGGAGAGAGAGAAAGGGGAGGAGAGAGAGAGAGATAAGTAGAGAGAGAGAGGGGACGAGAGAGAATAAAGAGAGACAGGGAGAGAGAGAACGATGAAAGAGCTAAAGAGGGATAAAGAGGGAGAGAGAAAGAAAGTGAGGGACAGAGAGAGAGAGAGAGAGAGAGAATAAGCCATTACATGTATCCCTCTTCTCCCACTCCATCTGAAGTTATTTTTTTGTTTTGTTCTGGCTTTCCAGGTTCAGATGCCCAACATGCATGCCTGTGCCGATTATAAGTTTAATGCAAGCAAGTAAATTCCTGTTTTAAAGGAAACTGTATTGTTATAATTTTCAAAATATTACTTTGAAAGCTGGTAGTGCAAACTCTCCATCATCTGGTGCTAAAGTGTGATTTGAAAGCGTTAATAACGTCCCCCATTGTATTCAATTCTCACCTATAGAGCTCGCTTCTAGGAGTCAAACTAAAAGTTCCAAGCTGCAGTCCAGTGGCAGTAGCCCTGATTTTTTCAATTTCCCCTGCTGGTAAACATGGTTTTCCACAAAATATAAGGGGTGTCCTGGGAGTTCCCCTGCCGGATATTAGACCTGATTACGATAGCCTTACCCACATTCTTTAGCTCACTATCTTTCACAGAGGAGAAATATTCAGTCTTTGTCCTGCCCTGGGTCAGTCCAGCACCAAATTGCTAGGCAATTCTCCTCTAAACAAGAGTGCCAACAGCAACCCCAGACACGTGTTTCAGTCTGGTTAGACCTCATCAGTAGGGTGCAGCTGTGCCTCTCTAGGAATAGTGAGCAACAGATCAATCTACTTGCAACCTACGCCCGTAACCAATGCCCTGTCGGAGTGGGTAAGGTTTGTAGTTGTGACTTTTGTGTTAGGCTTGTTTACTATTGTACTGTCCTGATAGGGTTGTCGCTCGTGGTTGGTTCCACCTAGCATTGTCTCTCTTGTTCTTGTTGGAGTTCCCCTTAGTCGGTTCTAGGTGTTGTCTGTGCTGTCATGGATTCTGTCAGCCTGTTCTTTTGTATTTCCTGTTTGATTGTTTCAGTTGTTTCCGTCTGGTTCCGAGGTATTGAAGAGCCAGGTTTTTAGAAGTTTTCTAAATTTTAGGTGGTCTTTGGTATTTCTTATTCCTTTCGGGAGGTTGTTCCAGGTTTTTGCCGCTAGGTGGGAGAAAGAGGAGCCTCCTAGGTTTTTCCTGGCGTATGGTTTTGGTTCCAGACAGATTTCAATGCTTGAGCTGAAGAGTCTCGTTGGCTTGTAGATTGTTTCTTTTTAGGAATTCTGCGCCCTGTCCGTTGATTGCCCAGTATGTTATGCACATTGTTTTGAACGTGATACGTTGTTTATTTGGAAGCCAATTTAAAATGTTTAGCGCTGGAGTGATGTGATCTTTTCTAGATAGTTTGAGGCGGAGCCTAGATGCTGCAGTTTGGTTGCATTCTAATTTCTTCAGGAGGTGTTCCGGCATCCCGAGGTAGGGGCTGTTTGCATAGTCGATCTTGACATGATGGGGGCGGCAATTGCCAGTGTTTTGTGGGTGAAAAGCTTGTGAGGACTCACAAATCGACCCGTATCTCTAACGGAGATTTAAGAAGACCCACAACCACTCTTTCAAAGCTTTTCTCCCTCCCAATGTTTAGGCAATAATTGGTGTAATAACCCTGTGGGAGACTACACCACCCTTGTCCTCTTAGTATTAGGTAACCCATCTTTTGGTATAGGCCTGTATTATACAAGCTGGTAGTGTGACTGAGCAGCCAGGCTTATCTCAAGAGGGTTAAATGTGAGCTGTAGAGCTGTAGCAATGAAATCCATAAATACAAGTAGCCATGCACACTTACACTCAAGGTTTTTGATATCAAATCATTATTTATTTATTTAACCGTAGTTTTTAAATAAGCTTTCTTTTAAAAGGGCAATATATATAACAATCAAATATACTTTAAAATTATTTTCCAGAATCAACACAAAGCTAGTAGATACCGTTTGGAGATGCTTCTTATATACTTCCTACACCCTGATGTGACTTCACTAACTAGGACAGTAATGGCATTTCTATATCAATAGCACACTTTGTAGATTCTGAGGTCTGTAGAAAGGAAAGGTTAAGGGAAGAAAAAAGGTTAAACAGGTTCTCAGAGCATGTGAGCACTTTAAATCTTCCAATGAAGTCTAGATAAAAAAAATTCCCAGCAATACTAGTTAAATACCAAGTTATCACCTCGTAGGGAGAATAAGTATCATAGTCAAATGGACTAGAAGAGTCTGCAGGGAGCCAGGACAGGCAAAGTCAATTGGAGCACAGTCTATGGAGCTGAGGTACTTTTTAGATAGCAAAGTGTTGCACAAAGTTAGAGAGTTTGTTGAAGAAAAGGGTAGGGTAGACCTCAAATCAACTCTAGCAAAGTAGCTACTGCAAGTTTCAACTGAGAAGAGCAAAGCTAAAGACACTGAGGTAAGTACCCCAAGTCAGAACAGTACATTTGGTTAGAAGAAGAGTGGTCCAGCTGGCTTCTGTCTGGTTGCAGTGATGCAGATCTTGGGTTCCTGGGCCTAAGGTGTGGGGGCAAGAGGGAGGACATCTGGAGGACTCCTGCTGCAGCAATTCGGAGGTTGGCAGCAGCAACGGGCTCTTTTCAGGCAGTTTCAGCACTTGGTAAACAGCACCACCCTGAATCTTGGATACCAAGTGGGCTTCCTTCACTCCTTGAGTCCTGCACTCTGGTGAGGGGACTCGAGCTTTGGTTATCCTGCTCCTGGAGGGTTCTGGGGAGACTCCTGGAGCTTCTGGCTGGATCATAGATGTTGCACTTGACTATGGATTTCTTGACCCCTGGCACTCGGTTCCTGTAGCAGCAAAGAAATACCACTGGTTGGGGAAGGTGGTCCAGTGGAGTTCGTCTCGGGGTTAGTTGGTCCCACTAACCCAAGTGAAGAGGTCGTCCCTTCCGGAGCTACTCTTGTCAATCAGAAAACGGAGTTTCAGCACAGCAGCAGGGCTTCACCAAACAATTCAAATGCCCAAGAGGATGCAGCAAGCTTTGTTCACAGTTTCTTCGTTGGGTTGTTCCACCCAGTGGTCAACTCTGTCTTCAGTCCCTAAACCCTTGTCTTTTAAGCAGGTTTCTCCCATTCATGCACAACCTAGCTGACACTCAAACAGCAGGGGGGCTGTCCTGAGAGGACAGCCAGCCATTCAGGATTGGGTGCATTCAGACATTCCTAAAGACAAAGGACAGGGAGTTTCTGGAACCTCCCTCACTTCCTGGCCTTCGAGACACACTGGAGCCAGAGGCAGGTTTCAGTACTGAAGCGCACCAAATGCAAAATAAACAAAGGGATCAAACCTGGCTTGGCACACAGAGTAAAACACAAGAAAGACCTCACAACTAGAAAATGGTGAAAAAAGAAGACCAGGGCCATTTTGCCAAAACGGTCGCCCATGGGTGCAATACTGCAGCTGAGGATTCTGCCTGCGGTAGGAAAGCACGATGGTAGGAAAATTAAACCACTGCCACCAGCCATTTAAAGTAGTGAGGGTAACATGAGTAGTTAGGAAAAGGAGCTACTAAGTAACCGCCCAGCACTCCACATACTATGGTGTGTGCCGGACCTACAAAGAAAAAAGGTAAGTAAAGTGAATTTCACTTTACTATTCTTGGAAACAGTAGTTCACACAAGAAAAGGTATTTAAACCTTAAGAGAAAGCTAAAGGATTCCTCTGTGACACTGCACTGAAGGTGCTGTGTGTCACCATACAAAAAGTAGATGCCTATGGAGTTTGTCAGATTCCAAAAACAAAGGAAACAGTAAGTGGAGTAGTGGAGTAAGTGAGAAAAAGGGCTCACTTACTCCAGGGATAACATTAAAAAGTCCTAAAGTCCAGTAAGAGAGCTGGGGGTCTCTAAGGTTGAAGGGAATTAGCACAGAAATAAATGAGAATTCTCCCTAACACCGATCAGCACCAGAGAAGAGCCACTGTCCACACTAAAAGCCACGCAGGGGATCTTTGAGGGGACAGGAGGCTACATACACAACAGGTGCTCTGGGTTTCCACTTGCAGCCCATAATTGTATTTTTCTGTGTCTCAAATGACAATAAAGAGTCAGCAAGACATCACTTGACTGTCCAGCAATTGTTAAGTGCTTTTAGATTCTCTCCGGACCTTTAAATCATGCACCGTCAATCTAGGTTGTGTAGAGTCAGTTCTCCTCCTTACCATAAGAGGCAATGCAAACCTGAAAAAAAACATGCAGACATCTTTGCAAATGTGTGTTTCACATTTTCCTGTGATGATAGCAATAACCTTTAGAGAGAAACTGTAGCACCTGAGGAAACAATTGTGAATGTGCACAAATGGTTCTCTATATTTATGACTATGCAACATTGTACTTTCCCTTCAGAAGGTCACAGAAATGTGTCTTCCAATTTCCTAGACATGCAATCAGGTGGACCTTTATGCGGCTGAGATTAAACAAACTAACCGTTATGGCTGTAAAGGGAGCATGGTTGGGAGTACAAGGGCCTGAACGCTATTGTCGACTGTGTGGGGATCAGTTAGTTACAGAGACTTTAAGACATGCTCTCACTGCTTGAAAAAAGATGTTCAAGTACTATTTTAGATACTATGCACACTTCGCAGAAGGATTCCTTGAGATGCAGAATTAACTTTTTTGGCTACATTGGCCCTCATTACAAGTCAGGCGTTAAGGGTTTAACGGCGCCGTCGGCACCGTTAACCCCTAACGCCTGATTCACACTTTAACGCCTACTTTTTGCAGGCGGCAAAGTCCAAGGCGCTAAGCGACCTTGGTGCTAATTACGGCACCGTAATTTACGGTGCTGTAATTAGCGCCTTCTCCATCCCCATTATGCCCTATGGGGCAAAAATGTGAATGGGAAGGGCAAATGGTGAATGGGGAATTACCGCCCCACTCACCTTGGAATGGGACGGTAATTCCGCCATCCACCATGCCGGACTCCGGCATTGACCATGGTGCTAATAGCACCATGGTCCAGCGCCGGAGTCGTAATGAGGCCCATTGTATTTCGGGTTGTAGTGTGACGAGGGCAATTGCACTGGTTAATGTCTGGCAAGCGTTTGAGCATGAAAGTGTGCAGTTGGAATATCCAGACTCAATGCTGGGGTTTGTAGGGTACGTGAAATGTGAACATGGTTGATATAGGCTTGGCTCTAGATGTTGTATGTAATATGAATAAGGCTGATTATGGTGAAGTTTTATTGTATATGTTAATTGATTATTTTATGACTTTGTAATACAATGTATGCATAGTTTATTTCTGGTTAATTGCTGTTTAGTTAAGCAATAAGCCCCGAACCTGGTAATGCCCCCGCAGCAAGGGGCTTATTGATATTAGTACCCCGGCACGCAAGATTGGGGCGTTAATAGCTTGTTTTTCTGTTCCGAAATGCTGCAGCATTTCAGAACAGAGAATAAAAATAAAATGAAAAAAAAATGGCCACCAGGAATGGAAAACAGAGTCTGTTTTCCCTTTCATTGATCGCCATCGGGAGAAGACGTGCTAGGGACAGAAGTGTTCCGAGCGCGTTCACAACCGAAAAAGGACCAAAAAGAAGGCAAGTGCGGTTGGGAGGGGAGGGAGGGGATTGTTTGGAGGGTGGGGTGAGAGGGACAAAACACTTACCTGATTCCCCGGTGGGGGAGGATGGCAGCCTCCAACCGTGTGGAGGCTCGGAGTGGGGATTGCCCCGTTTTGAGCCTCCTCATTGGCTGAGTGGCTGCCACCCCTCCCCCTGCCGGGAACAAAGGAAAGGACTCTCGTGGGCGAGGGATTCCCAGTCGGGTAAAGCCGCGGCGAGTGCCCATCAGATTGCATGTAACCTCGCCGGGGTACTAATGTTGTTTATATCTTTATTTTCATTTTTTGTCAATAGTTTATTTAGAAATGAAGTACAATAAAGAGAAGAAAATTGTGCTGGCAGAGTTGCGTTTGAGGCACTGGTTCGTGTCCAGCACCTTGGAGGCAAATCCTGTTCCCCTGGGAAGGTGCCAAGTCGTCCCAGGAGAGAACAAAGAAAGACTCTAAGGCTGGACCTAACCTCTTTTTGTTAGGGGAACCGAGCTCAAGGCAATTGTACTAAACATTCTGATAGTGACAGGGGTCTATGGAAAGCCAGTTGAATAAAACCTTCAGATGATTTTCACAATTAAAAACTGTATTTCCTCTAGGCCACTATATCAAATCAGCTATATCTTATTTTTATTTTTTATCACATTGCCACTGGGCCTTGGGGGTACACAGTTGACAATCGTGACCTGCGTGTTCCTTTCAAATGGTTTCCTGTTTTCATTCCACAAAATGACAATACCAAATATATATTACTAGTGTAAAAGCCAGTGTACACGGGCCAAATTGTGTGAGGCGAGACATTTTCAGAGTGTTCTATTCCTAAGGCAACAGCTCCCTCTAATGGTGACAACAGGCAACATGGACACTCTCTACTGCGCATGACTGCATCAGAAACAAAGCTAAATCTGGCCTTTTATTATACTGTATGATGTTTAGTTATGCCCATGCCAGCAAGAAGTCATTTGGAGTATACCATCCTGAAGTAGTCATGAATGTTTCCTCCAATTTGTATCTGCCACGTTAGTAGTAGATTTCAAAATGTGTTTATAATTCTAAGTGAACAAATCGGCTAGGTCACTTTCTAAAAGTGAAGTTGCATTGTGTTAACATGCTGTTGTTCTGCCAATTACTGATGTCCAGCAGCAAGTATACAGGGGCTGTCTTATATATGGCTGTTGGCAAGTTCAATGTTCCACCCAATCGATGTTACATAACCACCCATCATCACTAGTTTGTTAAGCAGGAAGCGCTGTCCAAAAGCGAGATTGCTTTCCAGATCTGATTTTCATGGCACTATCCATTTACTATCGCTCTTAAAATGTCAGAAATTCTTTGAAATTCCCCTTGACAGATGTGAATCTGCATCAGTGATACCTAGCTCTCTTGCTCTGTGCCACCCTTTACTGAGTCTGGATGTTCCGTTCATCTTCAACCCATGTTGATCTGGTTCACTGAGTACATGTTTGGGTGGCACTTTGCTATGATCTGACTCAGTCCTGAGGTTGTGCTGTCTTCATCGCTGTCATTTGTCGTTTCAAACATGATTTCATAGTCATAGGCTCACTTTTAGGTTGCTTGCACTGTCTTTTTCTTGGTGGGATTCAGTTGAAGTGGCAAAGTCATGGGTGGCTGTTGAGCTGCATGTCCGCTTGATGGGCTGCGGGCCTGAGTATGAAGGCACAATCCTGGAGGGCCTGAGACCCTGAGTGCTTTGACCGTCAGGTGGCCTTCCACACTCACCTCTTCCTTGATGTCATACAAGCACATAGATGTTATGCTCCTCCATCTAAACTCCAGCTCAGCACTGCCCCATCTTACACAACATCACCTCTGCTACGTTCTTGCATGGTCCCCGCCTGCTGTCAGAGTCACAGCCCAACAGTCTGGTCCTGACCAGTCACAGTCAAGTGGAGGATACAATCGGGGCACCCATTTTGTTACTGTGGATAAATATATAAATCACTGGCTTGAACTGGCTACAAACACGTATGGAAAGATGACTGAAGGTTGTATCAGAAGGTAGTATTGCACATTTACCATCACTGGGCCCTTCTTGTCAACGCAAAGTCTGTGGTTGCCTCCCTTACAGAGACAAAGCTGCCCCAGGTCTGATCCCAGGCCAGGAGGCACAATCTTTTCTTTCACTAAATAGCCCCATTTCCCATTTATAATGTCTGTAAAGAAACAGTCATCTTGTGAAAACTATTTAAGAGGGAAACAAGTGTGTTGAAACTAACAATTAATGACATGAGCAGCATGTTGTTTTTCCACTGGCATCGATGTAAACAAATATTTACAGACTAGTGTACAGGCCCTGTACACAGGCCAAAGTGCAGGTTTTTAATTGACACGGTAGGACTACTACATATCCTAATCCTACAGCTCCCTCTAGTGGTGACAACAGGTGAAGCTATGCAAATTGGACCACTGTATATCCTAAGGCAACAGCTCCCTCTAGTGGAGCATTCTGTGCATGACGGCATCAGACAAACGTACATCTGGCCTTTTATTATACATAGTTAACACCTTTTTTCTCTTCCTGTGGTAGTAGAGATTCCCACTATCCCTACTCCCCACATTTTAACTAATTTGACTGCATTGTGGAATTTCCAAATGGACAAAGTGTCACACCCGTTTGCTTAGTTTGAAAGCCTTTGGAGGAACCAGTAAGCTACATCCTCTATCATAACTCCTTCAATATTATTTTAGAAGGGCAATTTATTTTGGAAAACTCAGAAACGTGTCAAGTGTGTCTATCTGTAGAGATATTCTGAGCGGCCAATTGGTAGCCAGCAGAAGCAACCACAACATGACGTCATATTCTCATCGGAGTTACTGATGTGGATCCTGTTAGGCCGGGAGGTGTCTGCAACCTTCGGCTCACCAGATGTTATGGACTACAGCTCCCACCGGCCCTAGTCAATACAGTCAACACTGAGGGATCATGGGAATCTTAGTTTTCACATCTGGAGAGCCACAGTTTGCAAAGCCCTGATTATGCAAAAAAGTATCTGCCATCACTGTAGGACAAACAAAGTAAAATGCAGCTCCTGGGTTATATGAGGACATAGTAAACAACACTTGCATCCCTAAACATTGGCCCCTTTCCCACCTCAAGAATCTATGTACTGGAAAGCATATAAACTGAATGCAGATCCCTGGCTCTTAGCTAACATTATTCTCAGGAAGGCCCGCCCGTTCGTCAGCATTCCGGCCCCATGTAACCTTTCTGCTCATGGCAATGTTTATGTGACAGTGAACCGATAAATCACAGGCTTGCAGCTCGCTCTGCATTGCTTAATCGAGCACTTTCTTAAATGCTCCTTTCCTGTTCTGTGAGGCTGAAAGGAAAGGACTGAAAGGCGAAACAAACAACCTCTCCCAAAACTCCACATGGCTTTGAGCCTCTTGGCCTAGGACCAAGCACTCGAGTAACCCCTCAGCAAAAGGAAAAGCATGGCGCGTTCCCCGGAGGAGCTGGTGAACTCTCACCAGCAGCTGTGGGCATGGGGGTCCCAGCGGGAGAACAGAGAGTAATATTCACATGTTGCCCGAAAACCTGCGTGCCAGCCCACCCCTTCCACGAATCGCTGTCCTTTCCAGCATTTAAAGCCGTAGCCTCCACTAAACGTGTGTTGTTGTTGCTGAAAATGTCAAGTTGGTTTAAGTACCATATTGAGTATTAAATGTGGGCAACTGCAAACACCTCAAATCGAATTCCTCGCTGTTGTGGGGGCAGTCCATGGGCACACAGTCCGTCCCCATCAGTGCTGGGGGCACACAGCATACTCTTCAACGACAGTTGTTGCGGGCTGGCTCACAGGTGCACGGGCCACCCCAAAGGGGTGCTGGGGGCACCCAGGAGGCACTTACAGTTGCCGTGATTACATGGCTGACAGTTGCCGGAGGCTTCGGGGATCGCAACTGTACAGCATGCCAGTGGCCTTGGGGCTCCCAGGTTACACATCCTGATCTGGTGCAGCCATACTGTGGTCATGTGGCGTCAGCCTGCAGGCCAGGTTTGCAGGGGTGTGTCGGCATCAGCCTGCAGGCCCAATAATGAGATACAACAGAAGTGCCATGCATGGAGTCTGCCACCATTCTGGCGCACGTGCTGGCTGAAGCTCCTTTTATTAAGAGATGGCCATGACAAGGTCATGACACATATTCTTAAAGGGGAACACCACACTCGCTAAAACCATTCACTCTCTGTACCTTTACTGCATTGTCAACACATCTCACCCCATTGGATGCCCCGGTCCAAGTGACTGACTTGAGTTCACTTAAAGTTTAAAGCCCCATGCCACTTAAAGAGAGAAAAGGGCAGCGAAAAGAGTGATAAGAGCAGCAAGGGAAATGAGCAATGAGCTGAGGAATAGAAACTGAGGTCGAGGTGAAGCAGGGAATATGGGCGATGAAGAGAGAGTTGAGAGGACAAGAAACAGTAAGAGAAGGTAAAGGTAGAAATATATGTGAGAGAAGATGGTGGTGTGAGAGTGTGAGAGTGGGGGGAGAGGTAAGTGGAGGAGAGATTGACAGACAGTAGTTGTGCACAACCTAGTGTGGTGTTTGCACATATAGCACTTTAACCTTAATCCAGCCATCCTCCTAAGTGCAAGTGCAGTCTGCCAAAAGGGCATGAGCATCACAGTGATTCCAAGCCATGGCCCAGCCCGCGGACAGAGCCACAGCTGCAGCTAGAGACTCGCCATTTCTTCTTGGCAAAAACACTGGACTGAATGACTCAGTGTGGCACAGAATACGAGCCAGTCGTCATGAGACATCCAGGTGCCCAACGGTCTCAGTCTATGACAAAAGGGGAATGTGCATGGGTATATACATACTGCCTCAATATTAGGGAGGCTTGTGATGCTGTGAAGTATTTCCATTCCTCTACCCCTTGCTTGCCGTTGAGCAGTGGCACATCCCCCACCACATTTGCACAGACACATAATGTCCACTAGGCCTGCAAGCCCCCCTTCCTAGTCATACTATACCGCCATGACCTGGTGGAACTCCAGTGTGACGTGGAGCCTGGCATGTATCGCCTAGCAATGCTTGCGTGTGAGTGGGTGCAGTGGTATGCCATGATTTATGAGCACATGGCTCCAGGTCATGAGAAAATAGGCTGTCAACAAGAGCCGAGCCTGGCATGGGCTACAAATAACTTCTGAACACGTCAAATTGTTATCAGCAGGCACAGGCATGCACATCTTAAAGTTTAGAAGCAAAGAAACAGCAATGGGTGCGTAATGGGTGAATTACTGTGAAAGGAGCTCCTAATGTCTATGCATCTTTGCAAGCACTTGCATGCTTAGAGGGACCATGGTGCCATGCTTCTGCTCTTTGATACATAGCAAGTGCATCCAGCTTAGAGCTCTCTTCTAGTAGCAGCATTTTTCAGGAGTGAGTCTTTGTAGGGGAGATATCAGAGAACAATACTTTGAAAGGCATGTTTTGCTTCCCACCTTCGTGGTGCATTTTGTATTTATATAGGCATCACATCTAGGTGATATGTGTACGTGGGCACCAGAAACAACGTAATGCTTTGCTTTGACTGGGGGAACAATGCAGCATTCCCTTTCTAGGCAGTGGTGTTGCCCATTGTTCAATGTACTGTTTCTCTTGCAGCTATAATCATGCTGGGCATTTAATGTTGCTCAGAGTACACCTTCCATACACGTACCGAACCCACGGCTCACGGCTATGGCATGGGAGGGTGGAGGCACTTCCCCGGGGAGGCTGAGTGCAGCACCACTGCAGACGGGAAGTAGATGTCACTAACGGATGGAGGAGGTTCTGTCAGCTGAGACCGGCAGTCTTGTGGAGGTGATGATAAGTCCCAATGCAGATTGTTTGCCATGGGGGGTGTTGAAAAGATTGGGAATGACCCCCAAAAGAAGCCCTTAGTGTCTGTCCTTCGGGGCCACTGACTGCAGGGATTGGAAGAGCAAGAGGTACGGAGACCCCAACCAGGCAATGCACTGTTGCATGGTGGCCCCAGTAAAAATCAACCCTAGTCCCTGAATTCCAACACTGGAAGGTAAAGTGCCAAATACCAGCCACAATCCACCAAGCTAATTTCCCTCTGAAGTGCCCCCTGCCCTTTTACCACCATGAGGAGCCACTGCTCCGGATTCCCGAGTTCTAAAATGGCCACCGCCATGCATCTGCGATATTTGTTGACATCGGTTGCCTAGCAACCATCTACAACACGAGATATCAGCCCACAAGAGGAGCTGGAGGTGGAAGCCGGCCCACCTAGCCAAAGGCCCACTGAGACAAAGGCCCATTCCTGTCTGCACCTCCAGCTCACTTCCACCCAGGGCTGGAGCCCTGCACCATCCTGCAGCACCACGCTGCCCTCGAAGCCTGTTCGCTGCAGTGGCAGCTAGGCTTCCAGCCGTATTCTGCAAGCCATCCTGCACCTGAATGAGGAGGCCGACATCCGTTGCCTGCAATCCTGCCCACTGTGGCACCCTGTGAAGGCCAATCGTGCTGCCTACAAGGTATGAAGTGCCCCTGCCCTTTTGCCACCACGAAGAGCCTTTGCTCCAGATTCTCGAGTTCTAAAATGGCCACCACCATGCATCCGCGATATTTGTTGACATTGGTTGCCTAGCAACCATCTACAAAATAAGTTGTCAGCCCACAAGGTGGGCCGGAGGCGGAGGCCGGCCCACCTCGCCGAAGGCCCACTGAGACAAAGGCCCCTTCCTGTCTGCAGCACCAGCTCACTTCCACCCAGGGCTGGAGCCCTGCAACATCCTGCAGCACCACGCTGCCCTCGAAGTCTGCCCGCTGCAGTGGCAGCTAGACTTCCAGCCATACTCTGCAAGCCATCCTGTACCTTAATGAGGATCCCGACATCCGTTGCCTGCAATCCCACCCACTTTGGCACCCTGTGAAGGCCCATCGTGCTGCCTACAAGGTATGAAGTGCCCCCTGCCCTTTTGCCACCACGAGGAGCTGTTGCTCCAGATTCTCGAGTTCTAAAATGGCTGCCGCCATTTTATATTTGTTGACATCTGTTGCCTAGCAACCATCTACAACACGAGATATCAGCCCACAAGGTGAGCCGAAGGCAGAAGCTGTCCCACCTCGCCAAAGGCCCACTGAGACAAAGGCCCCTTCCTGTCTGCACCACCAGCTCACTTCTACCCAGGGCTGGAGCCCTGCAACATCCAGCAGCACCACGCTGCCCTCGAAGTCTGCCCGCTGCAGTGGCAGCTAGACTTCCAGCCATACTCTGCAAGCCATTCTGCACCTGAATGTGGAGCCTGACATCCATTGCCTGCAATCCCGCCCACTGTGGCACCCTGTGGAAGGCCATCATGCTGCCTACAAGGTATGAAGTGCCCCCTGCCCTTTTGCCATCACAAGGAGCTGTTCCTCCGGATTCCTGAGTTCTAAAATGGCCACCGCCATGCATCCGCGATATTTGTTGGCATTGGTTGCTTAGCAACCATCTACAACACGAGATATCAGCCCACAAGTTGAGCCGGAGGCGGAAGACTGCCCACCTCGCCGAAGGCCCACTGAGACAAAGGCCCCTTCCTGTCTGCACCTCCAGCTCACTTCCACCCAGGGCTGGAGCCCTGCAACATCCAGCAGCACCACACTGCCCTCGAAGTGTTCCCGTTGCAGTGGTAGCTGGACTTCCAGCCATACTCTGCAAGCCATCCTTCACCTGAATGAGGAGGCCGGCATCTGTTGCCTGCAATCCCACCCACTGTGGCACCCTGTGAAGGCCCATTGTGTTGCCTACAAGGTATGAAGTGCCCCCTGCCCTTTTGCCACCACGAGGAGCTGTTGCTCCGGATTCCCTAGGTTCTAAAATGGCCACTGCCATGCATCCGCGATCTTTGTTGACATTCGTTGCCTAGCAACCATCTAAAAACGAGATGTCAGCCCACAAGGTGGGCCGGCCCACCTCGCCGAAGGCCCACTGAGACAAAGACCCCTTCCTGTCTGCACCTCCAGCTCACTTCCACCCAAGGCTGGAGCCCTGCAACATCCTGCAGCACCACGCTACCCTCGAAGTCTGCCCGCTGCAGTGGCAGATAGACTTCTAGCCATACTCTGCAAGCCATCCTGCACCTGAATGAGGAGCCCGACATCCGTTGCCTGCAATCCCGCCCACTGTGGCACCCTGTGAAGGCCCATCGTGCTGCCTACAAGGTATAAAGTGCCCCCTGCCCTTTTGCCACCACGAGGAGCCGTTGCTCTGGATTCCAAAGTTCTAAAATGGCAGCCGCCATGCATCCACGATATCTGTTGACATTGGTTGCCTAGCGACCATCTACAACATGAGATATCAGCCCACAAGGTGAGCCATAGGCGGAAGCCGGCCCACCTCACAGAAGGCCCACTGAGACAAAGGCCCCTTCCTGTCTGCACCTCCAGCTCAATTCCACCCAAGGTTGGAGCCCTGCAACATCCTGCAGCACCACTCTGCCATTGAAGTCAGCCAGCTCCAGTGGCAGCCAGACTTCCAGCCGTACTCTGCAAGCCATCCTGCACCAGAATGAGGAGCACGACATCCGTTGCCTGCAATCCCACCCACTGTGGCACCCTGTGAAGGCCCATCATGCTGCCTACAAGGTATGAAGTGCCCCCTGCCCTTTTGCCACCACATGGAGCCATTGTTCCGGATTTCCAAGTTCTAAAATGGCTTCCGCCATGCATCAGTGATATTTGTTGACATTAGTTTCCTAGCAAGCATCTACAACATGAGATATCACCCCAAAAGGTGAGCCGGAGGCAGAAGCCGGCCCACCTCGCCGAAGGCCCACTGAGACAAAGGCCCCTTCCTGTCTGCACCTGTCCGCACTGGCAGTATGGCGCGGGACACTACCGTCGTGACCTTAAGCTCCCCCTGAGCATTACATCCCTCTACCTTGTGAAAACCGATTAAACTACAGGCCGTACCACGATCAACCTGGAAATAATCTTCCTTGGACATTACCCTTGCTCACCTACTACGCTAAGGACTATCAGGTACCTCCCATTGCTCCGGACTATCAGCTACTTGCCGCACTATTAGCGCACCCTAAGCACACTTGTTACCACAAGTCACGCACGAAAGTGCAACACTCAACCTTTACCCATAGGTAATAGGCTACCTTGCATATGCTCTCGATTCTGCTACTACTCAGGCTAGCCTTAACTCTGTGCTTGCCCTAACCACACTCCATTGACATCAAACAACAGACCATACCTAACCATCTGAAAGCTACATTGTGTATGCCTGCAGACCTCCAGTGTATGCCACAAACGCTCATGCCCCATGCCAGATTGTATGCCTGCTCTAAATGAACAGATTCTCTATTTAGTCATCACTATGCATGCCTTCCAGTAACTGCCTAATGAACAGGCCACTCTGACACGCATCACTGCCCACTTGTTCTGAATGTACCACTTAAAATGTACTGATCTGTATGTACCTCTGAAAATGCACTTATACATATCTCAACTCTAGTCAGCACGTGCATCCTGTAATACACTCAACCACAGCCTGCCTGGAACCCCTGCCACTATCCCGATATCTGACCATCCTAGTAATTAAGAACCCACCCTCCTGTTGTTTTAACACCCTCTACTACCGCCCTATGGCCATTCTGCATACCAACCTAGCGAGGCTACTATCCTGCCTGCTAACTTACGCACTATCCCTATATTTATGTACTCACAAATGTTCACAAACCACCGCAGAATACCAAGCCTACAGTGACCCACAAATGGACCATCCTAAAGGCAGATACGCACTTTCCAAGTCCGCAAGTAGCTGCACCTTAATTTTGGCCATGACACTATCCTGTCTAGACAACATCCAACCCACAATCTTCCTACCAGACCTGGTACAACCCACTACTACATAAACATCCAACTTCCACCTAGATCATGACTTCACACCTGAACAATGGATTCAGATATTCGCTAGGAAACCCACACATAACAGACCATGCCCTACCACTATCAGGGACGCAAGACTAGGCTACAGATTCCTGAAAAGACACCTCAAGACATTACCTAACCTCTGCTTCAAGCAAAAGTAAAACACAACACACAACAAAGCACCTATCACAAGTAATCCTCCTACCAGCCCTAACTCGCCAGCCAAAAGCATCATCCAACAACCATCACCTACCAAGACCAGCTCCATTTTGAAAGGAGATCTTATCAACGCAAGGTCACTAACTGCCCATGCACTCAATATCAATGACCTCATTACATCCAATGACCTAGACTTCCTAGCCATCACAGAGACATGGCTCCACAGCGCCTCAGGTCCCCTCCTGTCACTAGCCATCCCAGACCAATACACCATCATTAGGCATGACAGAACCTCATCCAAAGGGGGCGGCGTAGCTATCATCGCTAAATCCTCCTTAGGCCTCAAACAGGTTCCACGCCAAACACTAAATTCTACTGAACACTTATCGATCAAACTACCTCTATCACCATCTCAAAGTATCACAGCCCATCTGATCTACAGACCCCCCGGCCTCCTCTCCACATTCGAAGAAGACCTATCACATCTGCTAACTACCAATACCAAACCATGTTCGCAAACACTCCTCCTCAGAGACTTTAACCTGGGTCTACATGACACCACAGATAAAAACGCTACAGAGATTAGCAACAGCATAGCAGACTTAGGTCTTACCCAACGCCTGACACAAGCTACTCATTCCAAAGGGAGACAACTAGATTGGATAGCCGACTGCAACTGCAATATCGCCATCACATCAAACCATCCTCTTGCCTGGACAGACTGCCATGCTATCCTCTTTTCTATTCCTAGAAATCCTCCGAACCAGGAGAAAACCCTAGCCCCTCCAAGATTAGCCAGAAACTCACTAACATAACAGCCATTTAACTACTCCCACTTCTTCAGCAAATCCTACATAGGGACACAACCATCGAACCCAATGAGGACCCCACTCACCTGGTAAACCTATACAACACTACCATCCAAAATGCCATTGACAAACTGGCCCCTCAAAAGCCTTGCAAGGCCAAACCTGTTGCCCACCTAAACACTTGGTTTACCCCACAATTGAGAACACTAAGAAAAAACAAGAGCAGCTGAAACAAATTGGAGAAACGCACCTACGGCGGCTAACAAAGAAAACTTCTTAGTATCATCTCCCACATATAAATCTGACATCTTCTTAGCTAAATCTGAGTCCTATAACAACCGTATTCAGAATGCCAAATCTAACACTAAGGAACTATTCAGCATTCTCAGAGAGCTTGAATCACCCACACAGCCTCCTAATACCTGCAGCAATGACACCACTTGGTGTCAACACATCCAAAAAGCACTAGCAGACAAAATTGAGCTCCTACAAGAGAAAATTAAAACGAAAAAAGCTAATCTAACTCAAAACCTTCTTGCTCACGCAACCGTGATTCCACCCACGCCTGAACCTAACCTATTCAAATTCTCCGCACTCAGTGTCAAGGAAGTAGAAGAAATAATACTAAGCCTCAAACCATCTCGATGCATGGCGACATCTGCCCTGCTCCCATCATAAAAGAAACAGCGAAGGAGATTGCCCCTTTTATCACCTCGCTACTAATCAACGCCTCCTTCAAGGCCAATGAAATTCCTTCTAACCTGAAGGACGCGTGGGCCATGCCACTCCTCAAGAAACCCTCCTTTGGTCCCAACAACCCCTCAAACTACAGACCAATTACCACGGTACCCTTCCTCCTCATCAACATCATCGACAGGGCAGCCTACCTACACATCAGGGAAAGCAATAACCTGCTAGGGCTACGTCAATCCGGATTAAGACCTAGACACGGCACCGAAACAGCCCTGATAGATCGAGTAACCGAAATCGATAACATCAAAGAATCAGGCAACCTCGCCCTCCTTCTCTTACTAGACTTATCAGCGGCGTTTTACCTAGTTGACCATAAAACTCTCTGCAAACACCTCTCCTCCGCAGCCCACTTCTCTAATGACGCCATAACTTGAATCCAATCATTTCTTAACGACAGAACAAGCTAATTGTTTGCACCTTCAGCTTCTGCACCCCCATCGACTGTCACATGCAGGGTCCCACAAGACTCATGTGTCTCCCCCACACACTACAACATATTCACCAAACCACTTTTCGATAAACTTGACCAACTGGGCATATCCTACACTAACTACGCCGATGACACACAAATGCTCATACACATCACAGGCAACCACGACCATGACTCACAACGACTCAAGGGTATCTACCTTATCATCCAAGCCTGGATGGCACAACACGTTCTCTGCCTCAACGACGACAAGACTGAACTTCTCCTAGTGGAAACCCAAGCTAGATTCAATAAATTGTATGACAAATTCAACACCTTTAATATTGACGGCAATGACATCAAAGTATCTAAAGACCTCAAAACCTTAGGTATGTACATTGATGACACTCTCTTGCTAGGAAAACAAATCAACACCACAACATCCACTACAGCCTACACATGCAAGCTCATTAACGCTTGCAGAACTTTCCTCACGACTGAAAACTGCATCACCTTGGCCAGAGCACTGGTACTTGCCAAGTTGGACTACTGCAATGTGCTATATTTAGGCACCAGCCAATACAATCTACACAAACTACAAATCTATCAAAACAATGCGCTCAGAGCAGCTACCAACTTCCCTAGAAAACTACACATTTCAGATAGTGAGACGTAACGTCCACTGGTTATCTATCAACCAAAGAATTAAATTCAAGACCCTCTCCCTCGTACATAAATGTATACACAACCAAGCACCTAAATACCTCTCTGACAAATTCAAACTCAACACTTCAGTCAGACAAACCAGATTCTCCCACCCCAACCTCCTTACCGTACCAAGGTACAAACTGGAAAAAGCAGGGGGTAGAAGCTTCCCAGTTCTCGCAGCTAAAACCTGGAACACACACTACCGCACAACATCAGGCTTGAACCATCCATTCACAAATTCCGCAACAGAGCCACATCTTGGCTCATTCAGAATGAAATCTAACCCACAACACTCACTCACAGTCTCTTTATAGATACTCTCGTACCCTATGCAATCCTTGTAAAAACTTCTGTGCTCTATGCTATCTATGTAAATATTATGTATATAAGCGCTATGCAATCTGCTTACCGTCCATGCTGGTAATCTTGTTTTGTTTATTTAATGTAACTGTACATATGCATATCTGTCTGTATCTAAGAAATGTGCCCAGTTGCCTCATGGCTCGGTGCGCTATATAAATAAAATACAATACAATACAATTCCCAATACGAGGATGATCACAGTGTGTGCATGCCCTGCACTCCAAATGCCCTCATAGATGATTAGATGGCAGATAGAGTCCAACCCTTCCAGCTGTGGCCACCATGCTAGCCAAGGTATGTACCAATGTTACACTGCATTGGCCCACTCCAGGCTAAAAGAGCCTGTCACTGCCAAAGCAACGACTTCCTAGAGTATGTGACCACAGGGCCTGCCTGATAAGGACAGTTGTGGGGAATAGCAAAGGTATAGAGCATAATGAAGACCATTGCTTAGACAGTTATGGGACTGCCTACAAAGACGGGTGGGGTGAGCTCCAATGATGAGGTGGTGGTGTATGTTTGCAGTGAATACAAATGGGTTCATGGAACGAAATGCAAAGCGGTTGTTTGCGCCATTGACTATTTGATATGTGCGTTTTATTTCCAACCCTAAAATAAAGGGCATATTTTGTTCATAGTGTTTCGTAGTGTGTTGCGTGTGCCATAAGTGCGGTGTATGGCCTGTGTGCCGCGTGCACCCAACTTTACGTGTGGTTGGTTTATGGTCCCTGCAAAGAATAACGTACTGAGAGCAGAGTGTCTCTAGTGCGGTTAGGGGGCCCAGAGGACTGCATGCATTCAGTTTTCAAAATGGTCTCAGAGTCTGTATGTTTGCAGAACTTTGGGCACAGTTTGTGTGGTAGGTTCTTTGTACAAAGGGGTGTTTAACATGTGTAGCATGTGTGGGCTGCATGGCCAACGTACTAGAGCATCATAGTGCTCCCGAATTAAGACCACTCTGTTACATTTGTGTCTGGTCTATGGCTGAATGTGTGTATTGTTTTTGTGATGTGGCTTCCGTATGTATGTCTCTGCTCAAGTGTGACTACATGAAGTGGCTGCATGTGAAGAGCTTTGTATTATCCATATATTGTGTGTGTTTGTGTGTGCGTGTGCGCACGCGCGCTCGCACTGTGTTTGAGTCACACACTGATCCTCATTTTGAGGTGGGCGCAAAGGGATACCGGGCACCGTTAAGGACATCAGTGACGCTAATCCCTTTGCGCCCTATTCCGAGGTCCCTTAGCGGGTCCCTTCCTTAATGCCTGGTCTGACCAGGTGTTAAGGACGGGACCCGTTAAGGGACTTCAGAGCTAATAATGGTAGCGCAAATTGTGGTACCGTTATTAGCTACTTCCCCATTCCCATTGAGCCCTATGGTCAGAATGGACCGGTAAGTCCCCATTGGACCAGGGCGGACTCGGTACCGGTATGGGAGGTAGTCATGGCGCAAATAGCGCCATGATTACCTCCATACTCGGAAGGAGGCCCACTGTGTCTGAGTTGCGAGGGTGTCTAAATTAAAATACATGGGAGGTCTTTGGCTTAAACATGTTTCTAAAAATAAATGTACTATGTATTGTGAATGTTGTGTGTGGTGATGCCTTCCTCTTCTCCCAAAGAAGAGGTGGTACCATCCATGGCACTGCCCAAGACAGATAGGCCAGCTTCCACACATTGCACAGGCCCTGACGTGCACTCCTAGGACAAGGAATAGACAACACCTCTGAAAAACCAACGCTTATGAGCCAGATTCGTCACCTGGCCATCATCCTTGTGGGGAGAAAAGCCCTTTCTGAACCTCGAACTCTGTTGGTACCATAAACATGGCAGTCCAACACAATCCGCTGGGCTTTTCTAGAATGCAACAGAAAACAAGCAGACACATTTACTGACAGAATACAGCTTCAATGGAAATCAGGCCAGTCCGCAACCAGAACTCTGCAGCAGGCCGGCCAGGTCATTCCACCAGGAAGACATGTTATTGGGAACTGTATGGCAGAGGGTAGGCCACTTGTGAATTTTTTGAGCACTGACACAAATTGAAGTACCAGTACCGACTGGCCCTCATGTTAATATTCATGGATGTACAGACCAACGCATAGACAGTAACTCACTGTACTACACTACTGTTAAAAGATGCCAGCACATCTGCTGGATACTCACAGCCCCTGCAGTGTTCAGCTGCTCCTGAGCTAGGTCCACACTGAAGCAATAGGCCCCGAGCAGGGGGGCATTACCACTTCAGGTAATGCCCCAAGGGCCCATAGTGGAAATGCCCGCCTGCGAGGGGCCTATTGCTATTAGTAACCTGGCCCATAAGACCGGGGTACTAAAAGTATATTTTTCTGTTCATAAAATGCTCCAGCGTTTCGGAAGAGAAAAAAAAATGTCCGCCGGGGAAGGGAAAACGAAGTCTGTTTTCCCTTTCCATGGTGGCCATTGAAAAAAATGGAAAAAAGTTTTAAAAAAATGGGCCGCCATGGAAACAGGAGAAGGGACTACATGTGGTCCCTTCTCTCTTTCCATGGTGCCCATTAAAAAGGTAAACAAAAAAATGGTCCCTGTGGAAAGGAGAGAAGGGATTACGTGTAGTACCTTCTTTCTTTCCATGACGGCCTGTTGAAGATCAGGGGCGGATGCGCTGGGAACAGAAGTGTTCCCAGCGTATCTGCTCCTGAGATGGACTTCAATGAAGCTGAGTGGGAGTTGGGGGGAGGAGGGAGGGAGTTCAGTGGATGCGGGGAGTTAAGAGGGACACCACTTACCTCATTCCCTGGCGGGGGAAGATGGCGGCCTCCAGCCATGAGGCTGCTCGGAACAGGGTGGATTACTACAGGTAATGCCCCGGTTCCGAGCCTCCGTACTGGCTGAGAGTCTGCCACCCCCCTCCCCGCTGGGTACTAATTTAAAATAAAAAAGATCTTCTCACAGACACACCTCATAGGTGCACTTTATAACAACACACAAAGTCAAACGTTTGTATTTGAGAATTCACACCAACATGACACAAACCCCCCAGCTGGCCTTAGTATCACGACTTCTTCTTGATCTCGCAGGCCACTTTTGACACGGTCATTCACCATATTCTTCTTTCCTATCTTTCTAATTTGGATTCCCGGGACTCTGTGCTGAATTGTTTTAATTCCTACCTCACACGGTGCAGTTTTTCTGTTTCCTGGGTTGGTCACTCTTCTCCCACCTGTCCTCTTCTGCATGGACTTCCTCAAGACTCAGCTCTTGGTCATTCTTCTTCTTCTTCTTCTTCTTCTTCTTCTTCTTCTTCTTCTTCTTCTTCTTCTTCTTCTTCTTCTTCTTCTTCTTCTTCTTTTTCTTCTTCTTCTTCTTCTTGTTATTCTTCTTGTATTTATTGAGCGCAGACCTTGCTTCGATAAGCAAGGGAGCACTTTACAGATGTATACAACAGTACAGATACATACCGAGGTGCTTTACAGTGGTATACAACAGTACAGATGCATAACAGAGTGCTTTTCAGAGGTAATAACAGAATAGATATACAGCAGGGGAAGGATACAGAGGGGCACAGAGGAGGGGTACAGCTGTACTGGGTAGCTTGGAGCAGAGGGGCAGGCGAAGTCTAGCAAGTCAGGTGGCATGAGGGGCAACGAGATGGCCTAGGTGTTGAGGAGAGTTTCTTTGAAGAGGTGGGTCTTGAGTTCTTTTCTGAAATATAGTAGTGTGGGGGTGAGTCTGATGCTGATAGGGAGGAGGTTCCACAGTATTGGGGCGTAGGCAGAGAAGGAATTTTTTCTGGTCCTTTCCATTTTGCAGTGGCGATTTGCAGTCTGTACATGTCCTGGCTTCTGGTGGTGCGCTCCACAAGAGATGGTGAGTTTCTTCACAAGGTAGCTGGATGACTTGAGGGTGACTATCTTATTGATGATACAGCAAAACTTGAAGGTGATTTGTGCGTCCAGTGTGAGCCAGTGAAGATCGATGAGGGGCAAGGTGATGTGGTCATACCTGCACAGACAAGACGGGCGGCTGGATGTAGGACACTTCTCAGGGGCACAAGGGAGGATGATGGGAGGTCTTTGAGGAGGGCATTGCTCCCAACCAGGTGGGATAGGACCAGTGCTTGAACGGTGGATCTAAAGTTATCCAGAGGGAGGAAGCACTTGACTTTCCACAGGAGGGAGGATGATGGGAGGTCTTTGAGGAGGGCATTGCTCCCAACCAGGTGGGATAGGACCAGTGCTTGAACAGTGGATCTAAAGTTATCCAGAGGGAGGAAGCACTTGACTTTCCACAGCAACCCCAGATGCATGTGTAAGCCCTGTTGGGCCTCATCATTGATTTGAAGCTGTGCCTTTATAATCAAAGTGAATAAGGAATTCACGTCTGGATTACCCTGGGTACCTTAAGATAATTAAACAAAAAAGATTCTAATAGCATACTTAAAATACACATTAAAACAATCCAAAGATGCTCATTTAGCTTTTTAGAAACATGTAAAATACAAAAACATATGTTTTTATAGCTAAACAAACTAAATGTATTACAACGTGTGAAGAAGCAAAGGAGAGAGATGCTAACAAAAGGAAGGCGAGTGAGGCATGCACCGATGGGGCAAAGGTAGCACAGAGCACCACAGCAATGAAAGGGCAGGAAGCTGGCTCAAGGAGGAGGGACAAGGGGAGTGACTGATGGCTACAGCAGGGAATCATGGAGGTTCAAAGGGCTGAAACTTCTCTTGTTTTGGCAGGAAGTGTAGGAGGAAGCCGGGAGCTTCAAGTGGGCATACTGAAGTGAAGAGAAGTTTTTGTTGCGCCGCCATGGCGCCATTGGTAACCGGGCCACGTTGGGCAAAAGATGCAAAAAAATTAAGAGAAGCTTTTGTTGTGCCGCCAGAGCACTGTTGAGAATCAGCCCGCATTTGGGGCTGAGACACAGATACAAGAGCTGCCGGTTCATTACACCGCTGCGCGCCAACCATCAGAGACGAGCAGGGAGGTGAGACTGACAGCGGAAGGCTGAGGAGGAGGTTTAGATGGTAAACACTCTTCCTCACAGTTATACCATGAGGTGGGACAGTCTGTCCTTTGGAGAAGAAGAGAAAGAGGGACAGTGAAAGTTGTAGTGTCTTTAATCCTCCGCACTCTTAACCCCATAACAGACAAGAACTGTGGGGTCATCATGGGCCACGGTTGTTCTTTTTGTACTACAGTGCCAATATCCCGGCGGCGGCCTTTTCAGCACCATCCAACTCTGAAGTTCCACTTAGTTAAATAAAAGGCTGAATTTAAAATTCCCACAAGAGTTTGTCCTTACTGCCGCACAGCATGTTTACACAAGGCTGAGACAAGTTCACATTCGCAAAGGTACATGTAGAAATATTGCAAAAAAATACATTCAAAATGCTGTAGACAAAGCATTTGATATTCAAAAGAAGTTATTTTAGCAAACTGTAAATGCTCAAAAGGAATTCACTATTTCTCTTCACATGTGTTTACATAACGTTTCAAATGTTAGAAATAACAAAAAAACAATCTCTTAGGCCAATGTATGCATACTTCCTCTTCAGAATATTATTTTGCTAAATAAACGTTAGCAGTAAATAATTATATAACACCTGCTTTTCATACAAAAGGTAATGCATTGAATGTAGAAATGGAAACATTCATGATATAATTGAAGTTGAAAGTCATACAAAAACTAAAAACAAGAAAATGCAAGTAATAAATTACCACAAGTAAAGCAATGGACATGTAATCAAACAAGGCCTGCACAAGATTAACACAACATCATTTAAAACGTTTGCTGTTTTAAGTATTGCCAAAGAAAAAACAAAGGCTTCTTTTAACTTTTGCAACAAATGTACTGTTGTTGCATGAGACAATGTACCAGATTACTTGGATATCATATTTCCTGTTCTTCTAGAAATCATTGCAATGGTACATTTCATCAGATTTGCATGCTTGGTGCACAGTTAAGGTGAAATCTATCATCAATAGGAAAAGCAAAGATTCAATGGTTAATAATCTTTGAACCAGTAGGAGAGATCAACACAGCATTTGAAATCCCTATGTCATGGCCCGGCGCCCCAGGACTGCAAGGTTTTGTGCAAATCTGTTTAATGGTTCAAAAGATTTAAAGCATCAAAAATGGGTGTGTTTTTTACTTTTCCATCCATTTTCCAACAGGGAAAATGTAAGCTTTTTGCTCACCCTGACAGCTCCAACAGCTGGACAGATTTGTATCAAATAAGAAACAAGTAGGTCAAAAAGTGCACAAAGGAAATCCTTTCTTGTTTTAGCACAAATCCATCCAGTGTTTTCTTTGACATTTTGTGCCTAGCATGGTGCCCCTGTAACCAAAAAGTTAGTCAGATCTCCCAAAGTCGGGCATTACAAGAATCGACATGGTAAAGTGGCCATAAATGATGTACAGGGTGCACATAAGGGAGTTTAGAAGGCAGAGGGCAGGGAGCAAGTGGGAAGAATAATTAGTAAAGGGTTGGGTCTTGGGGAAAGCAACGTTTTTTTTTTTTTTTCAACCTTTTTGCCAAGATCGAGAAGCAGCGTGAACAGGAAAAAAAAGAGGAAATACTCAAAATCTTTGCTACATTGAGATGTGGTTATCAGTGTGGTTGCTAGTTATTAGGGGAAGGTGAGCATTTCAAGTTAATTTAGGATATTTAAAAAAAGATACATTTACATAAAAAAAGGCTTTCTAAATTAATCGAAAATGTTTATGGGGTTGTATTAAGGTGATTTGATGGCCTGCGCTTGTGCATTGAGATCGATACCTGTTTTATTTAACTTTGTTTTGTGAATATAAAGTGCATCACACAGATGCTTTCATGGCAGAGCTGTGGTTACATTGTGTTTTGTTTTGATTGAATGAGGTTTTCACGTGATCTGAAGGAACATTTCTTGATTCAGTGTTCTTTTGGGGTGGTTCTCAAAGTCAGGCTTTGTACTGAAGTTTGAAAAGTTGCTTTTAGGATTGTTTAATGTTTCATTTGTTTGACGTGTGGGTGGGAGGGTTATAAAGGAGGTAGAGTAGTGTTGTTAGTTGTGGGGAAGAGGCATTGGGCACAGAGATAAATGTGTACTATTTTGCATGATTTCTCGATTTGTAAGATGTGACTAATGAAGCATATACAATCAGACCCTCCAGCTTATTGCGATTTTGCGATCCCGCAAAATGCCGCGAAAACGGCCGTTTTGCGCAAAATGCCACAAAAATGGCCGTTTTGTGCAAAAACAGCATCTTTTAAAAAAAAAAATTCTTTTTTTTTTAAGTAATCTGCAAAAATTACTGTTTTGAAAAAAAGAATCCTCAGGGTGCCAGGTGCTCAACTTTTTTTTTTTGTTTTTATTTACACAAGAAATGAAATCACTTGCGCCCCAAAAATTGCAGCCCAATCCACAAGGGACACATGAATGGGCACATTTTATATGCGCGCCCATTCAGATGGCCTTTTTCACCTCCTTGATCAAATAAAGTGGCGTTTCTGTCAATTTAAAAGCACATCCCTCATTTCCAAGCAAGATGCACTTTTAAATGTGCAGAAATTGTAGGCAACCCTACGCGCACGGGATGTGGGGCTGCCACTGCATGACAGGGTCTTTCCTGACCCTGTCATGCATTTCTTTTAAGGTATGAACCGCTGCTGAGTCGCTTGCATTTCTGTTCCTCAAACAGGATAAAAATGCATTTTTTGGGTCACATTTTACAGCGGCAGGCACCTAGAGTGCCTGTCCCTGTGAAAGGCGCTGGGAGCTTGCAGAACACTGTCGGGAGAGCGATTCTATTCAAAGTACTCCCCATTTTGATGACAAAAATCTATCGAATGTTACAATTTGACCAATTACGTGCAGTACTATTCGATCGATTTTTATAAATACTGAACATGTGTTGCGGGGGTGTCACCCGCTCCCCTTGTTTAGTATTTTTGGTCTAGGGTGGTTGCAGAAGTGTTTTCCCCTTTTTCCTCAAAATTGGAGGCGGGGACAGAAAAAAAAGGAAAATAACGAAAAAAGGACCCTGCAGAGTCGGATCCGACCCGCGTTAGAGGGACGGATCCGACCCGCGTTAGAGGGACGGATCTGGCACCGCAGGGTTGCAGGGGAAGCTGCAGCGACCAAGCGGTTAAGTAGGGGAGGGGGTCGGGTGGTGGTGAAAGGTACATTTTGGGTTGTTTGGCTGAAGTGCAAATCAATTTGCAGCAAAATTGACTACGGTCAATTCCGCCGCAAATAATTACACTTCGGTCAAACAACCCAGAACACAATTCAAGGCAGCTGCCAGCGCACAATTTGCGCTACAGCTCAAGCCTGTGATAATGCGCCGGTCACCTTTGAGAATAAGGTGACCTGCTCATTTCCAAAAATGGGTTGTCTAAAAATAGCATATCCTCCGTTCTTTTTTTAAATGCCCCCTCATTTGAGGAACTGGGACAAAATCTACATTTAAAAAAAAATAATAAAAATGGTTACACTATGAGAGAGAGGGAGAGTGATGGGTGAGATGTGAAGTGATGGGCAAGAAAGCAGAGGAAGAGCAGTGGGTCAGAGGAGGAAGTGCTGCACAAGAGAGCAGAGGAAGCAGTGATGCGGTGGGCCAGAAATCTGAGAGCGAGCAGAGGTACAGAAAGTAGAGGAAGCGGTTGGCCAGAAAGAGGCAGTGAGCTGCAGATTGGGAAAAAGGATGAGGGAAGAATGTGATAGAATGGGAGAAAAGATGCAAGATGCAGAAGCAGCACAAAAGAATGAAGGACTGTATATTGAGGGAGGAATTGTAGAGTGTAAGGTGTGAGTTGGGAGTATGATTTGGAGTGTGGCAGGGGCTGGGCAGTGCAGATTGTGACTTGACAGTGTGACATAGCACGTGAGTATTTGTATGACAGAGTGAGAGGTTAAGGAATTTAAGTTATGATGGAGAGTTGGTGAGATGTTTGTGGGTGTTTGGGGGATTGGAGAACATAGAAGGGGAATATTTTCAGCATTACAATTGATAATGATCAATTTAGTTAATACTATTAAATAGGCATGAACATTAAACCAGAAATGTAGCCAAATCAAACACTGTTCTGCCAAGCCAGAGACATCTGGGACTCTTCCTATTAAATTAATACAAAAGACACATAATAATGATACCCTGGCTCTCTTCTAGCCTTGCACTCTACCTATTTCCTGCAATGTGGCAATCTTACACCCTCCAGTTGATACAAAATGTCCCGCAAAAATGCCGCAATAAATAAAGGTTTGTGCCGCAAAATTTGCCATTTCATGCCGCAAAATTTGCCATTTCATGCCGCAAAATCCTGGAAGGTCTGTACAATGCAAAAAAGGTGACGTTTATTTTCCAAAAGTAAAAGATGGATGAGTATTGGTTGAAGAACTGTAATTCTCGATTCCAATGATATATTTGTACATTAAATGTTGATGGTGTTGTGTTAACCTTGTTAAGTTTATATTTATATGATCAAGAGCTCAGGATGATTGGTCAGGTCGGTGTATCCACTACGTTTCATTACGTTCATGGAAGGCTTTGCAAGCCAATCAGGATGCTTAAAACTTGGGGTGTATTCTCCTGTATAAGGCTGTGTTATAAGCAGCCTGAGTGCTGCTGGACAGTGCCCCCTTCCACTGAGCATCCTTCGGCTCCCCGCTCTTCCCTCGCCTCTTAGCAACTGTGTAATTTACTCTGCGAGTGCTAAGTGTGTTTAATAATTAAATGTGAAACCCATGAAGGGCAGGCGTTCACACAATCTATACCGTCCAAGACATCTGCATGTGTAAGTCAGAACTGGATTCAGATTGATTGCAACAGCTAGTCATGGTATATAGGCACGCTATGACCAAATATGGTCATACACACAAAGATGGACACGGGAAGGGCATGTGATCTCAAGTATTGGAGTCAAACAAAGACTAACTCCCATTTGATAATGCAGGAGTAGGTCAAAAAGGATTAAGCTATCTTAAATGCTTTAAATGAGGTGGCTATCTTAAACCAACAAAAGATGCCATGTGCCTCGCCACATGACTGCCGGAGGTGGTACCTTCTCTAGGACACTATAGGGCGCAGCTGCTTAGGAGTCTACATCAGTTTGGCTTTGTATCATGCCTGGCCAACAGGAAAATAGTGTCCAATAGCCAGCATAAACGGACTTACTCAGCAGGATAACTTGTACTTGTGAGTTTGAACTTTGTGAAAGGACACGCTGAACCCTGCTCATATCGCTAATTAATGTATCATGGTGTGGGAGAGGGTGGGGGGTGGGAACGATGGAAGGGGGGATGAAAAGTTGTGAACATTGATCTTTTGTTTTTTCTTTTTTTCCAAATGATGTAGCACTGTTTTATTCATGTCACGATTATAAAAACTCAATAAAACCAAATTAAAAAAAATAAACAGACTTTTCACCAGTCATGATGAAATTAGTTGAAAACCCTAGTTGTTGACAGTTTTATGAAGTTTAGGTGGTGGTCTTCTGGAAAGAGGTGTTTGTGTATGGATGTATATAGTTAGCTTGCTAGGATGGAATTGTGGCTTATTTGGGGAGTAGTTCTGGAGCCCCTCAAAACTTTGGAACTGTGACATAATTTGGTCACCAGAGGGACTGCTCCTGAGATTTCCCTGCTGTTGCAACCCTTTTGCTTAAGTTTAATGCTCATGGTTTGGACATAAGGCTCTTTTAGAGTAGATTTCCCTTTTTGTGTGAATTTCTCTCCTCTTGTGAGTCCCCCAGCACTTTTTGCTGGACCATTGGCCTTTTAACTAGTTCTTCTGAGTGAGTGCAAACCTTTTCCCACACTCACTCATTCTTTTACCATTCTTTTACCCTGCTTTTGAGAACCCTTTTTATAATAAATAATAATAATAATAATTAGGCATTTATATAGCGCTACGAACCCTCAGGTATCTGAGTGATGCTTATTATTACCCACGGTGTGTGGTGCTCATTTATCGACCTCGGAAGGATGAAAGGCTGATTCGAACCTGCGTTAACAGGCTCTGCACGGATGTCAAAGCGAGCGCTCTACTCGCTGTGCCACTTGACCGGCTCATTACCTCTTTATGGGATTTTATTTTGGATTCATGCTTTCTTCGAACTTTTCTGGCTTACACACTTTACTAAAGCAGCACACAGCACCTTCCATACAGTGTTGCTGGGAGCTCCACTTTAGTATTTCTTTATTTTCCCTTGGTTTACTCACAGTTACCAAGAGAGGGGAATACTTTTTATCCTACCTCTATTTTCTTCTGCAAGATCAGCATACCCAGCCAAGGTGTCCCCTTTCTCGACTCTCCAGTAACATTTTGGTTATTGTGACAAGCTCTTTGTTCAAGCTGGAGGCAGTGAACCTTTTTGAATGACTTTTTGCAGACTTTTGTCATAGACTGTCTACGGAAGGGGACACAAGGGTCCCCATTTACCCAAATGGTGGCTGTACCTTTTTACACCCTGAACAAGATGGCTTGTTCTTTCTGATGTCTTCTGCTACCTTTCTAGGTGGGGGAGGATTCTCTGGTCCCTTTGTCTTTGCCGGGCTTCCCAAGTAAAAGCTTGCTAAAGGTCTCTGAGTGACAGGCAGGACAGGAAGTCGGGGAGGTGACTGAAACTCCCTCGTTCTTTGTCCTGCAGTGTGGCTGACTATAACCATTTCATACTGGGAGGATGTCTATCCCCATAAACATAACAACACCATCAACTCCTAGTCTACAAATGTACAAGCTGAATTGAGAATCATGGTTCTCAAACCAATATTCATACATCTTTTACTTTCAGGAAAATAAGATTCAACATTTTTACATTGTATACTCTTCATTAGTTAAATCTTACGAAACAAGAAGTCATGAAAAATAGTGCAAATGTATCTCTGTGCCCACTGCCTCTTTCCCAAAACTAACAGCACTGCTCTCTACATTTCACATCCACCCTTCAAATAAATTGAACATTAAACAATCCTAAAAGCAACTTTTCAAACTGCTGTACAAATCTCAGTTTCGAGAAGTGCTCTGCAGCCCTTCAAACAAATTAAACATTAAACAATCCTAAAAGCAACTTTTCAAACTTCTGTACATAACCTGACTTTGAGAACCGCTCCCTAGAGAACACTGGACCGCGCCCTAGAGAACACAGGATAGAGAAGACATGTTTTACATTGTATACTCTTTGTTAGTTACATCTAATGAATCGAGAAATCATGCAAAATAGTGCAGATTTATCTCCGTTCTCATGGCCTCTTTCGCAAAACTGACAACAATAATCTACCTCCTTTAAACCCAACACTTCTTCCCTTCAAATGAATCAAATGTTAAACAAACCTAAAACCAACTTTAACAACTTCTCTAAAAATCCTGACTTTGTGAACCGCCTTAAGAGAACATTGAATCAAGAAACGTTCCTTCAGCTCATGTGAAAACCTCACCCAATCAAAACAAAACACAATATAACCACGGCTCAGCCATGAAAGTGTCTCATTGGTGCAATTTATATTCACAAGACAAAGTTAAATAAAACAGTTCATGAGCTCAATACATAAACACGAGCTGTGAAATAACCTTAGTACAACTCTACATATTTTAGTTTAGTTTGGAAAGCATTTTTTTTAAATATATAATTTTTTAATTCATAAATTTACTTGAAATACTCATCTTCCCCTAACTAGCAATCATACTGATTACCGTATCTCAATGTACTATAGTTTACAAGTATTTGCTATTTCTTTTCTACGTTTCTGCCACTTCTCGATATCGTGTAAACGCTCCACAAATAAAACCTACACTGTTCCCAAGCCCCGCACTTTTCCCAATCATCCTTCCGCACCCTGCCAACATGCTCCCTACCATCAAAACTCCTTAATTAACACCCTTTATGTAAATTTGAGGCCATTTTCATTGTTGATTCGGAACTAGATTTGCAAATCTCATAATGGCCACCTTTCAGAACTGAAAAGGCTTGGCAACAGCAATGCATCATGGAAGATATAAATAACTTCTTGTCTACAGGGACACCCTGCTGTGCACCAAATAAAAAAACTCTAGACTGATTGTTGCCAAAACAAGAAAGGTTTTCCTTAGCATTGTGCCTGTATTGTTCCTTATTTGGCATAAATCCATCCAGCATTTTGGGTGTGCATGTGAGCACAAATTTGACATTTTCCCTATGTGAAAATTAATTTAAAAATGAAAAACACACTGTGTTTTGGCCCTTCATATGTCTTGTACTGTAACACAGATGTGTATAAAACTTTCCATTCATGGGAGGCCCGGACCCATATATAGTAATGTCAAACGCTGTGCTGATCTGTGCTTATATTCTTCACTTTTCCTAAGGATGATAGGTTTCACCTTAGCTATAGGGTGTCGAGATGTATGTATGTATATATATTTTCTCTGAAAAAACTTTGTTAAAGGGAGTTATGGTTAAGTTGCACTAATAAAAACATATGAAATTCAATGAAAAAACATTGTTAAAGGGACATCATGGTTACAAGTAAAACTGAAAAACCTCAGAAATTTGCCAGTAATGGTAAGCTAAGCAACCATAACGCACACCACCACTGAGCACTACCAAGACGAACACCCAGGACATCAAACATGACATCACAAATGTCATTGATAACCGTTCTCGGGGGATAATGACCCCGCAGCCCAAGTTATGAGCCCAAGTAAAGCGAGGGTGGATAACGAGGGATCCAGGCCATTATCCCCCGTTCCATCCCCTGCAACAGGGGATGAAGGCCATTAGCACTCTGGGTTGTGGTGCTAAAAAAGCATGTTCCTTCCCACAGCAGGATGCACGCAGCGTCCCACTGTAGGAAGGAAAATCCTTTCCCAAGATGGCCTCCATGGAAAGGGAAGGCGGGGCACCATACGGAGCCCTTCTTCCCTTTCCATGGCGACGTGTGGCAGGCAAAGAGAAGGAGTGAATGTGGATGCGGCACCCACCGCCACTGCCAAAATAAGGTAAATAGGGGGATGAGGGGTTTAAAAGAAAAGAAATGGAACAGAGTGTGGGGGGGCGAGATGGCAATGGGGAGAACCAGCCGTCAGGCAGCTTGGAACAGGGGCTTCTACCAGTGGTTCAAGCTCACGTTCCTAGCCACCTGATTGGGTGGCTCCCCCGCCCAGGGTGCTAATGGACAATTGTATAATAGAGAAAAATATAAAAGGACAGAAACAATTTTCTGTCCAAAATACTTTTCTCTATCATACAATAAGGACCATAATCAATGGACCTTTATAACTATCCACGGTCTCCACTGTCCACGTTCCAGGCCATGGATCATTAAAAGACCTGGATGGTATGTGCACAACATTGCACAGTGTAGCCCTTCTCCCCTTTTTTATTATATATTTGTAACACTCCCTCAATGCCTGCTTTCAAGCAGTCACATCCATCCTTCCTCAAACTGTACATACAACCATATGACCATATTAAGCTTCCACACAACAACTGCCACTTAACGATCTTCTACAAATCTTTTGCATCTGAATTTTAGATGCGAAGGTGGAATGCCACTGGCTAACTACTAGAACAGACGAGTCCCAAGGGTGGGATGCATCTTAACTGTAACATCCCTTTAACAACGTTTTTTCTGTCAATTTAATAGGTTTTTATAGGTGGAAATGGTTCATGGTTTTACATCACTGTATATCAGTTATTAATGTTATTAATAATTCCTCTTTTCATATACATGAAAGAACTATAAACCTCCTTTAAGAAACATATCTTTTGCAACACATACTTATGTCTGTCGTTATCAGCAACGCATGCTTGGGATCCAATTCATCGTTCAATTGCCTATGGCATAATGATCCACCATGACCGCAGGCAAACCAAACCACCCCCATTATTCATTGCAACTACTCTGCATCCTAGCTCAGTGTCCACTATGCCCTAATAATTTAACCAATGGCCAGTGCTCATGGCTTGCAGCCATGGCCAATCTACAAATCCATGCGCACAGGCTTTGGCCATGCCACATTCCCCAATAATCAAATCAGAGTGAACTTTTGCATTTGGCGAGGGCCAGGCCCACAACCCAGACACCAAATGTATATCACTAGTTTTTCCGCTTACATTCTGACACTTTGGAAAAATAAAACAGATGACATATTTCCCAAAACATGATGCTCGTCACGCAAGTTTGTTGTAATCTAGTCCACCACTGCAGACTGTAAATGCAATCAGAATATTATTTCCCTTTCAAACCTATCGCTTGCCCATGCCGCATGCTCCAATAAGCAGATAACAGTAAACATTTCTCCTTGCTGATGGCCAGGTCCATTGCCCAGACACCACTATTACATAATTGTTTTGTGTACTTACATTTTCACACTTTCCAACAAATGAAATACAGGACATATTTGCAAAACATGCTTTGAAGTTCTTGCTGACCCTCCTCGTTCATATTTACTGCAATCCCATCCAGCATTTCAAACTGTACCCACAAGCAGAATGTTTTTTCCCATTCAAACCTATCCTAATTAAAAAAACTTTACAACATAGCTGTTCCCTGGTGGCCATGCCCACTTTAACCCCATTGCTAGTCCCTCGTGATCATGGGCAGTAGCCAGATTGTCCGAGGGATCACCTTAGTCCAAGACGCGGACAATCTGACCACTGCCCATGGCCACAGGCTATACTTCAGTCACCAAAGGTATATTACTTTTTTTTTGTACCCACATTATTACACTTCTCAAAAAATAAAACATGGACACATTTGCAAGACCATGCTTTCAGGTCCTTGCCAATACTCCTTGCACGAGTTTGCTGCAAATCTGCTCATGTTTAATTTTTTTTAAAAGCGTCAAAATGTACATACATACATACAATAGTCATATAACTTAGCCCTCACTTGACAAAATCCGTTCAGACTTTGCACAAACATTCAAGGTTGGGTCTATAATCTGTTTGAAAACATTTCTGCAAATTTGTCAAACATCAACAACGCTATAAGCCATCTAAAAATGTTGACACCCCTCTGTAGTTTAGCCCACTCTTGACAAAACTCCAACAAACTACAAAATTATGTATATCTAGATCTAAAATCCTTTTGCAAACTTGTGTGCAGATTCGAGAGAAAAGGCTCTAAAGAGACGAGACACACTGGTTCTTTGGTTTTGACTTTATTTGTGCTTTATGGGCAGAACCTTTGTGTCATTAAAATAGCCCACAGTCTATTTTTGTTGTTGCTGATTCATCAAATGGCAGCACATTTATAAGCATTTACAATATTTTGGGAACAGCCCTGTAATTTTGTTCCCTCTTGAAAACACAGCACACACTTTCCAAAACCAATCAGAATCAGGTCTAAAATGAAATTCCAAGTTTTCCTGCAGTTTCATTGAGTGGCGTCAAAGTTATAAGCCATCCAAAAACGGCTTTTCACCAACCCTGTAATGCACAAATAAGCATAGATGTCACCTAACATCGCAAATGTTCACAGACATCTCAGGACTGCCCCGAACGGTTCCGATAAATCAGAGAAGAAACAGGCAGTTTTTGTGCTTTTTAAGACCATGTCCCATCCCCATCGGCCCTCACCTGCCCAGAGATTGTTTGATAAGTTTGACAAGTACAATGTTGTGTTTTTTAATATGTTTGTACCATTTTTAATGACCAATAAGCAGGCGTGTCCGATGGCCACGGACCCCACGTCGGCCTCTGGACAAATTGAATGCCCGTCCGCGGATCAAACAGGGAAGTGAGTCTGCAGACCAAACCCAGATATTATTAATTTATTTTACCTACATTTTGGTCATTTTTAAAAAGAATACTGCACCGAGTTACACCAAATTTACAAAAGCACACTTTCAGGACCAAGCTGCCACTCCTGCTGTTAGTTTGGTAAAAATCCATCCAGCGGTTTGAGATGTAGGTGTGAGCACATTTTCTTTCTCCATTGTGTCTATGGGAAAAACCACACATTTTGGGACCCAGTCTATAACTTTCCCCTCATTGATGAAATTTAACCAAACTTTTCAGGATCGATCTGACAGAGCCAAGTTTCGTGAGGATTCGTCCGGGTGCGGGGGCGAAATTATAAGCCGCCCAAAAACTGCTCTTCCTATGGGTTGAGCAAATTAACCATAACTACAGGGCCATTTTTGCAGGCCCTGTAATATATATATATATATATATATATATATATATATATATATATATATATATATATATATATATATATATATATACCCAACAGCAAGTCAGGGGGAAGGGACAGAGTGAGGGCTTGCCAGGACTTTGGGAAAACAAGGTAACAGGCAATAGAAAGCAAGAGGCTACAGGGGCCATCTTGTTTCCTATCAGGAATCACCTGATTCTAATGGCAGGGTCTGCGTATCCCAAAAGGGGGGCTATTCAGAGCACCTGCCCAATTCAGCATGGAGCTGCCACCACCCCATACCCTGCTCTGTGGCCATACACAGGTGTCCAAAAACATCCACTAGGGGGACAGGGTTCTATCCCCACCCATGGGTGCCATAAGGGTATCCCATGGCTCTGTACACCAAACCAAAAGAGAGAGCTGCACCGCCAGGAATCCCACATGAACCCCTGTGGGGAAAACATGACAGAACACACGATAAAAATCAGTAAAGGACAAGGATACAGAGGCCCTGTTCCTCCGATGCATTTCTGGCATCACAGTCGCCCCCCCCCCCGAGACTGAGGTTAGGGTGCCTAATCTCCCACGAGATAGACACCCTCATCCAGGCGGTCAACATACCTTCTGTAAAGTCCATCTGCATTATCGTGACTCTTCCCTGGTCTATGCTCTACGATGAAGTCTAGCCCTTGCAGGCTAGTGGACCACCTGCGCAGTTTCAGGTTTTCACCCTTCATCTGCATAAGCCACTTCAGGGGTTTATGATCTGTTTGGACCTTGAAGGTGGACCCGTAAGGTAGGGTCTAAAATGCCTAAGGCTCCAAACTATACTAAAACATTCCTTTCCAACAGAAGCTCACCTAAATTCTCTACTCTTGAGTTGTCTACTGATGAATATGATTGGATGTTCCCTTCCTTTGTCATCTAACTGGGACAAGAGAGCTCTAATTCTGGTGCCGCAGGCATCAGTTTCATAGCTCTCAACCATTTTTCTTGCAAAGGCGGGTGAAATCACCCGATTTTGTTTCTGGCGGGTGAGACGCCCATTGGAATGAATGGGCGTGCAGGAGGCATGGCGGGTGAGTCAGCCCTTTGCAAGGCGGGTGACACCCGCCAAAAGCGGGTGAGTTGAGAGCTATGCAGTTTGAACGATAAAGGGCTTGCTGTGATCAGGCACACACAACAGAGGTGCCCTACACAGACGTTCTTTTAAGCCATCAAAGGCCCTCTGACAGCCATTAGTCCAATTAACCTTCCTTGGTTGTTTGTGTGATGTCAGAGGGGCAGCTATGGTCCCATAGCCTGCCATGAAATTGCGATAATACCCAGTGAGGCCTAAAATGGCTCTCACCTGGGTTTGAGTAGTGGGAGTCTCCCAGTCATGTACATCCTGCACTTTACTGGGGAGAGGTTGGATTTGACCCCCTCCTACCTCATGACCAAGATACGTGACTTTCATCTGAGATATCTGGCACTTGGTGGCCTTGATAAGGAGGTTAGCCCTTTTCAAGGCCTGCAACACCTTATCCAGATGTGTCAAGTGCTCTTCACAGGCAGAACTGTAGACGGCAATGTCGTCTAAGTAGGCCACACAAAAGGCCTCCAGCCCGCTGAGCGCATGATTGACCAACTTCTGGAAGGTGGCAGGGGCCTTCTTCAACCCAAAAGGCATGACCCTAAACTGGTAGAGTCTCTCAGGTTTTGAGAAAGCTGTCTTTTCCTTGGCATGGTCCGTCAGAGCTATTTGCCAATAGCCTGAGGTAAGGTCAAAGGTTCTCACAAATAATTGGTACCTGCCTAGGAACTTGCGTTGAGGACAAGGACCACTGGACTGGACCAGGGGACTGGTTCAGGGTTCAATAACACCCAGATCCAACATCTTGGGGACCTCAGCCTGGATGTGGTCCTTAACGATATCTGACATACGGTAGCATCTGCTTTTGACAGGCACACTGTCACCAGTGTCAATTTCGTTCCTACACCATGGTGTAAGGCCTGGTGTCAGTGAGAACAGAGAAGCATACTACCGGAGCAAAGCCCTGCAGGCCCTCTGCTGCTCTGTCATCAGATCTGGAGAGAGCTGTATTCCCTCCACTGAGCCCTCCTGAGGGTTGCTATGCAGCAAATCAGGAAAGGGCTCACTCTCATCCTCTTCTTGCTCTGAAGCTAGCAAGAGACATGAGACTTCCGCTCGCCTATGTAAAGGCTTGAGCCTGTTGACGTGGAATACTTGAGGTGCTACCCCATAGACTCCCATGTCAACCAGATAATTGGCTTCACCCATCTTGGAGATTATCCTGAAGGGTCCAGTCCAAATATCTGCCAAAGCTTGAGGCTTGGTAGGCTCCATGACAAGGACCTCCTGTCCTGGAGTCCAATCCACTTACGATGCTTTAAGGTCATTCCAGTACTTGTACAATTCCTGTCTGGCCTTCAGATTTGCTGTTGCCTGACCCATCATCTGTGTCATCCTCTGTCTGAGGCCTAACACATAGTCCCCCACTTGCTTGGCAGGACCTGAAGGGGTGACTTCCAAACCTTCTCTGATCAAGGCAAGGGGCCCCCCTCACAGGATGTCCAAAGAGTAACTCAAAGGGGCTGAAACCAACACCCTCTTGAGGTGCCTCTCTGTAACATACAGCAGGCATGGTAGGAGGAGATCCCATTTCCTCCTTAATAGCTCTTCCAAAGCACCTAGCATGCCCTTGAGAGTTTTATTAAATCTCTGAACCAGACCATTGGTCTGGGGGTGGTAAGAGTTGGAGAACTTGTAGGTTACCCCGCACTCTTTCCACATAGTTTTCATGTAACTAGACATGAAGTGGATCCTCTGTCAGAGGCAACCTCCTTAGGGAATTCAACATGGGTGAAAATGCCCAGGAGAGCCCTGGCAACCACCTTGGCAGTAACAGTCCGAAGGGGTATAGCGTCAGGGTACCTGGTGGCATGGTCAACCAAGACCAGGATGAACCGATGTCCACCTGAAGTGGGAGGGTCAAGGGGACCGACAATGTCGATGCCCACCCTCTCAAATGGGGTGCCAACCACTGGCAATGGCTGCAGTGGGGGCAATGACATTGCCTCCGGTCTTGCCAGACAACTGACAAGTTGGGCAGGTCCTGCAGTGGGACTCCACTTTTACTCCCAACCGAGGCCAGTAGAAATGGGCAGAGAGCCTCTGCTTAGTCTTCTTGCTACCAAGATGACCATCTAAGGGCACCACATGCACCAACTGCAGCAGGAAGGGCATAGGAAGGGCCTGTAAACCTGGGGTACCACCAACCTCTTGAGGGCACCAGGTTAAGGCATAGTGTGCTCACTAACAAGGATCTCACCCTCCCAATAGATCCAGAATGTCCTAGGCATTTCTCCCTGTGCCTGGGACTGGGCCTGTTTTCTCAGACCCTCGACAGAGTGGCACTCTCTCTGACCCTTTCAGAAGTCCGCTCGGGAGAGTTCCCCTTCAGCTAACAAGAATTGAAGGTCGGGGTGGTCCTCCGGGTTGAGTACCTCTCCCACAGGAAAGTCTTCTGGCTCTTCTCCCACAGGAGTTGAGACTGGGTTCACCACTGGACTCAGCCTGTCCGGAGCATGAGTCCCAGTGGATGCTGCAGCAGCAGCAGGAAGAGAAGGAGTCCCCTCCACAGAAGTGGCCTTCTTACCCTTCCATTTCCTTCTGTTTCCTTCATGCCTTGGGTTTCCCCGTCGCTGAGAGTTCCGGGCTCGCAGCCTGACCCTGTGTGACCTGCGCTCAGGTGACCGTCACAATAGCCATGGGTAAACCATCCGTGATCATCCCAACTCGACCAAATCGTTGCCTAACAAAATGTTTGCAGGCACGTTGTCCTGAACCAGGACCGGAAGCTTCACTGTCTTGTCTCCAATCGTGATGTGGACTAAGGCTACAGGCGATAATTTGGGAGGTCCCAATAGGTAACCTGGTTGTTCTCAGAGTAGCACCTACATAGTTCTCTAGCTTGAGCAGGGTCCTGTCCACCACTGTCATGCTTGCCCCGGTGTCTCTCAAACCAGTAGAAGGCTGGCCATTCAAGAGGACACTTCTCAAAAACCTACAGGTGTTCTGTGGGATAGTTCCTAGTACTTCTGAGTACTGGTCCCAGGGCCCCAGGGACACTAGGGAAATCTCTACGGGAGCACCGCATGTGATCCAGGTCGAGGAGGGGAGGACAGCGGCCTTCACCTCAGGTACGGAGTAGGGGTAGTTCAGGCTGACAGCCTGGACTCCTAGTGCCTTACCGTTACACTTGGGGTCACCCCTTCTGTGATCCAGAGCCCGACAATTCCAACAAGTGCCGGGAGTGCGGGTTACGATACTGGAATCACTTGGACCCTGCTTTGCAGCAGGCGGACCACTACTCTTACTCCCACCCACAAAAGACTTATCCCCACTAGGTTTTTGGGTCTTAGGAGAGGAAGGTTTTGGTTTACCCGACTGTGATTGCTTTTAGCACTCCTCAGCTTTCTGAGAGGTCCCCTTGTCTTTGCCCTTGTCCTTCCCACTGAAGTCCTTAGGGGACACCCGGTGGGAGACCAACTTCTCAGCCAGCCTAGCCAGCTTAAAGGGATCCAAAATGTTCTGGTCAGCAACATACTGACGTAGCTCTGGTGAACAAGCTGCAGAAAAATGTTAAAAAAACAAAAGGTGGGACAATTCAACAAAAGTTTTCACCTTGAATCCATCAATCCACCCCATCATGTTCATATGTGCAGCAATAGCCCAGTCAACCCAAGACACATTCTCTCTTTTCTTAAAATCCCTGAACCTTTTAAGGTATTGGGTAGCTGTCTTGCCAAACTTGGCAATCAAACCAGACTTCATGCACTCATACTGACCCCTTTCTTCCACACTCAGTTTCAGAATACAGTCATGTCCAGTCTGAGGCACTCTGCTTAACAAACACTTCGCCCAATCTCTCTTATCAACATCATGAATTGCACAAGCCATTTCAAATGCTTCAATCCATTGGAGGATATCAGAACCCTCCGCATACACACCCACCAAATCTTTCATAAACTTGGTAGCTGGGGACGTGACACTCTCAACTGGTTTCGCTGAAGTCTCCACTCGAGCTTTCTCTAACTGGATTTTATGACATTCAGTGTCCCGGTTCTTGAGTTCAAGGTCCTTGTCTTTGAGTTCAAGATCTGACTTTTATTTTTTATTTGTTTATTTATAACACAGCACAGAGGAAACAAGACAATAATGGCATGTAAGTCCCACAGGCAAATCAAACAAAATAGATTCAAATACCCTTCCCTCCCCACCCCCACAGGATCCCGCGTCAGCGGCAGAGGAAGTCTCATTCGGCCTGAGCGAGTTGGGAGCCCCCCTCCGACGGGGAGAGGGCCCGGGCGATCAGGCGGGCTTAAAAAGTCAGGGCCGGGTAATTCCGGTCATAGTCCAAAACTGGGGCCCACATGACAGCGAATCGGTGAAGCAGACCCGCTTTGGCTGCCGTGACTTTTTCGGCTATTAAGATATCCCATAGTTTAAGCCACCAGAGACTTATCAGGGGGCCTTCTACAGACTTCCAAGTGCGAGCCACTGTGATTTTGGCAGCCAGTAACAGCTGGGAGACCAGTGCCGCTCTTCTCCCTGTTCTCGGATACGAGTCCGGAAGTGGAATCCCCAAGAGGACCTGTTCAGGCGTCAGGGGGATCTCCATCTGGGTCATCTCTCGGATAATGGCCAGGCATTGAGTCCAGAATTCTTTCACTCTGGGGCAAGTCCACCACATGTGGAAGTAGCAACCTATAGAGCCACACTGGCGCCAGCATTGGGGGCCCAGGTTTCGCTGGAAATGATGGAGGCGTAAGGGGGGTAATATCAGCGCAACAAGAGTTTATGAGCGCATTCCCGATTGGTAATGCATCGGGATGTGGTACGTGTTCTCGTCCAAACGTGTATCCATGTGTGGTCTTCAATCGCTCGACCCAGGTCCGATTCCCATTGGGCCATATAGGAGGGCCTGAAGAGTAGGGGGTCATCCTGCAAGAGTTTGTATAGGGCCGAGATTTTACCCCGGGCCGGCAGGTCCTTAATCATAAGTTCTAGGGGGCCAGGGGTCTGATTGCAGCGGCTCGAGTCTGGGGGTGAGTGCACCAATGCCTTAGTTGGGCATAAGAGAATCTGTCCGTCTCTGCAAGCTGGAAAATCGATTTGCATCGTTCAAAGGTGAGAGGAGCATCGTTCTCAAAGAGCTGTCCCAAATTTTCGAGGCCTCCCGCCACCCAGTTCCTGAAGTTTTGCGGGCGAGCTCCCGGGGTAAAGGCGGGGTTAAGAAAAAACGGGGAGGCTGCGCTAAGGGATCCAGGGATGCCTCCACACCTGCGGGCCCATTCCCATGCTTTCAAGGTCTGCTTAGTGGCAGTCAGTATCCCTGGCCAGTTGCGTCTAAGAATAGTGGGAATGAACGGGAGGAAGCGGGGGTGGGAAGAGGAAGGCGAGATTGCTCAGTTTCCACCCATTTCGGGCGATTGGAGGCCAGGTCCCAAGCTTGAAATTGGGCCAATTGTGCGGCAATGTGATATTTCCGGAGGTCCGGGACTCCCAGCCCTCCCAGTTTCGTACTGGACATCATTGTTCTCCGGGGAATCCGGGCTTTCTTGCCTTTCCATATAAAGCCAACAATTTTCTTCTGGAGCCGCTGCAGAGGGGGAAGGGGGATTGTGGTTGGAAGGGCAGTGCATAAGTAGAGGAATCGGGGGAGAAGTTTCATTTTGCTTGCCGTAATGCGCCCCAGAAGCGAGATTTCCTGTGTCTGCCAATGGGCTAGCTCCTTCTCTAGTTCCGCAAAGAGTGGGGGAAAGTTGGCCTGGTAGATCTTCACAGGGTCAGCGGGGATCTGGACACCCAGATAAGGGATCGCCTGAGTATTCCATTGGAGCGGGCTAAGATTCTGCAAGGCTTCTATCTCGCCTGGGGACAGTCCCACGCCGAGGGCAACTGACTTGTGGAAGCTGATAGTGAAACCCGAAACGTCCCCAAAAATCTGCATCTCTGCTAGGGCCGTCGTCATAGAATCTTCGATGTTTGTGATGGTCAGCAGCACATCGTCCGCGTAGAGGGCAATCTTGTGTTGGGTAGCGCTGATCTTCGGGCCAGAGATGAGGGGGTTCTGGTGAACTCGCTGGGCCAACAGCTCCATGGCCAACGCGAAGAGCAGGGGAGATAGCGGACATCCCTGTTGCGTGCCGCATGTGAGGGAGATCGGATCCGGCATGCGGCCGTTGACTCTCAGCCGGGTCCTCGGGGTCTGGTAATTCGCCAGGGCCATCCGCATGAATGTTGGTCCAAAGCCAAAGGCCGTTAAGACGAAAGAGAGGTAAGGCCAGTCTATTTTATCAAAGGCTTTAGTTGCATCCAGGACGATCAGAAACCAATTGCTGGGAACCCTGGGCAGTGACTTATATTAGATCTAGAGCCCTGCGGATGTTGTCCTTCATTGATCTGTGGAGGATGAACCCTGTCTGGTCCGGATCTATAATGCTCGGGAGGTTTGGGGCAAGGCGATTGGCCAGGACTTTGGAGTAGATGTTAGCGTCCAAGTTCAACAAGGAGATTGGTCTATAAGAGCAATTTTCAAGGGGGTCTTTTCCAGGTTTAATAATTAAAACGGTGATAGATTCCTGCATCGATGGGGTGACGGTGCCGGAGACCGTGAACGAGTTGAAGAGGGGGGTCATGGGGGCCACCAGTTGAGGGTGGAAGAGTTTATAGAAGCGTGTGGAGAACCCGTCAGGGCCAGGAGCCCTCGGCTTTAGGCCTTTGATAGCTTCCTCCACTTCCTCAATAGTAATCGGGGACTCCAATTCCACTCTCACCTCTGGATTGAGGGGCAAAAGCGAGGCTTCCTGAATGTAGGCGCGCTGAAGATCTGGGTCACGCGGGGTCGCGGTCATTATCTCCAACTGGTGGGCTGTCGCCAACCGTAATTTCTCGTCTTCCGAGTGATGGATCCTTCCTTGCGCATCACGCAGGCCTGGGATGAAATTCCTGCTCTTCTCCTTGGTCAGTTTACTGAACAGTAATTTGTTGGCTTTGTTGCTGTGGACGTAGTACCATTGCTTGGTTCTGGTCAACAGATTCGCTGTAGCATCAGCGTAATGCGCTTCAAGTTTCTGCCGCGCCATCCGCAGGGCCCTGTAGGATTTCGGGGACCAGCCTTTGCATTTGTGAACGGCCTCTGCCTCGCGAACCTCCGTTTCTAGGATAGTCCGTACTGCCTGCTTTTGTTTGTGATAGGCGGCGCCTTGGGCAATCAACTCCCCTCTAAGTACTGCCTTCATAGCATCCCAGGTATTGGCCGGGGAGGTGTCTTTGTCGGGGTTTTCAGCTAAAAAGTTTTTAATCGTTGTAGCAATCGTATCTCTTATAGCGATGTCTTCCAGGATGGGGTCGTACAGGCTCCACTGGTGGCAGGGAGGTGGATCCGGGTCGTGAGCCTGCAAGGCGAGCGAAATCGGGGCATGGTCTGAGAGGATCCGGGAGCCAATCTTAACATTATTTGTGAAGGAAAGAATCTGGGGGGAAACCAGCATCAAGTCGATCCTGGAGAAGGTACGATGAACGTATGAATAGAAGGTGAAGTCTCTCTCTTCAGGAGATAGCACTCTCCAGGAGTCAACAACGTTCAGCACACGGAATAAGTGGAGTAGGGCCGTGGCCAGCTTCAGGTCTCTAGCTGGCGAGGGGTGAGACCTATCTCTGAGTGGGTCCGGGACCCCGTTGAAGTCGCCTCCAATGATCACCTGTCCCTCAACGAATGGAAGGAGGGAATCCTCCAGGTCCTGGTAGAAGCCTTCCTGGTGCTCAGTCGGGGCGTAAGCTGAGACCAGGGTGTAGAGTTGCCCAAGTACTGAGCATTTGACCGTTATGAAGCGGCCCTCGAGGCAACTCAACGAGTCTAGGATCTGAGGTTTCAGGATCCTTGCAAATAAAATCACAGTGCCTCCTTTCTTGGTACCTCCGGAGGCCAGGAATTGCAGGGGGTAGAGCTTGCTTCGTAAGCGAGAGAAGTCCGTCGGGAGCAGATGCGTTTCTTGCAGGAATGCGATAGAGGTTCCCTCACTATGCAGCATGTGTAGGATGGATTTCCACTTCGGGGGAGAGTTCAAGCCGCTGACGTTTAGAGTGGTGAGCTTCAAAGTTATGTGCAGGGGGTGAAGCCCCGAGTCCGCTTGTTGCGGGGGGGGAGTGGTGCAAGTTGAGTCAGCCATAGCCGTGAGGGACAGGCAGGATTAAGGTTTCCAATGGCTGAACGTTTTTAAAGGAAGTCTCCAATGGGAGACAAAAACTCCCAACAGTGGCCTCCAACGAGAGGGCCAAACTGTGACTGAGGGGACCGAATTTGATTAGTCGGTGACTCCCCCGGCCACCCTGGATGTCGCAGGGCAACATCTCCAATGTAATTGAGAGTCTCTCCAGGGGTAAAATAGATGACATCCACCCTGGAGGAGGATATGGACCGCATTGGGTCCGCGGTAAGCTTGTGGGTATTTCAGTGGTTCCTGTGTTATATGTGTTTCGGAGCTACTAGCCCCCGCTATCTGGGTTTGCGGTTCCGCTGCACTCTCGACCACGGGGTCCGCTTTGGCTTGGGTGAGGCAGCGTCTTGACCAAAGCTTGTCTGGCTTGAGGAGTGTGGTTCTGTAGACCCAGGGGAGTCCGGACGGAGGATGGCAGCTCCGTCGTCCAGATGGCTAATGGTGCGAGAAGTGCCCTTATATGAAAACTGTAGCGCTGTGGGGAACAGCCAGCGGTAGCGAATCTGTTGGTCTCGCAAGAAGAGCGAGAGAGGGCACAGCAACCTGCGCTTTTGGAGGGTCAAGGGGGAGGGATCCTGAAAAATCTGCAATGGGGAGCCTTGGAAAGAGAGTTCATCTTTGGAATGGCCTATCAACGAAGTGCACTCTTGTAATGACGTCCGGAGGAGTTTCTGTGTCCAATCCCCGGCGGGGCCGCAGTCGGTGAGTGCGGTCAAGCAGGAGCTGTGTCTCATCCATGTCTGGCAGCAGGGATTGAAAAAAGAGGCTTACGTATCCGGGAAGCTCCTTATCGGAGATCGCGGAAGGGACCCCACGAATATGGAGGTTGTTGAGCCGGGAGCGATTCTACAAATCCTCCTGCTTAAACTCGAGGATTTCGGTTCTGTACATTAGCGTCCGGATAGAGCGCTGGACCTCTGTTAGTGCATTAGTGTGATCCGTAGCCAGCTACTCCGACTCGCCCAACCTACTTTCGATGTTGCTGAGTCGTTCTTCCATTTGCTCCAGCCTGGACGTTAGTTCGGTCATGCAGGACCTGAATTCCGACTTGATGTCGGTCATAAAAGCCTGGAGGTCCTCCTTGGTTGCAAGTGACCCCTTATCTTCAGTGGATTTCTGGGGAGTGAGTTTGGGGAGGAGGGGTCAGACTTCTTCCCTCTCTCCGGGGCCAGCAGCATGGTGGAAAAGTCACCCGAGTTAGTGGTTTTTGAGGCTTTAGACATGGTTTCAAGGTGAAGGACTGGTTCAGGGGGCTCGGCCCGGCAATCACGCACCGAGACTCAGGGCACCGGTCGCGGATTCCGGGGACAGCAAGGCTAGGGGAGTGGAGTGGGCCGGGGCACCCCAGGAGGCAGTGCAAACAGTCAATGGGCAAGTCCCCCCCAAGAGTGATCAAATACCTTGATGGCCTCACTTCAAGAGGCCAGGAGGTAGCAGGTCCACGGGTCACCCTCCGTAGAGCAGGTCAGGCTTCCAGGGTCGTAGGTCTGTCCCCCTCAGCTGTAAAATGGGGATGGGCAGGGGCGCCCCAGGAAAGTCAGCGGCGTAGCTCAGGCTGGGGTTCCGCTGTGCAAGATGGCTATGGGTCTCCGATTCACCCTCCGCTGCAGGGGCCTAGGGTGCAGGCGGTAGGCGGTGAGGAGGGGTGGGCAGGGGCGTCCCAGGAGGCCAAGGAGGGTGTCACAACGGACCAGGGGCAGCCCGTAGGAGACTCAGAGGCCGGCGGGCTGTAGGAATGCTGTGAGCCTCAGAAGGTCCCGGAGCCAAAGGGGGACAGAAGAGGAAAATCCCCAGAGCGCTCCAGGCAGGAGAGAGCGGGATCGCCACCAGCACCGAGGGCCGCCGGGCTCACCTGGATGGTGGAAGGGTCCCTCTCAGGAGCTGGGAGCCGAGGCGTAGGTGGGCAGCGTGGGGCCCCCCTCTCGGAGGGGCCAGCAGTTGTGGGTCTGGTGCTGGGGGCCTCCTCTCAGGGGCCGAGGCGTAGCAAGGCGGCGTGGGGGCCCCTCCTCCAGGAGGGGGCCAGCAGCCGAGGACCTGGTGTTGGGGGGCTGCCGAGCTCAACCGAATGGCGGAAGGGTCCCTCTTGAAAGCCAGGGGCCGAGGCGCAGGCAAGTGGCATGGGGGCCCCACTCCTCTAAGAGGGGGCCAGCAGTTGAGGATCCCCGCCCCAGGCTCCCACAGGATGGGCACGGGGTCCCGGCGCAGGCGCGCCCAACGGGGTTGCAGGCCAGGAACCCGCAGACTGCGGGCATGGAGCGGGAGAGTCTCTGAGTGGTGGAAGGCCGGAGCGATGACGCACAGGGGGCGGAGAGAAGGCCGTGGGTGGCAGGAGACTCAGTTCGTGCCTCCGGGGCTCAGGGGCGCGGGGCGAGCCAGCAACACAGGCGATCCATGTGGGGTGGGGTGAGGCTAGTGGGCGAAGGCGTGCGCCATCACTGCACCTCCCGAGCGCACAGGGGGGAACCCCGTCTCCAAGGTCTGCCGCGCACCAGCAGGGAGAAGGAAGCAGCCGCCATCTTGGTTGCGGCGCAGGCCACCGGAGAAAAGATCTTCTGCTGCGTTTGTAGGGATCCCGGGGACGTTAGGCTCCCAGGTTGCAGCCATTGGTGCGGGGGATGCTCCCCTGCAGCATTCTGATAAATTGCACAGCGGGCAGAGCAGGAACCGGGGGAAAATCAATGGTGACCGAGGACCCATGCGGAGGCCATTAAAGGAGCTGCCTCATTGTCGGCGCTCCAAGCCACGCCCCCAAGATCTGTATTTTGAGCTCCACTTATTGTGTCAACTCCTCTTTCTTAAGCTCAGCATCTATTTCCAACTTGCAGTATTCAAAGGCCAATTTCATCCTTAATAACTTAAGTTCGAAGGATTTCCCTGAAGAAACATTGCTGGAGGTTGGAACAGAGGCAGCAGGAATGGCGGCATTCCCAGAAACAGATTCAATGGCAATCCCACGGGCAGAGGCCACAATGGTTGCATCCCCCCCTTCAAGAGCTTCACAATCAATCTGGTAGTCCATCAGGGCTGCTATCAGCTCAGCCCTAGACTTATCCACAAAGTCTAACTTCCTAGCTTCAAAAGCACTCTGGAGAGCCTCTTAGCTCATCTGAGTCAATTTACCATTCGCAATAGATTCCATCACTTGTAATGACGTTATCAAGTACACAACTAAACCTCAATTTAACAAAGTGTAGATATTCTGTAAGTGGCACGGTTATACACTGATTCTTAAAACCATAAGCATCTCACCGCTGCCACCAGTGTAAAGGACCACAGGGGGGTGTCTGTACTCCTGCTCTCTATATGGTAGAGGAGAGGCACAGATGACCCCAGCCAAGATACTCTATTCAGTAGCTATGGTCGAGCAATCAAGGCCTAGCTTCTCAGGAGGTGATGCAGGCTGGTTCTTAAGTACAGTGTAGTCCCTAAGCACCCACAAAGGAATATCCACAGTCTTTATATAATTAAGGTTCACAATTATATTCACTATCATGATAACTCGCTTTGTACTCGATTAATCTACATTGGCAAATATACACAGTTCTACGTGGTACCACAATTATTATTAGGTCTCATTAAAGTGCCTCAAATGTCTGGTGGTCAAATGTCACACAAATCAATTAATAAAGGTAACCAAAAATAGATATAGGAGGAAAGCAGTTGGTTAGAACAATAGGCAGAACACTGGCCCCGTTTACCGAGACAGCACTTTGTGGAGACCCCCCCCCCCACCTGGCAACCTGTAAAATAAAGATATACTACAAGCCCAGTCCATATATTGTTCACAAGAGTCTTTCCAATAGTTCAGCAACCCCAAAGTACCTGGTGTTGTAGAGTTCCTCGTCGGGGAATCGACAGCCCTTCTTGAGTGCATTCCCTTTAAGGCAGGAGCCACGGGTTATCAAACGTTTGGTGATGAAAAGCGTGAACTACGGTGGGGAGGTGGCCACTTCGTTCCTACTTGTGCTCGTTGACGATGGAGCGTAGATGTCCTGCAATGAAGAGGCGTGCAGGGCACCTCAGTGACGATAGTTCAGGACTGTTTGAAGAACTTTGGCCAGCAAGGGTGTCAGGTCGTCGGCGTCTCTGTGCTCATCAGGTGGTGGGAAACCCACCGGTGGATACTCCTCGGCTCATCGGCGGTCTCGACTTTCTCGGACGGGAAAAAGTGGTCGACGGTGCAGACGAGGGCGTCCTTGGATCAAGTTTTGTTAGGCAACCGGAGTGCTGCAGCTCCGGTTGGCGACGGCAGTTTTCGACAGTGACGGACAACAGTCTGGGCGGTTCTCCTTGGCATTCCGCGGCAGGCCTTGTTTCCGGTCGGCAACCTTTCATAGGTCTACCAGGGAGCTTTGGCAAAGATCAGCTGGTGCACGATGGTCCCTCATAGTTCGGGGAGAAGTCTCTATACCCAACCTCTCTTTGATCAGTTCTTGGAGTTCAACCGCTTTCATTTCAGCGAAGTAGAGCAACAGCAATTATTTTCTTCCAGAAGGGCTTCAAGGTCCAGCTTCATTTTCAACTCCAGTTTCTCTTCAGCTTCTGAACGATTTCTAGCAGTGAGAGGCCCCCTGATATAGTGTTGATCTCCCATTCATTCTGCTGGGTCACACTCAGGCAGCCAATGACTCAGATTGGCATTCATGCAGGCAGGCAGCCAATCAGGTGCATAGTGCATTCAGGCCATTGACTTCTCTCCAGACACTCACATCATGTTATGTGTATAGGGACAGGTACCCAGCCATTCAACACTCCACACTGCATGCATACCAGTTTCAGTCAGGGCTATCTCACACTCCATTCACCCAAGTCCCACCCACAGGGTGTACCCACAACATACAGTCACTGGGAAGGCTCCAGCCAGTCTGGCCCAGACTTCCCCACAATACCATATATGGAACTTCCACCCAACAGCCAGTCAGAGGGAAGGGACAGAGTCAGGGCTTGTCAGGACTTTGGGAAAACAAGGTAACAGACAATAGAAAGCAAGAGGCCACAGGGGCCATCTTGTTTCCTATCAGGAATCAACTGATTCCAATGGCAGGGCCTGGTTATCCCAAAATGGAGGATACTCAGAGCACCTGTCAAATTCAGCTTGTCAGACATACACTAGGGGCACAGGGTTGTACCCTCACCCATGGGTGCCATAAGCGTATCCCATAGGTCTGTATACCAAACCAAAACAGAGAGCTGCACCGCCAGGAGTCCTACATGAACTCCTGTGTGGAAAACACAACAGAAAACACACAAAAAAGCAGTAAAGGACAAGGATATGGAGGCCCTGTCCCTCTGATGCATTTCCAGCATCGCAGTGGGTACAGGTTGAAATGCTGGATGTGATTGAAGCAAATATGGAAAGGGAGGGTCAGCAAGAACTTCAAAACATGGATTTGTAAATATATCCTGTATTTTATTTTTTGAAAGTGTGAAAATGTAAGTACACGGAAATGTGATATAGCATTTGCTACTGGGCAATGAGAGTTGCTGTCAGCAAGGAGAAATGTGTACTGTAATTTTTTTATTGGGCTATTGGGCATGCAACCTGGGCAAAGCGGTAGGTTTGAATGGGAAAAAATATTCTGCTTGCGGTTACAGCGTGAAGTGGTGGACTAGATTACAACAAACTTGCTCGACGACCAGTAGCATGGACATGAAATCATGTTTTTCTAAATATGTGTTGTGTTTTATTTTTCCAAAGTGTAAGAATGCAAGTAGAAAAACTAGTGACACACATTTGGTGTCTGGCTAGTGGGTCTGGGCCTTGGCAAACGCAAATGTGTACTCTAATTTGTTTATTGGGGAAAGCAGCATGGCTGAAACCCACATGCCCCATGGATTTGGAGACTGGCCATGGCTGAAAGCCATGAGCAGTTATCATTGGTTATATTATTAGGGTATAGCGGAATCTGAGCTAGGATGTGGGCAGGTGCAGTGAATAATAGGGTTGGTTTGGTTGGGCTGGCTTTATGGTTCAGCCTTATACCGTAGGCAATTGAATGATGTTTTGCATCCCAGCATGCACTGCTGATACTGACAGACATAAGTGTGTATTGAAAAATCAGTGTTTTTTAAATCAGGTTTATAGTTCTTTAATAAATATGAAAACAACAATTATTAATAACTTTTATACAGTGATGTAACACCATGAAAAATGTTCACTTATAAAAACCTATTAAATTCACAGAAAAAACATTGTTAAAGGGATGTTACGAATAAGATGCTTCCCATCATTGGGACTCCTCTCCTCTAATAGTTAGCCAGTGATGTCCCCCCTTGGCATCCCTCAGCATTTCCCTCTTGGCTTCTCATGAGCACTTGCCCATCCGTACTGCCCCTTCTATTTGTGCACTTCTCTCTCTGCACAATGAATATGTGCATTTATGAGAGCACTGTGTACAATTGTTTTGTATGAGTAAGGGAAATGCAGATGCAAAAGATTAAGTGGCAGTTGCTGCGTGGAAGCTTAATATGGTCATAGGGTTACATGTGCAGTTTTTGGAAGTGATTGGTGGATGATGTGTGACTGACCGAAAGCAGGCATTGAGGGAGTGTTACAAATATAAAATCAAAAAGGGTGGACGGGCTGCCCTCTGTGATGGTGTGCATGTGCCATCTAGGTCTTTCAATGAACCATGGCCTGGAACGTGGACTGTGGGGACCGCGGATAGTTATAAACGTCCATCGAGTATGGTCCTTATTGTATTCCAGAGAAAAGTATTTCGGGACAGAACATTGTTTCTGTCCATTTATATTTTTCTCTAGTGTACAATTGTCCATTATTCCCATAAGCATCACACAAAATGCTAATAGAAATGTTGGTGAATCTTATTGAGTCTAACTACTTTACTGTGAAATGTAGATGGAGTCTATAAGATTATTTTGTGTTCTATTTTTTAACTGTGAAAGGTGGTTCCTAAAGGAACCTTTTTTGGTGTTTTTCTTAGTGTTTTTCTTTTGTTGCAGGAGAGGTCAGAAAGTAAGGTGGGGGGAAATGAGGGAAGAGGCAGCAACCACATATATGGAGGGGCAGGTAGTCAGGGGAAGATGGTATTTGTGTGTTACATCTAAGATAGGGGTGAGTGTTTTTCATGCTCCAAGATTACAGCTTCAAAAGCACTTCATAATTGCTCCCCCTGCAGAGTGTGTGTTGCAGTATATACAACGTACTGTTCTCTTCAAAAGATATGGATCAACAGCCTCTTTTATCACTTGCAAGGTAGCGGGTTGGATTTTGTGTCCCACAAAAGTAGGCTGTGTGGTTACAGTATTGGTTGAAGAAGATGAGTTGGAGGAAGACAGCCTTCTACTTCCTAAGAAAGGGACAAGCTTTCTGAGACCATTACAGTGGTTGGATTTGGTGTGGCGGTGCATGGAGGTGGTCCCGTAGGAGTATTGTCCAGGTAATCTGTGACTGACTACAACATTGACTCAGTGGATTTCACTTTGGTAGCTTTAACCTTTGGTACATTCCCAACAGTGGTAAGGAACTGCCTCACACATGATTAAATCTGGATGCTAGAGGTAAGCTCTTCCTCTACCTCATCTTCTTGGTACTCTTCATTGTTTTTTGAAGTACTGCAATACTTTTTTTTGAAGGTCCTCCTGGTGGCGGTGGTGGTGGAGCTTGCAGAGGAGTGATGGCAATAGCTGATGCCATTTTGAGATAAATAGCAGTTTAGCTACTATTCTTCCAAGTATGTGCTGTGTGCCAGATTGTTAATGGATAATGAGTAAGAATAGGTGTAGGAGCTGTGCAAGGGTACATTTTGAGCTTCAAAGTTCCTAAATGATCTGAAAATGCAGTTTCAAACTGTTTGCAAAGTAGAGGCACGTTCTCGAACATGTCATCATGCTGCGCGCAAGCATGTGGTCACGTGACACTGTCCAGAAAGTCTGTGATGACGTCAAACATTCACAAATGTTGATGAACTCAAAAGCAGTGCAAAAAGTTGCAAAAAGTGTATAGAAGTGTTAGAAATGATGCTAGAAGGTGGGGAATGGCAGAGTTTTAAGGTAAAAGGTTGTAAATTGGACAGAAACATTGCTACATTGGGGTAAGTGTGATATTAGTAGGTTGTAGGAAATTAGCATGCACTGGTGAAAACCCATGAAATTCACTGCAAAAACATTGTTAAAGGGTTATTATGGTTAAGTTGCACTAATAAAAACCTATCAAATTGAAAGAAATATCTTTGTTAAATTGATGTTATGGTTCCAAGTAAAACAAAAAAAAATAAACAGAAATGTGCCACTTATGGTAAGCTAAGCAACCGTAACTCATGCCACCACTGTGCACTGCTAAGACTAACATCCAGGACATGAAAGATGACATCACAAATGCCATTGATGACATCACATATCTGGGCCACTTGCTTTTGTTTACTGTTTTTACTGACAAAAGACATTTCAAAAATTTTAAAAGGTGCTATATGTTGGAATTCTCAAACATTTTAAGGGTGCTATATATGTACACATAAAACTTTTGAAATATTCTTAAAGTACTTTCCGTAGAGTTTAATCTGAACTCATATATAACATATATAACATTCATCCCTTGTCCAAGACAAAATACTAATAAAACAGATATTCTTGGAACATCATACACTTTTGAAATCAAACAAATTCGTATCAATCTGTGGACAAAACATAGCCCAACATGTTTCTGTCCTTATGATATAACTTATTACAGGACATTCCGCAGGAGGTGAGCAATAAAGCATAATTATATATTCCATAGTGTTCTATAGAAGTGCAGCATATTTTCTTGGCTAAAAATACAAACCAGAGAGACATTGGGCCTCATTACGATTTTGGCGGGGGTCCCCTATGGTGTGTGCTGCCGCTAGGGGGTGTTCGCAGAAGAGGCCGGACGCGAGGGCCTTTTCACATGATTTGTGAACGGGATGCGCAAATTCGGGGGGTACGCGAGCCAGTTGTCACGCACTGGCGCGAGCGGGGTGCACAATTTTGGGGGGTACGTGAGCCAGTTTTCCTGCAATTTGGCTGCCTCGTGTGTACATGAGAGCATTTTCACACGATTTTGCTGGCGCGAGCGGGGTGTGCGATTTCGGGGGTACACAAGTCCGTTTTCATGCTATTTGGCTGGTGGGGGTTTATGTGAGGCCGTTTTCACGTGATTTCCCTGGAGCAAGCAGGGTGCGCGATTTCGGGGGTACGCTAGTCAGTTTTCATGAGATTTGGCTGGCGCGAGCGGGGTGCATTATTTTGGGGGGTACGCGAGCCAGTTTACATGCGATTTGGCTGGAGGGGGTGTATGTGATGTCGTTTTCATGTGATTTTGCTGGAGCAAGCAGGGTGTGCGATTTCAGGGGGGTATGCAAGCCAGTTTCCACGTGATTTGGCTGACGCGAGCAGGGTGCATGATTTTTGGGGGTAAGCAAGCCAGTTTACACACGATTTGGTTGCATGTGTGCACGTGAGGGCGTTTTCATGCAATTTTGCTGGCGCAAGCAGGGTGCACGATTTTGGGGGTATGCGAGCCAGTTTCCACGTGATTTGGCTGGCGCGTGCGGGGTGTGTGATTTCGGGGGTTATGTAAGCCAGTTTTCATGCGATTTGGTTGCATGTGTGCACGTGAGGGCGTTTTCATGCAATTTTGCTGGCGCAAGCAGGGTGCACGATTTTGGGGGTATGCGAGCCAGTTTCCACGTGATTTGGCTGGCGCGTGCGGGGTGCGTGATTTCGGGGGTTATGTAAGCCAGTTTTCATGCGATTTGGCTGGTGTGGGTGTACGTGAGGGCATTTTCATGCAATTTTGCTGGCGCAAGCAGGGTGCACGGTTTTGGGGGTATGCGAGCCAGTTTCCACGTGATTTGGCTGGCGCGTGCGGGGTGCGTGATTTCGGGGGTTATGTAAGCCAGTTTTCATGCGATTTGGCTGGCGTGAGCGGGGTGCGCGATTTCAGGGGGTACGTGAGCCAGTTTACACGCAATTTGGCTGGCACGGATGTACACAAGTGCGTTTTCACACAATTTCACTGGCGCAAGCACGCAAGGGCCTATTCAAGTGATTTTGCTGTGGGGTGGACCACCCCATCACCCGTGACAGTACCCCACAGGAAGCCCACACCACAGGGCACACTCAACACCTGTGTCCATACCCCGCAGGCAGACCATCACCCGTGACCATGCCCCGCAGGCAGCCCACATCTCAGGGGACACCCAACACCCGTATCTATACCCCGCAGGCAGCCCACACCACAGGGGATCGTCCCAACTCCCATGTCCATGCCTCACAGGCAGCAGACACCATAGGGGACCCCCAACACCCATGTCCATGCCCCACAGACAGCCCACACCACAAGGAACACCCAAACACCCATGACCATGGCCTGCAGGCAGCCCATCACCCATGTCCATGCCCCACAGGCAGCCCACACCACAGGGGACCCCCAACACCCATGTCCATGCTCCACAGGCATCCCACACCACAGGGGATACCCAAACACCCATGACCATGCCCTGTAGGCAGCTCACACCACAGGGGACCCCCCCATCACCCATGACCATGCCCCGCAGGTGGCCCACACCAAAGGGGACACCCAACACCCGTGTTCATACCCCGCAGGCAGCCCATCACCCGTGACCATACCCTGCAGGCAGCCCACACCACAGGGGATCCCCAACACCCATGTACATGCGCTGCAGGCAGCCCACATCACAGGGGACATCCAACACCCATGACCATGCCCCGCAGGCAGCCCACATGGCACCATACACCGCAGATAGGGTCCGCCTCATGTCACCCCGACCCCCACCAGTGACAGAAACCGGCAGGAAGGCCCTGACTCTCGTCCCCCCACCAGTGACAGCAACCTCCAGGCAGGCCCTGACTTATATCCCCCCACCAGTGATGGCAACCTACAGGCAGGCCCTGACTCATGTCCCCCCACAAGAGATGGCAACCTGCAGGCAAGTCCCGACTCATGTCCCCCAACCAAACACATTGTCCCAACATTAAACCATGTAGCAAATGTCCACCCAAATGCCACCACACGCTGCCCCCCTCTCAGTGCAACTCAACACCCATCCATTGGCCCCCTTCCCCAGTACATGCCCCATGGCATGGGAATCACAAATGCACACATGCATGCACCCAAAGACATGACCAACATCGTTCCACAGCAGTGACAAATGGCAGAGCCAATGACGAGTGACACATGCACCAAACCATTGAGAGCAGACACAACTTTGATTAGATAGAATGGAAATTTATTAAAATCACAATAACACACCAAATGAAAAATAAACATGAAAATGAAATGAACGCAAATGAAAATGAAATGCAAATCAAAAAGGAATCCGAAAATCCAAAAAAAAGCTAATGCAGAAAGTGGTCCATGTCCAAAGTCAGTCCTTCAGTTCCAAATGTAAATAAAAAAATAAACCATCAGTCCATGGTGAAAATAAAAAGAAAGAAAACCAACAAAGTCCAACTATATACAAGGATGACGGGTCCATGATCCCAAAAGTAAAAACAAGACACCAAAAAAACCCCATGAAAAAGAAACTATGTATAAATTGTGGAGCTAAGTCCATGAACTCCAAATAATAAAAAAAGAAAGGAAACCTAACACTACAGAACTATATACAAGGGTGGCGGGCTAGTCCTACGACTCACCAATGTTACCAAGAGTCTGGGCCAGGGCATCATCTCTGTGTCAATATCCCGGAGACAGGCCTCAGTCTATCCTCGAGGGCTCGCAGGTAGTCCGTCATGCTCCTTTCAAACTCCCTGCAAGTCTCCTTGAGGAACTCTGCACACCTCTCTGCCCGACGTATGGAGTTCTCTGCACTAGCCATGGTGAGTCGTGCCCTCCGTGCCCGCCGCTGCTCTGCATCTATTCACTGGCCCATCCGCTGCCACACGGAAGACACACTTGTTCTTGGGTTCTCTTGCCCATCGGCCGATGCCTGCCCCGGTGTTGTTGTTGGCCCCGAGTCCTGACGCCTCCTAGGTTGAGCCTGCTGCTGCCTTGAAGACCTGTGCCTGCTCCACCAGGACTACCTCCGGGATGATGACACCCCCCATGGAAGTCGTGCACATGCCCTGCTCAAAGGTGCCTGCACAACCTCCTTTGCCAGTGGTCCTGTTGCTGTGGTGACCACCTCTGCTGAACCTCCGACTCCCGACTGTGGTAGGGATGTGATCTCCACCAGAGTGGCCGCGGTGGCTGGGACAGGTCCACAGGAGGCCCTGTTGGCATCTGGGCCAGAAGACGGCTGGGAGGACGACTGGCGCATATTGGGGGAAGAGGAGGTGGGGGTCACAGCAGGGTACAGCACCTGTAGCAAACCTGTGAAAATGAGCTGTGCTAGCCAGTGCAGGATGGCACAGACCTCTTCGTGATGATGTGCATGGTCCTGCCAGGAACCACGCACATCATCATGAATGACAGCTGTGCGCATTTGACTAGCACGGGCTCAACCCTGTCATAGATTGCATGTTCTGCAGGTATAGGAAGGTCCGTTGATGCGGACTCATCCTCTACCTGCGGAACAGCCTGGACTGAGGCATACCTGCAGGTGCACACTGATGCAGTTGCAGGATCAGGGACAGGATTAGGCACAGGCACCTCCGCTGCGACCTGCGCTGCCTCCTGCCCCTGCCCGTGGACTGCACCAATTGCACCTGTAGCATCACCCCCTCCAGGCCCATGCTGATCTGATGTGGCCTCCTCCTCGCCCACCACCAACCTGGATGACTCTGAGACGTCTTCTGCATCGGATTGCCCCTGTGGGGGCTCAGCCTTCCCACCCACTGCCGAGGAGCCCACGTCCAACTTCACCTTGTTGGGCCTCCCCTCAGTATCTGCGGCCATTCTTGCGGATGCGGCACTAGTCTGTTCGCTCGTGGAAGATATTGTCACCTGGGAGGAGGACTGGGCCTTGTGTCTCCACCTGGTGGAAGCATCCCCGCCGCGTTGCTCCACAGTGCCATCTCCGCCCTCTTCCTCCATCGCCGCTGTAGATAGGGAGACATTGAACACAAGCATCAGTGCACCGAACAAATGTCTGCTAGACACAAAGCAAATGCACATGAGTGGCACTGTCAAACGTCAGTACCATCATCAAACTCCAAAACACACAGGACAGTGCAAGCAACACACATGCACAAACAAGCATGTCACGTGCAATAGATACTCACATCCATGTCTAAGGCACTGTGGGAAGAACAGAAGGGGGCTGAACCTCACATGCATCATGGGACATGCACATCACATGCACACACACCACTGGACAGTCATGCATCTGGCCATGTCTACCTCCTGTCACAGTGCACTCATGGACAACTGGTCCGCATCAGTCAATTACTCATCATGATGCTCATGTGTCATGCATTCATGACGTTTTCCAGTCACACACTCACCACTCAGACACACGCACATGTACACCATGCATGTCCATGAAGGTGACATAAGCATCCATGTCTCACACCCCAAACATGGGCAAGTCCAGACAGATGCATGCAAACATGTGTGCATCATCACATGCTGGTGCACATCATGCATTGCAACACAGACACCATTGATGTGTAACACGCTTGAATGGACTCACATGCGGCACTGTCAAGTCCCTGCACACAGACATCCATGCATGGGGCATGCCAGACAAAAGGCAAAGGTGCACACTTCAGCCACACCTCAACATGCACTACACTGGACAAGAACACATGGACACTTACCACTCAATTTCAGACGGAGCTGCAACTGTAGGACCTGGTGGTAAAGCGCTGGGTGTATGTGCCCCAGGATCCTCATCTGGTTGTTGCTAAACTGGCCCGAGCACCCCACTTCATTATCAGCTGTGATGAGGTGCCGGGCCTTGTGGAGGGCCCTGGACCTGAAGTCCTCCCAGTGCTCCCAGACGCGGTTGTTGTCGTGGGGTACCACCCCCTGCACATTGATGGCACCCACAATGTACGCCCAGATCCTACTCTGTCCTTCCTTGTTGAGGCGCAATGTTGAGAAGAGGGTATCATTATGCCCCTGGATTTACTCCACAAGGATGCCAACTTCATTGGGACTGAAGCTGGCAGCCCTCTGCCTCTCTGCCGGGGGGTTGCCACTAGCCACAGATGTTACTTGGTCTGACATGGCAACCCCCGAGGCAGGTGTGGGTGGGCAACTGGGTCCTGGGGCTGGGCTGTGGAGCGATGATACAGCGGTCGAGAGTCTTTTGTATCAGCAGAGTTGGTCTCAGGCAACAGGATCCCTGGCAATGGATTCAGTGCAGGCACCTAATAGCAGGGTACGCAGGCAGCAGGCACACTGAGTGGGCTGGTAGCAGCAGATGGCCCGTAGGAGGCAGCTCAGGGCATTGGGGGGCAGGTAAAGGGCCTTGTGGGCAGGAGCGTGGTCTTCCGTGCATTGTCAGCTTGATGCAGAGTGACTGCACGTGCAAAAACAGCACATTAGTGTGGAATTTGAGGTAAGGCCCTTTGCGCATAAGCGTGTAAGTGATGTGACACGCACAGGCTTTGCCTTCGGTACGGGTTAAAGGTCTGCTTTGCTGTACGTGCTTTTCATGGGGACTGATGCATGAGATTCTGCTCTTTTGTGGGTTCACACATGATATCTTCACTACAGTTGCAGTTTGTACTTCTTCTTTTGGCAGGGGAGATGCTTACGTGCACATGCGCGTGTCTTTTTCTTTTTTTTCAAGGCAGACGGTGAGTCGTGCATGTATTTTTCCCACTGCAGGTGCCCCTGTGTGTCGTGTACCCCATTTTCGAGGTCAGAGTAGCCTGCGTGTTCCACGCGTATGCATTTTTTGTGTTCCTGGGTCATACGGCATACTGCAGGACCTTTATTCCATGCACGTGGGCTACCTAGGGGTCGTGTGCATTTTTTATTTGTTTTTGGGGTGCCTGAGCATTGCATGACCTGTCGTTTTTCCCCAGGGGTCTCAGACAGCCTTGCAGGAGCACAGGGGTACATATTCCTTCACGTACCCTGCCCCCTTCACCCCAATTGCCCAGGACAATTGTTGTGTGCACCTCCCATTCGCACTAGTCCCTCAGTGCCATGGTTGGGAGGCCACCAAGTGGTAAGGGAGGCAAAGCTGGGCAACCTCCCAGAGATGGCCGTGGTGGGGGACGTGGCCTGGGTACCAAGGTGGCCAAGGTAGGGGACGTGGGAAACGTGGGCAGGGTGGTCCACGAGGGCAGTGTGTCCAGGCCCATCCAGGGACAGCTATGCCCCCCCTGCGGGTCAGGGTGATGCAGCTGTTGCAGACATCCCCAGTGCCCATCTGACCCGACAGGATGTGCCATCTGCTGTCACAAGCCCCCAGGTTGTGGAAGTTGCCGGTGCAGCTGCGGCTACCACCACCCAGGCTTGGGGCCAGCCACCGCGGGCTGTATTGGCACAGGCACAAGAAGACTGCCTGGCAGATTTCTGTGTCGGGAAGGCCAAGGCACTTGTGGCTAAGGTTGCTGTGGCCAAGCCACGTGTGTCTGGGGCAGTAGTGACATCTGCTGCCCCAAGCAGCCAGGTTGTGGCAGCTGCAGGGGCAGATACAGCTGACACCATCCCAGCTGTGAGTCAGCAAGCCAGGACTGTGTTGGTCACGCCCCTTGGCACCGAGGCAGTTGTGGAACTGGGTCCTAGTGACAGTACCCAGCAGCCAATGCCTCCAGTAAGGCCGTCTGCACCTCCTCCCTCCTGAAGTCCAACATGTGCATACACCCCTAGTGGGGATTCATGATGTGTCTCCAGGGCATGGTTGGCCTGCATTTTGGTTTGTATATTGTTAAATGTTCATGTTTTCATGTTGCTTATTCATGTATTGCCTTGCATGTCTACATTGTTGATGTACTTCATGCTGTATGTGGTACCATGCCCCCTATAGCTGTCAGAGACACACTCAAGATGGAAGGTAGCCATGTGGTGGCACTGTCACATTGAGACACTTGTGCTATGGTGATTGGTCACTGTCTGATATTGTCACTGTTGGGTCCTGTGTTCATAATATATTATGCTGGTGAATAGATAGTCCTGTTTGTCTATTCCTCCTTTAACATTCCTCAGAAAAGCTTGCAGTTTAGTCAGCTTTGATTACATGTTCAAATATGGATGTTCGTCATCAAAAATTCTCAGAATCTTGCTGTTTACAGTCACTTCATAATGGTGACTAATAGAAAAGAGGCAAAAAAACGACATAGAGTTCATGAAGAAATGTTCCTCACTATGTCGTCATTAACGTGTATCAAAGAAGCCTGCAAATCAATCAGTAAAGAGAACGTAAAAAAATGAGCTTATTTGTAGTTCACAGTCCAGGGAATGTTCTTTTTTAGAATACATCTATTCTGAAGTAGAGTGATAGCAATGCCGTAGATCTCACTGTATCGCAGTTGTTTAATGCAGTTTCTAGCTGTTTTAATGCCCGTAAACGACTAAACAGTTTCAATGCGCATGGATAATAAAGGCGCAATTGAAAGGAAAGAATGCTCGCATGTGTAAAAGAATTAAATACACCTATTCAGATGACGATAAAATGTGTGTGAGGCGCATTATTTGTGGCAATATTTTTTTAAACGATTTTAATTGAAGGGATAATATTACGTTATAGCCTCTTCAGTGGTTTCTGTCTCTGTTTTGCAAAAGGTATTTTCGTTGATGTGCTCAAGATTGTGTTTCTGTTGGATGTCATGCAATAAACATGTGTGTTATAACTTGTTTTTATTTGTATTTTCCCTTTCTGGTGGTTTGCTCAATGAATGAGAATGAATGAATATTGGAAATGGCAATACACATGCTGTTTTTTAGGTATCGGGTCATAATGTCCCTATATATATATGATTGTTGTATATAATGCCACCGGAAAAAGTTTGTGGCAACATTATATTGGTGACCATATATATAGGGACAGGGAGAGCAGGGGCTGCGAGGGTGTCCCCTGCTCTCCTTGAAAAAAAAGGTCTGGGGGATTTCAGGGGTGTCCCCTGCATGTTCCACATAATAATATATGTGCAAAAAACAGCTCACTTTTTGCATGGTGACATTTTTGCGGGGACATTGTTACATGGAACCGTTTTTTAGGGGTGCATCCTTGCTATCATGCATCAGTGCTGTGATGTTTCACATTATTTTTTACTGCCGTGTCAACTTGTTATGGATGCATGTTTATGGGTCTTTTGAATTATGTTTAGAGGACATCTGTTTACTAATTGCTGTTATTATTAGTCAAATTTGATCAGGCCATATTGTGTTTGGGTGCAGCGTAAGTGAATGCTAGTGTAGGAGCTGCAGGGATTTCCTTTCACGAGGTACTATGCCTTATTATGTTTTGGCGTGTGCTTTGTTGCACTTTGAAACTTTAATGTAGGAGTGTTTGGAGTGGTGTAATCCTAGCAGATTACATTAATGCTGATAAACATTGTATGGGAGGATTATGTGTGAGTGTTGGGGACTGGATATGAGTATTCATTATCCTTGAGAAACTAGTGTTGTGATATTTTGCTTTATTTTCTGGTGCACTATGAAACTGTAATCAATGAGTGATACGTGTTGTATGACAGGTGTTGGCAAATTTTTGAGTGCTTTTGTTTGACTTACCAGCCTTATTGTTAGTGTCTGAAAATGGAAGTGTGATCTGCGTGGCAGATATCCTGCCAAGTAATCAGAGAAAACGTGGGGGCCTTTTTCTATTGCGCTGGAGTGTGATAGGAAAGCACAACATGCATGTATGCTTCACGTTTGCGCTCCAGCTCTTTTTACAGCCACCCTAAGGTGTAGGAGGACACCTAAACTGAGATAGCAGGTAATTGGCATTGTATTTAAAATGCCCCCAACATGTTTTGATGTGAGATTTGTGTATGTTGAATGCAAGAGTGAGCGGGTGTATGTGAATGTGGAACTGTGTAATAGGTATGAATTGAAAACGTTCATTATGTAGTCAACATGTTCTTTTTTTCTTTTCTTTTTTTTGCTATGTAGTCAACATGTTCAATGAAGGTGTGGTTGCTCTGAGGGCTTGAAGGAGTACTTTGCCGTCACACTAGGGGTGTGACGGGATACTTTGAGAAATTGTGAACTTGCTGTGTCTTTGGATTTCGCTAAAGAACTTTGCATGGGTATGCCAGCGAATGGTTATGCAGGGACATGTCTGTGTGAATGGGCGTTGGGTTGCTGGCATTGTTTTCGGAAACATGTTGCATTTTGTTTTTTGCTTTGTTAGCCTGGCACTCTGAATGTTTCTTTATGTTCCACAGCCATTGCTGTGCATGTGTAGCATACATACCTTGGAATGCATGGGTACAATGGATGTGCGTGGGTTCGTTTTGTACAATATATAGTTTGTTCAGCTATCACGTTTTTGTCCTCGTGTGCTTTACAGTGATTCTTGAGTTTATTAGTTTTTATTGTTTGTCAGGTTGCTGATGTGTGCCACTATTTATTGATAGGTGGGGACTTCTGGAACCTCTGAATCCAGTGTTTATGTTAATCATGAGACTCCAGTTAGTAGAACATCTTATTGCGAAATCGAGTGACATCATCTAATATAATGGCCGTCTTGTAGTGTTGAATGTAATGAAGAGCCTGATGTTCTTACACTACATGTTGATGGGGATGATCTTGGGTGCACCAAGGGTTCTGGCCTTCTCTGTGCAATGAGGGCTGATCTGTAGAGTTTGTTTAATCAGTTTCCATTGTGCCACTTTGTTCTTTCTTGCATTGCCTCTCATAAATTATAAAGGTTTTATCAGGTATAATCGATGAGCCACTAACTGATTCCTTGAGCATCAAATCCTGCCTCAATCTAAACACTCTCTGACGGCTGCGCATTATGAATGGATAGTCGCTGCAGGTCTTTGGCCCGGCATAGGCACGGTTGCATGGGAGTAAGTAGGAAAGATGTGGCTCATTAAGGCAAAGTGTTGTTGTGGGACTGTCCACGGGATGAGGGAAGTGGCAAGGGGTGGTGGTGAGGTGGGAGGTTGGTTGAATGGGGCATGAAGTACCCATTTGTGCACTCGAAAAGTAAACTGTGGGTGGGAAGCATGTGGGGTGGAGAAAGGGAAGAGGAAGGAAGATGGAAAAATGTGCAAAAGACCAAGTATGCCTACATACGTTATCATAGGACGTTTCATGCCTGCCAAATAAACATCAGCAGCAATGACTTCTCCCCCATATTTTCTGTGAACAGTGGGCTTCATTACAAGGTTGGTGGTCCGTTTGTGAAAGCAAAGAGAAAATATCCAGGCGAGTACCCACAAAAGGAAATACACCGAACACAGGTTACAAAGGAACATACAAAGATCTTTATTTTATACTGAACAGTTTCAAAGGACAAAGCAACAGATAGCTATCGGCCCTCAGTACAACACAGCGAACTCCAGCATGGTTTGGTGTGCTCAGTTAGTGGGACTGTACATTAGAATAGTCACACCTTATATACCTTTGAAAACATGATGTCCAACCCTACTGTGGGTTAATACTGGTTAATACATTACGGATCTAGGGTTCGTGCCGAGTTCACACATCTGTACACTTTAGGGTTTGCCTTTAATACATTGGCCAACAAGCCTCAATGGCAACAGTGTACTTTAGAATTTCTTATAGAGACCTTCTCAAACATCCATACAATGTAGTTTAAACAAATGTTCTCAATTCAGTATATGAATACATTGTTTGTAACATGCTCGCGGATTAGCTTCATTGGCACAAGTAATCCTTTACACATCAAGACCCTAACAAGGGGCCTGCAGGCAAGTTACACATTAGTTTGTACACAGAGTTCAAGACGGCCATGTTGCATTCGGAATGACACCGTCCACCATTTTAGAACACAGGGTGACTTGGCGGATGTTTATAAAATGGTGGCTTACACTGATCTAAGGTCAAGACCTTGCAGCGCAGATTTCCTCGCAAGTGGCTTATAAGCAGCTTGGCGTAGGCCAATACACATATATTCATACAGCATAGGAGGCACAATATAATTTCCCGTTTGACAAGCCCTCCTTTTGGCCTATGCCAAGTGCTAAACTACTTCTGATCTTCTTGCAAACAACTCCATGTATCATCGTCCATGCACCCTGAATCACGGTTGGAAATATGTATTGCCATTAGATCAGTTGCTAAGATTTCTTTTAACCCATATTCTTTGGATTTTTTATCTGGGGCATGTACCTTCTGTCCTATTGTACCTATCGCCTGTGCGCAACATCCCCCTAGCATCGAACATATATTAGATAAACACTGGATACAACAGCAAAGAAACAACAGAATTCCCAAAATGATCAGTAAGACCGACAGCACCTTCCAACCCCAAGATCGCAAGAAGTCCCAGAGCCAAGCACTAAGATCCCAGCTTCCCTCGGGAACATGCACTTCTGAACTTAGGACGTGCAGATACTGTATTGCCTTGAAGACAGTTGCGGAGGAATCTGGCATGAAAACACAGCAAGCGGACCCCACCAATTTACACACTCCACCACGTTCAGCCAGAATGACATCTAATGCCATCCGGTTCTGAAGTGCTACTAACCTTATTGCTTTCTGTTCTAATGTCATATTGTAGAGTATGTCCATGGTCCGGTTGATGGTTCTCTCCAGTACTCTCGCTAGTCTTCTGATGTCCTCGGAATTCGCTATCTGCCCCAAAATGGCACGAATGATTTTGGTACATCTCCCAAGACCTGTGCTGGAGTGTCACCATCCTCGTCCCACCGAGGGCGAGCCTTTGAAACCTCTACAGTACTAGCTATGAACACCCCGGGTAACAGGATCCCTAAATAACAAATTCCCTGCCAATCCCTGGGTAACCATGGAAATGCTACATTACCGCAAACAAAGTAGACAGGTTCGCCTACATACAAAGGTCTGTCTTCCCCAGTCAAATTCACAACGTTGGCACAACCTTTCAAATTTCCCATTGACTGAGTACCATTCCTCTGTATGCAGAAAGAAACTGAATTGGGGCTATGGTTAACAGTGTACGAAGTAGGCATGGCAGCCTTATTGCCTATCTGAGCCATCTTAAAAGAAATCAAAGATTGAAAAGGACGAGACAGTCTATCAGAAGGCCTAATAGAAGCAACGTTAGGCTTACTTCTATTTGGGAAAAGCGAGCATCCCAGGGGAGTCAGAACACGTTTCTCAAAACTATTCAAATTCGTACCATCAAAGGTCCCCGAGATGCTATCGTTCCAACGGCCAAAGAACAGCGCTCTAAGAGAAGCATAACAAGCAGTTGTCAGAGGTAAAGGGTGAATATACCAACCTAGCCCCTTATCCCTATGTTGCGGTAAATGCGAGCAGACCCAACAGTTGGACCTATTAAAAAAGGCATCTGTGGCATTCATGATAAGTAACAATGTGTTGTTGTGATATCTTTGTCTATGTTGAGAGTCTCTAGGAGACAAAGTATGCAAATGCACCAAAGGAGTAGGGACATTGGGTACATTTTCAGTCAGTAACAAGGTTTCTAATGGATGCACTTCTTCCAGGTACCAAAAACTTAGCACAGTTACTATTATAAAACCAATTATCATTATAAAAAAACAGCAGTATGTTTTCGGGGCCCAAACAATGTGTCCATTCTCACTGCCGGTCACACTATCATTTATCAGTCCTGTACGAGCGGTAGCGGCTGCAAGCATTGCCATCTTCAAACGAAAAACCCCAAAGTTATTTGCTGGCGACCTCCCGGCCGTGCAACTTCTTAGTCCTTTCACAACCCTAGCCAACAGAATCCCCTTTTCTCAAACAATTACTTGGGCAAAAAGCAAGCCCGTGATGAGTTTCCTTTCTTCTTCGAATGCACAGCCGAACCGTGCCGTAAGTCTATTTTCTTGGATGCAAATTGTGCCTTGCTGTTCCCGGTACTGATTGATCCGAGAACAATGTGTCGTCACTTCCCGTTGGAAGCAGCGTATGAAAAACAAGTAAAGATGCAAGATCCGGAACAACAGTTTCCGGAAACGAAACTTTTGGAGAGTGTGGAGATGAAATGACGGGTTCCCCAAGCCTCACGGGCTCAGAGAGATTCTCCAATGCACTCTCGACACTATTTACTGCTTTGGGATCGTTGGTTGCAGTGTTAGCGACGGGTTCTGTTTCTTCTGTATCGTGTGGCACTGGGTAAGGAAGTCTCTTGAGATGTGTCGCGTGGATCCAGTTAGTTTTTTCGGCCTGCGACACACACCGCCATCTGTGTGACCAGCAGGACCTGTAATGGGCCCCACCAACGAGGTGCAAGGCAAGAAGAATGCTCAAATGCCTTGGTGAGCACCCAATCTCCGGGCCGAATACTTTGGACCAGGCCCTCATATCGCACAGGTAAAGCTTCTCGCAGCTGGTGATAAATCAAATACAGGTTTTTAGTCAACTGGCTACAGTAATCTGAAAGAAGTACATTTTTGACATTCTTTAAAGATCGACATTTAGGAAGGTTATTGGCAGGTCTCCCCATTACCACCTCAAATGGAGAGAGCCCAGTCTTAGGTTGAGGGGTTGTACGCATGGCTAGTAACACAATCGGTAAGGCATCCGGCCATTGTAGCTTTGTGCCGGCACACGGCTTAGCAAGCTTGTTCTTGATGATACCATTGTGTCTTTCTACTAGTCCGGCGCTCTGAGCGTGTCTGGCCGAATGGAACCGTTTGTCAATCTGTAATGCCGTGCATATCTGCATAATTACAGCAGCGACAAAATGTGGACCATTGTCCGACCAGATGACTCTTGGTAGCCCGAACCTTGGAAAATATTCTTTTAACATAGTTTTTGCAGTAGTCATGGCTGTAGCGTCTTTGACAGGGAAAGCCTCAACCCATTTACTAAAAGCACAGATGACAACTAACACATATTTCAAATTATTACACCATTCCATTTCAATAAAATCAAAGTGGATGACCTCAAAGGGGACAGAAGGTGGCCCAAAACTTCCCCTTGGAGTTGATGTTCCCTTTCCCATATTGTGCTGTAAACAGATTATGCAATCCAGAACATAGCGCTGAGCTATTTTCGAAATTTCGTCATTCGCCCAAACTTTTTCTAACATTTTCGTAACCTTCGGGGCACATATATGTGTAGGGCCATGGGCCATGACGACCATCATCATCACGTATGCATCAGGAAGTAGCCATTTCCCTTCAGCTATGTCCACCCAACACCCATAATCATCGAGTTTCCCCAAGCCCTCAGCCCACCTCTTAGATTCTTCTAACGTGGCATCGGCTTGGATATCCCTTATGGACCCAACACCCTCGTCCATTGCATAGGCATTTATAGTCTCCCTTGAAACATACATCTCCGTAAAGAGATTGGTGGCAGTCTGTTTAGCTATCTGATCAGCGAAAGCTTTCCCTTTTCCTATATCATCTATAATCTTTCGATGTGCTGCACATTTCACGACAGCTAACTGAGTAGGGAGCGCAAGTGCTGAGAGCAGTTGTACTATTAGGGAGCCGTGCTGGATCTTTGTATCATGTGAAGTTAAGAACCCTCTCTCTGACCGAAATCTCCCAAAGTTGTGAACCACCCCAAAGGCATACTGACTATCAGTATATATGTTTACTGTAAATCCTTCGGAAAGTTCAAAAGCTCAGGTTAATGCTATAATCTCTGCGGCCTGCACGGAGTTATGTGTGATTCTCTTGGTTTCCACGACCTTGCTCAATGTAGTGATTGCATAAGCAGCTGTGGATGTACCATCTGGGAGTTTGAAGCAGGAGCCGTCACAAAACAGCTCCCATTGTGGATTGTTCAAAGGAGTGTCTTTCAGATCAATTCTACCCTTTGTCTTTTGCTCGGTAGTATATAGACAGTCATGTGACTCTTCGTCACTGCAAGCAGTACCTTGCGGGAAAGGTAAGAGTTCAGCCGGATTAAGAATACAACACCTCTTAATTTGTATGTGAGGAGCAAACAAGATCAATTCATATCTCGTCAACCGTGCGGAAGTGAGGTGGTGTGTTTGGGTTCTGTTCAGTAGAACATCTACAGAGTGAGGCACCATCAGGTTAGATCATGGCCTAGGACCATTCCCTCACTCTGTTTTACAGACGCAGCAGCAGCAGCGACAGCTCGCAAGCATCTTGGCAAAGCGCATGCTACAGGATCAAGGGCGGAAGAAATGTAACCGCATGGCCTATTCTTCCCTCCATGTTCCTGCGTTGATACAGCCAAAGCACATCCATCACATTATTGCACAAACAACACAAAGGCCTTTTCATAGTTTGGTGTGCCCAAAACCGGTGCCAAGCACAATGCAGTCTTGAGCAGATCAAATGATTGCTGGTGTTCCGTGTTCCACGGCAATGGCGAAGAAATGCCCTTCTTCGTCAAAGCCACATCGGGTTAATCACTAGTGAGAAGTTTGGGATCCACAACCTACAGTAAGAAGCCATCGGCTCTAACTTCCTTCTGTGTATTTGGGACAGACATGCCGGAAATGTGTTTTATACGTTCAGGTGTCAATCGTCTTCCCTCCTTTGACAGGAGATAGCCTAAATAGGCGACCTCCTGACAACAATATTGAAACTTTTTAAGCGAAGAGTTGTGACCATGTTTAGCCAGATGAATATGCAATAACACAGTGCCCTCCTTACAAGCACTCTCAGAGTCTGCAGCTAAAAGCAAGTCATCAACATACTGAAGCAATGTATAAGAAGAGGGCAATTCAAGGGTATCAAGCTGTTCTTTCAAAGCCCTACTGTAGATGCTAGGACTTTCCATGTAACCTTGCGGTGCACGGGTAAAGGTGAACGAGCATCCCCCTAAGGTGAACGCGAACAAGTATCTACTGTCCTTGTGTATAGGAATATTAAAGAAAGCATTCTTCAGATCCACAACACTGACGTAAGTAGCTGAAGCCGGAATCATAGTTAATATTGTCGTCACATCAGGCACAATTGGAAATTGCGGAGCGACAACCTTGTTGATGGCACGTAGATCAATTATGAAACAGAATTGAATTGCATTATCGCCTTTTTTGTACACGGGTAAAATTGGACTATTGCACAAACTTCCTGCAATTTCCTCAATCACCCCTCGTTGTACAAAATCGGAAACGATGCATTTCAAAGCATGCTCGCCCTCAACTGAAATCTTATATTGTGGAATATGTGGCAGCTTTATTCCATGTTTCAAGACTATTTTAACAGGCTCGATCTGTAAAACACCAACATCATTGTCGTCAATTGCCCATAAACACTCTGGTACATCACTGAATTCTGGTGGCAAAGGTCTGGTTAAGAACTGAGAGACAGAAAGTTGCTGTGGTGAAATCGTCAAACGCAAACCATCAGAAGAACATTGAATTGCCGCATTTAATTCCTTCAACAGATTCAACCCCAGCAAATTCTCTCCACAATTCCAAGTCAAAAGGAATGGACAGTGGTCCGTAAAGGGACCCAAAGAAATAGGTACCGCCGAAGAAACTTAGCAAACAACTGGTGTGCCAGAAAACCTTGCGGAAACATTGGTTTGCCATGACAGTGGAATGTTTGGAACCCGAGAATGATCAATGGAACACTTCTGTGCCCCAGTATCTACCAAGAATAGATGTTTACTATTTCCCACTACCATTTCAACGTAGGGACCTTTCTGATTAACGGGAATAGGCGTAGGTTCCAAACCTTGCTTCGGGCAATCCTAGTGAAACAGAATTTCATCAAAAAGAAGTTCTTCAGAGAGATATGCAGCAGAAGGATGATCAAATATTTTTCTGGTATCCACACTCGGAGTCTGATTATCCTGTGGAAAAGGCTGCTGAGGATCCTGCGCAAACTGACCTCTACCAGGGCCCCCTGCACCCAGGCGACCTCTGGATCGTCTACCCATATTTCCAAATGTGTTATTTGACCTTTGTCGAAGGACGGGGCATTGTGCATGCCAAAGACCCTCTTGTCGACAATAGGCACACTGGTTAATGTTCACAGGACCCAAGGGCACATTCCCTTGTGGAACATACTGACCTCTAATCTGCGAACTACCCCCTCTAGGGCCTCTAACAATTTGTTGTAATAATACTTTAGTCTTCAAATCACCTTTTCTCTTCTCTACTCTTTCCTTTTCATTATTGACACGATTCTCATAGTACTGAGCCATGTGCAGTACTTCTGATTGGGACTTCGCCTGCCAAGCTCTCTCAGAAGACATAATTTGTGACTTGATGTCAGGCAGCAATCCACGCACACATTTGTCCACAAATAATCTTTTCCCAGATTCTATGCCTAAGTCTTGTCCACTGAAATCCGAGAATACCTGTTCGAACCGATTAAAGAACTCAGTAGCACCGTCAGACTTCCCTTGGACACAGGCCGTAAACTTGCCCCAAATAATCCTCTTTTCAGGAATTATGGTTTTCAATTTTGCAATGATTCTATCAGGCAAGCTTAGTATCACCTGAGGCGGTCTCTCACGAGCTGGCTTTTCTCCATCGATTCTAATTATGTTAGCCCATGTATCTCCCAACCTTGGTACATCATCTATAGTCCTAACCTGTTTCCACAAATCTACAGGCAGGAGTACAGGAAATAACAGATGCAAGACAGACTCTATTTCTTTATAGAATCCTGTCGGATTTTTCCTAATGTCAGGAATAGATTGTCTAATGGTATTCACTTCCTGTCTCGAGAATGGGACGTGAACAAACTGTGATACATAATGTGCAGGAATGTTCACAGCAACTGCATTCATTGCAGGATTAGCCGCAATCTCAACCTTCGGGACAAATGTCGGAGGAACCTCTCTCATAGGCAACTGAGAAGTAGGCAACTCCGAACGCTTACTAAGCAACAGAGCCAAGTTGAGCGCTAAAGCAGTCTAAGAAGTGTCAAGTGAAAAAGCTCTCTTATAAATACTCAATAACTCTGTGGGACTACAAATCTTTCTTTTCACACAATCATCCTGCAGGTACTCTATCATTACCTGTATCACTTTCCTCTGTATTTGTGGCGTATACTGACTCTACCTATCATATACTTCAACTGGAGTTAGCGATATGTCTGAAATCCATCTAATCGCATCTTTCGTACAAATTCGTGTTTCTTCGGATATCTGTTTGCGACAAGGAAGGAACCGTTTCTCTACATATATGCTATCCTCATCATCCTCATTCTGTAACCTTTCCAACTCCTTCCTATACTCAAATATCCTCTCAACATGCTCATGTACTTTCTCCACAGTGTCTCTTGAAAACACTGAAGTGTTCAGATCTCTCAGCCCTTGTGGTAGATCTGCATTATTTAATTTGCCCCACATTACACATAAATGAATCCCTAAACCTTCAATGAAACATTTTTTTCAGGAAAATTATCCATATTAGAAAGTGTGGCAAAAACATTTGCTCGATCATCTCTCACTATACAATGCTTACCCCATGCAATCAAATTCCACTTTGTCTCTGGAGGTACAGTATTACGAGTGACAACCCTTGACCCTGCGCCCTGATCGACTACAACGGTACAAGACCACTTGGAAGAGGGGGAGCAAGTAAATTCAATGGAGGTATTGTTACTGGTGCAATAGGAAGAGGTGGAGGAACAGGTGGAGGAACAACAACTGGAGGGAGAGGAATATTAGGAGGAGCAGGAACAACAGCAGGAAGAGCAGGAATAACAGCAGGAAGAGGCAAAGCGGCAGGAAGAGGTACATATGGAGGTGGCGCAGAGGCACCAGGCCTTCGTTCATTTAACAATTTGCCAAAAAAATCATCGGAAACATGGAGGTCTTTGGAAGGATAGATCTTCTGAATGCCAAGTGAGAAAGCCCTATCCATATTCCTAGCTGACTCAGACTGTTTATCTTGGTCATATAACAACGCTTTTTCGGTGTTCGTTTTGTGACAGCGCGCATGTTTTTCTCTACTCTTAAGTTGCTGCAACGCTTCTTTTTTCCAATTCTGCAAAACATCGAATGCTGCAGGTCTAGCCTTTTTCTTTAACAAAATTGACTCTAAATACTCAATACGAGGGATTTCAAAACTACCATTGATTGTCCACTGAAGTTCGGCGGCATGTCTGGTTTGTCTGTGCCAAATATCATTAAACACTATACTTCCAATGCCATCCTTCCAGTACAAGCCGGCGACCCATCCTTTGGTGCTGACGGCTAAATTCCAAATATTGCCTATCACTGCGGAATAACACCCTGAAGCAGGTAGACAATTTCCCAGGCATATCAAATTATTGGTGTTACCTGGTCAATAATAGTATTTGCAGATACAATGCGCCAAAACAAATTATCAGGATACTTAAGAATCGGGTCACGACTCACCTTATCAATCCTAAGGAGGTCCGATCGGATTTCAAAATTCTTTTCTAATGAATATTACCTCGTGTTTGGTGATTTCGGCAAAACTGCCCGCCTCGATAAGTGGACCCCGTCGAGATGCCGTCTCGGACCACAAGCTAATCGTCCAGGGATCGGGTCGTGCAGCGCTGCTGAGGTGTCGCATCTCTTTCAGAAAGGGGCCCCTTTATTTTGTCACACCGTCCGATCCCGGTCCGATAGCGTGTGTCAACCTTCGACAATCCGGCATCAATCTCGATGGTCCCTATTCGGGCACCAACTGTGAAAACAAAGAGAAAATATCGAGGCGAGTACCCCCAAAAGGAAATACACCGAACACCGGTTACAAAGGAACATACAAAGATCTTTATTTTATACTGAACAGGTTCAAAGGACAAAGCAACATATAGCTGTCGGCCCTCAGTACAACACAGCAAACTCCAGCGTGGTTCGGTGTGCTCAGTGAGTGGGACTGTACATTAGAATAGTCGCACCTTATATACCTTTAAAAACATGATGTCCAACCCTACTGTGGGTTAATACTGGTTAATACATTATGGATCTAGGGTTCGTGCCGAGTTCACACATCTGTACACTTCAGGGTTTGTCTTTAATACATTCGCCAACAAGCCTCAATGGCAACAGTGTACTTTAGGATTTATTATAGAGACCTTCTCAAACATCCATACAATGTAGTTTAAACAAATGTTCTCAATTCAGTATTTGAATACATTGTTCGTAACATATGCTCACGGATTAGCTTCATTGGCACAAGTAATCCTTTACACACAGGTCAACGAAGGACAAGGTCTCAGTTCATGACCCTAACAAGTGGCCTGCAGGAAAGTTACACATTAGTTTGTACACAGAGGTCAAGACGGTCATGTTGCATTTGGAATGACACGTCCACCATTTTAGAACACTGGATGACTTTAAGAGCGAGAACCTAAAATGGCGGATGTTTCTAAAATGGCGGCTTACACTGATCTAAGGTCAAGACCTTGCAATGCGGATTTCCTCGCAAGTGGCTTATAAGCAGCTTGGCGTAGGCCAATACACATATATTCATACAGTATAGGAGGCACGATATAATTTCCCGTTTGACACGTTAATAACGATACCGGTAAGGGAATACTGGCATCGTTTACTGGACCGGGCCATCATGACTTGCAATGCCGGTCTTACTGGCATCGACATGGACCCGCTGTGACCGTGCACCACCATACCGGATTTTGCACGGACACGCAGCCGCCGTGCCAGTACCACGGGCATGCCTCAAGGAAGACCACATTACGAGTCGCATGGACATGCACCTACCAGCATCCAGATGCGGGTAACAAAGGCCAGTAACACCAGCATCACGGGATAGCCATTAATGGCAATCTGCTGTGCTCAGACCTGCCACAGGTGCACACAATCAGCACAGGTGGAGGCAATGGAGTCTGGCCCAGCACAAAAGGTGCACACTAACACATCATACCCCTTCCAAGACCAAAATGATTCCACTAGTTGTTGTGATACAGGGGCTGGAGGACATGCCTCCACTGCTACTCTTTGATTAGGCAGTACACTAGGGATTAGAGAGGAGACACAGGAGGAGGACGAGGAGGGTGAGACTGGCCCAGCAAATACCACCAGTGCAGGCAGCCACCAATCCCTCGCATAAGGGCCAGTCCATTCCACTTAACTCCAGCACAGATCCAAACCCTATATCGGCTGGACAGGGACACCATCACCACCATCGTGGATCTCCTTCATGATGACCTGGTCAGCCTGATCAACATCCGCACCACCATCCCCCCTTTGCTGAAGGTAATGTCTATGCTCCACTTCCTGGCCACAGGCACCTACCAGCACACAGTGGGGCAGCTGCATGGTATCTCGAAGCCATGTTTTCCTGGTGTGCTGAACCAGGTGCTGGATGCACTCCTAAAGCACGCAAGTGCCTACATATCCCTACCACGGACAGCACAGGAGGTGAATGACACCAAAATTGCATTTCATGCACTGGCAAGCATGCCTAATATCATTGGTGCCCTCGACTGCATCCACCTGGAGTTGGTAGTCCGGCATGCCGTGGAGGTGGTGTACCGCAATCGGAAGCAATACCACTCCATCAATGTCCAGATGGTGTGTAATACAAGCAAGAAGATAACACATTGCTGTGCCAGATACCCAGGATCCACACATGATGCAATGGTGCTGCAGAACTCCACGCTCCCCTGCTACATGGAACGAAATATTGCACAACGTGCCTGGCTGTTGGGTAAGTCTAACCACAGGGCCATGGAGTTCATATTTGGGGGAGGGGGTTACATGTATATGCAACCTGTCTACTTCCTGGGACATGGGGTTTATTTGGGGGGATCACATGCATATGCACCCTATCTGCTTCCTGGGCCATGGGGGTTCATTTGGGTGTTCGGACACTGTCCTTGGTGGCAAACACTGTGACCCTAATCATCCCAACCTGATGCATGACACTGACAATGGATGCAGATGTACCATGGCCACACATCAATGTACTAATGTCAGACTCCAATTCAGCACCCACCCATGCACATGTTCACTGGACATCATCAGACCGCACTCACAGGTACCACGATGCACCATCCTGCAACACAAAGCTGAATCCACATTAGCACATCAAAGCACATCACAGGTCATGCATCCATGACTGCGCAATGTAAAATGCCACTCAGGGAATCCCCTGTCACTGCCCCACCCTGATAGGAACACCACATAAGACCATGCCATTATGTGCAGATGAGGGCAAACTGAAGAATCCCATGTCACAAGGATGCTGAAAATAGATTCCATGAAGTAGTGAACATCACCAACATGAGTGTGATTGGTGCGGGAACAATCCACAGTACATAAGTACCAGCATGCCAGTTGACACCCTGCATCATAAAAGGAACATATCCCTACACTGGTGGACCATACCTCCAATCACATCGTGCCATGGTTACATGGGTGAAGGTGTTAAGGGACATGTGCATGGAATCATCAATTATTTGAAAGCATGACAGTCAAGCCCACCTGTATCATGTTGGACATCAGCCAAATGCATCATACAGTGTTCAACGTGCATTTGGTTTAATTCCCTGCCACACACCCCTCACAAGTGAGTACATCATGGACCTTCACACTTCATCTGGGTGAGTGGTGTATCTCATGTCAAGGTCCCTAAGTTGTGTATGTCACCCATGCCCCCCACCATGGCTTACCGAGTAGTACACAGGCCTGATATTTGCACAGATGTGATGGCAATAGCTGTCATTGGAAATGTAGTGCATATGAACATGAACAATGTACAGGCAGTGCACACATGGAATGACATAAATACAATCACACTTACTTTTACTCCCATGCAGGTGATGCTGGCAATCCCCTCCTCACCCCTGTCAGGCATCCACTGAACCGGCACGAAGAGGACTACAATCGTGCACATACATGCACTTGTGTGGAGATAGAGCAGACTTTTGGCCTTTTGAAGGCACGGTTTCGCTGCCTCAGCAGGTTGGGTAGGGCACTCATTTATGGGCCCAATAAGGTGGGCAAGATTGTATTGGTATGTGCCATGCTGTACAACATGTGCATCCTGCGCAACGTACCTCTGCCACCTGACATGGACCAGACACCACCGGGTGAAGATGATTATGAAGAAGATGCTGCGGCCACGTCGCGATGCGCGTGAAGGACGTACTGTACGGCAATCATTGATTGCACAATATTTTTGATGCACTGGGTCACAGAAGGTGCCGGTAATGTGTGACACTGGGCACTGGGATTGGGGGACTCTGGACACTGGTCACTGTTGAACAATAAATTGACAAATACTCAAGAAGCAATGTCCAGTCATGCTATTCTTTTCACACAACAGGTGTATTAATGAAATGGTACAGTGTGCATGAATTAACCCTCCACCCGCATTACGTTACAGACTACCCACCACCCCCCCTCAACACCCCCACACACCCACGTCCCCCCACAACACCACCACACACCCATGCCCCATGCCTAACACCCCCACACACCCATGCCCCCCACCCCTCAACACCTCCACACACCCACGCCCCCCACCACCTAATTCCCCCAAACACCCACACCCCCTCTGCCCAAATTGAGTTCAACACTACTGCCACATAACATGTCCCAGTGTCCCTGTCTATTGTCGCCCCCTTTTGGATGGATTGGTTTGTAGCTCCAGACGGTCCACACTATGCAGGGACCTGCACACAGGGCTCGTTTGCGTCGAGCTTGCAAGTGTTGTGCTCGATGATGGTGGTTGTGGGTCTGCCAGGGCAGGACGTTGTTGTGCCATGTTGCCAGCCAAACTGTCGACAGCCTGTGTCAAGGCTAAGATGCCCTCATCTATCGTCCTTGCCACACGGTTCACTGCACAAATGATTGCATGTGTGTTCTCCCTGTTAGCCCTGCGTGTGGTTTCCCTTTTGGCCAAGTGCTCTTTCACCATGTCATGCATGGCTTGCTGTCTCGCCTCCATGCCGCTCAGCCGCCCCTCGATGTCCCGTATGGATGTGCTTCCAGATGGTTGTATGGCAGATGGTACGGGAGGTGGTGATATACTCCTCACGGGGCTGAAGCCATGTTCAGCCATCTCCTCCTCAGTACTCTGGGCACCAGCCTCATGTTCAGGAGAGCACTGTGGTGTGTCCTGCATGCTTGGGTGTGTTGGCCATCCCCCAACATGCTAGGTGCAGCAGTGTTCATCTTCAGTCCCATTGTCCTCCTCAGTGCTATGTTGTGCTGAGGCTGCCACCTTGCCCATGGAACTTGTGGCCATTGAATGCATACCCTCAATCACTGGCCACTGTGGTTTGTTCATCGTCAGCAAGAGGTGTCTGCTTGGGGGCCAGTTTTCTCATTGGTGCAACCTTTCTGGCTGCCTCATCTTTTTGCTAGTGTGCCTTGATGGCACAAAAGTATCTTGCATGGTGCTCCTGAGTGACTGTTGCAGGTGGCTGCTCCTCCTGGTTTTGGGGTGTGCACCGTGTTGGGCACTGGTGTGTGATTTAGGTGTGCCTGTCTTACGAGTTGCAGCCCTAGAAGTTGATTGCCTGGTGGCGTCATCCTCACCCCTGCCCATGCGCGCAGGTGTCTTTCCTGTTGATGTGGCGTGTTCGGCGTTGCTGTCTGGAATAATGCCTATGGGGGATGGAGAGGCATGGCATCAGCCATGGGAGAACTTACACCCTGAATGCATCGATGTTGGTACGATTTGGGTCATGTGCATCGTTGTGTGGATGTTTGAGAGGCACACATGGTGCTTGCAGGATTGGGGGGGAATTGTATTGGCATCCTTCTGGTGCTGCCATGATGTCCATGGTGTTGTTGGGTGGCCTACAGGTGTGTCATGGCTTGCATGCTGTAGCCATGTCTTAGGGGCCTTTGTGCCATGTGCTGTTTGGTTGTGTATTAAGTGTGTATTCGCTAGTGGAGAGGCGTGCAGCATGCATTTCAATGGGACGGTGGTGATGCCAGCATCTGAACAGGGATGTGTGTGTGTGTGTGTGCATGCATATGTTGTTTGTGTGTGCAACTGTGTGATCATTTTGTTTGTGGAATTGGGTTTGCTTGTGCGTTTTTGTGGCCGGGATGTGGTGTTTGGTTTAGGGATGTGTTTAGGTGGGGCTGATGGGCCATGTATTTGCTCTTATCTACTTCCCATTTGGAGAACAACTTTGTACTTGGGATATCAAGTGTGTGTGGTGATTTCTGTATTGCGCAAAGGGTCACTCACCATCATCATCCGATGATGGGACTCCCATCTCCGCATGGCCAACTCCATTGATTGCCTCCATATCCATCACAGAGCTACACGTCTCCTCCCACCGTGCCAACTACATGGGTGAGGCAGGTCCACCACCTGTTGCACTCACTCGCAGCCGCAGGTCATCCCATCTTTTGCGACAGTTCTTCACACTGTGTGGGGTTGTCCCCACAGCAGAAACCTTCCTGGCCACCTCCTCCCATATTTCTTTCCCCTTATTTGCGCTGCACGGCGCAGGTCAGCGCAAAACACAACGTCAGCATGCTTGATGAGTGTGTCAGCGAGCATGTTAAGTTCACCATCGCTGAACCTGGGTTTTCACAGACGAGGGGTACCTTTTCTGGTTGACTTTGACATGTTCTGGCAGGCAGGGTAGTGTGTTTTCTGAAACAGGTCCTGTCTGCAGTGTATGGCAATGGATTGTGTTTTCCAAGATGGCCATCGGCACAGTTCTCGTTCCGGCGAGATGACATTGCTTCCAATGGCTGTATTACTGGTGCCGGTATTGGCGGTACCGGTGTCAACGGTGCCGCTCTTAGTGGAAACAGCAATGCCGGTGGTGGTCTCTGCACATTCAATAATGCCGCTTTTGGGGGTGGTAAAGGCCTTACAGGCATGGCAGTGCTTCCCTTACTGGCATGCCGGTACGTGCATGCACGCGGACTCGTAATCAACCGTTGATTATGGGGGCAGTGCAACACAGACACGTTAGTACCGGCATTCCGGTAATTGCTATTCATTACCACCAAACTAGTAATGAGGCCTAACATTTATTTAACTCAATGTTGTAGCGGAACAAATTCTATGTTTTGTTGAAGTGAAACTTTGTTTTGTTCCCTGTATTTAATTAACTATTTTGTGTGTTACAAAATATTGGGCCTCATTACAACCCTGGCGGAACGGGCTAACGGGGTCTGCAAAAGGAGGCGGACCCGTTAAACCTGTTCCGCCACATTACGAGGTCCCCTCGCGGGACCGGTAAGGACGCCTGGTAAAACCAGGCGTCCTTACCGGGTTCCACGAGGAGAAGAGGGAGCAAACAACGGGCCACTCATAATCGGGCTATTGTTTGCTCCCTCCCCCATTCCCATTCAGCCCTATGGGGGCTGGAATGGGAATGGGGAAGGTCCGGGCCTGGATTCCTGGAGGGAGGAATTACCGGGTCCTCCAAACTCGGAATGGCCCGGTAATTCCCCATTCTGGGAACCCAGACCCGGACGCGATTTCGGCGGCAGCCATGCCGCCAATAGCAGCATGGCTACCGCTGAGGTCGTAATGAGGCCCATTATATCTGTTCCATGTTTAGTGTTTCGTGGCATGGAGCATTTTCACAAACAATATTGTTTAATCAAATTTCCTTATGTCCTTATTTATCAAGGGTTGTGGTGGTGCTTATTAATAAACTTGATTGCTACCGCCTTTCTGAAGATAGATTGTGTTTTAAAGGGGAAGTTCTCTCAGGAATGTTATTGGCACAGTCGAACAGGCATGTATTTTTGAGCATATATCGATCAATCCCCATAAAATGTCCAAGGATCTTACCTTCTGTTTTTCTCACATTTACACAAACGAAACTAAGGGGTCAGAAACCATACACTTGTACTAATGTTATCTGTTGATCCATTGCCTTAAGTTCTAGTGCCCTCTTAGCAGTAAATCAGATCACTCTCCCCTTAAGCTGACATCATTAGACGCTTAAGTTCCTTATCACAATGACAGTGATTGTTTCATTTGAATGCCCTCTGTACGCAATCTATTGATATGTCTCCATGGAAATGTCAAGACGCCTCTTTCCTCGATAAGTATCAACAAACCCTTTCTGATCAGACACCATTGGAGTTTCTTGTTCCTTTGTGTAAATCTATTTCATTCTGAGCCTGCATGACTTCTATTTGCACTTTTCTGCTATCTAGCAAGTATGACGTATTGAGAACAGGTTCTTACACTACCTCAAATGAATTAACTGTGTAAGTGCTTTCTATTATTTGTTAAAACAATATAATGTACAAATGTTTTTACCAAGCCATATTGACATTTTATATTTATAAGACTTCTTTTTTACACGTGCAAATGCAACATTTTAAAGGTTGGACCTGTTCCTCTTGTCTTTGCACCATAGGTTTCGGTAACATGTCTGGTTCTCATAATTTCCATTTACATTGCATTTTCTGACAAAACCTAATTTAGTTACTTTATCAAAATGGCTAATGCTTTATTTTTCTCCCACTGTTGTTTTTATACTTCTTCAATACTCAATAATTATGCCAACATGTCCACCCTACCTGTCTGAGCTTGAGTACCAGAAAATAAAATGCTTGAGACAGAAAGAAGTCAAAAACATGTGGAATCTACTGAAAGTCGTGACAATCAATCACAGGGTCCTGATCCTAATCGCATGGAAGTCATTTCCACATGGTGTACCTGCCATCGATATGAGTTAATGCTGCTGCAGGGAAAACTTTGGATGCTTGATCTACATAGCCGAAGAAGAGCCTCTACCAATATTCGTTATATGGCTGGATGACTTCAAGACAGCCTGCCTTACACGATCTGTTTTGAGAATGATGATGGTCCTGATGCATGACCTTAGAGGAACAGTTCGCCCTCGTTCTCCAAGGTAATGAGTACATTTTGTGTTTATACATTTTATTTGTGACAACCTTGAACTGTAGTCATTCATGTTTTTTCTCCTACTAAATTGTGATTTCGATGGTTCACTGACAATATACATTTCCTTATATTTGAAAAAAGGTATAGTTCTTACTTCAAGGCAAACTATTTTCAACATTATATTTACCGACAACGACTTAACTATAAAATGTCATGACCGTAACGCTACATTTTATACCTATGTTCCCATTTTTTATTGTTCAAAAGGGCGTACACATTTCAATATCATCCTTACTCGAAAAGAATTGTACTGTCAGTACTTTACTCACAAAGGTACCTTTTTAAAACATACTAACATACTAATGCCTTGTATTTTCGAAGATAGGCTGAACATGCTAAATGCAAGTATTTGATTCATTCAACAAAGCTATTTCTGTATCTGTTACACAGATGGTACAGGCCTGTGACTTATCAAGCGTTTACATGGTGGATTCATGGAAGAATGGGATGCCGAGTTTGACAAGTAATACCTGCCTGTGTTGTTGGAGCCATTCGTGAAGAATTCCTTAGGGACTCCGGACAATGCAAGGGATCTATACACAATAATTTCTAGTTTGTATATACTATCAACCTTTTCGAAAAATAAAACCAGCATTTTACTAAAATATTTAACTTTCAATATATAATATATGTACATAATAATATTGCATTGTATTTTTTTCAATTAATTCAATTTATTATGTGTTACATTTAAAGTTTTCCTTTTAAATCTCAAGTTTTCAACAACAACATACAACAAGGCACAAACAATACATTGAAAATAAACAAATATTCTGTACTTGCATTAGAACGGGGATTCCAAATCACATTCTTATCATTTTTTCCCATTACATTTTGCCTTCATGTACTCTATATTACATTAGATTGTATTTCTGTGTAAACAACTCTTTCAATAAAATGTAACAATGATCACACTTTTACTGTCATAGTAATAAAATCAATGAGATAATATGACAAGTGAATAAAAGTAATTTGTAAGTCACCAACACCTCCAAGTATATTTTAAAAAATGTATGCTAGACCATCAAGATCAAGAAAGATTACTGTTACTGCCATCAATCATTTGGAAATATCATTCTGGCTATATCATAATCTAACCAAAGAGTTATCCCTTATCAATGGACTCATTTATTCAATGCCTTTTAGGGTTTGTTTTGTTTTTATTGGGCCAGCAGGTTCAACACAGAGTAAGTGAATGTACAATGCAACATGTTCTAGGGTCTATCAACAAAGGTCCACCTAAGACCGGTTGTCTCCATACTATCCTTAAAAACCACGTCCCTGCATTGACCCTATCTGGGTGTCATTTGACAAGGTTCCATGCCTATTGGACGAGTTTTATTCTTATCCACCCCCTCCTTATTAAAAGCAGTTCTAACCTGGTGCGTATACTCACAAGGAGTATGTGTGGATGAGAACACACACGCTGCTGAATACCATGTACACTGGAAAAGGGTTCTTTCAAATGGAGATCAGTGGCCACATGGCCACTCCACACCCGGTGTCTACAGACTCCCCTGCTATCAACTTATCTCTTTGTCCTTTGATTAGGTTCTGGTCTTTTGCACTTACTTCATCCACATCCATCCCCCCTCTGGTATCAATGGCAGTTCGCAGCCTGTGACCGTGCGCTCAGCAGGGGGCTGGGTGGATGGAAACAGACAAGGTGCTGAATACCATGCACACCAAAAAGAGGTCTTTAGCATGGGGACCATTGTCGACATGTCCAGTGCAGACCCGGTGCTTCCATACTCCCCTTTGAAGACCCCATCCCTGCAATCAACTTATCTCTTCATCCTTTGACTAGGTTCCAGGCCTTTGGTGCTGCCTCATCCACATCCATCCCCCATCGGGTATCAATGGCCGTTTGCACCTGTGACCAAATACCATGAGGAGGCTGGGTGGATGGGAACACACAAGGTGCTGAATACCATGTTCCATTCAAAAGGGTCTTTCAAATGGGAACCAATGGCCACATAGCTACCCCAGATCCGGTGACTCCAGACACCCCCTTGGAGACCCTGTCTGTGCAATCAACATATCTCTGTGCCCTTTGACTAGGTTGCAGGACTTTTATGCTTGTCTCATCCACATCCACCACCCCCTCCGGTATCAATGGTAGTTCACAACTGTGACCAATGTATGTGCCCATTCATGAGGCCCTGGGCTGTTCCACTCGCTTTATCCTTATACACCCACACCCTTATCAAAGGCAGTTCTCACATAAGAGCATGCACTCACAATAGTTGGTTGTAGGTGCCCACATTTTTCTTTGAAATTCGATGTTATCAAACCCTCACCTGCATCAATCTTTAAACATACCCAAACATTGATAGGTTATGATAGTAGATCACACCCTAAAAAGAAATACCAACTAAATTTAGGGGCAGTCCGTTCACATGACAAATTCACATACACACCCACTTTTTTAAGTGCTTATAAACTCCTGCAAACTTTCCATTCAATTTTTATGTTCATGTATCTCAATGACTTCACCATTATCAACCTCTCTAAGTATGATTATCTCTTGAATTACCACATCACATGAGAGTGTACTTTTTAAAAATGTAATGGTGTGTCATTCCTCTTATTCCGGTGGCTCAAAGGATGACCAATGTACCAGTCATAGGTTTTTTCATGTGACAGACCATTGACATAAAAGTATTTTGTTCACCTGGCTGGTCAGACTAGGTTACAGGGCAGTTACCAAACTGGACAGCACTTTGGGCCTCACTCTGAGCTCCCCTAGCGCTAGAGCTGCCAAGATACCAGCTAATGTAGCTACTGTTTCCAGCACCCAGATTACGGGTGCCGAAGGGACAGTGTAAATCCCTGTTTATGGAGTCCAATAGGGCTCCATGAGGGGATTTGCCGTCATTACCAGCACTGGCAATTCTATTCTAGACTCAACATCAAGCACATTTCCCTTTCAAGTAATATTTTTTCTATTGTACATTTATATGTGACTATACTATAGATGTATATGGCCAAGTTCAACTTATAAAAACTTGAAAATTGTTATTGATTATATTCCCTGTTGATAAAAATTTGAATGCAGGCTTGTATCACATTTTCTATTCTCTTTTTAATTTACTTTATTTTGCTATACTTCTCTTTCAACATTATAATTGAAAAAAAATGATATACAGTGGGATGGATGTACTTCGGCACTCATACTTCTATTGCAACCGGTCATGCAGATAAGGTATGACATGTGATACTTTTTTTAATAATATTAATGATTGTTGAATAATAATATGTTGTTTCCAAGTAATAACATAAATGATAATTTGTTTACAATTAATAATAATTTCAAAAAAATCAGAATGCATGCAATCATTAATCTTGTTTCATTCACCTTCCTAAATGCAACATTGACAGTAATCCATCCCAAAAACTATAATTGTAAAAGAATTTCATGGACTCTTGTATTCTCATAACGGTCCCTGTATGTATTAATATACTGTTGCTGGACATTTAAAGTGAAATAAATATAAATAAACATTATAACACAGCATATTGTTGGTGTCAGTAGTTGATTTTCTTCATTTTTGCAGGATGACACTATAGTGCTAACATTCACGCCAACCCCTCTGACATCAGTGAAGTTCAACAGGTACATTTCAAAATCAATTATTGTTAAAATGTTATATTTACTTACAATATCTGACTTTATTTTTTTTTTAAACATTTTTTAAAGTTTTTACTAAAATGCCCTTTAAGTGATTTACGGTTTCTGTGTTCTTTGGATAACTTGTGGTTGAAATTCAACATTCACGTAACTTCACTTATGAAGATGTGATCTTTGTGATCAAAGTAGTTAAAAGGAAATTGTCTAGTTAGTATCCAATTTTTATAGAATTGTTTGTTATTTACAAGGAGTCTACTACTGAAGCAGACGAGAAGGAAGACACACATTGACCACAGGTATACAAATAATACTGCTAGTCTCTATTGTACCTTCAATGCAACTTTGATTATATGCAAAGTGTTTTTCACACATAATTTATGTTCTTGTGGTAATTGTATTTATGGTTCTTGAAATGGAATAGTATTACAGTTGTTTGCAACATTCTGTGAATGCCCTGTTACAGTTAGGTGAAGAAATCGGCAATTCAAGATTTACTGTTTCAAACCACACTCGGAAAACATGGGTAAATACCATCCAGACTTTTCAAATTGCTTTTGTAAAGTGCTTGTTTAAAAATTGTTTAATTGGTATTAGATTGTAAGTATGATATTCATATGTTCAGTAAGTGTGAAAGAATGCTTAGTATGTTATGTATTAGAGGCCTAGGAAGAAGAAGAGCAGGAAGACTCAGACCACACCACTAACAAATGAAGTCACTTGGGAGCAACAAATGTTTGAGGTTGTGAATGCATCTCCCAATGTTCAGAGTCAGGATGCAATGTTCAGTGGACAGAATTTGAACTAAATATCACCATTGAACGATGGAAAGTAACAATGGATCATTGTTACCTCACACAACATTAACAAGAAGTGACAGACAACACAGAAGATGTTTCGTCAATACTTGCAGATCCTCTCACACAATCCACACCCTTAAAACAATTATGACCAAAGAAAGATATAATTTGTCCTGTTTCCCCAATACATTCTGAAAATCCTGAAATATCACAGATTGAAATCACTAAAGCATCTTCGGAATTGATCAATGACTATGTTCATGACCTTCAGTTTAATTGTGGGTTATGGTGGAGGAATCCTGCTGTGACAGGGAGCCATAAATCAGTTTGGTGTGACAGAAATCAGTGCCAGTTTGCCTGTTGGATTGTGTGTGGGCTTAGAGTGCACCCACTGCACTCTTAAATATGGTAAATCATTTCAAATGCCTCCACACAAGCGCCAGTTCAAAATGTTTTATCAATTAATTTTGTCCATTTATTGTCCTTACAGGGATTTTGCCCAGTTATCAAGTACTGCACAGGATTACATTTGACAAATTTCAAGATAACCAACGTTGCTCATTTACTGGAGTAACTGTCCGATTTTGATGAAGGCCAAGGGCCGAAACACGTGTCACCAACTGACAAAATTCATTAATAAAATACTTTGAACTGGCACTTGTATGGAAGCATTTGAAATGATTTATTCATCACCCTGACTTCACTATTCATAGTATGGAGGACTTAGCCACCACCGTAGAATCGCCAACCACTGTACTGCCGAACGAATGGCTATTAAGGGAGCCAAAATAACTTGTATTTGACAGCTGCCTACTACAGATTATACATATGTTTAGATGTGACTATGGAATATGTAGACGAATTTATGGAGAACCATTGGTGAACTTTACCCGAGAAGTCAAAGGCACCAACCTAAAGATCATGGGTAGCTGTGTCCACCAACATAACACATTTTCAAGGTCCTATTCTTGGGAAAAGCGGTGCTAGAAAAATACTTTGTTGTTCTGCTCTGTTGATAGGTGGATCAACATTCAGTAAGAATTCAAGTTTCTGTAATTTTGTAGGACTTGAGTTACTTGCTAAAACAACATACTACAAATATCAGAGAAAGTTCTTATTCCCCACTATTAGTCATTCCTGGAATCTGAAACAGATATCCATAGACAACGCTCTTGCAGGCAAGAGCGTCAGGCTTGCTAGTGATGGACAGTGGATCAGTCCTGGTTGGTTTTTCAGTCAAGTACTGCATTTACCACTTTCAGGACATGAGCACCCATAAAATAGTGAGTTCTTTCATGGAGCAAGTGTCTGAATGTACACCTTCTGATTCCAGGGAGAAATATGGTTTAATTAAATCCATTGCACTTCTGCAATCAAGGGGAATGCAAATAGAACTAACAGCCACTGACCGGCACGTCAGAATTGCAAAGGCCATGCAAGAGCAAGTTGTTGGTGCAAGGCACCCCTCCTCACAAGCCCTTGAAAAGATTGTGTGTGACAAAACGTTTGTCAGAAGCCTGACAGAACTTTTCCACACTGATGATATTGAGGTTTTCCATAATATGTGCATAAAGTGCACACCTAAAAGGTTGCATTTCAGCATAGATGGAATGGAGGCCAGAACAAGACTGGCTGTACTAGCACACAATGAGAACATTGGTAGGGAACATGCTAAAACTACAGGCACTTTCGTTATGCTTCGTTATACCATGGCATTTACAAAAAGAAAAAAACAAAGGGTGGCAAGCAAATTGTTGTTTAGAGCTCCTTTGAGTGTTAAGGTTTTGTGGAAACAAAGTCCCCTAGGTGGGTATGCGCACATCAGGGGGGGAATTAATTTTAATATATACATAAAATGGGGGCTGGCTGCAGTCGTGTGGTGAGTTAGGAGATTTTCCACTACCGCCTATGCATTAAACATGTAAGAGAAAATACTGATCACATAGGCTGCGCTCTGCCATCCAGTTAACTTTATGCATTTAGCCATTCAATTGGTTCTTTATATGTAATCAGCTTAATAGAATACTGAAAAGACTACTTGACTCAAGATAAGTTTTTACACTTCTGTGTTATTTTCCATACAGGTTGTCATTAAGCACGTGCTGTATTGTTAATCATACAGCGTACCATTGTATATTTGAAAAATTGAATTTTCATACAGTTTGTCATTAAGTACTTGCTGTATTTACAATCATACAGGGTACAATTGTGTATTTCAAAATAGAATTTAACATACAAATTGGTGAATGTAAGTAACACAAACGTTACGCTGTCAACACGTGTTTGAACCCAACAAAAGGTCATCCTCAGGGCGTATGACAAAATAATAATAATCATGCAATATCCATGTACATTGTGTCCCAGTCATTAAACAATCACTTGTTTGCGAACATTTTGAGAGTTATTTTTCCCTTTTTTCTAGAAATGGAGGATAGGGAGACATAAAGGGGGGCCAGAGAGGGGAGGGGGAAAAACACAAACACAGAGACAAAAGAGGCAAAGGCATTGTTAGATGGGTTTCATTTTTTCATGCTCAAGATTATGAAATTGCAACTTAGATTGTTCAGCTTGACGTTGTTATTTAGGCAAGATATGATGGATGACTTATTTAATAGTAGTGATAGTCACACAAGTTATATTCCAATCTGTCAGTTGGGCACTAGGAGTTTAGCAGGTTTCAGTTCACGTAACTGGATAAAGAGGGTTATAATTACCTATGGGAGTGATTGATTTCGCAGAATCTATGGTGATTATTCAAATATCCAGACTATGGTTATTTGTCGGTTTGGCAACTAAAAAACGGAAAAAACAGTCGGAATAACCATTTCGCTCATCTATTGCAAAATATTCCATCAGTGATTAATTATATTGTGGGTTTTAAAGATGATATGGTTTTTACCTGAGTAGTATTTTGGGTGTATAGTAACTGGCGACTGCTTTACTTGTTCGGTAGTAAGAGGCAGGTTACCCTCTCGGGATTTTGTGGCCGTAATCTAAAAGTAATTGAAAAATAGAGCAGGAGAAGACCGATCATTCCCCAAACAAAAGTATCAAACATCAGTCCTACCAGGCATATTTAAATAGCCTTGGCATCATGCGATCCAAATGAAAAGATAATTATTCACTCACCGGCAAGTATGTCAAAAGCACACACACAATGGCGAACGCCGTCGGGCAATGGAGCTGCATCGGCAGCAAATGCGGTAACTAAGCAACAAAACACAGGACCCGGTCAGGTGATGTGTCATGTGATCCCCGTTGCCGGGCAACCCAAAGGTTGTCCGGAAGAGCAGTGCTCAACAAAAGAGAACGAATCGTAGTATTTTATGTCAACGTAATTCTAAGATAATGGAAATGACATATTTCAAAGGCAATTGATTATGTGCGCGAGCATATTTATGAAGGGAAAATGGTTTGTCCAAAGTGTAAAGATGCGTGCTCGTGTAATGATAGAACCGGCTCTGTTTTGCAGAGGACGTTCATTGGGTGGTTAATTACATACCCTGTGAACGCCGTTGGGCAATGGATCTACATCGGCAGCAAGTGCGGTAACTAAGCAACGAGACACAGGAGCCGGTCAGGTGACTTGTCACGTGATCCCATTGCCGGGCAACCCAGAGGTTGTCCGGAAGAGATGTGCTCAAGAAAAAAGAACGAATCGTAGTATTTTATGTCAACATAATTCTAGAATAATGGAAATGACATATTCCAAGACAATTGATTATGTGCGCGTTAGTACAGTAACATATTTATGAAGAGAAAAAAGGTTGGGCCTAAGTGTAAAGATGCATGCACGTGTAATGATGGAACCAGCTCTGTTTTGCAGAGGAGGATACGTAGGTGGTTATTTGTAAACCCTGCGGCGTGGTACATAAACCTGTACATCATAACTGGTATGTGTAGATTATCTCATAAGAGTTATTTAAAGCACTGTATTAATGCAGACATAATCCATGATCTACCTCAAGCTAACAGTACCATTACTACTGTGAACAAAAACTGCTGACTCTGTGTAACATGCATATTGCTCCTAATTATAGTATATGATCATGCCATTTTGGGCACTAAAAGAGATGTAAATCACGTGAACAACTCTAGATTGGGTGTAGAGCATAAGCACTCCATACAGACACCCAAATTAGCAAAATCTCATACATTAGCTAGTAGAGCTCCTTTGATGATTATATTAGAGCTCAGAATGTTATGGGGCTATGTTGTCATCTGGTTCTGTGTGGGGAATGTTTGTGCTTAAAGAAGGTCGGTTGGCTTGGCAGACTGAGAGAGAAGGTTGGGGGTCTTAAGTGTGCTTCTTGCAAAAACAATAAAGCCTTGTTGTATGCACTCAATAGGTCTCCACTAGTATCTTTACATTGGCGACGTGGAACCCGTGACCCTAAACCCCGTGGAATGAATTGTGGATTTGCGGTTTCTGATTGAGCTGAGCATCTGCCCCTCATCATTACCAGCGGCCATCTACTACTTGGTGGCAGCTCAATCGTCGTGCAGGAAGTGAATTACTGGCAATGACCTGAAGAAACAGTGTGGGAGTACGCCTTAACAGCTGAAGCCATACCACCCGAAGTATGCCCCGCTACAGCTGTGTCGCCACTTCATTGATGAGGTGGGTGCAGTTACTGCATACAGATACAACTAAAACAACGGTTGGCATATCTGAAAGAGGCGGCTATTGTATTTACCTCCTAATTGTTGGAACCTGTTTGCTTGCGACCACCCATCTGCTCGTTGGGGGTTCGCTAATGCGGCCCTGTTTACTTACGGATTACCGAGGATCCATTCATCCGCTCCTGGTGCTCGATGGGAGTCATCACGCACTGTCAATCTTCTGCACGCCAGTGCCGGCGTCCAATCAGGTGAGGGAGACGTCATCGCTGAAACGTCCAACGGTAAGTTTGATGCAGTAGTTTCTTTGCCTAGGGCCGTACGGGGAGGTGACTACGAGGGAGATTAGTGTGGAACACCGGTGCAGTAAAAACCATGAGTGTGTGGTCAAGACAGCAAAGCATCGCCCAGGGCCCATCAGGGAATGTGATTTTTCAGCGTGCGAACGCCAAAGGTAAGCAAAGTAACTTTTCTTTGTTTGTTTTTGTACTATGTTTTACATGTAACGAGAGCTGTGAAGAAGTTTGGTGTTAGCCCTGACTGGAACTATTCATTTTTTTCTTCTCCATTTTTCTACGTTCTCAGGCTGAAACTAATAAATGTCCAAGTGGTACTGCATATTTTCCAGCACTGTCCAAAGCACTCTACTGCTCCCATGCCCCCAAATGTTTATGTCATCTCCGGATCAACCCAAAATCAAATGGGGACCATGGAAAAAAGGTTTTCTCCATTATATGCAGGCGGTCTGTGGAAATGGCATTTCTACAGAGCACAAACTGTCAATGCTGATGCATTTTATTGGCTATGAGGGCCAGAGGATTTTTGAGACGCTCCAGACATTCCAGAACTGGATATTGAGGGTGCTATTAATGATTTTGTGTGACACTGCTGAAATTAGATAGGCATTTTGAGACCAAGATTAGCACCGTCCTAGAGCACTATCATTTTGGTATGAGAGTGCAACAGGAGGGGGAGATTGTGTAAGAGTGTGTTACTGCTTTAAGGCACTTGTCTTTAAATTGTAAATTTGGGGTAAAGCTCGACGAGCATATCAGCGACCAATTCATGCTCCACTCTTCTAAAGACAGGATCTGTGAGGAAATATGGTTGAAAGACGACCCTTACCTTGATGAAATCATCGGCATAGCAAAAAGGGTAGAGTATACCCTTCAATGTGTTGGCAAGTTGGTGGTCAAGGAAACTACACCACTCACCAGTGAAGTTTTGAGGGTGGGAGATCAGAGAAAAGATTTTCAAAAGAATAAAAAGAAATCTAAAGATAAAGTGGTGAAGGGTAACAAGACTGGGCCTGAGAGGGGAGGTGGCATGAAGCCCATGATCCAGAAAGAAATGGGTGTGAGAGGAACCAAGTGAGAGGAGCAATTATGCTTTCAATGTGGGAGTGCCAGACATTTATCCACTTCGCCTATATGCCCATGGAGGAACATGGTGTGTGAAAGGTGTAAAAGATTGGGTCATTTTGAAAATTGTTGTAGGAATTATTCTATTGGTGATGGTAGGAAAGTAATGTATGTTGGGGAGGACTGTAGAGTCGAATCAGATGACGATGAGGATGAAAGAGTTGAAGTAGTAACTGTCAACATGGTAAGGTGCAAGGAAGAGGATGATTGCAAAGATTCTTTTGCGTGGATTGAAGTGAATGGACGGTCAGTGAGGATGTTGGCCGACTCAGGCTCTAAAATAACATTGATGTTGTGGGCTGTGTATGGGAACGTTGTGCGTGGTAAGATTGAAAATCTTTCTCCATCAGGCAAGAATCCAGGAGGATACAACTGTAGTAAGATAGATGTAATTTGATGTTGTGTGGCTGACTTCGAGTTTAAAGGGAGATCGACCCAGGGAAAGGTGTATTTTACAACAATTGGGGAGACGCTTTTGGGATAGAGGGAGCAACGAGGTTTGAATATCAGGTTGGATCTAAACACGGAGGAACAAGTTCTCCATGTGCGAGGTAGGACGAGTTTGATTGAAACATTTCCGGAAGTCTTTACCTATGGAGTCGGTTGTCTAAGAGGAATGCTGCATAGGATTGTCCTGAAGAGTGGTAGTAGGCCAGTTTATGCCAAATTATGCTCAGTGCCTCTACATATGCGCGGTGCCACACATGAGGAACTTGAGAAGTTGAAGAAAGCGGGGATCATTGAACCAGCCAAGGACTATTTGGGGCATGACATTTCTGAAGAGGCCCTCTTCAGAAATGTCATGCCCCAAATAGTCCACAACCTTGGTAGAAAACACACACTTCTCAGCTCGAAGGGTTATTCCACGTTGCCTGAAGATACGTAACACCCTTTTGACTCAAGAGAGAGCTAGTTGAGGGGATAAAGAGAATACGGTCACCAAGAGACAAAGCTGAGTTGAGGTCTTTTCTAGGTACTATTGAATTTTATCATAGGTTTGTTGATCATTTTGTAGATGGTGTGTGTAAAATGAGAACTTTACTAAAAACAAAGGGGTGGATTTTAAATGGGACTAAGAATGTGAGGATGAATTCTGGGAGATTAAGAAGAAGATTGACATGTCGCAAGCTTTGGCAATGTTTGATACGCAAAGAAAACAGTTTTGGCTGTTGATCCTAGTGAGTTGGTGTGGGTGTTGTTCTGTCACAGGTGGGTCCTGATGGAAACTAAGTGGTAGTGACGCATGCATCCAAAATGTTAAGGGCTGCGGAGAAAGATCATTCAATGCTTGAGAAGGAAGCTCTTGCATGCCACTGGGGCTTTGAGAAATTGAGGAATTTCTTGTGGGGTAAGGCGCTTATTTTACAGACAGACCACAAACCACTTAAAGCTATCTTCTAAAGTAAAGGGTTGGACAAGGTATCAAGAAGGGTTGCTTGTTGGGTGACTAGAATGCAGTGCCATAAGTTTAAAATTGAGGTAATACCTGTCAAAGATAATATACAGGCAGATCATGTTTCGAGGTTGAAAAATGATGACAATATCAAAGATTTGGATGATGCAAGTGAAAGTGCTACAGAGATGATGTGTGTCACTGGCAAGGGTGTGATAACCAAGGAAGAGTGGGTAAGGGCCTTGGAAAGTGACGAGAAATGGAGGAGAATTGTAGGATTCGTGCGTGATGGATGGCCTGAAAAGAGATTGTTAAGTGGAGAAGAAAGACCTTTGTGGGAGGTGAAACTGGAATTGAGTGTGAAGGAAGGTTTGTTGTACCATTGGGATCGCGTGGTGGTGCCCGATAAGTTGAGGAATACGTTAATTGAGGTTGGGCATCACGATCATATAGGAATTTTTAAAACCAAGGAAGCAATTAAGGCAGATTATTGGTGGCCAAGCTTTGATCGGGACATGGCGAGGGTAGTTGGAACATATGGAGAATGTACGAGGTCAGGTAAAAATGTTCAGGCTAAGTTGCAGCCGATGATTAAAGTAGAGGTGCCAGGAGGTGTATGGCAAGATCTAGCCATGGACATTCTTGGTCCCATAGACTTAGGTTGTGGATGCGGTAGATTTGTGGTGGTGTTGGTAGACACTTTTTCCCGATGGAGTGAATTCAAAGTGGTAAGGGATGTGATGAGTCAGTGCATGGTAGAGTTTCTTCAGACAATATTTGAGAGGGAGGGTTTGCCAAGGACCATCCTTACCGACAATGGGCCACAATTTGTAGGAGGTTTGTTTAGAGAATATCTAGAGAAATGTGGTGTGAGACATAAACATACGGCCCTGTATCAGCCTCAAAGCAATGGTATGGTTGAGAGGTTAAATCGCAGCATCATGGATGCTGTTAGGTTGGCTGGTGTGTGTGGAAATGACAGAAAGGTACCAATAAAGGAACGGTTATATGCACTATGTATGGCCCCCAATGTGGAGACGGGGGTGAGTGCTTTTGAGCTCATGAGAGGTAGAAGACATAATACAATGCTATCTCCTGCATGGTTGGGAAGGGTCAGAGAAACCAACGGTGTGGTGGAGGAGATTAGAAAAAGGATGGATATGTGTAAGGAGCGGTGGGTGAGGAAGATAAATGAAACATTTCTGATGAGAGCAAGTGAAAGGGAGGTTGGTGACATGGTGCGAGTGAGGAAGGCTGTAGTATCGAGGAAAGAGGATCCACTGTATTTAGATCCTGTGAGGGTGGTGCAAGTGCTCAACGGAGCGGTTAAGTTGGAGGGTGGTCAAGTGTGGAACATGTCGAGGATTGCTAAGGTTGGATAAGGTGGACGGGCACCTCTGTGAGAATATTTGTTTGGAGAATATTCAGAGAAAGAGTGTGTCACTTTATTATATATTTGCTATACATTGTTATTGTATTGACTAACATACTGTGTATTATATAAATGTTATTTTATCGTGTTAATATTTTTTTTTCCCAAGGGAGGGGGCTGTGTTGTGTAGAGCTCCTTTGATGATTATAGTAGATCTCAGAATGTTATGGGGATATGATGTCATCTGGTTCTGAGTGGGGAATGTTTGTGCTTAAAGAAGGTCAGTTGGCTTGGAAGACTGAGAGGGAAGGTTGGGGGTCTTAAGTGTGCTTCTTGCAACAACAATAAAGCCTTGTTGTATGCACTAAATAAGTCTCCACTAGTATCTTTACACAAATATTTCATTAGACGGAATTTAACTTTGTGAAAGATCTGATGCTGACTGTGCCGGCCATGCAAATGCACGGAATGGCACCAGACTATGTTTCCAGGGGCCAGTCTATGCCACAGAACATTGCAAATGTGGTTTGTCCTCCAAAGCTTGAACTTGTTGAAAAGTTGACTTCAAATTTCAAATGAAGTGTTGTGGTCTTTAAAATGTCATCCAAAGCAAGCTTCAATCAATTATTTTGTGATTTGAAACTCTGTATTGTTAAAAAATATTTATTTGTAAAAAATGTGAATTTGTATTTACTTTTTTAATTAAATGTTATTCAATATTTATCACTGAATGTTTTTTATAACCTTTTCGTTATGTATTTGCCTCAATAGTATTAATTGATATTATAGCAACAAATGAGAATGGCGCTATTTTATCTATGTACCTTCTTTGCTAAATAAAAAGGATTTTTATTATTAAAATTCTATATACATACATTAGTTAATATTTTTTCAATTGTAATTCGTCATTTTAAATTTTTGAAAATAGAAAAGGCACATAGATGTAAAGGGACCACATGGTCAAAATAGAATCATAATGATCAGAGAGGTGACAGATGTGACTGTACATTTTTGTTTGGGGAATTTCAAAATGCAGGTTAAAAGAAAAGAATAAGATAAATGTACCTACATTTAAATATATAACTATTAATATTTACATGTTATACCCAAGGGATAACTTATGGTTTTAAATGGAGGCAATTACAATAGCATAGAAGATGGTGATTCTACACTGGCATAAGACGTAAAATCCTACATCCCTAAACTCAGTAACAACTATACTCAATATGATACCATATGCCATGATCACATTAGCATTTATCTTGCAGACAGGACATAAACTGGCAGGAAAAGAAGAATTAGTTGTGTGGCTGATAGTAATGGTGCATCATGGTCTGGCTTTGCACAAACAGGCACTTTATTGTAAAGTATGATGCAGAATAACTTGGAATTGGACACTTGTGGGTTTGATATAAATACTGTGCGCATATGACAATATTATAATCGAAATCTTATAGTAGGCAATATTCCAGCAGTGAGGATCCCAAAACAGAAACCCACCGAGAGGTGTTTGGATCATGAAAGAGAAACAAAGTTTAGAGATAACAACTCGGGCTCAGGATAATAGTCTCAGGATTATCAATGTTCACACAATGGATTGTTTGAAAAACTGCATGGGATTTCGCAAAACAGTAGATCACAGTCTTCTTGGCTCAGAGTAGCCTGTTTTATTTGTTTGTCAGAAAGAACAGCCGACACATGTTTCGACCACCCTGGTCATTTTCAAGGCTGTGTAAAGTCATGTGTATCCATAGACATTAAAGAGTACCATGTTGCAAACAAAACAAGAAAATTGTTGATTGAAAATGCAAAAATATATATACAAACAAAAAAGAACGTACCACACAAGTAGTTTCAGATGTGGAGTTGCAACATCATGGTCAGGTATTATAAAAAGAAACAATTTAAAATTGCATGTAAATGATCATTATGTCATCTCATCTTGTCAAAATATTATTGCCAACATTTTTTAAAAGGGTCTTAGAAAAAATTTAAACAGTACAGCATAGTGAATAAAAGATATATGTGAGCAGATTGTACAGTGATTTGTACAGTAGGATGATTAGTTAATAAATTCTAGTGTCCAGGATTTTAAACGTATTAATATATATAATAATATAATATATAAAAATATATATTTAATAATATATTAAAATCCAGGATACAGTTTCTTCTAGCTCACTAGAATTCCCCTCTTGGGATATTCTTGATCGTACTGCGCTGATGACTACTTTTGGCATAACGTAGTGAATTGACCTCTGTTGGTTTACGATAGGTGTTAGTTTTAATAGTACCATCTTGAATGAAGATATGAAGATCCAAAAAATCAATCTGCAAAGGGCTGGTATGACCAGTAAGTGTCATGCCAAATGTGCTGTTGTTAGTATATTTCACAAAATGTTCAAATGATTTTGTTGTTCCCTTCCAAATTATTAGAATGTCATCAATGAATAACCTCCATGCAATCAAGTTGCATGAAAAAGATTCCTGTTGAAAAATGTGCAGTTCTTCATATTGGGACATGAACATGTTTGGCAAAGATGGGGCAAATTTAGCCCCCATGGCTACTCCCTTAGCTTACAAGAAATGCTGGTCATTCAATATACAAACATTGTTACATAAGCCGAACACAAGAAAACTTTTTTAACATATCAACCTGCTTCCAATAAGATGCAGATGAGTTGCGGAAAATATAATCTAAAGTATTTACTGCAAGATGATCAATGCTAGTATATAGTGCGGTCACATCTAAAGTTGCCAGCAAATAGTCCGGTTCCCATTCTTAAGTTTTTTAAAACTGTAAGACATGAGTACTACCTCTGATGTATGATCTCATTTTCAATACAAAAGGTATGAGGGCTTCATCCAGATATTGTGAAAGTCCATCAATGGCCCACCCAATACCACTGATTATGGGCCTTACTTAGGGCATATGATCATACGGTTTATGAATCTTAGGCAGAAAATATAATGTAGGCATTGTAGGATTGGTAATAGTCATAAATCTTTTTTCATCTTCATACAAATATCCTTCATTATACCATTCTAGTATCAACTCTTGGAGTTCTGTTACTATTCTTTTTGTCAGATTGGATTTGAGCAAAATGTAACAATCAGGAGTTGCTAAATGTTTTCTTCCCATTTCAGTGTAGTCCGATTTGTTGAGAACAACAACATTCCCTCCCTTGTCAACCTCTTTTATTGTGATGGTAGGGTCTTGAGTCAAATCCTCCAAAGCCCTATACTCAGCACTACTGAGATTGGATCTGTAATTCTTGTTTTTATGTTTGTTAGTGTTAGATCTGTCAAGATAAGAATGAATGTCTTTGGTAATAGCCTATGGAAAGTTTCCATTACATTTTCTGACGATAATTGTGGGGCAAATTTAGAATTGAGCTTCAATTCTTTGATTTTCAAATGTCTGGATTTGATCTCTAATTCAGTGCAAATCATCTGTGTACCAGTCACATTATCTTGGTTGAGAGATGTCAAAGTTTCTATGTTTTTAAGTTCCAATATGGTATTGGTGCTGAGGGGATAAAGTGTGAGATGCAGCTTGAAAGAACATACTTCTGTAGCAAAACATTTATTAAGTTTTAATTTTCTCACAAATTTAAACAAATAAATTTGAAAATCCACAAAATATGTGCCAATATCTGGAGCAAATGAGAGTCCTTTATTCAGAATTGAAATCTCTGAGTGTGTTAGTTTGTGATTAGAAAGGTTGACCAATAAATTGGGTTCAATTATTGGGCAAGACGTTTCTTGGCGTTGGATCATGTCAGAATTCCTGGACGACTCGTGTCTTCATCGGAACTGCCTCTTCCGCTTGCGACCCCTCCCTTGCCCCTTGTGTGGTGCTTGATGTTGAAGTAAGGACAGTAGGTGTGGTTTGAAATCTGACCTGTTTTGTATTGATAAATCTCTGATCTCCCTTTCTGTGTCTGTAAATTTGTTCTAAAAACTCAAACCTCCCAGATTCAAAGGTTCTGCAGTCTTAGCACCTGAAACCTCTGTTTCAGTAATTTCTTCTTCGGATTCAGGATCTGAGCTAGCAGGAGTTCTATGGGATGAACTGGGTTTGGATCTAGGGCCAACATTATCATATTTTTGCTGAAATCAAACTTCATCAACTGTAAATCTTGTTTGGTAATGTATGCGTTCTTATATGTATGTGGCAAAATCTATATCGGCAGTACTATTAGGCAGTTGAGGACATGTATTCAAGAACATTTAGCTAATTTAAATAATTAATATCCCAAATTTCCATTGGCTATGCATTGGCAATCAGAACACCAATTGTGCAACGTAGTTCCGTTTAGTTGACACATGCTCTATGCACGCCATTGAAGCAATACTTTCTCTTGCTGGGATCTATTCATGGGATTTTCAGGTCTGCATTTCACTTAATGTCGATATCTATTACGATCGTGCTATCTAGCGTGGTACCGGCCAATTCCATGGTCAGGTGCCTAATTTTCAAATCTTGCATGCACCTTAAATTTTGACATAGATTTCGTGCAACCTAAGGGAACACACACAGGGTTTTTTATGGCAATGCATTGAGACGATTATGCAAATATGTAAATAGACTTGCACTGAAACAGGCATTTTACACATTCCATTTACAGTTCAATCTGGCACTTATTATTTTCTCTATGATAGAATCTACAGATCCATATGTGAGATTCAGCTAATAGAAGCCGCAGATTTATGAACTCAGGACACACTTGTCCCTCAGGTACGCTTTGCTGCTTGTTTGTGGCATCACTATTATTATAGTTTGCAATAATATAGCTTGTATTTCAGACATCGATTACATTTCAGTTTGTAAGTAAGTGACAGATTTTTTTAGAATAACGAAGCCATTACATCAGAATCAGCGTAAGAAATCTATATCTACCGTCATATAAGTGTGTACATACACTAATATCTCTTATTGTAGACACTACCCACATAATTTTATTGCTCACAATGAGATTCTCCACAGATGGTTTTGGATGTATTTTCATCTCTTTTTCTTAAGACCAAACAGTATATTAATAAGTTTCAAATCTATTTCGGTGACTGGTCGGTGTCCATGCGCACTGGAATTTATTAACTAATCATCCTACTGTACAGATCACTGTACAATCTGCTCACATATATCTTTTGTTCACTGTGGTGTGCTGTTTAAATTTCTTCTAAGACCCTTTTAATATTTTTAGGCAATCATTTATTGACAAGATGAGATGTCATGATCATTTACATACAATTTTTAATTGTTTCTTTTTATAATACCTGAACATTGCGTTGTAACTCCACGTCTGAAACTACTTGAGTGGTACGAGCTTTTTGTTTGTATATATAATTTTGCATTGTCAATCAACAATGTTCTTGTTTTCCTTGCAACATGGTTCTCTTTAATGTCTATGGATACACATGACTTTACACAGCCTTGAAAACGACCAGGGTGGTCAAAACACGTCTCGGCTGTTCTTTTTGACAAGCAAATAAAACAGGCTACTCTGAGCCAAGTACACTGTGTTCTACTGGTTTGCAAAATCCAACGCAGTTTTTCAAACAATCCATTGTGTGAACATTGATAATCCTGAGACTTTTATCCAGTGAGCGAGCTGTTATCTCAAAAATTCAATATGATGCAGAATACATCTCTGTTGCATTACACATGCATGGTTTCATTTTTCAAAAAGGTAGCAGATATACTGACTGTTTCACAAATCTTCAATACGTCTATAGTAAAGAAGCATCTTCGCGTTTATATATAGTGATCTCAAGCCATAGATGTACGTCTCTATATATCCACCCACCTATTTTTCTCCATCAATATCATGCATCTGTATATCTCACTGTATCAATCTCTCTATGTCTGTCCTTGTTAATCTGTGTTGCATTTCTCTATATGAACAGTTACTTCACGCACCGTCATTTAATCTGTGTACATCTCTATTTATCTTTAGAGATGTATATGAATCTCTCCAACTAACTATATCCAACTGTGCCTCTGCATCAAACGTATACTTAGGTTTATATCAGTTGGTCAATGTACAATCGTCCCAAAGGCCACAACCATATTGATATGTCTTCATATATATCAATGTATATGTTGATCGCTCTCTATCCATCTACATTTATTCTTCTCCATGTATGCATCTTTATATATGCCTCTATCGATTGGTCTTCATACATCGATCTCAAATGGTATCTCTCTATCTGCAGCTTTATCTACCAATCACTCTCTATGCATTTGTCTATATCTGTATACATTTGTCTGGTAATCTATCAAAACTTGTGTCCAACTCGATAGACCATTCCCCAACCTAAAGAAGTAGCCCACATGCTCTGTCTATATGGCTGTCTTTCTGTTTCTTAGTATTTCTGTAGTATTGGGTTTTTCAACCATATATAATGTATTGCATGCTCCAATATGGCACTTATGTGGCCAAGAAGTGATGAGTGGTTGAACAGCCTTTTGAAGACAATAGTCAGTCATCACAGGTGTGAAGAGAGGATATGTAAAATTAGTTTGTGTGTTTTTATCTGGAACTGAAGGTGAAGGTGGGTAAGGAGTGGCTAGATAGCTAGCAGCAACAAATAGTTATCAGGTGAGGGAATAGGTGCAGTGACTAACTTTTGAAGGAGGTGAAGGAGTCACAAGGATCAAATGATGTAACTGATGGACATGAATTTGAGCCTGTCTACGTTGTGTTTGATTTGAGGTGGCAATGTGTGTTTTCGGTGTGTCTAATCGAGAAGTGTGTATTGAGAAGTGTGATGGTGGGTGGGCTGTGCCCTGGCATGATATGGTTATGTTTTGTAGTGATGCAGTACTTGGCTTTACATTGAAGAAAGACTGGCACCTGGTTATAAAAACTCTTGCGACAGTAATGGCATTATATGATTGATAGATTCACGGTAGGAAGTGTAAATCCCAAAATGTGTTTATAAAAAAATACTGCCAAAACCCAGAGCACAAACACCTGATCTCACATCCAGCCTCCCAAACTCACAGACCACAAGCCTCATATCTTGCATCCTTCAAACCTATCACCAAAACAGCAAAACCCACGCATGGACCCTGGTACACGCCACCCAACAGACAGAGCAGAAACACAGTACTGGGCACCTATTGGTGCATAGGTGTAAGAACATAAGTGGTTTTCCCCTGTGTTTGATGCTGACTGCCTCCATAGAGAGGATGCAAGTACAGAAACACATGAACACACCTGCCACATTACTGTCAGGCTAATATCCAGTGTTGCAAGATTTGGGGTGGCATGCCACAAAAAAAGGTGTTCTACTTTTCCCACCAAATGCACCTTGGACAATTAATGATAAACTTACACACAATCGTTCCTACACACCATATTGTGACTTGACTCAATACACCCTCCCTCAACATTCAGACAGGGATGGGCCATGGAGCTGTGTGCTCATGCTCTGCATCTGGCTCTGCCCCTTATTGGCCCTGCAGTGCTGTCAATGTCCTGAAGTGTGACATGAATCATGCTCGTGATGTGCCATCCATTGTGCATGTGGGGTGCAGAGCAGGAACATACGGCCACACTGCTGTCCATGTCCTGCTCCAGGCCTCCGTTCTACAGGCAGCCAGGGTGAGCAGGAACACATGACAACACTGCTGTCCCGGACAGTATGCTCAATGGAAAAGCCATCAGGACACTGCAAGAAAGAGCTGAACTGGCAGCCACAAACTGCACTACAAGCAAGCAACATTGCACACCATGATTGCCTTAAAACCAAGCATGATACGCATCAGCACCTAGCCAGACCGGAACCTTAGGGGCAGACAGCCCAGCACCCATGCCCACAAGTCTGCATGATGGCCTCCCTTCTAGACATCTATGCCAAACCCAAACCTTATCATACATAAAAAGCCATGCCACAGTAATCAGGCAAGCAGCTGGCAGCAGGTAGCTGGTGCCCGCAGGGCCCCGTGGCCATGGGGCACTGGTCAGCCGCACCGACTGACCTTGCCTTGGGCTGGCCCTGAGCACACAGCACTGTGTGGTGTCCATGTCCCACACCGCAGCTTCTGCAGTAGCCCAGAGTTGGCTGGAACAGGGTGCCTGCAGACCTTTTAAATGGCAGTGGTGAGTGGTATAAATCTCTATAACCTAACATGGACACCTGTTTCTGGTGTGTTCCTGCTCGGAATGCAATATAATTGTCTTGGCAAAGGTTCCCCAAGCAGATCCCGCAGCGTGCCCCGCACTGGTTACTTTTCTATCAAATTCACATAAAACTGTGGATATAATTGTCTTTCTTACTGTAGGACTCTGTTTGAATTGGGTTGAAATAAGTTAGTCATGATTGATTGTACCAATTTTAATTTGATTTTGAAGACAAGTTATAATCTATTTGCATTACACAATTCACTGACCAGGTTAGATTAAGAATGTCTCTATTTATAGTAAAGAATAAAGAAAATATTTTCTTCTTTTGAAGAGTACAATTATTGTCTTCTTTTCGCGGCACAGCTTGCAATTGGAACTGGAAGAAAATATTGTTCATTTGTGTGGTATTTGTTCCCGAAAACAAAACATTCCTTTGGCAATGTGACCACACAATAACAGGATCTATTTATTATTTGTCCCTGAATCCCTCATACTAACAACTTCAAGGACACAATGTGGCGAGTAACCACAAAGAAATGATAAGATTCACTATAATGAAAAACAACGTACAAAAATGATGTTTTGATTCATAGAGCTGTTGAGCGAGAAGATGCTTCAACTTTACAGAATGGAAAATCAACAAATAATGTAAAGAAGCTTTGACATAATATTGATGCAACTGTGTGCTTGATGATTAGCGATGTTCCACATTCATATTCAAGTTGACACAAACACTGGACACCTTAAATGTACATTTTACCGAAAATGTAATTTTTAATTAACACTTTGATTTATTGTCTAACTTGTTTTTCAAATTGGGTATTGAAATATATGCATGCCTCCCCAAATTGAAACTTTTTTTGATACTAGCCATTTGACCAAGAGGCCTTTTTTATGCTTGTATGAACAAAATAAATTGTAATTTGATTTCCACTGACCACTACCGCTTTTTTATAAATGTTCTGAAAAACAGTACCAGCACTCACTTTGTGTCAATAACTGCCACCCACTATAATTGTGCAACTGAAAGGGTAGCTTTTTTTGGAATTTGCTCTATGCTTTGCCTCCCCAAATTTACATAGCTACATCATTGGAAGGTGGGCGTGCCATGGATGAACATGCCAGCCTTTATGATATGAAGACCTGCGGGTGGCAAAACTTTGCATTACAATGTCAAAGGCGACTGTTGTTCTCACAAACAGAATGCATGTTGTTCGATGCTAAATCGAAGATGGAACACAATTGTGTTAGATTTTACTACACAGAACTTTAACTTTACAATTCATGTACAAGGATTAATAGATCAAAGAAGCCAATCGGAAAGATTTGATGGAATGTGACGGTCAACCTTAACATTGGAACTATCCCTTGTAATAAACAATGTTTTCTTGCAATCATTATATTCGCAAAGGTTTTCAATAATTCCTTGGATGTCATTTTCTATTTTTAACTTGAATTTAAAACTATAAGGACTTGGTAAATTCTGGACTATTAGTATTTTCTTAAAAGTGTACATTGTTTTCTTCTTTTTGTTAGAAGAAAGTAAGCTAGTGCGTGTGTGTCTGTGTGTGTGTGTGTGTGTGTTAGGTAATGTGAAGATGTAGGTGATGACAGGGTACGTTTGGCAATGCTGTTCACCAACGTCATGAGAAGAAGTGGAGTATATCGGTTTGACATGTCACTGTCAACTTCAGGGGAGGGTGATCTGATTTACTGTTGCGAACCCAATTGAACTTAGAGTGATGGATCAACGGATAAGATTAGCACAAGATGGCAGTTTCCGACCCGTGAGTTTTGCATGTGTAAATGTGAGAAAACCAGCGGTAAGATGCATTGGAAAAGAAATTCGGTTTGTTCAATATATGCTCAAAAATATATGCCAAATCCATTGTTCCAATAAAAGTCCTGAGAGAACTTTCCCTTTAAGCACTATTTGCAGAGATCTGTGTCCTTATGCCAGCAAGGCAAGGTATATTTTGCATTTCCTCTCTTGAAGTTTGAATATATAACTGCTTGTCATATTAACATATACTGCTCTACAATCCAATGTACCTGCACTAGAAAGCACTTGGTATAAATCATAACATAGCATAAGTATTGTGCAGGTGTATGGCTCAATAGCCCCAAACGTGGATTGTATTTAAACTGAGCAGCCACCCCCAATGCAGAGAACAATATAGTCAGGAACATTAACTGTTCTTTATTTTCATGTAGGCGATTTGAGTGGAAAGGGTCCTTAACAGTAGAGAGCCGACCAAATGTCACAGGCATCTATCAAGCTTATTTTCAGGTCTGCTTATTTGACAAAAAAAGTTTGATTTATTCTACAATTTAAAATACTCTTCTGACACCAAGAATAACATTCTGCAAGTAAGTATGTGTCAAAATGACTATAAGTGGGTCAACATGTCACACATTTCTTTTACTTTGGGGTTTATTTAAATCGTTAAAATACGGTAGTAAACCCCAAATGAGAACCTTGTAGACTTCCATTCATGAAGGCGGAAATGAAGCTGGAACTATTTTCATTTTACATAAAATCAAATGTTATTAAAACTATTGTCACGTTTGTGTGTTCTCTGTACTTTCAGAGTCAGGCCTACACAACAGAGTATTCATTTTAGTTCATGAAAGTCAAACAGCCAATAACTGCACTTTGCTGTATGACATGAACATGGCTGAAATTGCAGACTGGGCTCAAACCCCAGGTTCACCACTTTAATAAATTGTGTGATCCTCTGTAATCTCATAGTACCTGATCTGTCAATATTGCCAATCCTTAATATTTCAAAATTTCCTGACCCAGAAGTGATTTTTTTCTCACAGTAAGTGATTCCAAAATACTAATTCACATCTATACTTGCTTCTTATATATTGATAAAGGCTACTGGCACATTGTACACAACAAAGTCATATTGTTCCTTGGATCAATCATGGCAACACCACTCCAGACCATGGCAATTTATAATCCCAGTCTATGAACATATATGTGTATCTTCTGTCAACTTTTCATCTGTATCCACTATCCATGCTATCACGTTTATACATTTCCCATTGCTTCCAGTCTGTCTGCTGCATTTATGTTTGAGCAATTGAGCATTGTCTGAGGCCTCTGATCTGAACTCTGTGTCTATGCTTGGGTATGGGTATCTTTTTCTTACATCTACTGATCTGTGCCCTGCCTCTGGAGCACAACATCTATACCCCCCTTATGACTGAGAGTTATAAAATATATCCTATATCTGTGACAACCAAGCAATGTGATCTTAAACACTGCCACTGCTCTGGGCAACTTTCCATGCCATCGTTTTTTAGTTCGTCTGCAACGTTGCTCTTCGTCCTGCCACCAATAGGAGCAGTCTGACACAAACTGCAAGGCCACATGCCCTCCAAATGGAACACAAGCAACCCCAGACGTGTATCGGCCTTGTTGGACCTCATCACTGAGGTGCAGCTTGGGTCTCTATGGAGCAGTAAGCAAGCAACCCATCTCTGGGCATACCCTCTCTCACTTGGGGAGACAAGGTATAACCGCAAGGTGTGATGGGTAGAAGGTTATAAATACTGTAACCATTGGTATTGCTCTGGACAATCCTCCACATCATTGTTTGTAGCCTCCTGAAGCCAAAACACGTGTGGGGTTGCTTCTGGGTTTGTGCTGAAGGGATGCGACCTAGAACTTCGGACAGAACTGCCCCTTTTATGGTGGAACCAAGCACAATTTGCATATGTCGTGCCCCTTTTGTAACTGCTTGGCAGACTGCAAAATGATGGTCTGGACAGCTTCCCTGAGTGATGAATGTGGTTATGATTAATCCAAAAACCTTGAAGCCATCACACTTCAGTTTTGCGAACACCTATGATAATACTTGAGCATCCTAACTATGGACAGCTAATGTTTCCCTGAATATGCCTTTTTTAGTATTCACATACCAACATGAAAGAAGTGGGTGAGGGGACTTGGAGAGAGTGTCCTTCTGTAAGAGGGCTTCAAGAGATTTTCCATGCTTGTCCCGGATGACATATCACAAAGAATGGTGGGAATAACTAGAAATTCTCAGGGTCCTTCACTTTTTTGGTTTGTGGAGGGGAACAAAGACGTCTGTGCCCTAAAATCCCTAAAGATGGTCCCAGTGATGCTTATGTCAGTGGAGTGGGCATTTGGTGCCAGGAGCAGAGGATGTTGAAGGGGCACCTCCTGTTTTTCGTGTGATGAAATATTCCCTGAATTGATGCCAGTGATCAAGCCTAGTGAAGTAGCTTGGGGGAACATGGAAAAGAGATTTTTTCCTCATTCATTTTCTTTTTAAGTAATGGCTTGAGATGGTGTATAATGCAGCACAACCTTTATTAATAAATGGGTAAACATCCATAGAATGTACAATCGGTTCTGTAGGGCAACATCTTCAACAGCCCGAATCTGTACTAACGGGATAATGTCAGATCCTATTGATATCGAAAGAGGTACACGGCAGTGGTGTCCCCTCTTCCTGTTGTTATTCGTTATAATTGGAGGACCTTATATGGTACAAACACTCATATAGGGGCATTAGGATAGCGGTAATCGCTGACATCGCATCTCTATATGCTGCCGATATTGTCCTGTTTATCAGGAACTCACAGAATAATCTTGGCCCCGTCATGCGAGATGTTGGTAACTTCTCTTTCCTCCATATAAATCGTGGTGAAGCAGAGCTATTTCGCTGACAATGTCGACCCAGAAACCAAAGGCTGCAGTAGATTTCACCTGGTCCCTGAGCGACATAAAATATCTATGGGTTGTAATATCTAGAGACCGTGCTATATAATGTAGTGCTAGCTATCTGGCCCACTTACCCAATAGGCTTCAGAGTTGGTCTTGGCTCCCCATCTCGATAGCTGGTAAAACAGCCCTATTGCAAATAGTTGTATTACTAAAACGATTATACCTCTTTCAGAATATCTCGATGTGTCCAGGGCACCATTTTTTCAAGGAACTGGACTAGTTGCTTCAGACGTACATGTAGCATTCAGGGCGGAATGCCTAAAGTGGTCTAACCTAGTTAAACCCTATTCGATGGGAGGCTTTATGTCACCGAAGATCTGGTTGTAATGTCTGGTAGCACAGGCCCCGTATGCAGTATATTGGTACATTGCGGACACGCTGTACCCTCATGTGCAGATTGAAAGAAATGCTGCTGAGGAGAATGATCTTAGCCCCCCGATTCTTCCTCTGGCAGGGCTAAGCACAGCAGACCACTTAAAGATTTTTAGATGCTATACTTTTTACATTGTGTGCACCATGGAACCTACCCACATGCCAAATCTCAGGTTTGTAGCATGTTGGGAAGTATGCTGGACATTTCCAACAGACACACACACACACACACACACACACACACACATCCAAGAATAGAAGACTGCTTAAAATAAACATTAGAAAATGTATACTTCATACTTTCTACATGATCTACACCATGGAAGGTACCTACATGCCAAATGTCAGGTTTTTAGCATGTTAAGAAGTGTGCTGGATATTTCCAACAGACACACAGAGACACATCCAAGAATAGAAGACTGCTTAAATAAACATTAGAAAATGTATACTTCATACTCTTTACATTGTCTACACCATGGAAGGTACCTACATGCCAAATGTCAGGTTTTTAACATGTTAGGAAGTGTGCTGGACATTTCCAACAGACACACAGACACACACACACATCCAAGAATAGAAGACTGCTTAAAATAAACATTAGAAAATGTATACTTCATACTTTTTACATTGTCTACACCATGGAAGGTACCTACATGCCAAATGTCAGGTTTTTAGCATGTTGAGAAGTGTGCTGGACATTTGCAACAGACACACAAACACACATCCAAGAATAGAAGACTGCTTAAAATAAACATTAGAAAATGTATACTTCATACTTTTTACATTGTCTACCCCATGGAAGGTACCTACATGCCAAATGTCAGGTTTTTAGCATGTTGAGAAGTGTGCTGGACATTTCCAGCACACACACAGACACACACACACATCCAAGAATAGAAGACTGCTTAAAATAAACATTAGAAAATGTATACCTCATACTTTTTACATTGTCTACACCATGGAAGGTACCTACATGCCAAATGTCAGGTTTTTAGCATGTTAAGAAATGTGCTGGACATTTCCGACAGACACACAGATACACATCCAAGAATAGAAGACTGCGTAAATAAACATTAGAAAATGTATACTTCATACACTTTACATTGTCTACACCATGGAAGGTACCTACATGCCAAATGTCACGTTTTTAGCATGTTAAGAAGTGTGCTGGACATTTCCAACAGACACACACACACATCCAAGAATAGAAGACTGCTTAAAATAAACATTAGAAAATGTATACTTCATACTTTTTACATTGTCTACACCATGGAAGGTACCTACATGCCAAATGTCAGGTTTTTGGCATGTTGAGAAGTGTGCTTGACATTTGCAACAGACACACAGACACACACAAACACATCCAAGGATAGAAGACCGCTTAAAATAAACATTAGAAAATGTATACTTCATACTTTGTACATTGTCTACCCCATGGAAGGTACCTACATGCCAAATGTCAGGTTTTTAGCATGTTGAGAAGTGTGCTGGACTTTTCCAACAGACACACAGACACACACACATCCAAGAATAGAATACTGCTTAAAATAAATATTAGAAAATGTATACTTCATACTTCTTACATTGTCTACACCATGGAAGGTACCTACATGCCAAGTGTCAGGTTTTTAGCATCTTGAGAAGTGTGCTGGGCATTTCCAGCAGTCACACAGACACACACACACATCCAAGAATAGAAGACTGCTTAAAATAAACATTAGAACATGTATACTTCATACTTTCTACATGGTCTACACCATGGAAGGTACCTACATGCCAAATGTCAGGTTTCTAGCATTTTAAGAAGTGTGCTGGACATTTCCAACAAACAAACAGACACACAGACACACAGACACATCCAAGAATAGAAGACTGCCTAAAATAACATTAGAAAATGTATACTTCATACTTTTTACATTGTCTACACCATGTAAGGTACCTTACATGCCAAATGTCAGGTTTTTAGCATGTTGAGAAGTGTGCTGGACATTTACAACAGACACACAGACACACATCCAAGAATAGAAGACTGCTAAAATTAAACATTAGAAAATGTATACTTCATACTTTTTACATTGTCTACACCATGGAAGGTACCTACATGCCAAATGTCAGGTTTTTAGCATCTTGAGAAGTGTGCTGGACATTTCCAACAGACACACAGACACACACACACATCCAAGAATAGAAGACTGCTTAAAATAAACATTAGAAAATGTATACTTCATACTTTCTACATGGTCTACACCATGGAAGGTACCTACATGCCAAATGTCAGGTTTTTAGCATGTTAAGAAGTGTGCTGGACATTTCCAACAGACACACAGACACAACCACACATCCAAGAATAGAAGACTGCTTAAAATAAACATTAGAAAATGTATACTTCATACATTTTACATTGTCTACACCATGGAAGGTACCTACATGACAAATGTCAGGTTTTTAGCATGTTGAGAAGTGTGCTGGACATTTCCAACAGACACACAGACACACACACACATCCAAGAATAGAAGACTGCTTAAAATAAACATTAGAAAATGTATACTTCATACTTTTTACATTGTCTACACCATGGAAGGTACATACATGCCAAATGTCAGGTTTTTAGCATGTTGAGAAGTGTGCTGGACATTTCCAACAGACACACAGACACACACACACACATCCAAGAATAGAAGACTGCTTAAAATAAACATTAGAAAATGTATACTTCATACTTTTTACATTGTCTGCACCATGGAAGGTACCTACATGCCAAATGTCAGGTTTTTAGCATGTTGAGAAGTGAACAGATACACATACATATCCATATCCAAGCATTACAGACCGCTTAAAAAAAAGAACGTTTTAAAACAAATTTAGAAAAATGTAGATGTTATACTTTTTACATTGTCTACACTATGGAACCTACTCACGTGCCAAATTTCACATTTGTAGCATGTTGGGAAGTACGCTGAACATTTCCAACAGACACACACATATATCCACAAATGTCCATTTTATATATGGAGAGCATATATGCACTACCACGTATGCAAATAAAAGTTATTTTAAAACATTGTAATTGGTTCGTTAGGGCAACATAAATAAATCAAATTAGTGGATGCCAAGTCACCAGAAGTGCACTGAAAAGCCCTTGTTCACGATACCTTTGTCTTCAACATGTGCCAGCTCTGCCACTATAAAACACTTGTTCATGATGCCTGTGTCTAAACATATACCAATAATACTACTATGAAATACTTACTTAAACAATGATGCCCACAATATATGTCAGCACTGCTCTCAAGTATGCTGCTGCTGAGGAGTGAAGACTTACCAGAGGGAGTACAATTATATTGTATTTATTGCTATTTTCAATCACACCTGAGGCTTCCCTTTCATTTTTTAGAAGTATTATACACAAAATGTTCATTCATTCCTGGCTGGTCAAAGAATTAACATACCGGGCAAGGCTTGCACACAAATACACAGATGGGTCTCTGCTTATGCACTACGATATATGATGCAAAGGCAGTGAGAGGCAACAGTAGTCCATCTCAACCACTCCCCTTACGTTGCGCTCTGTCTGGGGAAGGACAGCAACTCTGCTGAACTGCTGGGTGACCCACTCTTCACCTCTGCGCACACCAGTGTGTCCATTATGTAGATGTCCACTTGCAGGGGAGGAACTGGGATGGAACAAGACAGAGCTGTGCACCTGCAAAAACTGTCTTGCTGGAGTACCATTCCGTGTATACACCAGGCCCAAAGCCCCCCAAGTCGACTAAGCTCTCTGCTCCCAGTGTCCTGATCACCATGTTTCAGACACTGCAAGCTTCTTCAACTTGGGGGGCACGGGGTTACAGCACTTGCTACATTTCAGCTGAATGCATAGAGACACAGTGTTTCTATGCATGCAGCTGAGACACAATATGCAAAGGAAAGTGGTACTTTGCTCAACAGCCCAAGCTCAACCAATAACACCGTCCCAAGCTGTGTATATGTCTCATGCTTTACATATTTTACTGTCATGGTGACTATTCTTACCGAGTTAATCACCATATCAAGTGTTCACTGCATGCTTAGAAGGAATTAACATTTGAGTTACTAGCACAGACATGTTTAATAAATTGGTGGTCAGTCTGAAATTCCCAAAATGCACTTTTTTATGCAAGGCAGTCAGCACCCAATTTTCAGGGATGCAAATCATTTGAAACATAGCTCTGCGCCCAGTCCCAGCCACACCACTGACAATCTGCACCTCCCCATCCCTCTCCATGCGATGGGGTGGGGTGGGGTGAGAGTTGAGGGGGAGTTCCCCCAGTACATTGTGTCTATTTGTAGCACTGCATGTGAGGCATGGCTGCCAATCCCCAACAGGAGGTGTGGCTAAATTGGGAACAGTGCTGGAAGAAATACGGGCAAAGCATTGGGAGGAGAGGAGTACTCGGAATAAAGATGAAGACACCGCTGTATTAAGAAAATGGAGGAATCGTTGAGGGTGAATGATGAATGCACTCTTACCTTTTCCCTGAACCAGGAGTAACAACTTGGTTTTGATAGGGTTCTTGGCTGCCAGCCGGCTGACTTCATAGCACTGAAAATAGTTGACCATTGCATTATGACAATCTGTGCCACCCCTTTATCAATCTTTAAAGGAGGTAAGAATGATACAATTGTTTGCTTTTTTTAGACTCCTGGGCTGATTGATTTCCCTGCCTGTCGGTTAGAAATGCCAGGTTGCAAAGCTCACCAGTGAGCCAACACGTCTTCATGCATTCACTTTTAAACGTAAGGGTTTTCAACATGCTCTTGGGGCCAGCCTTTCCTGATGTAAGTGCTTTCATTTTGGAATCCATTAGAGCCGAAAGCTTACAAGAGAGCAGCCAAACACAATGCGCGTGCGCGTCCCCGGACTGTTAGTAGAATGGCTCCCATATGAAGCTCTTCTAGACAGTGGAATTCGAACTTGCGACCCCTCGTATTGGTAGCCATACATAGATCTTTGCAGAAGACGCATTACCTCATTGGCATAACTGCTCGTCTCCCCATCGATGTGGGAAGAGGCAGCATTTCAGCACACACTAAGGCTATGATGATATGATATGGCATTTGAAACGCGCCCAGACACAAGTGTTTCAAGGCGCGACGAGGCAAGGAAGGGGAGAACAGAGGGAGGACAGAGACAACGATGGAAACATCAGAGAAATAAATATATTTAGGGTCCTCCAATTTTAGTTGGAAGTAACTACTTTAACGAACTTCTGAAACATGAACATTATTTTTCCTAATGAGCAGGATAACTTTTTTTTTACCTATGATTTGCGATCTGGTTTTATTTTGTTACTTTGGATGTAGTAAAAGGTTTGTAGTAAACCAAATTACTAATAGAAAATATCAGAAACTCCTTTTCCCAGGGCCTGCTGTTAGCTGCATAGTGGCACCTCTGAGATATCACGTGCAGTGCTGCTCAGGTGACAGAGCCTAAACTTAAACGTGCTTAATGACCTGTAGCGTCCTAAACCTAGCACTGCCTCATTGTTCTTTTTCTTCTTGGGGTGGCCTTAAGTGGCATGGGAAAATGAGAAGGGGGCTTGTCAAGGGGACGTGGCCTAACAGTGGGCCAAGGCTTAATGGGCTACAGACACCCCATCGGGCAGTCCTTTGAAGAGATCAGCAACCTCTCCCCATTGGGGAGAGGGTTCTAATCTCTGCAGGTATTACCTACAGAGATGCCTGGCGGGGGACAGCGCCACATGTTTTCATCCTTAATGGTGGCTCTGCCCCTAACCAGGGATCCCTTTAGCTAAGAGATGCTGAGCTGCATCTCTTAGATAAAGGGATCCCTGGCGAAGGGCAGCAGCACCATTAAGGATGAAAAGGTGAGGCCGCTGGAAGCCTGAAGCTACTGCAAATGAGTGGGAGCTTCAGGCTTTAGGGAAAAAAAAAGGCCTTGACTTCTAGCGCCCTCACCTTTTCTTCTATAATGTTGGCACCAAGAGACGGGCATCTCTCAATTAAAGGTATGCCTCACATTGTTTTCTGAAGCCTGAAGCTTTCGCAGATGAACGGGAGCTTCAGGCCTTACAAAAAAAGCCTTCTCCTATAGCAGCAGGGGCTTCCAGGGGACATTAGTGAGCCCCAGAAGGGCCTGGCCTCAGAAACATATTTCTGAGCCTGCCAGAGATCCACCCTGGCTAGCCCGAGTCCACTTAAAGTCCTGGGTGGCTCCCAAAGATCAGGAGCTGTCGATTTTCATTGGTACAGATGCTGTTTGCCCACCTCTTACAAGTGTAGGCACCGACAAACCTCCGATATAATCCAAACCACCATAAACATTCCACAGTACAACACCTCACATCACACAATCCCCCTACTCAAGACCTCAACTGAAGTGCTCCCTCGGATAATGCTCAGAAACGTTACGGCTGCCTTAACAATGATCATCATTTTTTCAGTCTTGGCATAGGTCAGGTCAGTAAGGGAAGTGACGTAGGAAAAGGGAGGGGAAACAACCTGAACGGGTTTAGGCGGAGCAGCCAGTTACATGAAAAAAGAGGATGGTACTGCTTTCACCATAGCTCTGTGTTTTTATTTGAATAGTGAACGCCCTCATCTCTGTTACTCAGTCTTTATACTAGCGTTCATCAAGTGGCGCCCTTTAACATGGCGCTTTCTTCCCTCGCTCAGCAGCACCAGCGCTCCCTGGAGAATTCTAAAATGTTACCACACTAAACCATACTTTCCAAAATAGCTAGTGCCCTTTCCAGTCATTTACTCTGAATAAAACACAGTCTCAAGTGGCAGAAATGCTGTTACCATCATGCGAAAGGTCTGTATGGTGCTACATGCACACACATAGGGGCAGCGCTGGTGACTTGGCTGGCTCTCGCCGGATCCGAGATCCAGCGCCAGATGTGTAGGCGGATCTCAGGATCCAGCCAGTCAGTCCCAAACAACCCATGCCATTAGAGCTCTACTCTGGATTGTATAAAAAAAACAACAAAAAAAACCCACTATGGCAGCACATTGGCTCCACGAGTGTTCTTCTGGCTTGCCCCCCCCCCTCTATACACAGCAGGACATCACACAGATTACATTGCCGAGTCTGCGAACGCGGGGGCTCGGCGGCTCTGTGATCTAATCTGCCCTGAGCGATAGCGCACTGTGCACACAGAGCAGATTACTTTTTGTGCGCAGTGCTCACACAGGGCAGATTATTTGCGTGAAAAACGCAGATTTGCGCACCTTTCTGCCCGAAAATCCCTGTTTGAAGTATGGGGATTTTCGGGCAGAAAGGCGCGCAAATCTGCGTTTTTCACGCAAATAATTCCATAAATCGGGCAACTCTGAGCCCCCATCTTGGTGGTCTCAGAGTCTATTATGCCCCACGGTGTAAGCGGACTGTGCACTGAACATTTTACTTATGTTATACTCTCTCCCCTTGAGTGCTTTCATTTTTATTTCACACCCGTTTCCTTTGTCTCTCTTTGGGCCTCATTACATGTTGTGCGGTAAAAATCTCCAATTACCGGCATGGCGCTCTTAACGTGAGCATAGCGCCATGCCAGTAATGACCCTACCGCCATGCCGCTAAAGACCCCAAAAAGTCACTTAACGCCCTCGACGAAAGTGCAGATAGCACCTTCGCCCTCACGCTGCATGCAAATAGCGGTCACCACTATTAGCGGTGACCGTTAAATTGCGGAACCGGAAATAGCGTCGTCGAACAGGAACGGGAAAGAGTACGGCGGCCAAAAACACAATCCATTGCCATCCTCTGCCCCCTGGACCTGTTTGGAGTAGGTTGCAGTTGCAAATCAGGGACACCCTCAACATGCCCAAGGCATTGACAAAAAGCACCGACATGCAGCGCAAAGAAAAATTTACATCAGAGGAGCTGATCATGCTGACCCAGACCCTGGCTGACAATGCCGCCCTTGTCTTTGCCAACGACATGCGGCGGGAGACACTTATAAAAAAAAAGGCCATCTGGGATGAAGTTGCGGTGAAAGTTAGTGCAGTGGGCACCACCACCCGCAATGTGCGTGAGTGCAGGAAAAGGTGGGACGACCTCAGACTGCGGGTGAGGAGCATCCTTGCCGAAAACCACAGAATAGCCACTGCAGGTGGATCCGGTCCACCCATCAAACTAAAGGAATGGGAGGAGACCTGTGCGAACCTAATCGGAGTGGAATGCATTGAGGGAGTCGACACTATGGAGCATGGCGTGGCAACCACTTCAGATGGAGGTGAGTGTACATATGACATGATGCTATGTGAATGTACTGGTCCCCCCAAATGTGAGCCCAGAATCATCTCATGGATGGACAAACATCCACACATGCATCCATCCCTGCCCATGTCAGTGTCAGACCCAAACACACACACATGCACACATCACCAGAGACAAGTGCCAAACACAACCATGCATGGATGAGGCACTGAACTGACACATCACCTGCATCTCCAACAATGAAGCCCCAATGGCCACAACTGCATTATTGATGTATTCTGCATAAAGTATATAGAAACGTAACCAATACCATCCCCCTTCTTGTCCCTGACAGGCTCACATACAGACGGTGAGGATGCCGGAAATGCATCCCAGGCACCCCCTGCAAGTAAGAGACCAAGGTCACAGGACTCTGAGGACACCCCCACGACATCAAGGGGCAAGGGGGGAAGGTTCCACATGATGAGTGTCAAGCATCGAAGGAGTGCCACTGCCAGGATAGAAGTAGCCACACCACTAACTACAACCCCACCACCAGAGGTGAACCCACAACCACCAATCCCAGCCACGGAGGGCCCACCATCAGCTGCGCCAAGCTCCGCAGGAGAGGCAGCAGCCACTGCCCCACTATCTGATGTTGAGGACACAACAGATGTCACAATGGAGATGCACACCCCAGCCCCCCCTGAAGCCCCTGAGCCATCACCACTCCAGACACCTGGGTATGATGCCACTGGCGAGGACAACATTCTAGGCTCAATGTCCCCCATGGTGGCTTCACCTGCTGACATGGATGCATCTGAGGGCACAGCAGCCACTCCACCTGCACCCAGCACTGCCCTCGACCTGGCCACCATCAGCCAGCGTCAACAGGAAATAACTGTGCTGGTTGGCCAGCATGTGGAGGAGGCTGCCCATCTCAGGGAGGAGATTGTGGAGACGGCAAGGCACTCCAGGGAGAGGATGGAGGCCTGTACAGACAGGCTGTGTGAGGAGATAGGCAGACTCAGGGAGGTCCTCACTTGAATAGCAGACACAATGGACCGCCACTTCACACCACCAGGACAGTCAGCCACGTTGTCATCCGCCGGTTCAACGCAGACAAGCCCCCTCCGCTGCTGCACACACACCACCAGGCGCATGTCTAGCCAGCCTCCAAATGCTGGCGAAGACAATGGCCAATAGGGAGTTTATGGTGAAGCTTCTGCGTGCATGGCCCGACGCAAACATAGTGGCAGACACATGAGGAACTGTTGTGGGGGGTGGGGGAAAGGGTGGAATGGGTCTGTTGTGGGGGGTGGGTGGAAGGGTGTTATGGGTCTGTTGTGGGGGGTGGGTGGAAGGGTGGTGGGATGTTTGGGGACATGCACTTTTTCATCTTTCCGTTACTTAATACACTGGTGTCTGATCAAAACACAGGCTTGGACATCTTCATTGTGTTTGTGTACTTTATTGGCGACAGGGTCCATTGCGTGCTTCCAAACATACACCAGTGCATTCATACCCATATCCATGTGACAGTAAAAAACCACGTTACTCAGAATATTTGGTTGATCAGATGCTGCCTCACAGCACGTCCCTCCTGCCCATCCCCTTTTGCATGTCCTGCATCCCCTTCACCTCCGTCCTCTTCACCATCATCATCCTCATCAGGTGCTTCCATTTCAACGTCAGGGGGCAGTGGCACATTCCGTCTGATACACATTGTGCAGCATGACACATGCCATGGTGATCTTGGCCACCTTCTCATGGCCATACAGGAGAGCGCTACCCGACCTGCTTATGCACCTAAACCGTGTCTTCAAAAGGCCAAATGTCTGCTCAATCACGACATGTTACTGTTCAGCACAAGTGCAGCCAGTTCATTTCAGGCTTTTTTAATTTGCATTGTGATTGAAGTGCACAATTAACAGCATACATGCAGACTGTCTGTGTGAATGGAATGTGCAAATGTAAGGGCGACCCTGCAAGTATACATGCCCCGTCAATGCCTACAACAGTAATGGACATGTCCTGGCTGAAGCCGTGTGTTAGGGGTTCCTTGGTCCTAAGCAGATTTGGTATCAAACTGCTGGTGTGCTGCCGTTCCAACATTGATGTTGCCATGCTGAGAGTCATCACTTGAGTTGTGCTATAAGTGCGTGGTGTAATGCTATGGCTAGGGTTGATCCCTTCACATGCATTCAAGGCCACAATGCATTATTGCTGTTGTGCTGTGCTCATTTTGTAGGACTATGTTGGTGGCATGTATGAGATTCGTGTATTTTGAGGTATGGAATGTTGTGCAATGTGGATGTGGATGGATGTTTGATTTTTCTAGACCTGGATTGTCATCTATGTTATGTAGCTCACACTTGCATGTCCATTCATCTCTGGTACGTTTTGGGCCTACCCAGGTGGATGTTGGCGTACATCTGTATGTGCATTTGTCCAACGGACAACAAGCTACACCCAATCGGAGTATGTATCTCTCCCCCCAATCACACTGCCATGTGCTTGCCCTGCTACTCACCAAGTAGCCACGAACGTTGTCCGGCTTGTCGCTCATTGTAGCGTGGGATAGTTGAGTTCCGCAGGACCATGGAATCATGGGTTGATCCAGGAAATCGGGCACAGCAATGACTGATTATCTTGTTGGCGTCACATACTATTTGGACATTGATGGAGTGGAATTGCTTCCTGTTTCGGTACACTACTTCATTGTGATGTGGGACCACCAATTTCACATGAGTACAGTCGATTGCCCCGATGCAACTTGGGATGCCTGCCAGTGCATAGAAGCCAACTTTGGTGTTTGCAAGCTCCTGGGCAGTCGTGGCATGAATATGTGTTCAGGTGCATGCTTCAGGAGGGCGAGTACCTGGGTCAGCGTGCGTGAGAATACTGGTTGTGAGATGCCATGCATCTGGCCCACTGTATGCTGGTAAGTGCCTGTGGCCACGAAGTGGAGCACAGTCACCACCTTGAGTAGAGGGGGGATGGCAGTTCGGATGTCTATGAGGCTCACAATGTTGTTGTGTATCATGTCCACAATGCTGGTTATGGTATCCCGGTCCAGACGGTAGAGGGTGTGTATCTGCTCCGGGGTTAGGTTAAATGGATTGCCTCTGATCCTGGGGATTGGTGGGTGCCTCTGTGGTATGATTAGGTGCCGTGGTGGTGCTTGCTGTGCCTGTCTTGCCCTCCTCCTCCTCCTGCGTCTCCTCTGTGCTGCCTGCTGCTGATGCTGCGCTGCGATCATGTCCTCCAGCCCATGTAATGCTGCTAGTATTGGAACCATCTTGGTGTGGGAAGGGGTGTGGTGTGCTCCTTTTGTGCTGCCTGAGTCTCCGTTGCCACCACCTGTGCTGATTGTGTCCACCTGTGGCAGGTGGGAACACTGCTCAGTTCTCTTAACGGGTGGTTCGCGATGGCGGTATTAACACCATGGCGCTAAGGGGTTTTGGGTGTTTTTCCATGCCGCTATTGGCACGTCCACCTGGCTTGTGATGATGTGCTAATAGCGGCATGGCATAAATTACGGAATCGAGGGTTGCGCGCCCGCGGAATGGCCGCTATTAGTGGCACCGTACTTAGTGGTGCCGCAAATAGCGGTGAGCCAGGTCATAATTTGGATGGGGATTTAACGCTAACGGTATTCCATTACGGTAACGTTAAGTCCCTACCGCCTACCGTGTAATGAGGCCATTTGTCTCTGTGGTGTTTGTTCTTGTTTGGTTATATACAACTGACACGGAGCCAGCACACGTTCAAATCTGGCCTCTAATGCAGCACATCAGATAAGTTATATGTTATCGGATGTGCTGCTTTTTTTAGAGGCCAGACTTGAATGTGTGCTGGCTCCAGTGAATGTGTAGGACACCTCGTGACCCTGTGTGATTTGCAGAAAGCCTTTGGCCGGAAGGTGGGGGCATCTTATCTGCCCTATGCAGGCTCGGTAACGGCACAAAAGTTTATCATATTTTGGGTGCACCAGTGCCATGGAAGTGGTTTCAAGTGGAATCGATATATAGTGTGGAGTTTGGAAAAGAACCAGCATGAAAGAAATTGCGCCGTTGTAAACTATTATTTTGGCCGTTTCCTTTGATCTGAGGTCAGCTGCTAGCTCTGCCCCCTCTAAACCCCGCCCCTCCTCCAAACTCCGCCACAACCCCGGCCCTTGTGGGATCCCACACCCGCATTTTATCCATTTCCATCACTGCATAAGGGAGACCCAGCTGCTAAACATATTTAGTAGTTAACTAATTTCATGGATGGGGGAAGGAAAGTTCCGATTGCTGTTCAGATTTTTTTTCTAAAAGAAGATACATTTTACCATTTTTGGTTTCCAGATTTATATTACTACAGCGTTTGAAATGCACGTCAGCTTTTTTTCCCCATACTTTACCCACCAGGCTGCCGCGCCTGACGGACCTTAACCCTCTGATCCGCCCCCAATATATCCCACGTGCTGTCACTGGCTGTGCAGTTCCGCACGTACAGAGAAAAGCATGTGTTCGTGTTCCCATATAAAATGTTCTGTAACTTTTGATGTAGACTGGCAACCGTATATTTTCTTCAGACCATCTTATTGCAACCCTATTTATTTCGTTATCCTCACAATGGGCGGTGCTTGTTTTAATTTCTATTAAGAGAACGTGAATATACCCGACGAGTGAGTTGACCATGAATCTAAACTGAACAGCAGACGGGTAACAGATTGGATTCTCTCTGTGCGTCGAACGTCTCCATGCATTGGTCGCTGTAGTTTCTCTGTCTGTCCAATCAGAAAGGCGTCTGGGGATGGAGGCTCCCAGGTGTTCTTTCAGGAATGGCTTGCCTTCGCCTGTTCCATGCAGCCCACAGGCTAGGGTTGCTGTCAGCAGGATTTACTCAAATTCGAGTGCACGTTAGCGTGCCCGGTATTATGACACCACTGCAAACTGTAATGCATTGGGGAGGGTCAACAAACTCTAGTATCCCTCCCTGTGCTCTGTTTCCTCCATTAGATTTGTGCCCCCAAGGACAGGCAGATAAAACACAGAGGAAGGAGGCAATCAGAAAGGAAGGAGGAAGGAAACGTAAAAGACGCCCAGGCCCCGCCATGATCTGCCGCTCAGTGCACCCTGGGGAGTCATTACCCGCATTCTCTTGCCTCGTGTATTTTCAGCACTTTGTATAAAAGAGCCAACTAACCGCCTGCGGATTATTTTGAGAATTATCCTTGAAGAAGCGGATTATGTCCGTTCATTGCTGATCCATTTAGAGTCTGTGATCTTCATCCATCTTGCACTCAGTAGCGTATATGTATATCATGAGTGCAAGGTTGCATATAAACTGCAGTTTCTAAATAGTGTTTAACCTATTATGTAAGTCTATGCAAAGAGTATGCTCATCCTTGGAATTTAAGGGGATTAAATAAATGGAGGCCTGTTTCTATTGAAGATATCGAGGCAAGCAGCATGCTTTACTTCCCGAACTTTAAGCCAAGTAAACACAAACAAAAACTACATTTCCCAGAAAACCTGAGAACATTTTAGCTTCATTCAGGAACCGAACCCATGACTCCACAGTCCAGTCCTGAACATCAGATCCAGAAACTAGAAATCTCCTCTTACCTTCATGTGAGTATAGTAAAACATGTTGTTTCTATAGGGACCCAGAAATTACCAACTGCTCAGTCCAAACAACCAAGATTAAAGTATCTCCAGGTCTGTGGTCAGACATGTCTACCATGACAACTACTAGCTGAATCAAGATGAAAAAGCACCTGATACCTAATCTAACAATATAATAAACGGCCAGATGTATGTTTGTCCCTGTGTATTTGGCCGATGCAGTAGCTTCGCCTGCTGTCACCGCTAGAGGGAGCTGTTGCCTTAGGATACATAGAGGCAATACCAATTTGCATAGATTCGTCTGTCACAGTGGTCCAATTCGCATAGTTCACCTGTTGACACCACTAGAGGGAGCGGATTGATAGTGGTCCTACTGAGTCAATGAAAACCTGCACTTTGGCCTGTGTACATGGACCTGTACACTAGTTTTAGAATGTTTTGGTCTCCATGTCTATGAAAATTGACACACCAATAATTGAATGTTCAGCCAACTGAAAAACAAGCAACTGAAAGATTAGCTTTTAAACAGACACTGCATTCACATTTCCCATGTGCTACCATCGTATTCCCAGGTACCCACATCTTGTGGCAGGCAATGGCATAATATGGTCAAGTACTTGCAGCATCACCAGCGGTTGCAATATAGTGTCCGGATGCACACACCATTGCTTGGTACTGCCATTAGTTCAGGTGCTCCCACCTTTGGAATGAATTGACATCCAATGCTTCAGTGCTCACAACATTGTAAGGTATTGCCATCAAATACACTATACTCATATCAGCAACGGAGATTGATACCCCTGAATAAGCAGTGCCATTAATTGTATGGCTACACTACTCACAGTGTTGACATGGATTGCATTCCAAGGTCTATGTTCCAGAGCGTGTCAGCAAATGGTCGGGAATGCCGCCCTACAAACAGCCAATGTGCAGGAGTGTTCTCCCGAAACTTGGTGATATGGAGCAGCTAGCACATATGAACTTTCTTTAAAAGAGACACACAATGTATCATTTTGCAAGGCACATGAGTGAGGAATTGAGAAAAACTGTGGTACTTTAGCAGCATAATCACTGCACTGCTGGGCATAGTGTGCAGTATGTGGATGAAAGCATAGTGTGTGGCTATGTGCACAGTGTGTTTCCATATATGCTGTGTGGCGAGGATGATCAATAAGACATGTGAAGCAGATGAGACTATGTCCAACCAGGACTTTAATAATGGTTGTGTTCATGATGGGATTGGTAAACTACCTGCACGGTCTAGGGGAAATTGTTTTTTGTTTCAGCGGAGTGGGTGGGAGCAGCCGCCGGAGACTGCAGGCCAGCCTAACCCTTGCAGGCCCTCCATGCCGCATGTGAGTGATTTTTGGCATTTACTTTTATAAAATCTGTTGCACGCTCCGAGCGCGTTGTTGTGCCCGATCTCCCCTCCCCCTTCAGCCACTTCCTGGTCCTCGTCTCCCTGCCCGCCTCCCTGCCCGCCCACACCTCCCCCTCCCCTTCCTCTCCTCCTACTCCTTCTGCCTTATAACTGTTCCCCCTGGGCAGCCCCCCTGCCGGCAGCCCCATCGGCTAAGAGCTGCTTAGGCAAAGGGCGGCTCCTACGGGCGCGGCTCCCATTGTGTCTGCAGGTGTCCGCAAGGGACGCCAGGCGCCGCTCCGCCGCTCCCTCTTGTGTGCTCCACCTGCTCCCCCAGTCCACCCCACCCGTACCTGTTCACTTCTTCGCCTACACCCCTTTGTGTTTGCTATCATTGTAAACTAGGGTTTTTCTCCCCTCTCAGGATTCTCAAACTTAGGTGGCCTCTCCACTGGGTACCTGATACGCATTACTGTGTTCACTTGTTCTGTAATTGTGGTAAACTACGTTTTTTCTCCCCTCGCAGGATACTCAAACTTAGGTGGCCTCTCCACTGGGTACCTGATACGCATTACTGTGTTGTCTGTGTTCTGAATTGTGGTTAACTAGGGCTTGCCGCTCTCTTCCTGTCCGCTTGCGCTCGTCCTGTCCACCCCCCCACTCCCTCCTATTCCCTGGTGCTCTCTATCTCACCTATCTTTTCAAACTGCTTCTCCATTGACTATCTTGCTCTCCTCACTAAATCTAGTAGGAAAAAGTTTTAAAAGGACATGCTGGTCTCCAACTCAGGCCTCCCTATCGCTGATACCTACACTAGTGCCTCCTCCAAGAAAATGAGTTTGCAAAGGTAGCGGGCACCCCTCTCTCGACAGAACAAGGCTTGATAACCTGTTCAGTGGTTGTTAACCACTTGAGAGTTCGCAGCCACTGCTTTTACTCACTGTGCCTTTCACAGATGGGAAATATCCATTTGCATATCAGTCTTTGTCCTGCCCAGGGGCAGTCCAGCACCGAAATGAAATGGCAATTCCAACCTGAACGAGAGTACCACCAGCAACCCCATACACGTGTTTCACCCTTGTTGGGGATCATCAGTGAGGTGAAGCTGATGCCTCTCTAAGCACAGTGAGAGGGAGACCACGTCTGGTTGCCCCCAGGAGACCTAGGGTTACCAATCCCAGGTTCCTTGAAATGTAGTTTGCAAAGGTAGCAGGCGCCCGTCTCTCGACAGAACAAGGCCTGATAACCTGTTCAGTGGTTGTTAACCAATTGAGAGTTTGCAGCCACTGCTTTTACTCACTGTGCCTTTCACAGATGGGAAATATCCATTTGCATATCAGTCTTTGTCCTGCCCAGGGACAGTCCAGCACCGAAATGCAATGGCAATTCCAACCTGAACGAGAGTACCACCAGCAACCCCATACACGTGTTTCACCCTTGTTGGGGATCATCAGTGAGGTGAAGCTGATGCCTCTCTAAGCACAGTGAGAGGGAGACCACGTCTGGTTGCCCCCAGGAGACCTAGGGTTACCAATCCCAGGTTCCTTGAAATTTAGTTTACAAAGGTAGCGGGCGGCCCTCTCTCGACAGAACAAGGCCTGATAACCTGTTCAGTGGTTGTTAACCACTAGGGAGTTCGCAGCCACTGCTTTTACTCACTGTGCCTTTCACAGATGGGAAATATCCATTTGCATATCAGTCTAAGTCCTGCCCAGGGGCGGTCCAGCACCGAAATGCAATGGCAATTCCAACCTGAACGAGAGTACCACCAGCAACCCCATACACGTGTTTCACCCTTGTTGGGTATCATCAGTGAGGTGAAGCTGATGCCGCTCTCAGCACAGTGAGAGGGAGACCATGTCTGGTTGCCCCCAGGAGACCTAGGGTTACCAATCCCAGGTTCCTTGAAATTTAGTTTGCAAAGGTAGCGGGCGCCCCTCTCTCGACAGAACAAGGCCTGATAACCTGTTCAGTGGTTGTTAACCACTTGAGAGTTCGCAGCCACTGCTTTTACTTACTGTGCCTTTCACAGATGGGAAATATCCATTTGCATATCAGTCTTTGTCCTGCCCAGGGGCAGTCCAGCACCGAAATGAAATGGCAATTCCAACCTGAACGAGAGTACCACCAGCAACCCCATACACGTGTTTCACCCTTGTTGGGGATCATCAGTGAGGTGAAGCTGATGCCTCTCTAAGCACAGTGAGAGGGAGACCACGTCTGGTTGCCCCCAGGAGACCTAGGGTTACCAATCCCAGGTTCCTTGAAATTTAGTTTGCAAAGGTAGCGGGCGCCCCTCTCTCGACAGAACAAGGCCTGATAACCTGTTCAGTGGTTGTTAACCACTTGAGAGTTCGCAGCCACTGCTTTTACTCACTGTGCCTTTCACAGATGGGAACTATTTTTCAAGGAACCTGGGATTGGTAACCCTAGGTCTCCTGGGGGCAACCAGACGTGCTTAGAGAGGCATCAGCTTCACCTCACTGATGATCCCCAACAAGGGTGAAACACGTGTATGGGGTTGCTGGTGGTACTCTCGTTCAGGTTGGAATTGCCATTGCATTTCGGTGCTGGACTGCGCCTGGGCAGGACAAAGACTGATATGCAAATGGATATTTCCCATCTGTGAAAGGCACAGTGAGTAAAAGCAGTGGCTGCGAACTCTCAAGTGGTTAATAACCACTGAACATGTTATCAAGTCTGTTCTTTCGAGAGAGGGGCGCCCGCTACCTTTGCAAAACTCCTCCAAGAAAACCCTCACTGACATCCTCTTTTTCGTGCCTTCACCTGACCTATGGACCCTTCATATGGTCTCTGTGCTCTCTCCTTTCTCCTCCTCTCCCATTAATGGTGGCACCCATTGGGATGTCCTCCTGGCCTCCTTCCACTCCTCTAAGGCCATCATTAATGTCTATGCTAATGGAACTGTCTTGGTCCAAGGCCCTCTGGCCAACCTTCACCTCTTTGATAGACGCTTCCCGTGCCTCATCAACTTCCTTTCCTCTTTTGCTGTCCCCCCTCCTCAGTCCTCGGCTTCCTTGCCTCTACCCTTCCTCCCTGCCCCCTCTTGCTCTCCCTCTTCACCTCCGCAGGGCGTACCTCTGATCTGTACCCCTCCCCGGAAGTCCTTCAAAGATGGCAACCTTCTCCACATTGCCACTCTTAACTCTCGCTCTGTCATCAAACATTCCTCCGATATCTGCCGCCTTCTTGAGGAACTGGACCTTGACGTACTCGGTCTCACTGAGACATGGTTCACGGCCAGCTCTGTCAACAGCTTTGACACACTCTTACCTGACGGTTACAAGATCCTCTCCGTTCCCAGGCCCAACCGTGCTGGGGGGGTGTGGCCCTTATATTCCCTGAGTGGATTCCTGCCACTGTTACTCCCACACAGATCTACTCCTCGTTTGAATGTCTTGTCTGTCGACTCTCTCTCTCTCCTAGCCATTCCCTTACCGTGGCTACTATCTATCGGCCACCTGGTCCAATTTCCTCCTTCCTCTCTGAGTGGGCGGACCTCTCCTCCTCACTCCTGTCCTCAACCACTCAACTCCTCCTTCTTGGAGACTTCAACATCCACCTGGATGCCTCCTGCCCCCCCCTCTGGACTCTTTCGCGACCTCTGCGACTCTCTCTCACTCTCTATTCTCCCGTCTGGGCCGACTCATTCTGCAGGGCACACTCTTGATGCTCTGATCTCCTCTGACCTTTCCCTCTCTGTCCCTCTCTCCACTCCTTTCTCTTGGAGTGATCACTTTCTCCTATCCTCCCACCTCACCTTCCCTACCCCACAGGCAAAGCCACCCTCAGCACTGCCACCCTCCTTCTCGGTCATCCGACCCATGAAGCGCGTGTCAGTTGAGGCTTTCGCTGCCACCTTCTCGCCCCCTCCTCCCCCTTTGGCTGACTCCCACCCTGACACAGCCCTCTCCACTCTTCACTCTGCTGTATCTGATACTCTTGATATCCTTGCCCCTGTCATGAGAATACGCCTGAAGCCCAAAGCCAAATGTAACTCCTGGTATAACTTGGATCTCGTCACCCTTAAACGCAAGTGTAGGATGGCGGAGAGGAAATGGCGTGCTTCATGTTCATCCTCCGACAAACTTGCCTGTCGCCTGCTCCAAAGGCAATACCGGATCTCCGTTCTCTCCAAGAAGCGAGCCCTCATCCAAGCCTGCATCTCTGCGGCATCTAACAATTCGGCCAAACTCTTTAAAATCTGCAAGAAGCTGGCCAACCCTGCTGCAGTCTCTACTTCTCCTGTCCCCTCCCAGGCCCTCTGCACAGCACTGGCCTCTCACTTAATTTCGAAAACTCAGGACATCCTGTCCTCACTCTACTCCTATCACCTCCCCCCCTCTATTCCCTGCTCTTCCTCTGGCCCTTCTGCAGCCACCCCTCCTCCCCCCTTCTCTGCCTTTCCCCTTTTTTCTGCTGACGAAGTTTCGAGACAAGTCCGATCTATGAAAGTCTTGTCAAAACAGGTCCACCCCTGTTCCTCCAAAACTATCAAGGACCACATCGACTCCTTGGCCCCTGCCCTTGCTGACTTCTGCAATCACTCCTTTGCCTCTGGAGTCTTCCCATCCCCTCTCAAGCACTCCCTTGTGCATCCCCTTCTTAAGAAACCCTCTTCTGACCCCACCTGCCCAGCTAACTATCGCCCAATCTCTATCACTCCCTTCCTGGGCAAGCTCCTGGAGAAACTGGCCATCTCCCAGCTTAATCTCCATGCTGAATCTGTTGGTAGTCTTCATGACCATCAGCCTGGCTTCAGAGCTGCCAGAAGCACGGAAACTGCTCTCCATTTTGCTTGATCTCTCTTCTGCCTTTGGAACTGTCAACCATACCATCCTGCTCAACCGTCTCCGTGATAACCTGGGTATCACTGGTCAGGCTCTGGCTGACCTCTTTCCTCTCCAATCGACCCTCCCAGGTCCAACTGGGGTCCTTCCTCTCTGACATCTTTTTCTCTACCTGTGGTGTCCCCCAGGGATCTAACCTCTCTCCCTGGCTATTCAACCAGTATCTGGCACTTCTCGCCTACTGCATCGCCGCCCTCTGCCCCAACTTTCAGTGCTATGCGGATGATACCCAGCTCATTTTCAGGCAACCCTCGGCCAACTCTTCTCCTTCCCTCATCTCTGACTGTCTTTCTGCTACCAGGACTGGAGTGCCGCCAATGACCTCTGCATTAATGCCAGTAAGACTGAGATTCTACTCATCGGCACACCCACTCCCTCCTTCGCTGCAGCTCTCTGGCTGGCCTCACTTGGCCCTCTTCCTGCTCCTACCTGCAAGGCAAAGAACCTTGGGGTCATCTTCGACTCCACACTCTCCTTCTCTTCTCACATTGCCGACGTCTCTAAAAAGTCACACTACCAGCTACACCTCCCCAGAGGTATCCTTCCTTTCCTCTCCTTCCCCCAGAAGCTCACTGTCTCTAGAGCCCTGGTTCTCTCGAAGCTGGACTACTGTAACAGCCTCTATCTAAATCTGCCTGCCTCTACTCTCCGCCCTTTGCAACTCATCCAGAACAGGACTGCGAGAGCCCAGGGACCGTATCTCTCCGGGACTGAAATCACTACACTGGCTCCCAGTGACTGCGAGTATCAAGTTCAAAACCCTTTGCATTGTCCACAAAGCCTTCTGGTGCCTTGGGCCAAAATACCTTCAACTCTCTCTTCCTAAATATCTTCCTTCTCAAGCTCTTCGCTCATCCGCCTCCAACTCCCTCAGGGTCAGCCGCTTCACCAAACAACGAGTTGGGGGCAGATCTCTCTCCGCTGCAGGGGCCTCCTGCTGCAACAGCCTTCCTGCCCCCCTGAAACTTGAGGAGAACCATCTCCGGTTCCAGAAGCACCTCAAAACCTTCCTCTTTGCCTCTGCCTTCTCTCCCTCTCTCCCCTGCTAAAGTTACTGAAACTGCACTGAATCTGCAACTGGGCTACTCACCGTTCTCGATCCTTGGCCCAGCCACTCTCCCCTGCACTGCACTGCACCTTCCTGGCAACCCCTGCACCGCGGGACTGTGTCTTTCTCCCCACAGCCCCCCTTCCCAGCACTTGACTGCACTTACCTCGCACTTTCCACTAGCTGGCCCTTGTTATTTATCCTGTATGCTATTAACCCTGTACTGCACTTTCCCCTCGCCCTTCCCCCCCTGCACTTTCCCTTCCCCTCTACCCTTGCACTTGCGCGATCTGAATGACACCTGGCCTAGTAGGATCGTTGTCTCTCTCCCCTTGTTCCCCCCCCGCCTCATCGCGCCTTGAAACACTTGTGTATAGGCGCGTTACAAATGCCATATCATATCATATCATATCAAACACCAAAGGGACATCTTTCAATCCATGTCAGAATGTATTGTATGGTATTGCAGTCGTCCTTTATATAGCACCATTTCTCCCTCTGTATGGCATCAATGCGCTTGGTGGTTGGAACGCGGTTGGGGACGGGAGTCCGGGTATGGGAATATTTTAAGTGTTTAATTTAAGATATGTGTGCATTCTGCCAGGATTAGGGCTTAGGAGGGCTGGCTGGCCTCCAGTAAGCAACCCAGAGGTCAGGCATGTGGATGGGTGCTCTTGGCGGTTCAGATAGAGTGCTGGTGCAGGAGACTCAATGTGTGCCCAGCTAGACCAAGTTTTTATGTAAATTGTCACTGTATACTAATGGCAGAGGTGTTGAGGCATGTCAGGGGTTTCAGCGTGGATGGCTATGCAAGCTGCTAGACTGGATTTGACATAGCCATAGCTGCATTCCAGAGTACAGGATCGGAGCCATTCCTGCAGCATGTCACAAACATGGTGTGATTTATGCATACCTTATACTCTGACAGATTATTTCTTCGGCGTTGTTTTCTTGTAATCCAAGTGATCCGACCGCAGTTGAATTTACCGGCACCGGAATGTTCGCATGAGAAGGTGCAAACTACAAAAGGTTTGCATCTTTCTCATGCGAACATACGTACATACCCACACCCCCACCCACACCCACAACACACCCATGACACACCCCCCACCCACACCCTCCACACACCCCCACCCACACCCCCATCATAAACAAACCCCACTTACCTTCTCTTCACGCTGGGTCCCTGCGGTGCCAGTTCCCTTTCACTTCCGTGACCGGGAACTGGCGCTGCAGGGTCCTTTTCTTTTTTTTTCTTTTATGGGGGTCTGCAGGGGTGTCCCCCGCAACCACCGCTCACTATACCACAGAGTATAGTGAGCGGCTGTTGCGGGAGACACCCCCGCAGCCCCCGTTCTTTTTTTTTCTGTTTGTTCACGGGTATGCTGCGGGGGTGTCCCCGCAACACCCCGCTCACTATACCACGCAGTATAGTGAGCACGGTGTTGCGGGGGACACCCCTGCAGCCTCAGCGTTTTTTTTTAAAAACTTACCTGCAATGCTAGCACCAAATGTTTGAACTTTTGGTGTTCGAACCTTTGGTGCTAGCATTTGTAGAACTTTTTGTACATGCAACCGTTTAGATACAATCTTTTTTGTACAAAACCGTTTTCTTAAGACTCTCAAGATGGTAGAATGGTCCTTTGAGTGCATCCTCTGGTGGGGGTAGCATACTGCCTTTGGGAAGGACCTGGCTGGTGACATTCTTTCAGTGCAATAGGAAATAAATTAGATTAAATAGATCTTGCCACCTAAGGCCAATTGTGTCGTTTCTGTCCCCAACGGAATGAATGGGCAAACACAAATTGAGGGGCATGAGGCATTCACAGTCTGAAACATGGTAATTCAATCAAAAGAATCCAAACATACTCTTAATCAGTCCTCATCCCTCGAGGGGGGCCCCACACTATCTAGACCAAGTTCCAATGAGTGGGCCAACCAAAAGATTCTGAAACCTAATATTATGCAGTCCTATTTGCGCCCATGACAACCCGGGTATAAGCAACACTAAGTCCAAAGTTCCAACCAACAAAGAACCACAATTTATTCATACAAAATAATCCAAAAAAGTACTAGCCTTCACACTTGGAAGTACTCAGAATATGGAGGTGTCTCCATCACTCTTTTTCCAGTATCCTTCTCTCCAGGCCACTTGGCTTCTGTTTGCTTTTACTGGACCTAGGCTCGTAGCAAGCACATTCACTGGTGCTTTCCCTCACAGCACTTAGATGCCAGGTTCTTTGTTTCAAAACCTCCAACAATACTTCCACCCTCTTGCAAGTGGGGTTTTCCTCCCCTCTCACGGATGTAGTTCCAGGATCTTCCAGCTCTTCCTGATAAGCAGACCTCTAGGGCTTCCTTTTATCCGACAGCAGTCTCCCTTCCAGGTAGGGAGCAGTGGTAGGTACATCTACTGCCTCTAGGCACAAGACAAAAAAAATGACTGCCTGCAGCCTCTTTATACCCATGAGGCTGTAGGTTGTCTTGTAAGTCCATTTCTAACTGGCTCATTCTGGTAGTTGTCAATGTCCCCTCTTATAATTGGGCCCTGGGTAATAATCATTAACCTATTATTTTTATTGATTTATTATTGTCTCTCCCCATTGGTTACTTGAAAAAGCATGTGCGTGTTAATGTTCCATTGCTGGAAGTGGGTGTGGCTTTAAATGTGTTCACACCCCTCGACGCCATCTTGGAATCTATTATGGCTTTGCCCCTGGCTCTGCAGCAACCTGAGACTCCCAGCTGCCTTTCATCATGTGCCCATGGAGTGTTCTCAAACTGGTTTTGATCTACTCAGGAAATCTTTAGGGCATGCTGCCTCGGGAGGTATTGATGCTCTACTCTGCAGTCTTTGGTGTTTCTGCAGTGGGGCTGCTGGGACATGTAGTCGGAAGAAATAAAGTGCAATTTGACAACCAACAAAGAAATAAATACATTTTTCAATCATGCAGCTTCAAATGTTAAATGTGAAAGGTATTTATATCGCACACCGTCACCAACGGAGTTGGTCCCCAGGTGCACTGACGGATCTGTAAACAAGAAGGGGGGGTGTTAATCGGGAGCAGAGGGAGTAGGAGAGTGAGAGAGGTGGTGTGCTGTTGGCGGCGTCAGCTCGGTATACACTGTGCGCTGCACTTTGGTGTTAGTATTGGAACGGGACGAGACCACGCATGCTGTTGGTGTTGTTTATGTGTTGTTAGTTTGTTGTTCATGCGGTGTGGTGAAGTGCGTGCTTAGCTGATCTATTTCATAAACAAACATTTATATAGTAACTAGAAAGCGGAAAATAACGGCCAAATGTTCACAAAATCAAAACAATGCGAGGAAACAAATAAAAATATAGAAAACAATATGTAGACTATACACTGTGTTGTAGAGCGTGGTCTAATCAAATAGTGACACCTGTGTGCTTAATGTTGACTACAACCAGTCTATTTTGAAAATGTCTCTGTCGGAACGGCGTAGGTTGATTACCCTAAAGGGTAAGGGCCTGATTCACAGAACATTTTTCAATGGGATTGCACCATTATAAAATGCTTCTGTGAATCAGGCCCTATGTGGCATCGACTCAAGAACCTGTGTTTCAGGCCGATGAAGGGGTCCATATTTCGACAGAAATGAGCCCAGCCCTCCTCAGGACAAAAGAAAGAGCGGGCAAGAGCAGAAAACAGGGGTGCAAGAATAAATTCGGGTCGTCCGTGGTTTCCCAGCAAGAATGGAGTGCTGTAAATGAGGTCTCGAAGATTTAAATTCAATTTCTGCAGGAAATGGGTGGTTTCGGTTTGTGATTTTGGTGGAATCACACTGTCAAGTCCGACAAAGCAGCTAAGCATAACTGCATCTGAGAGTATGCCGGGGGGAACTGCTGGGGGATGTGGGGTGCGGATTTACAGGCACAGGGGCTAGCGCCAATCCCAGTGTCCTGGTGCCTAAGGTCACCAAAGATCGTACCACAGCGAAATGTAAGCTGGCAGGTGATTGCTCTAGCGTTGAGTCTCTTACTCACCTCAGCAGTTATGGGCATTTGTACAGTGTGCGGTTGTGTGGGTTTGTGTGTGTGTGTGTATGGTGTATGGGTATGTTTATGCAGCGAGTGGGCCTATGTGTGCTGTTTGTGTCTCTGAATTGTGGGACCTATGTGTGGGAAGTGTGGGTGGGCAATTTCTGGGGTTAGTGAGGGTGTTGTCCCTAGTGCGAAGTGAGTGTGTGAGGCGGTGGGTGTGTGTGTCTGTGCAGGTGTAGTTTAATGGCGAAAGTGTGCCAGTAACAGAGCAGTGTATATGGGTGCATAGTGTGTTTGTGGGGGTACTGTGTGCAATGTGGGGCTGTGTGCGTTTATTGAATTTAGGGTGTTTTTTTTTTCGAGCAGAAAGAACATACAAAAGGATGATGCAGAAAGGAGTCACCAGGAGACATCACCAGGATGCATGGAGTTAATGGCAATGCCGACAATGTTGCAGTGCTAACACGAGCAATGAACAACACAAACGGCACATCCAATGGCATCCTTGCCACACATAATATTACAAATCACCAAACACATACATAACATCCGATCAAAATGGACTCACTGCGACTAAATGATTACTGTTCTGTGGGATTACAAGGATGACTATTGGCTAAACCTACTACTCAGCTCTTACAATACTACAAACCAACAGTGATCCCAATCATATAGGTGAAATAGGCACAGTCAAGACTTATACCTCCTTTGCCATTTGTGGTAACGTAGGGTGAGGGCAGGCTTTAATCTTAAAATGTCTGTGAATGTGATAACAGTAGCAATCCAAACAGTAGTAATACAATATCACAGAATTAAGGAATGTCCAGTCAAGGTTCATTACAAGTATATATATATATATATGGCAAAAAAGGAGGAAAATGCGAAAACGCGCTCCCGCGGGCACAAAGGAACAAGTGCCAGGTTCAGTAAGGGGTCAGGAGAAACACAGCAGACACAGCGAAAAAATGACTCATGTCTTTAATGTTAACACAAAATATTTAGAGAAAACCAAATGCATCGTGCAAAAAACAAATGCACGACACAGAGCAGCACATAGAAGCATGACGCCTAGGTGGAGCAGCCTGCAAACAACGCGTTTCGCGCTATACTGAGCGGTTGATCATGTAAGGGGGAGAGAGTTAGGCAATGATAAATACAATCACCAACATAGAGTCCCTTAACTATGTCAATGGCAATACTTCATGCAGCACATGAGGGAACAAGGGCTGCCATGATGGAAAGGAGTGTGAGTACATATTAAAACAGGGAGACAAAAGCATAGTGCCTAAACAAAACCTCTGTTAATGATCAGTCATATAAAGTGGGACTGACCAAGGTGTAAAACCTAATGTGAAACATAATGGTTTCAATATAAGGTAAAACCCTGTACATATGTGAGTATCTATATGAGGGCCATACTAGACATAAATGCACAGTGCATAAAATTATAGTATAATGACCACAAAACATAGATGATGTAATTGACCACACTCAAGATAAATTAACCAACATTGGGAAACACCCCATGTAGATGTGCAAACAGACTCATAAAAAACAAGTAATTCCCAACATTTAAAATAGAAAATACAGTACAATAGCAATAAAACCTGGTCAACCACAATAAGATGAAAATTGGGTTAAAAACAGTGGAACTGGACCTAAATATTATAAAATGTCAGCATGGTAATACAGCCAGCCAGATAATTTTTGCAAGAAGGAAGGATAGCAGCTAGATTGTCAGATGTCAGTGTGTACAGTGCAAATAGGCAAAAGGAGCAGCAAGGCAACAGTGTGCCTAACTAACCTCAAAATTAGAGGATGTTATAAAGTGCAAGTGCATCAAAATGACTGTGCAAAGTTAGCAAAAAATAGCAGCTTTTGATCAAAGTGCAAGTGCAAAAGCAGAAATCGCAGACCATGATTTAAAGGTACATAAAGCCAAGGGCTAAAAGGCAACATGACAAATCCAGAGCACACAGTCGGCTAGACCAGTGGAGTCAAAGCATTGAGGAACAAATAAACAATGTCAAAGTATGAAGGGAAAAACACAAATATATAAGAAAAGAAGCTGCAGGTAAGCCACCAAAATAAACAAGGCATAGTTAAGAAAGCACTCCCCCCATATTGCAAAATAATCAACTAAGACGGGCAGGTAAAAAAGAAAAAAAAGGGGAGAACAATAATAATATGTATAAAGATACATTTGAATCAATAAATACCTGCACAAAACCAACAAACGTGAGACAGGAATACCAAAATAAGAAAGCGTCCTACCAGGAAAACAAGAGGACCCAAATCAAAGGAAAACAAGGCATAAATGGCAGGAAAAAGAATAAGTAAATAAACTTGGGCACAGAATGACTAATCCCCCACACTAACGTGAGATGGGGGTTTAGATTCTATTAAAGACAAGGAGGCGATTATTATGCATTACAATCTTTACTCTGAAACCACAGCAGCAAAGAAAAAACGTTTACAAACAAAAAGTTGTAAAGAACAGAACTAAATAGAGTTCAATGTCAATGTAGGGTAGCTACCCAATCCATGATGGAGGACAGGTGAAGCCCTGCAGGTGACCAATGAGCAGGGACCCTTCCTTATATAAGTCCATTACTCTAATCTCAATTCCTCTTTCTGTAGCTGTCTTGAACCAAACGTCCACTGCACAGATCAGACGATAAACGGTGAAGGCAAATCCAGCGAAGCTCTCGTACCACGCACTCCATAACCTGTAACTGCGAGCCACACTCCCGATGAGAACCTCCACTAGAAGCTGTAAGAACAACAAGCAAGAAGGGTGGGTGGTTGGGAAGAACAACAAACCAAAGAATGTTCACATGAACCACCTGTGTACATGCGTATCACAGTTGACATATTATATCATATCCAGGGTGGGAGGGTGGGATAATAATCGCCTCCTTGTCTTTAATAGAATCTAAACCCCCATCTCACGTTAGTGTGGGGGATTAGTCATTCTATGGCAAGACAGGAGGCTCATATTATGCAAGTTCAAAGCCCTTGCATCTCATTAGTACAACATGATCCATACAATAGAGCCAATATAATAAATAATAAAATAAAACAATAGGAAAGGAAACACTTTAAAATGCTTTCATTAAATAGTCAGCTGGCCGCAAGAGAATTGCCCAAGGCTAGGTTGCCCGAAAAACTGTCTTATAAGGCATAGTCAAATCCACCGCAAGAAAAACAGGAAAATGTGCCAATTCCAGCGTTCCTTACAGGTCACCAAAACCAACTGGTGAAAAGAGGGAAAAACATTGAACAAAGTTCTCCTATACTAATAGGTTAGGACAAAACTCATCTGAAATAAATACCTCTGCTGTCCAATCAAACATTTAAACACTTAAATTCCAACCATCTTTGGGAACCTAGAAAGCAAACCAAAGAAAAATAAGCACCTAGCTCTCCTGGAGATAAAGAAAAGAACCCCATAGGGGTGAAAGTCTTGTAGGTTCCATCCCATGCATTAAAGTTAGATATTGCATTAGAAACAGGGCATGTCACAGAACTACACTGGGGAACCAAGAGGGAAAGACAAATCTTCAAAAGGTAAAATGGGAGTAAAAGTAATTTTATAAATTTGTAATAGGACAACCCATCCTGAGCGGAGCTGAGAAGCCATAGACTTAATCCACAATTGTGTTCAGACATACGTGTATACTAAGGAAAGACGTCTTCTAGAGGCAGAGGCAGAATGGCCGAGAGGGGCTTCACCTGAGAAGCTAAACCTGTCAAACCGCCAACACAGAGACTTTCAGATCTCCCGAGCTCTCCATGACAAAAGGCAGGGATTTAAAAAACATGACCCTTAAGAGGCCAAACTCTGCAAGGAGAAACAATGTATCTACAACCAATCGTTACCATTATAAATATGTCCAGTGTTTGAACCTTGTTCCTTCCACCCTGGTTGATAAATCCACTAGAGGATCAAAATAAAAACTAACCGAAGGAGAACTCCTAACTTCAAAGTCTTAGCAAGATTCTAAACTGCAAAGAACTGATCACTAAACAGTTAAACTGAAGTTACACACCAGAAGAGGTGTAAGCTCTAATTCAGCCAATTTGAAGATCCTTGAAGATCACAGCAGCCTGAGCTGGCACATTATTGCAAAACGAACTTTTGTGAAAACCCAAAAGGTCCACCTGCCATGTAGGTGACTAGGAGAATCAAGTTGTTGACTAAATATATATATATACATATATATATATCTGAGCCCTCTGGGAATCGCACTGGCAGACCCCTTCTGATAGTTAATGTAGACGCTGGAACGCATCGTGATAGAGGGTTGCAATAACTTGTATGGGAAATTAGCAGCACTTCCAGACACCTCTATCCCACCAAGGGATATTGAGCCTTCCCAAAGGAGGAGAACCCTCCCCCACTTATCCAAGGGAAAAACCTTGCAACCCAGAAGAAGGCTACCCTGAAGACCACATTAAAGCCCCGCTTTACACCCTTAGGAGAAACAAATACACTCTTGCACTTCTAACCAATCCCCTGACCGTGGACGGGCTCCGCCGAACCTATTGAAATACCAGAAATGCGCAAAGGAAAGTAACTGACGCGGGGGAAATGCTCAGTGCGAGTCTGCACTGGTCACAAACCAGAACTCCTGTAAAAAGGAACAGAAACCATCGGAAGCTATTCCAAGAGGTGTATATCATGATTGCAATCTCCCCCAGGGATGTCGGGAAGGGGAATGAAGGGGGAAAGAACTCTGGGATAATCATCAATGCCCCGTAAACAAAAGGTTGTGAAAGAAATCTGGGACCACTGTCCCCTCAAACCCTGAGGTCTGAGTCTCTGTATTCGTGTGAGGCTGACTGGCCACTAAGGGAATCAGGGACAGGAAAAGTAAGCCCATTGTACATATCAAAAGCACTTATACAGTACTACGACCCTCAGGTATAAGCGGTACTTATCAGTAATACGAACGGTGTGTGGTGAGGAGTTCACTTACCGATCTCAGCTGGATAAAAGACTAATTTAGACCTTTTTAAATTAGGAACCTGTATCAGTAGGGTCAGCACGGAAGTGAAATAAATAAATAACAAAGAGGTTAAGCAACTCTCTTGAGGGTACAGAAACCTGCTTGAACTCCTCGAGCAGAGGAGAAATTGCAACACATTGTTAGACGGTTAGCTGAACCACAGGTCAAGCTTTTGGGAGGAAAAACCATGAGGCAGGTGCCATAAAGTTATTAATTGCCAACACGTCTATCTGATACCATCAAGTGTTCCCAAACACTCCCTCCAAGTAAAACATGGTTGCTCAACGTACCATGCAACAAAACTGAACAGTTACCCTCTAGCTGACCCTGTCTCCACCAATAGTCCAATAGAATAATGAATGTCCAATGGGACAAATAGTGAGGAAAAACACGTCCCCACTAAAGAGAGCATCAAGCCTTGCAGACCTCAATAGAGGCATAACGCATCATCTTTTTCATCCTCATGATGAGATAAAAATTACTGCAGCCTAAGCAGCACAGGTATTGGGTGGAGCAATTGATATCGGGGAAAGCAAAACCTAAGGAAAGGACTGAGTTGTCCTGAAACTAACTAAGGTAAAGGGCGCCAGAATTTTACTAAAAGACGAATGTTAACACCAACGTGATGGCTAGAGAGGAAGGTCCAACCCCCCTACATGGGTCTGTTTACAAATACCTCCAGACACTCTTTTCTTTAAAGTACTTAATAAATAAATAATATAAATAATATAAAATATCCAAGAAAGAGGGGTTACGCCCTCACAGGGGTCCGAACCCCCAGGCCCTTATAGAAGCAAATACCTACTGAGCTATCCGGGCCACTGACAATTCTGAAAAACGCAAATGTGTTCCAGTCAACATTTAAACAAATTGTTTAGCAAAAGAGTACACTGAGCAAGTGCACACTCAACTGCTCACCCTAGCAGGGTGTGTCAACCAGCAGTACACGAGGGAGCACCTCGAAGTAGAATCCAGGCAAAGCCTGAAACCGAGCAGGTTATGGCATGCTCACAGAAAAATCATGACATCTGCCATATGCAGCACCTAAACAAAGTTGTCAACCTTAAGGGAGGAATACACTGAGCAAGCGTGCCTCCATCTGCTCGCCCGAGCAGGGCGTGATAACCAGCAGTACACGAGGGGGTAGCCTCACAGTAGAACTCAGGGAGAACCTGAAACCGAGCAGGTAATGGCACACAAATAGTTAAGGTAATCATCAGCGCCATACGCAGCACAAAAACAAAGTTGCCAACTTTAAGTGAGAAATACACTGAACCAGTGTGCCTCAATCTGCTCCACCGAGCAGGGTGTGGAACCAGCAGTACACGAGGGGTTTACCTCGCAGAAGAACACAGGCAAGCCTGCAAACAAGCATGTTTATGGCTCCCATACAGTGAAAGAAATCACCCATGCCATATGCAGCACCTAAACAAAGCTGCCGACCTTAGGGGAGGAATACACTGAGCAAGTGCACCTCAAACTCTCCACCCGAGCAGGGTGTGGAACCAGCAGTACACGAGGGGTTTATCTCGCAAAACAATACAGGCATAGCCTGCACCAAGCAGGTTTACGGCACTTACAGTGAAGGTAACCCTTTATGCCATATGCCGCACTTAAACAAAACTGCATACTAGTAGACTTCGCATCAGGCCCTTGAGCGGGCAGGCTATTGTCAGGTAAATGTTAAAATCTTCATTGTTTAAAAAACAAAAAATGTAATTAAAATGTATATACTTTAAAATATAAACTGGACCTAACGGGAACTGAACCCAGGTCGTCTTGCATGAGAAACAGGCAACAACATCATTGAGCTATCCAGCTGTTTGAATGAAACAGAAGCTCTACTAAATAAAGAACACAGAGCTCGTGTGGGACCATACTGGGCAGGCAAGCTCATTAGGCTACCGCACCTGGAATTTCCAGGCATCTTGCACTGAAGCGTTTGTAAAATAAAATAAACACAGAAGGCCATGCGCGCTTGGTCTGAAGCTTTAGCAGCTTCTGTCAAACTAGTGCGTGACGGAACCATAATAGGGCAGGCAAGCCCTCACCCAGGCGTTTACAGAAAGAAACAAACATTGAGGCCCACCGCCGTATAAATGAAGAGGAAAAAGGAAAAGAAAAATGAACACTTTTATTTTCTGGTTACAGTCCGTATTCAAGGCTAGAACCCTGAAGAGCTTGCCTGTCGTGCCACTTGAGCTGCCCTTCCCCCATGTGCGCCAGATTGAAGCTTAACAGCTTCTGTCATGGGCTGCGCTCACGGGTACAGCAGGAGAATCTCCTCCTTAAATACGCGGCTACATGAAAGGGAAAACGAAACACCCCGTGCACGCCGACCTGAAGCTTAACAGCTTCATTACTGCCCGGCACACAACGGGTCCACAAACGCCTCATAAATCAAGAGGCTCACAATGAAAAGAAAGAAAACACGTGTGCGCCAGGTCTGAAGCAGCAGTTTCAGCTCGACTGGCGCACACGTGTTTTAACATATTACGCTCTAAAAGCATATTTCACCCACAATAGTAATTTTCCAAAAAACGTCATGAACGCTTGCCACATTGTGAAATATCACTCGTAGGAGGTAGCAGCCAACAAATACCCAATGTGTGAACACACATTAACCAAACACCTATAAATTAAGCAACGGCCGCACGCAGCCTCTCAGATACAATGTACCTAATCAGTAAACCTCCCTTACATATTAAAGGTACTGAAATATATTCACCAAATATATTATATGTATATAAATTAAGGCCTTAATATACTATTAAGGACTACTACTGATGAACATGCAAGACACAACTGAAAGGCGTGACTTAGCTGTGGAATCAGCAGCAAAGAAAGAGGAATTGAGATTAGAGTAATGGACTTATATAAGGAAGGGTCCCTGCTCATTGGTCACCTGCTGGGCTTCACCTGTCCTACATCATGGATTGGGTAGCTACCCTACATTGACATTGAACTCTATTTAGTTCTGTTCTTTACAACTTTTTGTTTGTAAACGTTTTTTCTTTGCTGCTGTGGTTTCAGAGTAAAGATTGTAATGCATAATATGAGCCTCCTGTCTTGCCATAGAATTAAGTACCCAAGAAATTATACAACTCATCGTCTACATTGTGACCCCTGGGGTATTTAGTGTCAAGATCCAAGATAAATCTGGTTTCAAGTTGTCTCAGCCTCAGAACGCAATCACCACCCCTCGGATGAGGGGGTACATGTGCCACAGCAAAAAATGTTAACATTTTCACATCATTGTTATGTTCACATTTGAAATGTTTAGCCGTAGGACATGTTGGATCAGAATTCTTAATGGCTCTCAGATGTTGCAGAATTCAATTTACAGGTAGTGCTACCAACATACCAACGCACACAGGGGCACGAAAGCACATAAACAACGAAAGTAGTGTCACAGTTAATTGAATGACGTATCAGCTGCTGCGTTTGTGTGATTGGATGCAAAAAGGATTTCTAAGCAGTGGCATGGGCACATGCTTTACATTTCATGCACTTGGTGAATCCTGTATAAGAAGCTGGAAGCCATGTGTTGGAACGCTGGATCTTGCCCACAGGGGGTAAAAAACTGGACACAAGTTTGTCCCTTAAAGAGGGAACACGTTTATATGTCAGAGTTGGACGGTTGCTCAAGATGGGCTTCAAGTCATTATCAAGGCTAAGAACATGCCAATGTCTTGCCACAATTTTTCGAATGTCATTGGACGAGGTATCAAATGTAATAATAAGTCTAGGATCATCATTGGACACAGTTTTAGGACCAGTATTATAAAGTAAGGCATCCCTAGACATGCCTTGGGCTCGGAGATATGCCGTTTCAATCATTCTTTTTTGGTAACCTTGTTTCAAGAAATCCATAGCTGCCTGTGCGCAATAGTGATCAAAGCAAGCAATGTTGGAACAATTACGCCGATACCGGATAAATTCGCCATAAGGCATGGATTTTTTGCAAGGTGTAGGAGGACAACTGTTGGCATGGAATGGTAAACCAGTATTGGTAGATTTCTTATATAATGCAGTGCTGATACCTGAGTCATCCATCATGACGGTCACATCCAGATAAACAATTTTAGAGCGACTATGGCATTCAGTAAAACTGAGATTGACCTGATTATTGTTGATACTTTTAACAAATGATAACCAATCCCTTTCAGTGCTCTTCCAAATGATAAAACCATTGTCTATATACCGCCACCAAGAAATAATCTGTGTCGGAAAGCAAGATAGCAATAAGTCAGAAAGGAAAGTAGCCTCCCACCACCCCATTGTGAGATTAGCATAGGGTGGTGCAAAGGTGCTACGCATCGCAGTCCCCCTTACTTATCGATAGAAGTGTCCTTCAAAAAGAAAAATATTGTTGTGTAGACAGAATGAGAGCATGTCCAAAATCATAGAGCTGTGTCCGAGGTAGTTTAGGGAGCGAGTGTCCAAGAAATATTTGCATGCAGATACACCCATGGTATGACTAATAGATGTGTATAAAGAGACTACATCTAGGGCCTCATTACACGGACGGCGGTAAGGGTTAACGGTCACCGTTAATGGCAACGGTGACCGTTAACCCTTACCGCCGTACTACGAGGTCCCTTTGCGGGTTGGAGGAATTAAAGCCTGCTTCTTGCAGGCGTTAAGTACCAACCCGCTAAGGGACCTCGGAGCTAATTACGGCACCGCAAAATTGCGGTGCCGTAATTAGCGCCTTCCCCATTCCCATAGAGCCCTATGGGGCAGAAATGGGAATGGGGAAGGGCAATGGCGGAAGGGGGATTTACCGCCCCTCCAACCTTGGAATGGGGCGGTAAATCCCCTTTCCGCCAAGGCGGTGCCGGTAATTTACCGGCATGGTCCAGGGTGCTAATAGCACCCTGGATTACCGCCTTCCGTGTAATGAGGCCCCTAAAGTGGCCAAAAGTAAACCCTCCTCCCAGGGTGTATTAGAGACGTGTTGTAAAAAATCTTTGTTATCCCTCAGGTAGGAAGGTAACAATGTGACAAATTTGACCAGTGTTTCATCAATGAATTGGGCTAGATGTTCCAATAATGAGCCACAAAGAGAAACAATGGGCCTGCCTGGGGGATTACTAAGGCATTTGTGCGTTTTAGGGAGGAAGTAAATGGTAGGTATAGTATAGCATGTAGGAGTAAGAAATTTAACCAGATCATCCTCCAGTAGACCTTCACTCTTCCACCTGGTACACAAAGCAATCAAATCAGTCCTGATTTCTTCAGAAGGTTCGTTCAACATTTTGGTATAACTTGGCGGTCATGTAATTGTCGACTAGCCTCAATGACATATTTAGTTCTGTCCTGGATAACAACATTGGAGCCCTTGTCGGCTGGTTTTATGACAATGTTGGATAGCAGCTGGAGTTCATTCATGGCTAGGCGTTGGGCAATGGTGAGATTCTGTTTAGTGGTACCTGCCTTTTGACGAAGTTTTCTGAGATCATCAATACATAAATCATGGAAAGCCTCAATATAGCTGCCAACTGGAAATTGGGGATTAAATCTAGATTTACTTTTGAGCTTGGTCCGTATATCCCAGTTGGGAATGATGTCAAAGTCAGAAAAGTCAATGTTCAAGGGATCATATTTATCATCATCAAGGCATGCCAGATCCATGAGTGATGGAATGTCCGAAATTAAGAGATCGGTGCCACCAGTACGAGGTGTTGGACGTTTTATGATGGCATCTGTGTTGGCAAAGAATTTCTTTAGCTTGATTTTACGCATAAACTTGTCGAAGTCTATGCGTATTTGAGCGTAATCGTAATTCACAGTGGGACAAAAATTAAGACCTAGTGATAGTAACGAGGTCTGGGATTTGGTGAGGACATGAGATGACAAGTTGATAATTTGACAAGTCTTCATATTGTCTATAGTTGATTTTTGGCCCCAGAGCGCGTTGATCTGCCCTGTTGCAACGCCTTTTGACCGGTTCCCACGTCGGCTTCGGCAGATGACTTTTTTGCCTGTGACTTCTGACCTCTTCCTCGTCCTTTTGGTTTACCACATCCCCTGCCTCTTTTTTGATTTTTCCCATCCTGACATAAAAGTCGCATTTCATCCAGAAAATTCATTTTAGGAATGGGCTTGTCAGTCTCAGATGCAGAGATATCTGACTCAGAGGTGGTTGTGGCTAGTTCACTAGATGGAACAGACATAGACGGTGTGGCATTGGTTTTACGGAGAGAGTCGAAGCGTTTCGCAAATGTGAAGACACGACCCATCTCATAGTCTGTTTTGTCTCGTAAAAATTTCCTGTGTTTACGCTGTTTGATTTCATCTTCATATGAAATTAAAGCTTCATCAATTTTTTTGCGTAAAGATTTCCCTTCCTCTGTTGTGGGGACTTTGGTAAGATCGACCTCTACTTTACCCAATTCTTTGAGTGCTTGCTCACGATCCAATTTAGCATATTTTACCAACACTGTCAAAAACTTGCCAGAGCAGTCCTTGCTTGCTTCTACCCATTCCTCGAGCATTAATGGATTTTGGTCCTCAAAGGACGGAGTAGTCATAATACGTAAACCACGTGGTATTCTCTCAATGTCAAAATAATTTTGAAGGGAATGCTCCTCCCACCACTTAGATATTCCCCTTCGTCAGAGTCTCTCATATTCCCTCAGCAGGAACACTTCCTGGCTAACATTGCTGCTAGCTTTTTTATTATCCCCAATAGTGGGCAGTGTAGAGATGGATTCCTGCTCTTCACAAAATAAATCCTTGGCTTGCAGTAGCCGGGCTGCTACCCAGGCGTCCTGCGTGCTCGACATACTATGGCTGCAAAGTTACTGGATATTATCAACAAAGTCTGACCAAGAAGAACCAAGAGAGCAGAGTACCGTCTTCTAATGGTAAGAACGGCAACAAAAAGGACCTAAAAGCTGGTGCGGGCTGGGAGCCAAAATGCAATAGGAACGCGTGTAGCAACAGGGAAGTGAAAACAAACTGACAACACACGCTTACCTTACAGCGGTCTCAGTGTAGAGATGGATTCCTGCTCTTCACAAAATAAATCCTTGGCTTGCAGTAGCTGGGCTGCTACCCAGGCGTCCTGCGTGTTCGACATACTATGGCTGCAAGGTTACTGGATATTATCAACAAAGTCCGACCAAGAAGAACTAAGAGAGCGGAGTACCGTCTTCTAATGGTAAGAACGGCAACAAAAAGGACCTAAAAGCTGGTGCGGGCTGGGAGCCAAAATGCAATAGGAACGTGTGTAGCAACAGGGAAGTGAAAACAAACTGACAACACACGCTTACCTTACAGTGGTCTCTTCTGTGTCCTCCGGCACACGTGAAAGCGCCGGCTGGCAAGGTAGTTACAGCTGTTATCTTCCCATGCATGCATTAGATCCCAATCCTGTAGGCAGTATCATCTGCCACCAGTGGCAGCAATCCTCTTCAGAGAACGAAGCATTAAAGTAGGACGCGCACAACGTGATGGTCCCGGTGCGAATTCAAACACGGAACGCTCCGTGTTACTAAAAATGGCAAAAAAGGAGGAAAAGGCGAAAACGCACTCGCGCGGGCACAAAGGAACAAGTGCCAGGTTCAGTAAGGGGTCAGGAGAAACACCGCAGACACAGCGAAAAAATTATTAATGTCTTTAATGTCAACACAAAATATTTAGAGAAAACCAAATGCATCGTGCAAAAAACAAATGCACGACACAGAGCAGCACATAGAAGACAGAACAGCAGGACGCCTAGGTGGAGCAGCCTGCAAACAACGCGTTTCGCGCTATACTGAGCGCTTGATCACGTAAGGGGGAGAGAGTTAGGCAATGATAAATACAATCACCAACATGGAGTCCCTTAACTATGTCAATGACAATATTTCATACAGCACATGAGGGAACAAGGACGGCCATGATGGAAAGGAGTGTGAGTTCATATTAAAACAGGGAGATGAAAGCATAGTGCCTAAACAAAACCTCTGTTAATGATCAGTCATATAAAGTGGGACTGACCAAGGTGTAAAACCTAATGTGAAACATAATGGTTTCAATATAAGGTAAAACCCTGTACATATGTGAGTATCTATATGAGGGCCATACTAGACATAAATGCACAGTGCATAAAATTATAGTATAATGACCACAAAACATAGATGATGTAATTGACCACACTCAAGATAAATGAACCAACATTGGGAAACACCCCATGTAGATGTACAAACAGCCTCATAAAAAAACAAGTCATTCCCAACATTTAAAATAGAAAATACAGTACAATAGCAATAAAACCTGGTCAACCACAATAAGATGAAAATTGGCTTAAAAACAGTGGAACTGGACCTAAATATTATAAAATGTCAGCATGGTAATACAGCCAGCCAGATAATGTGTGCAAGAAGGAAGGATAGCAGCTAGATTGTCAGATGTCAGTTGTACAGTGCAAATAGGCAAAAGGAGCAGCAAGGCAACAGTGTGCCTAACTAACCTCAAAATTAGAGGATGTTATAAAGTGCAATTAAACACAATATATACTTTAATTAAACACACCAATATGCAAGAATAACTGACTGTAAAAAGACAAGCAAAAACCGAGACCTGTGGAGAGAACACAGAAAATGCAGAATGTAGATTTAGAAAGCACTCTGGGTTCTGTAGCCACAATGAAAGGTAATACATTACATAACAACAGTATCATTTATAAGTATATGTCTGGGTTAGAAAAGTTGCCAGTAGGGAGTGTAGCAGTCACAAGTGTCTGAAAATTGGAACAAGGTGCAGGACCTCAAAGAAGTACCTTTAGCTGTTCTTGGGCAGCTTAATAATGTGAAGCCATGCTTTTGGATTCTTTCTTTGCAGGTCGAACCGGGTTTGAATGCAATTAATCTTGCTGGTCCAGGAGGCGGTGCAGTATCAAGTTGGGTTTTTAGCGGTTTGTATCAGAGCTCTGTCTGGTTCAAACACTGCATTTGAGAGGTGCAGTTCAATAAGTCCCATGAGTGAGACGGATATGCCCAAACGTGGGTCTCGTGCTTGCTGGGCCTAGAGAACCAAGCTACTCCTCACTAATGATTCCCAACAAGGCTGAATCCTGTCTGGGGATGCTTGTGGTCCTTTGCAGAAAGGGTGTGACCAAGCAATTCAGGCTGGACTGCCCTTTTTGTGGAAGGACCAAGCCTGACTTGCAAATGGTCATTCCCATTTGTAATGGCTTGGCAGGCGAAGAACGATGGTCTGGGGGTTGCCCATAGCAATGCCAGAGGTTAGGATTATTTCTAAACCTTCCAGCCATCACCTCTTTTGTTTTGCAGTTGAATGATTCCACCATGGTCGGTTCGATGGTCGAGTGGGTTCAAGGCGATAGTTACCACTGGGTTGAGTTGAGGATTGGGAAGTTGCTTCCTTTGATTTCATTCAATATCCACAGCAGTTCGATGCAGAGATTGTGGTGGTTTGATGCATTGTTCAAAAAGGTGGTGGTTCAAAGTCATCTGCAGTGGTGAGTTGATGTTGTAGCTGAACAGGTGAGATGCTCTGCTGGTACGATGCAGCATCGAGCCAGTTCAATGAATGCAAAACAGCAGTTTGAAGAGGTTAGAAGATAATGCCAATGGAAGCACCATGGGTCCTGATGGTTCGAAGGCATTTGAAAGTGGTTGACTCAGTTCGAGGATGGGTTGAAGTGGCAGAACAAGAATCCAGCTGCTTCCGCTTCTTCTGATACGTATCCCAATCTAGGGGCTCAGAGACAAAAGTATTAGTTTTCCTCTTCACTTCCAGTCTGGGTAGGCTAGTTGGTGCCTGAGGGAGTCCTTCACCTCCATTGAAGAGTATGTGTACCAGTGTAGATGACAGAGAAGGCTGGTCCTCCTCTAACGGCAGCCACCTCTGATGTTCTCTTGCGATAGGTAGGGAAACAAAGCTTGTCTTGGCACACTTGAGATGTGGCAGGATGGTTATGCTATGATAAACCACATTTTGCTCATTCAGATGTGTAGGCATCATATCCTCCATTGTGTCTTTGCTGAGGCCTCCCTCTGCACTGACCCATCAGCCTGTGTCTAATCTCCTTATCTGCTGCAAGCTGAAATTGAGGGCGCGTTGACCCTTGGGTGAGCCTTGGGAAGGGGCCTGCCTTGGCTACCACAGAATGGTCCCTGTAACTTTGGCCAAACTGAGCATGAGTTCTCTGCGGGCTGCCCTCGACCATGACCGCAAGGCTGAGTACACAAGGACCTCATGTCAGAGGTCACTTCTATAAGCGCGGCACACCTGTTGACTGCGAAGTTGCCAAATCTGCAATGTGGTTCAAGAGGTGGGCCACAGAGGATCTCCAGTGCAGCGCATGGCTTTGAACCTATTCTCCTCTGGCTGATCGGTAAACATAACCTTCCTTCCTCTTATTTCCTGTCACACTGTTTCACTAAAGCATTGCATTGTATTTTTCATGTTATTATTCTCCTTTGTACAATGCACCACTGCTAAGTGACTAAACGTTGATTTGCCTTTTCATTATTTCAGCTGTCTCTCTATCTACACATCCTGGTATATTTTGCATTCATCTGTATTTAAATAGATAGCTGCCTGTGTCACAGATATTTTTAGCTCTGTCTGTCGCATTCATAGTGTCTGTCATGTTTCTCGTGAAGATGATAGTTTATTTGTATAGCTCCTATACACATGTGTTTCAAAGCACTCCAAGGCAAGGGAAAATACAGTAACATTCTTAGAAGGCCTTGAGACATTAAGAATGGTAAATTAACTATCAGACTAGGCCTGATGACATTTCTGATAGTGCAAGGGAATTGACAATAGGTAAGGGAAGGGAGGGGCGGGGGAGGAAGTAGGAGAACAAACAAGCAACTATCGTACTAGGCCTGACGACATTTCTGCTAGTGCAAGGGGAATGGCAATAGGTAAGGGAGAGGGAGGGATGAGGGCCGAGGAAGGAGAGGTCAGACAAGCAACTATCGTACTAGGCCTGATGACAATTCTTATAGAGCAAGTGCATAGAATTAGGTGAAGGGGGGAGAGAAGGTACAGACAAGGGAGAGGAAGAGAAGAGTGTGGTGAAAAAGAAGCAACAACTGCAAAATACAGTGTTATAGATCAAACAAACAGATGGAGTGCGCACCATCAAGATGCAGAAATCAATACTGAACATCTTATGTTGCAAGAGTCCGGTAGGTGCAAGCCAAGATTTAAGGTCATTGATGGGCACAACATGATTCAGGGGCACCCTGAATACATGATGCTTCAAATAAGTCTGGCATGAGAACAATGAGATTCAAGATGGGTGAACCAACATGAGTCAAAAAGTCAAATCAAAGCATCAGAAACAGGGCAGTGATGGTACCGCCATAATGTGTCAATCAGACTCCAACTTCGGGCAGGGTGGGATTGTTGAAGCAGATGATGCATTGCAAGTGAGGGATGCCTTGAGAGGGGGGAGAGCTAGATACAAGATTCAGGCATACAGTGACATACCCACACAGGGGGGGACAGCTAGATACAAAATTCAGGCATACAGGCACATAAATACACAGGAGGATCAGCTAGATACAGCATTACATCCAGGAACATGCAGGCAGCGGACAGGCAGCACACAGGGGCCATTGTCATTGTCATGTGCACTGTTTGCTGGCTCCAGTGTAGAGATATATGCTCAAATTGAGTGCCCATGATGGAAATGAGTGCCTCAAGATTTTCCTGTGTGTAGTTTTTCTAATGCCAGCGCTGAGAGACTTATGAGGTTACAAGTAGTGAGTACAGCTATTTTGGCAGCCAAGTTAAAAACAAGCTATGCAATTAAATCAAATAATAAAAAAAACAAAATAGTTAGAAATCCCATTGTAGTTATCACAGCAGCACCATGCAGACCACCACGCCATCCTGATCAATCGACTCTGTGAGAACCTGTGCATCACGGATCAGGCCCTCGAGTGGCTGACCTCTTCCCTCTTGGACCGCCCCTCCCAGGTCCAACTTGGCCCCTTTCTCTCCACCACCTCTCTATCTATCTGAGGTGTTCCCCAGGGCTCTATCCTCTAACCCTGGATTTTCAACCTCTATTCGGCCCACCTGATCTCTACCTTCTCCTTTAAATTTCAGTGTTAAGCGAATGCCACTCAGCTTTCCTCCAGGCTCCCCTCAGCCTCCTCTCCTCTCTTGCTCATTCCTGACTGTCTATCTGCAATTCAGGATTGGTGCGCCTCCAACTACCTCTGCCTTAATGCCAATAAGATGCAGATCCTTCTCATTGGGACCCCTGCCCCTGCTGTCCCTCTCTCACTCTGGCCACCCGCCTTGGGCCCTCTCCCTTCGCCTTCCTGCAAGGGAAAATACCTTGGTGTCATCTTTGACTCCACTCTCTCTTTCATTCCTCACATTTAGGACTTCGCCAAGAGGTCCCACTACAAGCTGCACCTCCTCAAAGGGACTCTTCCCTTTCTCACTTTTCGCCAGAAGCTCACTGTCTTCAGAGCCCTGGTTCTCTCTAGGCTGGACTACTGCAACATCCTCTTTCTCAATCTGCCTTCCTCTACTCTACGCCCTCTCCAACTAATTGAACTGAACTGCAAGACTTACCCTTGGCCTCAAACACAGGGGCCGTATCTCTCCAGCCCTGAAATCTCTCCACTGGCTCCAGGTGGCTGCAAGGATCAACTTCAAGACCCTCTGCATCATCCACAAGGCTTTTTGGGGCCTGTGAGCACTCTATCTCCGACTTTCTCTTCCAAAACACCTTCCTTCTTGAGCTCTCTGCTAATCAGCCTCGAACTCTCTGAGGGTCAGATGCTTCTCCAAGCAGAGAGTTGGGGGCAGATCTCTCTTCTCGTCTGGGACCGCCCTCTGCAACATCCTCCCTGCCTCTCTCAAACTTGAGTAGAACCACCTCCGGTTCCGGAAGCAACTCAAGACCTTTCTTTTTGCTTTTGCTTTCTCTCTTCCTTTCCCCTGCTGATGCACCTGACTGCTCCATGCACTAGTCACCTGGTCACCTTCTGAACTCGGGCCCAGGGTCCTGCATTTCCAGTTGCCCCCGCAATACTTCCAGGCTTCCCAGCACTTAAGGGTCTCTATCTGCAACCCTACAGTCCCTTCTCTCTGCACTTATGAGCAACCCGCTGGCTGCACTTGTGAGTTAACTGCACTTCCCCTGTCCCCCACCCTGGCACCTCTCCCCTCACTTACCTTCCCTGCTTGCACTTCTCCCCTTCCTTCTACCCCGCACTTGTTGCATGATCATAATGACACAAGGCCTTGTAAGATCGTTATTATGTTTTCCCTTCGTTTCCCCCTCCTTGTCTTGTCACACCTAGAAACACTTGTGTACATGCGCGTCATGAATGCCACATCATATCATATCATAAGCTACATTGTGCTCTTTCAGATATGTATGTCTCAGATCCTCCTTTTTGCCTTAGCCAAAGGCCTCTCTCTACACTCAGCTCCTCTGACATGCCCAAACCCGTAACAAGGCAAAGGGACACATCAGACCTTCTCTTCCATTCACTTTCTTCAAATATAGCATGAGCAACATATATGGTAGATAACAATAGGGTTTCTGTGAATGCTGTTTATCAGAATTACAACAGGATGTACCCAGCCCATGTCCCCGCAAGGCTCCGTCACAAGGTCACAAGTGAGATGTTGTCAACTATTGCCAAATGTGTGCAATTCCATGTCAAGTACCACCCACCATTCTGAAAATGCTATAAAATATCAGTGATTGCTTATGGTGTGCTATATAACATGCGCTCTAAGAGAGGTCCCTTCAGAGCTCCATGTGACAACTGCCTGGACACTTGTCCTGCTGTATTTTTCTGCTTATCAGCTGATAACTCTAAGTTATAAGTCTATGTCCTATCTCCTTATTCGCTGCAAGCTGAAGCTGAGGCCGAGGTGACTCTTGGGTGACCCTTGGGAAGGGGCCTGCCTTGGCTACCACACCTCTAGTAAAGGGCTTTGGAAAGGAATGCTGTC